>NC_054603.1:27241487-28563362 GCF_004785595.1 Juglans microcarpa x Juglans regia | reverse complement strand
TGCTATTCTTCAAAAGACATTATCTCAAAAATTAAAAGGTCTGGGGAGTTTCACTTTGCCTTGCACTATTGAAAATTCATTTTTTGATAAAGTTTCATGTGATTTTGGTGCTAGCATTAATCTTATGCCACTTTTTGTTTGCAGGAAATTAGGACTTGGAGAGATGAAACAGACAACCATTTTTTTGCAACTAGCAGACCGATCCATCAAGTATCCACGTGGAATCATAGAAAACATATTGGTAAAGGTAGATAAATTTATTTTTCCTGCTGATTTTGCAATGTTAGATATGAAGGAAGACCATGAAGTCCCACTAATTCTTGGCGCACTAGAAGAGCTTTAATTGATGTTCAAAATGGTGAATTAACATTGAGAGTAAACAATGACTTGTTTTCGGGTAGATGTCATTAAGCAATGTGTAGAAGAAGCCTTTCAAGAAGATGCACTAGCCGATCACCTAGAACGATGTATCACCACTTCATCTCATGCTTATAATTTTAATACCTCTGCTGTTTGTAAATCTGATTTACCTTTTGTTAGTGAAGAGTTTTTCCACTATGTATTTGCCTTGGGAACCTTGCAGCAGGTTACATCACTTAACAATGAAGTGGGGAGGCTAGAGCCGATGGTAGCAAGGATGGATTCTGTAATTTCTAAAGAAAAGATGCAGCAAACTACAACTCCAGAGTTGAAGCAATTACCTAAGCATCTTCGCTATGCATTCTTGGGTGACAATTACACATTTTCAGTGATTGTTGCTGCATTACTCACACTCGAAGAAGAGGAAAAGTTGTTGCGTGTGTTAAGAGAGCATAGAACATCCTTGGGATGAACCATTTCTGACATAAAAGGTATAAGCCCCTCCATTTGCATGCACAAGATTTTAATGGAGGAATCTTACAAACCGTCAGTCGAGCACCAAAGAAGATTAAATCCAGCAATAAAGGAAGTCGTGAGAGCTGAAATTTTGAAGCTCCTCAATGCTGGAATTATCTATGCTATTTCAGACAGCTCATGGGTAAGCCCAATACAAGTTGTGCCAAAAAAGGGTGGGATGACAGTAGTGAGGAATGACAACAATGAGTTTATTCCTACAAAAACAGTCACGGGTTGACGTATATGTATGGATTACCGCAAGCTGAATAAAGCAAAAAGGAATGACCATTTCCTACTTCCTTTCATTGATTAAATGTTGGATCGATTGGCTGGGTATTCCTACTATTGCTTCTTATATGGTTATTCGGGATATAACCAGATTGCCATAGCACCCGAAGATCAGGAGAAAACTACATTCACAGGCCCCTACGGAACATTTACTTTTAGGAGGATGCCATTCGGATTGTGTGATACCCCAATGACATTTCAATGTTGCATATGGCCATCTTTTCTAATATGATGGAAGATATCATGGAAATTTTCATGGATGACTTTTTCAATTTTTGGTACATCTTTTGATCATTATTTGCATAATCTAGCTCTTGTTTTGCAGAGATGTGAAGACAAAAATCTAGTCCTAAACTGGGAGAAGTGTCATTTCATGGTTCAAGAAGGGATTGTGCTTGGCCATTGAGTGTCATCTAAAGAAATTGAGGTTGATCGAAGGTCATCTAAAGGAATTGAGGTTGATTGAGCAAAAATTGCAACCATAGAAAAGCTACCACCCTTAAAGAAGGTGGAGGGAATCCGAAACTTTTTGGGTCAAGCGGGATTTTATAGAAGATTTATAAAGGATTTTTCTAAACTCTCTAAACCTATGTAATCTTCTTGAAAAAAAAATTCTCCATCTGATTTGATGATGCTTGTTTGTAGGCCCTTAATGCGATTAAAGAGAAACTGGTTTAAGCGCCAATTATGATTGTACCTGATTGGAGCCAACCTTTTAACGTCATGTGTGATGCAAGTGACTTTGCAATTGGAGCAGTATTAGGACAAAGGCGACACAAACTATTCAGTGACATCTATTACGCAAGCTGGACTTTGAATAAAACTCAATTAAATTAACAACAACTGAAAAGGAGATGATTGTTGTTGTGTTTGCTTGTGACAAATTTTAGTCGTTTCTTATTGGTACAAAGGTGATAGTATTCACTGATCATGCAACCATCCGTTATTTGTTTGGCAAGAAGGATGCTAAGCCTAGGCTGATTCGTTGGGTCCTGCTTCTTCAAGAATTTGATTTGATGGTTCGAGATATGAAAGGAAGCGAAAATTCAGTTGCTGATTATCTTTCTCGATTGGGGCAAGAGGAAGCAAGATCAGATTCAGTGATCCAAGAAGCATTTCCTGATTAGCAGTTGTTTGCATGTGAAATCAATCTTCCCTGGTATGTTGATATTGTAAATTATCTAGCTTGTAGAGTACTGCCACGAAATCTCACTTATCACCAACGTAAGAAGTTTCTGCATGATGTGAAATATCTTTGGGATGAGCCTTTGCTTTTCAAAAGATGTCCTGATCAAATCATTTAAAGACGTGTGCCAGAAGAAGAGATGCAAGTCATTCTCCATCATTGCCATTCATCATCATATAGAGGACACTTTGGAGCAACACGAACAGCAGCTAAGGTACTTCAAAGTGGTTTCTTTTGGCCTTCGATTTTTCGTAATAGTTATACTTTGGTTAAGACTTGTGACCTGTGCCAACGTAGGGAAATATTTCAAGACGTCAGGAACTACAATTGACAAACATCTTGGAGGTTGAGTTATTTGATGTTTGGGGAATTGATTTTATGAGTCATTTTCCTCATTTTTTTGGCTTTGTTTACATCTTGCTAGCAGTGGATTACGTGTCAAAATGGGTGGAAGCAATTGCTACAACAACAAACGATGTAAGGTAGTACTTAAACTTCTGCATAAGAATATATTTACAAGATTTGACACTTTACGAGTTATTATTAGTGACGAAAGGACCCACTTTTACAACAAGTTGTTTGACAGCCTTCTTTCTAAATATGGTATGAAGCACAAGATAGCACTTGGCCACCATCCTCAAACTAGTAGCTAAGCTAAAATTTCAAATCGAAAAATCAAGAACATCTTTGAGAAGACGGTCAACACCAAAAGAAAGAATTGGGCAAAGAAGCTCGATGATACTTTGTGGGCATACCGTACAACATTTAAACACCTATCAGGATGTCTCCTTACTGATTAGTATTTGGAAAGACATGTCATCTTCTTGTGAAGTTGGAGCATAGAGCTTATTGGGTGGTAAAGAAGTTTAATTTTGATTTGAAGGCAGCAAGGGAAAAGCGACTTCTTCAATTGAATTAGATGGATGAGTTCCGGAACGACGCCTATTTAAATGTAAAAATCTACAAAGAACAGACAAAGAAGTGGCATGACAAATAGATTCTTAGGCGTGTATTTGCTCCAGGATAGCAGGTTTTACTCTTCAATTGAAGACTCAAACTCTTCCCAGGCAAGTTAAAATCAAGATGGACAAGTCCTTATACAATTGACAAAGTTTCTTCTTTTGGAGCAATACATTTGAAGAACAAGACATGAAGTATATTCAGAGTTAATAGTAAAAAATTAAAGCATTATTATGGAGAACAAGTGGAGAGGAGCACTTATTCCTCTTGGAGACCTAATTGATGAAGATTGATAAGTCTGGCTGTAGATTTTAAAACAAACAATTATGGTAGGCAGCCCATAGAACTTTTTTTATTCTTTTATTTTTATTAATTTTTTTTTGAATAATTTAGATTTTGATGTAGGTTTATTTAGCATGAATAAAGGTTGAGTTTTGTGGGTACTTTGATTTAAATCTTTCTCATTGAACATAATTGAGCACATACCTTTTTTTTATTCCATTTTACTTATGAAGAGAAGGAGTTGAACTAACTGAGTTAGAGAAATTCAATCTTACTTCACTCTAGAATCTGTTAATGGATCCTTGAGACGAAATCATAGCTGATACCAAATATTAGAGAAATGATCTAGGCAATTTTTTGTTATAACCAAAAAGTTTTCCTAGCTATCCTAGTTATCATGCCATCATTGCATGGTGTATTTTTCATAGTCAACCCTCTTGAGCCTTATTTTATATAAGTCTTTATTTATTCTTTTAACTAGACCAACCATTCCCGTTTTAAGTCTGAAAAACTATGATTTACCTTTTACAGTTTGAGAAAATACTTTGGTGAAAATCTGCATTTAAAGAAAAAGTTAGTTCAAAGGAAATTATGCTTTGTACGATCCAAGTGTGTGAAAAAAAAAAAAGTGAACGAGAAGAAAAAGAAAAGGTTAAAGTGGTTGAAGATTTGAAAAGGCTACAAGAACTGATGTGGCTGAATGAAAAATGGGGGAGGCTAAAAAATAAAATAAAATAATAAATAAAAGTATTTTTGCTAGATTTGTCTTTTGCCCATAGATTATTTATTCATCATGGCAGGAAGCATAAAATAGAAAAAATTCAATAAATGGAGTGCGGATCACTTCAATTTTTGCTTAAGGTATAGTTAGTATTGCTTCATTGATTACAACAGCAATATTGTCATCAGTATGAGCATATAGTCGAAGAAGAGTTATGGCTTGAATCCTATGGATATCTCTTTCATTATTCTTTCCACTAAATATTTTTTCAGTTTGTTTCCATATACATTTCTTTCTTAACCTTCACTCTATGGCCTGTCATTACAACCTGATTAAAAACATTTTGATCTCTAATTTTGGTTTGACTACATTAGTGGAGAGGATTTCTGAAAATTGGACTTATAGGATTATGTTTTGAGAGAATTCTTTTGGTTTTAATTGTTCTACCTTTATCTGAATTTTCAGGTGGTTTAGAGTTAAATTGATTATTTCACACACACATTCAAGGTCTTAGCTTTAAGTTGAAGTAACCTTTTAACACTTGCTTGACAAATTGCTAAATTTTTTATTGATTTTCCTACTATCCTTGATATTAAAAGAGTGATACTAGTGATGAAATCTAATTCAAATCATGGCTTGGTAAGTGATGAGACTTCTCTATGGAATCCAGTTGATAGTCTATAGTGATCTCTTTTCTTTTTGTTTGAGGACAAACAAAGTTATAAGTTTGGAAATGTTTGATGACTCACATAATTTCTTATATTTTATCATTTCTTAACTTTAAACTTTAGTCTATTTTATTTGTTTTTATCGATTTTAGGCTTTATTGTTGCCATTTAAATTTTATTTCATATTTGAAGAAAAAGAAGATCCAAATTTTAGAAGCTTATCATCCAAGGACTCTCAAATTTAAATGAAGATTTATTTGAATATAAGAGTTGATCACTAGTACTATTTGAAAATAAATATTAAGTTAAATTTTTGAGGATGCTAAAGATAGAAGAAGAGTTTCAAATTCAAAAGAAAGAGACGATGGCAAAGAGAAGTGATTTGAATCTACTCTTACTATTGGCGTCCAAGTAGCTATCGGGAGGAGAGGAAGTTAAAAACTTAAAAAAAAAAATATTCATTAAATTCAAATGGAGGAGACGTGATGGACGTGAGGACTTATTCTACCAAACTACCCATCTACTACGGATGAAAAAAGGGGGCAACTTTAGGACTTGTTTGTTTTCGAAAAACATCTCATCTCATCTCATTTTATCTCACCTCATCATTACAACTTTCTCAAATTCCTATAGAAAATAAAATAAAAAATTCAACTTTTTCAAATCCCAAAACAAAAATAATATTAAAAAATATATTCTAACATTATTTTATTCAACTTTTTAACTTTAATCTCATCTCATCTCATCTCATCTCTGAAAACAAACGGGCCCTTAGTCTTGGATTTTTTGCTTTTCCACTCACGGACGGAAAGGGATTTTCCTTTCGTTTGAAGACGCTGCGACTGAGACATTGTGGATCGTGGGGAGTATTTTTTTAATGTTCACTTCTTTCCATTATTTTCAGAAAAATTATGATAAATTTATTTATATTAAATTTAATTTTTTTTTAGCATGAATTAAATTTTTTTTATTCTAAAAAAATGATGTATTCTAATTCCAAACTATACTTATTTTTCTATGCTAATTTGAAGTAATTCTCTTTTATATTTGTCTGACTTATTCTGAACTTATCGCTTTTAATTAACTAGTCATTAATTAGATATTTTGATCTTGTGATTTGCTATCGAAAAAGGAAATTATAGGATATATCTTGAATATTTCGACATAGGTAAATATAGAGATCGAAAGACTTGTATGAACCTATGTAGTATTAAAATCATTAGTCTTATTGCTTTCTTGCATTATTAATTTGCATACTCTTATATAAAATGATGAACAAGAATAATTTCTAATTGACTATCAAAAAAAACTTTTGGATAAATTGGAGATTTGCTAATGAATAGAGAGAATTAAATTCAATTAGTTAGATAAGTAAAACATAGTGAAGATTAGGTGAAATCGATTTCCTAGGTATTTTTTTTCCATTAATTTGATCTTCAAATAACATCTTTCTTTTCCTTTGAGTATTTTCTTTGAATTTATTTTATTTTAAATTGTAATTACAAAAATTTTAGTGACTTTTCTAAATAAAGTCGAGATTAGTATAATTTTAATATTTGTCAAAAATAAGTTACCAATCCCTGAAGACGATACTCTTTCTCATCATTTTACTATAAAACTACGATATTGTGCACTTGCAGTTTTACACCGATCACTTATGCTTGCTTCCTATTCTTGATTCTTAGCTAAAACATCCAAAATATCTGAAAATATTGTAAAGATAAGGGGCGAGTTATCAACAACTCGTTAAGCAAAGTACATATATTAGTATGTAAATATGAGCGTTTTCAGAAAATTCAGAATGCAGAGAAACAAACATTTTATTTTCATATGCAAATCTCAAAAACATGTTATTAGAAAATCATAGCGACATTTCAAACTATTCATATTAGAAAAAAAACCAATTGTTCATATTCAAATATCTTTTTCATATTCAAATACCCTTTGGCATAACATAATTGAACATCTTCATCTTATCATATCGTATCGTATCACCATATCATATCATATACCATGTTTAACTCCCGTGATAGGGTTGTACTATCCCAGTGGCCAAACCAAGTAGTATCATATTGTGAAACTTTTCCTTATTCATTCTAGGATCCCCGAGTGTACACACAGGAAAAAACACCAGAAAAATCACTTTGTTTCCAAAGTTGGTGCACTCATATCATATCAGAAGTGTTGGTGCCACTATATAACAGAATCAGAAAGTCATGTCAAAGGTTTTTCAGATGCATATAATATCAAACCACGTGATGAACATATTCACATCTTTTTCATATGATTACAAAACAAATCCAAAACATTTTCTTATAACATGTACAAAAATTCTCAGATTTTATATTCACTCTTTTGCACATTTCAAAAACATGTCAAATATTGTTCATGTCTATACTATTCATGTCAAAAAAATATTTTTTCTCTTTCATACAGATTTCATGAGTGAATGCAGAGCATATTACTGAGGTTGTTTCACATTTTCTTTTAAAACATAACATGTACATTTTACAAATCAATCTCAGTTCATTTTCCATTTTATTCAAATATAATATAGGAACCCTGCTTACCTGACTCTTTAATTTTTTTGAAAATCTTCACAACAGTGTCAAGCAAAATTGATCGTCACCTAAACATAATTAATACAAACTATTAACACAAATAAACTTACACATCTAAAATAAACGACACAATTAACCGTCTCAATTAAACCAATTTCCATAGTTCCAACTCTTCTAACCCAATTACTACTAAACCACAAAGTAACTTTCCGAACAACACGGATTTAAGGCATTCACACTTAAATTCTCTTTTGAGCCTAGCCTATTACAAAATATTATAGTGGTGTTAAACCATAATTAAAATTTACCCAACTTAAAAATCTAACCCATCGAAAAATTGGTGCATTTAATATATATATATATATATATATATATATATAAATAATATAAAACCAAGCCCAACTTAAAAATATATGCCCCAACTTAATAATCTCTTACCATAAAACCCAAACATAAGTCCAATATTACATCTAGCCTAAAACCCAAAGCCCATGTGAACAAAACCCAATAAAAGAAATCGGCTAAGTGAGCAAGATAGTTAAAACCTCAAAGCTTACCCTTTGTAAAAAAAGTTTTATAAGCAACACAGACGAGAGAGAAACAAAATAAAAAATGCATTGTAGTAGAGGTTACCAAGAGCTGAACGACCCCGTGCGTGGGGACAGTGGCTTGAGCCAAAAATCATGGTGGCGCACTCCGCTTCCCACATGCTTGGTGGAGAAACTTTAGAGAGAGAGAGAGAGAGAGAGAGCGAGATTGACGTTGGGAGCAAGAGAGGGCTTCACAGTTTCAGTATTTTAAGGTACTGGGCTGGACTCTGCTCCGTGTAGGATTTTTTCACGGTGGCTTTGAGGTGGAGCCATGGTGGTTTTCCCAGATGGGCACAACGGCATGTGAGGGTAAACAGTTTTCGAGGATCCACAAGCACCAAGTGGGTGCTCTGTTTTGGTGGTGTAAAACAAAGGTGGTTTTCGTGGGTTTGCCATCAATTGTTCCCATGGTGTTTCTCGATGGGATTGACGTGGAGGGGCATGCGGTTTTGGGTGACAATGGGTAGGGGTGTAACTAGTCTGGTCTGGTCTGGTTTTGGATAAAATTTAAGACCGAACCGGTATGTACCGGTTTTGCATTTTTTCAAACCGATTACGTATCGGTTACCCACCTAAATCGGTATTTCCAGTTTTACCAATTTCCAATCCGGTTTTTCGATTTTTTAAAATGTAAGTTTGTCATTAAAAAATAAAAATCTGTTAAAAAAAAAAAACTGCTCCAAAAAATATGTTCCTATTACAAAATTTACACTAATAAAATCTGTAATACATTTAATAGAATATAGTGATTTAGTTATAGTGATTAGTATTAGTTATATATTAGTACAAGTATAACTATACTGTATATTAGACTATTAGTATTAGTTACAAACTTATATATTAATATAGCGATATAATATATTAGACTATATAATAGTATTAATATTATACTGTTAGTATAGTTATATATTAGTATTAGTTATAAATTTATAGTGATTTAGTACAGCTATATTAGTATAAGTATAACTATAGTCTATATTAGACTATAAGTATTAGTTATAAACTTATATATTAGTATAGCTACACAATATATTAGACTATATATAATATAATTTAGTATATATATTTTATGTTTAAAGTATAAGATCAATTAAATTTTCATCTTTAGGATTAACTTTTATTTTTTAAATTATAATATGAAATTATTTCATATATGATATATAATTATATATAAAAATTTCACATATAATTATATATTATATATAAAATTTATATATAAAAAATATTTTGTATAATATTAATTTTGTATAAAACTTATATATAAAATATTAATTTTTATTTTTTTCCCCAATCAGTCCGGTCCGGTCCCGAAATCCTAGAACCAGAACCAGACCGGTTCCGGCCGGTTTGCATAATTCAAGAACCGATCCCGGACCGGACCGGTTCAAAACCGGTTCAACTGGTCCGGTCCGGTCCGATCCGATTTTTCGGTTTAAATTTACACCCCTAACAATGGGTGGTCTTGGTCTAGTTCTTGTGGCTTGAGTCTTGGTCTTCACGACGTTTCTCCATTGGGTGGTGCCTGACGTGAAGCAAGGTTGTAGCGGTTGACATGAATCGGTATTGGTTGTGGCTTTCGATGGTCGTCACGGAAAAGGTCTTGGGTGGTGGAAGGAGCTCGTCCACAGTGGTGCTTCTTGGTGGTGGTAGGCAGAGAGACGTGTAGCTTGCTCTCGGTTTGGGCGACGTTGCTCTGTTTCCCGTGTAGAAAAACATAGGCGTTTCTGTTTGCAGTTTCCATGGTGGTTCACGGTGGAGGGCTGGAGCTTCTTCTTCTCGATCCCATAAGACGGTGGCTGAGCAGCTGGGTGTGATGGGACGCTGCAGAGGTGGCTAGGTTGTTTCATGGTGTTTTCGACATGAGGTAGCTCCTTGCGAGGTGGTTGGAGTCGTGGTGCTTGATGGGATTCACGTGCGGTGGC
Organism: Juglans microcarpa x Juglans regia; assembly: GCF_004785595.1. Classification (NCBI taxonomy): domain Eukaryota; kingdom Viridiplantae; phylum Streptophyta; class Magnoliopsida; order Fagales; family Juglandaceae; genus Juglans; species Juglans microcarpa x Juglans regia. The sequence continues at coordinate 28,553,308 of NC_054603.1, read as the reverse complement.
TTTGGGTTGTAGTATTATTGTGTGAGTCGATGGAATGCATGGCTTTGGGAGGTGTCTTGTCTGCTACTAGTGTTCTGGCCGTGGTCTAGAGGAACAAAATGGTAAAGGCGGAGTGGCTTGGGGAGGAAATCTTGTGTGGAGAAAGTGTGTGTGGCGGCAGCCCTAGGCTCTGAAGGAAGAAGATGAGGGTGCAGGGGCAATGGTTGCTAGTTGTTGTCGTGCTTAATTGATTCCTGGACGTGGGGACATGCATGCTGAGGGTTGTGGTGGCCGCATTGTGCTCGATGGAAATTTATGGAGAAGGAAGGTGCGACGTGATTTGAGGAAACGGACGTCATCTCTAGGGCTTGATGAAATTTTTTCACTACAAGAAAAACAGATTTTTGTCATCAATTTATTGCAATTAGACTATTTGCAATCGATTTTAGTTGTAAATAGTCATTTCGCTTGAATTAACTAGTCGCAAATAAGCAGCTTTCTTATAGTGTTTATGCATGATGGAGATAGACGTATAGGTCTGAATCTATATTTATATTTATATATATATATATATATATATAGTTGGAAACTCTAGATTGTGGTGAGGAAAATCATCTTATGGGATATGGTCCATAATTTATAGGAACTGAGTGCTTTAGAGGTGTAACGGGTTTAGGAATTTAAACGAGAATGGTACTCTAAAATTGTAACCTATAATGTTTGAAATTCAACACACTCATGGGCTTGGACTTAATAATTAAACTAGGCCATAATCTTCATGTCCAAAATAAAATCCATCATCCGATTATATCTTCGGGCCTTAGGAGAATTTCTTGGGCCAAATTCTAATTATTTAGGCTCATTTGGTCCATAAATTATTTTAACCTAATTATCAAGCCCAAAAAATTCATACTCTGTCAACATAAATTTTTAGGCCTATAGCCTATTCTAAAATTACTCGTTAACTCTCAAATAGCTTTTCATACATATTATTCCCAAAAAAAAAAAAATTGAATGCGACTTGGTGCTGGACCCGGGTGTTACACACATCATCTTTTCATGTTTAAATTCAAGACATTTTTCTTGCCGTTTGTTTGGATACTTTGATTAGATGATATGAGAAATCTGTAAATAGTAGTGAGATAATTTGTGAATAGTAGTAAAATAATTTGAGTTAAGATTTTTATTAAGTTTTGGAAAATGAGAGAAAAAAAAAAGTTAAATAAAATATTATAAAGTTAAAATATTATTGTAATATAATTTTTTATTTTTATTTTTGTGTTGGGATTTGAAAAAGTTGAATTATTTTTTGAATTTTGTATGGAAATTTTAAAAAATTGTAATGATAATTATTGATTAAATAAAAAAGTATGAAAGAGAAATTGAAAAGTGTTTGTATTTGAGTAATATTTAGATGTTGAGATGAGATGGGATGAGACGAGACCAACTGCATATTCAGACCGGCCTAAAGTTTTTAATTTCATGGTTCATTTTCTTCGGTGTCTAGGAAGGACCTGAGAAGCATGCATACTATGTTATATATCTATGCATAATAAGGTCTCGTTTGGTTACACAAATGAGACGAAATAAGATGATTTGAAAGTTGAATAAAATATTATTTTTTAATATTATTTTTATTTTAAAATTTGAAAAAGTTGAATTGTTTATTATATTTTGTGTGAAAAATTAAAAAAATTGTAATAATTATATGAGATTGGATAGTTTAAACTGTGTAACCAAACAAGGCTTAAGGTTTTGAAAATTTATTTTTTTAGAATGGTAAAACCCTTTTTTCTAGTTTCGTTTCTGAAAAGATAGCTGACTTCCATTTTCATTTTAATGTTATGATATTTTGGTGGGTTTTTTCCCCCTTATTTATTCTTATTTGTTGGTTTGTTTCTTGCAGGAAATTTGATTTTTTTTTTTTTTTGGGAAATTTATATTTTTAGCATGTTGACTATTTTTTATTTTTTATTTTTTGGTATATATTGTTGGATTTGTATATTTTGGGTTTGTCATTTCTACTTGGTCTTTTTATAAGGTTTAAGGCATTTAAGGAAGTGTTTGCAAAAAAGAAACAAAACGAAAAAAATGGACTTAAGAGAACATTTTTATTTATTTATCTTTCTGAAAAAAATATTTGACTTCCAATTTTTTTTTTTTTATTGCATGTTATGATGTTTTGATGAGTTTTTTTTTTTCCTTTTTATTTAATCTGACTTGTTGGTTTGCTCCTTGTAGGAAATTTTAAGTCTTTTATTTGAAGATTTATGCTATTTTGAGGTTTATATGTCTTTTAGTTCTTTTTTCATATTTGTATATTTTGGTTCGTAGTTTTTTGTTTGAAGTTCAAGCTGCTTTCGAATTTTTATATATCTTTCAGTTTTATTTTTTCGGTTTGTATATTTTGGTTGGTATTTATTTGAGCAAGTGGATTCAAAATTTATATTTTTGGAATGAATGTCTTTCAGTTTTTTTCCCAGTTTGTATAATTTGGTTGGCAATTTTTTATTTGGAGTTCAAGTTGCTTTAGAGTTTGTGTATGTCTTTCAGTTTTGTTTTTTCGGCTTGTATATTTTGGTTGGTGTTTTTTTGAAAAAGTGGGTTCAAAATTTATATTTTTGGAATGGTGAGTATTTTGTTTTTGCATATATTGTTGGTTTTATATATTTTGTTATTAAATTGTTAACAGATGTTATTCAGTTTTTTACTGTAAGAATAGTTAGTATCTTTGTATTATATATTTGGTTTTGTTTGTATGGTGTAAGAGAATTTTTCTCCCTTTGTCTCGGCGGGCCTGAGAATGGCATCTAAGGACCAAGAACCAAAGTCCCAACTCAGAACAAGTAGAATCTCCAACCCAGCCCATGGGTAGCTCCTCTAGACACATGGAGACTTGCCAACCTGGAGACCTCTCAAATAGTGTTCAGCTCTTGTGTGCTTATCCGCGTAGTGGGCGTAAAGTACAGGGGACCCCCGATCCTCTTACAAGAGGATCATTAATGAACCACCAATGACGCTAGCGGGGTGAGGGAAATCGGAAAACCACACCGCATTAATGGCACCACTATCTGAGCTACACGCCTTATTAATGACGCCATCATAAAGCCACGTTGCATTAAAGAACTTTGACAAAATGAACAGTACGAAGGACATAGACTCCATGGGGATAGACACGATCTATCCCTCCAGAGTCATGGTATAAATAGCAAGTCTCAAGTACGAGAAATCTCTCTCTGATCCCTAAACTCTCTCACTTATTTACAAATTTTCAAGAGAATTTACTGACTTTGGCATCGGAGACTCCTCAGCCCCAAGGCCGCCCACTCCCAGTTGCCTTCTTCCCTATCTTTTGCAGGCCCAAGTTTTGAATACCTAAGTTGCCGAAACCTGGCCTCAAAGCATAAGAAACATGACATGGCTCACATGACGCCGCATGGCTTCCCGGGCGAGGTGGCATGCAAAGCATTCCCCGAGTTTGGTTTAGGTCTTTGGCACCCAGATCCATAGATAGTTTTGGCAAGCTAGCCAAACTATTTTTGACTCAGTTCATGTCGAGTCAGAGAAGGCAGCCCAGTAGTGTACCTCCTCACCATCGGGCAAGGGCAAGAAGAGAGCCTAAAGTCCTACCTAACTCGGTTTAACAAAGGGCGCATGACCACTAACGACTAGGACTAAAAAATAACCTTGACGGCGCTTTTAGGGGGGTTTGGCCGCGATCGCAGTTTATGGCTGAATTGGTGAGAAGGACCCATGTGACGCTGCGGGAGTTCATGGATCAGGCCGACAAGTTCATCAAAGTTGAGGACACTTTTTGGGCCCTGACGGAGCAAAGAAAGAAGAAGCTGGAGTGAGTAGAGAGTAAGACGAGGGCTGCAGCTAGGGCTAAGGCCCACGAAAAGTCGAAGAAGAGCTCCCAAGACAAGAGAAAGAAGGAAGCTCCGACGAGGGGATCGAGACCTCGATTCGATTAGCCTACATTCACCATCCATGAGATTAATGCCTCCACTGCCCGCGAAGAGGATGACTGGGGTATTACACGCTGCTACTGCACATACCACAAATCCACCTCGTATAACACCGATGATTGTTTCTTCCAGCAAGGGAGAAGGGAGCATGTGGAGTGGATAGGGCAACGCTATCCCCCAACCCGAAGACTAGAGCAGGAAAGAATGGGAAGATTGAGGGAAATGAGCACGGACAGAGTCGACCGGCGTAGGAGGGAAGAAAGCCATCGGCGACGACCACAGCACGAGGGTTGTAGTAGATCGTCCCCATTTGCCACCACGGGAGGGGGGGGGGACCTCCACTCAGGAAAATCCGAACCATACTAGGAGGATTCGGGGGTGGAGGCGCTTCCTCCTCGAGTAGAAAAGTGCATGCCAGGAGGGCCGAGTAGCACGAGGTGTACTTGGCCAAGTACTATCCCGCCAAGTATCGAAAGGGAGAGCCTACTCCTGTCATCTCCTTCATGGAGACCGATGAAGAAGGGGTCCTTTACCCCCATGACGATGTGCTGATAGTGACTATGCTGGTCACCAACTTCATCACCAGCAGAATCCTCATTGACAATGGAAGTTCTACGAACATCTTGTTTTGGGAGGCCTTCATCAGGATGGGAATAGATATTGTCCAACTGCATCTGGCCCCCATGCCATTGAAGGGCTTCTCCAGGAGTATGGTTCAACCTATAAGAACCATCACGCTATTGGTCCTCCTAAGTCATGGTCGACTTCCTAGTAGTGAGGACCCCGTTGTCCTACAATGCCATTATTGAGAGGCCCACCCTCAACAGCTTGCGGGTCATCACGTCGACCTACCACCTCAAGATGAAATTCTTGACCCTCCACGGAGTGGGAGAAATCCGAGGAGAACAAGTCTTGGCAAGAGAATGCTACATCCAAGAACTGAAGCAGAAGGATGGTGGGATTACCCCGAACGTCACCTCTGGGAGAGAGTAGGCCATGCACTGCTTGGAGCGGGGACCTCGAAAAGCATCGATTCCAGCACCTAGTAAGTGAGGGCCAGTGATGCCAGCATCACCGCATGAGCATTGGAACACCAACTTTTACCGCCGAAAGATGGCCTAACATCGGCGTCTCCCCCACCGGAAGCCATGGGTTAGGTAGATTTCTCAGAAGCCATTGACACAGTTTGTATATTTTGGTTGACATTTATTTGAGCAAATGGATTCAAAATTTATATTTTTGAAATGTATGCCTTTTAGTTTTTTTTCCTAGTTTGTATATTTTGCTTCGCAAATTTTTATTTTGAGTCCAAGCTGCTTTAGAGTTTGTATGTCTTTCAATTTTGTTTTTTTGGCTTGTATATTTTGGTTGGTGTTTTTTTTTTTAACAAGTGGGTTCAAAATTTATATTTTTGGAATGGTGAGTATTTTGTTTTTGTATATATTGTTGGACTTTATATTTTGTTATTAAATTGTTAATAGATGTTCTTCAATTTTTTACAGTGAGAATAGTTAGTATCTTTATATTATATATTTGGTTCCGTTTGTATGGTATAAGGGGATTTCCCCCCTTCTATCTTAGCGGGCCTGAGAATGGCAACTAAGGGAATAAGAACCAAAGGCCCAGTCCAGAACAAGTAGAATCTCCAACCCAGCCCATGGGTAGGCTCCTCTGGACGCAACCTGCATGAGTAAACGTGGTGCAGGGGATGAGACTCACCGACCTGGAGACCACTCGAATAGTATCCAGCTCTTGTGTACTTGTCTGCGTAGTGGATGCAAAGCACGGGGACCCTTAATCCTTTGATAGGAGGGCCACCAACGAACCACCAAGTATGCTAGTGGGGTAGGGGAAATTAAGGAACCACACCACATTAATAGCACCATTACTTGAGCTACACGCCACATTAATGACGTCGTCGTAGAGCCATGCTGCATTAAAGAACTCTGACAAAAGGAACAGTACGAAGAACACGAACTCCACAGGGGCAAACACAATTTGTCCCTCCAAACTCATGGTATAAATAGCAAGTTCTAGATACGAGAAATCTCTCTTTGATCCATAGACTTTCTCACTTATTTACAAACTTCCAAGAGAATTTACTAACTTTGGCATCAGAGACTCCCCGTCCCCAAGGCCATCCTCTCCCACTTGCCTTATTCCCTATCTTTTGTTGGCCCAAGTTCTGAAGACTTGAGTTGTCGGAATCTGACCCAAAGACATGCGAAACACAACGTTAACATATTGTATTGGGTTTTATATATTTTTTTGGTTCATTTCTTTAGGCTTTTAGAGTTTTTTTTTTTTCAATTAAAACTCAAAGTTTTTATTAAAAATAGAGACATGCTTCTCATTCGGTTTATATGATATTGGTTTTTATATTTTTTTTTTTGGTTCATTTTTTTAGGGTTTTAGTTTTTTATGTTTTCAATAGAACTCAAGCATTTTATTAAAAATAGAGACGTGCTTCTCATTAAGTAAAAATTAATTGGACTTCACCAAACATGACTGAATCAATTTATGGTTTTTGGTTGAAGAATTTTTTGTTTTATTTATTTTTTAGTTTCTCATCTATATCTGTCTTTTAAAAATCATCAAGGTAGTAAGAGAAGTTTTTGTAAAAAAAGGAACAAAAAAAAAAAAAAATGAAAGGAATTGTATGATTGGTGAATTTTCAAGGTAGTTAAAAAAATGTTCGTAAAAAAAATTTGTGTGCAGGAAGAAGAATTTTGGTCTATGTTTCTAGGTACAGAAAAAAAACCAGGTGAGTTTTGATTGATTAGAACTCAAGGTTTTTATTAAACCAGTTGACAAAAAAAGAAAAAGAAGGAGGAGGAGACAAATGAGAAAGATTTTCATAAAGTAATGGACGAACGGCATAATGCTGGTTTTAACCTTTTTTCTTTTTCTTTTCTTTAATATTTACTAGAAGTGATTTAAATAGCAATAATTCAATTGAATAAACTCTTTAACAACTTTAACATTTAATTTTTTTTCCTTCTCTTTGAAGCATTTAAAAATTTACTTTATAATTTTGTTCAAATGGATTAATATAAAAAATTTATTCAAATCAACCTTTTGTTTTTATAATCAAGTTTAATAAATATAAATAAATCAGAATCCATAAATTTATTTAAAATTCTTTCATTTTTCTCCTTTTCTTTAGGTATAAGAAAAATGTTCTAACCTTTCTCTGTTTTTTTACACCAATAAATTTTGAATTTTTGTAGATGATGCTGTAAGTATTTCGAATTCAAAATTTTTTTTTTCTTGATGTAAAAGGACCTGTAAAAAAATCTTAAATAATTTATTCAATAATCAATTCTTTTTTTTTTTTTTTTCACAAAACCATGCTTATAGGTATATATATATATATATATTAGGACGATAAAATATGCAAAGCACATTTGCCTAATTGAACGAAAATTTTTTTAAGACTGTTATATTCACAAAAAAATTATACTAAAATAATCTTACGAACTGATGTGATTTTATCTAATTCATTAGATCTATTATATAATAAAAATAACTTTACAATTTAAAAAATTACATCAAATAATATCAATTTATAAAATTATTTTTATATAATTACTTTGTAACCAAAAATACTTCCTTATCAAAAAATGCTAGATAGCCCGTTTTCCCTTACCGTTTAGTGTTTCCGCTTGACATGTAAAGGTCACTTTGGCATCCAATTTTATTTTATTTTTTTCTTTCGAACTCACTGGCCCCGTGTTGACTACCCCTCCCCTCCCCTCACCCAGTTCGGATAACCACGACCCTCTCTCTCTCTCTCTCTCTCTCTCTCTCTCTCTAGCGGTGTCTCTGAATTAGCTTGGCTCATAGGTACGTTTCTCTCTGCTTTATCAATCTTTTTCCTCCGACTGTGTTCTTAGGAAGTGTATGAAACAAACCATCCAGAAAAATGTTGCAATTTTAGGTTGTGTTTGTCTCCTCCAATATTCACATCCTTGGGGTTTCTGCAAGACCGATTTAGAGCTGATTTTACAAGTGTAAATGGGTATTGATGTTGTGTATGTGTGTTTTTGTGCATTTTCCATGCTTGAACTTTTTCTTAAAGTACCAACAAATTTTGGAAAATGGGGTTGAGTTTTTGTGACAATGTATAAGCACTATTGTGCAAATAAACTAGAATGGTTTTCCTTCCTTCGCTGGAAACCATCAATTAGGGAGTGTAGATTTAGATCATTGGCTTAAAATTATGACAGTGTTTGCTTCAACATGAAAGCCCACTTTCGTCTTTAATTTTATCAGATATTCTTCAAAATTCATATTCAAAAGCAAGGGAAATGGAGGATCTCTGTAAAGTGGGTTTTCACAAAGACGCGGGGCAGGGGAAACGAATGGAGGGGAGGGGAACTAGGTGAGGAGAGGGGAGGGGAGGGGATGTGTTTCAAAAAAAAATTAAATGAGTGTTTAACGGGAAGAGAAGGAGACCATGTGGATGGGCAGGGAAGCAACGTGAGATTAAAAAATTTAAAAGTTGTGCAACGTGTAGGGCCTCGTTAAACGGGAACTGAAAACGGGATGAATGAACGGGGTGCGTAGCATTACCCTTTCCCTACCTTACCTATAATGAGTTCACTCTCTGGGTGACCTTGCAATTTAATCAAATTAAGTGGTGGAATTGGGAGAAATTCAACTATCTCCCAATTCAACTATGTTAGGCTTCGTTAATTAAAGAGCAGCCACTGTAGCACATCAGCCGTTGCACACTTGACGTAGGTTTTAATTTTTTTTCCGTCCAAGAGTTTTTGTGCATTTTGCAATGTGAGTTCTACTTTTCTTCCCCATTCGAATTTGAAAAACTCTACTCGCACCTGGGTTGGGAACCTCCTGCGTACACGTCCATCCACGTCTAAAAATGAAACAAGGCGTTTCATTCAAATTCGGATACCTCTCTTCTTCTTCTCATCTTCATCTTCTCATCTGAAATGCAACACTCTCTTTCGTATACCCACATATTCGGCTTCGGAAGCAAACTTTCCCACAAATGACCACGAAGACGAAACATGAAGACAAGTTCTTCTCTATGTAATAATCGAAAATCATAGAACAAAGAAAGTGGGGAAAGAGACTTTCTTCGAGCCCAGAGGTGGGGACATGCAAAGATCTTTAAAGGAAGGCTTTTTTTAGTAGCTCCAGTTTCATTTGCTTTGCTTCTCAAGTTGGCTTTGTTTAATCCACGTCCCCACAAAAGCCATTGCAACAACACGACAAAAAGTAACTGAAAAAAAAAAAAAAAAAAAAGCTTTTAGCAAAACATTACACTTTCCCTACTCTGATCAGGTATGCACCTGATGTCTTTTCTTCTTTCCTTTCTCTTTCTTTTTTTTGTTTCTCGTTTGGCTGCTGAGTGATTGTGGGAAAAGATAAAGAACGGAAAGTGTAAATGAATGAAGGTGTTGGTGTTCTTGGGTCCTAAACAACGAATTCTTCCAGCTTTCTTTCTCTTTTTTTTTTTATTTTTTTTTATTTTTTTAATTTATTATAATTTTTTAATTTTAATTTATTTATTTAAATAATAGCGACTGATTAACCACGTCATTCCGCAACCACGAAACCCACCCTCCTCCCTCGCCAGGAACCCGCGTCTCTTCCCAGTGCCACCCCGCGACGACATCTCTCTGTTCAGGCTTACTTGATTCAAAACACTGTCATCTTTCACATAAAACAACAATACTCTTTCGTGAGAGAGACCCTACGGCGTCATTTCTCAAGTGAAAATGAGGACAACCAAAGAAGGTAAGAGAAGCCGGTACCGGAGTTCCCCATCGTCGCCCTTTAGGGACAGGACACCAACCACCCTTTCCTCCCCTGGGCTCGATCCAAACTCAATGGGGTCTAGTCCAAATAAATCCAGACTCACTCCTTCCACCTCTCTCCTAGATCGCGAACTTGTCACCAAAGATGCCACTACTATGTTCAAAGACCTCCGAATCTCCCCGGAATCCAACCCTCAGAGCTTCTCCTATAGTGTGAAGCAGCAGTGCTAGGACAAGTCCGAGAGGGCTCGAGGTCGAGACCCGGATCATTGGCGACGAGACACCATCGACAGCATCGTCTTTTGGAAGCTCGTGGGTTGCCCGGGATGTCTCTGTCATGATTATGACCACATTTTACCTTACTCTAAGGTACACGAATTTCAAACTTCATAGTGGATGTTTTTTTATTTATTTATTTTGGTGCACGGATGAAATTTTGTGAGGTGGATTTCCTTTAGGGTGCGTTTGTTTATAATGTGTATTGTTCAATTGGTTTGTGTGTGAGATGTTTTTCCGTACTTTTTTTTTCATAGGTTTCCTTCTTCTATCATTTTCATTTTCATTCCCTGGATTCGTTATATGAGCCTCTAAAGGAATTTTGAATGGCCCTTCAAAGTTCAAGGATGAATTTTCCAACTCAACAGTTCTGATATTAGGAATTTGCCAACACCATATTCCAACATATTGATGAGATAAATAGATTCATTTTCATATCTGATTGAAATTATGTTGGTTCATTCGAGGAACTTTCCAATTTTCATTTGAACTTTGAATTTAAAGCAAAATTTTCTTATATTCTTAATTCATTTTGATAAGGAGACAAAAGAGTAAGTATAGCTCCCATAAGTAAGACATCATGCGCCATGATTTAAACTTTTTAGGAGTTAGGGGAGCTGTTGTAGTTTATAATGGCAACTTTCTTAATTATATATCATTCATGTTTCAATTTAATCTTTAACTGATTAGCCTGCTCGAGCTCATGGAATAACTTAAGTATAGTTATCCACCATGTTTGATTTTGGTCCCAATTCAATTAATTTTTGATAACCATCTGGCTTAGATCAATTTAAAGTTCAAGTCACGAACTTATTTTGAAATGAAGGCCTGAGTGTGGAGATAGCTTTTGTAGTGATGAAGTAGAATTTGTAACCAATTAAAAACAAGCCAAACATGTTGAAGCTTCTAGATCAGAGATATGTGCTCCATATCCGCATTCCTAATAGGACTTGAGCCTCCTGGGGACTCATTGGAGGGAGGAAATTAGGGATCCCCTAGATTCGGTTAACGTATAAACTTGAATGAGCTCATGCAACAGCTGACATCTAGCTGCTTGTGAGTCACTTGGTTTGTTTATTCTGTGGATTCTTGCAATTATTTGTGTCGCCAGTAATTATCAACAGAAGTGGTAAAAAGAATGCTACTCTTCCAGGCACTTACTTTATTCCATGCTTATGAGGAAGCAATTCTATATGCAGATTTGAAGTACTAGATGAGGAATCGGGTGATGATGATGAGGGCGGTGGCCAACGGTAACTATCTTTTATTGACTCATTTGACTGCTGGATTTTTACCCTCATTTGTACATCATAACCAGAACATAATAACCACATCACAACCCAGTACAAACACAATAATTTTTTATTTTCCTTGTGAACATCTCTCTCTCTCTCTCTCTCTCTCTCTCTCTCTCTCTCAATTTAGCTTCCATTTTTTGAACTTCATACTCGTGCAACAATATATCATCCCACGTCTTCCGAATTGCATTGTCTCTTCTACGAATGTTCTCCTTTATCAAATGAAATATATCCGCCCATATAAAAAATTCACATCTCACTTGTGCAGCTTCTCCCTGCACATAGTAGGAACATTTAATTAACATGATAAAGTACACCCCCCAAACTAAAAAACAATATGCATTTATAGACATTTATAAACAATTCTAATGTTCTGTTTGAGATATGAACTGCTGGTATAAACATTTATAAACAATTCCCAACTGCATGATATTGTCAAGATTGCATTCACTAAGCCATTGTAGGTCGTTCTTTGAAAATGAGTGAAGATCTATTTGTAAATGAAATTGATGGTTAATGAGATGGTCATTATCAGCTGTACAGTGTACTAATTATAAGTGAAATATAAGAGTTTTCATTAACTCCCAAACAATATCATAACTCTACTCTAAAACGTATATGGTTTCTTCTAGTACACATTTATAACATCCCAATAAAATTCAGAACTTGAGCAACAAAGAATATTCTAAATGCATTTCCATGGAAGGTCTAAGCTTTGTTAATGCAATCTTTTCTTAGAAGGCAATGAGAGAGAACTGGACCAACACTTCTAGCTAACAAACGTTATATAAGCTATAATTTTTCCAGTGGTCCATATCTTCAATTAATAGCAAAGTGATATCTTTTCAATTCATTCCAACATGGTACTTTCCTTTGGCGTAATAACTATTTCATGTTAAAACTTCTAGTCTCACATCAAAACATTTATTGAACTTCAACTCAATTAACTTGGTCTCTTTAGAGTTCACTAATTGGTACAAGAGTCAAAACTGTAAATTGAATGACTTGAAAATTTACGAAATACTTGATCAATTTACATGCATGAACTTCATAGACTTGGTTACTTCAAAGATTACTAAAGAAAGCAGTATACAATTACATAATTTTCATCAATCTATTAACATGAAGTTAGATATACAGACAAGTTTAGTTTGAAAAAGACATCAGACTTCAAAATGTATGCCTAAACCCTATGAATCACATAGAAAAACAGAGATGGAGTAAACCATACAATTTCAAATTTGTCCCAAACCCTAGAGTATTTATAAGAATAAATACCTCTGCAGTGGCCGCAGATCTCTTCAGCAAAAATAATACCGTAGAATTGCAGGTCGCTGATTGACATTTTGGGGAAAATGTGAAGGAATGGAGGGCTTGTTGGGCAGAGGGAGGCTCGACGGTAACGGGAGTGCTGGGCAAAGGGAGGGTCAACGGCGACGGGGCAGCCATTGCAGAGGATGGGCGATGCAGGGGGTTGGGGGAGAGGATGCGCGACGCTGTGGGTGGGAGTGGGGAAGAGGATGTCGAATTTCAAATGGGTGAGAGTTGAGAGGGGAACGTGCAGCGGGGATAAGGAGGGAAAAAAAATTGTTTAGGCCACGTAAGGAGTGCGTTGGCCGATGCCAAACAGTGGCTGATGCCAAAAATTATTCTTAATTAAATGCAACAACTTTGTCTGTGAATTGGAGAAAAGCAAACAGTTGATTGCCCACCCTTTTTTGGCTCTGCCTGCCCAAGCATCACAGATTCTTTAATCTCCGAAGAAACAAAGACACAAAGACCTCTAGAATCTAGCTATACATGATGTCAAACCAGCTCAGAGGCATCCCGCGGCAAACCTTGCTGGCTGTCTTCATCACCGGCCGAGCCGCCCGTGCCATCAGGACGCTTACCGGCAAAAGGAGCACGACAAACCGGACAATTAGGTTTATTATTGAGCCACCTATCAATACAAGTAGCGTGGAATGAGTGCTTGCACGCACTCAGCTGCTTCACTTCCTTCCCGTTATCTCCAAGCACAGACAAACACACGATGCACATACCGCCAGCGCCAACATCTTCGACACGGGTTTCCTTCTCCAACTTTACATCCGGAACCGGAACCACCTCTCTGTTGCTGATATTTCCATCGGTCTCTATAGAGTGTCTGCCTGAGGAGCTCCGGTGGCGGAGTCGAAAAGGGTTGAGAGGGCACTTGACGGAGAAAAAAAAGGTGTATGCCAAGGCGGGGACGGTGAAAACGGCAACAAGAGCAAGAACGAATTTAAGAGGGGACAAATCCACGCTGCGGGGCGGTGCAGGGAAGGGAGGAGGTGGTACGTCGAAATTAGCAGATGCGTTCTTCATATTGATGGAGACGATGGAGTGGTTACCAAACGAGGTTATGGTCCCTGCTTCACATCCCCTTTTGGTTTTTTAAGCAGCTTAGAAAAGATCGACCGACGTTTACATGTCGGCGGTGGGGTCCTTCTCTGTGAAATTTCTTGGTAGCAATAATCGACAGAAAGTATTGGTTCGATAATTAGTTGAGATGAGATCAGATGAAATGAGATATTTTTAGATGAATTAAATAAAATATTATTAAAATATTATTTTTTAATATTATTATTATTTAAAAATTTAAAAAAAATTAAATTATTTATAATATTTTATATAAAAATTTAAAAAAATTATAATAATGATATTAATACTAAAAGTTGTAAATTTTTTATATTAACATATAAAATGAGATAATTTCTCTATTCAAATATGTCAGAGTACTCGTTAGAAGACAGGATGTACACCACACACCAAAAACTCGTAAGAAATCATATAGATACAAAATCCTTGGGCTATGAGAAATTATTTGAAATTCAAAGGAATCTAGCAAAAATTATATTATTGAATAGACATATAAATTAATTTGATTTTACGTGATATTTTACATATTATATCAAACTGTATTAATTAAAGAATTATCTAAATGGATATATAACTTTACATATATAGAATATCTGTTGTGAGCAAAAAGCATGCCAAAAATCAAGCTGAGCCAGGGCTAAAGCTAGCACGATTAGATACTTTGAATAGTATCCACGACACAAATCCAAATGTAGGAGAAGCATCAGCAATACTAATAACAGTAAACGAGGGAGTAAAAAGAGGTATTAAGAGGATCATCATTGAAGGGGATTCGGGTCAAGCAATACTAGCCATTAACAATCCGCAAGCTACAACAGACTGGGCAATGCAAACAACCACTAGAGACATTTAACACCTGCTAAGCAATTTCGATCAGTGGACTGTAAAAAAAATTCATAGATCACATAATCGATGTGTGCACAACTTGGCACAATGGGCAGCTTCTAACCAAATGTATGGAAGCATACCCCTAAATTGGATTCCTCAATGTGTTCTAAATTTTCATAGTGGTAAGGATCTCCTATTAGTGTATAATTAAACTGCTACAAACTCTCAAGGTATGTTTTATGCTAAAAATAAAAAATAAAAAGAAAAAGAAAAAAAGAAAAGATACTTTGAATAGGTTCAAAATTGATGCTTCAGTTGGACCCAACATAATCATATAGATTCTGGGTCTAAGTTTGATTTCAGTACCAAGATACCATGGTAAGATAAAACCATTATTGCATCATGTGTTATGGTGAAGAAAGCTAGGTGAGTAAGGTTTCGTTTGTTTTCACAATCATTTTTATCTCATCTCATTATTATAATTTTCTAAATTCTCACACAAAATAAAATAAATAATTTAACTTTTTCAAATTTTGAAACAAAAATAATATTAATCGGGTACAGAGTAAAGAGTAAGGATTTTATTTTAGGAAAATGATCAACTTATAACTATTTTACAACTATTTCACAACTCTACATAAAATAAAGGGTAATTTTATAATATTGAAATTTATTTTTAATGGAGTGACATGATTGAATTGTAATTAGTTGATTGAAAATGAATTGTAAAATAGTTGTAAAAAAATGTAAGTGTATATTGCGGTATTACCTTTTATTTTATGAGTAATGCTAGAGATAATCTTAAGATGTATAAGTTTCGCGCACTCTTTTTGAAAAATGTGGAATCTTCGACTAAAAAATATTTTTTATATAAATCCTATATTTATTTACTTTTTTCAAAATAAATATTCAAAATTTATACTCTTTAAAACTATAAATATTATTTCTCTTATTTTATATGCGAGGCTTTGTGGTAGTGGTGGTAGTGGGCTATGACTGCAGCTCATGGGCTTGATAACAGTAACTCCTCTGTAGGAAAATCATACAGTTAAAAACATGGCCTACCAAATAAAAGATTCCGTTGGGTCATAGCCTAATAGGGCCCAAGCCCATTCCATTGCCTTGTTTCGGCCGTACACCAGATGAACATAACTACATAAGTAATTATAAAGCAGGAGTTTTATTTATGATGAATCACGCTATTTGATTTATTCTATAATTTGAACTTTTAAATTTAAAAAAAAAATTAGATGACTGCATGGCTTTCAACCATTTTAATATCACTTTATATATATATATATATATATATATATATATATATATATATATATATATACAGAAACAGCATCATCTCATTTCATCATTATAATTTGTTCAAATTTTCACACAAAATATAATAAATAATTTAACTTTTTTAAATCTCAAAATAACAATAATATTAAAAAATAATATTCTAATAATATTTTATTCCATTTTCAACTTCTATATAAAATTATCTCATTTTATTTCATTTCATTATCCAAATGGATTTACTCTGAACTCTCTACATTCTCACGACTTAATGTTGATGTTTCGTTGAAATATAAAATTTTCATTTCTCTCATTTTACTAAAGTAGTTTTCAATATGTTTGTGTGTGTACATGACTCTAGGCCTCCAAGGTCCAAATGCTTTTTTTGGTGTTCCATTTTCCTTTTTTTTTTTTTAATGGAAAAAGAAGCTTACAAGAATGTATTTTCTATTTTAAAATCTTTGAAATATGGACTTTGGGGCAATTGATTCTACTGTGGATCTTTTGTGGATTATCTACACTGTTTCGATTATTTTGAAGTGATTCTACTGGGCCCAAAGGCCCAAACTCTCCTTTTTATCCTTATTTGTTAGTGAAAAAAGAGAAATAACATGTTACAATAGAAAAATAATAGTTACAGTTATAAATGTGTAAATATTATATAATTATTTAAAAATAATAAATAAATATAAAAATAATAATTTTTTAATAATAAATTTAACTCTATTTCAAGGCAACTATATGACATTTACGCATTTTACGATTACCTATAAAATTCTTCATTACAATTATATAGATGTTAAAGACACTCAATACTGGAGACCATAAACAGTAAAAACCAAGACCAACAACATTGGCAGACTTGTACAAAAGTACAAAACAGCAAATTGTACTGCAAGAGTACTCATTAATATTAGAGCAAAACATCATACTACGTCCTACAGTTACTACATTACAACCAAAGCACCATCGCTATCGAGCTTCTACACACAAACAGAGAACTCAAAAGGAAAAGAAAAGTCAAAAGATTCAACTTTTCTAAATGGAAGTAGCAGTCATAAACTCTCAACGCCTATATATGTCTGCAGTAATGTCTCGTTGTTTTCTCTTTTCAAATAGCAAAATGTGCAAACATGAAGAAATAAATGGCATTCCCTGTTTTCCTTCTTTTTTGGCATAGCATGGTATTACTAAACACAGTACTAGCACAAAGCCTGCCACATTTAATAATTACTACTTCAATACTTCATATGTTTCCATTTCAAAAAGGTTAGAGATCAAGAATTTTTTATAAACATTTTTTACAATTATAGAACATTTTGTGGAGTTCATTATGATTAACGCTTGTAAGGGGATTTTCCCCGCACCACAAAACCTACTAGGCCTTGGCCTAATAACCGGCTCAAGGGCCATCAAGACCGTCTGAGAGGCAAATCATTTACCAGGAAAAGGAGTCAAGAAATTAATGGGACAGGTCAGCCTGACAACCCACGACCGCATTCAGAATCTAGAAGCTTGCATTAAGGCACAATAGAAAATGTGAAAGGCCCTTGATCTATTGAAGATTAGACCATTAACGACTCACAAGGGATAAACGATAGGCCAGGAAACTGTATCGCATTAATAGCACAACTACTGAGCTACACACCATATTTACAATGCCATCGCAGAATCATGTCGTATTAAAGAACTCTAACAGTAGAAATGACAGAAGAGGCACAAACTCTGTGAAGACAAAGGCGTTTTGCATCTCTCCCAACCCACGGTATAATATAGTAGGTTTCAAGTACGAGAAAACTCTATAATTTCTAGACTCATTTACTTATTTATAAATTTCTAAGAACACTTACTAACTTTGACATCTGAAACTCTCCGACCCTGAGGCTGCCTTCTCCTAGTTGCATTCTTTCTTGTCTTTTGTAGGTCCATTACAAAATATCTAAGTTATTGGAGGCTGACACAAAAGTATACGAAACATGATATTAATAATGTTGAAATTCATGTTGTTAAGTGTCTACGTGAAATATTTAATTATGTAAGATTTACAAATTATATTTATATCTCTTCAAAGTGTAGAAAATATTTAGATTAAAAAAATTGTTAAGGTAGGATCGTAATTTTTGATCAATTATTAATCCCACTCTTCAATACGACACTCATAATATATTGACCAATAATGCTCCATTACCTCTATAATTGAGGAGCAATGGTTTGAATATTCATGAAGTACTGGGCCATTTATAACAATCGATCTATTCATCAGTAAAACTTGGGACTTTGAAGATTGACTTGGCTCTTTCGGTGCTCAAAAACCAATCAAAAGCTACGTGAGTGGTGCAAGATATGATTCCTACCATCTTGTAAAAGAAAAGCTCCATCGTACTTTCTCTCTCATCTCTGATACGAGTAAGATCCCATATATATGCCACCAATCTCTGTCAAGACCTGCACACAGTAGTTGTTTCAATTATTGGATTACTTTTTTTATCTCTAAAATATATAATTGTTCTATTATATATATATATATATATATCCCACCCATCTCTAAAAATGTCTGACTCTAAATATTTTTACAGATGAGATGAAATAAGTTAATATTAAAATTAAAAATTAAATAAAATATTATTAAAATATATTTTTTAATATTATTTTTATTTTGAGATTTGAAAAAAATAAATTGTTTATTTTATTTTATATAAAAATTTTAAAAAATTGTAATGATTAGATTAAATTAGATTAATTGTAAAAATAAACGATGATGGCAAGACTTATTTTAAATTACATAAGACTACAATCATCCATAAGTAAACTATAAAAATCTCTGCTAATATATATGGTAGTTCCCAAATCCACCAAGCTCATGTATGCGACATTTCAATAAGTTTTATAATATTTATTGAGTATTTTAAAAAAATTTAACTTACAACAATTATAAATATTATATAACCGTTTTAATAATGAAAGAAAAATGTTAAATATACTCGCAAAAATTTACATACTCACATATTTTTTTTATAATTTTTTTTCTTATATTTTATTTTTTTTTAATAAAAATGGTGCAAAGATTAAAAATATATTATTTAAATATGTAAAATTTTTATATAAGTATAATTAGCATTGCCCATAATTGAATAAAAGTCAACTTATTAATTGCCCATAATTGAATACCAGTCAAAAATGGTTAGCTGAAGTTATTAACTACCTTTTACTTTTCATAGCCCAGCCCAATCGAAAAATGGTATTTGTAAGATTGTAGAATGCGTAAGAATTGTGTAATTTTTTTTAAAAAAATAAATAGATATGAGATTTAAATAAAAATAATAATAATTTTTTAATAATTAATCTCATTTTTTTTAAAATAATTATATAATATTTATACATTTACGATTATATATAACATTATTTTTTATTTATTTATTTTAAATTTTTGCATGTACGACCCGCCAAATGCTGTTATCTTTCCTCCTTTCTTTTCGTTTTTATATGCTCACTCCGGCTACATTACATTCGCATCGTTAAAAATGATAAAATTTAAAATAAAAATAAAAATAATATCTTTATTTAATTTAGAGTAATATAGATAATATCAACATCATCTCACTAGGCCTTAATTCTATCATGCGATGTCTATTTACTGATGGAGAGTCTTGTCAACGTATGAACGAGAATAATAATATATAAAATAAATAATAAAATTTATAATTTTTTATCATCAAATTTTTGAGATAATTAATAATTTTACATAATATTAAAGCGGATATTTTGAATTCGAATCTTAATTCTACACTTTACATATTTAATTAAATATTTTATATATTAGAAAATTTTGTTCATACATAAGAGAGAATATTAAGATAAATATAAATATTAAGAATTTATTATGTATCAACTACTATTCAATCTCACAATTCACACTTATAGCTTTTTTATAAGATGTGCAAGTATTTTTCATAGAATATAAGAGTATTTTTCATAGGGTGTAAAGTGTAAGGTGATAAATAGTAACTGATGAGAAGAATTTTTATAAATATTAAAATCTATTTATTCCAATCAACTTAAATTTTGAAACATGCAATTATTTGCTAGTCCTAATTATAAAGTAATATTATATACAGTCGTGAAGTTTACAATCATCATACAGTCACTTTAAAAAGGAATAAAATTTACTATTAAAAAATTATTATTTTTTTCATATAAATTTCATATTTATTTATTTTTTAAAAAATAATTATACGATACTTACTTACACGGCTGTAAGTTGTAACTATCATTTCTCCTAATTCTATCACCAATTGATTGACTCCCTCCTTATTATGCCGATATCCCGTATCTTTTTGTATTTATTTATTTTTAATAGGCGTTATGTATTAGAAATATTTATTATCTGGAATTGTATTTTTTATCCTTTCATTAATGCAATTCTTAGGAATAAAAAAAAAAGGAAAAAAAAATAAGGGTGAACAGGTGGAGGCTGATTCTCTCTCATTCATTATTTCAATTTGTAAAAGAAAATGGCCTATCAAATCACAATAGAGTGATAGTGAGGCCGACCTTTTAAGAAAAATAAAAAATTTGAGGTCCACGTGGCCCTATTTTCATTTCCTCGTACGTATCTCAAACTAGAAACTACTAAGAAAGTAAAAAAGGTTAGCCTAGTCAGTACCGAAAAGAATAACTAATATTTCCAACATTAACCTCTACCTTTTTCTTACTAATTAAAATAAGCCCAATATTTCATTGTTATTTTGGTGGGACAATTAAACAATTGTGGAGTAGCACTTCCATCCCTTTTCAATATTAATTAAAAAGAAACAATTAATACAATTTTAAAACGTGCAAATTTCGTATATTTTCTTTTAAAAAAATTTATAAATTTATTCTAAATTTGTATGTAAAATTATTCTTAATTAAACTACGAACCATATCTTAATTATGTAGTTCCTTTTTTAACTTTCTCCAAATAAAGGAGTTAGTGCCAAAAAAGGGTTGGTTATAAGGAGAGTGCCCTCGCCTTTGTCATTTTTTTTTTCTTTGTGTCGGATAAGAGTGAAGACAGTTTGCGTGTACTTAGGATAATTTAAAGAGTAATGTTACATACAGTTTTAGAATGCACAAATGACGTTTAGTCATTTTGAAAAAGAGTAAGGTTTACTATTAAAAAATTAATCATGTATGGTTAGTTGAAAATTTAAATTTTAAATCGGATGAAAAAACTCAAAATTAAAAAAATAAAGAATATAAACTTGTAATATTTATACCAAGTTGTAATATCACATTAATCAATTGTAAAATAGATTGTAAATTAGTAATATCCAAGTGCATTTTGTTGTAATATTAATTAATATTTTGTTGTCTCTTTCATTGGCACATTGAATGCACTATTAATAAACAGATTGGTATATATATATGAAGTTTTTCTACTCAGAATTGCCAAAATGTTTTACCCACAAATGCCATAAAATTCTACACAAGAAAGCGGTGGGCATGTGGTAAGCATAAGAGGTAAGTAATGTTGGTTGAGTGTTGTCTATTTTCAAGCTTTATTTAGTGCTTAAATGGGCCATGAAGACATTATTGCGGATGTGAGAGAGAAAAATAATCATCGACTTTTATATAATAAACAAATAAAAATCAATAATATAAGATGATAAGTGAAGCAAAACCTTCCCCCCTACATGTCTAAGTTATTATTATTTTTTATTATTATTATTTATTATTATAAAATCATAAAAGCAAAAAAACTCAGCAGCTCCTTTGTTACATGAACCCCAACAAAAAGTCCATAACTCAATGTGCATCACAACATTATAAAAGCAATGGATCGATAAGAGAGATATGGGTTTAAAAGCAATGTGCATGATCACACCCAATATAAAAAAATATCTGAGTGGACTGACTTTCTTCTTTAATTTATGCTTTAAAAGCAAGGAGCTCCCTTCACTATTTTTCAATTGATATCTTTTATTTGAAAGAGAGAAATGATATATATTCACAATTATTTTTTTATTCGTTTTATAATTATAGTTTAAAATAAATATATTTATATAAAATGATATGATTTTTATAAGTTATTCTCAATTACCAGTATAATTTTTCTATTTTCAAGACGAAAAATTTTACTCATCATCTTTATATTACACACTACACATGATTTTTATTATTATTTTTTCCTTATGAAATATATGGTATATAGATGATGAGTAGAAGAATTTAATTAATTTAATAAAAATAAAATTTTAAAAAAATTAAAACATATATAGTATATAGTGTAAGATGATGTGCAACAAAGTCCATACAGCAAATACATTATGATTATACATACTTTTACGACTGTCTACGACATCATATGTGGCCCAAGTTTGCATGTATAAAATACTATAGAAGAAATTCTAAGAGAAAGTATAGAGAAAATTAAAATAAAAAAATCTTATTCATCATTATTTGATAATATGATATCAAATAATTAATATATAAATAAAAATAAAAATAAATTTTAAATTATTTAATATCACATTAAAAATTTATGGGAAATACTTTAGCAGATTTGACAAAATAACTCATAAATTGATAATATGATACATTAGATTGTAAAGTTATTTTTATTATAAAATAAATCATACGAAAAGTAAATCTAATTATTTTCATTCCCTTCAACCAATCACATTCGTTGATATTTTCGGCTACGTATCACATTTGTTTGTTTGTATAATACGATAAGATATACATCTTTTAGAGTTTCTATTCGAATATTTTGAGCTTAACGAAAAATAATGATATACATAAATTCTACATTATTTTATTATTACAGAATGAATTTCTCAGCATTAATAAATATTATGGGATTCTTATGTATCCTTCCTCCGTAAATTTTAGAGTTTCTATTAACATATTTTATATTATGCAAATAATTCTGTGCATTTTCTTTAAAATAATTGAGATTCTTCATAAAAAGAAAATATTCTTTTTATATGGATTTTAAATTTATTTATTTATTTTTAAAAATATATAAAATTTGTATATTTTAAAACTAAAAATATCATTTCTCTTAGAACAAAAACTCATAAAAATCTAAAACTTCGTTTAGATAGTGAGATTCGAAATGAACTGTAAATAGTAGTAAAATATTTTATAAATAGTAATGAAACAGTTTGAGTTAAAATATTTTTATAAAATTTTAGAAATGAGTAAGAAAAGTTGAATAAAAATATTATAAAGTTACAATATTGTTAGAATAAATTTTTGTTTTGAAATTAAAAAAAATGAATTATTTTTTGTATTTTGTTTAGAATATTAGAAAAGTTATAATAATTAAGTAATAATTAGATGAAAAAATTAAATATTTAAAATTAAAAAATATTTCTATTTATAATATTAAAATATTAAAATAGATGAAATAAGATCTTGACCTTCCAAAGCGACTTAAATCTAACAACATTACATGGGCAGTAATTTTTTTCATGGGAAGTAAACCAACATCCACGAGTCGGCAGGTGGGAAAAATCCGTCCGTTAGTGCGGGGTTTTAGCAACGAATGCTACGGCCGTCTTTAAAAACGAGACGGTGAGTCACGGCTCTGTTCTCTCTCCACGCAACCTTTAAAACTTCTGTTTCTTTTGACGGGCCAAAAAAAGGAAAAAACGAAAGAAACAAAGAGAAAGAAAACCGGTGGGGCAAAAGAAATGGTCGTTGTAGATGATGACATGGTGGAGATGAGCATCATGGCCGCCTCTGGAGCTCCTTCTTCTTTTTCTTCTGCTCAATTCCTTGATGCTTATCCCAAAAGGTACTCCTTGAAGATCCCCAATCTCATTCTTGGGTCTCTGGATTTTTAGCTCTTTTTTTTAACTGTAGTCTTTGTTGTGTGCGTCTTAGTGAGAAGAAAAAGGCTTCAGTTTTATGGATTTGATGGTTTTGATTCAGTGTTTCCCACCCGTGTTCGGAGGATTTCGGGAGATTTTGGGATTAGGGTTAGATATAGTTTTTCTTTAGCGTTTTCTGAATCTCTTTCCTGATCTCTTAGACTGAACGGAGGACCCTTTTTTTTTTTTTTTTTTTTTTTTTGCCTTTTAATACTTTTTATATACTCTAAATTTTTTGTCATTATTTTCCTTTGAATTGGTTTTATTGAATAACTTTGTTGATTATCGATGTGGGTTTGTGAGGAATTTGTTAACTGATTGATAAATCTAGGGTTTTGATGGAGGGGAGATATACTGGGGATTGATTGATTTGATTGAAGGTGTTTGTAATTGAATTGTTTGTATTGGGAATGGCAAAAAATATACAACCCCACCAGCAACAAAAAACATCACCAAGGAGATGAGCTAAGAAATGGGAGATTCTCTCCTCACGGCCCTTTCAATGGAGAATCACCACCCGTCAACACTCTTGTCCATGGATTCCAGCGCCTCCTCACACGACGATTTGGATTTGGAGATGAATCGACAAATCATTCTTCACCGTCCACCAGATATCAATTTACCCTTGTCGGCGGAGCGCAGTCCACCTCCGCAGCCATGGAATTTGGATCCCTGTGATATTTTAGATGTTGGGCTTGGTCCACAAGTTTATGAGACTGAGAGTTTTCTTACCATCCCCAAGGCTGGAAGGAAATGTGCCAAGCGGGTTGATAGTATCTGGGGTGCCTGGGTTTTCTTCAGCTTTTACTTTAAACCCACGTTGAATGAGAAGTCAAAGGCAAAGATTATCAGGGACACCAATGGAGTGTCGGGATTTGACAAATCTGATCTCAATCTTGATGTTTTCTTGGTTCAGCATGACATGGAGAATATGTACATGTGGGTTTTCAAGGAGAGACCAGAGAATGCATTGGGCAAGATGCAGCTTAGGAGTTACATGAATGGGCATTCTCGTCAAGGAGAGCGTCCATTCCCATTTAGTGTTGATAAGGGTTTCGTACGATCTCACAGGATGCAACGAAAGCAGTATAGGGGTCTTTCAAACCCCCAGTGTGTGCATGGGATTGAGGTCGTTCCATCACCCAATCTCATGGGTCTTGATGAGGAAGAGCGGAAGAGGTGGATGGAGCTTACAGGCCGGGACTTGAACTTCACAATTCCACAAGAAGCAAGTGCTTTTAGTTCATGGAGAAGCCTTCCCAACACAGATTTTGAGCTTGAGAGGCCAGTTCCCCCGATAAAGAGTGCCTTGAATTCCCACGCAAAGAAATTGCTTAATGGTTCTGGTCTGAACTTGTCAACTCAGCCATCTAACCATACCAATGGAGATGCAATGGATCTTTCACCTGTCAGCAACAAGAGGAGGAAGGATTTTTTCTCTCATGGGAATGATGATGATGGCTACTTGGCTGTAAATCCTCCGTCTGATAGAAGTACAGATATGGAGATTCACCCTAATGAGCCAAACTGGTTGAATGACTTTAGCGGTGTAATGAAAAATGTCTATGGACCTGTCACTGCTGCCAAAACAATATATGAGGATAAAGAAGGATATCTGATCGTTATCAGCTTGCCCCTAGTGGATCTCCAGAGGGTGAAAGTTTCTTGGAGAAATACTCTCACTCATGGTATAATAAAGGTCTCTTGTGTGAGCGTATCTCGCATACCATTCATCAAGAGACATGATAGGACTTTCAAGCTAACAGATCCATCTTCTGAACACTGTCCTCCAGGGGAATTTGTTAGAGAAATCCCACTTTCAACCCGAATTCCTGAAGATGCAAATGTAGAAGCTTATTATGATGGGCCAGGATCTGTGCTTGAGATTATGGTGCCAAAATTACGTGTGGGGCCTGAAGAACACGAGGTTCGCGTTTGCCTTCGCCCTCACTTAGGAGGCAATGATCTTATGTTGACTTGAGATGGTCGTTTAATGAGAATTGTATGGGTTGTTGCCTTGGTTGGTGCTTCATAGTTTTACTAACTCTGTACCATACAGTGTATTCTATGAAACGAAATGTTTATCCCACACTTTTCTTGAGCATTTTTTGTTCACTAACTATTGTGGTATTTGTTGTGTCCATGAATCGGATCAGCTTTTTTTTTGTAATGATTCCTGATTTTTTAACTTAAAATTGATTCTAATCGTCTAGAAGTTATTATATCCTCGTCTAAATTACCTTCTTGCATGGCTAGGATATATATATATATATATATATATATATATATATATATATTATGTAAACCTGTCTTCAGCTTATGAAAGCTTCAAAGATACTGTGTAATTTATAAAACACTTACTGGAGCGGGACGGTTTCCATTTGGAAGGATTATATGGCGAGTTTTGTGTTCAGTTATTTTCTCATCACGGGTGTATGCGTTGTTGACATCAATATTACTATGTCTCAAAATTGAGTATTATTTTTCTTTCATCATGACTGATCAAAAAAAAAAAAAAATTTCTTTCATCTTCCCTATATTTCTCCACCACCTGTTTTCAAAAGTAAATAAATAAAACGTAGTTTTTCTCAGTGGTCAGGCTATAATTCTAGTTTCTAAAGAAATTGTCAGATTTACATCTTTATTAGTGATCATTGTATTTCAATAAAAAAAAAATATTAACTACCATCCGTTTATCATCATCATTTCATAATTCCTTAAGGCAGTACATGATTAACTAACAAGTGAAAAATAACAAACCATGCACATCATCTATTTCACAAGTGAGAATACATTCTTTTTAAATTCGGCATTTTCTCAAACATCTCTCTTTAAGACCAAAATTTGTTGGCATTGAGCATTTGAGTTGCTCAAATTGATTGATGTTGAGTTTCTTAAAAAAATTACCTGCTGTTGAATCATTTTTATCTTGGATCAAGGGTTTGTGACTCCTAACAGCTACTAGCTAGTATAACTTGCCATTGATTTCAGTATGCAAAACAAAAGATGCAAATGCAAGGTTACACCAAAATCCCATGTATAGTTTGACCATATTTTCAGGCAGGAAGTTTCGGTGGTGGGGCCACAGAATCAACTAATGCTATTGAATTCAGGTGCTGCTTGGGTATTGAAGCCAGCCAGCCCAGAGATGCAGTGGCACGGTGGCTTGCATATAGACAGTAGTAGATAGATATGGTCCTCCATTTGAATTGTGTAGAATGGGCAGCATCATCTTCATTCTCAGAAGGACTATGCTCTGAATAGGACAGGTTGGTCCTGGTCGAATGGTAGAATATCTCTTTAAACTTGAGAAGGAGAGGAAAAAAAGGAACTTGGGATGGATCTACGAATCTTTCATGAGGGTTCGGAAACAGCGGGTCTGATCGAGGTGGGTAATGACCAGTAACATGTGCCCGTGACATCGAGTCGACGGTAATGTCTTTTGCGAGTGCAGTGGACGCGGTGAGAGCAGAGGACTAACCACAGGAGAAAAATGTCTTATGTTGGTGAGAGTCAATGTTGGCGTCGGTGCGTATGATATTTTCTTGTCAACTTGTGAAGTATGTTTTATACTTTTACTTTTTGGGCGGTCTAGGTGTCGGTCTATCCGATTGGAGATTGAGGTCCACTTGATACACACCATAGGAGGGGCACGTGCCTGATTCTCCCGATACAGTATTTTAAATTTGAAGTAAAAAAAATTTTGTTTTGAAAACATGGTGGGAAGTAATTGCTTGTCTGTAAATTTTCACAGCTTCAATAATCAAACTAGCTAGTCAAACATGGCAAATGAACTGGAAAGATTATGGGAAAGTTTTACATTTGCAGAGGAAGAACAAGAAACAATTATCTTCGTTGAGGAAGAAACGAGAAGATTAGATATAACAGGTCAGAATTGCTTGATTATGCTTATTCTGATGGAAAAATCTATAAACAATGAAGCCTTTAAAGTCACTATGACAAAATTATGGAATCCAGAGAGATAACTATTCTTTAAAGAGGCAAGGCACACTAAATTTCTAGTTGAATTTCAAAAAGTAGTGGACATAGAAAGAGTTCTACAAGGAAGACCTTAGTCTTTTGACAAAAATCTGATTTGTATTCAACTCTTTGAAAGTAACACACCTCCACAAGAGATGAAGTTTAACTAGGAAATCTTTTGGATTCAACTTCATGGGTTACCTCTGGCAGCTATGACATATGAAGGGAGGGGAGAGAATTGGCTCAACAGTGGGAGAGGTAATAACTGTCGATGTGGATGAAGCTGGTCTTGACTGGGCTAAATATCTCAAGGTTAGAGTAATTCTAGATATTACCAAACCTCTTGTCAGAGGTAAGATGGTCAGAGTGGAAGGAAAGCTAAGGTGGGTAGAGTTCAAATATGAAAGGCTACCTTTGTTTTGCTTTCATTGTGGGGCTATAAAGCATGCTGATAGGAATTGTGATATAGAGAAGGCTAGAAGAAAAACACAACTAGTTTTGGCATCTCTCAATATGGTCAATGGTTGAGGGCATCCCCCATAAGTACAAATGGCCAATGGGATAGAAGGTATAGGGCTCGTGTGAGAGTCCAAGACCAATCAATTCAAAAATTAGGGATTGTAGAACAGAATAAGGCAGATGATATTTTACTTGTAGAGGAACCTGTGATAAACATTAATTCATTAGGGCCAGGCAGCTCAAACGAGGGAAAATGTGTATTACAGTTAGAACCTCAAAATAACTATGCTAAAATTGAGGTAAAGTAGTTAGTTGATTTAGAATAGACAAGAACATGTCAACAATCAAAGGGGGTCATGAGAAGGGCACAAAGTACTTCAATAACAAATTCTCCTGGCACCTCTATTAATCTGTCAAATTCAGTTACCAAACCTGTGACTTGGATTGTGGAAATGGCAAAAGGTGAGGAAACTGGGAAAAAACAGATTGGCTGGAAAAAAGAGCAAGATAAGCTGATATGAACAAAATAGTTGATATGCAGATTGAAACAACTGGTGGAAGTGAAACAAGCAGTAGGAAAAGAGAGAACACAGACATTGAAAGTTGTGTTGAACAGACTCATTTCAAGAAATCAAGGGATATGCTCAATCATAAGGAGCTTAACTCGGGAGAAAAAGGTGGAGGCTGCTGAGTAGCCCCACCATCATCAATGAAATGTATAAGTTGGAATCGTCGAGGGCTTGGGAACCCTCGCACAGTTCAAGAGCTTCACTGTTTAGTGAAGGAAAAGTGCCTAAACATCCTTTTTTTCTTATTGAAACAAGCAACAAGAGAGAAAATATGGAAATAATTAGAAACAAACTTGGGTTTGATAGGAGTTTCATTATTGACAGTAGAGGATTCAGTGGAGGAATTGCTTTTATGTGGAATTGTCTTATTTCTGAAGTGTTGGAATCCTATACAAACTTTCATATATTTGTCAAAGTTATAGAGCCTCAAAACTGGAAGGAATGATATCTCACTGGATTTTATGGAAATCCTTATACAACACTTAGGGAAGGGAGTTGGCAGTTGCTAATAAGGTTGAAATCAGGTGACAATAAACCATGGATCTACATGAGTAATTTTAATGAAATTTTTCAACAACATGAGAATGGGGGGGGGGGGGGGGGGGGGGGGGGGGAGCCAGGTCCAATACCCAGATGGCTTCTTTTAGTAAAGCCTTACAAGACACTGAACTAAGTGATTTAGGATACAGTGGTCTTAAATACACTTAGACAAACAATAGAGAAGGCTTGGAGTTCACAAAAGAAAGGCTAGATCGATTTGTGGCAAATCCCCAATTCATCAATTTGTATCAAGACATCCAGATATATGCAGCTGTTGCATGTACTTCTGATCACAATTCTATTATCATAACTCTGAATACACAAGCTCAGTATGACAAAAGAAACATAAGAGTGTTCAGATATGAGTTTAATTAGGGGCAATAGAACGAATGATTGGACCTAATTGACAATGCTTGGCATGAAAATAATAGAAATGTTAGTACTATAACAACAGTATCCAATAAGCTAAGCAGCTGCAAGAACAAGCTACTGGTGCAGAATCCAAAGAAAGCAATTAAAGGGAGAAATTAAGAACAAGAAAACAAGAGTACAACAGTTTCAACAAAGAAACACAAGATATGACTTGGAAGAAATTCAAAAACTGAACAAAGAGGTGTCAATGATACTAGAGGAGAGAACTTAAGGTGGAAACAAAGAGCAAAACAAAGTTGGTTTCAAAAGGGAGACAAAAACACTAGGTTTTATATATATATATATATATATATGTGCAACTCAAAGAAAAAAAGCTAATCAAATTAGCAGCATTAAGGATGAAGAGAGTTAATGTTAAACACCCCTCACGGCATAAACCAAGTGTTTCAATGCTTTTTCAATAATCTATTTTTAACCTCGAACCCCATTGGATAAAGAGAGTGTCTAGAACCTATGCACTCACTGTTAACCAAAGACATGAACAACTGGTTGCTTCAAAATTTCGCTTTCATAGAGGTGCAAGAGGCAATGTTTAGCATGAATCCAATGAGCTCTCCAGGCCCAGATAGATTCTCTGTAGGGTTCTATCAGCAACATTGGCATACAATAGGTAATGAAATATGTGAAGTTATGACAAAGACTTTGAACACTAACTATTGGGACAGAACTATAAATGAAACCTATATAGTTTTCATTCCAAAGATCAGAAGTCCAACTCAGGTCACTGAATATTGACCAATCAGTTTATGCAATGTAATATACAAAGCTATTTCCAAAGTACTGGCCAATAGGTTCAAAACAATTCTGCCTCATCTAATATCCACTACTTAGAGTGCATTTGTGCCAGGTAGAGTAATAACTGACAACCTCATTGTTGCATTTGAAGTCCTACATTCTATGAAGTGCAAAATGAGAGGAAAAGCTGGGTATATGACACTCAAGTTGGATATGAGCAAAGCATATGATAAACTGTAATTGTGTTTTATTGCAGCTATTATGGAAAGAATGAGATTTGCCAAGAGATGGATAGATCTGATCCTAAATTGTATTAGAACAATATCTTATTCTATCTTACTAAATGGGAATTCACAACCATTTTTTCTACCTTCGAGGGGTATAATTGTATAAGACAGGGTGATCCACTATCACCCTATCTTTTTATTTTGTGCTCAGAAGCATTCTCTCAACTCCTCAACAAGGCAGAAAGACAAAGAGTTATTTCTGGTTTTCCTATGCATAAAGGACATCTTACTATAAATCATCTATTTTTTGCAGATGATAGTATTCTCTTCTGTCAAGCTTCCTCAATACATTGGAGTAGGATGATGCACTTGATTTCTATGTATGAAATTGCCTCTGGTCAGGGACTGAACAAAGGAAAATCTTCTATTTTTTTCAATAACAATACACAAGCCTCTACAAGAGATAACAGAAATCAGATCAACTTCTACCTATGAGAACTATCTCAGGTTACTAGCCTTAGTTGGGAGACCAAAAATAAAATATTTTAATAATATCCTGGACAAAGTCAAAGGCAACATGCAAAACTAGAAAATGAAATTCTTATCCAAGGCAGGTAAAGAAATCCTACTCAAATCAGTTGTTCAAGCCATTCCAACTTACTCTATGTGGGTATTTAGGCTTCCTAAAGGTTTATTGAAGAGTTTGAATAAACTGATAAAAGGCTATTGGTGGGGACAAATCAATCAGGAGAAAAGATTGAGTTGGATTAACTGGACTCAAATGGGGAAATCAAAGAATGAAGGGGATTGGGGTTTAGAGACTTTAAAATTTTTAGTAAGGCTCTATTAGCAAAGTTGTTTTGGAGGATGATTCAATTTCCACATTCATTACCTTCACAAGTACTACAACACAAGTATTTTTTCCAAATTGATTTTCTCAGTGCAAAACTGGGTACCAATCCATCATATATTTGTAAAAGTTTATTATATGATAGATTATTGCTTAAAGAAGGGCTAATATGGAGGATTGCAGATGGGAAAACTATAAAGATATGGTTAGACAAATGGCTACCAACACCTACTACTTTCACTCCTCAAAGTGGACACAATTCCTTCAGAGCAGACATGAGAGTAGAGGAATTGATTGACCAGGAAACTAAGCAATGAAAGACTAATCTTATCAGAGAAATCTTCTCTCAGGAAGAGGCAGAATTAATTTGTCAAATCCCTCTCAACAGAACCAACAAACAGGACAAGTTGATTTCGAGAGGAACAACCAATGGTCTTTTCACAGTTAGAAGTGCTTATTTCATGTATGGTGATATTCAAGAGAGGAACAAAGGTCAGTGCTCCCACAGATCATAGAAACATGAAGACTGAACAAGGATTTGGAAACTCAACATTCCACTAGCTTCAAAAAAGTTTTGATGGAGAGCATGTCTTGACATCCTACCAACAAAAGTCAATCTATGCAAGAGGAAGATTCTAATTGATCAAACCTGTCCATTATGCCTAGTTAAGCCAGAAACTACTAAACATATTTTATGGGATTGCATATCAGCTTCTGATATTCTTGGGCTAGGCTCAAGGAGAATCCAAAAAAATAAAGCATTATGTAAGAACATCAAAGCATTTATAGAAGATATGTTCAATATACTGGAAAATGAAGACATGGAAGAACTAGCTTTAATTCTTTCGAATATGTGGTGGAGGAGGAATGAATATGTTTTTAAGAACATATTAATTGACCCCAAGTCAGTGCTGTGCAGGGTTAATAATATGAAACAAGAAATAGAAGATTCACAAGTCAGGACCATGGCCCAGAATGAGTACAATATTTGAAGGATTGTCACATGGAACTGCCCACCACCAGGTTTTTGTAAAATTAATTAGGATGTGGCTATTGATAAAAAGCATTGTATGTTAGGAATTGACATAGTAGTCAGATATGAGGAAGGTCAATTCTTGGCTACAATGAGAAAGAATGGAAGTTATAATCATAATCCATCTATAGCAGAGGCAAAAGGTGCACTTATGGCAGCAGAATTTGGTATTCAAATGGGTATGAAACGGGTAGTGCTTGAAGGGGATTCAAAAAGAGTTTTCATAGCCATTCAGAAACAGATAGAAGATGAAAGCTACTTTGGGATAATCATAGAAGATATCAAACAGAAATTACAATGTTTTGATGTTTGCTTTACTAATCACATTTATAGAGAAGCAAATGTTGTTGCACATACACTAGATAAACATGCTTTGCATGTTACAAACTGTATAGTGGATTTGGAGGAAACTCCCCACTATCTTCAATGTGTATTTTGAATCAATTAATGAATGTGATGAGACTTTCATTTAAAAAAAAAAAAAAAACACTGCGACCAATATTGAATTTGTAAAGGGAGAGTTTGGTGAAGCGTTCTGATAGTGCAAATAGGTTAGATTACTTGATACTTGGTTCTTGAGTATGCGATTCAATCACAAATTAATTTGATCAGATCATGTTGGAGCTTGGCTCAAGATTCGACCTCTGATGAAATAAATTGGATGACGTGGGAGCTCAGCTCCCGAGCACAAAACCCAACCTACGATGAAATAAATCGAATTATGTGGGAGCTTTGCTACTGAGCATGTATACGACCCTCAATCAAGTTGAGTGACATCGCTAAAGAAATGCTTGTACCCCGGGGTGAGCAAGAAATGCTTGCAACACGAAGAGTGAGCAAAAATGCTTGTACCTTGGGCAAGCAAGAACAACTCACACCCTGGAGCGAGATACAATAGCTGGCACCTTGGGGCAAGTAAAGGGTGTCCTGTCGGGGTGAGCAGCAACATCTCGAATGGCGACCAAAAGATCTCGCCTCGAGAAGTGCTCCTCCCAGGGCTGAGCTTTTAAAAAAAATATATGTTGATATTTCCAAAAGTGCTTGTCCTTGGGCGCTCAAAAGTCAAAAGTACTCGACGTCTAGGGTGAGCAACATCTTGCACATGTCGGGCGAGCACTTTGCTCAGCACTTACATTCATGCCTCGGTGTGAGCAAAACTGCTCGAGTCTAGGGCAAGCAAGGAGCACTCTCACGGGTGTATTTACACACCCCATGCAAGGAAACTAAGCTCAGAACTACAGGAACCAAGGAGTTCCCAAACCTCGACACGAGCAACAATAGCTCCCACATAAGGCAAGTGAAGGTGCTCGAGCAAGGCGAATAAAGAGTGCTCAGACATTGCGCAAGTCAAACCCTGAGGTGAGCACGATGAAAGAGTGCTAAAAGTGCTCACCTGATGGAGTGGCAAGAAAAAGTATTCATCCCAAGAGTGAGCAATAATGAAGGTAGGAAAGTGAGTAGTAGCATATCACCACTTGGAGAGCAAAGTGCTCTCAAGAGCAAGCATACATGCTCACATCCCAAAGGACGAGCACATTACTTGAACCTCGGGGCCGAGCAAGATGCTCACACCTAGGGTGAGTAAAAGTGTGCTTGCCCCCTGAGTGCTCGCACCCAGAAAGGAGCGAAAGTATATTTTCGAAATTACCCATACTTTCGAAATCTCTCTTCATTTTGTTAGTATTTTTTCGAGCACCCACATAATCGAAGCAATGTGATTGGAAGCCGAGCATCAACGTAATCTGAGAAATTTGATCTGGAGCCTAACTCCTATGATTGGGTACTCCAATTTGATCAGTGGACATGGTCGGGAGCTGAACACCCATGTACCTTAGATTGCGTGAGATGTCGGATGTCGTGATAGCTCGACTCTCAATTACATTGCTCGAATTAAATGTGCTCGAAAGGAAATATGAAGGTAGAACGAAGAAATGGACATAGAGCGGGAACATCATTGTAGGATAGAGTAATGAAGCTCAACCCTGGTGATTGCAAAAGTGGTCGCACCTGGGGGAGACTATACCGCTATAACCACGGGTGAGTGACAACACTCAAGAAGTGCTTGCAGCCCAGGGAGAGCAACAATGCTTGCGACTCTGAGGTTGGTCAAAAAGTGCTCGCATTACATGTTCGGGCATTTCGTAATAGCACAACTGGATCTACTGCTTATTTTGGAGCTCGACTCCCGATCAAGTTTGTTGGATTACATGGGAGCTCGGCTTTCGAGAATGTAAATGTAGCATATCGCCAATAGTATCCTGTCAAATGCATGGTAGAAACTTCCACTAGAAATCTCCACCTTAGAACCAAAGCCGAGATCACAAATACCAACAAAAAATCTCCATCTCATACCCAGGGCAACGATAGCATTGTGGGTCTCTAGTGCAAAAGTGAATATGTTTCTAGTTGTTTATCTATATTTCTATCTTTGTCACTGGTTGCGCAGTGGTCAGATCTAGGCGGTCCGGTCCCGTCCTATCATTTCTGACAATGTGACAATGCTAGTTTGGACAGTGGCGAGTTGGTTGCTTAGCTCTGTGCTGAGAGCACCAGGAGGAATGCACTGCAGGGATTGATGTCATCTCTGGATCTATGAATATGCAAGATGAAAATTTATTATGGATTTTATGATGCACGGATTGTATGGAGTTTATAATGGGTCTAACTTGAAAATTAACGTACATAAACTATTGATCCATGGATTGCGCTCTTCTTTACTTCCTTTTTTTTCGGGGCTTAAATTTTAATGCAAATTCAGAGTGCCTTATACTGGTCATTAGGATTTATTGGGAGATTGCTTAGTAGGGATCTCTAACCCCTGAAAGATTACAAATGAAAATTGTGGGGGCACTGATTGAGATTCCAGCCATGAAATTCCTTTTGGTAAATATCTGTTTCCTATATATTTTGGAAGCTGGTCTGGTAGTGGCGCTCACTTAGACCCCAAACCCAAATGAAAGGCTCGATCGTACGTATAGAAGTCTTTGCAAGAAAAATAACCATATATGGCAATTTATATTTGCTTTGATAAAAAAAGCTTCGTCTAGCACAAAATCTCTCTCTATTCAATGCGTTTCTATTTTGTATGAAAATTGGAGGTCCAACACCCACGAAATAGTCATTATATTTACACTTGCCAACCTATTGTAAATATATATATAAGGTCCTTATAAACCCTCTAATACCACCGGGTCCATACCCAATGGCATAGTACTACACGTCGCAACAAAAGCAAAACAAAAAGAAATAGAGAGAAACTAATTAGTATAGTAGAATAGATTGGAGATCGGGGCTTGCGTGTGTTTGAAGATAGTGATCATGCATGTCTCTGTTGTAAGAAATAAGATATTGAGAACGGCTTGATAATCTCAATATTGATGCTTTGTATGGTTTATATACGCAGTGGTACTGTACAACAATCAGAGTGATTACAACTAGTAATTAATAATTATAAAGTAATTAATTTCATAATTAATAATATTAATTATGTCATATTAATTAACAAAAAATAATAAAAATAGGATAATCACATAGTATACTGCTTATATAATAAATAATGGATCTCTATCAATAGACTTTGCCAAAGACTAATTCAAATTATATTGGTTGATTGAAGTTATTTTCTTTTAGATTATGCAAGAAGGTCATATTCTGGGATTATTGATTTCATTCTTTTCCTTTCTCTCCTTTCTCTCTCTAGAAAAAAACTCTCTCCCTTCTCCCTAAACTCTCCACAGATCCGGCTAGAGGGCCCCCCCCTCCCTCTCTCCCCCCTCCCTCCTCCTCTATGTAGTGGTTCGTTTTGTGTTTTTATATTTTTTCAGGTCAAATAAGGGAGAATCGCAGATCTGGAAGCTTCCAACGACCACAAACCAACATGCGCCCCTCCATGGCATTGCCCAACCGTCGATCTTCAAGACCATCGAATAAGGTGCCAAACGGAGCGGCAAGTAGCCCGCACGCGCAAGTTGAAGTTTTCGAAGATGTTCGGCGCGTGACTCTCACGCGCCACCAGAAGCCCTCTTCTGAAGCCACGCGCGACGCTTCTGGAGCCTGTGAGTCCGGGACTTCCAAGATCGACCGTCGGTTTTCCTCCCAGAGTGGCGCGTGTACTGCACGAGCCACAACAGCCTATTGGTGCACTGTTTTTCCAGTTTTGCACAGTGTTCCCCATTGTATTTTATTTCGTGTCCTGTCTTTACTTTTTAGAAAAATAAAAATCCAAAAAAATAGTGTCTTCGGACCTTAGTCCGAATGGAGTGGTCCCCATTGTATTTTATGGTGGGGTTGGTGCTCCATACTCCGCTTAGTTGAGATATAGGGTTTTTTTAACTCTATCGTGGATAGAGTTGTGCATGACAGATCTCTTAGACTTAGGTATTTAGAGATTTGCAGTTTGGACTAGACCATGTCAGTCACGGAAGTGTGCTGAAAAGCTATTAACGTTTGTAACTGACTTGTTTTTAAGTTAAATTTGTATGTCCTTTATTATGAATGGAATGTGGTTCATTGTTATATAAAAAAAAATATTCTGGGATTCTTGGGCCCCATTTGGATAGTGAAATGAGATGGTTTTAGATGAAAGTTGAATAAAATACTGTTATAATATTATTTTTTAATATTAATATTATTTTGAAATTTGAAAAAGTTGAATTATTTATTATATTTTGCGTGAAAATTTGAGAAAGTCGTAATGATGAGATGAGATAAGATGAAACCGTTTCTGTATCCAAACAAATCCTTAATCTAGATAAAATAGCAAAAGGAAAAAAATAAAAGCTGAATAGCAAAACAGTAGTAAATGAGGTGTAAGTATATCATTACCCTTTAGAATATCAAAATGCCCACCAAACCTTATTGGACTCAGCTGAAAAATGGAGTTTGAATTATTCCTCTATTGGACTCGACTTATTCTTAACACTAGACACAATAATCAACACAGATAAACAACTGACACAGGAACACAACTTTTACCTTGACCCAACACTAACCATAATATGAGGAATGAAATAGATTTCATTCACCTGATGCACCCCATGATCAGTTTTTTGCAATGTTGTGTTACAGCTTCCAATATTGGTTTGTCCAAGGTGCATGCATGCTTGCTTCTGATCGGTGTTTGTATCCGCGTCAGCGTCCTTTTTTCATTTTCTTTTCCTTATCTTGCTTTGCTTAATTAATTGGAATATCGAGGTTTTTATTGGGGATCTTCAGACCATTTTCCTTTATTTGCGATTTTAAGGCAAAGTTGGTGCATGGTTAGGTCGACAGGTCATTATCATAGCCAAATATCAACCAACGCTCATGTGCTGGCACATTTCGTAGGGCAAGCTGAATCGGAGGGATGGTCTCTTTGTCCAGTTTTGGAGGTGTGATTGATTGTCAAGGAAAAATGATGAGGTCCTAAACCCTCGAAATAGTCATTATCTTTACGCTTCATCCAACCTACTGTAAAGGATGGTCTCTTTGTCCATTCCCGTAACCTTTTAAAAAAATGGATTCCCAAACCACATATACAAATTTGGTACCTGGGCATGGCGAACGGGTTACTGCGCGGGACGACTTGATCAGTTGGGCAGCAAGAACTCAGGATCATGAAGAGAGATAATGAGCTTGGGCTTAGGATCTACCAACACTCGTTAATTCCCATATTAGAGGCAACACCACTAATCGTATTCAAGTCATGTACGCTTTGAAACAGATGGTGGAAAGGAAATGGCAGTATCTTTAGGAGAAAATTAAGAATTAGGAGTTTGAGAAATGTTGAGTAAATACGATGAAATTCCAACCCACTACGAATCCCATCATTGCATATCTTTTCGTCTTTTCCTGAATTGTTTGAATTCAGTTGTAGTCATATTCAAGTATACACTCACCAGTTCTCCCATAGAACGTCTCATGATGAGGACAAGAGACTTTAAGGGGATAGGATTGTCACGAACTCGATTAAGTTTGGGTTAGGTTTCATTTCTCTTTTGAAGTTGCTACCTTTTAGTCTTTTTTTTTTAGATCGCAATCAGAGGCCCTGTTCGGGGAGGGAGCATTAGGTAATAGGCAATGCTGCCTCGAGTTGCCTCACCCTTTGGCCAGCCTTGCCTTGGTCTGTACGTAAAACAAGGTTCACCTAAGCTTCTTTCATTCTATCATTTATAACTTTTGCCAATTTGGATCTTGGGCTGAGTTAAGAAAAATTGAGTTGTTTATGAATAATAGTGATTTGAGATTGTAGAGTGAGTTTTATAGAACTTATCTAAGAAGACTTTAGATGTGTTTGGATGTTAAGATGAGTTTATATGAAAATGTATTTATAAGAAATTAAAAAAGATTGTAGGTCTCGCGTGTAAAAGAGTATTGAGTTAAAAAATGTTGTGAGTTTCACATGTAAAGAAGTTTTGAATTGAGATGAATTTAGTGATTCGAGAGTTGGGGTGTTCGGATATTAGACTCTACTTAAAATTAGAAAAATGAAAGAAGAAAAAAACTAACACTAAAAAAACATGATTTAATAATAATAATAATAATAATAATAATAATGAGAGAAACAACCTAACCGAAGCAATGCATATTCTATTCGGAACTAGTCGGGTCAAGTTGAAATAACAGCTACCTCTTGCTTAAATTTTGGGACTTGGGTTCGGGGGTTTGGACCTTAAAAAACAAAAATTCTATTCAACATCATTTTAATCATCATCTTTTTAACATTTTTTAAAATAATATTAAATAATTTATTGACAAGTAAAATTTAATAAATAATTTATTAATTATTTAATATCATACCATGAGATTACGAGATAATGATAAATAAAATTATGATAACTAGCTTTTCCATTACTCAACAATTAGG
This sequence comes from Juglans microcarpa x Juglans regia, assembly GCF_004785595.1. Taxonomy (NCBI): domain Eukaryota; kingdom Viridiplantae; phylum Streptophyta; class Magnoliopsida; order Fagales; family Juglandaceae; genus Juglans; species Juglans microcarpa x Juglans regia. Next base: position 28,513,954 of record NC_054603.1, on the reverse strand, counting down.
TTCGGTTTGCGGGCCTTAAATAAGGTCTCTTTTGTTTTTGCAGATGAGATAAAAGTTGAAAATTGAATTAAATATTATTAAAATATATTTTTTTAATATTATTTTTATTTTAAAATTTAAAAAAATTTAATTATTTATTTTATTTTGTCTGAAAATTTAAATAAATTATAATAATTAATGAGATGAGATGAGAAGAGAATGACCTATTGTTCACGTGTATCATTAGTACCCTTTTTACCTTTAAATTAACAAAATCCAAACTTTTTCTTTTATATTATTTACTCGCTATGATTTCTTCCCTCAAGGTACTGTTTATGGAATAAAATATGCTTCTGTCATTTAAAATAGTAAATAAATAAACCAGTTCAAAGAAAATCTGACCGTGATTCATATTATAAAGAAATGCATATTGAAATGGTTTTAACGATTTTGATTTCACTCACTCCTTTTTCTCATCAGTTTTAGGGAGGTTATTACCTTCTTTAAAAAATAATACTAAAGGAAAAAAAAAACTATTTTTAATCCTTTCATTTCATATATTTCGATAACTTTACAAAAATCATTAACTAATGCATGTATTCTCAATCTTTTATCTTTTTTTTTTTTTTGTTAAGAAGATGACGGTACCCAAATTTTATTGATAACCCTCACTTTTGACAGAGAAAAACCGTTGTTATAACCAGACACTTGAAATTACAAATAAACATAAAGACCAAAACTCAGGTATCAAAAACTAAAAGACCCAACCACAAACTATGAAAGCCAAAAAATTACAAACCAAATATAAAGAACAACTCTAAGAAACCAACCTGCAAGAAAAGGAACATATCACACATATAAGAAAATAATAAAGAAACGAGAAGCAAAAACCAAGTACCTCACTTTGATAACCTCAAATAAGGAAGACCAATTTTATTCATGTGATGAATGCCTCTTAACTAACTAGATAAAATATCCCTATCATTAATCCAGTTCGTATTTAAACCAAAGTTTTAAATTTCGTACCGTACCGGCCGGTACGGCCGAAATTTTTCGTTTCGGCCGTCCGGCCGGTATAGGTACTATACCTGTTCCGTATCGGCCAAAATACCGGCCGTACCGGCCGGTACCGGTCATACCGGCCTAAATTTCGGCCTGTGTTTTTTTTTTTTTTTCGTTTTTTTAAACTACAAACTTATTTTTTAACCCTCAATTCAGACTAGACTATTTATAATTTATATATATATGTATTTGTATATAATTTATTTATATATAGACTATTATTTTAGAATATAATTTTTATATATATTTATATATATAATTTATTTATAGATCGACTATCCCGAAACGTTATCCCGAAACGCTATCCCGAAACGGTACCGGTACCGAAATATTTCGTTCCAGTGCTTTGACCGGTACGGTGTCCGGTACGGTATTCAAAACATTGATTTAAACCCCCAACACTATGCTTAGCAAGAAAATCAGCTATAACACTACCTTCGCGATAGAAATGAGTAATTTTATAGTCCATGCAAAGAAGACAAGTTTGGATCTCATCACAAAAATCCTCATGATACAAAATATTACAAATACCCCTAATAACCTAGTTGAGTAGAAGTTGAGAGTCTGTGTCAATATGAACCCAAAAAAAGCCAAGCTGACAACACCTCCTAACTCCTTCCAATAAACTTCTCATTTCAACAAAGTTATTAGAGCCCTGGCCTAAGAACACAGAGTAAGCCACATGCAACTTACCACTAGCATCTCGAATAACACCCCCGGCACCAGCCAGACCTAGATTACCCAAACTATTGCCATCAATATTAAGCTTCACCCAATTATGCTGAGGCCGAATCCACTTCACCATAGTAGCCTTCTTAGCTTCAGGAGTTAAAATCGGAATATCCAACCTCTTTAAAATAACAACATCGTGCTTAGGGAGCCTCAAAGATTTCATAGACACTTGCATAACACGACGAATCCAGAATTTAGTAACATGCCAAACCAACTCAATCGTATCAACCTTACCCTCATACCGGGCTTTGCAATGTCTATCCCATAGCTTCCAAGAAACAATAGACGAGAACAAACCAAAGACAGTTCGAATGTGAGAGGAATGCTCAGCATGACGAAACCAAAAATTAACTTGCTCCTGCCAGGTGCGGAAAAGACCCATATGCACACCTAATTGAACCACTCCCAAACGCCATATTTGTCTAGTAAAATCACCCGTATAAAGAATGTGATTAAGATCATCAAGATGACCCACATAGCAACAAATACATTTAGAGACCATAGGAATGCCAACCATTTTAATCTTCTCATCCACACTTAAATAGTTATTGGTAGCTTTCCACATCATAATAGAGATTTTTTTAGTGAGGTTAGCATGCCAAATCCATTGAGCCCAAGGTAAAGAAGGCGCCCGAATCCTGATACAATCCCAAGCACTTTTAGTATTAAAATTACCATCATCTTCACTCTTCCAAATAAGAACATCCTGCCCCTCTTTGCGCCTAGCCAAGAAATGAACCAAATCATTAGCTTTTTGGAAACCCACAAGCCTTTCCAAGAGTGGAATATCCCACTCATTCTCAAACGACACTCTTTTATCTTCAACAAAGGCTTTTCAGTCACCGGGTACTAGTCATGAAGAGAGCCACCCTCATCCCAGTTATCATAACAGAAAGAGATGTTTCCATCTCTCACTAACCATTTAGAATTATTTAAGACGTTCAACATATTATTAACAATAGCCTTCCAAAATCAAGTACCCTTTGACAGATCCACCAAGGGTAAATGATTACCTCTAACATACTTGCCTCTAAAGAAATCCGCCCACAACGAATATCCCAAAATCAATCTCCAAGCAAGCTTCATATTAAGAGTACTTTGGATATCCCCAAAATCCCGAATACCCACCCCACCTTCTTCAATGGGTTTACAAATATTTTTCCAAATCACCCATTTCCTCTTACCTTTACCCTCTTAATCAACCTAAAAGAAAGAGCTCAAAACATATTCAACGTTGTGAGAACCACTTTAGGGACATGTAAAACAACAAGAATATGAGTTGCCATGCTTGAAAAAACATGCCTCAAAAGAATAGTTCTACCACCTGCAGAAAGCAATTTCATCTTCCAGCCTGTAATTTTCTTTTCAACTTTTCCAAGTAACTCCCCTAAATCAGAGGCTTTCAATCTACTAGTCACAATAGGAACACCCAAATACTTGAAAGGAAAAGACCCTTCATAAAAGCCAATAATGTGAAGGAGTGAACTCTTTTTGGAAGCTAGAATAAGTTTAGAAAAATAAATAACACTTTTATCTTTGCTAATGACTTGACCCGACCAGTCCTCGTAAATCTTCAAAGCGTGATTCAAACCTCGCATAGATCTTTTACCACCATTAGTAAATATAACAATATCATCAGCATACATGAGATGGGTAACAAGTGGAGTACCAATAGCTTGAGAGAACTGAACCATTTTACCTTGATCAAAGTAATGATTGAGCAGACAAGAAAGCACCTCTTGCATAATGATAAACAAGTAAGGCGAAATAGGATCATCTTACCGCAGACCACGTTCACCTTTGAAGAACCCATAGGTAGGGGTGTAATCCGGTCGGTCTGGATCGAACCGAAAAAATGCATGGTCCAGTCCGGTCCAATAAATAGGAAAATTTCGATCTTCGGTCCGGTCCCGGGGTGGAGATTTCTCGGACCGGACTGACCGAATAAAAAAAAATATTATATATATTATTTATATAATAATTGTACAATTAACAATATAAAATTTTAAATATGTTATTAATACTTGTTAATATTCTATAAATTTAACAATATTTTATATATATCTTCATCTAACCTATCACTATTAACAATATAAAATTTTAAATATGTTATTAACACTTGTTAATATTCTATGATTTAACTAATGTATAATATCAATTAGTTAATTATATAGTAATTATATAAATTAATAATGTAATTTTCATCTAATTTATTATCATTGACCATATAAAATATTTTTTTATTGAGTTTGTTACATAATCCATATTAATAAATCACTTAATTTAATTTAGTATTTTCAATAATTTTTTTATTAATTGATTTAAAAAAAAATTAGGCCGGACCGATAACTATCGGTCCGGTCCGGTCCGACGATGGACCGAAAATATTCGATCCATCGCCGGACAGGACCGGACCAGACTAGACCGACCGGATTACACCCCTACCCATAGGAGTGTCATTCATCATAATGGAATACCAAGGCAGGAAAATACACACCTTAATTAGATCACAAACTTGAGGAAAAAAATCCAAAAGCATCCAAGACATGAAGTAAGAAACACCAATCAACCCTGTCATACGCTTTGGACATATCAAGTTTAATCAACACATTACCCCTATTGGATTTTTTGTGGAGAGAATGGATCATCTCATGACTTAAACTAATATTTTAAAAAAATACTATGACCATGGATAAATGCCCTTTGCTCCTGGGAGATCATTTTTTAAAGTAAATTATTCAAGTGGGCCACAATAATCTTAGAGCAGATTTTTTAAATAACCGAGCAAAGATTAATAGGCCTAAAGTTATCAAAACCAGTAGGCTTTTCCACCTTAGGAATCAAAACAATGTAAGAAGCAGTATAGAACCTGGGAAAAGACTTCGTATGGAAAAAAATCAGAAATGACTTCCAATAAATCAACCTTAAGAAAATCCCAACACATTATAAAGAAGCCAGATCCAAAATCATCAGGGTCAGGACTGCTGTCAATGGGGATACTGAAGAGAGCATCTTTTAGTTCATCCATCAAAGGATCTTTACAAAGAGAGGTTTTCCTCTTCAGTGATCACAGGAGAAACTAAATCACTCAAATTTGGTAAATCTTGTCTACGATTTTGGCCCAAAAATTGTTGAAAAGTACTCAACAGAAGTCTGATGAATTTCAAGCGGAGAATGTAACATAGTTCCATCAGCAAGACACATTGACCCTTTTATGCTTCTTAGAATTCAGAATAGCATGGAAAAATTTAGAATTTTGGTCCCCATCTTTCAGCCAATTTTTCTTAGCCATATGCGAAAGTCTCATCTCCTCTCTATTCTTCCAAGTAGATAACTCTAATTTAGACACCATGAGATCATAGTTGACCTCAGCATTAAAACAAACTTAGAGGCTATTATCTAAACTCTCAATGCGGTGTTCAAGATCTTTGATAATAATATTAGTTCTGCCAAACACATGCTGATTCCACTCCTTACAGGCCACCTTAACCCTTTTCAATTTAGAGGTTAATTTATGAAGCACAAAACCAATCCCCTCCTGTTTCCAAACCCCTTCCACAAAGTTGAGAAAATATGTATGATCAATCCACATATACTGAAAGCGAAAGGGACTAGGGCCATATTTAAAAGAGTCATCTCCCATTTGAATCACCATAGGAGAATGATCTGAAATGGACTGAGCCAAGACATGATAATAGACATTCGGAAAACCATTTAGAAAATTAGAATCAATAAAGCATTTGTCTAACCTAGCCCAACTCCGAGCCAACCCACCTTAGCCATTGCACCAAGTTATCCTCGGGCCTTTAAAACGCATATCCAACAAACCACAATTTTGTAAGCAGAGGTTAAACTCCTCCATCACAGAAAACTGGCGACGGTGCCCACCTCTTCTTTCTTAATCATCTTTAATAATATTAAAATCACCACAAAGAACCCACAAAAAATTACCACTACCAATCGCATCCAAATCCTCCCAAAGAACTTTCCTCCCAACCCGATTACACTTGGCGTACACAACAATAAGGATGAAGGCATGATCATGCTCCTCAAACTTCACAGTCACAAACTGACTAGAACTTACCAACCATTGCACTGAAACTGTCGAATTCCACAATAGCCAAATTTTACCTTCATGCACTTCGTTAGTAAAATAAGAATCGCAATTAAACCTGCTAAAAAAACTAGGAAATCTATTCTCAAGTAAAAAATGTTCAGCAAGAGCAATGATATTAGGTATATAAGTATTAATAAGATTTTTCAAATGCAACTGGGAAGTACCAATTTCCCTTATATTCCAGAAAATAATATGACTAATCATAAATTAAGTTTGGAGGGATATATTACCGACCTAGTAGAGCTTCTCGTCTTTACCTTACCAGCAAAATCTTTTGGGGCTTCTGAATCTGTGCAGTAATCTTTTTGCATATCAACCCACATCGTGTCCCTATCAACTTCATTGTGAGACTGAGTTTCTTCCATAGTGTGCCTGGTCAATTCCTTCTCGCTTTGAACAACAAAACCCTCAGCCAAAGATTGACCTATTGGTACCATGCCTACATACTCGTAACTTTGTTCAACCGGCACTAGTTGTATGGTCTCCTCCAAAGTAACACACGGTGCTGCTTCCATATCACACCCCACAACACAAGATGATGAACCTGCACCACCACCATCTCTTTTGGATGTCAAAGGTTCCATATTAAGCACGTTGCATGGAACCAATATAATAGGTTGCACAGGGACATCAATACCTTCCTTCAAAGCCTCCAAGCCACCCGTCCCTACCACCTTATCAGGTTAATGGGCTCCTCCTCTCCCATAACTTCACCATCTTCCTACAAAACACCCTAACCCTCAAGACCCAACACCGGCTACTCACCATGCTCCACGATCAGAGTGCCTCCTTCAGCCTTAACTTCCACTGTCGGCCTCTCAGATTTTTTTACCTAGACCTGCCTTCCCTTGGATTGATTCTTCTTGGTGTCTCTACCCATTCTGCAGGTCCTTTCATTATATCCCTGTGATCTACAGGTCCAACAATAAGCCAGCAGTGTCTCATAAATAATCTCTTGTCCTCTACTCCTTGGCATTCCAGGAATACCAATCCAAAAATAAGAGATGGGCTCTTTTGATGCATCTATCTCAAGACAAACTCTTACCCCGCCTGTTCTTGTTGCACAAAGAGTTGGATTATCACGTTGGATAAACCGTCCACTCGATGTCGCAAGCGTTTTCAACATCGATGTATGATAAAAATTAGGAGGAAGACAGGCAAAAAGACCCATACCGGAACGCATGTTGGTTCACTTTCTTCATCAAAATCCGGCATCCATGCAAACTGCCAGTAGGGAACACCATTAACGTCACATGACTCTCTGGAGAGAGCTTTATGGAAGTCTGCTTCATTGGACATTCGGACAAATACGTTTCTTGGCTTTTGCATTGATGACACCACAAGAGCACTAGCCAATCCCCACCGACTTCGGATGTAGCCACGAATGGCATTTAGAGAAGGCCTATGCCATAAGAATTCCAAGACAAATGAGAATTTAAAAGGTCAGGCAGTGCGATCCAACTCTTTCGCAGAAAAAAGGAAGCATAGCTCCTTATCGATCAGCTTCGGCGGATGAAAAGCAACGTCCATCTCAAGAAGTGGTTGCAGAACCACAAAGACCAGTCCAGAGAACGACTGTTGATGGCCTGTCGAGTCTTACAAGGCATCAACGGCTGCCATGCAGAGGCTGCAAAACGTAAACGTAACAATGACGGTACCAAAACCCTAGCAGAGCAAGAAAAAAAAACTTTTTTTTTTCGAAGTGTTGTTGGGTTGCAGAGTAAACTCAAGGGAAAGGATGTGAAAGATTGAAGCCTTTTATGGGTTTTTTGTAGGATGAACCAAGTTGCTTTCTAGCCTTTCCAAAGAGAGAAAAGTGGTGGTGGGAAGAGCAGTGCATCAAAGGGAAAAACGCCTTCTTCTCTGGCACTGGAGGCGGCGCCAGCTATGGGGGTGGCTACAACGAGATCATCGGCAATAACAGCCATCGGAGGGAGTGATGGAAATGACAGAAGAGAACAAAGAGAAGGACAATCTGAGAGAAAGTAGAGATCCAGCACGTACCTGATGTCCTTACCTCTGTCGATGTGACTACAATGACCGGTGAGAGGCTAGAGCTTGTTTCTGAGTGCCGAGCCCAAAGAACGGACCTTGATTTGCATCTTCAAGCTTCTTCTGCTTAAAGTAATCCTGAAGCTGCTTAGCCTTTTCTTCTGGATTTCGTTTATGCAAACCTTTCTGCTTTTTGTGTCGTTGTTTTTTAACGGCTTCGTCACTTCCAGTCACTCTCTTGGTCTCACCGTAAGCGCTCGCAAATGGAGGAACAGTACTAGATGGAGATGCCCAACGATGTCGGCGGGGACTTTGTGGAGGTGCCCAATGGCGAAGGGACCCACCATCACCACCGAGAGCTGCGGTCTCTAAGACTTGATTTTCTCAACATTCTACTCAATCTTTATCTTGTTTTAGTTACAAAGATATTTTATAAAAAAATAAACTTATAATTTGACTTGGATTGATGTGATGTGTTAGATTGTAAAGTTATTTTCATCCGATATTTGACGTGGCTTAAAAATTAGTACTTGTGTAAATAATTTTAATAATACAACAATCTATAACATTTCTCAATTCTTAACGGCGTGTCATCTTGTAATAGGATATATTGAGATTACTATATATCCGGATTTCAAAAATATCTAATAATTATTCATAAATTTACATTCAAATTGATTAAATCTGATCAAAGTACATTTTTCCATTTGAAAAAAAAAATCCACTAAATTACAAGTTTATTAATAAGCCTATTTACTCGATCATTCCCGCAGTCTCCTTGCATTTAATGTTAGAATAAAATGAATGGCTTGGAAGAGACCAAGTCAGCAAACCAGTAAACCACCCTGCAGACATTCTGGTTAGCGCCACTCAGCCACAATTAGCGCCCCTCACCCTCGGGCAGAGGGAGCTCCATCCACCATGCATGGCTGCTGAACAAATTTATCTTATGTTTGTGGGGTACGCAATCATGTTAATTACTGAATTCCTGTAACAGTACTAGTCACCTTGATTCAATGCAGAATATCCCTATCCCTATCCCTTTCCCTATACACCAGCCAATTACATGTTTATAAATCCCAAAACAATGGGCGCCATGCATGCATTACAATTTATGCAGGTATGGATTTTAAAGCAAATGTTTATGAAGTAGAACATATTTAGATTGCCTTTCAACATAAAGATACTTCCTCTTTCATATAGTTTCTTCCTTTTATTTAATTTCAACATGATGTGATTCTTTGATTAGTTTTTTCTTTTCATGATTTGGATTAGTTCAGATCATGTGACCGGGAAGTTTTAAAATTTGTATTTATAATCCAACATTAACTTAATTTATACCATTCATTTTCTTTCAATTTCCTTTTACCATATCGTCATTATATGATATTAATACTGATTGATTTCCTTTTTTTTTATTATGTATATATATCAATTGATCACATCTTGCTAACACATATTGCCACTGCTCATATCATTTATAAAGATTGATATGACAAACATATCAATATTTATCACATCAATAATATTAAAAAGATGTTATATTCAAAGTGTTAGGAACTTTGTTAGAGAACATGATTGACCGACTATCCTCGTGCTAATTTTATTAGGCGTACCTAGCTAGTTGCTGATCAGCATATATATTATATGGTGAGCAATTAGCATTGGTTAGCAACTTGAGGTGGTTTTGGTTCACTTGTTTTCTTCTGTTTTGTCTGTTCTCCTTTCCACCAAGTGTGCAATTTCCTAGAAAAGGGGGTGGAATTTGATTCTAGATCATATATAGTGGCTGGGAATTCTTCTGCCAACTTCGACATAATTGCCGTGGTGCAAAAATCCCGTACGTGATGAATGATTCTTATTCATATGGGAAAATTTCTAATCTCATATTCTAACTATAAAGTAATTACGTAAAAATAATCTTATAAATTAATATGATTTGATATAATTTATCAGATTATAAAATTATTTTTATTATAAAATAAATTTAATAAATCAAATAAAACCACATTAATTTGTGTATAATTCTTTTGTTCATATAACAGTTAATTATTCATATTGCCAAGTTTTTCTGAAATTTCGTGCTGTCAATCAGAATATTATTTTCTTTGGATATAAATAATGCAGTTTCTAAGATTTTGGATGTTTGCGATATTTTAAAAAAATAAAAATAAGAAAAAAGCAATTATTGAGAACTCTCTATCAACTTACAAAAACAAAACGACAAAAGAGCGAGAGTCAATGATCAAATGAATTCCCTTAAAAGACATTTGAAGCTTTAATTCTTTTTTTAAAAAAATAAAATAAAATAAATGGTCCTAGACTAATTACATCATGAGGATGTTCATGCTTTTAACTGCCTGTCTATTGCATCATTGGTCACATTCAGAATGAGAAATTAAAAGGGGTAAGTGGTCCAACGTAATACCTCGGTCCTCGAGTTTTATTCAATTAATTCTTTTTTGGTTAATTATTCCTTATTAGGGAGACGGCTGTGTGTTCATGCTATTTTTAACTTTATTTTTTTCTCCGGCCATATAAATCATTAATGATTAATTTCAAAACATGACTAGATGATGGTCGGAACAATAAGAGAGAATATAAAATGAAAAGGTAGAATCAATGACACACAATATAAAATTGTGCTTACGTCAATAAAATTGTAGATAATTTTATTAAGAAAAAAATAAAAAATACAGTGCGACGATTATATAAAGATTTAATACAATATGTAGTAAATCTTAATTAACGGATTAAGCTGAAAACTTCATTGAAAAATTATCAAAAGATCGCAACAAATTTTTATCGGATCAGGTCATCAAACCAAATCGCACACAAATAGAATCAGGCTCTGCGTAAAGAAAACCAACTTGAGATCTTTACTTTTGCTCAAATTTGAAAATCTTAAAAACAAAAGATAAATACAGAAAATAAATTGGACAATATTTACTATTGTCAGTGTAAATTTTAATACAACTTAAAATTTTTTATAAATGTTGTACAATTTACTTTATCTGTCTTCCTCTCTCTTAAAAAAAAAAAAAAAAAAAACTTTTCTAGACCCCATTTAACTAGGTGTCTTTCCTTGTTCAGCCCCTGCTTAGAATGTCTATCCCATAAACTTTTAACACGTATTAATCACGCTATCCTGTTTAAATACCGTTGGACTTCACGTTTAAAGCTTCACAACACACTATAAATTACGTCCTCCGTAAACAGACTTGATATTCCATGCGATCAGACAGATGTTGTACACGTGTTTTGCCGAACCCACAATCTCGAACTGTCGAACTTGACACGTGTTTGTCCTCGATCTTCTTTTGCAAAGCAAGCTCCTTACCTCCCAGCTCTTAGGATCGATCAAGCTTGCCTATAAGAGTACCCCATATACGGCACTGCAAATTAAACTTACATATCGGAAAATGCCACCGGCAGCAGCTCCGAGAAGGGACCGAACACAAGCGTTGTGGCGTGTGCGCCTTGGCTCGGCGTTAAGGACCATTCTAGCATGCACCATAGTGGCCTGCACGACCCTGTATGGCCCAGCACCCCTTAGGAACTTACTTACATATCCTGCCTTTTCCTACGTAACAACCATCCTAATCGTGTCGGACGCAACTCTCGGGGATGCTCTCCGAGGTTTTTGGCATGCTCTCTTCGCTACTGTTCAGGTTTTGATCCTCTCTGTACTCAGCCTGCGGATAGTCGGACCTGCTCGGTTCACCAACGGGCTAGCGGCGGTGGCTGTGGCCATCAATGCATTTTTGGTGGCAGTGCCCGAGTCGACACCCTTGATCTCTAAGCGGATCGCATTTGGGCAGATTGTGATTGTGTACGTAGGTGCTGTCGTTCATGGCGCACAAACTGGATCTTTCATGCACCCGGTTCATGTCGCATCGAGTACTGCACTTGGAGCCTTGGCTTCCGTCCTGGCGATGCTGTTTCCCTATCCCCACCTAGCCTACTTCGTGGTAATTTCTTTTTTCTTGCCAGTGAAAAAATCGAAGAAGGATTCATCAAATTATGTTTATAGAATCATACATATATATGAGATATATAAATGCTAAACATGCAGCCTAAACATATTCCAAGGTTTGATTAAAGGGTTTTAACTTTGTTGTTATTATATTTGGGTTAGTTTACCATTTTGTGGCAATATTTTCTAAAGAGGAGATCCTTAGCTTAGTTCCATCGTAAGATGACCGAAACAGCTGACGCAACCCAGGAAGTAAGGAACCCAATTCCCAGTTAATTATACCAGCAGGTGATATAATTCAATTTTTTTTAGACTGTATAAAAGTAATTTGAATTGGTCTTGAAATTGAGAGTTAAACCAACCATTCATGTAGATTAAGCGTGCAGCTAGCTAGGTTCCGAGAACAAAAACATGCATGCGAATGGGATTCTGAAACTCATACGTACGGCTGATTATATATTGATCCCTTTCTGATCATCAACATGTCCAAAATCGGATAGTATAGATGCCCAGTAAGAGAACAAATACTAAAATACTACGTACCAAGCCAAAAGAAAAATGGATGGCTTGTTTTTTCTAAGTCAAACAGTGCAGGTTGACCATGGGGTTCGTGGAAATTGATGTCACCCATTCTCTTGCTGCCATATATATATAAGGGATTCTGGGTCCACCGACAATAGCTGTTGGTTGTGCATATTAAGCTAAACAACAAGCGCATGAACAACAGCTCATGTTACTGATTCTTTTGAGCTTTAAAAAAAAAAAGCAGAGAGCATGAAAGCATCGCAGCCTCTATATCTTTGTTACGGGCTTTTTAGATCTTGTTCGTCTCTTCAATAATTCATGCACTTTATAATAATATATACTCGGGAATATGTGAATTCTCTTTTACTGTTTTTTAGTTATTTTTACTTGCAGACAATATGTGAAATACAATCTTTATATAGTTGGCACAACAAGATTTAAATTATTAAAAAAGTTTAAAATTAAATTTTCTTATAAATCAATTAATATTGTCGGGTCTACGATATAGAGAGAATGTGATCTTGATCTACATGGCCTAAAAATTTTCTTTTCAGTAAGGTTTATGGCTATTGTCCCTAGCTAAGCATGACTCTAGAGATAGAAACATCTTGATACCATCTATTATCAGATATTTGACGACATCAAATTATTTAAATAATCGCTAATAGGATTAGTAATATTAGAGGGAGTTTCAACAAAATATTTAAGAATAATATAAATTAAAGTATTAACACTATATATATATATATCAATTTAGTTCCTAATATTTTTTTTTTCTTTTTTATGACAGGAAAGGAAAACAAGGCTGTTATATGCTGAAAATGGTCTGGAGAGGTTAAAAAACTTGTTGGACGCCTTCTTTGCCCAAAACAACGCAGCTTATATGCTTGACCTGATCATTTCTCAAGCCAAGTTCCTTTCTAAAACAGGAGCCAAGCTACTTCAAAGAATCCAAGACAATAAGGTAAGCCAATTTTCATACGTAGCATGCATCTCAGATGGAAGCATTTCAATTATTAATTTCTAGAAATCATTTATTTCCTTGTGAACAGGAAGGCGTGTTATGGGAAAGACCTCAGAGGAAATTCTTAAAACGCAGTTGCATTGACCCAGTAGAAAAGTTGCAGCTCATGGAAATTCCTATAAGAGGGATGGAAATGGCCTTAGCAAACAGTACCAACACCGACAGCATGATGAATGAAGAGCTCAGAGAAGTTTTAGGATGTTTGAAAGTACAATTAGGCCAAAAATTCGAGCAAGCAAAGGGCTCTGTCCCCTTTGACTCAACGACAGCTACAGAGACAATGGAAGAACATTTAGACAAGTACCTCTGGAAGTTCCAAAGCAATCCCATAACCCAAGAAGAGTTGCCAATTCTCTTCTTCCTGTACTGTGCGGGACGACTCCTCCATGGCTCGACCAATGCTCGAATCCCTGACACTGAAGAATCCACCGATTTAGAAAAGCAAGCATTAATGCTTAGTTTCAAAAGGACCTGGACAATTCTTGACATGTTACCGACCAGCCAGAGTTTGGTTTTTGCTTTCAAGTGTTCGCTTTCTCTTGGTTTTGCTGTTTTGTTCGGTTTGATGTACGACAAAGAAAACGGATATTGGTCGGGTCTCACGATTGCCATCAGTTTTGCAACAGGAAGACAGCCCACATTTGCTGTTGCAAATGCTCGAGCACAAGGCACAGCTATGGGATCAGTCTATGGAATCCTATGTAGCTATATTTTCCAAAGATTCGAGGATTTAAGGCTCTTACCACTTATACCTTGGATTGTTTTCACCAGTTTTCTAATGCATAGCAGAATGTATGGCCAAGGCGGTGGAATTTCAGCAGTTATAGGGGCATTATTAATCTTAGGTAGGAAAAATTATGGCCGCCCTAGTGAATTTGCCATAGCCAGACTCACAGAGGCATGCATTGGGTTAATTTGTTTCCTCGTTGTAGAGATTCTCTTGAATCCAGCAAGAGCAGCATCTCTGGCAAAATCTGAACTTTCAGGGAGCTTGGAGGCACTTCAAGATTGGTTCAGCAACATGATTCCCTGTCATAGCCAGAAGAACATGCGAGGTTCAACTTCTCTGGCACTTAGAGAGAAGCAGAACAAGCTGAAAACAAATGTCAAGCAATTAGAAAAGTTCATTGCAGAGGCAGAATTGGAGCCTAATTTCTGGTTCTTGCCTTTTCATGGTTCTTGCTATGGTAAGCTCCTTGCATCTTTGTCAAAGATGATGGACCTTCTAACCATCGTGGCCTACCAAATAGAATTCCTCTCACAAGTACCGAAGATCTTTGGAGTTGATATTAAGGAGCTCTGGGAAAGCGATGATCTACAGCTATTCAAGAAAAAGGTTGGGTCTTCATTGAAATGCCTGAAAAAGTTGACTTCAATCAAGTCCCTCGCCGCACTGGAAAAAGAGTTGCAAAAGAAAATCGTGTCTCATGACGCTGAGTTGGGAAAATCAGCAAATGCAAATGCACTGAGGCTGTTGTGTACAGATGAACAAGAGGTTGATAGCATTCTCAGTTCTATCCTTCAACACTTGAATGAAGAAACTGACAAGATTTATGCTAACGAATGTGAGAAGCAGCTTAAGAGCCAAATAGTTCTTTGTCTGAGTGGCCTGGGCTTTTGCATCGGTAGTTTGATGAGAGAGACAATGGAGATCGAGAGAGAAATAAAAGAACTTGTGAAATGGGAGAATCTCTTGAGCCATGTAAATTTGAACGAAATTTCCTGTAAAATCAATATTTTGAACAGATAATATCTATGTGTGTGTATATATCTATTCACTATAGATAAAGAGGGACTTTGAACTTTTTTCTTAGACATTTGAATGGATGAAAATATCCTCCAATGTGTGACAGTCTAGCTTCAGCTTGTTCGATTACCCTTTCGGTAGTTACCCATTGTTCTTAGATGGTTAAGGATCGATGGTCCTGAGAAATCACGCCTAAGGAAATCCCTTCTGTTGGAGTTAATCCTCATGATTTAGCATGCAAGCCCGAGTCTTCAGCAGATAAAGATCTTCCACAACAGAAGTCTGATATACATCAATATTTAAATTCAAATTCAAATATTTTATATAGATAACATCAGCTCAAATAGATTTAAATTGTAATTGATAACATCTTGTAATCTATATATACAAACTATATTACTCTGTTTTGGTATTGAGAACCAAAGCAATTCCATACATTTCGTAGTTTATTTCATGGTATCAAAGATACTACAAGCTCACGCTTTCTATCTCGATCCTTATGGCATCTTCTTCCGCTCCCTTCCATTTTCCTAATGTTGCTCAGCTTGGTACTATCAAGCTCGATGGATCCAATTATCTTAGTTGGATTTCTATCACTACTCCAGTCCTTCGCACTTATGATTTGATAGGTATCGTTGATGACTCCGAACCATGCCCTCCAAAACTTCTATCTACTGACTCTGTTTCAGGGTCTGCTCTCAATCCTACTTATTCCCTTTGGATTAAGAAGGATCAATTCATCTTGAGTTGGATTAATGGCTCTCTTTTTGAATCTATTCTACCCATCGTCTTTGGTCTCCACACTTCTCATGTAGTCTCGAATTCTCTTGAACTGAAATTTGCCTCTCATTCGCTCTCTGATTACTCAACTTAAACGCCAACTACAAACTCTTCATCAAGGGTCCAAATCCTGCACTGACTTTGTCACTTTTGCCAAATCTTTGGCTGCCCAACTTGCTGCGTCTGGTCATCCAATTACTGATGATGACCTTATCTCGTTCATTATTGGTGGGTTGACTCCAGTTTTCAACCCTTTTATTACCTCTTACTCATTTGCTTCTCGTGATTCAGCATTGTCACTTGCTGATTTCACTGCTGAGTTATTATCCTTTGAACTTTTGCTAGACAACCAACACCAATAAATTGCACCTGAACCCAATGTTGCTTATTTCTTGCGCAACAATTCTTAGCTCTCTCACAAAAAGCAGAAGCCTCTATACGGTAAAAAAATTCATCACAAACAATCCTCCTCTCACCAAGGTTTTTCTTCCACTCCACAAATGTCCTGTAGTTCCTCTCAACAAACTATTGCACCTCGCTCTCCTTGCCAAATTTGCGGAAAGAGTAGTCATCGTGCACTTGACGGCTACCATCGGATGGATTATGCATATCAAGGTCATCATCCCCCTGCTCAGCTGGCTGCCATGGTTGCTCAGTCTAACTCTCTCTCTGATAATGATGCTTGGTTTGCTGACAGTGGAGCTAATGCTCATCTCACTCCTACTCTTGAGAATCTCACTATTCATGAACCATATACTGGAAATGAAAACATTGTTGTAGGCAATGGTACAGGTTTGGATATACACAACACTGGCTCTCTTACTTTACAAACTTCTTCTAACCCTTTCAAGCTTTCTCGTTTTCTTCATTGTCCCAATGCATCTGCCAATCTTCTTTCCATAAATCAATTTTGTAAAGATAATTCTTGTTTCTTTATCTTAACCGATTATTTGTTTTATATTAAGGACAAACACACAGGTCGCACTCTACTGCAAGAAAGGAGTGAAGATGGTCTCTATCCCATCCATCCCAACAAAGTTCATAAATCCAATATTCATACTGCCATGTTAGGTGTCAAAGCTCCAGTTGATGTATGGCATTCCCGTCTTGGTCACGTCTCTTTTACTACAGTTTCAAGTCTTTTGTCCAGTCATAATCTCCCTCTTATGGGCTCTCATTGTCATTCAGTTGTTTGTCCTTCATGTCAACTTGGCAAGAGCAAACAACTTCCTTTTCAGCAATCTACACGTGTTTCCACTACTCCACTTCAAATTATCCATTCTGATGTTTGGTGCTCTCCAGTTGTATCTCTCGGTGGATTTCGCTACTATGTAATTTTTGTAGACGATTTCTCCTGTTATACATGGATGTACCCTTTATTTAATAAATCAGATGTCTTTCTATCTTTTG
Source organism: Juglans microcarpa x Juglans regia (assembly GCF_004785595.1). Lineage (NCBI taxonomy): Eukaryota > Viridiplantae > Streptophyta > Magnoliopsida > Fagales > Juglandaceae > Juglans > Juglans microcarpa x Juglans regia. Next base: position 28,496,610 of record NC_054603.1, on the reverse strand, counting down.
TTAAATTTAAAGCTCTAGTGGAAAAAGTGTTCTCCTCCTCTATTAAACAACTCCAATCTGATGGTGGTGGGGAATATGTTTCAAAACAATTCAATAATTTTTTGGAACTCCATCGTATTTTTCACCAAATTAGTTGTCCTTATACTGCCTAACAAAATGAGTTTGTTGAGCGTAAGCATCGCCACATTGTGGAAATATTAACAGCCTTCCTACTCCAGTTCTTAGTAACTCAAATCCTCATTATGAACTCTTTCACAAACAACCAGATTATTCATCATTTCGAACATTTGGTTGCTTATGTTTTCCACTACTTCGTCGCTATAATTCTCACAAATTAATGTACCCCAGCAAACGATGTATTTTTGTTGGTTATGGCTATCATCATAAAGGCTATCGTTGCCTTGATCTCGTCTCTAACAAAGTTCTTGTCACTCGACATGTTGTATTTTCTGAAACCGTGTTTCCAAGTATTTCCACTTCTCCAAGTACCACCACATCTCTTCCTACAAATGCAGCTCGTGTGCCTGTTCTTCTTCCCGCTGAAGCTATTCCCACTGAGGCTACCACTATCATTTCCAACTCAGGTATTTCTTCATCTCTTGAGAGTATAAATTCTAATTTTCATGACCTCTTCCTGCAGCTTCCCATAGTTCTGTTTCTGACCTCCCACTAGTCTCACCACCTACTCAACCTCATCGACATTCAATGATAACACAATCCCATACAGGTTCTCTTTGTCCTAAAGAATTTCCCGATCATCAAATGTTTTATTCTACAAAGCATCCACTTCATGCTTTGAGCAGTGTAATTCAACCAACTGAACCTACTTGCTATTCACAAGCTTCCACCTCCTCTGAATGGCGAGCTGGTATGGGTCAAGAGTTTGATGCTCTTATCTCAAATGGTACTTGGACACTATGTCCTAAACCTACTGGCCACAACATTGTACGTAATAAGTGGATCTATAAAATTAAACGTAAGCCAGATGGTTCTATCGAGCGCTTCAAAGCAAGGCTGGTTGCCAAGGGGTATGATCAACAATGTGGAGTTGATTTTACTGAAACGTTTAGCCCAGTAGTCAAATCTTCTAGCATTCGACTGATCCTTGCTTTGGCAATAAACTTTGACCAGAGCATTCGACAATTGGATGTCTCAAATGCATTTTTACATGGATATTTAGATGAGGTTGTTTACATATAACAACCCCGTGGCTTTGTTGATCCTCAATATCCTCAGCATGTGTGTCGTCTGCACAAGGCTCTTTATGGCTTGAAACAGGCACCACATGCATGGTATTATAGACTCTCTCAAGTTCTCATGGAACTCAGTTTCTCTACATCTGCAGCGGACTCTTCCTTGTTTATATTATCCCAAAATCATATTATGATTTATGTTCTTGTATACGTGGATGATATTCTTATCACAGGCAACAACACTTCCACTATTTTATCTGTTATCAAACAGCTGCAGCAATCCTTCGCCATGAAGGATCTTGGTGATCTTGGCTATTTCTTGGGTATGGAAGCTCATCAGACTTCAAATGGTTTACACCTACGACAGTCCAAATATATTTTGGATCTTCTTCATCGAGCGAGTATGATTGGTGCAAAACCGTATGCTACTCCTTTTGTTAGTGGAACCAAACTCTCTAGTTTTGAGGGGTCTCTCATGTCTAAAACTGAAACTACTACATATAGACAGCTTGTTAATGGATTACAGTATTGCACACTTACTCGGCCTGATCTCGCATAGTCCGTAAATCAATTGTGCCAATTCATGCACTCTCCCACTACTTCACACTGGATTGCACTCAAAAGGGTCCTTCGCTATCTTAAAGGAAGTGTTGACCACGGCTTGTTCTACAGCAAAGGAAAGTCTGAACTCAATTTACTGTGATTCGGATTGGGCTGGAGATCCTGATAATCGACGCTCAACAACTGGTTATGGCGTCTTCTTTGGCTCATGCCTTGTCTCTTGGTGTGCCAAAAAGCAGTCCGTTGTCTCTCGGCCTAGTACCGAGGCAGAATATCGGGCTCTATCTTATGCTACAGCTGAAGCATACTGGATACGCATGCTTTTGCAGGAACTCCATCTTCCGTTATCCACTCCACCAACCATATGGTGCAATAATTTGGGGCTATTTCATTGGCCTTTAATCCAATTTATCATGCTCGCATTAAACACATCGAAATAGACTTCCATTTCATTAGGGAGAAAGTGCTCAACAAGGATATTATCATCCGGCTTATCTCTACCATTGATCAAAAAGCTGATGTCTTCGCCAAAGGCCTTACTGCATCTCGTTTCACAACTCTCTGTGACAAGCTTTAGGTTATTCCTCCTCCCATCAGCTTGCGGGGGGCTATTGGAGTTAATCCTCATGATTCAGCATGCAAGCCCGAGTCTTCAGCAGATAAAGATCTTCCACAACAGAAGTCTGATATACATCAATATTTAAATTCAAATTCAAATATTGTATATAGATACTATCAGCTCAAATAGATTTAAATTGTAATTGATAACATCTTGTAATCTATATATACAAACTATATTACTCTGTTTTGGTATTGAGAACCAAATTAATTCCATACACTTCGTAGTTTATTTCACCTTCTTCCTTCCATCTGAGCGCTGGCAAGAACTAGCAAATCGGCCAGCAAATCTCCACGCGTATCTTTGGTTATTTATTACATTGCCTGCATGGGATGGCCTCGACATGGCCATCCCAGAATTTACCAAAGTCATGTCATTTTTAGATTTTCTGCAGACGGAATCCCCTCTCTTTCTATCCCAAGAAGACGCATAGCATTTCCTTCTGACGAAGGCATGGCATTTCAGGTTTGCTACAAATGTCTTTGTGCGTCTCCCTATCTTCTCTCTCCAGATCTTCCAGTATCTTCTACATGTGTCTTCCTCAAAGAACTTATCTACGTCTTTTATTTTCAGCCCAAAAAGGTCATCCCCCTCCCTCTTTCGTTCCATCATTGAAGAACCCTTTATTGTTTCTTTTCAATTCCAAATCCAATCTTTAGCCTATTGTTTCTAAGGAATTTTTGTCTTTGTCGTATTGATCATGAAACCTCTCATCTTTCGTTTCTATTTGGGAAAAGGCATCCAAACTCCCGACCTAGCATCAGTTTCTTGCTCGACAAAATGTGTTGCCTTTATGGTCTGCTTTGGTGTGTTTAGGTACCTCTACACCTTTATAATTTTCATTGCTCATTTTCTGCTCCTATGTGTTCTTGTCTACAGTTCAACTTGTCTTTAAGGTTCTCGGTCCACCATTGTTCTGGTACTCTAAACCCTACCTTCAAGGATTTGCCCCAATGTTTCTTCCTTTGGGGTTGGGAACGATGGCTTCTTGTCTTAATTTTTGAGTTTTTATTTTTAATTAACTTTGTTTACCTTATTTGAATTTTGGTTTCTATTTTCGGTGGTTTACTACATCTCAATGGTTTGATTTGTTAGTAGAGGTCATTGGCCTCGGACATCGAGTGCTTCTTGGCTACCCTAGCATCAAGGCCTAGCTTAAGTGTCTCCTCTTCTGGTATGGGAATAAGGAGTCATTTTTTCGTTTCCCTTTTTTATTTATTTGATTTAGCCCTTTTTTTTTTTTTTTAACCAAGCAAGGTTGATGCTCACAAGAAGCTACTTAGGATCACAGAGCAAGTCAATGCTCTTGCTTGGGATTCCCGAGCAAGGTCTATTTCCGCAAGACCCTACTCAGGATCACCAAGCGAGAAGAAAGTATACTCTTGGGATTACCAAGCAGGCAGAGGAAGAAAATATTTATTTGCTCGGGATCACCAAGTAATGCCAATGCTCTTGCCTAGGATTCACGAGTATGGCCAATCTTCACAAGACCCTACTCGGGATAACCGAGCAAAGGGAGAGCACGATGCTCTTACTTGGGATTATCTCAAGGACAAGCACGATGCTTACCCCGTAAGTATTCGCACGCTAGTTGCTCGGGTGTTAGTCGTGGTGCTCATTATGCGATAGGCAATGCTATACAATCTTAAGCACTCTTGCTCACAAGGATGGTGGACACTTTCCTTTGCACAATGCTAGCCAAGTTTGCAAGCACTTCTTTCTCCTCATGTTGCTCGCTTGAAGCTCCCCACTTCGGCAAGCTTCGTGAAAAATGAAAGTATCGCACCTAAGCGAGCAATGCTAAGGATCATGAAGCTCACCACCTCAGCGAACAACATGGAAAAGCAAAGTGCTCACCCCATGGTGAGCACTAGAGACTAGGGAGAGTGAAAGTGCTCGGCCCAGGATGTGACACCCTAAAGAAAATATAAATCAAAGGATTTGCATGAAAACTTTGGACCATTGATCTAATGACAATTATAAGAGACCATGGATTGGGCTAGAAAAACATTTTACATTTAAGGCCCAAGATCAAGTATGATTCTTAATTAAACCGGAGCTTCTTGGATTTATTTGAAAAACTTAAGATCATAATTAAACAAAAGATTGATATCATTGCTCTAGTTAGATTTTTCTTTTTTCTTTTTTTTTTTTTAAGAACTTTGGTGTTGTAAAAACCTTTTTGTGTTGACTTGGCGCCATGTGGCCGAATCCAAGTTTCACACATGGCAGCCCACTTTGCCACCTCACCAACAATGGTTCCTCCATCCAGCACCACCTGGAAAGTAAACTTTGCAGCCCTAAACACATGGTTGAGCCATCTCCTTTCATTTCATCATCTTGTCATATACACTTGGCAAAAAGGTTAGAGAATGAGATGGAACTAGTAGTCTATACCAAGCCTTCTCTTTTCATATTTTGTTTTCCCCATGCTCTTGATGTGTGCCACCCATCACCACCAATAATATTCACTCATTTTGGTCAACCAATTTCAATGAGAACGTTATTTCAGTAATTTATGGACAATATGCTCATTGAAACTTCAGGCCATTCATTGGTCACACAAAAGCTAGAAAACTTGAAGCAAGGACAAGGGATGTGGTCGAGCCTCCCCTTCAGTTCTTCTTCATCATTTTCTTCTGTAGAAATCGTCCACCTGTCCAACATTCAGCAACTTAGTTTGCACCTCTAGAGAGCCTCAAGGTTAGCACAATTATTAGAAGATCTAAGACCATCCATTTGGCATTAAAGCTTAAACAAGAGACAGCTTGGGCGGGTTTTAACTCTAAACCAACAGCTCATTTCCTGTTTTCCTTCTACATGGCTAGAGTTACCTTGTCCCTTGCCATCCCTTTTCTACACACACCACTTCAGTTACTTTACAAAAAATCATAGCTCACAATCACCAAAGTCTTTGAGTAACCGAGAGAGTGTTTGTTAGTGCTTAGTGTAGAGGGAATCGGATTTGCTCCAAGATTTGAGCTTCCATGAGTTACATACATTCTCTCTCTATTTCAGAACTTGTTAGATTATTATATTAAGAAGTGGTTTGAAACATTTTTATGGAAGCTTATGTTGAATATTTGAGGTAGATGTTTTTTATGGAAGCTTATGTTGAATATTTGAGGTAGATGTTGGTTGAAATTCTCGGTTAGCATTATGGTTAGAGTTGTTAGTTTGAGTTTGAATTTTGCAAAGGATGGATTTTTATGACTTAAATGGTGTGTACAGAACTTTGTTTGAATTTATAAATGAAATATATTATTTGAATGTATGATCCCTGCATGAGATTCAAGGTATAAGAGTTTAGAATGCCACTTAGAGTTGATACATGTCTCGGTTAGTATCTTGATGTTCTAAATGGTTGATTTCGAGTTTGATCTTCACAAATGTTGGATTTTTATGAATAACATGATGTTAAGGACTCGGACTAGGCTTGTAAATGATGTGCATGGTTTAGATGTTTAAAAAGCCTTCAAAATACAAGTAGATGAGAGATATTTTCAAGAGTTTTCTAAGTACATGTCTCGGTTTTGAGCCTTAGTTTGTGTATATGGTTTCCTTTCAAAATATGTTTCGGTTTATATGTTTACTTGGAGTTAGTATCTTCAAGAAACTATTTTGAACATGTTTATGTTTAGAGCTTTTAGTTGCTTTGGTGATCTATGCATTAAAAGCACAATAAGGAGCAAGACCAACTTGATTAAGTCTCGGTTTTGGGTGTTGATGTTCACATACATGTTAGTTGATCTTTTTCTTTAAATCTGAACATACGTTGCATGCATCAAGAGTGTAATCATGTTTAGAGTTCTGTTTTAGAGTACAATCAAGTATTTATTTTCGATTTAAGTGTTTGCAATTGTGAACTTAGGTTTAAATCTCAATTAGTGAAATGTTTATACTCAAGGTTTCAAACTTGGTATTTATCTTTGACTTGTTGTATGAAAAATAACGTTGAGGTTAGAAACGGATTTAGCATAAAAGTTATACGCATTTTGCAACTTTTTATAAATTTTGGGGCCATATTACAATTATTGGAAGTTTAGAGGTTAAAGTGCGATTTTGCAATAACGCTAGTATCACTCATTTGCAGCACACGGCAATACTTATTTAGACGAGGAGTTTGCAAGTTAGCTGCTACTAACACTTAGATAAGATGAATATGGTTATATGAAAGTGTTTCATGATCATTATATATGTCGTATTTGTTATAAGTTATTCACATGTCATGTCATGATTAAATGACATCCTCATGTATACATGCAACGGACCACATGTCATGCATTGGAAAAAAATTATTTTTTTACGACCTCAATGCTAGTATGAGGGATTATCTTAATGAAATTTTTCTATCTACTCTGAAGTGAGTAAATATCGAGTGGAATCCCCTATATTGATAAATAACAACTAATGACCTTGAACGGGAAAGTAATGGCCCCAGAGCGAGGGTAAGAGTCTTCTAGCTAGTGGAGGGCAGTAGAGTACTTATGGTGAAATATTTTTCGTGGAGCCTAAATATTCTCGAGATGAACCCACAGGTAGGTGCTACCTGTCATGTGGTGAAGGTAACTAGTAGATGCACACGGTTTATATGGGGAGCCATGAAGTACTAAAAGCAAGACGAGTCCGATTATGATGGAAGAATGGAATTACTGAAGTTGTTTTTAAATATTGTTTTTCTTTGGTTGACGAAACTTGGGAATCACTTTTGAAGTTATGACTGCAATTTAAGGAATATGATGCTCCACTACAATATCCTAAGGAAAGAAAAAGTGATCGCCTGCCAAGTGAGCAACGTTAAGCGCAAAAGTGATCACCCTCAGGGAGAGTAAAAGTGCTCGCCCCCAAGGAGAGCAGAAGTGTCTACCCACAGGCAGGCACCACGAAAGCGAAAGTGCTCACCCCTAGGCCTACAATGTAAAGGAGCATGAAACTCACAATTTCGGCAAGCATCGTGAACAAGCAAAGTGTTGGCCACAACAAGCATTAGGAGAGCAAAAGTATTTGCACCCCAAGCTGGGGGCAAGACTATTATCATATTTTGAATGCTCGTAAAAACATTCATGTCAACTTATTTCGCTTAACATTGTTGCTTGTAGATTTGACATATTTAAATCAAGTTTTAAGTAGCAAATATATGGGCATTCTAAGAAGAAAAATAACACATTTGTAATCATGGAACTGCATGTAACAGTTAAGAGCTGTAAATAAAAGGCCTGTTCCCTTGGTGGGACAAAACAGGAAATTTTTCAGATGCGTTATAACCGAACCTTAAAACCCGTTTCATGAATCATGACCCCTGAAGATTTGCTGCCAGCTTCGTTCTTCTTCGATTGCATGGAACTCCTAGATGAGTCAGTACCCAAAATCCTCACTGTATTATAGAAATTGACTCTCAAAACATCAGAACGGAAGGAAACAAGTGATACAATATTTGGTTTTTGCGTCCAAATGCTCAGTATTTTCAGATTTCTGTGTTGTTTGGTTCATGCATAAACAAAGAAAATGGATACTGAACAGGACTCTCAATCGCCATTAGTTTAGGAAGGGACGACATGTGTGCTTGATCTCTTCTACTTTCGATCATTTTGTTAGGATGTCGGCAGTTATAGGAACACTATCAATATTGGGTAGGAAAAATTATGACCCTCCTCCTGAGTTTGCTAATGCTCGAATCACATACTAAACCATCAGTAGTGGAAATACTCGTGCATCCAGCACAAGCAGCAACTCCAGTCAAACTAAACCATCAGTAGCCTTAGGGCGCTTCACGACCGCCTTGAAGCCATGGTTCTTCAGGTTGAAGAGAACATGGGCTCTTCAAACTAAAAGCTAGAAAGGTTTATTGCAGAAGCAGAGTTGGAACCGGATTTCTGGTTTTCATCGTTATAGGGTATCTGTTAAAATAAACTCCTATAGATATAAAATGAGGATCACATACTATTTGACTTATAATTTAGAAATCTCTAAGGGTATCACCGAGAGTTCTCGTTGCTTTGGAGGAGTTCCCAGAACGTTCTAAGAAAGAAGGGAACCCTAAATTGAAATGCCTGGAATGTGTGGCTTAAAAATCAAGTATATTGCAGCAGTTGGAAAGGAGTTGCAAAACAAAGAGGTATCTCATGGCATTGGGTTGGAGAAATCAACAAATGCAATTGCAATTAGGGTTCCAAGTACAGATGAAAATGTTGGTGAGAACTTTGTAAGCTCCCTTCTCCAACAATCAAAGAAAGTGGATGACAATTTGTGCCAACAAGGTGAGAACAAGCTCAAATATGAGATGATTCTTTGTCGGTGTGTTCTAGGGTTCATCATCAATACTCTGACGAAAGAAACAGTGAGGATAGAGAAGGAAAAGAACTAGTCAAATGAAATAATCCTTCAAGCACAAAAACTTGAGCAAGATTTCCTGTAAAGACAATGCTCTGCCTACACAATGTCTAATAACAAACCCTCCGAGCAACATTCAGGAGTATGCTAGTAAAATCCAACTCCAACAGCACCACAACCTAGAAACATTTAGGAGTGGGTAAAATTGACAATCATGCAAGCACATGCAAGAGGAGTGATACAGCAAACCCAAGTTCTTGGACATTTTGATATCAAGGAACATATATGGCATCCATAAGAAATAGTAGAGCATTCAATGAGTCCAACATGATAACCCCAGGAATTTGAGCAAATGTAGAAATTGGAGCTCAAATCCCCAAATGAATGCAAAGACTAGATAGGATACTGAATAGTTTCATTTGTTGTTCATAGAAAAAGTAAAGTGTATACTCCAAAGTTCCTCAATGACAGGTCATTTTGATCCCTATGGCTATACCTAGATTTCCTACATGACATTATTGGCACCTCCCCTTCACCACACTGCCACCGCCAGTCAACAACATGCACTTGGAGATAGAGTATCTCAACAATCAAAAATCAAGTCTCACCAAAATTAATGCAGTTGTTAAAACACAAATGCAAAGCAAAAATATGTTACTGAATAGATAAAGATTCTATCGAATTAAACTTGTGAAGTGTAAGGGAGCTATCTAGAAGCACTGCAACTATTGTACGCGAAGATTTAAAGCATGCATTCATTGCTGCAAAGCAAAGACTTTGACTACAAGTTATATCCACTCATGAAACAGCTCAGTCTACAAAATAGTTCAACATCTCTATTGTGAACACATCAAAATACGACAAAACCTCAGTTCCCTTCATATTTTGGGTCAGCCATCACATAATGGTATGCTATCACCAGTGCAAAAATGAAGACGCCAAGAAAATTGGCAAAGAAGCCGAGGTCTTGATCATCAAACATCTGTTAAAAAACATGCAAAAAATAGCCAATTAGTACCAGGAACCAGCAGGAATATCGCAATGCCCTTTCTCATTCTTGTTAAAAAGGAATTCCCAGAAGTAAACAAGAAACATTAATAGAGGCCATATCAAAGGTGAACTCAAGCTCAAACTATAATTTCCCTCGAATATAAGCAACAAATTAAAAATGAATGCTTTCTAGAAAGTCAATTTCTTAGCCCGGTTATGGACTTAAACCCGTCCCCATGGCCGTAAAAGATACCCATTCCAGCGCAGAAAGAGCAAATTTACAATTCATAAAAACAGATCAAGGACTGGAATTCAAAAAAAGCCGAAGTTAAAAATGTGATTTTCTTTCCAGAATTAACTGTAATTAATTTTACGGATTACCAGGAAAAGCAGCTCAGATTACAGGTTCCCAGACCAAAATCTAACAAAAAAATGCAATCCATAAATTTTGAAGCCCAAAATGGATCAAAGGAATTAGTCAAATTACTGTTATGAACCAATTAATTTGGGCTGGGCTTGATGGGCCTCCTACTTGTTATCTTTTATTTTAATTGATTGTTAGAGTTGTTAGTGGCCCACGGATCTAGATAAGTGGCCCATGGCCTTTTGCTGGTAGTTGTTGAATGAAGGGGCATCTTCTAGTACATTTACAGGGGGTGGTGGTGGAGGGATGGGAAATCTAGAAGAATCTAAGTTTGTTTTGTTTGTCTGGAGGAAGGAATTCCCTCGAAGAATTCCAGCATGACTATCTAATAATATTTCCATATTTTCATCATCTTCGTCCCTGTGTTCATCTCTTTTACATTTTGTCAAACACATTGCATGCATACTGCATTTCCAACGCAGTAGCCTTCTATCCCCATTTACATCACTTTTCCATTGATACAAGCAGCCACCCAATCAGGCCCCTTATAAGTGGTATCTAGAGCCCACAATCTTGCCATGGAGCTGAGTAATGTAGAACTTCAAGTATGTTTTCAAAATTATCACCTTGCACTCTATGATGAATTGTATAGAGATCCTGAACAAATGGTCCTTAATAGTGAAATGTTCAAATGGAAAAAATTTAAAAATCTTAGTTGAACGTTCCTTTACGATTTATTATATGAAGCTGAACATTGAATACGCACATGGAAGACATATCTATCCATTGGAACAACAAATATTGAAGGATTGATATGTTCTTCTGGAAGATGAGGTTGAGTTAACAGACACAAAAATACTGAGAACTGGGTATCTTCTTCTGGATATGAGGAGGGAAGAATTCGGCTCAAAAAAATTAGAGGGAGTAGAAAAGGAAGCTACGGATTCAACCAAAGAAATACAAAACTCAGTACTGCAGATGGCAAATGAATTGACAGATGAAGATGAACTTGTAGAGGAAGGAAAAGAAGAGGCAGTCAAAGTGGAGAAGAGATTTGGAGAGAGACGAAGCGAGAAAGAGAAAAGCAAAACTCATTGTCGTCCCCAAAAATCACTCGCTTCTCAGAAACCTCACCATCCCCAAAAATCACTTGCATCTCAGAAACTCCACCATCCCAAAAAATACAAGCCCAACCCTCTTCACGTTCCAAAAATCTCTTCGGCGACGCCTTCCTTGGATCCAAGATGCGGGCCAAGCTCACTGCCGACCTGCAACAACCTGAAAATCTGATGGGTAAGAAACTATTTGCTCACTCTCTATTTGATATATTGCCACTTAAAGTGGTTTTTGAACCCTTTGATAGAGGAAGAGATTACCTAGTTGATGCATTTACGGGTGCAGGAGAGGAGATTGAAAAGGTTGCAATGCGGTCAACTAATATTGAGGACACTGCCCCTGATGAACAGCATGGTTGCCGTGTAGGCAATTCTAGAAGGGATGAAAAGTGTACCCCAGCATTTGGTTTGATGAAGAGTGATGAAAAGGCCCGCATGGTTGAGAGTGTTGAAAATTTTAAGAGTAAGAAATTTTTTGCTAAAAGATATCCTAGACTCTGTGTCCCCAGAATTTTCCAAGGCTGTTGTGAACTGGCCAAAGGAGGATCTTAAACTTCCAATCCATTCACCTATCAGTTTTGAGCACGATTTTGTTGAAGAAGAGAGGCTAACCGAGCTGCAAGGATCATCTGCTGAGCTTTTGGCTGAAGAAACCACAAAATGGGGAAATACAGTGTGGAATGCAGAGATGAGTTTGATGAGTGGACTTAGCAAGAATGCCGTGGAGGAGCTGTCATCTAAAAAATTTCCTTATACACTGCGGCAAAGGAAGGCTACTGGGCAGGAATATGCTGAACTTCTTCATGATTTCATGACCGCAGTGAAGCAGAATTATGAGAAAAAAGTCCTCATTCAGTTTGAAGATTTTGCAAACCATAATGCTTTTCAATCCCTTGCTGCCACATGTGAAGAGGGTGAAATAGAAGCAGTCGTGATTGCCACAGGAGTCCACACCCATCGAGCTGGGAACTTCCAGAAGACTATCTCTACATGTGGTAATTTCGTTATTTGTTGGGTTGATATCCTGGAAAGTAGTAAGCAGATTACTATATTATGGGATTTTCTTATGGAAATGAGAGAGTTTCTTTGCTATGAGATTTATTTAAAAAATTCCTGGGTTGTTTTTAACATGTTTGATGAATTGCTTGAGAGGGTGTTAGACCCTGATAATGGCATGTTTTCAATCTTAATTGTGGTGATAAAGGATGATGAAGATCTTTACAAGATGGGTTGTGTTGATACTGAAGCTGAAGCAAGCTGTGGATTAAAAATGGTTGAGACAATGGGTTTTACACTATATATTTGCACACTATCTGGGCAGGTTACACCTGAATGTTTGGGTCCAAAAAAAATGGACCTTAGCCTTCGAGTTCATGGGGGACCTGGTGCTGTTTTGTCATCAAAAGATGAGCCTGTACTGATTGATTGGCTTCCTAGATATTTTGAATTAAAAGGGGCTCTTGAAATTTATGGATTGCAATATAAGTTTTCATTCAACAGACTCTTTGCATGCTGGTTTTCTAACTGTGGAGGGCCACCTCAAAATATTAGATCTTGGGTCAGATTTGCTGTTGCTTGTAGTCAAGTAAGGAATAAACTCTCTATCCTTTCAACCTCAGAAGCCGAAGAGTTAGTTGAAGTCATTATTTTTCTGTCCTTAGATCACCAGCTTCATGGTCTGATGGTGCATTTATACGAATGTATACAATCACTTATCAGTTACTTCACAGAGAAAGAATGGAAGAACAGCTGTAACAAGATAGCAAAATCACTTGCTTGCAGAGTTCCTAGGGACTTAAACTGCTTGTGAGCTGTGGAATGCATTTCAGGATATGATACTCGCAGCAAGCAACTTAGAAGTTCAGTTGCCTATCAAATTCTTCTTGTTTGTTTTGATAATAAGGCTACTGATGAAGAAGCGATTGGCCTAGTGGTGAAGTTTATTCGAGCGGCCGCCAGTAATTGTGTTGCTGTAGATCTGAGTGCCAAGGTTATATCTCCGAGTGAGGATATGCATTGTGTACATGCACGTGGATTTGTTAATCTCCAAGGCTTCTCCATTTTAATGGCAAAGTGCAGTGGGATGAGGTGCAAGCAGCCGTTCAGCAGGTCCGAAATATCATCAATCAATGCTTAGTGATACATGATAAGCTGGAGGCATCATTACGTGATCTTTCTAGGAAGGGAGATGTCAAAGCTTGTAAATCTGCTCAGAAGGGGCCTCACATTATTAATGCTCCAACCTTGAGGACAAGGTTGCTTAAAGGGGGGAATTTGTTATGAACCCAATTAATTTGGGCTGGGCTTGATGGGCCTCCTACTTGTTATCTTTTATTTTAATTGATTGTTAGAGTTGCTAGTGGCCCACGGGTCTAGATAAGTGGCCCATGGCCTTTTGCTGGTAGTTGTTGAATGAAGGGGAGTCTTCTAGTATATTTACAAGGGAGGGGGTGGTGGTGGAGGGATGGGAAATCTAGAAGAATCTAAGTTTGTTTTGTTTGTCTGGAGGAAGGAATTCCCTCAAAGAATTCCAGCGTTACTATCTAATACTATTTCCATATTTTCATCATCTTCTTCCCTGTGTTCATCTCTTTTACATTTTTTCAAACACATCGCATGCATACTGCATTTCCAATGCAGTAGCCTTCCATCCCCATTTCCATCACTTTTCCCTTGATACAAGCAGCCACCCAATCAGGCCCCTTACAAGATACCCATTCCAGAGCAGAAAGAGCAAATTTACGATTCATAAAAACAGATCAAGGACTGGAATTCAAACAAAGCCGAAGTTAAAACTGTGATTTTCTTTCCGGAATTAACTGTAATTAATTTTACGGATTACCAGGAAAAGCAGCTCAGATTACAGGTTCCCAGACCAAAATCTAACAAAAAAATGCAATCCATAAATTTTGAAGCCCTAAATGGATCAAGGAAATTAGTCAAATTACAAACAAATATAGATCTAGGCACCCTAATTTTGTTAGATGTCAGATCTAGGCAACCGCAGAATCAACAATGAGAACCAAATGGGTCAAAAAATTAATAGCACAGAAAATAAAAGGAAAAGAGATTAAAAAAAGGGTTTGAAACGCTTACGTTGTCAGGCGGGATTGTTTGGCTCGACCTCAATTTCGACCACGAAGAAAGGAGACCCTGGAATCTGTATCTCGCTGCTATATAAGAAATGATACCTAGTCTATGGATCTGCATAGTGGGCCGGGCTACAGCAGTCGCTCCAATTGAGCTTACCATGAATCGGACAAGTTGGGCCTAAATTCCAACCCCAAGTATGACCATCTTGCCCTGAAAGAAACTCGCTTAAGCCCGTCGACCCCTCGGAAGTAGAAATGAGTTTTTCTACCGATTCCACGTGTTCCAATCCAAGTAATAATACATGAGGATATATATTTGTAATTGTGAATTGTGTAACTGTTAAATAATTGTTTTAAAAAAATTGAATAAAATATGAGACGCACATGAAAAAAATTAATTTTTTAATAGTAAACTGCATTCTTTTTCAAAAAAAATTATACACCGTTTATGCATTTTACAGTTATATAATTGTATATAGTATTACTATATATATATATATATATATATATATATATATAGTAATGCTAGTTACGTTATGGATTATGGAAGAAGCTACTTTTTTTGCTGGAGTCTATCCTGGTAGCTCCAGCTAGGATTTTTTATTTTATTTTTTAATTTTTTTTATTTAGTGATTAAGGAAGTATTTTTTTTAAATATTATATTTTTTAATTTTTTTAAAAAATATTTAAAAGTGTTAAAAAAATACATGTAAAAAAAATAAAAAAAAATGCTAATATAACTAACAGTAACTCTCAGCGGGAGCTGGAAGTAGCTTTAGATTATGCAAGACTCGCACATTTCTTTTAAAAAATACTAGGATCTATTATTAAAAAATTAATTTTTTCATACATGTCCCATAATTACTTACTTCTTTTTAAAATAAGTGTGCGACACTTACTTATTCTATAATTGTAAATATCAATCTCTATTATATATAATTGGGACGTGCAGATTATTTTTAAAAAAGTATTGCTACATTCACAAATGAATTACATAAAATAATATCACAAATTGACATGACTTCATCTGATCAGTTATATCTATTTTATAATAAAAATAACTTTACAATCTGACGAATCATATCAAGTCACATCAGTTTACGAGAGTTTTACATGATTTTTAGCATGCAACTAGAACACATTATCGAAATATCCTATCCTAATGCTTAAACCAGAATAATCACCGAAACGGAATAAATAACATTGTTCTTTAAGGTCTAAAACTCTCCGAGACAAGTCATGCATACACTGCTTACTATCCCTATTTATCCCAGAATTGCTAGGGATTGTATAGATAGAGGCCAACAGCTTCAAATGTTTATATATTAGGAACAGAGTTCTTCTAAAAACAACCCTGAAATAGCAATACCCCACATTTAAAAGAACAGTTCAAACATGTTCATCTAAAGGGGGTCAATTTTCACATGGGCCCAGTACTGCCGCATCATTTTCATACATTAAAAGAAAAAACAAGTTATTAATTTAATGTTCTAGCTGTACGCTATGGAGACAAGATTAAACAAACTTGCTTGTATTCTTCTTCGAGACTTGGACTCCAACTGTGAAATCCCACAACACACAGGATGGATTGGCCAAAGAAGAGATCAACATGGTATGGTAATGAAATATAGATACATATATAGGAATCAATTTATCAATTTTTTTCAAAAAAGTAGATAAATATGATACTTATATGAAAAATTATTTTTTTAATAGTAGATCTTATTTTTTTTTTTAAATAAATACGTGAAACTTGCACACTCCTAAGACTATATCTAATATTATTCATATAAATATAAGAATAATACTACTATGCCGTCCCATTTTGTCCCTTCATTTTGACCGCTCATGTATTTAATTTTTTTTTTTTTTTTTACTTACTGATTAAGGAAGTGACTATTAATGTATTGATATTTTTTTTATATTTTTTTAAAATATTAAAAAAATATGAATAAAAAAATTAAAAAAAAAAATTTGGCCTTCACCCTTGCAGCACTTTAAATATAAAGTACTGAAATCCAAAGAAGTGCCATGGGCTCCCTACACATGACAGCATGTTCTTGTATTAACACGGCAAGAAGCTTCTCTTTGACCAAAGTGTAATCCAATATATTGCAAATGGGAATGCATTCACTATAGTATTCCAACTTTCATCTCCTATTACAGGTGTTGTGGGGAACGCGGCATTGACTTCAAGGTTTAAGGAGATTCCTTCTCCCATAACTAGTAATCAGATTTACATACACAAGGACTTTTTCCATGTATGGCCACCTCCGGAGCCTCCTCCTCGTCCCCTTCGACGTACGATGTATTCTTGAGTTTTAGAGGAGAAGATACTCGCAACAACTTTACTGCACACCTACACAACGCTTTGCGTCAAAGGGGAATCAATACCTACTTAGATGAGGAGCTTAGAAGGGGAGAGGAAATTTCACCAGCACTTTTCAAAGCCATTGAAGAGTCGAGGATTTCCATTCTTGTGCTATCGGAAAATTATGCATCGTCCACTTGGTGCTTGGACGAGCTTAAGAAAATCCTTGAGTGTAAGAGAACAAGACAACAAATTGTTCTACCAATATTTTACCTCGTAGATCCATCGGAGGTATGGCATCAGAGAAAGAGTTTTGGACAAGCATTGACTAAACATGAAGACAGATTTAAGGATGATCATATGAAGATGCAGAAATGGAAGGAATCCCTAAAAGAAGTGGCCAAGTTGTCTGGATTTCATTTAAAGAAGGAAGGGTACTGTATTTCTAACTTTTGTGCCTTTCATTCAAGAATCTTCACGATTCAACACTATCCCACATGTATATCGTCAAGTTATAATTTGGTTTGGTACTAAAATATAGTTTCTGATCTCTACATTAAGCTCGTGAGAAGGGACAATTAATCCCATCTTAAAAAAAACAAATTAAAATCCGAAATACATCTAGTTTTTGGTAGTTTGCATTCAAAATAGAATAGAGGAATTACTAATTTGTCCAGATTACCACATGCAAGAACAAAAACTAACCTCATTTGTTTTCACAAATGAAATGGAATGAATTAAGATTAAAGTTAAAAGTTGAATAAAATATTGTTAGAATATATATTTTTTTAATATTATTTTTGTTTTGATATTTGAAAAGTTGAATTATTTATTTTATTTTGTGTAAAAATTTAAAAAAATTGTAATGATTAGATGAGATAAGAGATGAGTTTAGAGGAGTTGTGAAAGCAAACGAGACAATGATTATAAAACAATTAAGAGGATAACTAGATTCAAGAATAGGATTGTAAAAACGTTTATAAAGTTAATAATGCATAGAAAATGATTGAAAAATATGAGAAGAATTGTGGACAAACCATAAAGGATTGGGAAGGGGAAAGCTAATTCCTAACCTATCTCGTATCCTACCAATGTTATTTTATTACAGAAAAAATAGAAACTCTTTATTAGATTATGGCTTCTATGGCTTTTAAGATGTCTAACTCAGCTAAAGTACTTTTCTTCCTTTTTCATTCAAAGGAATGAATCAAGATTTATTCATGAAATCGTTCAATGGGTGGACTCAAAAATTATATATCATACTGAGTTGCACGTTGCCAAATATCCAGTTGGAATAGAATCTGTAACACCCCGTATTTTAGTGTATTTTTACTGAAAGAATTATTTTTATGTAATTAAAATAATTTCTCTTATTTTAAATTGGTTGGATTTTTAGTGAGTTTATTTCTATGATTTTTATTTGGTGGAAATTATTTTTATATGCTTTCTTAATATTTATTTATTGTTATGCATTTAAATTGCTTTTAATATTTAAATTAATTACCGTGGAATTTAATTATTTCAATTTGACTTTACCATTACGTTTAAATTATTTTATTTAACTTGTGGTTTTAAAATCGTTTCCGTTGGATCATTTTTGTGACCCAAGTTATGAGGATTGGACCTCATTTCTTTTCCCTCTATTTTTTCTTTTCCTTTTCTTTTTTTCTTTTCTTTTTCTTTTTCCTTATTTTTTCTTTCTTCCCGTGCGGACGTTTCTCTCTCCTTTTCTCTCTCTCCCTGCGTCCGTTTCTCCCCCCACCAGCTGCGCCGCCGTCCGCCGGCGGTGGTCGACACCGCCTGGCTCCACCGCTTCCCCAGCCGCCGGCCGTCCTACCCCACCAATATCACCGCCGTTCGTGCCGCCGTTAGCCTCCACGAAGCCCACGAAACCCACGACGCCGCGGCACATTTTCCTCCATTGCGCCGCCGTCGCGCCACCTCCGGCCACCATCTTCCTACCACTTCATCCCCGGCCTCTTGGCAACCCATTGGACCCAACCCCAGCTCCGATCCGTCACCGGTGAAGCCCCACCAAGTCCATCTCCGAATTGCACTTTTTTGGCCTAAAACCACCCCTTGCGCCGCCACCCACAGCAAACCACCACCACCACTAGCTTCACCGATCTCCCTAGGCCCTACCCTATCAATCTTGGGTCTTCGTTTGTCCTCGTTGAAAAGTTAGTATTTGTGACCCACGGCCACAGTGTATTTTACACTGTGGTGTTGCTCAAACGTCGCCTTTTTCAACTTCGTGATCCTCGGAAAATTATTATATTGCACTGTAAGTATTTCTCCAAAGAATTTTCGTAATTTAAATGTATTTTTGCACTAACCCATTTCACTGTGTTTTTTGGCATGCCGGACTGAGTCCGAGGAGTTCGGGGGTCGGATGGATTTGTGATTGGAGTTGTTTGGTTGGATTTGATTGGATTGGTATTTGTTGGTTTGGATGTTGTGTTGGTACATGTGCATTTCATCATTTCATGCATGATCATGTTTGTAAAAGAAAACTGGGTTTTCGTGTATTGCATTCATGTTCATGTGATTTGAAAAGCTATGATTTTATGTGATGATATTTTTGGTGCTTGTGTATCACGACCCCAAGCCGAGATGGGGCATTAACTCGGTGGAGCTCCTCTGGTTACTCGGGAGCGGAATATACTGAGTAACGTCCCCTGGATTGTCGCCGGGCGACAATGGGTTCGGACGAGATGGTCTCGTGCCGACTCCGTGGTCCTTCTGCTGGCGGGGACTAGAGGATGTCTGGCCACGTACGCGCTGGGCGCGGAACTGGGCATCGCTCGTTTCGTAGTGTGAGTGCTTGGCCACGTACGCGCTGGGCGCGGAACTGAGCACCGCTGCGAAGCCAGGACGTGCGGATGGTCCATAGGGGAGACCATGGTGCATATGGAAATAATGCATGGTGCATTTGGGATTAATGCACTATTTTCTGGGAAAATAGTGCGAGTTGATTTTTGGGTAAATCATTTTCTGGGAAAATGATTTACGGATAATTTGGACCAAAATGAGATTTTGGTGTGTGTGTTGGAAATTTATCATTTTCGGGGAAAATGATGTTTTGTGAAAAAATGCATGTTTTCATGTGCATGCATGTTAGTTGCGTTTAATGCATTTTATATTACGTTGTTGTTTGGGTTATACTTACCTGCGAGACCATTTTGTGGTGTCGCAAATTTTGATGCTGATGAGGAGGAGGAGGGCGAGCCTGAGGAGACGGCTCCGCCTGACGAGTGATCTGGGATCACTCGTTTGAACATTTAAAACTATTGTAAATTATTTTATGGATGACTGTATAACTGCTATTTAAATCTTTACTGATGTTTGATTGCAATTAAATTCTGGTACTTAGTTGACTATCCGCTGCGTTATTTTATTTGAACACTGTTGCATGTACACACACTAGCACTTCGTTGGGATGCGTGACCGTGTTGTCACCATCCTGGCGTCTCGATCCCTGTGTATTTTTATAAGGGGGATTGGGGGCGCCACAGGTGGTATCAGAGCAGTTCGGCTCTGGGTAAAACCACATGTCCCTTAGGATAGTACCAGAAAATTATTTTTATTATTATTTTAAAATAATAAAATTTTTTTGTTTAAGTGGTGTAAGTTAAGTTATTTATTTTATATTATGAGTTTATTGCTATTTTATGTTATGTTAATTGATGTTATTTGATTTATTTGATTTTATTGCTTTAATTAGTGTTTACCTTTGGTTGAGTATGGTTTTATTTGCTTTGTTTATTTTATTGTATAATAATTCTGTTGTTTATTTATTTTATTGTATAATAATTCTGTTGTTTATTTATTTTATTGTATAATAATTTTGTTGTTTATTTATTTATTTGTATGTCATTTTAATTTAATTGTTTTATTTTATGGCGGATTATTTTATTGTTATATTTATTTTATGGTGAACTACTTCATTGGTTTTATGCATTTTGTCGTATGTTATTTTATTTATGGAATTTTATTTTATTTTGTTTTGTTCGAAATTGAAAGGCGGGTTAAGGGTTATGTTATGACAGGAAGATGGTACGACTGAGAAGGCCATTGTTAGGCTTAAACATTGGTATAGTAGGCCTGAACTCTTGGTGATTGGTTGTTTTAATATCAAGGCTCGAACATCAGGGTCTGGGAGAACTCTTTGGATTAGGTACTCAAGTTGCTGCTAAGGAGGGGAATAGTTTTTAATTGCTTAGGATAATTGAGGATTTAGGTTCCGTAGAATTTAGGTAATGAGTCTTTGAGGTAGGGGGTTGTAAGTTCAACGAATGTCAATGTTAGATTTATGAGATGTTCATCTAAGGTTTGTGGCCCCATAGTTTTTTTTTTTTTTTTTTTAGAAAATAAGTTAATGGGATTTAAGCTGGTAGGTTCAACAAGCAATTAAGAGATTACTTAGACTAGAAGTTTTTGATCTTGCCGACCTCGATAAGCAATTTGATAACATTTGGGGTTTTAGAATTTACAAGTTTTATAAGGCGAATGTTTTAGATTTGAGTTCATCGATCTTGAGGGTTTCAGGAAATGATTTATATCTGGGTTAAGGTTTTAGAATTGCAGAGTTGAATGGCTGAATTAAAATAGGATTGATCTGAGTTGAGTTATTGATATGAGAATTTTTTTTTTGGGGAGAATTTCTTTGGAGATGGAGGATGTCGATCTAGTTCAGTTAATAATTGATTTTAGCTTGAGGTTACAGTGTCAGGTTGAGGATTTAATCCATATCAATTTTAAGGATAATAGATGGTGACGATTAAAGAAATGATTCTTATTGATTTCGAGGATATAGGTTTAGTGATGGAAATGGTAATGATGACCACCTGCACGTTTGGAGGATTATTGATTTTGGCTAAGGGTGCGTAAGATTGATGTTTAGTAGTGGTGAGTGGTTATGGATTTCGGAGAGTATAGGTCCTAGTCTCATTTTGGTTTGAAAGAAGTGGTTTTGGTAGGTGTGGAAGAGGAGTCGACACAATAGTAATAATTCAAGAGACCTTGGCTTGGAGTTTTTGGTGAGTCGATCGAAGTGTGCAATTGAAGTGGGTTACTCAATGAATCATGGTTGGGAATAGTTATTGTGATTATCTTCAGGAATTAATTGTGACTTGAGGTTACCTAGGAATTTAAATTTTAAGGTTATACTTTCTTTTGAAGTTTGAGCATCTAGTTGGTTGAATGAAGGACATTGTTATTTAACTTGAAGAGAGATTGTTAGGATGTCACGTATGGTATATGATAAGATCTTGGAAGTTGAAGTTTAGACGTTAGCGATGAATGATATGATCAAGTATGTGGGGGTAATAAAGCATTAGGATCCTTGGGTGCTTTGTAATGGCTTTTGGTAGATTGAAGATTTGATCAGTATGGTTTGCCCTGAGGTTTAATAGTGATGTGCTATTGAAGGAACTAGTTGTGTTAATACTAGCTTATTGGAGTAGAAATAGGTGGGCGAGTTACCAAGGAAGTTTTGTTAATGTTTTGGTGAAGTCAATGGTGGTTCGCTGTGAGTTTAGTCACCGGTAGATTAGATGATGTTTAGAATGTAGATGGTGAGCTTTCGGGTTTAGGTTGTTAGGTAGAAGTCTCTAGGCACTCTTTTTGATTCGCTAGGTTGGAATTGAGTCTTTTAAAGGATGTTTCTTATCTTAGAAGAGATGAGTGTATTTTGGGTTGAGGTTGTTTATTTTCAATTTGGGATGCTGAGGTTGTTTGATATTGGGTTT
This sequence comes from Juglans microcarpa x Juglans regia, assembly GCF_004785595.1. Lineage (NCBI taxonomy): Eukaryota > Viridiplantae > Streptophyta > Magnoliopsida > Fagales > Juglandaceae > Juglans > Juglans microcarpa x Juglans regia. Next base: position 28,474,285 of record NC_054603.1, on the reverse strand, counting down.
CTGTCTTTGATCATGGTTGTATTTTATAGAATTTGATTTTGATCAAGACAGCAGAAGTTAATTGAGGAATTTGAGTTATAACTCGTGGTTTTGGGAGAGAGAGTGTTTTTCTACCAAATTGTGATAAGGGTTTTGGTTAGTAGGAATGGAGCCACCTTGTACTCGATGGTGTTAGTTTCATGAGAACGTAATGTTTTATGCATGTGGCGAATATCAGAGTGCGCAGCAGAAGCGTGGTATTTTTGTTGTAGTCAGGAATTCAAGTTGTGCTGATTTGAAGAATTAACGGTGACTTGAATTTTGAGAAGATATTTGTAATTGGAGATTAATCATTTGGTTGTGCAATTTGTTATTGATGGTTAACATTGGAAGTGGCTATTAGGTTTCCAATAGTAGAATTCAATAAAGGTTTAGAAGTTGGAGCATAGGAGTTGATTGCAGTTGGCACATATTATTGTAAGGGCTTTTGATCATTGGAATTTATTGGATGTTGTATTAAGGTTCTCGAGGAAATGAGATTTTTGGATAGCAGTCACTCTAGGAATACTGGTCGTGATGTGTCATTGGGGGACTAAAATGAGTATGATGGATAGTGCCATGCTCATTGAGGAATGTGCCACGTGCCGTCTAGTTAAGGTTGAGCATCAAGGTAGACTTCAACCTCTCCCTATTCCAGAGTGGAAGTGGGATGATATTTCTATGGATTTTGTGGTAGGGTTGCCGAGGACTCCTAGTGGGAAGAACTCAATTTGGGCGATTGTTGATGTCCAAGATATGTTGGCCATTTTCAGATCGTAGAGAAGGTTGCGCTTGTTGCTTATAGAGTGGCCTTGCCGGACTATTTTGGCGGTATGTTCTTAGTCTGCTCTTAGTTGAATCTTATTCCTGTCTTAGTCTTAATGTGGACCTTGCCAATTTCGAGGACGAAATTTTTTTTAAGGGGGGGAGGATGTAACACCCCGTATTTTAGTGTATTTTTACTGAAGGAATTATTTTTATGTAATTAAAATAATTTCTCTTATTTTAAATTGGTTGGATTTTTAGTGAGTTTATTTCTATGATTTTTATTTGGTGGAAATTATTTTTATATGCTTTCTTAATATTTATTTATTGTTATGCATTTAAATTGCTTTTAATATTTAAATTAATTACCGTGGAATTTAATTATTTCAATTTGACTTTACCATTACGTTTAAATTATTTTATTTAACTTGTGGTTTTAAAATCGTTTCCGTTGGATCATTTTTGTGACCCAAGTTATGAGGATTGGACCTCATTTCTTTTCCCTCTATTTTTTCTTTTCCTTTTCTTTTTTTCTTTTCTTTTTCTTTTTCCTTATTTTTTCTTTCTTCCCGTGCGGACGTTTCTCTCTCCTTTTCTCTCTCTCCCCGCGTCCGTTTCTCCCCCCACCAGCTGCGCCGCCGTCCGCCGGCGGTGGTCGACACCGCCCGGCTCCACCGCTTCCCCAGCCGTCGGCCGTCCTACCCCACCAATATCACCGCCGTTCGTGCCGCCGTTAGCCTCCACGAAACCCACGACGCCGCGGCACATTTTCCTCCATTGCGCCGCCGTCGCGCCACCTCCGGCCACCATCTTCCTACCACTTCATCCCCGGCCTTTTGGCAACCCATTGGACCCAACCCCAGCTCCGATCCGTCACCGGTGAAGCCCCACCAAGTCCATCTCCGAATTGCACTTTTTTGGCCTAAAACCACCCCTTGCGCCGCCACCCACGGCAAACCACCACCACCACTAGCTTCACCGACCTCCCTAGGCCCTACCCTATCAATCTTGGGTCTTCGTTTGTCCTCGTTGAAAAGTTGGTATTTGTGACCCACGGCCACAGTGTATTTTACACTGTGGTGTTGCTCAAACGTCGCCTTTTTCAACTTCGTGATCCTCGGAAAATTATTATATTGCACTGTAAGTATTTCTCCAAAGAATTTTCGTAATTTAAATGTATTTTTGCACTAACCCATTTCACTGTGTTTTTTGGCATGCCGGACTGAGTCCGAGGAGTTCGGGGGTCGGATGGATTTGTGATTGGAGTTGTTTGGTTGGATTTGATTGGATTGGTATTTGTTGGTTTGGATGTTGTGTTGGTACATGTGCATTTCATCATTTCATGCATGATCATGTTTGTAAAAGAAAACTGGGTTTTCGTGTATTGCATTCATGTTCATGTGATTTGAAAAGCTATGATTTTATGTGATGATATTTTTTGTGCGTGTGTATCACGACCCCAAGCCGAGATGGGGCATTAACTCGGTGGAGCTCCTCTGGTTACTCGGGAGCGGAATATACGGAGTAACGTCCTCTGGATTGTCGCCGGGCGACAATGGGTTCGGACGAGATGGTCTCGTGCCGACTCCGTGGTCCTTCTGCTGGCGGGGACTAGAGGATGTCTGGCCACGTACGCGCTGGGCGCGGAACTGAGCACCGCTGCGAAGCCAAGACGTGCAGATGGTCCATAGGGGAGACCATGGTGCATATGGAAATAATGCATGGTGCATTTGGGATTAATGCACTATTTTCTGGGAAAATAGTGCGAGTTGATTTTTGGGTAAATCATTTTCTGGGAAAATGATTTTCGGATAATTTGGACCAAAATGAGATTTTGGTGTGTGTTGGAAATTTATCATTTTCGGGGAAAATGATGTTTTGTGGAAAAATGCATGTTTTCATGTGCATGCATGTTAGTTGCGTTTAATGCATTTTATATTACGTTGTTGTTTGGGTTATACTTACCTGCGAGACCATTTTGTGGTGTCGCAGATTTTGATGCTGATGAGGAGGAGGAGGGCGAGCCTGAGGAGACGGCTCCGCCTGACGAGTGATCTGGGATCACTCGTTTGAACATTTAAAACTATTGTAAATTATTTTATGGATGACTGTATAACTGCTATTTAAATCTTTACTGATGTTTGATTGCAATTAAATTCTGGTACTTAGTTGACTATCCGCTGTGTTATTTTATTTGAACACTGTTGCATGTACACACACTGACACTTCGTTGGGATGCGTGACCGTGTTGTCACCATCCTGGCGTCTCGATCCCTGTGTATTTTTATAAGGGGGATTGGGGCGCCACAGAATCTCGTGTACAAGATATCCATTTGCTATTAAGTATTGAGACCAAGGACATACGCATGGTAGGGATATTTGGAGTTGGTGGAATTGGGAAGACTACTATCACCAAAGCAGTCTATAATCTAAATGCTTATAGGTTTGAGGCAAGTTGTTTTCTTCCAAATGTTAGAGAAACTTCAAATCGTAAATGCGGTCTACTCCGATTGCAAGAGACACTTCTTTCTAAGATCTTAGGAGGTTCAAGTTTGAATGTTAGCAGAGGTTTCAATGTAAAAGGATTCTTTTAGTTATTGATGATGTGGATCAACTGGAGCAACTGGAGAAATTAGTTGGAGATCATGATTGGTTTGGTTTAGGAAGCAGAATCATCATAACAACAAGAGATCAAAGTTTATTGACTAATCATAAAGTTGATTCAACATACGAGATGAAGAGATTGGATCGAAAAGAAGCTTGTGAACTCTTTAGCTGGAATGCTTTCAAAAGAAACAAACCAAATGATGAATATGCAGACCTTGCAAAACATATTATACATTATTCTGGAGGCCTTCCACTAGCTTTAAAAGTGCTCGGTTCAGATCTATATGGTAGAAGTATACATGAATGGATAAGTGCTTTGAGTGACTACAAAAGGGTTCCTCACCAAGATATTCAAAAAATATTAAGAACAAGTTATGATGGGTTGCGTGAGAATGAGAAGAATATTTTTCTTGATATTGCATGTTTCTTCAAAGGAGAGCGTGCAGATTATGTCATTAAAATATTAGACAATTGTGGTTTCTCTCCGGATATTGGTTTAGAAAAACTTGTGGATAAGTGCCTCATAACTATTGATAAGCATAACATATTGGGGATGCATGACTTGCTGCAAGAAATGGGTAGGGAACTTGTTCGTGAAGAATCACCTAAAGAACCTGGCAAACGCAGTAGATTATGGTTTTATGAAGATGTCCGCCATGTACTAGAAGAAAATACGGTAAGAATTGCACAGAACATCACTTTTAATTGTATATTTGTTTCCTTCTCACAAATGAGATGCTCTAGAAAAATATTGAGTATCTTTTATATTAAAGTATAGTAAAAGAAATAAATAACACTATATACATTTTATATGTCCCAAGATTGAGGCTTTTTCTTGTCAATACAGTGCTATTGAATAGGAAGAATAAAATAATTATATGGAACTGCTCTTCATTCTATTTCAAAAATAGGCAACTTTTATGAGTATCTCCTTTTTTTTTTTCTTCTGTTTTTGTCTTATGAATAGTTAAGAATGAAAATTAATTTTGAAAAACAGATACACTAATTTTGACATTTTAAAAACTTTTCAATATCAATAGATTACCAATTTGAAAATAAAAACATGAAAATTAACGTACAGAGATGATCATATGGAATCCAAGTTTTGTAAATATAGTGCTATTGAATAAAAAGAACATAATAAAAAAAAATCATATAGAACTGATCTTCGTTCTATTCAAAGACAGCCAACTTTTATGAGTATCTTCATATGGTATACTTTGTGTTGATTTTGCCATATATCCTTCTAACATATTGTCTAATTAGGGGACAAACAAAGTTGAAGGCATAGTGGTAGATATTCCTAAAGGTGATGACAGGATTTGTTTAAGTCCCAAAGCTTTTGTGAAGATGAAAAATCTCAGATTGTTTATAAATCGTAATGCACGTTTTTCTGGAAGGCTTAATTATCTTCCTAACGAGTTAAGAATACTTGATTGGCCTGAATGTCCTTTACAATCTTTGCCATCCAATTTTCATGGGAAGAAACTCATTGAATTTAGAATGCCTAGTAGCCACATCAAGGAACTAGGGCAAGGATTTGAGGTACAACTATTATATTCAATAATGTTTTTTTTTTCCAACTACATTGTAATCTTCCTTCAGGCTAATATGCTTTATTTTCTTTTTCTTTTTTACAGAGTTCTTCAAACTTAACCATTATGGATTTCTCCTATTGTGATTCTCTAATAAAAATTCCAGATCTTTCAAGGAGTCATAGTTTGAAGAAATTGAATCTTAGTTGCTGTACAAATTTAGTCGAGATTCATAATTCTGTCGGATTTCTTGATAAGCTTGTTTCTTGGAGTCTTTTCGGATGCTCTAACCTTAGGGGTCTTCCAAGAAGCCTGAAGCTAAGATCTCTAGAATGGCTTAACTTTTATGGTTGTTCAAGCCTTATTGACTTCCCTGAAATTGAGTGTGAAATGAAACATTTAAGACAAATTGGATTGGGATACACTGCTATAAAAGAGCTACCTTCATCCATTGGGAACCTCACTGGACTGCAGTCATTATATTTGAAAGGCTGCAAAAACCTTATTCGTCTCCCAAGCAGTATTCTTCAATTGCAACATCTAGAGTCTCTTCATCTCAATGATTGTCCAAATCTTGTGAAGAATGTGGGAATAAACAATCTATGGCATTTGAATATGAAACTTCATCAAATGCAGAATTACTCCCACTGTTAGCTGTATCAGATTCAAGCATTTCTGATGATGATTATTCCACAATAGCATTTCCATTGTATCTTGAAAGCTCTGTGCTATCAAAATCAAGCTTTTTTAGGAAATCTAATTGCTTGACCACTTTGTCTTGGTTAGATCTATCAGGGAGTGATATTGTTAGCCTTCCAGAAAGCATCACAGGATTTGTAGGATTGAGGCGCCTTTATGTGAGGTATTGCAAGCAACTTCAAGAAATTCCAAAACTTCCACCAAATATAGTAGAGGTATATGCCAGTGGATGCAAGTCATTGGAAAGCTTTCCAGAAGTCACAAGAAAATTACAATTCAATATATGTGACTTACAAGCACTAGATTTCATTGACTTGTCTGGATGCGATAAAATGCTGTTGAGTATAAGGAATCATGTGGCAAATCCTTTATTGTGTAAGGTGCATCTCTCTCTCTCTCTCTCTCTCTCTCTCTCTCTCTCTCTCTCTCGCATGTGCATTTGTTTATAGGTTGTAATGCTGAAATATTTTTATTATGTTTGTTTGGTAGGGACATGACTATTTAGATGGTATTGTGTTTCCTGGAAATAGGACTCCAGACTGGGTCAGCCATCGAAAGGAGAGTTTAGAAAGGAATTCATGTGAAATAGATATTAGTGGACACCAATGTTTGGATGATGAGATCAGAGGAATTGCTTTGTGTGCTATTGTTGGACCTGTTCTTTCATTGCACCCACGCCCTATTGTTAGTGCTAGGATCATCGGAAATGGTATCCTAAGGTACATTCAAAAACAAACATTTAATCTATTTGCATCTGATGGAGCCCAAATGGGGTCAGATCATGTATGGCTAGGGTACTCTGTTCTTGAATCTTTTGAGCTAAAGGGAGAGAATCTCCGAGTCGAGTTTTTCACTGAACGGAGTTCAATGTTCTTTAAAAGTTGTGGAGCCCATCTGGTACATAAACATGAAAAGAGTGCAGAAGATTATCCAAGTGTGCTCCATGAGAAGGTTGATAACATTGAAGAAACTGAGATTTCAGTAGATTTAATGGAGGGTAATCAGCTTTCTAAGAGGCACCTAGATGAGGATGATGATCCCAACTTGGAACTCAATTGGTACCCACTACAGAAGAGACATTGTTCAACCTCGGGCATCAAAATCTTGGATTTGGAGAATCCTCAAGGACCGAAAGATTCAAAAGAAGATTTGAATTTGGATCTGGATTTTTGACTTGGGTGGTTTTGATTTGAATTTGGAGCTGGATTTTTTACTTGGGTGGTTTTAGGTACAATGTTCAAGTTTTCTTTTTCTGTTTCCATGCCTTATCAGTAGCCAAACTGCAGAGTGAAAAATGTATGGGATAATAGAGATATCAGGACTATAAAAATATTACCTATTGGTATTTCTGATGGAAGCATACTGCTTTTGCATTCCAAGATAGTTCTTGAGGGCCAAAATTCAAAAGTGCCTGTAGTTGGTATATATGTCATGCTCATAATGTGACTTTTCTCTTTCTTACTTTGGAGTGACCAAATAGCAAGGGGAGGTCTTGATTTTGGGGGCGGAAAGCTGGAAAGCAAGGTGCTGCTCCTTTGTTTACACGAGTAAGTGCCATAAAACACAAAGAAATACCAAAAACTAATTACTAGGCCATCAAGTACAAAATGGATGGAAGCAGCTGCTTATCAGCTAGTTTGGTATGCATAGCTGTGAAATCATTACTTGTCTCAAAAGTTTAAATTAAAAAATATGTAAATTTTATTATTTATTTTATATATTAGCGCTCCCCTCACATATAGGCCAAACTCCCCCTCAATGAGTGGCCCAACAAGTAGAATATTTAATTAAATGAGATAGAGTGTAAAGTTAGGATTCGAACTCAGAACATTTGCTTTAATACCATGTGAAATCATCAATTGTCTCAAAAACTTAAGATAATGAAAAATATAAATTTTATTATTTATTTTATATTTTAACAATAACTAACTAAGAAAGTTGACTATCCTAGAGGCTTTAAGAGAAGAGAAATGCTACATCTACCCACACTTCTTACAAAACCACCCTACAGCTTGACATGTCATTAACTTCAAAAATAAAAATAAAAGAGAAATATCAGATTAAGCGCATGTGATTTTTGTTGTAATATTCATATCAAAAGTACCATTCTCTCCTGGGATGCATCTCTCTTGGCTGTGACTCCATCGTGACTTCACCGTTCTCCTCGTCGTGACTTCGTTGTCTTGCTCACTTGGACTTTGTCTGTACTCCTTCTGCAATATCTCATCGTTCTTGCAGACGTGTAATAATCTGAAAGTGAAGATCAAGAGGTCTGAGTAGAGATTAATGACAAGGAGAAGGGAAAAAGAGAAATGAATTTCGTCTAACAATACACATTTTGATAGCCTCAGATCTGAAATTTATGAAGGAGAGGTTTGAGCAGAGTGAGGATGATAGGGCCAAAAGTATGTTTCTTGTGTTGGCCGGCAGCGACGACATTGCTAATACATATTTCCTTGCTCGTGTACGGGAATTGCAGTACGATGTCCCTTCCTACGCTGATCTTATGGTCGACCAGGCTGCCATTTTCTTGAAGGTATAAGTTCATTTTCCGTCCTGTATTATTTCACGTACGTACGTACTTGTTACAGTACCAAAGAACCAAGCTGAGGTAAATAACAACAAATTAATGGGTGAGGAATTAATGTATATATAGCTCGTTCACATTTTTTTTTTTTTAAAATAATTAAAAACTCGAGAAAGAATGGAATCAAATCCCGAAATAATATAAGAAATTATAAATTAATGCAATCATGTGTTTTGAAGGAAGAGAAATTATAAGCTCTATCACTTTGATAACTAATGTATTTTATTTTATTTTATTTTACTTAATAATTAAAAAAGTAATTTTAAGTGTATTGATATATTTTTTTATTATTTTAAAAAAATTTATATATGTTAAAAAAATATAAAAATAAATAAATAAATAAAAAGAGAAATCTATGAACTGGGGTACGAAGGATTGGAGTATTGAGTGCACCGCCGATTGGAAGTGTGCCGTCGCAAAGAACTCTGGTTGGGGGAATACTGAGACAGTGTTCAGAAAAGTACAACCAAGCAGCAAAGTTGTTCAATGCTAGACTGTTCCACACTCTATTCCCTTAACAACAACCTACCCAATAGCAGAATGGTCTACATTGATGGTTAGAGCATTCTCAATCGATTCTTGATTTTATTTTTTAAAATATGTTATCAAAATTTATTTTTTTATTTTATATATTAATTTTTATAATATATTTTACATTAACTTATCTATTTTTTCGTTATATCATTTAAATATTATATTTTTTAATTTTTTTTATTCATTTTAAATATTTTCTTTAACTACTAATGATATCCTCATATCTTTTTGTATTTATAATATCTCTCCATATACAATATCATATAATTATGTCTTATTTTAAATTAATCTAAATTTATAAGCTAAATCAAAATATAAATTAATTCAAAAAATAAAAAGAATAGATTATATAATAAAAATATTCTCAAAATATATTATGAGAATATTCATTCTCAATAATTATATAATGTGAATAAAGAGAGTTAAAGAAATGAGAAACTTAACAAGAGGAGGGAAAAGAAATTAATTAAAAATATTTACAATGATGAACAATGTTCTCTACATCTAGAGGTTTACTGTAGCATAATGTAAAAGTATATTTAAAAAAGAAGATCCAATAGATGGCACTTTGGAGAACATTTCTTTATATTTTAAAGAAAAATATATTATAAAAGATCCATTGGGAGTGATCCTACAATCCTCTACTTGATCTAATTCAAAACCCTGAAAAATATGGTAAATTAACCAACCACGTTTGCCACATCTACCTAATTGAAGAAAAAAATAAAGTGTGACTTCAAATATTAAAATAGTCTAATGCATAAGAGTGAAATTACTATTTATTCATGTTCATCATTTATTATGAAATTTAAATTATATTAAAAATTCAAATTAATTAGATAGTTTTATTCTCTTAAAAATGTTCAGTAAAACTTCATCATTTATTTAATAATGAAAAATTAGTATTTTATAAATTAAAGTTGATTTTAAGTGTATGATATAATATTTATATTTTAATTATCTATTTTATGTTAGTTTAAATCAATATTTAAACTTCTACCGTTAAATTAAATCTAAATATTCAAGATGAAGGGTTGGGATTTAAAACCCCAAACCCAACCTTTTCCCCCACTTTTCCTTTCTCTCTCTCTTTACAAAAGCATACAATAATACCAATTCATTAATTAAATAAAAGCTCTTTAAAAGCAGATTCTGAAAAGCACCTAATTAAAAACACAATTATTTATATAAATGGGTCAACATACAAAATCACCATTCAATTGACAAGCTCATGAGAGTTACATATTTAAAATCACCAAGTTTATAAACACAATTTTTTACATAAATATTATCAAGTTTATAAGCAAAAAAGATAATAATAATAATAATGCATGTTGAAGTTACAATCAAATATAATTGTCCAATATATGGCAACATGTGTATAATGTCGTACGGTATGTAGTAACTAAAAGTCGACGAATTCAAATTTGTTTGTTCAATAAAAGAGTCGGATGGAAATAAAATTAGTGAGTCGTGTAGTATAGGTCAAATTAATAAACCGATCGACGTTGCAAATGGCAATCTACATGGCAGAAATAATAAAAATGTAAATAAGATAGAAATCAAGTAATAATACAATACAAAATGAATAATTTGGTTTCACTCACCAATTGCGTGCATGCTAGCTAGCTAGTTGCATGATTTGATCATCACCACATGATATACATAATTATATGCTAGCTAGCTAGGTTTTTTTAATTTAATATGGACTCTTCTCCATAAATATATACATGATAATATGGTTTGCATTATTCTTAACAAGACATACTATTCACTAGTTATAGCCACCACTGCTTTGTTGAGGGCTCCCGCTAGTGTATTTTATGTGTGTTTTTTTTTTCTTTTTTTCACATGTATTTTTTTTTACATTTTTAATTTTTTTTTAAAATAGACAACATCATTAAAAAATATTTCTTTAATTACCATATAAAAAAAAATTTCCAAAGGAAGCCAGTAGGAAGACTAACATTTTCCAAAAATAATTGTGTCTGCCTAATGTATATATACGTATTAGCTTATGTGACTATGTCATACTGCACGCACGCCAACCCATCTAAAAAAGTCAAGGTCATTTTTGTCAATACACTAAAAGAGTTCAAAACCTTTAGAAGATAATACACGACAAATGATTTTTAATGGCAATTTTTGTAATTATTGCAAGCTATTTATGTACTTTTTTGTAAAATTGAAGACCTAAAAGGATACAATTATAATAATAGTCAGTTATATAGGGGTATATGCGGAATAAAAAGTGTAAAAAAAAATACTATTTATTACTGTTCATACGAGGATAGGTGGAATAAAAAGTGTAAAAAAAAACACTATTTATTGCTGTTCATATTATTTAGTCAGTTACATTGGAGTATATATGGAATAAAAAGTGTTAAAAAAATACTATTTATTACTGTTCATGTGAGGATAGGCTATGCTGAATAAAAAGTGTAAAAAAAATACTATTATATGAGGATAGGCTATGCGGAATAAAATGTGTAAAAAAAATACTATTCATTACTGTTTATGTTACTGTTTATATGAGGATAGCCTCTTTTAAGATATAGGAGATATATATAATAATGCATATTTTGAATTTGTGGGTAGGGGTGTAAAAATTAACCAGAAACCAGTCCAAACTAGCCCGAACTAGTGGAACCAATCCAGTTTTGGATCGTCTAGTTCAGAACCGATTCCATTAGTTCTAAAACTGATCAATATCAGTCCAGTTTCCATTATATACTTTTTAGGACAGGACCGGTTCACTATATTATATATAATTTTTATATATAATATATAAAATAATATAAATTATAATTATATATAAGGTAATATTATTATAATTTATAACATAAAATTTTAATCTTAAGCATGAAAATTTTATTTGATCATATATTTTAAACATAAAATATATATATATTAACAACATTTTATGGCCAAGTAAATTTCCAACATATTCCTTTTTATAAATAAATAATATATTAGTAATACTAATATATATTAGTATATTAATTACATTTCGTTTTAATTAATTAGTATACATTAGTATATTAATGTATATTAATATATTAATTGAAAAGCAAACATTTACCAATGGAACAACAAACCATTTTAAAGCAGATTGTTTTTTGTGATACTCCTTAGATTTTCTTTTACATAACAGATTTCTTATAAAGCAAAATTTTGTAAGTAATAACAGATTTTTAACAAAACAGATTTTTTTTTAAATAATTTTTTTTTATAAACAGATTTTTTATGACAAATTTACATTTTATTAAAACTAAAAAGCCGGACCAAAATCGGTAAAACTGAAGGTACCGATTTAGAAAGGTAACTGGTGCGTAATCGGTTTTAAAAAATGTAAAATCGGTTTATACCGTTTCGGTCTTAAATTTTGTCTAAAATTAGACCGAACTGGACCGATTACACCCCTATTAATTAGTATACATTAGTATATTAATGTATATGAGTATCTTAATTGAACAGCAAACACTCACCAATGGAACAACAAACCATTTTAAAGCATTTTTTTTTGTGATACTCCTTAGACTTTTTTTTACATAACAAATTCTTTTTATAAAACAAATTTTTGTAAATAGTAACATTTTTTTAACAAAACAGATATTTTTAAAACAATTTTTTTTATATAAACAGATTTTTTATGACAAATTTACATTTTATTAAAACTGAAAAGCTAGACCGAAACTGATAAAATTGAAAGTACCGGTTTAAGAAGATAACCGATGCGTAATCGATTTTCGAAAATGCAAAATCAGTGCATATCGGTTCGGTCCTAAATTTTGTCTAAAATCGAACTGAACCAGACCGATTACACCTCTATTAATTAGTATACATTAATATACTAATATATATTAGTATATTAATTGAACAGCAAACATTCACCAATGGAACAACAAACCATTTTAAAGCATTTTTTTTTTTTTGTGATACTCCTTAGATTTTCTTTTACATAACAGATTTTTTTATAAAACAAATTTTTGTAAATAGTAACAAATTTTTAACAAAACAGATTTTTTATGACAAATTGAATTTTATTAAAACTGAAAAGTCAGACCGAATCAGACTGAAATCAATAAAATTGATAAATTTTGTCTAAAATTGAACTAAAAGGGACCAATTACACCCCTAATAAAAGGTGCTACAGAACAGGGGATATAGAGGTAGTTGTGCTTTGTAACCAAGCGTCTGCCACCTGCACAGATGCATCTGATTATGTTTTTTTGGATATATTTTTTTTTCTCATCTGATTATGTTTTTGAAAAAAGATATTTGCAACCGTGAATTGTGCAACTGCCGCTTAATCGCTTTGAAAAAATTGACTAAAACATGGGATCCACATGAAAAAAAAATTAATTTTTTAATAGTAGACTCTATTCTTTTTCAAAACGATTATGTGACGTTTATGCATTTCACGGTTGTATATAGAATTATTCTATATTTTTTGGGATAGTTATCATCCGATGGAAGCAGCATACAAGACCTGGCCTTATTGGTCAAACCCTTGAAAAGTATCTCCCTAGCTTCTTTTGAGCCATGCATGCATGAATGCAGCTGACCTAATTGAATTTGAACAATTGCGCTAAGTTTGTTCAAGAGTATTTATACTACAGTAATAGAGGTGTAAATTTTAATCAGAAAATCGGATTGAACTGGTGGAATCGGTCCAATTTTGGATTGGTCCAGTCTAGAACCGCTTTCTAAAATTCAAAAATTAGCCAGAACCGATTTGGTTCTGGTTCTATGATTTTTAGGACCTGACCGACTTCCACGAACATCACCTCTCCTCCCCTTCCCCTTCCTCCTCCATGTGACCCGAGGCCAGTAGCCCTCCTCCATCGCACGTCCTCCCTCTCTCTTTAACTCACGGGTTGCACACCGTGCACCGCCACCCACGATGGGTAACCACCGTCATCAGCCTCCTCAGGCCACCACCAAGCCAACCTAACCACATACGGCCCCGATCTATTACCCATGCACGCACACTCTCTCTCACTCTCCCACAGCCTCTCACCCACTGTGCGGCCAGATCCGCCACTATGAGCCACCGTGGCGCCACCTCGACGCCACCACGAGTTCCACCGCATTTCCCTTAGCCAAGCCCAAGGTCCCAAAGCACCACTTTACGTGGTGGGTAATCACTGCACGTGATGGACAGTCACTACGTGTGACTGACCGCCACTGTACATGGTTAGGTACGCTGTGTACCGCCCTTCATAGCCACCAACACAAGGCCTTCACGAGCCCTTCCAAGACCACACTTAGCTATCCAAACACCCAAACAGTCAACGTTCGTGGGTTAGCCGCCACGTACGACCTCTCCAACGTCATCGGCTGTGACGATCAGTGAGCAACGCATGGGTTATCCCGTCGATGGTATAACTCTCTATCCCTTTTAATTATGTTAGATATTGATTAGTTGATTAGGTTGTGGACTATGCTGTTAGTATTAGGGGAATGACTGGGTTGTATTGAGATGCATTGTGTAGTGCGCTGTGAAGTGTTGGGCATATCGGTGTAGTGTGATGACGTGTAGTGTTGTGTATGTGAAGTGTTGGGCATATTGTGTAGTGCGCTGTGAAGTGTTGTGGACTGTGCTGTGTAATGCAGTTGTGGAGTTTCTGTTGTAATGATGTCGTGGTTGTGCGGTGCAGTATAGTTGTAGGGCATGTGCCGTATGGATGGCGTGACGTTGTGTGAAGTGGGAACAGTACACGCTGAGTGTACTTTGTGTGTGGCGTAGTGTGACATAAAGAGAGTGTATGTAGAAATATACTCTCTTGGCATATTGTAGATTGGGAAGAGTACACGTAAAGTGTACTCTGTATGACGTGGTGTATGAAGGGAGTACATGTGGAATGTACTCCATATAGTGGAGTAATGCACCATGTGGCGGATATGCCATAATGGTGATGTGGCGTGGCGTTGTGTGGAATGGGAAGAGTACACGCTGAGTGTACTCTGTGTGTGGCGTAGTGTGAGATAAGGAGAGTATATGTAAAATATACCCTCCTGGCGTATTGTGAAACGGGATGAGCACATGTGGAGTGTACTCCATGTGGTTGAGTAATGCACCATGTGGCGGATATGCTATAATGGTGATGTGGCGTGATGGGTATGAAGGGAGTACTTGTGAAATGTACTCAATGTGGTGGAGAGATGCACCATATGGCAAGTATGCCATAACGGTGATGGGTCATGGCGTGTATGAAGGGAGTACACGCGGAGTGTACTCTATGTGGTGGAGTGATGCATCGTATGGCGGGTATGCCATATTGATGATGGGTTGTAGCGGGTATGAAGGGAGTACATGTGGAATATACTCCATGTAATGGAGTGACGCACTATACGGCGGGTATGCCGTAGTGGTGATGTAGCGTAGCGTGTATGAATGAAGTATACGCGGAGTGTACTCCATGTGGTGGAATGATGCATCGTATGGCAGGTATGCCATATTGATGATAGGTTGTAGCGTGTGGAAATGGAGTATACGTAGAGTGTACTCCACGAGGTAGCGACACTCCGTGTGACATGTCGCGGAGATAAGAATGGTTGTGCAGTTGATGGGCGTAGAACGTGGTGAGTAGTGTTGGGAACTATGGAACAGTGTCTCGAATTAGTTATGGCGTAGCCTGTAGTCTGAGGCGACAAGTGTCACTGTAATTGACTTACGGCCTGAAGTATGGGTGTAGTAGCAGAACAAATGTAAGAGTACGCAGCGGAAGCATGATTGGGCAACGTCACGAAGTGACGTGGTTATTGACAGTCATGCTTATGATGGATAAGGAGTTAGCTTTGGAATGACGTAACAGGAACGTGACGAGATGTCACGATGTGACGGGAGTACGTGAGGAACCGTACTCGTGATGAGTAAGAAGTTGGCGTAGAAGTGACGTAGTGGGATGTCAGGTGACGTGACAATGTCACGGTGTAGCTTGAGAGTAGTCTCGAGCTATGTGACGTGACGCAAGGCGTAGTTGTGAATGGAGCCTTGTCGAACTAAGTGTTGGGATGAACTGTAAGAAGGGACGGCTAGCATGAAAAGTCATGCTAGCTGGGTTAAGAGAATGTTGGTATCAGAATATGGCCCTCATCCCTACGAGTAGGTGATCAACATGTTATATGTGTAATCTGATTAGACATGTGTACCAGACGGATTCACTATATGTAATGGGTAATCTGTCCACAGTATAGTTGCACTGTGCTTAAGCCTTAGAGTTGGCTTAGAGCCGTGCGGCTTGTATGGATGGGAATGAGGTTTTAACGTAGTAAAGGGCATGTAAGTGCACGGGATAGAAGGAGAGTGTTCCAAATATAGCGTAGTTCTATTTATAGTTTAAGTTGCTCATGCATTAGATAGAGAATGACGTTAAGGTTATGTATACATGTAGGTTGCCAACTGACATGCGCATGAATGGACTGCATGGTATGAAAGTAGCATGGAGTCCAGGTAAGTATTACGTTCATGCCCTTCTGGAGTTTTCTAGAAATTACGAAATGAAAACGAAAAGCTCTTCTCTTTAAGAAAATGTTCACGAAAGAAGATGCCATGTTTTCAAACGTATATGTACATACGGCCCCTCCATGAAAGCCCATTTTTACGCACCCAAAGTTATTAATTGTGTGCATGCGAATGGATGACTATAAGATGTATCTATTGTATGTATTTTCAAAGAAAACGAACAAATATAAATGCACGAAAGACGAGCTTGAGCCGATGCCTTCGTGGATCCTACGGACCGACGTTGTCGCGAGCCCCGTGAGGTGATGCTCGTGGACGTCGCGAAGGCCGACATTCAAGGTGATGCTTACGGATGCCGCGAAAGGCGAAGTTTGAGCCCATGCTTTATGTTTTATGGACTGTACGAACCGATACTTTTGTGAATGCCGCGAGGTGATGCTTGTGGACGTCATGAAAGAGGACGTTTGAACCCATGCTCACGAAACGATGTTTTCTCACGAAAAAAAATATTTTCTCATGTTAAATGAAAGAAAGAACTAAATGAAAGCTCCAGCTCTTCAGAGCTGGCATGAATGAATGAAGCTCCAGCTCTTCAGAGCTGGCATGAAAGAATGAATGAATGAATGAAAGCATGAAATGTATGAAGACACGTAACGGCCACATGAATGAATGAATGAAAGGGTATCAATGAATGGGCAGATTGCAATGCCGGGTAAGTAGTACTGGTAGTGCACCCAGTGCTACCCCCTATGAAAGGGATTCCCAACCTGTGGCCACAGGCGGAATCCAGGTCATAGGGCCGCTAACCCTAACACACGGGGCGTAACAGTGTGTACCGATCTATGAAAGTGAAAAGAAAGAATGTATGTATGTACGTATGTACACATGCACGAACGCACTTTAAGAAATGAAGGCACTGCACTCTTGTAGAAATGAAGGCACTGACGGGTGAAACGTTTTACGAAAAGAAAGAAAAATCCCGTCCAGTGACGTTTTCAAATGAACGCACGTATGCACGCATGTATGTAAGTATAGTATGTACAAATGATGAATGCATGAATGAAAACCTATGTTGTTATATTTTAACTGCATGAAGTAATGCTTATGAGTCTTCGACTCATTTTAGTTTTTATGTACATCCCTCCCCCCACAGGGAAGGAAATGAAGTACGCGTCGGGACGGACACGGCCCATGGGGAAGAGCATGGAAGTCTAGGCACGAGGTTCAAATGTAAGAGAGTCCTTAATAATCTTTTCGTAAGAAAACATCATTTCGTGAGCATGGGCTCGAACGTCCTCTTTCATGACGTACATGAGCATCACCTCGCGGCCTTCACGAAAGTGTTAGTTCGCACCGTCTATAAAATATAAAACACGGGCTCAAACTTCGCTTTTCGCTGCATCCGTAAGCATCACCTTGAACGTCGGCCTTCGCGGCGTCCGCGAGCATCACCTCGCGCCGCTCGCGACAGCGTCGGTCCGTAGGATCCACAAAGGCGTCAGCTCAAGCTCTTCTTTCGTGCATTTTCATCAGTTCGTTTTTTTGAAAATACATACAATAGATACATCTTATAATCATCCATTCGCATGCGTACAATTAATAACTTTAGGTGCGTAAAAGAGGCTTTCATAGAGGGGCCGTACGTACATATACATTTGAAAGCATGACATCTTCTTTCGTAAGCATTTTCTTAAGGATAAAAGCTTTTCATTTTCGTTTCGTAATTTCTAGAAAACTCTAGAAGGGCATGAACGTAATACTTATCTAGACTCCATGCTACTTTCATACCATGCAGTCCATTCATGCACGTGTCAGCTGGCAACCTACATGTATACATCACCTTAACGTCATTCTCTATCTAATGCATAAGCAACTGAACTAGAAATAGAAATACACTATACTTGGAACACTATCCTTCTATCCCGTGTACTTACGTGCCATTTACTACGTTAAAACCTCATTCTCATCCATACAAGCTACACGGCTCTAAGCCAACTCTGAGGCTTATAGCATAATATATGTATAATAGTATAGTTAACTTCATATGTTAGTATTAATATCACTATATTTAGAGTTTTTTAATATATATATATATATATATATATATCTCGTCCATTTGTTTTTAATTTTTTAGAAAAGAAAAATGTTAAATATATTTAAGAAAAATTTATAAAAGATTTAATTTTCCACATGTTAAATATTAATATATTGAAAATTATGAAATTTAATATTCAAAATTTAAATTTTAAAATAAAACTATAAAATGAGTTATATACATTAAAATTTTGTTGCACTCTTTAGAAAATCCATCCACTAACTCCGCCCGCTTGAGATATTGTGTGAGTATATTTTAGAAAAACGTTAGAGGCAGTCGATTGGTGTAAGCGCTGGGCAAACGGCATTGACATGGAAAAAAGAAAAACGATGCCTTTTTAATTTTATTAAGTTTGCCCCATTTCCCCAGCCCTCCCTCCTTCTCTCCAATTTTGACCATTCTTCTGTGTTTCTCCTTCCCTGAGACATCGTTGTGTTTTTTAATCTCTCTCCCCCTTTCTCTCCCCAGCTGCCTCTTCCGTCCGTCCGGCCAAAAAACATCTCGAAGATTCATTTGAGATACTATTCCATCCTCGTGCCGCACTTAAAATTAGAAAGTCAAGTTCTCCAGAATGCTTTCTCAAAGAAAAACGAGTGCTCAAATGCAACAGGTTGCAAGCTTTACCATGCAGAAAAGAACCCTAAAATCACAACAAAATCACGCTTAAAAAAAAAACAGAACTTTAAGAGAAAAGATGTGGAAAAAAAAACTCATATTAGAAACCTACTCTAAGATCGAATATTAAAGGTAAAGTACCTCACCAAATAAAAGTACCATTACTCACAAACACCATTCATACCCAAATTTATCTTTTAAAAACGTTAGACAGAGATAAGGAAACTCATCCAGGCCAAACGTCAAAGCAAGCTTCAAACAGTATATGGTAAAAACCCTATCTCTTTGAAACAAAAGAAAAAGTAAAAGACGAAGAAGATCAATACGAAAGCTTCAAGCAAAGGGGCTTCTCACACGGTAGAAAGACCTACAAGAGGATAAACATTTTTTTTCCTCTTTTTTATAGATTTTCAATGCTGCATTTTAAGTGGGAAAAACATTATCATTTTACTTGAAAAAGTAGTTCCTTGTAATATGCTTCACTGCTGCAGCTGGCCAAACGAAATGGTTTTCATCTCTGTTTTCTAATTTAATTCGTCTTCAAATTTTATTTTTTAACAAATATCAGCTGACGACTGCATAACATCTGCACGAGACGACTGTATATAGAAAGAACGGTATATTTTTATGTTTGTTATCGTTACGGGCCGGGTGAATTGGAAAGCCGGACCTGATTCCAAGGGCCCCCAGCGCAGCCCTATTAATTATCCCGTTTGGTTTTGTTTGGGATTGGCACATATTCCGTATTCACGGACCAGAGGTATAACCACCGGGAGCACGAGTTTGGGCGGGAACGGGGTAATAGAACCTTCAGATTTCGAGCGACGGGTTGATTCTCATGGCTTCTACAACTGGTCTGGACCAAAACGAGTCCTACGATGATGGTTCATCATCTTACTTCCAGAAAACAGTTCAGTGTTTCTCTCTTCTTTCTCAGTCCAAAACAACTAATTCGAGGCTTCAAATTTCTCTACTTTTCTTTCTGTCGAACAACATGCTTTTCTCGTTTTACAAGGTATGCTTGCACGATTGGTGGTTAATCAAAGCTGAAGAGGACTTTGAAGGGAAACGACTAGCCGTTGCGGGCTTCACCTCGCGAGAGTAAGATCTCTCTCTCTCTCTCTCTCTTTCTGGGTTTCGGTATAGGGTTTTGTTTGGTTTCCGGTTGATTTCTGTTGTTTACTAATTCATAGTTCAAGATGTAATTTGACATGGTGGGGCGGTCAAATGTGATTAAATTTTCCCCTTCTAGGTCTTACTTTGTATGTTTTTGTTTAGGCAACAAGCAGTGCGTGTGTTTTCATCTGCACCAGTACTCAAAAGATACGATATGTTTACCCTGGAGACAGCTGACGGGATTTGTGTTTTTATTAAAGGATTCATTAACAAGCAGCGGACTAGCGATAATGGGTTTCCTTCCGAGGTAGCGTGATTTATTTCTGTTCTGTTCCTTTCTTGCAAGGTATAGTTTGGAGAGTCGTTACTGCTGCATTAAGTACGATTTTTGGATTAATGCTGTAATTGGATTCTTTGATGCATCGGCGTTTGTAGAGGTTCTGGAAACTAACATGTCTCCGGGAAACGAATTTGGAAAAATATATATTTCAATTATCCAAGAAAATGCCAAAATTATGGTTTTGACGTTAGGGAGACATGGTTTGATATTGATGCCATTTAGAAGTAATGAAGCACATTGTATCATTTTGTATCTCTCTTTCAAGCACAGAAGAAAGTGCACTCTAAGCAGGCATTGTATCTATGTCTGAGTTCATTAAGCTGTCAGTGGCATAAGATCAGGTGATAGCTCTGCTTATCCATGTAACTTCCTCTAAATTTTAGTATTGCCATTGGCCAAAGGCGTAGTGACCCTGTGTACAGTTGCTAATGGTATTCAATTTGCTAGATTATCAAGTTCTCTCCCAACATATAGTTGACACTGCCACTAATTGAAGCTTATATCTTCACTGGACGCAGGTTTTTAGTCATTTTGTGTTTGGCTTTCCTCCCAACTGGGAAGAATATGCTGCAAAGCTCTTGGAAGGAGATTCTACCACTTGTGTTCATTCAGGAAATATTTCTGCACCAGATGAGTTTGCCACTCATCCAGGATGTAATATATGCAACTCTAGTTTGTAAAATTGTCCCCCATACCTGATAATTCTGTAAGTTTCTTAACTAACTTTGTCTATTGGATTCTTTTATTTCTCTCTCCATGTGGTTGGAATATGCAGTGGTTGTAGGCAAGAAAAATTCTAGTCCAGCCACAAAACAAACTCCAAAAAATCACCAGCTGTTCGTTCATGAAAATAAGCATGATATTGAACCTTTAAAAAGTCGTTTTCATACTGTTTCTGAGAATATCACCATTGATGCTTCAAATGGTTCTAAGTTGTGTAAGCATGCGACCAAGGATGGAACAGAAGTGAATGTCACGACTTGTGATTTTCGGAGTAGGAGTTCCGCTAGATTGAAGAATCTGAAAGGCAATTTGCATGATAACCCAGAATCTAGGTATTCTGTGAAGCATAGAAACAAAAACTTGAGTCCCACATTAGATGCATTTGAAAACACTGATGGAGCAAAAATGAATAGTTCGTCAAGGACCACCATTCAATCTGAGGGGAGAATGGACATATCAGACAGCCTTCCTGGAAATTCTATGGGCCAAGTTTTTGGAAATTTGTCCGCGGATGTAAGAAGCAAACGGAAAGAAGAGAAAATGGCAGTCAATGGGTCAAAAAGTAAAAGAAATAAGATGAATTCCATTCCCTTTGTTTATGATGATCTGAGCAATATTGTACAGAATAATAACTGTGAATTTGAGGGCATTGGGGCATCTAGCCCGTCTGCTGATGAAGTTCAAGACCCAATGCATCAGACTGTCCTTAGAAAAGTTGATGCTGAATGTGCTGGAGATGGTTCTCAGCAGAAATCCAATGTGAAACATCCGCTAAACTGTGGAAACAATATGACTCAAGGTGATTTGAAGACAAGGAACAATAATTCAGCTAGGTCTCCCATTTTGCATCGTACAAAGGACTTGAAGAATGCAAAGGAAGGAGAAAACAATGCTAAGGAAGAAAGCATGTGCAGTAAGAGAGATTTTATTTATTCTCCAGAGTCTTTGAGTTTTGGAAGATCAAGGTCAGGCAAGTCTGCCGCTTAAAATGCTTCTCACTCACTCTCTCTCTCTCTCTCTCTCTCTCTCTCTCTCTCTCTCTCTGTAATTCTCTTTTTGGATAGTAGTATCATTGCAATTAAATAGGACTTGTTTATTCTTTATTAGCTGTATCTGTGGTGGCTCCATAGCCATAGGGAAGTAGGATGCCTGAATTTTTTCCAAAAAGAATTAAATTAATTTGAAAGGAGATTTCCTATGTCATCTTTTGGAAAAATTGAAGTTATTGCATTGAATCAAACCATAGCATGTAGTAAACCTCATATCTAAGGCAAACACAGAATTAATAGTGTTTTTATTTTTTTCTTGGAATGGTTGAATTCCCCATAAATTGTCAGTATTATTATTTCCAGGTTCTACTCTCTCCCATTTAATTGACTTGCCTATGTTGCAGGGAGACCACTGGTTCCTACATTGGAATTCTGGCGCAATCAATTGCCAGTTTATGATTCGGTTCGTTTTTTCTGGCTCAACCATGGTGGCTTAACCTCAAATAGTGCCTGCTTTCACTCATAACATACTCATTAATGAATTCTGTTAAACTTAATCATCGGATTTTTTGTCAATAAAAGTAGCTCTCAATTGTCAAAGGAAAGGGGGGGGGGGGGGGGGGGGTGATGTGTACATCCAGTCATGTGTGATTTATTCTTTCTCATGATTTGTTTATGTATACAGGATCGCAAAATGACTGGAATTAAGGATGAGTTGATTGTGATAGGACAGTCTAGAGGTTTGTTTCCTTGTTTAACTATTAAGCAAATTTATTTTCCATTTGTCTCTCAGCATTTTTATTTTTTACTCCGTCTCTCTCTCTCTCTCTCTCTCTCTCTCTCTCTCTCTCCCCCCTTCCCAGACAGCTGCGATTGAAGACATTACTCATTTATTCATATTCGGTGCTATAATAATTAAAACTTGGTGAGCTTTTGGTCACTGACACATAATTACCATTTATGTTCAATTTGTCACGCCAACCTTTTAGTTTGGCATCATTCATCCTATTTTAATTTTACTATTAAAGCCCCACTATATACTGGTTCTAGTTTTGGATTAGGGCTCGTTTGGATAGTGAAATGAGATAATCAATGAATAGTAGTAAAATAATTTGTGAATAGTAGTGAAATAGTTTGAGTTAATATGTTTTATGGGGTTTTGGAAGAGGAGAGAGAAAAGGTTGAATAAAAATATTATAAAAATAAAATATTATTATAATATAATTTTTATTTTAAGATTTGAAAATTTTGAATTATTTTTTGTATTTTGTTTAGAAGTTTGGGAAAGTTGTATTCATTAGTTAATGATTAGATGAAAAAGTTGAAGATTTGAAATTGAATAATGTTTGTGTTTGTGATGTTTGAATATTGAGATAAGATAAAATGAGATGAAATGAGTTGGGAGAACTCTGCTATCCAAACCAGGCCTTAATGAATCGTAACTATGTTTTCTATTCCTCTCTCCGATTGATAGTTTCCTCTACCAGTTGTCACTGCTGTTTAAGCTGTATATATCTGCGGCTGATGGGCTGGCCTCACTGTGTTGTTAGGGAGTATATTGGAGCCTCAGAAAAAGAGAAGGCAGTAGAAGTTAATTTCACGGGCAGCTTTAGCACTTGCTGTTGAAATTAAGGAACTTAAGAAGGTAATTTTTACTAATTCTTAGTATAGAAATTGATATTGTTAAATAAGGGCTATGATCTGTATAGATATTCATAAATGAAAATGGACAATTATTAAGATTTTTAGTCTCTTTGGAAACCAGGGTATAGAGTCAAAGTTACTGAAATGTTATAAATTTGGACAGCTTTTGGGGTTCACCATGTTTAAAAAGGTGCGAATTCATAACTAGTCAGAAATGCTCTCTTAGAAAACTTTACCTGTCGTAGCTATGGTATTTATTGTGTTTCTAATAATGATATTTAAATAGCCATTACTTTTAGCACCATGTAAATTGAAATTCATAGACGTGTTTCTCATTATAGAATATAGAAACATGTTTGCATAAATGACTGCTATTTAACCGGGTAAAAGACATGGTGCGTTTTCACAGTCTCTAGGATTCCTCGTCATAAAAAAAAGTGACTTCTGTTTATGAAAATGTTGTGTATTGAGATTAAGGTCTAGTTTATTTTCACAAACCATCTCATATCATCTAATCATTACAATTTTTTTAAACTTTCAATCAAAATACAATAAACAATTCAACTTTTTCAAATCTCAAAACAAAAATAACATTAAAAAATTTATATTCTAACAATATTTTATTCAACTTTTAACTTTCATCTCATCTCATCTATTTAACCAAATGAGGCCTAAGTCAGTTGCTTGATTATCTTTGTTCCAACCTTACTGTTTAATGTTTCGCAGGTCCTGAAAATCACATGAAGTGGAGCTAGATTTATATGGTGAATAGGAGTGGACTTCCTTGAGGTTTTCATTTTCCGAATGTTATATGATGTTTTGATGTATGATATAAACTTGAATATCATGGTGTCTACTCTGTAGCGGTTGTAATATAAGACGACACCTACTGATGTTAACCTAAAAATGAATTAATTCCTGTATGTTGTGTATTTGTTTAGAAAAATGTTTGTCACAAAGAAGTTTTATTAAAATAAACTTAAATTGATGTGGCTTTATGTGGTATGCCAAAATTACTTTTATTGTTAAGTAAATACGTATCACATAAAGTCATGTTAGTTTGTGAGTTTAATTTTATAAAATCTTTTTTGTGACTATACCAGGGGCGTATTCTTTTGTCAAGTAGGGTGATAATAACCCTATGTTGAATAGGGTTATGTTACTCATTATCCCACACCACATATTGTCCATATTTTAAATTTTATATTTTGTTATTTATTTTATTCATGCTAAACTAATTGAGTATTACTTATTATCTATACACCATATATTTGTTAT
This sequence comes from Juglans microcarpa x Juglans regia, assembly GCF_004785595.1. Classification (NCBI taxonomy): domain Eukaryota; kingdom Viridiplantae; phylum Streptophyta; class Magnoliopsida; order Fagales; family Juglandaceae; genus Juglans; species Juglans microcarpa x Juglans regia. The sequence continues at coordinate 28,449,269 of NC_054603.1, read as the reverse complement.
GAAAAAAAGAAAAAAAAAACATTAAAAGATGTGTGATGTGTGGTGTGGAAGGCTAAACAGAATTATTCTAGTTGCACAATAGGCCATTGGCCAAGAACGGTTATAGGAACCTGAAAAAATTGGTTCTATCAGCTTTGAGCTTCTATGTACCAGCTTTTTATTTATTTTGTCGAAAAAAATTCATAGTAAGCCCATAAATGTAACAAATCTAAAAAATTTCACTGATTCCTTAAAAACCAGTGAAATTATGTTTAAAAACTAAACTGTTTTAATAAAATCTTGATCCCTTTGACTCAAAAGTTTAACTTCAAAACAAATTATGGCAGTGCGTACATCAATGACGGTGCATAGAAAACAAATGCAAGAAAAGTAAGAGATTGAGAAATAGAGATATATGTGGTTCGGCATAATGTTTATGTCTACAAGAGTTTGGAAAGTAAAAATTCACTATGATATGTTTGTTTACAATCTCTCATAATCTCTCATTTCTCACTTTACAATAGAGATCTTGAATATATTTGCTGGAAAAGACCCCCTCTCTGGAGTTCCCCTTTGAGAGGTTGAGAAGTTGAGAAGAAGTCAAAGTTCCCTAGTTGTCTGGCCGCTTGCTTTTTATCTGACCATCTTCTCGCGTGCATTTCGGTAATGGTAAGGAATATCCACTTTGCATGTCTAACCATCTGTGGTGCCCTCGACCCCATGTGTTATTTTAGTAAAGTTTGTGATATCGGGATGATGACCACACATATCACGCACCCCAACGACAAGTGCTCATAGTGTGTACATGTAATATGTGTATAATATAATAATCGCAGTGGGATAAGAGGCATTTCTATTAAGTACCAGAAAGTTTAAAAAAAAATCTTACAACTCATAAATTATATTTCCCAAAAGGATTATGCAATCATCCGACAAGTAATTAAAATAAAACAAAGACAACATAACATAAGGGAAACAAATTCCATATTGCAGAACAACATATCAGCAAGTCATGCCTTCGGTGGAGCCGGTCCCTCAGGCTCATACTTAGTCTCTGCGCCAAAGTCTACGGTACCATAAAACGGAACCGTAGGGTAATACACTATAATGAAATTATGACATCTCAGCAAATAATTAACCAAAACCACATCTAATAATTTAAAACATATTATTACAATCAACATGTCTACAGTCATCCAGTAAAAATATAGGAACAAATCCATTTCTTTTTCCCAAAATACACTTTTGATCACTCACGCCAAAAATCTCATTTGGCCCAAATATATCCATTTATTTTATTATGCATGCACAACGGTCTCCTTTATGGACCATCTGAACACCATGGCTCTTATCGTTACACCACGGGTAATGTCCTTGCATGAGACTTCGTAATGAGCGATGTCCAGTTCTGTGCCCGGCGCATACATGACCAAGCATCATCTAACCCCACTAGTGAAAGGTCACGGAATTGGTACGAAAGTGTTACTGTCTCGTCCGTTCCCGTAATCGCTCTGCAACTGCGACAATTCAGGGGACGTCACGTCAGTCTGTTACGCTCCTGAGTGACCAAAAGAGCTCCACTGAGATAATGCCCCATCTCGGCTTGGGGTCATGATACACACGCACCCACATAATTAACACCATCAGTCTCAATTTCCAAACAGACAACGTGACTTCATAACACAATTAATTAAAGACGATAAATATGCATGACAACAAATATTGGATGATATAGTAAATTGCTCATTTATATAATATCACAATAATTACAAATACACATATTCACAACCAACTATACACGTAATCCCATCTTCCAATCCGGCTCAAGGCCCAAATCTAACCACAACTACAATTTAATCTCAACACTTCAACGGCTCAAGGTCCATCTCAAACCAACACTCTATAAAATAACGTCAATTATAATAATGCTATTTTAAAACTCATGAATCGTGTTGGAAATTACTTACACATTTTCGGATAATAATCTAGAAGATCATGTGTGGAGGTGTTGCCCAAGGTGGCGGCACAGTGGCGACAATGGTGGTTCAAGGTCAAAACAACAGCAGTTTTGGTGAGTCTCTCACAAGGGAATTTTGGTCTAGGGGTAAATGGGTCAAGGAGGGAGTTTTGCTATGGTGGGTTGTGGCGAAGCATAAGGCAGCGCACTATGGATTTTCTCTAAAACATTCGGAAAACACAAAAAAATTAACTTAGAAGAGAGAGAGAGGCTCGATTTTTGGAATGATTTGAAAGTGGGGAGGTTCGACCTATTTATAGGCCGAGTATGGCGGTTTGGTTGTAGATGAATAATATGATTCACATGTAATAGAGGAGACGTGGGTTGGTGCATGATGCAGAAGGCACTGTCGATCGACACGGGGATAGCCATGGAAGCTCAAGGTGGAAGGTGGTGGTGGCTGTGTGGAGTGATGGCTTGATAGTGCATTTCGGAGTCCATTGCTGAACGACACGGAGTAGCACATGGAAGAAGGAGGTTGAGAAAAGGAGGTGATGGCTTGAAGCAGGATGCATTGCGTGGCCTCGGTCCGATTGGAGGAGGAATTGGCGTCGGCAACAGGTGGAACAAGAAGAAACTGGAAGAAAGAAGAAGAAAAGAAGAATGAGGAGGAAGAAGATGGTGCGGCGCATGAGGGAAGAGATGGAACCCTAGAGTTCCTCTCCAAAACGACACCGTTTAACTTCAAGGGAGGGCTGGGCTCTTCCTTTACACGAGTTGGGCCATTTCACTTCACACACGGCCCAATTAAAACACACACACGCACATCCCATCAAAACAAATAAAATACTACAACTAACTACACACAAGCCCAACCAAAAAGTAATTAAAATAACATTAATAAAATAACACGACTAACTAATAAATAAATAAAACACATAAAACTAGGGATCTCACACCATCTCTCCCTTCCCACTTTCTCCTGACACTGTCCCCCTTACCTCCTAATACACTCTTCTCCCTTATCTTCCTGCTTTTCCTCTTGTCTCCTAGTGGTGGCTTGGTGGGCTGGGCTTGGTCTTGGGCCTGGCTATTTTGTCCCCTACATTTGCTCGCAATTCTTAAAGTCGATTCTCTCCGAAAGAAGGCCTTGAGGATCTTCAAGATAAAATATACGACAGAGACAACACGTAATGATCTGTGACAAAATAAGTTTCGGAAGTGGGTCCTTGGTTCTCCGTTCTGCTTACTTTGAGCGGTAAATACTTTTGAGGGTGAAATTAGGCAGGAGGTGCCCTTGATCGCATCAGATGTGAGCACGAAACTCGGATGTGGCGTTTGGGGAGGAGAAATTCACTATAATATGCTTGTTTACAATCTCTCATAACCTATAATTTTTTACTGTACAATGGAGATCTTGAATATACTTGTTGGAGAAGACCCCCTCGCTGGAACTCCTCTTCGAGAGGTTGAAGAAGAAGTCAAAGTCCCCCAATAGTTTGGCTGCTTGCTATTTATGACCATCTTCTCACGTGTGCCTCGATAGTGGTGATGGACGTCCACTTTGCATGTCTGACCACATCTCCCTTTCTACTTTCTCCTGAGACTACCCCCTTGCCTCTTGACACTGTCCCCCTTACCTCCTAACACATTCTTCTCTCTTACCTTCCTACTTTTCGTCTTCTCTCCTAGTGATGGCCTGGTGAGCTGGGCCTTGATATTTTGTCCCTTAAAGACCTGTTTGGAGGCCCTGTGCCTTACGTGCCAACACAAATTGCTTGCTTCTGGTGTTTATAGATAGATCTGAAGAAGATGAATCTAGTGGTGGTGGTTTTGCAAGTTAAAAAGAAGTGAAAAGTGATAGATTAGGGCTCCGTTTGGGTAGTGGACTAATATTTATTATTTTATTATTATTTTTCACATACTTTTCACTACTATTTAATATTTTTTTTATTTTTTTCACTATTATTCATAGAATATATGAGATTATCTCACTACCTAAATGCACCCTAATCTTGTTGGTAGCAATGAAAGCAATAGACGGAGAAAGAGAAAAAAGACGCCCAGTTTGGATACAAAAGTCCCCTCCAACTCATTTTAACTCATCTCTTCTAATCGTTATAGTTTTTCCAATTTTTCACACAAAATATAATAAACAATTCAATTTTTTCAAATCTCAAAATAATAATAATAATATTATTATTATTATTATTATTGTTTTGGTATTTGAAAAATTTAAATTTTTTATTATATTTTGTATGAAACTTTGTGAAAGTTGTAATGATTAAATGAGACGAGTTGAAACGAGTTTTGAATCCAAACCTCCCCTAAATATAAGAATAGTAACAAAAAATGTATGAGAAGCTTCTCCGCCTCCCAATTGATTTCGGCTTTGGGTAGGGAGTATGATAGGTGGGCAATGAGGGCCCGTCCCTCCTCCCCCCCCCCCCCTCCCCCTCCAATGCATCCCACTTGGCTAGCTTGACATTGGCAAAAAATTTGTCTGAATTATCGAGCGGGTGGGAATATGTTTAATTTTTGTTTTAATAAGGTAGTGTGAGTTGCGGGTAGTATATCCACCTGCCCACCCCACATATATATTTAAAAAAAAATACTTTTAATTCTAAGATCAAACCCCCTCGTCGTCTCTTCCTTCTTCTCCTTCTTCATTTGCTCTCCTCTTGTCTCTTCATTCTTCTTTATCCTTCTCTCTTTACCTCTCGGATCTTTCTTCTTCTTTGAGCCTCTCATCTTCTCTTTTCTTTTTTTGCCTTCTTCCTCTTCCTTTTTTTTTTTTTCTTCTTCGAGCCTCCCCTCTACACTCTTGATCTTCTTCCTCCTCTCCTCACTTCTTCTTCTTTGCTGTCGTGGGTCTTAGGAAGTAAAATAGATCATTCTCCTTGTTGTGAACTAGAGAATGACGCCATGGATCTCTGGTGACGAATCATAGAACGATGCCATCGTTCTCTAGTTGCAAACTAGGGACCCATGGTGTTGTCTTTATTATTATTATTATTATTATTATTATCTTGAATCGATTTTTGTTTAATTTTCATTCAATTTTGGTTGGTTGTTTGGAGGTGGAATGTGCTGCAGAGGGCATGGCGGAGAAAATAGATTTTTTTTTTATGAATTTTTGTTGTTTGGAAACGGAGGAGCGGCCAATTCTCGCCCTCCATCCGCCCGCCTATACGATGGGGACAAACAACCTTTCTCTAAGGCGGGTGCAAGGAGTGGGATGGCATTAAGCGACCTCATCCAAGCGAGGTTGGGGGCGGAGAGGGCTTGCATCGAAGGGAAAGGCAGGAAGGCTATGATCATTGTTGGGTTATATAAGGATTTAGTCAATATTTAAACAAAATCTATTTCCTTTAAAAAAATTCACTTGCAATAGATAATCATTATTTTATTATTATTAGAGTGATAGATATACATTACTATTACCATATCAACGATGTTATACAAATATCACAAGAAATATCACAAGTAGGGTGCTACGAGTAATGACGACTATTTCAATATATTGAAAAAATGTTTGGAACCTTTCAAATAAAATTCTAGTATTAGTAGGTCTAGAAGTAAAATAAATGAGTGGTACTACTATGCTGCTTGAGCATGCCTGCTGCTAGGGCTACAACCCGACTTGAAATAGTCTAGTTTATGGCCGACCCGACCCGTAAAGCGAGATGGTAAAGTCCAACCCGATCCGATCTGACCCAATCAAAATCAAACCGGGTTGGCCCATATGACCCGACCAACCACTCTTTCTTCTTCTTCGCGAAAAAGTAAAAACGGTGCACCACAGGCGTTCAAAATTCAAATAACACTCGTCCCCAAATTCATTTTTGAAATTTATTGGAATCTTCCCATGTGGCTGAAGGTGTAGAAAATTCAATCAATTCCCATTTCAGAATTCTCTTCTCTCTCTTCCAGTTTCTTTGAAAATTCAATTTCTTTGACTTTTGTCTTTCTTCTAATGTTGTTTCTCAAGATGTCTAGAACCCACATCTTCTTTTCCCCTTCTCTCTCCTATTATAAAAGTGTAGCTCCCTCGGAACTTTGAAGAAGAATATTACCTCCGAGCTTTTTCTGGAGTTATTGTATTTTTCTCAACTAATCATCAACGCCAAGAACTGGATTCGTTGCTCAGACATGATGCTCTGGCCCTTACGGCGTTGTTCGGCTACAACAGGTGCCAACTCCTCAACACTCATGACCAATCACCAATGGAATCTAATTGCAGCAACAATCCGGTTCACTCTCGGTTCTTTCTCTGATCAGGTTTCTACTGCTGGGGCTGGGAGTTCTTGACCGCTCTCCTGCTTTTCAGTTGCTGAAAAATTCAAAATTAATCTCTGTGGTAGGAAACCGATCTGATGGTTCTCATTTTCATTTTATTCATCCTTTCCAGATTTGCATCTTTTTTTTTTTTGTTTTCTTTTTGTTTTGGGTTAAGTCATTTCAAAGGTAGGTCGGTGACGAGAAAAATCTGGAGGACAAAATGGCACAAAGGACAAAATGGATGATTCGGGCACGGACGAAGTGATATCGTGGGGTATTTTGTAGTGTGGAAGACTGCATATTTCGCCAAGGATTTGCTGCCTAACTATTTCAAACACAACTTCTCCAGCTTCGTCCGCTAGCTTAATACATATACGGAAGGGTTGAAATCAAGATATAAACCCGTTAATTAGTCGGGTTGCAACCCGATCATATCATAATCCGTTAAAATATGGGTCGGGTCGAGTCGATTTAAACGGGTTCACCGGGTTCACGGGTTGTGGCGCCCCCAATCCCCCTTATAAAAATACACAGGGATCGAGACGCCAGGATGGTGACAACACGGTCACGCATCCCAACGAAGTGCCAGTGTGTGTACATGCAACAGTGTTCAAATAAAATAACGCAGCGGATAGTCAACTAAGTACCAGAATTTAATTACAATCAAACATCAGTAAAGATTTAAAAAGCAGTTATACAGTCATCCATAAAATAATTTACAATAGTTTTAAAAGCTACAAACGAGTGATCCCAGATCACTCCTCAGGCGGAGCCGTCTCCTCAGGCTCGCCCTCCTCCTCCTCATCAGCATCAAAATCTGCGACACCACAAAATGGTCTCGCAGGTAAGTATAACCCAAACAACGACGTAATACAAAATGCATTAAATGCAACTAACATGCATGTACATGAAAACATGCATTTTTCCACAAAACATCATTTTCCCCGAAAATGATAAATTTCCAACACACACCAAAATCTCATTTTGGTCCGAATTATCCGTAAAACATTTTCCCAGAAAATGATTTACCCAAAAATCAACTCGCACTATTTTCCCAGAAAATAGTGCATTAATACCAAATGCACCATGCATTATTTCCATATGCACCATGGTCTCCCCTATGGACCATCCGCACGTCCTGGCTTCGCAGCGGTGCTCAGTTCCGCGCCCAGCGCGTACGTGGCCAAGCACTCACACTACGCAACGAGCGATGCCCAGTTCCGCGCCCAGCGCGTACGTGGCCAGACATCCTCTAGTCCCCGCCAGCAGAAGGACCACGGAGTCGGCACGAGACCATCTCGTCCGATTCCATTGTCGCCCGGCGACAATCCAGGGGACGTTACTCAGTATATTCCGCTCCCGAGTAACCAGAGGAGCTCCACCGAGTTAATGCCCCATCTCGGCTTGGGGTCGTGATACACACGCACCAAAAATATTAACACATAAAATCATAGCTTTTCAAAGCACATGAACATGAATGCAATACACGAAAACCCAGTTTTCTTTTACAAACATGATCATGCATGAAATAATGAAATGCACATGTACCAACACAAAGTCCAAACCAACAGATACCAATCCAATCAAATCCAACCAACAACTCCAATCACAAATCCATCCGACCCCCGAACTTCTCGGACTCAGTCCGGCATGCCAAAAAAACACAGTGAAATGGGTTAGTGCAAAAATACATTTAAATTACGAAAATTCTTTGGAGAAATACTTACAGTGCAATATAATAATTTTCCGAGGATCGCGAAGTTGAAAAAGGCGACGTTTGAGCAACACCACAGTGTAAAATACACTGTGGCCGTGGGTCACAATTACCAACTTTTCAACGAGGACAAACGAAGACCCAAGATTGATAGGGTAGGGCCTAGGGAGGTCGGTGAAGCTAGTGGTGGTGGTGGTTTGCCGTGGGTGGCGGCGCAAGGGGTGGTTTTAGGCCAAAAAAGTGCAAATCGGAGATGGACTTGGTGGGGCTTCACCGGTGACGGATCGGAGCTGGGGTTGGGTCCAATGGGTTGCCAAGAGGCCGGGGATGAAGTGGTAGGAAGATGGTGGCCGGAGGTGGCGCGACGGCGGCGCAATGGAGGAAAATGTGCCGCGGCGTCGTGGGTTTCGTGGAGGCTAACGGCGGCACGAACGGCGGTGATACTGGTGGGGTAGGACGGCCGGCGGCTGGGGAGTCAAATGGGCTGGGCGGTGACGACCACCGCCGGCGGACGGCGGCGCTGGGAGTGGACTAGGGAAACGGGCGGAGGAGAGGAGAGGAGAGAGAGAGATCGCGTGGGAGAGGAAAAAGAATAAGGAGAAAAAGAAAAAAGAGGAAAAGAAAAGGAGAGGAAAGAAAAAGAGGGAAAAAGAAATGAGGTCCAATCCTCATAACTTGGGTCACAAAAATGATCCAACGGAAACGATTTTAAAACCACAAGTTAAATAAAATAATTTAAACGTAATGGTAAAGTCAAATTGAAATAATTAAATTCCACAGTAATTAAATAAATATTAAAAGCAATTTAAATGCATAACAATAAATAAATATTAAGAAAGCACATAAAAATAATTTTCACCAAATAAAAATCATAGAAATAAACTCACTAAAATCCAACCAATTTTAAAATAAGAGAAATTATTTTAAGTACATAAAAATAATTCATTCAGTAAAAATACACTAAAATACGGGGTGTTACACGGGTTATTTGCACAGGCCTACTTGCTGCAAGGTATTGCTAGGCCAAAATCAATTTTTTATTTTTTAAAATTTTTTTATTATTTTAAAATATTTTTAAAAAATTTAAACAAATATCAATACACTAAAAGTCAATTATTTAATTATTAAGTAAAGAAAAAAACATAAAATACATAAAATGTCAAAATAAGGTATCAAAATAAGATATCAAAATAGTATTATTCAAAATAAATAGGACTACATGCAGGGTATCGATTAGTGTTATTATTATTTTTAAATCATTTGTGTGTATTTAAAAAAATACTAAAAAAATAAACACACAGATACTTAGAACAAAAATAATAATGACAGATAACTTTGTTTTCGGAGGGTGGGGGCATCATTTTCCATACAAATAACGGGAAAAATTCTCGGCTTTTTAATGAGATGAAAGTTAAATAAAATATTTTTAAAATATAATTTTTATTTTAATATTAAAAAAAATAAATTATTTATTATATTTTAAATAAAAATTTAAAAAATTAAAAATTATTAAGAAATTATTTAGATAATAAGATGAGATAAGATAATTTTAAATAAAAGTTAATAATTAAATAAAATATTATTAAAATATAATTTTTTAATATTTTTATTGTTTTAAAATTTGAAACAGTTGAATTGTTTATTATATTTTGTGTGAAAATTTTAAAAAAAATTATAATAATAAGATGAGATGAATTGAGAGTATTTCTTAATTTAAATGACTCTTAAAAAGAGATTGAGATAGTGAATTGAGATAAAATGAGATAAAATAAAAATTAAATAAAATATTATTTATTATATTTCGTATAAGAGTTTGAAAAATTTATATTGATTAGACGAGATGAGATAAAATGAATTAAGAAACTCTTTTAATCCAAATAACTCTTAAACGAAATGAGATGAATTGATTTGTGTAACAAAAACAAGGCCTTAAGATATCGTGGCTCGATTCAAACACTAGTCTATAGACGGGCCAAAATAAACAAAGCTACGAGCCACGGATCGGCACCCTCAGCCATGGATAACGCATTAATCTCACGGTCCAAATTTGCGCTCTTCCATCCCTCCGTCGAGAAACACAAAACCGACCGATCATCTTCATGAAAATACATGCCACATCAGCAATCCGCTAGAAAGCACTTTAAACCGTTGATTGAAATTATATCGACGGTGTAAATGTGTCAAGAGTAAATGATGCGGATTGCCATTGTTAGCCGTCGATAATTCCAGGATCCAACAGTTAAAATCTACCGAAAACAGAGATCTCACCCGCCACCATGTCTCCCCATATAAACTGGCTATCCTCTGATTCATATGCACGATATTCTACACAAACCAAAGAAATCCCAAATTCGAAACCCTAGATCTCTCTCTCTCAGCGGAAATGTCGGGTCGTGGTAAGGGTGGCAAGGGATTGGGCAAAGGAGGAGCTAAGAGGCACAGGAAGGTGCTTCGGGACAACATTCAGGGCATCACCAAGCCTGCGATTCGGCGTCTGGCGAGGAGAGGCGGTGTCAAGAGGATCAGCGGTCTCATCTACGAGGAGACCCGTGGCGTTCTCAAGATCTTCCTCGAGAACGTTATCCGCGACGCCGTGACCTACACGGAGCACGCCCGGAGGAAGACAGTGACCGCTATGGATGTGGTCTACGCGCTTAAGAGACAGGGCAGGACCTTGTATGGATTCGGTGGTTGAGTTGCGTTCTTGTTTAATCTGCCAGAGCTGTAAATTCGTTAATCATCCCTGTGGTAGTCGTGATGCCTGTTGTAGTTGTAGAGTTTCATGACTCTAGGCTACTCCTTTTCGCATGTGATTTGGATTTTGTTTGAAATGAAAGCTGGATGGATCGTAACTGAACGTTTTGCGAAATTTTTTTATCAAACTGTTAAGTGAATTAGCCATATCCAATTTCCTAGATCGTGGTTTGTTGCCGGATATTTATGATTTTCTCACTCAAAATACTTGTGAAATTTCAATCGTATACTGTTAGCTATATGGAATTAAGTGATTAGATTGAGTTATGATCAGGTTTAATCAAATTAGTAGTTATTAGTCTATTAGTTTTTAGATTAATGATTAGATCTTTAACAATTAATATTAGAGTAGAGATCATGTCTAAATCATAAAAGAGATGATTTTTTTTAAATGTTTATAAAATAATTATATTAAAAAAATTCGAATAAAAAAGTGCATTTGTAATTCTTGATACAATGCCGAGGGCTACATTATATCTTTAAACATATTGAAGGCTGCATGAAATTTTCATTCAGAATTTTCCTAAACAAATCTACTTGTGGAAATCTTCGCTGTGAATAAATTGTTGTGCATTTGGGAAGTTGGATTGTTAGATCAAATTCGACAGTTTCGATGGAAACGGTGATGCGTAGTAGTCGGTGGAAGTTTTGACATGAATTTGATGCCAGAGATTTGTAGATAGGGTGTTCGGGGTTTCACGAAGAATAAATATACATACAAGTTATTATTAGGAGTATCATTTTGTATACATGATGTGATATTATTTAGATCATAATATCTTTCTAAGTAAGTGTTGGGATTAATCAATTAGAAACAATTATACAATGAGTGTAAAGTCATTTAGATCATAATATCTTTCTAAGTAAGTGTTGTGATTAATCAATTAGAAGCAGTCATATAATGAGTATAAAATATGTATTGTTATAATAACTTCTTTTTAGCATTACTCGAGTTAAGTTTCTTTTATCTCTTTATGCCCTGCGCGCCAAATCCTGTTATGGTATTTGATAATTGTTAAAGTAAATATTGTAAGCACTTCAAGGGCTGGTCCTCCACTTTGTAATACTTAGATTTCTGAAAATTGATTACTTCATTAAAACAAAATAACTACCCACTATTTAATTGACCCATAACAAAATAATCTCCCACTACGCTACAGACCCACAAGGTCATTGTGACCCAATACCCTACGGACTCAACAATCATGACTAAAATAAAACAACAAAATGGGCTGACTCAGCCCAGCCCTTTAAACAGCTCCCTAAAAGCTAGGGTTTGTCTTGCGCCTTATAACATATCTTTTCCCTTAAGGAGATCTTACTTTTAAGGTTAGAGCATTCTTAATAGTTTATATATTTTATTATTTAAAATACATCATTAAAATTTATTTTTTTTATTTTACATATTGATTTTTATAATATACTATATATTAGTTTATCTATTTTTTTATATTATATTATTTAATAGTTTGTTAGAAAAAAAGTACAAGGAAAGAGAAACTATTGTGAAAGATAAAGTATATGAAAAGAGAATAAATAAATAAAATATTTTTACATTTGTGTACAGTTCACGCTATATGTAGTTGAACACTGTAGTAAAATAAAAAATACATTTAAAAATACATGATCCATTGGAGGTAATTTTGAGTTACTTTTCTTTAAATTTTATATAAAAATGAATTTTACAAAACCCATTGGGAGTGCTCTTAGGGAAGCGTTGCTATAGTTTTTCGCAATCCTTCCATGTCGTGTCTTCTTCTATCATTCCATTCCATTGAACTAACATTTTCACTCCAACCCGTCGTCTCTTCTTGACTAATCGCCTGTTTAGTATCTTTTCTGGTTCTGGTTGGAGGGTTCCCTCCATCATTACTTTCGGCAATTTTGTAAGTGGTTTTGTGTTCCCCCCATTGTCTTTTTAAAGCAAGAAACGTGAAAAATTGGGTAAATATGAGATTCTAGTATTAGATCTAACCTGTATGCGATTTTCTCGATTCATTGTATCACCGTATACGTCCCATATTACCTCGACGATAGCTTGAGGTTTCTCCTTAACGCAACTGACATATGACGGTAAGGTTGAAGCCGTAGGTAAACTCGATCTCCAACTTGGAACTTTGTCTGTTCGCTTTCGATCGGCATAGATCTTCCTCTTTTCTTGTGCATCCTTCAAATTTTTTTGAACTAACTTGTGAATAAATGCTCTGTTTCTGAGTTCTTCGTCTACTACTTGTACTTTTGTGGACCCTGTTTCATATGGCAACATCCGTAGGGGTGATTGCCCATATACCACCTCATATGGTGAAACCCTAGTTGAAGTATGCTCTGATGTGTTATAAGCATACTCAGCTAGCGATAGCCACCGTGCCCAATCATGTGGTCTGCCTCCCGAGAAGCATCGCAAGTAACCTTCTACCCCTTTGTTCATCGCCTCTGTTTGGCCGTTAGTCTGTGGGTGGTATGCAGAGTTAAGTAGTAGCTCCGTGCCACTGATTCGAAACAATTCCTTCCAGAACTGACTTGTGAACATTGGATACCTGTCACTAATAATGGTTAGTGGAAAACTGCGTAATTTAAATACATTGTCAAGAAAAATATGTGCTACTGTTATTGTTATGTATGGATGGGAGAGGGACATGAAATGAACATATTTGCTTAATTTTTCTATCACCACCATGATCACTATACGCCCTCCTGAAGGTGGCAGCCCGTCAATGAAATCCATACTAATATTTTCTCAGTTCCGTGTAGGAATTGGTAAAGGCTGGAGTAGGCCTGTGGGTTGAATTATTTTCACCTTATTTCTTTGACAAGTATCACATGCACAAATGAAAGCTCGAACATCCCTCCTCAAACCAGGCCAATAAAATTCATTTTTTATTCGAGCATATGTTTGATACACACTCGTGTGGCCCCCTAATGGACTGTTAGGGAGTTGCTGCAGTATCTCTTACTGGAATGGCACCAAATTTCCAAGATGTACCCTGCCCTTATAAAAGAGTAGGCCATTGTAGATCTGGTACTGAGATTGGTCCAGGATTCCTTGATGATAGTGGCTTATTAGCTCCTGCAACTGGGAATCTTGGTGGTAAGTCTTCTTTAATTTTTCTATCCATTTGGTTTGCATGTGGCTTATGGCTTGTATATGTGGTTGGCTGGTTTGGGTTTTATGGAGGATGGAGATTGGTTGTTTGTGTTTTGATGGTGTGGAAGTCTTGGGTTCTGGTATGGTGTTTGGGTTGGTTGTTGGTCCTGGTTTGGTGTTTGGGTTGGTTGTTGGTTCTAGTTTTTTAGTGAAGGGTAACCTGGATAGTGCATTTGCCACCTTATTTGTCTTCCCACTTTTATACTCCACAGAAAAATCATAACCCCAACAACTTTGAGATCCATTTTTGCTGTGCAGGGGTTCCAACCCGTTGCTCCAACAGATATTTCAAGGCGTGTTGATCAGTATGGACCTTGAAATTATGTCCCACCAAGTAGTGCCGCCATTTCCTTATGGCCATCACCAAGGCCAATAAGTCATTCTCATATGTAGACAGCATGAGACTCCTTCCTTTCAACCCTTGACTTAGATAAGCAATAGGCCTGCCTTTTTGCATTTATACAGCTCCCAACCCTTCACCTGAAGCTTTACATTCCACCACAAAAATCTTAGTAAAATCATGTAATTTTAAAACAGGGGGGCTAACCATTGCTTATTTGAGTCTTTCAAAGGTTGCTTGAGTTTGTCAGACCAAATGAAAGAATTTTTTCTGAGTAGAGCTGTTAGGGGTGCTGCTATTGCACCATATCCATGCACAAACTTGCGATAATAGCCAGTGAGGCCTAAGAATCCCTTTATGGCCTTCAAATTTTTGGGCGGTGGCCAACTTTGCATAGCTGTAATTTTCTGAGAGTCAGCTTTTACACCTTTCTTACTAATCAAGTGCCTGAGATACTTCACCTTACTACTGCCAAATACACATTTAGATTGTTTTGCAAACAATTGATGAGACCTCAATGTTTCTAACACAACCTTCATGTGATGCAAATTATCTTCTACTGACTTGTTGTAAATTAATAAATCATCAAAAAACAAACTTGCTTAGATAGGGTTTAAATACTTCATTCATTAATCCTTGAAACGTGGATGGGGCATTGGTAAGTGCAAAGGGTATAACCAAAAACTCGTAGTGACCCTCATGTGTCCTAAAAGTTGTGTTGAGTATATCCTTCTCTTGCATTCTGATTTGGTGATAACCAGAGTGCAAGTCCAATTTTGAAAAAATTTCAACCCCATAAAGTTCATCTAATAATTCATCGAAGTTAGGGATAGGATACTTATCTTTTACCGTGTCTTTGTTAAGAGCACGATAATTCACAAACATTCTCCAACTCCCATCTGCCTTCCTAACTAGCAACACCGGGAAAGAATAAAGGCTTTGACGCCCTCTTATAATGTCACTCCTTAACATCTCAGCCACCCAACGCTCTATTTCTACTTTTTGATAATATGGATACCTGTAAGGTCGAACACAGGTTGGTTTTGAGCCCTCCTGTAGCTCAATTTTATGGTCATGACTCCGAGGTGGAGGCAGACCATGAGGTTCAGAAAAAACAGGTTTGAAGTCCTTCACTATTCTCAAAACAGCTGGCACACCTTCCCCTTTTGATTCCTTCAATTCTCCTCCAATTAAATGCAGCCATATCCCTTTTGCAGTCCCTTTGTTTAACTTAGGGACATGCTCTTCCTCCTCTAAAGTCTCTCAAGGTGGTTACAACCCCTATAATTTAATCTCCACTCCCCTGAAATTAAACTGCATGGTTAAATCAGTAAAATTTCATAGAATGGACCCGAGATTTCTTAACCAATCTACTCCTAATACCATATCACATCCTCCAAAGTCAACAAATAAAGATTAGCCTTAAGCCTTAGATTCTGTAGTTGAATAGGAACTGCCCCTACAATAACCTTGGCAAGGCAGGATATCTTCATTAGCCACTTTGACTATCAACTGGCTTTCTCCCATTGGCAGTCTCGACCTCCTTGCTACATATAGATCTACAAAGCTGTGAGTACTACCTGTATGAATAAGAATTAAAATCTTGTGATGATTAATAAAACCCTCGACTCTCATAGTCTTAGGTGATATAGATCTTGCCATGGCATGCAATGATATGCCCACAGTTCCCCTATCTCCTTTTCTTCACCCACAGTCTCATCTAATTGAATGATTGCCAATCTTCCTGCATTAATCTCCGTTTCTTCTTCTTCCTCCTCCTCTAACCCTTCCAACAGAAATAACTTGGGCCTACTACACTTATGCCTAAATAAAATTTTTCTTCACAATAGTAAGATAAGCCCTTGTCTCTCATTTCTTGCATTTGGGTTGATATTATTCTTTTTATGGGTATGGTAGGTTTTCTGTTTGGGTTGTAGGGATTGGAATTGCCTCGGTTTTCTAGTCTGGATGGTGGTTGTGGTGCCCTTGACCCCCACGTGTTATTTTTGTGGAGTTCGTGACACCGGGATGATGACCACACAGATCACGCACCCCAACGATCAATGCTCAAAACGTGTACAACATACAATAAATGTACAGTATATTATTCACAGTGGAGAAAAATAAAAGGGTCTTTCTTTATTAAGTACCAAAATTGTTCAAAAAATAGTAAAATAACTTTACAAATATTTTACAGTCTTCCGTCAGATAATTTAAAGAAAACAAATAACATAAGGGAAACAAGTCCCAAAACGCTGAACAACATAACAACGACTTAAGCTTCTGGCGGAGTCGGTCCTTCAGGTTCATACTCGGGCTCTGCGTCAAACTCTACGGCACCATAAAACGGAATCGTAGGGTAAACACCACTATGAGATTATGACATTTCAGCAAGTAATTAACCAAACAACATCCAAGAGATTTAAAACACATTTATACAAATACGTGTTCCCATATGGACAGAATAACAACCCACATTCATTTTTCCCAAAAAATACCATTTTTATACTTACACCAAAAATCCCATTTTTGTCCCAATCATATTTATTATGAAATTTACGCATGGACCACGGTCTCCTCTATGGACCGTCCACACACCCTGGCTCTCTTCGTCACATCACGGGTAACGTCCATGCATGAGACTTCATAATGAGCGATGCCCAGTTCCGCGCCCAGCGCGTACATGGCCAAGCATCCTCTAACCTCGCCAGCCAAAGGTCACGGAATCGGTACGAGAGCGTTACCGTCTTGTCCGTTCCCGTCGTCGCCCTGCGACAACTCAGAGGACGTCACGTCAGTCTGTTACGCTCCCGAGTGACCAGAGGAGCTCCACCGAGATAATGCCTCATCTCGGCTTGGGGTCGTGATACACACGCACCCATGCCATTAATAACAATAGTCTCAATTTCAACAGACAACATGACGTCATAGCACTATTATAAACTATAAATATGCATTGCAACAGTTTATTGGAATAAATATTAAATATTTCATTTAAAAAAATAAACCTCCATTTACAATTATAGAGTATCACAAATACACGCATATTCCCGTTCATCGATCCGGCCCAAGGCCCAAATCCAATCTCCAATTTAAAGAGACCCAACACTTCAATGGCTCAAGGCCCAATTTTCAACAAACCAACAGTTCAATAATTTACAATGAACAACAGTCATAAAGTCAATTTAAATCACTTGAATTTTTGATGGAAAATTATATACATACGATGAAGGGTATTTCTGAAAGATCACTCAAGGACGATGGTCAAGGAGGCGGCTCAATGGAATAGTGCCCAAAAATTGGTTTTATTACACGGCAATAATAACCCAACAGATAATTTTTCCCTCAATTAAACAAAACCAAGTACAACAAAAATTCAAACTCTCGGATTCAATTACCCAAACTCACGAATTCTTGGTTTGCATCTCTCGAATTCAATCCAAACAACACTCGGGTTCATCCCCAAAATTCACAAATCAACACACAATTAGAAAGAGGTGAAATGGCTTGAAAGAGGATGAGGATCTCCAAAATAAATATGAGGAAATCCGTGGACTATAAATAGACCAACAATGGCGGTTTTGAAGAGCTATGTGTCGCACGGGTAGAGAAAAATGAAAACGGCATCAAGCCGTGGAGGACTGAGATGAATTCGCGCGGACGTGTGGAGCGGCGGTGACGACAGCTCATTCGGAGCCCATGCCTAACGCCACCAAGATGCTATGGAAGAATGAGGTGGTGGCGTGGGGATCGGCAGCTCGACAGCAAGGTTCGAAGTCACTACCGAAAGACACGGAGTGAAAGAAGCAAGGTGGAGGTGGCGGCTTGCGGCTGACTTGCGGATTGAAATCCCGAAGTGGCGTCGACAGCAGTTGCGTGGAGAGTAAGTTGCAGGAAGAAGAAGGAAGAAGAATAAATAAGAAGAGGAAGGAAGAAGTCGAGCGGCGCAAAGGAGAAACGATGGAGCCCTAGCCCCTGACCAAAACGGCGTCGTTTCGGAAAGTGAGAGCTGAGTCTCACGGGCCGCAAGGCTGGGCCGCGTTTCGCACATGGCCTGGGCCCCTTGCTGGGCTGGGCTGGAACCGGGTCACCAACACACACACACCCACGGCCCACAGCAAAAATACACACACACACACACACATAGCCCAAATAATAATACTTTTACAAAAATTACTAACATATTATAAAATAATAAATAAAGAAATTAAAATCCCAATATACCTAATTAATTAAAAATAATAAATTAACCCAATATTATAATTTTTTTAAAAAATTTAAAACCCATAAAAATAGGGATCTCACAGTGGTGGTGGTAGTCTCATTAAGGGTGCAGGTGCAGGTAGTTTTGGTAGGTAGGGAAATGTAGTTTGAGTTGGGTTTTGGTTTCTGCTGGTCCCCCCTTTATTTCTTCTAGCAACCTCCTCCTCCTGCAGTTTAGCTAAACCAAAAGCAGCTGAAATGGTGTTAGGTTTAAGCATGGTTACCATTATCTTCAAATTATCCCTTAATCCACTAATGAAAATGCTAATACGGAACTCCTCCGTTAGTCCACTAATTTTATTTGATAGGGACTCAAAATCTGTTTGGTATTCCTCAACAGTGGCAGCTTGTCTTAATGTAGTGAACATCCCTACTGAATCCTCATAGGTTGCGGGTCCAGAACGCACCTTAAATGTAGAGACAAACTCCTCCCATCCTCCAATAGGCCTCGAATCCATCAATCAACAATATCAAGAAAGAGCATTCTTTTCCATATGGAAAAAGACTGTTTGCGGTTTTTGGTCTTTAGGAGTATTAAAATAAGCAAAGAATTGTTGTGCTTTAAGGATCTACTCCATGGGTTCAGACCCATTAAATTTTGGAAAATCCAATCTTAAGGTCCTAGCATGAATTCTCCTATTCCCTAAAATAAAGGATTATTACTGACCTGACCTCTCTGATTAGAAGACCCTTCTCCCATTTGTTGATTTCTTTTTATCATTGCTAACTGCTCATATGAAGCTGCCAAATTATTCAATTGTTGTAACACTACTTACAACATATGTTTTTGCTTGTCTTGTTCTTCATGCAGGTGCACTGTCTCTCTCTTCAGCATGAATACTGCTTCCGCCAATTGAGCATGGTGTGTACCCGCAACCATGTTGCAGGAACGCGGCTGTGATACCACTGTTATGGTAGCTGATAATTGTTAAGTAAATATTGTAAGCACTTTGAGGGCCTGGTCCTCCAATTTGTAATACTTAGATTTCTGGAAATTGATTACTTCATTCACAACAGAAAACAATACTTATAAGCATTACAATTAGACTTGGTCAAGTGATGACCCATAGACTTAAACAAATAACTTCTCACTATTTAATTAACTGACCCATAACAAAATAATCCATAACAAAATAACCTCCCACTACGCTACAGACCCATAATGCCATCTTGGCCCACTACCCTACGGATTCAACCAGCATGACTAAAATAAAACAACAAAATGGGCTGATCTAGCCCAACCCTTCAAACAACCCCTAAAAGCTAGGGTTTTGTCTTACGCCTCATAACAATTCCCTCAGCCCCCTTTCTCGACCCAGAGCCCCCACCCACCCCCAAACAAGATAGAGGCATTTTTCCCATCGCCCACTCCCGTTATCACAATTGTCGCTGACAGCCCTCCGCCATGGAGAGTTCAAATGAGACTTGGATTTTGCTCACTGTGTGAGTTGACTTTCTGACCTGGGTGATGTAGTCTGTCTTTGTGTTGTCCAAGCAAAATAGTTTCTGAGTTGATTTGGCTTCCATGACCATTGTTTCTTATAATGGGTTTTTTTTTTCTTTTTGTACTAATGGTTCTTTGAAATCAGTTCCAATCAATTCTTCCGAAATTGTAAATATCATGTTGATTCTGGACTTTGTAAATGGTTGATGGGATGAAGAGATCCAAATTTCAATTTTGTGCTTTTCTCTTTTCTTTGGAGGTTTGAAGGGGAAAAATTACAACTTTTGGTATTGAAGAAGATGAAAATCTACTCAATTTGGATTGAGAGGGGCTCTTAACCCATCTCATTTCATTATTACAATTTTTATAAATTTTCACACAAAATATAATAAACAATTCAACTTTTTTCAAATCCCAAAACAATTATAATATTAAAAAAAATATTCTAACAATATTTTATTCAATTTTCAACTTTCATCTTAGTTTATCTTATCTCAACTTACTATCCAAACCTAACCTTAGTGCTCCAAAAAATTGGGCAACGGTTTGTATAAAAAACGCTAATGATTTGTGTATGATTTTCTAGATGTCTTGCGTTGGATTATCTTTGAATATTAAACCTTTATAAGTTTCTTCATGTCTTTTGCCAACCAGTATCATCTTTACTTGTAATCTCAAATTCAATATATATATATATATATATATATATATATGTATGTATGAAATTTTTTATTTATAAGTTAGTGTGGGTAACACACTTAATGAAGTACTTACATTGTGGCACCCTCATTCCTCTATAACGTTCCCGACAAGTATATGTAGTACCATGGGTACCAATCAGTTGGCAACACCCTCGATCTTACTCGGGACTAAGTGTGCACTCTCGAATTGAGTACACATCTAAGAAATATATATATATATATATATATGTAAATACTTCATCAGAATAAATAAAGAGATTAGTCAAAGACTAGGCCTCGTTTGGTTATACAAACCATTCCATCTCATCTTATATAATAATTACAACTTTCTCCACCTTCCACACAAAATACAGTAAACAATTTAACATTTTCAAATTCTGAAATAAAAATTATATTAAAAATTTATATTTTAACAATATTTTATTCAACTTTTATCTCATCTCATCAGTATAACCAAACGAGACATTAAATATACAAGAGGCTTGTACAAGTAAGAAAATCATCATTCATTAGTAATACCCATATGTGATTATCATTTATTTCCAAGTAATATTATACATTGTTATCAGTTTCTCACTTACATCAAAATACAATGAAGTGTATATGATTCATTGCTTAATTAAAATAAATATCTCAACAATTATAACTGACTACTAATCGGTAGGGATGGGCGGCGGGGCACCGTTCCTCGCCACCTTGTGTCCACTACCTCGCCCACACCATGTGGGGGCAGGGGCCCCCTATTCGCAGGGAAAAAAGGGTGCGGGGGTAGTGGGTAGGTTAGGCCCAGGCCCGCCTGCATTTACCCCAGCCTACTTCGCCCCAGCCCAATTTCATATATATAACCATATATATATATATACATATACATATATATATATATATATATATATATATAATTTCTAAGTATATCGTTTTATACTTAGGTCCTTAAGTATAAAATCTAAAAACCCTAACCCTAAATCATTTCTCTCTCTCTCTCTCTCTCTCTCTCCACGAGTTCTTCTTTCTCTCCTCCTCATCTTCCTCTCATTTTCCTATTTTAAGTTTTTTATTTTTCTTCTTGAATCTAGACGTCGAGTTCTGTGAATTTGTATTAGTGTATTTTAGTTTTTGATTTCCCACTAGAGTTGTTGTTTAACTTCTTTGTTGGTTGTTTTCTATTTTCTTTAAATTTTTTTGCTTTGTTTTTCTAGATGTGACAGCTGGGTGGACAGAGGGGCAGATGGACTAGGGGTTCGCCTCCACACCTCGGCACATAGATGGGGGGCCCACCCCAAGGGTCCACCCCCGCACTCACACTAGATTACATACACTAAATAATAAAATAAGTCTATTTGGCCCGACTCCAAACAATGCCCAGAAAATTAACTCGATGCCGGAGTGGCTTGATGCGGCCATATTAGACATTATTTGGCATGAGACGTCAACTTTTTGGCCTAATATAGTTGGATTCGACCATTAATCAGGCCATAACAATGGTAGAATCACCATAATAATGGTGGAATAGCTGTATTCGGTCACTGTTCTAAATTTGGTTAGCCAAATCCTACCATTCACTTGGTTGGATATGTCGAATTTGACCCTATTTTAGTTAGATCTGGCGGCATTAGTAAAATTTTGACAGCTGCTTAGGAGAGTCAAGTTGATGGTGTTTGTGACTACCTCGATCATTTGATAATAGAAGGAGGTCTAAATATTTTTTCAGGATTAATTATTTTGGTGTTGAAACTCACTATTTTAAATTGTAGTAATAATGTTTATCTAGTTTGTTTAAAAAAGCGAATAACTATTAAGTGGTAACATGTGGTTTAAAGGTGTTCACAACATCCTTACAGCATTTACATCTGGCTTAGCATAAGCACTGTTTTGCCAAAATACGAGGAAAATTGATTTAATTTAGGCAAAAATCATTCCACATATGGCACCCGCCTAGACAACTGGGGCATCCTCTTGCATACGACGGGCAAATTGTAGTCAGTTTAAACTTCGAAATGCCAGGAGGCGAGTGTCGGGCTAGGCCTTGGGCCTGCTCATATTTCACCCGTCTGCCTGACCCAATATATATAATAATATATATCATATATACTAAAAAAAAAACCCTAACTATAAATATTATATTTTTCTCTCTTTCTCTCTCTCCTCTCATTTCTCTCCTCCCTCTTCTCTTCTCTCCCTTCATTTCATGCCTTAGTGGTCGTTCAGTGGGTTCACCATCCCTTCTTCCCCCTATTCTCCTCCTCCTTTAAGCTAGCTCCACTCCATTGTCGTGGGTCACGACCAAGCCACAATCTATAACAGTAAGACCACAGCTTGGCCGTGTGTGTAACACTTCGTATTTTAGTGTATTTTTATTGAATGATTATTTTTAATAATTCAAAAATTTATTCTCTTGTTTTAAAATTGTCAGATTTTTTTAGTGGGTTTATTTTTATAATTTTTAATTTGTGAAAAATTAAATTTGATATATTCCTTAATATTAATTATTGTCATGCTTTTAAATTGTTCTCTATTTTTGTTTAAATTAATTTATTGTGGGATTTAATTATTTTATCTTCATTTTATCATTACGTTTAAATTATTTTAATTGTTTTGAAATTTTTTTCGTTGGATCATTTTTGTAACCCAAGATGTGAGGATTGGACCTCATTTCTTTCCTTCCATTTTTCCTTTTCATTTTTCTTTTCCCTTCCCTTTTTTTCTTTCTTCATTTCTTCTCTCTCTCTCTCTCTCCTCTCCCGCGCGCTGCTCTCCCTCTCTCCCCCTTGCGATTTTTTCTTCTCCCCAGCCCGCAGCTGCAGCGCCGCAGTGCACCTCACCGCCTGGCCCACCTTCTTCCCCTCTTTCCGGCGACCACCCCCCTCCATTCTCAGCCCCTTTGGCGCCGTCGTTTGCCCCCACGAACCCCTCATAGCCGCGGCACATCTTGAGCTCGCGCGCCGCCGTCGCGCCACCTCCGACCCCCATCTCTTCACCACTTCATCCTCGACCTCCTATTAACCTAACCCACCCATCCCAATCTTCGATCTGCCACCGGTGAAACTCCACTATCAACATTTTCCGTTTTGGACATTTTGGCCTTAAACCGCCCTCTACGCCACCACCCACGGCCAACCACCACCGCCATTGGCTTCATCGACATCACTAAGCCCTACCCTATCAATCTCGGGTCTTGGTTTGTCCCCGTTCAAAAGTGGATTTTTGAGACCCATGGCCACAGTGCATGTTGCACTGTTCTGTTGCTGTGCAGCCACTTCTAGCACCTCTGTGATTTTTCAAAAATTATATTATAGCATTGTAAGTATTTTCTCAAAGAAATTTTGAGATTTAAATGTATTTTGCGCTAACTCATATTTACTGTGAATTGGTTGGTTGTGCCGGACTGAGTCTGAGGAGTAAAGGGGTCGGTTGGATTGGATTATGGAGTTGTTTGTGTGATTGGTATATGATGTGAGATCTATTGACGGTTTCGGGTTTAAATATTGGTGTTTTGAGTTTGACGTTGGTTACGGTGGATATTGATGATTTTAGAAGTAATGATACATTTTGGAATTATGAGGGTTTTAAGTTTTGGAGAATTAAAATAGGTTATTTTAGAAGTTTAGGCTCAAATATCGAAATATGTGATTGATTGGAAACTTACAGAAATTACGTGATTATTTTTATAGGTGACGATTTATAGTCGATTCGATATTTTTGAAGAAAATTCTGGAAAAGCTAAGAATTCAAGGTAAGCGGGGTTTATATTCTAGACCTTACACGAATTATTGAGACTGAGGTTGACTTTCTGAAAACTTTGCATATTTTTGTGATGAAATGAGAACTTGGAAAAAACCAACCTCCGTCGCTTATTTGTATTACTCATGAAATTTGTATGAAAAAGAGAAAATATTTTCTGACATGCATTGTGTAGACATGAGCTAAATTTTGTCATGTTGCCTCTGAAATCTGAAAAAGAGCGATATTGAAAATATGAAAAATTGCGCATTTATTTAGAAAGATGCTCCGACTTTTAATTTCAGTATGTGAGAATGATCTGATTATGTTTTGGTACTCTGTTTTATTTTGATATGGCATCTGAAAACCTTTGGCATGGTGTACTGATTTTGTATTTGATTCTGTTTCTGCTCTGCTCTGCTTTGTTTGGTTTGGTACCAACTTCTCTGTCTCTGAGTGCACCCACTTTGGAAATAAAATAGTTTTATTGTGGTCTTTCTTGTGTGCACACTCGGGACTCCGAGAAGAATAAGGAAAAGATTTCACCTCTGTCTCTGCTCGGTTTGGCTACCGGGGATAGCACAATCCTACCACGGGGGTGAAACATGGTCTCTGCTCTGTAAAATGCTCTGTTTTGATATGACGAAGATGCTCAGGTTATGCTATGCCAAAGTATTTTTGAATATGAAATGGATCTTTAAATATGAACAGTTGACTCTTTTGGAGTATGAAAAGATTGAAAAGTCGCTCTGATTTTCTGATAACACGTTTCTGAGATCTGTATATAAAAATATAATGTTTTGTTTCTGCATACTGAACTTTCTGAAAAGGCTCATGTTTGCACGTTAGTATATGTTCTTTGCTTACTTAGTTGTTGATAACTCACCCCCTCTTATCTCCAATATTTTCAGATGAGTTTTGGATATTTCAGCTGAGGATCAAGACTATGAAGAATTGGGTGAGATGACTTAGTAATAGTGGATTAAGAATAAAAAGATTTCGATGAGTATCGGTGATTTTTGATAATTATATTGTTGAAATGTGAGTTTAAGTGACATGTAGGGAAGTTGGAAATTTTGGGGGTTACTGTACTGAGGATTTTATATACGAGTATGTGTGGTTAATTAAATTTGAAGTGTTTACGTTGGATTTGGAGCTTTTGGAAGAGTATTAGCAATGTTGGAGTTGATTATCAGGTAATTTGAGTTAACTCTCCGGACTCTCAGGAACGAGACATTACAGTTGGTATCAGAGCCATGTTTGAGATTTTGCAGTCATGGATTTATAAGTTAAAGATCCATGACCACAGTCATGGGTCTAGAAGTTTTATGACCCCACAACTGCGACCATGGGCCATAAAGATCTTCCTATAGATCTTTGAAGATCTGTGCATAGATCTTTATGACCCATGATAGTGGCGGTGGCATGTGGGTTTGTGCACAAATCTGAAGATTTGTGCAATTACTATTTAGTTTGGTTTGTGAGATTTTTATGATTATATGTGATTTTGTTGGACTTTTTTTCTTGAAAAATGTGTTGTTGGACAAGGTGGCTGGACAGTGGTGACGCCAATTCGCTCGTCTACCAAGCAAATGCGAATGATCACCTCGTTTAGGAGGGGACGGGATGCAGAGATAGATTTAGTTACCTTGTCCATATGAGGATGGGTTGTGGGATGGTGGCCACTCCCCCATATATGTCGGGTAGCACCCCTAGAGTAAAATAGGAAATAATTCTAAGTTTGTAATCTAAATTTGCTCATTACTGTAGCTCCCCAAAACCTATTTATATTATTATTTTATTAACCCTCAATAAATTTATATAAATACAAATAAACTAAATTGCGATGAGAAGAGCAAGTTCACGTATTTGGAAAAGTTTGACCATTAGAAAGTGAATAAAATTGTTAAGAGTTGAAAATGCGACGGTTAGGAAATGAAATAAAATGTTACGGCTAAAAATGTCAAATCTTGTTATCATTTGTTAACTTTACCATTTGTAAAAGATAAATTGTTTAAAAGTTTTTTACGATTTCATTAAAGATGAATTGTCGAAAATGTAAGTAAGAAAATAATTGAGTAGGTAAAAACTGTGAAAATAAATGAGTTAAAATAAGAATAAAAAAATAATTGCTTTAATAGAATAGAGAGTGAGACCTAAAAAAATAGAAAAATTATATTCATCATCTACACACATCACACGTCATTTTTTTCTCTTATTAAATGTGTGGTATAATAATGATGTGTAGAAGAATTCAATAAGTTTTAAAAGAATAAAAAAAAAAAAAATATGAGTGTTTGGAGATAATTAGTACAAAGTTAAAAAAAATAAAAATTTTAGGAAATATATATATATATATATAGTAGTTAAAATTGGAAAAAATGAATTTTTAAGTAAAATTCCACAAAAATTTTAGGAAACCAACGTGAGTGCTCTTATAGCAGCAGGCGTTCAAACTTCACTTACCCAAAAACCTTCTCTACTTCTTTTGACGGGCGAAAAAAAAAAAAAAAAGGGTGGGGCAAAAGATAAGCACCATGGCCGCCTCTAGAGCTTCTTCTTCTTTTTCTTTCTGCTCGATTCCCTGATGCCTATACCAAAAGGTACTCCTTGAAGATCCCCAATCTCATTCTTGGGTCTCTGGATTTTTAGCTTTACTTTTTGTACTGTTATGTATGTTGTGTCCGTGTAAGTGAGAAGACAACAAGGCTTCGGTTTGATGGTTTTGATTCATTGTTTCCCACCTGTGTTCGGAGGATTTCGGGAGATTCTGGGACTAGGATTAGTTATAGTCTTTCCTTAGCGTTTCCTTTATCTTTTCCCTGGTCTAGGTAGAGATTGAACGGAGGATTTTTTTTTTTTTTTTTTGGTTTTTTTTTAATTTTATATAATCTCAATTTTTGTCCTTTTTTTCTTTGAATTTGTTTTATTGAATAATTTTGTTGATTATTGATGTGGGTTTGTGAGGAATTTGTTATCTTACTGATAAATCTAGGGCTTTGATGGAAGGGAGATAGACTGGGGATTGATTCATTTGCTTGAAGATGTTTGTAATTGAATTGTTTGTATTGGGAATGACAAAATATACAAACCCACCAGCAACAAAAACCATTACCAGGGAGATTAGCTGAGAAATGGGAGATTCTCTCCTCACGGCCCTTTCAATGGAGAATCACCACCCGTCCACGCTCTTGTCCATGGATTCCAGCGCCTCCTCACACGACGATTTGGATTTGGAGATGAATCGGCAAATCATTCTTCACCGTCCGCCGGATATCAATTTACCCTTGTCGGCAGAGCGCAGTCCACCTCCACCTCCACAGCCATGGAATCTGGACCCCTGTGATATTTTAGATGTTGGGCTTGGTCCACAAGTTTATGAGACCGAGAGTTTTCTTACCATACCCGCAGCTGGAAGGAAATGCGCCAAGCGGGTTGATACTATCTGGGGTGCCTGGTTTTTCTTCAGCTTTTACTTTAAACCTGCGATGAATGAGAAATCAAAGGCAAAGATTATCAGGGACAGCAATGGAGTGTCAGGGTTTGACAAATCTGATCTCAATCTTGATGTTTTCATGGTTCAGCATGACCTGGAGAATATGTACATGTGGGTTTTCAAGGAGAGGCCAGAGAATGCATTGGGTAAGATGCAGCTTAGGAGTTACATGAATGGGCATTCTCGTCAGGGAGAGCGTCCATTCCCATTTAGTGTTGATAAGGGTTTCGTACGATCTCACAAGATGCAACGAAAGCAGTATAGGGGTCTGTCGAACCCCCAGTGTGTGCATGGGATTGAGGTTGTTCCATCACCTAATCTCATGGGTCTTGATGAGGAAGAGCGCAAGAGGTGGATGGAGCTCACAGGTCGGGACATGAACTTAACAATTCCACTAGAAGCAAGTGCTTTTAGTTCATGGAGAAGCCTTCCCAACACAGATTTTGAGCTTGAGAGGCCAGCTCCTCCAATAAAGAGTGCCTTGAATTCCCACTCAAAGAAATTGCTTAATGGTTCTGGCCTGAACTTGTCAACTCAGCCATCTAACCATACCAACGGCGATGGAATGGATCTATCACCTGTCAGCAACAAGAGGAGGAAGGATTTTTTCCCTCATGGGAATGATGATGATGGTTTCTTGACTGTAAATCCTCCCTCTGATCGAATTACAGATATAGAGATCCACCCTAATGAACCAAACTGGTTGAATGACTTTAGCGGCGTAATGAAGAATGTCTATGGACCTGTCACTGCTGCGAAAACAATCTATGAGGATAAAGAAGGATATCTGATCATTATCAGCTTGCCCTTAGTGGATCTCCAGAGGGTGAAGGTTTCTTGGAGAAATACTCTCACTCATGGTATCATAAAGGTCTCTTGTATTAGCGTATCTTGCATGCCATTCACCAAGCGACATGACAGGACTTTCAAGCTCACAGATCCATCTTCTGAACACTGTCCTCCTGGGGAATTTGTTAGAGAAATCCCACTTTCAACCCGAATTCCTGAAGATGCAAATATAGAAGCTTATTATGATGGGCCGGGATCTGTGCTTGAGATTTTGGTGCCAAAACTACGTGTGGGGCCTGAAGAACATGAGGTTCGCGTTTGCCTTCGCCCTCACCTAGGAGGCAATGATCTTATGTTGACTTGAGATGATGATCGTTTATTGAGAATTCTATGGGTTGGTGCTCCATCGTCTTACTAACTCTGTACCATACAGTGTATTCTATGAAACGAAATGTGTCTCACACTTTTCTTGAGCAAGTTTTGTTCACCAACAACTGTTATGGTATTTGTTGTGTCCATGAATCGGGTCAGTATTTTTTTTTTTTTTTTTTGTAACGATTCTTGATTTTTGAACTTATAATTGATTCTAATTACCTAGAAATTATTACATTCTCATCTAAATTACGTTCTTGCATGGCATGGCTAGGATACACACACACACACACACATATATATATATATATATTTTGGGTGTAAACCTGTCTTCATGGCTAAATTACCTTATGGAGCTTCAAAGGTACTGTAATCTATAAAAACACTTGTTGGAGCGGGACGGTTTCCATTTGAAAGGATTATACAGTGAGTTTTGTATATTCAGTTATTTTCAAATCACTGGTATATAGGTTGTTGGCATCAATATTACTGTCTCAAAATTTTATTATTACTTTTCTTTCGTCTTCCCTGTATACTTCACCTTCTGTTTTCAAGAGTAAATAAATAAATGGTAATCATTATCCTTTCATCATCTATTTCAAGATTAAGATAATACATTCTTTTTTAATTTAAATGGTTTTTATTCTCAGCCAGGAAGTTTCAGCTCTTGAAATCGGGCGCTGCTTTGGGTATTTAAACCAGCGTGAAGATGCAGGGGCACGGTGGTTTGCATGTAGACAGTTGTAGATATAGTTGAGTTGGGCAAACGTCTTCTTCGAATCTAACATTTGAAGGTTCGGAGAAAGTGTGCCGGTGACACTGAGTCAACGGTTATTGTCTTTTTTGTGAGTCAAGGATGGCGTCGGCGTGTATGATATTTTCTTGTCAATTCATGAATTGTCTTTTACTAACTTTCACCCTTTCCACTTGTTTAATTGCAACTTTGAAATTAGAACCATGAATTATAAATGAAGCAGCCCTCCTACATGAGATTACAAAAAAAAAGAAAAAAAAAAAGAAAAGATATTTGTATTCTTGAAGTATGGAAGCACTGCACAAAACATACCTTCCATTTTATTGACAGACTTGATTAAGTCTTACCATGTCAATAAAATAGTGTGTGTTTGCACACCAACTTCTATATAGAATTTATAACAAAGTTGACCCTTAATTGTTTTCCATTGCAACATGTCGACATATTTGGAGAGTGTTTTCTCCTTACTGAATGTTTGAAGTCACTAAAATGGAAATCTATCCATTTAGTTGAAATTACATCACCCCCCTAATATCACATCTCATAGATATGTACAAG
This sequence comes from Juglans microcarpa x Juglans regia, assembly GCF_004785595.1. Classification (NCBI taxonomy): domain Eukaryota; kingdom Viridiplantae; phylum Streptophyta; class Magnoliopsida; order Fagales; family Juglandaceae; genus Juglans; species Juglans microcarpa x Juglans regia. Next base: position 28,419,005 of record NC_054603.1, on the reverse strand, counting down.
AGAGATTTGCTTCAATTGATGATTTTTGGTAAATTACTAAAGAACGATTTTGTTAACCACTTTACATTGTTTTCTATTTTCTATTACTTTTTAGAGGATTGTTGAAAAACCCCACCCCTTCACTTTCTTAGTTTAACGAAATTAATTTGCTTAAAAAAAAAATTGTCCGGACATTTACCTATACGATTCGTAACTTTCCTGTTCATCCTAACTTGACTGTTGGATAAGTCAATGTTGAGCATGCAGAAGCCTAACCTAGAATGAGCAATCCATTATATATTAAAGAGATGTAAATTGAAGTCTCTAAAAGTAAACACTAGCATAATTCAGGAAAATAAAATTTGCCTGGCAAGACTTTCCCAGGCAAACAATATCCAAAACAACGACGGAATACAAAACATATAATAATTCGGCTTTGAACCAAAAAAGGGATAAATTTCAAAGCCCCATTTTAGTCCTCCATCAAAAAAGCACCATAAAACTACGAAAAGCAGCTAAGAGAAATTTAGTCAACTTCCTCGATCTTGGGGCCAGCACCACTTCCTCCAGCATGAGCATGACCGGGACCATCTTCCTCGACTCCACCGCCCATGTCAGCACCAGCACCTTGGTACATCTTGGCAATGATTGGGTTGCAGATGCTCTCCAATTCCTTCATCTTATCCTCGAACTCATCTGCCTCACCGAGCTGGTTGCTTTCCAGCCATTGAATGGCCTGCTCAATGGCGTCCTCAATCTTCTTCTTATCATCTGGAGAAAGCTTGGCTCCAATCTTCTCATCCTTGATCGTGTTCCTCATGTTGTATGCATAATTCTCCAAGGCATTCTTGGCCTCAACCTTCTTCTTGTGCTCCTCGTCCTCAGACTTGTACTTCTCTGCCTCTTGAACCATCTTCTCGATCTCGTCCTTAGAGAGCCTACCCTTGTCATTGGTAATGGTGATCTTGTTCTTTTGACCAGTAGTCTTGTCCTCGGCAGACACATTCAAAATACCATTGGCATCGATGTCAAAGCACACTGTGATCTGAGGTACACCCCTGGGGGCAGGAGGGATTCCTGAAAGCTCAAATTTACCAAGCAAGTTATTATCCCTGGTCCTTGTTCTCTCACCCTCGTACACCTGGATCAAGACACCAGGCTGGTTGTCAGAATAGGTAGAGAACACCTGCTCCTTCTTAGTGGGAATGGTTGTGTTCCTGGGAATCAGCACAGTCATGACACCACCAGCTGTTTCAAGACCAAGGGAGAGAGGTGTGACATCCAAAAGCAGCAGATCCTGCACCTTCTCATTACCCTCACCGCTCAAAATAGCAGCCTGGACTGCGGCACCATAGGCAACGGCCTCATCAGGATTGATGCTCTTGCAGAGCTCCTTTCCGTTAAAGAAGTCCTGCAAAAGCTGCTGGACCTTGGGAATTCTGGTAGAGCCACCAACGAGCACAACATCATGTATAGTGCTCTTGTCCATCTTAGCATCCCTCAAACACTTCTCAACAGGTTCCATACACTTTCTAAATAGATCCATGTTGAGCTCCTCAAATCTTGCACGAGTAATGGTTGAGTAGAAATCAATACCTTCATATAAAGAATCAATTTCAATGGTAGTTTGGGCAGTGGAAGAGAGAGTTCTCTTAGCTCTCTCGCATGATGTCCTCAACCTCCTGAGAGCCCTTGGGTTGCCACTTATATCCTTTTTGTTCTTCCTCTTAAACTCCTGTACGAAGTGGTTCACCATTCTGTTATCAAAATCTTCACCACCAAGGTGAGTGTCACCAGCTGTTGCTTTCACCTCAAAGATACCCTCTTCAATAGTGAGAAGAGACACATCAAAGGTACCACCTCCAAGATCAAAAATCAAGACATTCTTCTCTCCAACGCTAGTTGCCTTCTTGTCAAGACCATAAGCAATGGCCGCAGCAGTGGGCTCATTGATGATACGCATAACATTGAGACCAGCAATGACACCAGCATCCTTTGTAGCCTGACGCTGAGAGTCATTGAAGTAAGCAGGGACAGTGACCACAGCATTTTTTATTGTGGAGCCAAGATAAGCCTCAGCAATCTCACGCATCTTTATAAGAACCATGGAAGAGATTTCTTCAGCAGCAAATTGCTTATCCTCACCCTTGTAACTGACCACAATCATGGGCTTATCACCAGGTCCAGGAATGACCTTGAATGGCCACAATTTAATGTCACTCTGAACAGAAGCATCACTGAATCTGCGGCCAATCAGCCTCTTAGCATCTGCAGAGATAGGCATGTGTGTACCATACGTTAGAATCTAAATGAACCGAAGTTGATTATTTAACAAAGGAAGAAGACATGCACGACATACACAAACATCCATAACATCCATCACGCACTTATAATTTCAGGAACAGAACAAGTCCTTCCGTTCTGCAGTTAAATATTTGGAGGAAGCTATGCCTGAAAAATCTACTCCTCTCACAAGAAATAATAATGTATAAATCATTTTCAAAGCCACTATATAACAGACTTTCTTTTTATAGGTAAAAAAGCAAAAAAATGAAATGAGATAAACATGAGTTAATCCCGGAATCAAAACACAGGCATAAATCAAGATTCTCCACAATTCTGCAGTTAAATATTTGGAGGAAGCTATGCCTGAAAAATCTACTCCTCTCACAAGAAATAATGTATAAATCATCTTCAAAGACACTAAATAACAACTTTCTTTTTATAGGTAAAAGCAAAAAAACTGATATGAGATAAACATAAGTTAATCCTGGAGTCAAAACACAGGTATAAATAAGACTGATTGTTTGAGTAAATAGCTTTTTCATACAACACGTCAACATGAAATACGGTTAAAAATTCTGCATATAAGTTGCAGTGCTAGTCTGGAGTTCTATATGGCAAAACAACGTCAATACAAACTCAGCAACAAGGATCTGAACATGTAAATAGAAACAACATATATTCTAAGATAAACGATACCTTAAAACCGTAAAAGAACTTAGATTTAACACTTACAACGAAAGTACAACCTATATGCAACAATATAAAGCAGATTAAAATAAAAACAAGCACAACCATTCAGATCTAAAAATCAGCTAAAGAAACGAGTTCAGAGGAGCTCAGATCTCACCGAAGACAGTGTTGATGGGGTTCATGGCAACCTGGTTCTTAGCCGCATCACCGATCAAACGCTCCGTATCGGTGAAACCAACATAGGACGGCGTGGTTCTGTTACCCTGGTCATTGGCGATGATTTCGACCCGATCGTGTTGCCACACGCCCACACAAGAGTATGTGGTACCGAGATCGATCCCGATCGCTGGACCTTCTCCTTTTCCGGCCATTGTATGATTCTTTCTAAGTACGGCCGACGAAAAGGAACAAAAGGAAGGAAGAAGAGGGAGATCTGAAAATTGAAAAAGAAAGACGGGAGCTGCTAGGTTTTCGAAGTGAAGGAGGAGAGCAGGGTTAAGCGCAGCTTATATACATATACAGCGTTAGGGTTAAGGATTCGAGAATGTTCTAACATTTCGAAGTTGTGCAGCCGTTGGATCTCAAATGAAAGATGAAATCGGACGGCTTCAGATTATTTTGCTGTTATACTTCTCATACCAGTGTTGACTCTCTCTTCTATAGTTCCGTGTGAGATCTCCCGTGTCCTGTCCGTATACAGTGTGGACTAAGCATTTCCCGAATTGTAATTACTTTCCTTTTGTTGCCGTTTCCAATAATTTTTCGGACAAACATATCCAAATTTTCTCATACCTTCAATTAACAATTACTTATAACTTATTAAAACATCATAATATTTATTCTTGAAAAACTAAGTAACGATCTGTTGCAAATGCTAACTACAGTTATTTTTGCATACTTTTTACGTATTTTATTGATATAATTAATCAAAATAATTATTTTATATTAAAAAAAATAATACAACTAATCACATCAATAAAATATACAAATGAATACACAAAAATGACTGCATATAAAATTTTTATTTTTTAAATGAGAGTCTTACTTACATTGATATAAGAGTTGAAAAAGTGAGTAAACACATAAACAAAGACCTTTCCTCTCTCTATAATTTCTTAGAGCAACCATCTTAAACTCTTGATTTTGAAGTATATAATTATTTTAAGAGATTCTAATAGCCTACCAAGTGACGTAAGTGTACAATTACAACAATTTGACGTGGACTATAAGAAGACTAAATATCCAGACTTGTGAAATTTCACTTTGCTTGAAGTAATTCGAATTAACTTTATTTAACGCAAACAAAATTATAGAATAAAGTAATTTTAATTTTCTTATGTTTTTATTTTTTTTCTTGTTTGAAAAAATATTCATTATTTTTTTATTTTATTTTTTATTTTTTAATATTGATCTTGAATATTGGTGCATGTTTGAGATTGCGGTAGAAAAAATAACTTATAACTTATAGCTTAAGTAATAAGTTCTATTATTAAAAAGTTATTTATTGTTTAGTAAACATATGTTAAATCACTTTCAAACATATTAAATTTGTTTGGAAACAAATTAAAAAAATGTTTTCTAAATAGAAATGACGATCATTTATTTTTTGAAAATTATGATCATATCTTTAAAAATTTAAAAATTGTAATTATCATAAAGTTGTAGGTGTATTTTCATTTATTGACTGTATTTTTAAAATTTGAATAGCATTCTGGATTATCCGGAAAAACACATTTAAGGAAAAGCATCAAAGTGATGTTTTTCCTCAAACGTACATTTTAACTTATTTGAGATTAAAAGTGTTATAATATCTAATATCCAAACAACCTAATTTTTCTATTAAAGAGTTTTAAAGGCTATTTCAATACTTTTTAAGACTCCTACCGCAATCCCAAACAAGCCCTTTTGATACTTTTCTTTAAACATACTTTTTCGGATAATGTAAAACGTAATTCGAATTTTAAAAAAGCAGTCAATAGACAAAAATACCCATATAATTTTAAGATAATTATAACTTTCAAACTTTTAAGGATATGATCATAATTTTTAAAAATTCAAATAATCGTAATTTCTGTCTCAGAAAGTACTTTTTGTAAAATTTTTTTTTCTAAAATAATGTAACATGTTTAAAAGTACTTTAAACATATGGTTACCAAACATTAAATAACTTTTTAATAATATAACTTATTATTTAAAACTATAAGCTATATTTCTTACCACAATCCCAAACATGCACTCAATCAATCTAAATTTTTTTTATTAAAGAGCTTTTAAGACTATTTAAACATTTTTTTAATACTCCTAATGCAACCCAAACATGCCCTTAATGTTTTTACTTTTTTAAATTTCTTTTATCTATTAATATTTGTCTTTTTCATCTTTTTTTGATTCTTTTGAATTTTTAATTCCTTTTAGGAAAGGGGTTTATGTAAAGGGGCGGCTACTACGCCGCCCCATTTTGACCGCTGGGCATACCGTCCAGCATAATTTTTTTTTTTCTTTTTTTTTTCACATTTTTTTAACATATTTAAATATATTTAAAAAATTAAAAAAATATACCAATACACTTAAAATCACTTCCTTAACTATTAAGTAAAAAAAAAATAAAATAAAAAAATAAATTTTGACTATGTGTCAAATAGAGGTGTCAAATTAGAAAGGCAAAGTAGACTTTCTCTTATGTAAAATTTTAATGGAAGAGAGAGATTAAAGAGTTATGCTATATAGAGTCACTTTTACGTACTTTTTGTACACTCTACTGATATAATTGGTCAAAATAGTTATTTTATATTAAAAAAATGACGTAGTCAATCACATTAATAATGTATAAAGAATATATAAAAATAACTGCACATATAATTTTTATAGATTAAATCACGGTAGCTTTAGAGAGTGGATGCCGAACTTGACAATTTTGAAGTGACTTCAAATTGGATAACGGTTTAAGGAGGTTTATATACTTTTTTCCACCTTTTATGTCAACCCCTTGTCCAAAGTCCAAACACTTGGGTTTTTTTGGATAAGTATCAATTTAATCACACATCTAATCTAAAGTCGAAAGAGAAATGTTAGGTCAATAAAAGAATTATAAAAAGGAAAATTACAAATCACAGCCTATAGTACTTGTAAGGTGATTTTCCCCTCAAGGCCCAAGATGCCCAATTAAGTCCGGCCCAGAGCAAAAAGCCATTAACCCGGCTCACTAGAAGGCTCCTCTGTACATGACCTGGTGGAGGGATGGTACTGTAGACGATGAGACTCATCGATCTGATGGCCTCTCGAGTAGTGTCTTGTGCTCGCTCACATAACAGACATGATATACGGAGAACCGTTGATCTATTGATAGAAAAAACATGAACAAACCATAAGGGAGATAGACTGAGAGAATAAAATCGGATAACCACGCCGCATTAATGGCTTACCACCCAGATAACATGCCACCTTAAATGATGGCGTCGTAGAGCCACACCACATTAATAATGGTGTCGCAGAGCCACGACGCATTTAAAAACTTTGACACAATGAATAGTACAGGGAACACAGACGTCGTGGTAGCAGGCGTTGTTTGCTCTCCATGCTTGTAGTATAAATAACAGATCTCAAGTACGATAATATATCTCTGATTCTTAGACTTTCTTACTATTTACTACACTTCAAGAATATTTATTAATTTTGGTATTGGAGGTTACTGGGCCCCGAGTTTGCTCTCTCAAAGTCACACTCTTTTCTATCTTACGCAGGGACCTTTTTGAATACTTGAGTTGTCGAGTATTAGCTCAAAGATATGCGAAACATGACGTTAATAGTACTGATGCATAAAATTTATTTTACAATTAAAAGAAAAATTTTGAGTTTCGTGCTTTCATTACTTGTTGAAATAAAGAAAATACAAAAAAAAAAAAAAAAACTTTAGAGAATATTAAAATTTAACGTTGTTTGACACTGCAAGCTATGCTATAGAACTTGGGGTTAAATGCACTATAAATGATGTAATATGCAAGCTTTCTACCTCCTTATTGCTCTATATAACAAGAGAAGATATATATATATATATATATATATATATATATATATATATATATATGCATATATTTATATATATATGAAATTGGGGAAGAAGATGCTAATCCGTCTAGACTCTAGTGCCGAATTCCTTAATTAAAAATTGAATTCATCGTGACCTCTTTTAGAGGGGAAAAAAAAACTTGTTAGCGTATCATTATTGCCTAGTTTCTTCTTATTACTAAAATTATTTTATCAAAAAGTTAATTCGAGAAATATCACAACATTAGTGAGTACATTAATAACAATTTAGGTTTGTATAGTGACATGAAATGAGATAGTTTTAAATGAAAGTTAAAAGTTAAATAAAATATTTTTTAAATATTATTTTTTAAAATTATTATTGTTTTAAAATTTTGAAAAGTTGAATTGTTTATTATATTTTGTGTACGAATTTAAAAAAATTGTAATGATAAGATAAAATCATTTTTATATCCAAATAGTGCCTTAAACATATATATATATATATATTTATATGAATTATCATGATTTTTTAATGGGCATCTCAAACTACGAAAGTTTTGTCAATATATAAAAATCGTTTTGATATATTAGGATGATATTATAATTTGATTAGTAAAATAGAAATTCCCTCAAAATAATAAAAAGTTACCATCACGCTTTCTGTTCACTTTAGGGTGCAAAGAGAGAAAAAATCCAAAGTGGCCATGTCATTTTATATGTCACGTCTGGCGTTTGCTCACAAATGCATAATTACGAGTTCGAATTGGCGAAGATTTTTATAAGAAGCACGCCGAGCCGAAGACTTCGCTGGCCACAGGTGGGCGGCGAAGAATCCGTGGAGTTGGACAATGACCTATAAGCGATTAACCGTACGTACTTATTCTTTACGAATATGGTCCCCTCGAGTTTTAACGAAACTAGTGGAGAGACCTCGTTCCTTGCTCTCTCTTTTTTTTTTTTTTATAAATAACAAAGAATAAAATTAGTATAATTTATATTCAATGAGGATATGGTGCTTTTTACATTCTTGGATGAAAAGAATATGATGCTGTTATTCAGTCTCATAGATTTATCTCTTTAAAGTTATTATTAGTATGGTTGAAAATCGAAGGTATCGGTGCAGTTTTGATCCAAAATTGAAACTGCACCGATAAGGAGAAAATTTCCTATTCTTGATTGAAACCGGCTGTGAGGGAGAAAGAGAATAGGTCTAAATTTGATGGTCGGTACCGATCGGTTCAGTGGTTTGAGAAATCGGTTTTTCATCACTGGTCACCAACAACAACAATCACGATTCACAGCAACACAAGAATCATAAAATGCAAAAAGAAAATAAAAGAAAAGAAAGATACTTAAATGATAATCAACTATTCATCATTCAACCTTGCATAAAAAAATAGGTCACCACTCACCAGACGGAGATGTCATGCGGCGTGAGAGACGTCGGAGAGGGAAAGAGATGATGAGAGAGGAGAGAGGCGTTGAGCTAGAGAGAAGTTGAGAACTATGGCCTGCCACTGAGAGCCTGAAAGAGGAGAGAGGCATTGGGCCTTGGCTGTGACACAGCTGTCGTGGGGCGTGGGGGTTCGCTGACGAGAGAGGAGTGATGTTGCTAGAGATGGAAAGAGTTTGAGAGAGGAATGTAGTCAGCAGAAGAAGAAGAAGAAGAAGAAGAAGAAGAAGGGGGGAGGAGGAAGGATTCATTCAATCCTTGACCCTAGTCAAAAGACGACGCCGTTTCAAGTGAAACGGCGTCGTTTTGTATTATAAATATATATATATATATATATATATTATATCGGCCGGTTCGGCAGGATTGAATCGGCTGACGTCAGTTCTGGTTATTTTCTACTGCCGGCCGACCAATTCTCTACTGATTTCGATCGGTTCTTGACTCCGATGGTCGGTCTCTATCAGCGACGGTTGGTTAGGCCAGTTCCTATTCACCCCTAATTATTAGTGTAGAGGTCGAATTAACAACCTATAATTTAAATTAGAGATAAAGTCAATAAAAGATAGGATAAACTAACTCAGATTCCTAAAAAGAAAGAAACTCATATTCCTAAAAGGAAAGAGATTCACAAGACAAGTTGGACTCAATCACTCAAACGAAATAGACTTCTATATAAGGAGGAGATCCTCAAATCTTCTTCTTTCTTTTATTTTTTTATTTTTTTATTTTTTTATTTTTTATAGGGAGGAGATCCTCAAATCGGACGAACTCTCGACAAGCTCTTTATACAAAATATCTCCATAGAAGCTTCATGCGCCAAACTCCACCACACATAGCGACTCCAAATGATTTTTCCTGAATTTTTCTATTGTATTGTGAGATATGTGAGGTCATGAGAGGTTTTAAAATCACCAATTATAATGGATTTCTCCTCCAAACAACCCATGGACGTAGACATTATGTCGAATCACGTAACACCCTGTGTCTCTCTTTGTTTACTCTTATTCGCTTATTTAGTATTTATATTATGGATGAACACGAAGAACACCTAATCGAAGCCTGAATCATTATCATGGGCCAGGGATGATTATTTTCCCTCCTCCAGTCTGTTGTGCAAATTAAAGCATTAACAGTTGGCACTGTCTGTGGGATCGAATTTTTATTCTTGGAACAGAAAGGGGAGTAGGATGATTCTCCAACTTATGAGACTGTCTTAAAAAAAGCAGGGTGTGCACTGTGAGCATTGGGACTCTTCCATAGCCGAGAGGAGCCGCATTGGCAACACCACACCAAGCTTTGGCGACCAACGTGCACAACCTTGCCACCCTCATGGCAATCAATAGCTCTCCAACCTCACCCCGTGCATTGCCTTGCTAAGCTATGGCAACTAACGTGAAGCACCTTGTGGCGGGCAACAATCTCGCCAAGCAGTTCATAGCCCATGGTGGGCGATGATGCATGACGGGCAACTGATCATGGGGAAAAACCCTAGCATGGCGGGCAACTGATCATGGAGAGAAAGGAGTAGGTGAAAGTGCACATTAATTGCCCAGGGGTCTAGGCTTACCCATGAGTCCTAATTCAGACAAGCAGAGCAAAAAGGATACGCGGAAAAAAAAAAGAAAACAATTCATTCCGAAATGGATGGACAATTATCAACGTCACAAAAGAGCTCAAAGACTGACAATTTCTTCGTACAAAAATCATTCATTAGCAAACAATCCCAGTTAGCAAAAATGGAAAGTAGGGGGAAAAATGCTCTGGTTTGTCTCTCTCAAACTTGCTATTTGAATTTCATTTTTCTACTAACAAATTCAATTTTTGGAGATTTCTCCCACCAAAACTCCTCGAGGTTCCACGAGAATCTAAGTGGCTACACACTTGGCAAATATATTTCACGGGAAATCGCCAGCATGACAAGGAACACCGGCTACAAAGTCCCTCCTAGGTGCCATGCATACATCTTAATCTGTTTGCATCAGAATAGACCACTTGGTATTACGGGCATCTTGAGCCTTTATCAATGCTAAAGCATGGTTATGCACGGTCATTACCCATGTGTCGCCAGCCTTCATGACACTCTAGCGGAATGGCTTAGGTTTACAAATCTCAAACTTGTAACTTGTATCACACTAACCTATTTAGTTTTTGGTGAAAACCTCTTAAGGCGGTCGAACTCAACCTCTTGCCACAACAGTACGGTCGAGTATCCCCCAAACTCTAATGACGAGTACAAAGACAAGCGCTGCTAAGGAAAAAGAGCGTGAAGGTCAATAGACCACGCGACCTTTAAACACCAATGACAAGTACAAAGACTCGTGGTGCTGAGGAAAAAGAGCGCGGAGGTTGACAGACCACGTGACCCTTAAACACCAATGACGAGTACAAAGACTCGCGATGCCAAGAAAAAAAGGCCGTAGAGGATAATAGACCACACGACTCTTAAGACGAGTACAAAGACTCGCGGTGCTAAGAAAAAAGGGCACTGAGGTCAATAGACTAAGTGACCCTTAAACACCAATGACGAGTCCAAAGACTCATGGTGCCCACGAAAAAGGGAAAGGTCAAGGACCGCGGATTGCCCGACCTCCATTGTTATATGCAAACAGGCGGGAAAGGTCAAGGACTGCCCAACCTCCTAGTCGCCTAACAGGCAGGCAGCTCTCTGGACTACCCGATGTCTTTCACACGGACAACAATACAAGCACAACATCTTCTGTTTATGCTCATGCCACAACAACTGCTAGCAGGTTACCTTCGGGAATGAGCCACCTAGCTCCACAACCGCATCACGTGAGTTTCCTTTAGGAACGAGTCGATGGGCTCGGGAACCGCCTAATGTGGATCATGGAGTCGACGGGCATCCCCATCTGCATGCACTGCAAATTGCGTGACTTGACCTCCATACAGAATCTCAAGGATGAGCTACATGTTCTTGCTTGTGTTCATGGTCTCGAAAATGTACCCTCCCTCATTAGCCTTATTGAGTTAACTCGAGGATCAACTAAGAAGTCCCTAATAAAACTTTTTGTTATGCATCTTGTTGAACTTACAGAATGATCCTCTTCGATTATAATGGTCCTACGTGCTCGGAGGAATGGCTTTCCATTCTTCAATCGCATGCGCCAATGTGAGTGTTATGATCGAGTAGTTGGGGCATTCCAAGCTTATAGTCTGTTGGGTTGTGTCAGGGTTCGACCAACAAAGGCAATCTCAACATTGTCTACAATGCATGAGGATATTTGACATGTGTTAGAGGATAAAAGGGTGACGATGATCATCCTACCATTCCACAAACAATGGAGAGGTGAGCATAATGAGATAGAGGAGAGTGTGGGACATGGTTGGAGAGGAGTAAATCAGAGGGTAATAAATAATGCACGGTGCTAAGTGGCTATCCTTGTGGACCGTGGATTAGGTAGTGGGTCCCAAACTCTAGGGCCTACGGCCATCGCGTAGCAACGAGTTTGTGTAATCTTCTTTGGTGGATCTGATGATCGTGAGGCCTTGGAGTTTGGTGGTAGGATGGCGGAGCATCCTACAGTTAAATTGACCGTTGTAAGGTTTGTAGAGAAAGATGAGAAGATGAGTATTGACATGATGTTGCAACTCTCATCAACTAGCAAGTGTGGTGAACATAACTATAGTTTCTCCACTGCTGAGATAAACCATGAGAGGGAAGGGGTAAATTAATTTCCTTTTATCTTTTTGCTATAAGACTGTCATATTTTTAATAGCAAATTAATTCTATAACATGCAATAAAATTACTTTCTATATAAAACAGGAGCTAGATGAAATTGTTGTTGCCGAGTTTCAAAGCAAGTGGGATGGGACGGTAGAGCATTTTGAGAAGGTGGCTGACAACATTGTTGAGGGAATTTTGAAAATAGGGCAAAGTGGGGAATATAATCTGATAATTGTAGGCAAAGGTCGGTTCCCATCAATTATGGAATCTAGATTAGCAAAGTGCCAAGCTGAGCATGTAGAGTTGGGGCCTATTGGAGACATACTGGCCTCGTCAGGCAATGACGTCGTGTCTTCAATACTAATCATTCAAAACCATGATCTTGCCCACGTAGAGGAGGCTCCAGTGTCTAAGGTAGTTGTGCACACCGAGTACAAGTGTAACGCCTGTCCTTATGGTAGGTCATTTTATAAAATATTTTGAGAAAGAACGACGAGAATTATCGTCCGATTTAAAACTTTTTGCTTCTTTCCAGGATGCAAGACTCTACGTTTATAAAATAAGAATGTGCTTTTGTAATAAAAGAGGTTTACAGCTGAAGACATCAATTTTAATAATAAAATGCCTCTCTTACATTTGAACCTCGTGCCTAGACTTTCGTGCTCTTCCCCATGGGCCGTGTCCGTCCCGACGGATACTTCATTTCCTTCCCTGTGGGGGGGGGGGGGAGGGGAGGGACATGCATAAAAATTAAAATGAGTCGAAGACTCGTAAGCATTACTTCATGCAGTTAAAATATAACAATGTAGGTTTTCATTCATGCATTCATCATTACATACTATACATACATGCATGCGTGCGTACGTGCGTTCATTTGAAAACTTCACTGGACGGGATTTTCCTTTCTTTTCGTAAAACGTTTCACCCGTCAGTGCCTTCATTTCTGCAAGAGTGCAGTGCCTTCATTTCTTAAGGTGCGTTCGTGCATGCGTACATACGTACATATATACATTCTTTCTTTTCACTTTCATAGGCCGGTACATACTGTTACGCCCCATGTATTAGGGTTAGGGCCCTTTGACCTAGATTTCGCCCGTGGCCACAGGTTGGGAATCCCATATCATAGGGGGTAGCATTGGGTGTACTACCAGTACTACTTACCCGATATTGCAATCTGCCCATTCATTGGTATCCTTTCATTATTCATGTGGCCGTTACGTATCTTCATACATTTCATGCTTTCATTCATTCATTCATGCCAGCTCTGAAGAGTTGGAGCTTTCATTCATTTCTTTCTTTCATTTAACATGAGAAAACATTTCTTTTCGTGAGAAAACATTATTTCGTGAGGATGGGCTCGAACGTCCTCTTTCATGACGTCCACGAGCATCACCTCGCGGCATTCACAAAAGTATCAGTTCGTATCGTCCATAAAACATAAAGCACGGGCTCAAACTTCACCTTTTGCGGCATCCGTAAGCATCACCTTGAATGTCGGCATTCGCGGCGTCCGCGAGCATCACCTCGCGGCGCTGGCGACAGCGTCGGTCCGTAGGATCCGTGAAGGCGTCGGCTCAAGCTCGTCTTTCGTGCATTTACATCAGTTCGTTTTCTTTGAAAATACATACAATAGATATATCTTATAGTCATTCACTCGCATGCGTACAATTAATAACTTTGGGTGCGTAAAAAGGGGCTTTCATGGAAGGGTCGTACGTACTTATACGTTTGAAAGCATGGCATCTTCTTTCGTGAACATTTTCTTAAAGAGAAGAGCTTTTTGTTTTCTTTTCGTAATTTCTAGAAAACTCCAGAAGGGCATGAACGTAATACTTACCTGGACTCCATGCTATTTGCATATCATGCAGTCCATTCATGCGCGTGTCAGCTGGCAACCTACATGCATACATAACCTTAACGTCATTCTCTATCTAGTGCATAAGCAACTTAACTATAAATAGAACTACGCTATACTTGGAACACTCTTCTTCTATCTCATGCACTTACGTGCCCTTAACTACGTTAAAACCTTCGGAGACCCATTGCGGTCACTGCATCTTCCAACTCAGGTCTTGCCTCGAGTGCTCATTCACTAAAGTGAACCCATGATTCACCTTAGGATTAAGATACTAAGACCTCTGTCTCATTCTTCTCATTAACCACGTTCCGACGCATGACTCAGACCAACTAAGTCACGCATCCCTTCCTTAGACAGTACACTCGTCACTATCTTCATACATCTTAGCCCATACTAATCCTCATTCCCATCCATACAAGCCATATGGCTTTAAGCCAACTCTGAGGCTTAAACACTGTGTAACTGTGCTCAGGACAGATTACCCATTACATATGGTGAATCCGTCTGGTACACGTGTCTCACCAGACTACACATGTACCTTACCCCTTTATCACCTAAGATCAACATATAACATGTCGATCACTTGCTCGTAGGGATGAGGGCCATATTCTGATACCAACATTCTCTTAACCCGGCCAGCACGACTCTTCATGCTAGCCGTCCCATCGACAGTTCATCCCAACACTTAACATGACAAGACTCCATTCACCATTACGCCTTATGTCACGTCACATAGCTCGAGACTACTCTCAAGCTGTACCGTGACTTTGTCACGTCACCTGATATCCTGTTACGTCACTTCTATGCCAACTTCTTACTCATCACGAGTACGGTTCCTCACGTACTCCCGTCACATCGTGACATCTCGTCACGTTCCCGTTACGCCATTCCAAAGCTAACTCCTTATCTATCATAAGCACGACTGTCAATAACCACGTCACTTCGTGACGTTGCCCAATCATACTTCCGCTGCGTACTCTTACACTTATTCTGCTACTTCACGCATACTTCCAGCCGTAAGTCAATCACGGTGACACTTGTCACCTCAGACTACAGGCTGCACCATAACTACTTCAGGACATTGTTTCACAATTTCTGACACTATTCATCACGTTCTACGCCCATCAACTGCACAACCATCCTTATCTCTATGACACGCCACACGGAGTGTCGCTGCCTTATGGAGTACACTCCACGTATACTCCCTTCACATATGCCATATCACCATCATGACATATCCGCCACATGGTGCATTACTCCACCATATGGAGTACATTTCACAAGTACTCATCCCGTTCCACAATACGCCAGGAGGGTATATTCTACATATACTCTCTTTATGTCACACTACGCCACACACAAAGTACACTCAGCGTGTACTATTCCCACTCCGCATACGCCATGAGAGTATATTCTACACATACTCTTCTTATCCCACACTACACCACGCACAGAGTACACTCAGCGTGTACTATTCCCATTCCACAATATGTCACGTCACCAATACCGCACATACTCCACAACCGCATTACACGGCACAACCACGCCATAATTACATCACAAACTCCACAATCATACATCACTGCACACTTCACAACACATAATGCCCAACACTTCACATACACGGCACATCACATCACCACACTACACAGATATGCCCAACACTTCACAGCACACTACACAGCGCATCTCAATACAACACAGTCATTCTCCTAATACTAACAACACAGTCCACAACCTAATCAACTAATCAATATCTAACATAATTAACGAGGGATAGAGAGTTATACCATCGACGGGATAACCCGTGCGTTGCTCGCTGATCGTCACAGCCGATGACGTCGGAGAGATCGTATGTGGCGGCTAACCCACATACGTTGACTGTTTGGGCGTTTGGATAGCTAAGTGTGGTCTTAGGAGGGCTCGTGAAGGCCTCGTGATGGTGGCTATGAAGGGCGGTACACAGCGTACCTAACCGTGTATAGTGGCGGTCAGTCACACTCAGTAACTGTCCATCTTGTGCAGTGATTACCCACCAGGTAAAGTGGTGGTTTGACCCTAGGGCTCGGCTAAGGGAGGTGCGGTGGATCTCGTGGTGGCATCGAGGTGGCTCACGGCGGCAGATCTGGCCGCACAGTGAGTGAGAGGCCGTGGGAGAGTGAGAGAGAGTGTGCGTGCATGAGTGACAGATCGGGGCCATGGGAGGTTGGGTTGGCTTGGTGGTGGCCTGAGGAGGCTAATGACGGTGGTTACCCACCGTGGGTGGTGGTGCACGACGGTGGAGGAGGTGCAACCTGTGTGTGCGTGAGGGAGGTCGTGCATATGTGAGGGGGAAACCCATGCATGGAGGAGAGGCTACTGGCCATGGTTGACGTGGAAGAGGAAGGGGGAGGTAGAGGGAGGTCCACGGTGGTGCCTTGTGGCCGTGGGAGTCGCGCACGGTGGCGCACGGTGGCGCACGGTGGAGAAATGGGTTAAAACCCATTTCGGGTACTTGCCGTGGAAGGAGAAGGAGGGCTGCGTAACAGGGGCTGGCTTCGGTGGAGGATGATGGCCGGTGGCAGAGGAAGCTATCGTGGGAGTGGTGGCGCCGTTGGGCGGCGCACGGCGGCGCTACGTGCATCAAGCCCATTCGGGCTTTGCACTTCCAGCGGAGAGAAGGAGAGAGCGTGAGGGAGAAAGGTTGCCACGGGGAGTCTCGCCGGAGGGAGAGGAGTGCGACGGTGCCGGCAGTGAGAGCTGGCGGCGCACGGCGGCACGGGCTGTGCGATGGAAGCTACGGCGTGGGAAGAGCTGCGTACAGCGTACGCTTGAGGGGAGGGAGGAGAGAGAGAGCTGGGAAAAAGTGAGGGAAAGAGAGAATGGTCTGGGTATTTAACCCAGTCCTTTCGTCTTTGGGTCTACAAAACGATCTAACGTAAGATATTAAAATACTGATTTGAAAATGCGTAAACATTAACTTAATTAAAAGCACTCAGAGGAATTAAGGTAAATATTATTTTAAACTAACTTTAGTTTATAAAATAATATTTCTTCATCATTAATAAAACGATGAAGTCTTATTTAATATCTTTAAGAGAATAAAACCTTTAAATTAATTAAAGTCTTCAACATAATTTAAATCTCATAATATTTCAAATGACGGGAATCATTTTAATAATTAATATTAAAATGATTTTTGACAATTATAATATTTTGGAGCTCTTTAAAATATTATAATTGTCTCATTTAAAAACAAGTTTAACTCAACGATACTGGAAATACCTCATATAAATATTTTCAGTACATTTAAAATACTGGGCGTGCCTTAGAAGTTACCTAATATCTCGAGAGACACGTTGTCATGGTTCGGCACACATGATGATGCTCGCAGTCGCCAGAAAGAATGGTAGACTTTGCATAATTCCGTCATCAAAATTTGCTTACGTCAGAAAAGAGGAGCCTTACGTAAGAAAAGAGAGAAGCTTACGTAAGAAGAAAGGAGCGGGGGTTACAACAAGAAACTCAAAGGTGACAATTTGTTGATTGTAGGGGAGATTTCGAAGGATGTTGTGTGATCAAACAAATTTGTAACAATATTATTACGTCAATTGCCACCAATTTCCTTTTTAATGATTTGGGCCTATTGTTGTATAGCATAAAATGATCACTTCATTCTCAATTGTTGGTCTTGTAGAAATCATGATCTTGGGTCAACAAGGAGAACACAAATTGTTGATATACAAATTAATTAGCACCTACAGGCCGGATGGAAGAAAGAGTCCTCCCTTGCCCACGAGAGTGGCCTAATGGTCACTCATGAGTCGATACACTTTGCTTGGGCTCATCATGATAGTGAATACTAAATAAATATAAATAAGATAGCTAGCAAGAGATGCACAGATTTACGTAATTCGGCATAAAGTCTACATTCACGGGAGTTTGGAGGGAGATCCACTATAATGAATAATTTTACAATCTTTCATAGTCTCAATATTTACAGTACAATGGGAGTTGGTGACCTTTTTTAGCCTAGAGAAGATAATCCCTTATAGTTCCTTTGATTGAGGTAGAAAAAGCATTTCGAGAGATCCCTTTTTGTCTGCAAGGAGGTCCCTTTATATTAAGGCCTCGAGAGTGGTTGATCTCCTGGCAACTTTATGTCACTTTTGCTTTTAGGTGTTTGACTTAACTCCATGTGCTCCAGCTCTTGCCTTGTCTTGCATTTCCTTTATTTTTCCTCTTACTTTTGATTAGAGTTACCCAGTGGATTGGGCCTGGTATATTTTGGGGGTGCTATTTTGGTCTTTAAAAGATACCCGTGATTCTTAAGACTGACTTGCTCAAACGAGAAAGTCTTGGGAATTTTTCAATTAACCAAAATACAGATTGTCCGTGAAAATCGGTAGAATATGAATAATAGAAACCTGTCCCTGATTTTTCCTTCCTGTGTGATTCAATGAGGATTTTCAAGGAGAGACCTTGTCGAGATATATGGATTTTTGACAAAGGTCGTAAGGGATGTGCCTTTTGGAGGCTTATTCGTCTATAGGATAGTTAAGTGGATTTATTGTCAAACATTTCAATGATCCTGGTGTGATGCACATTCTTCTGTTTTCGTTGCTACTAGTGATAGTAGATTCTTTGCCCTTGGGTGATTTATTGTTTGAAGTTTAGGGTATGTTTGTAGTATCTTGCACTTAGATGGTCAAGGAGCTTGTCGACTCCCCGGGTCCATTCCAGGTAATTGTTGAGTTCATTGACTTGTTCCAGGATAAAACCTGCACGAGGCGGTTGTAGAGCTTTATAAGGTCATTCTTGGAGGAAACCTGTGCAAGGCGTTGCTAAGCTCAGAGACTCGTTCTCGAAAGTAACCCGCGTGAGGCTGTTCTAGCATGAGTGTTGGTACTCGGCGTTTGCTAAAGGAGACACTTGTCCATGTTGGCATTGATTGCCAAGTGCGAGTGATGCACTCAATGGAATGTCATCAACCTTGGATCGCCAGATGAGAGTTTTAGGGCACACGACTTTGTGGGCGAGGAGTGATGCACTCAAGGGAGTGTAATCATCATTAGGTTGTCAGATGCGAGTTTTAAGGCACATGGCTTTATGGGTGAGGAGTGATGCACTCAAGGGAGCGTCATCATTGGATCACTAGATGCGAGCGCTAGGGCATGCAACTTTGTAGGCAAGGAGTGATGCTCTCATGGAAGTGTCATCATCCTTTGATTGCCATATGTGAGTGATAGGGCACACGACTTTGTGGGTGAGGAGTGATACACTCAAGGGAGCATCATCATCCTTGAATAGCCAGATGCGAGTGCTAGGGCACCCAACTTTGTTGAAGGAAATGCTCTCAATTGCTCTACTATGGCGGGAGACATAGTTCGACCACACTACTCCTTTGGGAGAAGTACCTCACTGTGCTGCTGTAGGGGGGAGCGATGCTCCACCGCGTACTGCTCTGTTGTGGCTGAGGTGTAGCTTGACTTCATTGCTCCTATGGGGGACGTACTCGACCCCGCCACTGCGGGGGGAGGGGGGAGAGATGCTTCAACGCACCATTATGACGAGAGATGTGCTCGATCGCTTTGAGAGGTTTTCACCCAAAATTGAATATGTTAGTGCAGATTATCCAAATTACAAGGTAGGGACTTGTAAACTTGAGCCATCTCATTAGAGTGTGGTGAAGGTCTGAGGTGCATGGGAAAGGCTCGTGGGTGATTAGGCTGTGGTAATAATGAAGATCCGAGGTAACCCGTGATTCTGAGCAGTCTGTTCTAACGAGGATAAGGACTAAGATGCCTAAGCAGTGCCCGAGAAGGGCCTTGTAGCTGATGTCCCAAACCAGGTTGACAACTTCTAAGCTTCCTGTCTAGTGGCATCAGATTGACGTCGAGCATCCTCTTTGTTTGGGGACATGGATTGTCAATATTTGCCCTTAGGTAAGAGTAGTGAGCGAAGTATGTTCCGGGGTTGTGCAGCCATCAGAGTCTCTCATGGCCTCCAAATCTTCATAGTACAATGGGGTCGATGACCCTTTTTAACCTATAGAAGATAATCCCATGGAGTTCTTTGGATTGAGGTAGAAGAAACCGTCTGAGAGATCCCTTTTTGTCTATAGGGAAGTCCCCTTATACTGAGGCCTAGGGAGTGGTTGATCTCCTGCCAACTTTATGTCACTTTCACATTTATGTGTCTGACTTAACTCCCTGTGCTCTAGCTCTTGTTTTGTCTTGTCTTTCCTTTCTTTTTTCTCATACCTTTGATGAGGGTCACCTAGTAGACTATGCCTGGTGTATCTTGGGCCTAATATATTTTGGGAGTGCTATTTTGATCCATAACACAAATGATTGGGTTTTGGCAATAGAAATTTATTGTAACGCTTGGTTTTAACTAAAAATAACTTAAAAAGATCTATTGCACCATTCTTTGTGAATATAAAGGATGTGAAGGGGCCACAAAAGATTCGATTTGGCATGAAACATTTCTTAAAAATTAAGATAATTTAATATCATGCTTCCACTTGGTTTTACCCAAATAAAACATACAGTACTTTTATTTATTTTCCCATCGTAAATATCTTCAAAACTTTCTATAATGCTAAGGAACAACCAAAACTTTGAATTAAAACAATTGCTACGTAACCTTACATGGGTAAAAACCCAAACAATTTTGCATGGTCTAAGATATTCGTCTTTTTTTTTTTTTAGTACACTGCGGTATTCCATGTAGTGCCTAGATGATATTTCTAATCCCATACCCTAGGTCATGGGCGAGTGTTTAAAATCCTTGACAAAAGTCGAGCAGGTTTAATTAGATTAGATGAAATGCCACCTACTGAAACCCATTCGCCTTGTTAAAAAAACAAAACTTTTAACATTAAGTTACTTTATTTTTTACATCATAACTTATCTAAAAAACTTAAACTGATAGGAAGATATAGATTTTATTATTTAGTTTATATCTTAACACTCCCCTCACGTATGGGTCATACTCAATTTGATCAATGAGTGGGCCCAACACGTGGAATATTTAATTAAATTAGGTGAGATGTGAAGTCCGATTTCTAACTCAATATCTCTGCTATGATATCATGTAAAATTACCATTTGTCTCATTAGCTTAACTCGTCACATTGATCTTGCCCATTGGATCATTAACTCGTAGGGGTCACCGAAAATTCGCCTACTAGGGGGGTTGTGTAGCAACTCTTGGAACAATAATTTCAAAATAATTCAACCAAAAAAGATGATGCTATCCTTGGTGAAAAGTCATTTCACTTCTCCCTAGCTGAGCTTATATGTGGTTTTGGCTGAGGTGAGATGCAAGATCACCATTAATGTAGTGGCTTTGGCAACACAAAAAATGGCTCACAAGCCAAAGCCACTTTTACGGTGATCTAAACCATCCCATGTCACCACAATCAAGTCATCACGAAAGAAGTTCGTGAACACCACCTTTGAAGCAGTTTTATTTGGTTGTCCCCAATCTGATAGATCAGCGGAAGGAATGGGGATAGGGTTTAACCCACTTCGACCATCTATGAAGTCATTTCCATGACCCCGTTTATGATCCTCCATGTCTTTCGTCCAATTAACAATGTCTTTGTAGTGACAACATCAATAGTCTCTTTTACCTTGTAATATAACCACCTTCCTTCACCTGTAATAAATATGTACTCATATTGTCTAATTTCACATATTTTTATTTTATTTTATTTTTTTAGTAGAAAGAGGATGGCACCTCCAAACTTTATTGATAAATAAAACCCTAACTTATGATGGAGGAATACCGAACAAACCAACAAACTAAACAATCAAACAACCAAAACCAAAAAAAAAAAAAAATCAATCCCGGACCAACTAACAATGTGTATATGGTAAACCTGAACTTTCCAAACGCAACATGCCTTTTAATGCCAAAGGGAGCTCATTGAAATCATAAAAATAACCGCACAATCCCTCCTCATCACGCCTTGCCAAAAACTCCGCTACCATATTACATTCCCTATATTGATGAACCATAGAGAAACTAATATTGGATGCCCTTGAGATCTCTACTAAGTAGGGAAAAGAAGATAAACAATATCTTGCTATTAGAAACAAAATGTGCTAATATTAACCAAAGAAGAATTGATTTGACATCCACATAGGATCCAAAGGTCCAAAAACTACACCCTAAATGTCATAAAATCAGTTCAAATATGGAAAATACGTTTTTATGACGTGGAATCTCATCTATGTAGAGCCTAAGTTGGATCTAACCCAGAGAACTATATGTTGAATAAACGATCCTAATTTTCAAAACTAAGTATAAGATAATCTAGAGGCTAGCAAACCTGCCCTTGGACCTCTAGGCTCCACCCTGTTGTGTATGTTGAAAAAATTGAAGAGGAAATGTCATTTGTTTCGCATATTCCAAATAGCTTCGAGCTGTAGTATTTTCATAAACGCCACTTCTATTGATCACCATTGACAACTTTTATGCTGATCTCCTCATGGTCAGAAAACCCTTCCCCTATACATTCTCGATCTCTCGTTAACCTATTAAGAAAGACTGACCACATAAGAATTAATTAATCAAGTGAACTTACATTTAGTGTTACCAAAATGACAGCCATTATGAAAAATAAGACAAATAGCCCCACAAAATCAGTTTTTCCATTTTTGCGACAATTTGCTAGCTCTTCTCTAAATGGCTCATCCTTCACTTAGTATGCTAGATTTTTTATTTTTTATTTTAAATTAGTCAAGTCAAATAAGTTTTTCTTTTTGTAAAACTTTGTAAAACTTGTTTTCTGAAGATACAATTACCCATCATTTCATGTTTATATATATAAAAACAGAATGCACAATATGTCAGCATGGGCTCACTCAAACCAAAATAAATATCACTCCTAATGATTAAAATTATAAAGAGAAACGACATGCTAATATTTAATAATTCGATCTTACATGTTTATTAGAAGACAAGTTCTAGATCAATAAAAGTAAATTTATAAATTGATGTGACTTGATTTGATGTGTTGGATTAATTTTATAATAAAAAAAACTTTACAATTTAACGTATTATATATAGATATCCTCCTCGTTCACAGTGGAGGCCTTCAATTGAGGCCACATATTGATATCCTCCATTGACATTGACTTCATCAGCCTACCACCGATGCTGCTTAAACCTTTAACATTGCAAGTCAATCGATTGGTTTCTCCTCAAATCAACACTGGATTTATTGTTGCTTTTGGGATGTCCAGCTTGCTCACCGCTTTCTGTAACCCGTTGTTATGATCTTGAAAGTTAAAAGCTTAACTAAATTAGTATCCAACAATCTTAGGAATTCTAGATTAATGGTTGAGTCTTTAACATTTGGTATCAGAGTAGAGATCACATCACAAGTTCAAGTCACGGAGGAGGCGACCTATAGGCTGGATTAAAATGTATTACTACTATGTATGGGCATGGTGTTAAGTCATTGAATACTGATATATGAGTGAAGTCGCCAAAAGGAAAATGGCTACCACCGGGTCAGTATAGATAGAGTGGGCCGCCGTGAATGTCAGATTCTAAAGTGTGATGGGATGTTATGATCCTAAGGGTTAAAAACTTAACTAAATTAATATTTAAGAGTTTTAAAACTTTTAGATCAATGATTGAATCTTTTAACACCCGTTAATGCTTTCTTTCGAGGTGAACTTGCTTTTATCTACCTACCCTATCCGATAATACAAAAGACTTGCGACTGGAGATTTTCAATAGTCACTTTGAGACATTTTACTCGATGCATATCTCTACATTACGGGATGCTCTCGCAATAACTGAATCATTCAACCAAATCTATAGATGAGTAGTATTATATGTACTTATAATTTTATATACAATATTCATTTTGTCAATTTTGTTTAAATTTAAATTTTAAATTTTAAATTTTATAATATTCAAAATATCAATAACTAATATGTTAGCACATATTGTTATGTTATATAAGTAAAAATTACAAGTAGAAATAACATTTCTTCATGGATTGATCCAGCAACCATTCTCGACGAGTAACCATGAAATTGGACTATTTATTTTGTACAATTTTCTGATTATGTTTAAACTTGTACGTACACTAGATCTAATGTATTGGGATGTTTGTTAGAACTCCCACTCCCTTATGTATTTTTTAAAAAGAAAATAATAAAAAAATCATAATTCGCTTGTGTTATTGAAATGGAGTTAATTTCTTTTGATTGCATTAGAGGACTTGTATTGGTTTCTTTATATGCATACGTACAGTCACATCTTTTGAATTGGATTATGTATCTTTGAGTCAAATAATAATAAAATATTATTTTATTATTATTTATTCTTTTCTTTTTTTTTTTTATATATATTTTACAATTAGCACTACTGCAAATTCTATCATTTAGCAATCACTAGAAGTTTTTTCTTAAAATTCTATCAGTTGGTGGGGGGAGAGAGAGAAGGGAGGAGAGAGAAAAAAATATAATAAAATAAGATTTGAAGAGTGAACAGTGCATATTCAAATTTGTAGAAATACTGTTCATGGCTATGAAATTTTTTGAATATATATAATCTAATGCAATCCAATTTAAGATCATATTATATAAATATATAGATGTATATGTAGATACATAATCTAATAATAGTGCTATAAGTTCACCAAGTTTTGAGATGTATATGTACTTTTAGAAAATCTAAAAACATCCGTTGTTTTTAGTAGATTGGTCAAGGGATCTATCCTTTTTCGAGGGTTGAAGTTGTCGCAACGGGGCAATGCCCAAGAATATTCCAACTAAAGCGTAGATAATGGGCCTATGACCGGAATGCCTAGAACCATAGTTTAAGAGCCTACGGAGTGGCGTAGGACCAAAAGCCTACATAGGGCCCACAACCCAAAGCCCTACAAAGGGTCCATATCTAAAAAGACATTTTCGAGCCAGCCCAACATTGGCTCATCACCCGAGCCAGCCCAAAAAGAAAAAGAAATACCCCCAAGCAAGAAAAAAGAAGCCTACCATCCATATCTACTCACAGGCAAGATGAGGTAATGATCTCCTTGAAGCCTCACTGCCTCGCCAACACATGACCACCCTGCTATATACATTATATATATATATATATATATATATATATATCTTATATATAATAAGCGTGGATAAGCAGGTGTCAAACAATTTTTTCTTCTGATTTTACCCCTGCTTTTATATACTTTTTACGTTTATTTCCTTCGTAAAATTTTTTTCAATTTTTTATTCCGATTCTATCCCTGCTTTTATATACTTTTTACGTTTATTTCCTTCGTAAAATTTTTTTTCCAATTTTAACCCTGCTTTTATATTGTTTTTCCGTTCATGTCCTTAAATTTATATCTTACCCAGAACAATTTTTTATTCCGATTCTACCCCTGCTTTTATATACCTTTTATGTTTATTTCCTTCGTAAAATTTTTTTCCCGATTTTGACCCTGCTTTTATATTATTTTTCCGTTCATGTCCTTAAATTTATATCTTCCCACTTTGTCCTTATTTTTAAATTTCTTTTCCCATTTTATCCTTGATTTTTACTTGTCTTTTACGTTGTAAACTTTTTTTGTCATCGTCTAGAATTTCTTTTCTGCTACTTCTGTAATATTTTCAGATATAAATATTTCCTTCTCCCATTTTCTACAAGTTTCTGGATTCAACTTTTTCTCAATCAAAATATTTGATTCTTATCTGTTTCCAGCCGCCTTCACCGTTTTCATTTAATATTGTCGAAATATTTCTGCTCTCAACTTTATCAAATTTACAGCTTTTTACTACAGTTTTCCATGGGCTTCTGGATTACTTCTTCCTTCGGATCTTCTTACATTCTAGATTGTTTCAGATCAGATTTTAATTTATTTTCTTACATATGCTCATCCTTTCCACCGCTTCCTAATATCTGTAAGAATTATCATGATTTTTACATTTATCTGAATTTAATCTAATTTGTCTTTTCTACCGCCTAAGCTGGTGCGTACTTCCTATAAGAATATCCTCACTCTCCTTACATTTCTAATGTTTTCTATCTCTGTTTCAAGTACCTCAAATATCTTTCTTTAAACCCTATGTTCTAAATTTCTCTTTCAACTTTCGAATCTCGCAGGTTAGTTTTCTTTTTTCTGTTTTCTGACTAATTGCTTACATTATTTACATGCATGCAATTTTTAAGTTGCTGAATTTTTTTTGTTTTGTAGGTTCTAAATTTGTCTTCCAGCTTTCCAATCTTCCAGGTCAGTATTTGTTTTCCTGTTTTCTCACTACTTTCTTAAGTTATTTACATATATGCAATGAAAATAAAAAATAAAAAATTTACATCACTATTTGCATTAAAAGAAATAAATTTTGCTTCGGAAACTTGGCTAAATCGTCATTCCTTTGTTGCTGTTCTTGCCTCCATTCATTTCTAAATCTTCATTTATTTTTGCTGTCTTTAAATTTCATTCTCTGTTTATGTATACAGTATCTGGAATAGAAATAGAAAGAATAAACTAAGAAATAAAATTATAAAGTTAAAAACATGTAATTCATGTTCACATGTACAAATATTCATTAAAAATCAAAGAAAAACTGATACTAAACAAATAAGACTTTCAGTATACGTCGGGGAAAATGTATAAAAACTGATACTAAACAAATAAGACTTTCAGTATACTAAAAAAACAGAGGCATGTATAAAAAAAAAAAATTAAGAAAATGTTTGTACAAATATTCATTCAACTCGAAATAAAAATGATATTGACAAAAAAGACTATGAATATAGGTCAAGAAAAAATTATTTCATCAAGACTTGAATTGCATATGTTCATATAACGTCTAAACAAATACCAAACATAGTTAGGTATACTAAAAGAACACAGTAACATATATAAGAAAGAAATCAGAAGATAACAAATAAGAAGTTGAAAAAATTTTAGTGGATGTACATATATTCACCGAGCTCAAAACAAAATTGCTGCTGACAAAAACGTAGAAGAAACAAATTAAAAGATGACAAAAAAAAATTTCATAACATGCAGTACATGTGTATATCTACAGAGATTCACTAAGCTGAAAATAAAAGTAATTCTAAGGAAAAAATTAGGTCAAATCATAAGAAAGACAAAGATTTCTTGCCATTTCAAACTTAAAAATTTCGAAAGAAAAAATCCATCCAAACATCCCAACATATAAATAAAATGACAATAAAAACACATCAAACTAAATGAGAACATAGCAAGAATTTCTTGGTCGAATGTTGCACCTTTAGAGAAATACTTTTACGTTGATAACATGCATATACATAACGTAAAAGACAAATGTAAAAGACATATAACTAACGTGTCAAGAATTTTTTCCTTCAATATCCTACACTTTTTTTTAGGTCTTCCAGACTTAATACTTAGAATTACAAAAATTTAAACCAAAACTCATAACATGTAAATAGATATGTTATATATATGTCTCAAACATGTGTATGAGATATAAAATTCCAAATATGAAAAATGTTGGTATGCGTATAGGAAAACAAAAAAACCTCAACAGAAAGGAACTATGTGCATTGATTTATCTAGAGATTCACAATAGAAGAAAAAATAATTACATGTAAAAAACAGCAACAACAAAAATATGAAAATATGTTGACATTTCAAATAACAGAACAATACAGTCAAAGTAAAATAACAGAATCGATATTAAATTTTCACATCTAAGAAAGAAATGATAACAATAGTAAGAAATAAACTAGACATTTAGAAACTTACAAAACAAAACAAGAAAATAAATAAAGTTATGAGTGGACTCCTGGACATGATTCCATCAAATATATGAATCTCTCTAGAAATGAAAAAATATCACTTAAACTGAAAAGAAATTTGACAATGACAACTAAAATACTAGCCCATACATAAACCATAGACAGAAAAATAACCCCAAACAGAATACCAGATCACAGAAAGTAAACGCTCTACAAAAAAAATTTACAAGTATAGAAAAACATAAAACAAAAACAAAATTTTATCTACATATTTGAAAATGTTTTCCATATGTATAGGAAAAAAATAATCAACACCGATACATTTATGTACAAATCCACAAGAAAAGGAGGAAAAAAATTCACAAACAGATCAACTAAAAAGAAAAAAATTAGATAAAACCACAAATAAGAAACTGTGATGCACATCTACCATGTAATACATAAATCTTAAAAAATAGATTAAATAAACAAAATAGATTTCATTGGCATCAAGAATGTCTCCATCTTACAGATTATGTAAAATAAACATAGACAACAGGAAAAAAAAATTAAAAAAAAAAAAAAAAACCCAGCTGCCATGAAAATTTGTTATCAACAAACCACAAATAAACATAACGACTCAGACTTTAGCATGACCTCTTCAAATATTTGAACATCTACTCAGATCTAAACACAAAACAAAATCAGAGATATACCAAGTACAAATAAATACAACAAATCATCTTCGATCCGTCCGTAGAAACCGCAAAGGTAACAGAAAACCCACACAAATAAAACCATTCAGAGATATAAAAAAAAAATGAGCTAACTGTGATGCACATCTACCATGAAATACATAAACCTTACAAAATAGATTAGGTAAAAAAATAGATTTCATTACCATCAACAATCTATCCATCTTACAGATTATATAAAATGAATAAACCCAACAGAAAAAAAATTAAAAAATAAACTAGCAGCGATGAAACTTTGTCATCAAAAAATCACAAATAAACATAACTATCCAGACTTCACTATAACCTCTTGAAATATTTCAAGATCTAGCCACATCTAAAGACAAAAAAAAAAATCACCGATATACCAAGTACAAACAAATACAAGAAGTCATCTTCGATTGGTGCGTACAAAACACAAACGTAACAGAATATCCAAACATATAAACCATCCACAGATTTAAAAAGAAATACCATATCAACTACCCAAACATATAAACCATTCACAGATTTAAAAAAAAAATACCATATCAACAAAACAAAAAACCCAAAAAAAATTTAGCCAAGTACGAAGCCACCTGATGAGAGGCAAAACGTGGATGGCTTCTTCGTGTTGATCTGGCTGACACAAGCACAAAGCTACTTTCCATAGTCTAATGGTGAGATTTTGATGCACTTGAAAGAAAAGGAGAAAGAAAGGGAACGGGGATGGAGACGATGAAGACTTTGCGCTTAGGGTTTCGTTGGTAAGAGCAGTCGGTGGGGATGGGGGAAAAAAAACCTGAAGGTAGGCTGTGATATACATAGCTCGGCTGTGCTTACACAGAGATAGAGAGAGAGAGAGAGGGAGAGAGAGAAACCGAGAGAGAGAGACGAAACCCTTAGGGTTTGCTTCGAGAGACAGTTTCGAGAGAGAGACCGAGAGAGAGAGAAGAAGACGAGGGGGCGGCGAAAGGAAGAAATGGAGAATGCGATGTATTTATACCCCTTGTGAATGGTAGGGTTCCTTCGCTTCAAAACGACACCGTGTGAGATCTATCTGTTTCTATACACTAATACCCGTGAATTGAAAAATAAAACAAAAAAAAAAGACAGTTTAAAACAAAAAAAAAAAAATTTTACATTACTTATTACAAATATATTTCAAAGTTAAAATTTAACCTTATAATAAATTATATTAAATTTATTGATAAACATAAATTTCTAAAAACATCAATTTCACTATTCTGCAAGTTTTATTTGCACTGAAAAAAAAACTCTTCTAAATACATAGTTAATTTTACTTACATAAGATGATAGTTGTTCATAAAATTTTATTTACATATGATTTTGAGTCTACATAAACTGAGCTATTGGTATTTTTTCCCCTAGGTTTCAAATGATTAAAAAAAAATTAAAAAAATTCGTTTGTTTGTGAACTTAGGTATTAACAAATATTTTATTCAGATAAATGAATTGTATATAAGATTATATTAGGCATTTAAATTACCAAAAAAAAAATTTACTTATTCTTAAATTTTATTCATGTAAATTTATACAATAATAAATATTTTTCAAATTTAATAATAATATTTATAAAAATATAAAAATACAACGTGCCCTATGGGAAAAAAAAATTAAAAGAATGAAAAAATAAAAAATTTACCCAGTTAAAAAATAG
This sequence comes from Juglans microcarpa x Juglans regia, assembly GCF_004785595.1. Classification (NCBI taxonomy): domain Eukaryota; kingdom Viridiplantae; phylum Streptophyta; class Magnoliopsida; order Fagales; family Juglandaceae; genus Juglans; species Juglans microcarpa x Juglans regia. The sequence continues at coordinate 28,388,912 of NC_054603.1, read as the reverse complement.
AGGCAAAAATAAACTTTATATATTAAAGAAAATAATTGAACATTACATCTTCTTACAGCTACATAAAATTGTTATTATTAAATACAATTACTCACTATTTCTTTCATATCTACTTAAAATTTTAATTCTAAATAGTTTAATATTGTATTAGTTAATTCGATTTATATATTACACATCTTTTCTGCCTTTTTATTTTTTAACTAGGCATATGTTACTGATTACATGGTATTTATTTGTGTTTTAAATATAGATAAATATTCTAGCATAGCTAACTGCTACGATTTAAATATAGATAATTGTTCTAGCATTCAAAATTTAAGATTATCACATATATGTCAAAACAAAGAAAAAAAAATCACATTTCTATAAAAAGAATATTGCCATTTCAAACTTAAAATATTTTACAATTAACACTTTTATATGTCAAAAAAAGATTAATACAGTATACATATGCGTCAGAAACAAATAATGTTCACGCCTCAAAAAAATTTCATGCCCATATTTTCGACTTAAAACATCTCAAATTTTAAGTTGAAAACAATTAAATTCAACTTAAAATTCAGATTAACGATTTCATACTCATAACATAGAAAATTTAATTATAAAATAACTCCTCACAATACATGTTATAAACATATTATGCATAAAATTTATAATTACACTATGACAACTTATAAAAAGTAAGTCTTAACTTCAGAATGTATTCGACCAACTTCTATAATCATCGAGCATTGGAATGTAACTATCAAAGCAACTGAATGGATTTTGCTCCTATTATGACCAATTCTATTGACACTAAAGTTTGCCATATTCGTCGAATAAATAGGGACATACATTTTACATATAAAGCGTATTTTTAACTGTATAATATAGTTGTATAACTATTTCATCCAGTTAACCTATGTGATTATTCATTCAACCAATATGTCAAACTCTATTCTAAATTGGCAAGACGAAAGATCCAAACAAAACCCATTCAACTACTTCCACAAGTAGATAGAAATGCTCGATGATTATAAAAGTTGGTCGCATATGCCTCAAAGTTATACTTCATTTCTTGTAAGTTATTATGTTATAGTTATAAACTTTATACATATCACATGTATAATATGTAATGAGATAGTCACCTATTATAGTTACATTTGAATATAAAATATTATTACATTATATTCTAATATGTTTTTGTTGCTTTATTTAACAAAACACAAAATATTATTACAATAATTATGTGATGTTATATAATATCTTTCTTTACAACAGGGATTTTGCTCTTCTCACTTTCTGCTTCTCTTCCTGTTCGTTGTTCGCTTCTATTTCCTCTGACCTTTTATTTGCCAGTATCTCCGGGTATGTATTACTACTGTTCATACAAATAAATGTTATTATTCTATATCTTATAAGATTTATTGCATTTTTATAGTATAAGATATATTTATGTACGTTATCAATGTTGATAATTGTACTGTTTAGTTTTTCCATTCTTCTTTTTGTGCTTTGTATTTTATGTGTTTAACAAATTGTTATTAATCTTCTGTTAGTTTGTAAGATTGCTGAGCATTCCTACCTTGTAATAAAAATGCCGACTGGTAGGTCAATCTTATTTACAAAAAAATTAAATACTTATTAAAACTTTTGTAATTAATTTATATCTAACATTATTTAAAATTAACTTCTGAAGAACATGGAGAAAATGCTACCAAAAAGAATTGGTACAATTCTCAATCAGAGGAAAAGAGAGAAGAAATACGCCGAAAGAAGAGACAAAGGTATGCTGAGCTAAAACAAAATCAAAATAAGAGAAATCAAATGGAAAAAACATCCCATCATATTTTATCTCACACTTCAAGAGATGATGGAATTGTTTCTATAAGAGAAATTGGATCTTCTTCAAACACTCGCGATTCTGACAATACTATAAATACAAATAAATCTGCTCCTGAAAGGTTAAGGCCTTGTACCTCTAATAGTAATGTCAACATTCCAACAGGTAATACTTGTTTTAGACAAGTACTGAAAACTATCTTTTTGGAGCCATACCATCTACCATCAGTTACTTCATATCAATATTGTGGAGCAAAAAGATTTTATCATGAGCCAAATAGATTTTGTTGTGCTGATGGGACAATAGCATTGACTTGTACTCGGATTTCAGACGAGCTTTATCAACTGTTTACTTCTGATTGTATTGAGTCTGAAAATTTCCGTACATACGTACGTACATACAATAATAAATTTGCTTTCACATCTTTTGGAGTTAAATTTGATACAAACTTATGCAGAAGAAACAGAGGAATTTACACATTTAGAGTTCAAGGACAGATATATCACTACATTAACAATCTAATCCCTGAAGATGGACATCCTTCGTATTTACAACTATATTTCTGTGACACTGAACATGAGCTAAACAACCGTATAAATAATGCGGAAAGATTGGATGCTTCTATCATTGTTAAGTTGATGAGTATACTTAATGTTAATCCATACTGTCGTTTCTTCCGAACACTGAACAATATTCCAAATCTACAAAACCATACAATCCGTATAAGATCAGATGTTGATCTAGACCAGCGTGTTTACAATGCTCCATCAGTATCACAAGTTGCAGCTATATGGATAGAAACTGACACATGTACTGAACAAAAAGGCCGAGATATTATTGTCTTCAACCAAGCAGGTGGTAGTCATATTGTTCAGTATTATTTTAGTTGTTATGATCCATTACAATATCCACTACTGTTTCCTTTCGGCGACTCGGGTTGGCACCAAGGAATTAAAAAAATCAAAAGAGGATCAATATCATTAAACACTCAAACATTAGAAGCCTGTTCTGTTGAACATTCAAATAGCGCAGAAGAATTTCTTCGGAACGAACAAATACTGATGGAAAAAAAGAAGAAATTGCCAACAGTTTCTTGTCGTGAATATTATTGTTTTAAACTACAAATGAGAGACACATATAGATCAATTTTATTATTATCTGGCCGTTTGCTACAACAATTTGTTGTTGACATGTACATTAAAATAGAAACATCGAGATTAGATTATTTCCGTTCAAAACAACATGAAATTAGATCAGATGTATATCAAGGCATTGTAGATAGTATTTCAATTGGAGAAACTAATGGTTCTAAGATTGGAAAACGCATTATCTTACCTTCATCTTTTATTGGAGGTCCAAGAGATATGCGTAAAAGATACATGGAAGCAATGGCTTTAGTTCAACGTTTCGGCAAACCTGACATTTTCTTGACTATGACATGCAATCCAAACTGGAATGAAATCTTAGAACAACTGAAACCACATGAAGAAGTTCAAAATCGTCCTGATTTAATTGCAAGAATCTTTAGAGCAAAGTTAGAAGATTTAAAAAATGATCTGTTCAAACAACAAATTTTTGGCAAAATTGCAGCTTATGTTTACACTATTGAGCATCAAAAAAGAGGCTTACCTCACGTTCATTTCCTAATTATACTTCAGAGAGATTGGAGATTTATGCCCCTGAAACTTTTGATGAAATTGTTTCAGCAGAAATACCTGATAAAACAAGTAATTTACACTTGTATAAGGCTATGGTTAAACATATGATCCATGGTCCTTGCGGAGTATTGAATCCAACGAATATATGCATGAAAAAAAATGGCATTTGTAAAAATCAATACCCCAAAGAATTTGCACCTACAACAACTATTGGAACTGATTGTTTTCCACTGTATAGGCGTCGGAACAACGGAATCACTGCTAAAATTAGAGGACAAATTTTAGACAACCGATGGGTCGTTCCTTACAATCCATACCTTCTTTCCAAATATAATTGTCATATTAACGTTGAAATTTGTTCTACAATTAAAGCTGTTAAATATTTGTATAAATATATTTATAAAGGACACGATCGCATTGCTTTCAATATTATAAATGAAGAAAATAATGAACAAATTGATGAAATCAAACAATTTCAAACAGCCAGATGGATTACTCCACCGGAAGCAATGTGGAGAATATATGGTTTCACACTTAATGAAATGTATCCATCAGTTTATAGTTTACATTTACACCTTGAGAATCAACATTTAGTATCTTTTCGTGCACACCAAAATCTAAACACTGTTCTAAACTCAAGTCTGTCGAATAGATCAATGTTAACACAATTTTTTTATAGGAATGAAATCGACGAAAATGCCCGAAACTTGTTATATAGAGAATTTCCTGAAAAATTTGTTTGGAATCCAGAATATAAAATTTGGACCCCAAGAAAGAAACAAATTGTTATAGGTCGAATTATTACAGCTAATCCATTTGAAGGTGAAAGATATTATTTGCGGATACTATTAAATCACATTAGAGGACCAACATCGTTTGAGAAATTAAGAACAGTTAATGGCATCGTCCTGCCAACATATCGCGAAGCAGCTACTTCACATGGTTTATTAGATAAAGATAGCAGTCTCGAAGATTGTTTAGAAGAAGCCTGTCTATATCAAATACCAAATAGTTTAAGACGTCTTTTCTCAACAATTTTAGCATATTGCAATCCTACAAATCCAAAAGAACTCTGGGAACGATTTGAAAAAGAAATGTCTACAGATTTTATTGCAAGAAACATACCATTAGGAACAGTTAGAAGAATGGTTTTGCAAAATATTACTTCCACACTTGAATCCATGGGAAAGAATATAAATATGTATCATTTCGCTCCTACCGATACATTTTACGACGTCGAAGAATTTATCAATAGAGAAATTGATGACGAGCGAGCTGTCACAATTCCAGAAGAAGACCTACTTGCATCAAATTTCTTAAATTCGGAACAAAAGAATGCATATAACTTGATACTACAAACCTTACTGTCAAATGAATCTGATGCATTTTTCATTGACGGTCCTGCTGGTACTGGTAAAACTTTTTTATACAAAGCGCTTCTAGCTACAATCAGATCAAAAAATATGATAGCACTTGCAGTCGCATCATCAGGCGTTGCTGCATCAATCTTACCTGGAGGACGAACAGCACACTCAAGATTTAAGATTCCACTAAATGCAGATAAAGATAGCACTTGTAATGTAACCAAACAAGGAAGTCTTGCTAAATTGTTACGTCTTACAAAGTTAATTATATGGGATGAGGCACCTATGTCTACAAAATATTCCATAGAAGCATTGGATAAAATGTTACGAGACATAAACGATATAAATCTCCCTTTTGGTGGCAAAGTTATTGTTCTTGGTGGAGACTTTCGACAAATACTGCCTGTGATTCGTAAGAGTACAAAAGAACAACAAATCGATGCAAGTTTGGCTTCTTCTTACATATGGTCAATCTTGAAAAAAATCAAATTAACAGAAAATATGAGAGTTAGATTAGATCTTGATTTCTCACAATATCTAATTGAAGTTGGCAATGGTAATGCTCCAATAACAATTGATGAAAATATCAAGATTCCACAATAAATGATTGTCTCTTATAACAACGAAGTTGAATCTCTAAATTTTTTGTTAGATGTTGTCTATGGGAATATGTCAAACTATTCAAATAATTTAACAGAGATGGCAAATCGGGCTGTGTTAACTCCAAAAAATCGATCAGTTGACGAAATAAATGCTATTCTCATTGATAGATTCCCTGGCGATATAATACGATATTATAGTTTTGACGAGACAGTTGATGCATCTGAACAGGGAATTATGGAAGATTTCTTAAATACATTAACACCGAATGGATTACCACATGAATTATTACTTAAGAAAAACTGTCCTATTATGTTAATTAGAAATATTAATCCTTCAGAGGGTTTATGCAATGGAACACGGTTGACATGTTGTAATTTTAGTCGCAATATGATTGATGCACAAATTTCGTCTGGCCACTACAGTGGTAAAAGAGTTTTTATACCTAGAATTCCATTTTTACCATAAACAAATGAAACTAATGGCTTCCCATTTAAAAGAACACAATTTCCTATTAGATTGAGTTTTGCAATGACAATAAATAAATCACAAGGACAAACGTTAAATTTTGTTGGAATATATTTACTGGAACCTGTTTTCTCACATGGACAATTGTATGTTGCACTATCTAGAGCTAGAACTTCTGATTCAGTAAAATTGCTTATAAGACCAACATCAAGTACTATTTGTGAAATAGATTATACAAAAAATATTGTATATAGAAATTTCTTGAAATTAACAAATTCATTGTGATATAATGTAAGTGTTTAGATTCTTTTAATGTCGTTATTATTTATAAACTTGCTAATTTAATTTATTGATATTATATATTTTATGTAATGTATTAACATTTCTCAATTTTGTCTACTTTATTTGCAGTAAACATGCGGACTATCTATAGATCTATTAAAGATATCACTCAAAATACCAGAAATTGGAAAATAAAAATGATTGTTGCTGAAAAGTCACCAAAACGTGTGGCTCAAAATTCACCTACGAAGTATCAGAATTTGGTACTCATGGATGTTGAGGTATGAAAAAAATCTATTTCATTACTTATCATTGTTTTATTTGAGATTTAAGATTAAACAAATAAATTTATTTTTATATTTTTATAGGGAAATTGTGTACAAGCAGTCATTTTCGGGAAAGACATTGACCTACGTGATGACACGCTCAATGTATATCAATCGTACTACATTGCTAATGCTTTCGTCAAACCACTAGATGCAAGACATAGAAGGGAGGCATATGAGCTTCAGTGGATAATTAATTCCCGAACCATTGTCGAAAATATTGAATACGACGAATCGCCGCTTAAACCACCAGATTATAATATTATTCCTTTCAATCAACTTGATATCTACAAAGATACAGATGCAGAAGTAGGTACGTATTATATAAATCTGTTAATATTTTTATATGTTTCTCTTGTTACAAAATAATAATAATAAATTTATAAATTAGATATCCTGGCAATAGCAATGAGCACGAATGCACCAAGACAAGTTAACACAAGCCATGGCAAATCATTGGTGCAAGACATATATGTGATCGATTCAAGGTATGAATATATATCTTTTTATATTGATAAAAATATTTCTACTTTAATACCTTAGAATATTTTTATTATTGTGAATCTAACATTATTTTTAACTTTTATAGTGTAAAGGTTCTACGTTTGGCAATGTGGAACAGATTTGTTCACGATGAATGCTCTGAAATTTGTAACATTATTATGGAAAAGCCAATTGTCCTTGGAACAAAAATCAGAGTCTCTTCGTATAACGGTATTTTTCCTTACTATTAACATCCTTATTAATTATTTATCTTGCATTTATATATTTATTTATATATGTTTATAATGTAGGCTTATCATTATCGTCGCGACCTACGAGTGTCTTCACCATTGAGCCCTTTCTTGTATCTGCCATTTCATTGCGTGCATGGTAAATTATATGCCTAAATTAATTTATTATACTTCTTATTTAAATGCAATATAGATTTTATATTAACCTTTATCGATATATTAATATCTTCCAATATATTATCCTATATATTTAGTACATATTTGTTATTATTTAAATGTTTTACTCTATTTATCAACTCAATTGTCCAGGGCAACAGAAAACAACTCATTACTTGAAGAAACAATTGCCAAAAATTTGGATAGGCCAGGTGCATCAACTTCAGGCAGTTCTACCGATCCATTAGTGAAAATATCAGAAATTGTGGAAGCCTTAGAGTCTATTCCAGCAATGACGGTATAATTTACATTTATCGTTTTACTTGATCAATAAAAATAATTTCTATACAATTGTTTATTTTTATCATTTTTGGAAATATAGAAATTAAATGTTAGTTTTTATCAAATGAAAATAAAAGAAAAAAATTTGCCATTTTTGCGTTATGAATTTGAAAAAATTCATATGTTTTGACTAAAATTATTGGTTATTCATTATCTTCAATTAATATGATATTATTACATGTTTATTGATACATTTAATTGCCAATTTTTTTGCAGCAATCAACATTTATGGTTAGAGGGAAATTTACAATATCTGATCTGCATCAACCATTTTTTTACTTATCATGTGCAAAGTGCAGTAAAACCACTGGATACGAGAAAGAAGAAGAGTTCTTATGCTATAATTGCAAAGAACTAACAACCGCACAACCAAGGTAAATATTTATCGTGATATTTGAAAATTAACAATTATTACATTACAATTGTAATATATTATTTCGTAATACGAAGGAATAATAACTTATTTATTACTTATAGATCTCGTGTTTATTTGGAAGTATTCGATGACAGTGGCTCGATCGCAGTAGTGGCCTTCGAATCTACAGTTGAACGAATTCTTGATTGTACAACAACAGATATTGTACAACATATAGAGCAGATAAAATTTATACTTTCAAACACATTTAAAAAATTTAAGAAATTATTTTTTTATATGTTTTTTTCATTACAGGAGGATCACTCGTACATAGAAAATATTACAAATAAAATCCAAGATAAAGAATGGACGATCGTTTTGAGTGCATCTATGAACGAATTTGGGAAGTTGCGCCAAAACAAACTTAATGTATTATCTGTGAATGACATACCTGGGACAATAGAATAGTTATTTCAGAAATTTTCTTTTAGACTTTCAGTTATTATAATGTATAATTATAAGGAATTCATATGTAATTATGAGATAACTCTTGCTTTTTATTTGTAATTATGATGATAATGCATTACCTTCAATAGTCACTCTTTTATATATAATAAAACATTTTATAATTATAAACATATTCGTGCAAAATCATACGTTGTGATTATAAAAATTCTACAAATTATATATATAATTATTTTTATAATCAATGTGAATCTTAAAATATAAATAAACTATTAGATTTTATAATTATATATATGTATATTAACCTATTTTTTTGTATTACATATTCTCCAATTTCATAAATATGATTTTCTAAATATTTTTTCTTCTTTTCACATTTGGGCACACGTGCAATGCACGTGTTTCTTTTTACTAGTATATATATATATATATATATATATATATATATATATAAGGGAAACGAGGTCCGCAAGAGAGATGAGGGGATGGGGAGGAAAACTCCGCCCACTCTCTCACTTGCCATCTCGTGATATATATTTTCTCTTTGACCAGTACTATTATTAATTTCCTTATTATCTTTTGTTAGGTCTTGGGCCAACAAGTTTTTGAGTTTCAGGCTCATGAATTCCTCCAAAGACATCTCGTGAAAAGACTGTGCCTGCAGAGAGAGAAATTCAACTAACTCGACAGAACCTAACGCGGCATGCATGCAACATATATATATATATATATATATATTATTGCATGGGCACATGATAATAAATATACAAGTATATATATACATGTATATATACCATTAATGTCTCATATTTATATTATCTATATATCATGTTGCATGTCACATATATATAAATATATGATAATATTATCATGTGTTATTAATTTATAAAAAAAAGACAAATTATTAGTTATTGAAATTCTTAGGCACTGCCCAAGAAGTAAGAGAAACCATACATGAGATGGCCATATGAATTTCTATTAGCCCTTCTACATTCAACTACTTCTGGATCTTTTTTTGATGCCCCATCTATATCATGAAGCTTAAACTTGCATATTGGAAATTCTTCTCTATTAACTTGTCCAAGGAATCACTAATAGCTTTACTCCCCCTTGTTCGGAGATCAGTCAAAGCCTACCCACCCTATAAATAGCAGGCGGAGGACTACTAATTGATGTACGGTTTCATATTAAATTTAGTTGGTCTAAGTCGAAATCAAAATCATCTCTAAAAATGAAATTGAAATATTTCCATAAAAGACAAAAAGTAATGTGAATTGGCGATTGGAAAAGAAAATGGCTAATTTCGGGGTAATGCGCGATTCTGATGCCCATAGCCAAAGTTTCGGCTAGAATACTGCCACGTGCGCAATATTATCCTAATCTGAAGAATTTGTTAGAAGTGGAAATAAGAAGTCGAAATGAAGCCCCAATGTGGAGAAAAATTGATTCTCATTACTGTATATTTTAGATACAAGGTTCTGCTACATATATATACATTATAGAAAAATAGAAAAGAGAAAAGAGAAGAGTCCTAAAATTAAATTTTTATCTTCTACTGATTTACAAGTAATCTATTGTAGTTTGTTGGTTTAGGCATTGCTTTACATGTCTTTCATCACTTTATTTGCTTTTGTGTGTAATTAGTGCAGCCTTTGAGAGTGATCTGTGGCCCCATGCTTTTCTTCTGTTGCTTTGCTTTGCTATGCTAGTGCTTTACACCTTTTAGCTGCTGCATTGTGCTTTTCATCAACTTGCTTGCTGTATGGTATTTTCTGCATGATGTGGTGTACTTCTTCAGTGTCTTCATGTTTCTTTTCTTGTACTCATCTTTTGCTTCGTGAGACTCTCCCTCAAGATGGCCATAGATGTTGAATATTCCCATCTTGGACAATAAGAACTGAAAAACAAAAATTGTTAAGGCCTTAGTGAAGATATCTGCTAGTTGGAACTTTGAGGCAATGTGGACATGTGTGATGATTCCAGCCAAGACTTTTTCTCTAATAAAATGGTAGTCCAATTCGATATTTTTAGTTCTCTCTTGAAAGATGGGGTTCTTTGTGATATGGATGGCTGCTTGGTTATCACAGAGCAAGAGAGCAGGTTGTGCATGGTCAATGTTGAATTCCTTTAACATACTAAGGAGCCAAATAATTTCACAGCTTGTAAAGGCCAATGCTTTATATTTTGCTTTTGCTGAGGACCTAGAAACAGTCACTTGTTTCTTTGATTTCCAGCTTACCAATGAATCCCCAATAAATATACAAAAATATGTGACTGATCTCCTAGTTTTGGGACAAGCAGCCCAATCAGAGTCACTATAGGCTTTCAAGTGTATAGATGAATTTGATGATAGGAAGGTATCCTGGCCTATAGATCCTTTGAGATACTTGAGAACTCTATAAGCTGAGTGTAGGTGAGCTTGTGAGGGTTTGTCCATAAACTGACTCAGAACATTTACAGCATAGGTAATGTTTGGCCTGGTAATGGTTACGTAGATGAGCCTTCCAATGAGTCTTCTATAGGCTGTAAGGTCTTGTAGGATTTCATTTATGGTATGACTCAATTGTGATTTAACTCAATGGGTGTGGAAGCAGGTTTGGTGCCAAGTAACCCTGAGTCTTTCAAGATTTTGAGGGTATACTTCTTTTGACAGACATTTATTCCAGCTGATGATCTTGCAACCTCTAGTCCTATGAAGTATTTGAAGGGTCCAAGTTCCCTGATTTTGAATTTTCCATGAAGGTAAGCTTTGAGTAGATCAATTTTTGCTTAAGAATTGGCTCATATTATGATATCATCCATATACACTAAAAGTGTTGTGAAGACTCATTTTTTACTCCCTTTGGTGAATAAAGAGTAGTCAGATTTGGATTGATGAAAACTAATGGTAGTGAGTGAGTTAAAGAATTTTGAAAATCATTACCTTGATGCTTGTTTAAGTCCATAGATGGACTTATTCAGCTTGCATACCAATTTCTCTCCCTCAAGCTGCTCTCTGTCAATGTTGTAACCAGGTGGTAAGTCCATATATTTCCTCATCGAGATCCCCATGTAAAAAGTCATTATGAACATCCATTTGAGATAAAAATCAGTTTTGATAGATGCCAAGGCAAGAAAGACACAAACTGTGGTGAATTTGGCCACTGGACTAAAGGTCTCTTGGAAGTCAAAACCCTTTCTTTGTGTGTATCCCTTTGCTACAAACCTTGCTTTGTGTTTTTCAAGAGAACCATTAGATTGGAGCTTGACTTTGAAAACATATTTACAACCAATTGTAGTTTTGTTGGGGGGAGGAGAAGTAATAGTACAAGTGTTGTTCTCTTCTAAGGCATTGAGTTCAGTGTTCATAGCATCCTGCCAATGCTTAAATTGGACAACTTCACTATAGGAGGATGGTTCAGAAAACATTGAGAGGGAAGCAGAAAAAGATTGGTGGGATGGGGAGAGGTGTTTGTAGGTCAAGTGATGGTGGAGTGGGTGAAGAGTTGAAGAAGGTGTGGGGGAAGTATTGATGAAGGGATGGGATGCTGCTATCATATAGTGGTATTGGTGGAGATAGCTAGGTTGATGTCTATCTCTGGTGGACTCGAAGTGGAGGGGTGGTAGGCAGCTCATGAGGTTGAGGTGGAAGAGGAGTTGAATCAAGGGAGGTAGCAGGGAAAGATGTTTCAGATTGTGAGATAGATTGTGACATGTGAGTGGGTGAAAATGAGTCATCTGGTAGGGCAGATTGTGACATGAAAGTGGGTGAAAATGTATCATCTGGTAGTGCAGGATGGAGTACTAGATTTTGGGGAAAGGAAGAATGGATATCCTTAGAGGAATGAGGAGAGGGAATGGAGGTGGGAGATTGGAATGGAAAGACAGATTCATGGAAGATTACATCCCTGTAAATGAATGTGAAATGAGTTTCTATGTCATAAAGCTTATAACCCTTGACATTTGCAGGGTATCCTAGAAAAATACAGGGCTTAACTCGTGGCTCAAACTTTGTTCTGTGATGTTTGGTGGTGCTAGCATAACTCATGCATCCAAAGACTCGAAGGTGAGCATATGAAGGTGGTGATGAAAAAAGTATTTCATATGGAGATTTATTTTAGAGAAGAGGTGTAGGTAACCTGTTGATGATGTATCCAGCTGCTAGAATTGCATCTTCCCAAAATTGAGTAGGCAATGCAGGTTGAAACAGAAGGGCTCGAGCCACATTTAAGTGGTGTTGGTGTTTCCTCTCAATAACACCATTCTGTTGAGGGGTATATACACAAGACTTTTGGTGAATGATGCCATGATCTTTATAGAAATTGGCCATATCGAATTCAAGGCCATTGTCAGTCTTGATTTTCTTCACTTTCTTATTGAATTGAGTGTGTATGAGTTGGAAGAATGGCTGTAAAATAGATCTTGTATTTGATTTTAGTTTCATCAGGAAAATCCAAGTCACTTTCGAAAAATCATCCACAATAATTAAAAAATAATGAAAACCCTGAAGTGAGGCTTGAGAATATTGTCACCATATATCATAGTGTATTAGGTCAAAAGGGAATGAACTAGTGGATACACTTGAAGGAAAAGGAAGATGCTTTTGCTTGGCCAAATGACATATTTTACAATGAGATTGATCCTTAGACTTTACATCAGGAACATGAGAATGAACTAAATTCATCCTTTGTGAAGATAAATGTCCTAATCTAAAGTGTCATAGATAAAAAACTTGTGTGGCTGCTCAATTGACTCGAGTTTGATTGGAGAGAGTTGAAGGAGGATTGATGTTGCTGTCATGAGAACAAGGTAGCAAGTAATATAGGCCAGCATGGACTTTAGCAAGTCCAATCGTCATGTATCTGGTCTTTGAGTGAGTTTACTAACTGAGATCAAATTGAATGTAAATGAGGGCACACATAGGACATCAGTCAAGATTAGTGATTCTGAAAGTTTGACAGTGCCTATATGTGTAACTTGAGCCTTTGTACCATTTGGGAGCTGTACAAAGGCTTGTATGCAAGAAGAGGGTTTGTCAAAAAAGGAGGTGGAGCACACCATGTGATCAGTGGCTCCTGTGTCCTTGATCCATGGTGTGTTATAAACATCAGATTGCTCATCTTGGGAAGATGAGCTCTGTTTGCAGTGGTTCATAGAACTAAGATGTGAGTGATTAATAGGTAATGAAAGAGTGGAGAGGCAGTGATAATTACCTGCTAAGTTTGAGTGGGGTGTGATTGAGGAACTAGTTTCAGAAGTATTAGGTTTAGCAGAAGCAGGAGTAGGCAGTATTGGCTTGGTTTGTCCCAAGTTCAGATGAGGGAATTGAGCGTTGACAAGAGCCATGAGATGCTTTGCTTGTGCCTGAGAGAGATTAAATTGAGAGGCACTTGGAGCAGGTTCTTCCTGAGGTGAAGAGGTGACCTGTGCAGTAACTTGGTTTCCTGAATATGAAGCAGCATGGTTACTTCCAAACTTGGTTTTGGTAAACTTAAAGTTTGGTGGGAATCCTACTAATTTATAACACTTATCCTTCGTGTGTCCAATGTTACCACAGTGGTGACAAACCAGGTTTGATTTTTCCCTTTTCTTTGGAAATTTTGGTAGGCTAGAAGAGCAGAAGCTCTGAGATGGGCAAAGCTGTGTTCGTTGCCTGCCTTTTTCTTTCCTCTTGCAAAATTTGTGAAAATGTTTTATCTAATGAAGCTAATGGACTTGGTAAGTAAAATGATTTGCCCCCTCATAGAATCATAGCTATCATTTAAGCCCATAAAAAACTTAAAGACATAATCTCCTTGTTGGACTTCACCAACAGTTTTTAAGGCATCACAAGTGCACTTTCCACAAGAACCACAATAAAGTGGTCTGTAACTGTGTAATTCTTCCCAAATAGCATTAAATTGTGTGAAGTAATCACTTATAGAGAGATGCCCTCGAACAATGCTACTGAGCTTGTGTTGAAGATGATAAATTCGAGCTTCATTAGGTTGAGCAAATCTCTCTTTAAGTTTGTCCCAAACCTGTTTAGCTAAGGTCATGAAAAATACATTAGATGCAATATCCTTTGAAACAAAGTTTAGGATCCAAGCAAGTAAGATGTTGTTGCATCTCAGCCATGACACATATGAGAGCTTTGACAACTTAGGAGTAGCAATGGTGCCATCCAGGAAGCCCTTGTTTTTTTTTTTTATTGAAATGGAAAGCATAATGATCTCTTCCAAGATATGTAATTCGAACTAGTTAATTGGGGGGGGGGGGGGGGGATACAATGACAGTGTTAGCATTGTCACTATGATGTGGAAAGAATGGATTGCTTGAGTCCTTAGTAAGGGAAATAAGAGAAGAAGAAGATGAGGATGTCATCACTTAGAAAATGAAGTTTGTTTGCAAATTTAAAGCAAACACAATAGGACAACTAGCCTACTCTGATACCATGTTAGAAGTGGAAATAAGAACTCGAAATGAAGCCTCAATGTGGAGAAAAATTGATTCTCATTACTATATATTTTAGATACAAGGTTTTACTACATATATATACATTACAGAAAAATAGAAAAGAGAAAAGAGAAGAGTCCTAAAGTTAACTTTTTATCTTCTACTGATTTACAACTAATCTACTTCAATCTTTTGGTTTAGGCATTGCTTTACATGTCTTTCATCACTTTATTTGCTTTTGTGTGTAATCAGTGCAGCCTTTGAGAGTGATCTGTCACCCCATGCTTTTCTTCTGTTGTGCTTTGCTTTTCTGTCCCAATGCTTTACACATTTTAGCTGTTGCATTGTGCTTTTCATCAACTTTTTTACTACATGATTTTTTTTGCATGTTGTGGTGTACTTGTTCAGTGTCTTTATGTTTCTTTTCCTTGTACTCATCTTCTGTTTTGTGAGAGAATCTTCTATTTGTTATCATATTTACGCTGATCTGCCTTCTTAAGGTAGTCTAAGTTGTCAAACGCTATAAATGTACATAGAATTAATTAAATGTGCATCATCAGACTCGTATCCCCCTTTGTCATTCGCGCTCTCTCTCTCTCTCTCTCTCTCTCTAAATACACACATGTATGTATGTATATATGGATAATGAAACATTGAGCTAAATTAAACTCCCTGAACCAATAACATGATGTTATCAATTGGTATGAAATTGGTACATACATCTTTTATGGAAAGTAGTTGAAATTTGTCTAAGAGCAAATTATTATAAAACAGATGTCTAATTGATTGCTAGAAAAATCTTGGAGAAGATGCAAATATTTCGTGATCTTGCTAGTTGACCAAATGAAAGTCGAGATTGCAAAGAAATTGATTAAATCCCATGAATGGAACATTTTCTAATTAATTAAGGGCAGCGTTGGACACAAGAACAAACATGTAGTTCTCATATGCTTTTGTATGGCTATGAATATCTTCTATCCAAACAGCAACGAAGACACTTCAGATGGGGTAATCTCACTTGTTTTGATCATCTTTGTCTTAGTAATGCTCATTGATTGAACAAGACATCACTTTTACATCGACCTTTCCCCACCAGATAGTCATTCCTCTTTTACTTTCCCATTTCCTTTAAGAGAAAAGATATTTACAACTGTGAATTGTGCAACTATTGCGTAATCATTTTGAAAAAAATAAATAAAATATGGGACCCACTTGAAGTGGCCTAGCATTTCTTTGTCGAGACTTGGGCACATTTGTTGAAGGGAAGTGTGTGTGTTTATTTTAGACCCAATTTCACTACAACTGAAACATGCGCAAACCGAGGAAACCCACCCCTACCACTCTTTGCAAGCGTTACACATCCACTTTCAACTTTGAGCACAAACAACATAGCATTCATATATCGGCAATCATGGGTTTGAAGATGTGCTCCTTCTGAGTAAGCACAATGTCTAGCCTCCCACTTTACTCTATCGATACATTCTGAATGTTCAATTCTGTTAATTCACTATTTGAGGTTGTGCAAGGTGAATTGAAAATATGCAAATCTACATCGTCATTGGTACCACGCTTGCCATATGAGACTTGTTGTATGTTAAAATTCTCGTTCAATCAATTACTGGTTTGGGCTGATTTTGTTGCATATTATTTGTAGGGTTGTAAGAAAAAACCCGAAAAACCACTGATTCAGTCTAGTTCAATACCAGTTCGGTCAGTTTTGGCTTGATTAAAAACTGGTTCGGTCCCCATTTTTATGATTTAAAAACCAATTTGTTATGATTTATAGCATATATTATAAATTATATGTTATATATATGTAAATTAATATAACATGAAATGTTAATCTTATTATTTATGTTTCTTTCATATAACTTACTCTTAAACATGAATATTAATATTAATTTATTAACATGTTATTATTTATCATTAAATATTTAATTATATACTTACATATATAATATTTTATTATTAAATGCTTGTTTTATTTAAACTAATTAGTGTATTTTTGCTAATTACTTTTAGCATTTGTTTGGTTAATTGGTTGTATACACGATGTTTTGAGCTGAAAATAATATTTTGGACTCTATCAAGTTTGGGCTAAAAGAATTATTCATTTGTAATGGAAAAACTAACCAGCCCAAGAAAAAAAAATCCTAAAACCAAATCACACTTCAAAAATCGAATCGAATTGAATTGAAATCAAGAAAATCGAAAGTTACGGTTTCCCAGATTAACCAGTCTGTTATGTTTCTTAGAATTCCAAGATCGACTTAAACCAATTCAATTCTAAAATATGTCTAAAACCGGATCAAACCAAACATAATACATCCCTAATTATTTGATTCCCATATGAGACTTTGTTACATGCTTGCCATATAAGACTTGTTTGTGATAGATTTGTGTTAAGCTCGCACTTGAAAGTAAGGGTTCAAATGTTTGGCTTTGTTTCTCTCATTCAAATGTGTCTATTATATTGTTACCCTAAGGCTTTCATAATTGTTGAGCCATGTGGGGGATTTATAGTTGATATTCTCATTCTTTTCGTGGAAACACAATGGGAGGGGTATTTCCCACCCAGCCCATCCTAAATGGGTCTGAGCCCAACATTTGGTCCCATTCCAGCCTGAGTCTCACCATTCTGAGGCTCCAGAGTCGCCAAATGCGTCCATCCCTCACGATCTCACCAGAGAAAGAAAGATGCGTGACGTGGGAAACCATCCACGGGGGACATATTGGACCCGCCGACTCTGACATCCCCTGTTACACCTAGCGAATGATTAAGTCAGTAGATAAACGGAAGATGCAGACTGTAATACCCTGCTCCTTCCTTCTTACTTACGTTTCTCCTTTCTGATGTACGTTCCGTCTTTATGACGTAAGCAAATCCCGAGGGCAGAGATTATGTGATCTGTCTGCTCCTTCCATCTAACGACTGCGAGCCTCGTCATGCGTGCTGAACCTTGATGGCGTGTTTCAAGATATATTAGGTGACTTCTAGGGCACGCCCAGTGTTTTAAATGTACTGAAAATATTTATGAGGAGTATTTTCAGTGTTATTGAACTAAACTTGATTTTAAATATGAAAATTATAATATTCTTGAAGAGCTCCAAAAATATTATAATTATCAGAAATCATTTTAATATCATTATTAAAATGATTTTAGTTATTTAAAATATTATGGGATTTAAATTATGTTGAAAGTTTTAATTAATTAAATGGTTTCATCATTTTAAATATATTAAATAAGACTTCATCATTTAGTAATGATGAAGAATATTATTTTATAAACTAAAGTTAGTTTAAATAATATTCTACCTTAATTCCTCTAAGTGCTTTTAATTAAGAGCCCGTTTGTTTTCAGAGATGAGATGAGATGAGATGAGATGAGATTAAAGTTAAAAAGTTGAATAAAATAATGTTAGAATATATTTTTTAATATTATTTTTGTTTTGGGATTTGAAAAAGTTAAATTTTTTATTTTATTTTTTGTGGGGATTTGAGAAAGTTGTAATGATGAGGTGAGATGAGATGAGATGAGATGAGATGTTTTTCGAAAACAAACAAGGCCTAAGTTAACGTTTATGCATTTTCAAATCAATGTTTTAATATCTCAACGTAGATCGTTTTGAGGATTCCCAGAAGAAGGGACTGGATTAAATACCAGACCCCCTCCCTCTTTCCCTCACTTTTTCCCCCAGCCCTCTCTCTCTCCTCCCTCTCTCCTTCAGCGTACGTTATACGCAGCCCTTCACGCTGAAGCCTCCACTGCACAGCCCGGCACCGCCGTGCGCCGGTGAGCCTCACCGCCGGCACCACCAGCTCCACCTCACGCCGGCAAGCCTCCCCAGCCTGATCTCTCACCCTCATGCTCTCCCTTTCTCCCTTTCGGAAGTGCAAAGCCCGAATGGACATGATGCCCATTGCACTGCCGTGCGCCACCACTCCCACGGCAGCTTCTCCTTCCGCCGGCCATCATCCTCTAGCAAGCTCAGCCTCCCTCTCCTCTTCCGTCGAGCACACGCACGAAACCCATTTATGGTTTCGCAGGGCTTCAAGGTCACCGATGCTCCTAGCGCCGCCGTGCGCGGATACCTTGGCCACCGGACACCACCACAGGCACCTCCTAGCCTCCCCCTTCCTCCTCCACGTGAGCTATGGCCAGAAGCCTCTCTCCATGCACGGCTTCTCCCTCTCCCTCAAGTGCATGGGTTGCACACATCCACCGTCGTGCGCTGCCACCTACGGCGGGTAACCACCCTCATGAGCCTCCTCAGGCCACCACCAAGTCAACCCAACCACCCATGGCCCCAATCTGCCACCCATGCACGCACACACTCTCTCATTCTCCCACGGCTTCTCCTCTATCGTGCGGCCAGAACCGCAGCCGTGAGTCACCATGGCGCCACCTCGACGCCACCACGAGTCCCACCGCACCTCCCTTAGCTAAACCCAAGGTCCCAAACCACCACTTTATGTGGTGGGTAACCATTGCACGTGATGGACAGTCACTGCGCGTGACTGATCGCCACTATACACTGCTAGATCCACGGTGTTACGCTCCTTGCCACCATCACAAGGCCTTCACGAGCCTTTTCAAGACCACACTTAGCTATCCAAATACCCAAACAGTCACCGTACGTAGGTTAGCCGCCACGTACGACTCTTCCGGCATCATCAACTATGACGATCGACAAGCAACACACAGGTTATCTCGTCGATGGTAGAACTCTCTATCCCTCGTTAATTATGTTAGATATTGATTAGTTGATTAGGTTGTGGACTGTGCTGTTAGTATTTGTGGAGTTCGCAGTGTTGGGCGTTCTGTGTAGTGAAGTGTTGGGCATATCTTTGAAGTGTTGGGCTTATTGTGTAGTGCGCTGTGAAGTGTTGGGCTTATTGTGTAGTGCGCTGTGAAGTGTTGGGCATTCTGTGTTGTGAAGTGTGCTGTGAAGTGTGATTGTGGAGTTTGTGCTGTAATTATGGTGTGGTTGTGCCGTGTAATGTGGTTATGGAGTATGTGCTGTATTGGTGACGTGGCATGTGGAGTGGGAACAGTACACGCCGAGTGTACTCTGTGTGTGTGGCGTAGTGTGGGATAAGGAGAGTATATGTAGAATATACTCTCCTAGCGTATGTGGAATATGAAGAGTACACGTAGAGTGTACTCTGTTTGGCGTGGTGTGTGAATGGAGTATATGTGGAGTGTACTCTCTGTGGTGGAGAGATGCACCATATGGCAAGTATGCCATAATGGTGATAGGTCATAGTGTGTATGAAGGGAGTATACGTGAAGTGTACTCTATGTGGTAGAGTGATGTACCATATGGCGGGTATGCCATAATGGTGATGTGGCGTAGTGTGTGAAGGGAGTATACGTGGAGTATACTCCATATGGTAGAGTGGTGCATCGTATGGCGGGTATGCCATATTAATGACATGTTGTAGCGTGTGGAAATGGAGTATACGTGGAGTGTACTCTGTATGGCATAACGTGTGTGAAGAGAGTACACGTGGAGTGTACTCTATGTGGTGGAGTGATGCACCGTATGGCGGGTATGCCATAGTGGTGATGTGGCATAGTGTGTATGAAGGGAGTATACGCGGAGTGTACTCCATGTGGTAGAGTGATGCATCATATGGCAGGTATGCCATATTGATGATAGGTTGTAGCATGTGGAAAGGGAGTATACGTGGAGTGTACTCCACGAGGCAGCAACACTTCGTGTGATGTGTCGCAGAGATAAGGATGGTTATGTGGTTGATGGGCGTAGAACGTGATGAATAGTATCGGGAATTGTAGAACAATGTCCCGAAGTAGTTATGGTGCAGCCTGTAGTATGAAGTGACAAGTGTCACCGTGATGGACTTATGGGTAGGAATATGCGTGAAGTAGCAAAACAAGTATAAGAGTACGCAGCAGAAGCATGACTGGGCAACGTCACGAAGTGACGTGGTTCCTGACAGTCAGGCTTATGATGGGTGAAGAGTTATTGTAAAAATGGCATAGCAGGATTGTGACGAGATATCACGATGTGACAGGAGTACGTGAGGAACCGTACTAATGATTGAGTTAAGGGTTGATGTAAGAAATGACGTAGCGGGATGTCAGGTGACGTGACAAGGTCATGGTGTAGCTCGGATGTAGTCTCGAGCTATATGACATGACATGAGGCGTGGTTATGAATAGAGCCTTGTCATGTTAAGTGTTGGGATGAACTGTTAAAAGGGATGGATAGCATGAAGAGTCATGCTAATCGGGTTAAGAGAAGGTTGGTATCGGAGTATGATCCTTGTCCCTCCGAGCAGGTGATTAACGTGTCATATGTTGATCTTAGGTGATAAAGGGTGTAAGGTACATGTGTAATCTGGTTAGACACATGTGCCGGACGGATTCACCATATGTAATGGGTAATCTGTCCTGAGTACAGTTACACAATGCTTAAGTCTCAGAGTTGGTTTAGAGCCGTATAGCTTGTATGGATGGGAATGAGGATTTAGTATGGGCTAAGGTGCATGAAGGTAGTGACGGGTGTATCGTTAGGATTGAGATGCGTGATTCCATAAGTCGGAATCATGCGTCGAATGTGGTTAGTAAGAAGAGTAAGATAAAGGTCTTAGTGTCTTAATTCTGAGGTGAATGATGGGTTCACTTTAGTGAATGAGCACTTAAGACAAGACCTTGAGTTGGAAGATATGGTGACCGTAAGTGGTCCCCGAAGGGTTTAGCGTAGTAAAGGGCACATAAGTGCACGGGATAGAAGGATAGTGTTCTAAGTAAAGCATAGTTCTACTTCTAGTTTAAGTTGATTATGCATTAGATAGAGAATGACGTTAAGGTTATGTGTATGCATGTAGGTTGCCATCTGACACGCACATGAATGGACTGCATGATATGCAAGTAGCATGGAGTCCAGGTAAGTGTTACGTTCATACTCTTCTAGAGTCTTCTTAAAATATATAAAGAAATGAAAACGAAACGCTTTTCTTCGCAATGCTTTAAGAAAAAATGTGAAATACGTTTTACGAAAGAAAATGCTAATTGTTCAAAAGTATAAGTATGTACGGCTCCTCCTTGGCAGCCCCTTTTTACACAACAAAAGTATTAATTGTACGCATGTGAATGGATGACTATACACTATATCTATTGTATGTATTTTCTAAGAACATCCACGAACTGATGAAAATGCACGAAAAGCATGAAACCGACGCTTTTATGGATCCTATGAACCGACACTTTCATGTGCACCATGAGGTGATGCTCATGGGTGCCATGAAAGACAGCATTCAAGGTGATGCTTGTGGATGCCATGAAAGCCGACGTTTAAGCCATGTATATTTTTAAATGATGTTTTCCACAAACGAACTGTTACATGAAGGATAGGACTGAAATGAGCTGAAAAATGAAAGACGATTTTCGGGCTTACGCCCCAAACGATGTTTTCTCATGAAAAAAAATGTTTTCTCACGAAAATGAATGTTTTCTCATGAACTGAACTGTAAATGAATGTTTTCTCATGAAAGGACTGTTAAATGAAAGAAAGAACTGAATGAAAGCTCCAGCTCTTTAGAGCTGACATGAACGAATGAAAAGCCATGAAAGACACGAAAGCATGAAATGTATGAAGATATGTAACGGCCACATGAATGAATGAAAAGGGTACCAATGAATGGGCAGATTGCAATGCCGGGTAAGTAGTACTGGTAGTGCACCCAGTGCTGCCCCTTGACTGAAAAAGGGATTCCCAACCCGTGGCCACGGGCGAAATCCGGGTCAAAAGGAAGACCTCTAATCCCAACACACGGGGTGTAACAGTGTGTACTAGCCTTTGAAAGTGATAAGAAAGAATGCATGTATGTATGTATGCACGTAACGCACGAATGCACGAACTTTTAAGAAATGAAGGCATTGACGGGGGAAAATGTTTTACTGAAAGAAAATCCTGTCCAATAACGTTTTCAAAAAGAACGCACGTAATGCACGTATGTACGTAAGCATGCACGTATAGTATGTATGAATGATGAATGCATGAATGAAAAACCTATGTTGTTATATTTTAACTATATGAAGTAATGCTTACGAGTCTTCGACTCATTTTAGTTTTTATGCATGTCCCTCCCCCCTCACAGGGACAGAATGAGAAGTACGCATCAGGACAGACACGACCATGGGGAAGAGCACGGAAGTCTAGGCATGGATTTTAATCGTACAAGGGACCCTTTTATTGTAAGATTAATGTTTTCCGCTGTAAACCTCTTTTATTGCAAAAGCACTTTTTATTTTATAAACGAAGAGTCTTGCACCCTGGGAAGAAAGTAAAATTTTTTAAATCGGACGGTAATTCCCGTCGTCCTTTATCAAAATATTTTACAAAAATTCTCACCACAAGGATGGACGTTACACAGACGACCCTCCATTCTCTAACGGAGGGGACCAGAAGTGTCTATGTTGTTCATGCAGCATTCAAAGCAACATCCTATGAGTCATGCCACATTGAAGGCTCTACTGCAAAACATTGTGTCACATTAAATACCAAGACTAAGGGATACAGGTAGGGTGGCTTAACCCTGACACAGGGCTTAGAATGTTCCCTGGGAATTTCGTATAAAAGCCCCATCCCAGGTACAAATAACTCTCTCTGAACACGATTATTCGAAGGCTAATACTGAAAACACCCGGACTAACTTACGTATCAGAGGCTCCCCAGATTAGCATAGACCACCATTTTCTTTGTATTTGCAGGTGAAGGTCCCGACTTGAGTTGCTAGAACCTTTCCCAGGTGTACAAAACAATACATTAACAGTGACACCATCTATGAGATCTTTTCGATAGACATAACGTGTCATTTGTATGTTAGCGACAACTCGTTCTCAAACAACTTGAGAACCAGAAGCCCTATTAGAAGACATGAAAGCACGCTTTGCAGAGATGGAGCAGTTGGTAAAGACGCTAACGGCACAAGTGGAAACAGTCCAAAGGAAAAATGAAGCCTTGCGGGCAAACGCTACTAGGTCGCCCAAAGACACTAAGCCCAGCCACAATAGACAGGACGAGTCGCGGTCATGAGTTTCGTGACCTCGTGGACAAATACAAAGTGATGTAAAAAAAAGGTGGGAGCCTCATCCTCGATGGACCAGATACTCACCAGCATGAACTTGCCTTATAGTATGGAAGTAATGGCTATGCCACTACTATCAAAATTCAGGATCCCTCAGATAGGCTTGTTCGACGGATCTAAGGACCCCTTGCAACATCTGGATACCTTCAAGGCTCAAATATCCTTTCACAAATTTCTTGGGGAAATCGCGTATAGGGCCTTTCCATTGACTGATATGAGCCCGTGGGAATGGAATCCTTTGAACCCATAATCAATTTGAAAACTCACTCAAGAAAGCCAAAATCAAGCTAATAAAAAATTTAGACCCATCGAGGAACTTGTTTTAAAAACCTAAATTATATGAAAATCTAGACCCGTTGAAGAACTTGTCTCAAGAACCTAAATTATAAGGAAGAACGCTAAAAAGGTTGTGATTTGCTTATGACAAGTTCAAAAGTTCATTTAAGAATAAGAGAAGATAAACTCAACTCACAATGAATAAATTCATCAAAATGATTAAAATGTGGCTACAAAGAGTATTTAAAGCAAAACCTAATTAAAACCCTAGTCAAAATAAATCTCCTTCTTCCCAAAATGCCCCTGAGTGAATAGTATCATGTGTACAGTAAGGCTACAGTACTCGGCTATAGTAACTTCTTAAAAGCCTAATTCAACAAAATAATAACTTTCCTAACATGCCCTTGAATAGGCGCCCTCCTTAAGTCCTTATAATAAACCAAATTATTCTAAACTAATAAAATAAGTCATTTAAATAAATTAAACAAGTTGAAAGCCTTCAAGTGTCCAAAGCCTTTAAGTCATGTTGTTGCCATGTTTTATAGCTTGTATCAAATGAATCAAAACTGGATCTTCATCCTTCAAGCTCATCTTGAATGTTGGGCTCTTGCTTGACTTGTCCCAAGTGGATTGTATCAATCCTTGTATTGTCTCTTTAATCTTCTTGGCTCTTGACCTTATAATTGGCCTATCTAGAACTTGCAAATGATCTCTAAGACTAGGTCCATCTTAGTGCACATCACCCTGAAAGGTATAGCACAGGAATGGTTAGCATCGCTAGTGCCAAACTCAATATACAACTTTGAGGACCTGGCTTGCCTCTTCATCACATAGTTCAAGTCCAATAAGAGGAGAAGATGCCTGACGGCTTACCCCCTGACCATCAAGTAGCAAGTGGACGAGAGCTTGAAGGCCTTCGTAGTCAGATTTAACAAAGAATGCATTACTATTGATGACCAAGATAAGAAGATTACTCTCGTCGCCCTCGTGGGAGACATATGGCCTCGAAACCTGTTTATGGCTGAGCTAGCAAGAAAGACCACCACCACGCTACAAGAATTCGTGGACTAAGCAGTCAAGTTCATAAATACTGAAGATACGCTTTGGGTGTTGACAGCACCAAGAAAGACGAAGCTGGAGCAAACCAACAGGAAGGCCAAGACGTCGGCCCAATCCAAAACTATGGACAAGGCTAAAGGTGGGATGATTCTCGGCCATCGAAAAGGATAGGCGTCTGATATGATTGAACAACAATAACAATAGAAGAGGAGAATAGGCCCGTTCCATAACTCACAATAGATGAGGAGAACAAGCTTGCTCCATAAAAACACTAACAATAGAGGAGGAGAACGGGTGCCCGATAGGTCGTTATCGCATTTACCACCATTCCATAACTCAGAACATTGCAGACTGCAAGTCCCTTGTGGGAGATACGAGAGAGCGGCATAGCTGGCTCCTCGACACTATGTCGATCGGTGGGAGGAAAGGGAGCAAAGCCGGGGCAAGTTCACCAAGCCAAGAAGAAGTGAGAGTCCAAGAAGGTGAGCAGAGCGAGAGCCTCTACGAAACCGCTCTGGCTCACTGCCCGTGAAAATTCACCTTGGGCGAGATCCGAACCATAACTAGGGGACTCATTGGGAGGGCATTGTTCGTTGAAGTATATTTGGCCAAACTTTGGCCTACCAAACAAAGGAGAAGCGAGCTGGCACCAACTGTCACTTTTGGGGAAGCCGATGAAGAACTGGTCCTCTTTCTCTATGATGACGCCCTAGTAGTGACAATGTAGGTGGCTAACTTCACCACCAAAACAATCCTCATCGACAATGGTAGCTCAACCGACATCCTTTTTTGGGATGCCTGCGACCAGCGCCCATGCAGTTGAAAGGGTTCATAGGGGACATGGTTCAACCAATGGGAACCATCACTCTTTCAGTCTTGACTGGAAAGGACCCGCACACCGCATCCACAATGACTAATTTTATAGTGTTGAAGGCCCCCTTCTTATACAACTCCATACTTGGGAGACCCACACTCAAGAATCTGAAGGCGGTAACGTTGACCTACCACCTAAAGGTAGACAAAAGGCGAGGTCAACGTGATAAAGCCTCAGGACGATAATCACATCTCGCCTCCACCCAGTTTCGTCACAGGGGAGGAAGAAGTCAGAGACGAGTAGGTTCTTTGACGAGTGGAGCCAAATGAGCCTCTCAAGTTGGCTTCCCTTGATCCGAACCACCTCGAGACCATGGTCAGACTTGGCAGCATGTGGCAAGCTATGATGCAACTCTTAACAGAGCATCGGGATGTGTTTGCTTGGGGACCACCAGGACATGCCTGGATTTTGACCCTGACATCATTCAACACCACATGTGTGTGAATCTCAAGGCAAAAAAATTCAGGCAAAAGAGGCGGAGTTTTAGCGTCGAGAAGTGCACCACCATCACAGAAGAGGTCAATCGCCTCCTAGCAGCGGAGTTCATATGTGAGGCATGCTACTTGGACTGGCTATCCAATGTTGTGCTCGTGAAGAAGGCCAATGGAAAGTGGAGAATGTGTGTCGATTTCATAGACTTGAATAAGGCCTGCCCCATGGACAGCTTCCCTCTTCCCCGGATCGACCTAATAGTGGATTCCACTGCGGGACATCACATGCTTAGTTTCATGGATGCTTACTCAGGATACAACCAGATCCGCATGAACATTGACGATGAGGAGAAACGTCATTCATTACGGATAGTGGTTTATACAGCTACACAGCCATGCCTTTCGGCTTAAAAAATGCAGGAGCCACCTACCAGCGATCAGTCAACCGTATGTTCAAGGAACAGATAGGGTGGAGCATGGAGGTTTATGTGGACGATCTGCTTGTGAAGAGCAAGACCTCCGAACAGAACTTAGCCGATTTGCACGAGGCCTTCACGGTACTAAGGCATTACTAGATGAAGCTCAACCTGGCAAAATGCCAGTTTGGTGCAGAGTCTGGAAAATTCTTGGGTTATGTGGTCCCAGAACGGGGAATATAGGCTAACCAGGAAAAGGTGGAGGCCATAATTAACATGGCCCCACCTTGAAGTATCAACGATGTGCAGAGACTCGCTAGCCATGTGGCGGCTCTTAATCGGTTTGTATCTAGATCAACAGACAAGTGCTTATCATTTTTCAAGGTACTGCAGAAGGCGCAGCCTTGGAATTATGAGTGTGACCTGGCGTTCGAGAACCTCAAGCAATACCTTACTAGTCCCCTGCTGCTTAGCCAAGTCGACCCGAACTATATCTATCCGTCTCCCCATATGCATTTTTCACAGCTTTAGTTCGAGACTTGGAGGGCTCCCAGAAATCGGTGTACTACACCAGTTGTGCTTTTTGTGGTGCTGAAGCGAGATACCCCTGTGTGGACCAGCTCGCATTCGCCCTTGTGATGACCACTCACCAACTTAGACCGCACAACTGATACGGGTCTTAACTGAAGCCCCCTTGAAGAAAAGTTTACAGGGACTAGATGTCTCGGGCCGACTGATGAATTAGGTAGTAGAGCTGAGTGAGTTTGACATTAAGTACATTCCCAGGAGCTCCATTAAGGGATAGGTACTAGCAGTCTTCATCGTAGAGTTCACTGGCTTCCTAAAAAAGATCCAAGATGCACCCGTCGTGACACGCTGGCAAATCTTCTTCGATGGCTCATCCTGCCGAGCTGGAGGAGGTGTGAGGGTGCATATTGTTACAGATGCTGGAGAAGAGCACAATTATGCCATCAGATTGGCGTTTAAAACTACCAATAACGAAGTAGAATATGAAGCGTTGTTGGTTGGCTTGGAAGTTGCTAAGTTGTTGGATGCAAATGAGATAGAGGTGAAAGGCGATTCTTAGGTAGTCATCAACCAGGTCTAAGGGGAGCGAAGAGCGAAGAGAGAAGAGCGAAAAATTATAAAAAATACTTGACGCTAGTGGGAGACAAGCGTGACCACTTCAAATATTTTCAGAGTCAACAAATACCAAGAGCCGAGAACCGAAAGGTAGACAAACTAGCACGAACGACGTTCGGGTAGGAAGACTCGCTCCTACCAAAGCAAACAATGGTCAGCATAGTAGAGATGCCTGCAATAGGGGTCGAGATTTCGGAGGTGAGGCCAAGAGTTCCAGAATGGGCTACATACATAATCACATAATCTAGTACCTCGATGCCAAAGAGTTACTCGAAGACAAGTGGGAAGTGAGGAAAATGAAGAATAGGGCAACTCGCTTCATCCTAACTGATGGGACTCTGTACAAACAGGGTTATTCCATGCCCCTCCTAAGGTGTGTCTCACTTGAGCAAGCACAATACATCCTGATAGAAATACACGAAGGAGTATACCATAACCACTCGAGAGGAAAAGCATTGGTGGGAAAGGTAATGAGAGCGGGATACTATTGACCACTCGCCCTCAAAGAAGCGAAGGAGTATGTTTGGAAATGTCAGAAATGCCAGGAGTTCTCCTTGGTACCCCATTACTCGCCAGAGAAGCTGCCGTCAATCATGTCGCCATGGCCCTTTGTACAATAGGGCATCGACCCGGGCGGCCCCCTTCCCTCGAGCAAAGTGGAATAAAATTTGTAGTAGTGGGTGTAGACTACTTCAGTAAGTGGGTTGAAGTTGAGGCCTTGGCGACGATAACAACAAGCAATATTATCCGGTTCCTGTGGAAGATGGTCATGTGCAAATTAGTCATCCCTTGTTTTATCATATCAGACAATGAGAGGTAGTTCGACTCAGACCATTACCGTGACTGGTGCAGGGATCTGGAGATCAAGTTCAGGTATTCCTCCCTAGGGCACCCATAGTCCAATGGGCAAGTCAAGGAGACCAACAAGACACTACTCGGGATCCTTAAGAAGAAGCTCGACAACAAGAGGGGAACATGGGCAGAAGAACTCCCAGGGCTACTATGGGCTTACCAGACCACGATCAGGACCCCAATAGGAGAGATCCCATTCGCCCTCACCTATGGACACAAGGTAGTAGCACCTGTTGAAAAAGGAATGCCCACCTACAGAATCCAGCATTTCAATCAAGACTCCAATAGCGAGAGATTAATGGAAGAGATCGACTTGTTGGAAGAAAGAAGGTTAGAAGCAGAGGTAAGGATGGTGGTTAACAAAAGAAGGGTCGAACACTACTTCAACTAGTGAGTCTGACCGAGATCTTTCAACGTCAAAGACCTAGTGCTAAGGCAGGCAGGGATAACCACTCGGGACAAAAGAAAGCTAGGACCAAGATGGAAGGACTCATACGTAGTCACGACCAACAACCACCCAGGCTTGTATTGGCTCAAAGATGCACAAGGGAAGGATCTACAACACTCGTGGAATACCGAACACTTGCGGAAGTTCTTTTGCTAAAAGTGTAAGCGGCATTTATTTCAATAATGTGTAAACAATACTACTTGACCCCCTCACAATTTTGAGGGCCAACAAGACGAGTCCAGTTTGATGTACTACTCGACCTCCCTCAAAGTTTACATGGCCTAGGACGAGTCTAGTCTAACGTACTACTTGACCTCCCCCGCAACTGCGAAAGCCAATGAGGCGAGTCCAGTTTGAGGTACAGCTCAACCTCCCTAGAAGTTTACAAGGCTCAAGGCGAGTCCAGTCAAATGTACTGCTAGACCCCCTCGCAACTGTGTACTACTCGACCTCCCCCAAAGTTTACAAGGCTTAGGGTGAGTCCAGTCTTACGTATTGCTCGACCTTCATCTAGTTTATAAGACCACAGGGCAAGTCCAGTTTGGAAATTTGGATGGCAAGGCCCTCGAACTTATAAATCCTGCCAATAGTTTGAGTCTTATGAGTCTAACCATCGAGCTTACAAGTTTACAAGTTCAGTTTACGAGTCTATGAGGCGAGTTCGGTCCTACAAACTGTCCAACCTCCCCGATGTTGTTATGATTATCTTGCATATAAAAGTCAGGTTATTGGTGACGGTTAATCCGAATTGTTTTACACATCAACAAAGTAAAGAATATGAAACAAGGAGGAGCTATTATTAACATACATGGTGCAAAGAGCGCAAACAAATACAAAGTATATAGGAAATATATCTATGGTACAATAAGGGGTACAAAATCAGCTGGTAGGGTCATCTGGGAAGGTGTCAAGCATCAAATCCGGGCCTATTGAGGTGCCATACTCTAGCGCTAGCGGGTCTAGGGGTAAGGTTGCCAGCTTAAGAGATCTTAAATCACCCTATGGATTCTCTCGCACACGATCTCGCATCCTCTTCAAGCCCTCTATGTAACTGTATGACTAGGCCTGGTCTCGAATGAACGGTGCTTGACTCAATTGGGCATCCAGGCGAGGGAACACTTCATTCACTTGCGCCAAGTCACTATGCAACTCATTGAAAATGACATTGTTGGCGGCTAGCCGGTGCTCTAGCTCGGCCAGTTTGGCTACAGCCTCGTTCATCTGGGTCTTCTCATCTAGTTCAATGGCATGGGCCAAAGCGACCTTGACCTCTAAGTCCTTAACCTACTACAACTTTGACTTGAGAGACTCATTTTTCTTCTTCAAGGACTCGGAGAGGGACTTGTACTCCCAATTAAGCCAATTATATGATTGGGTGTTAGAGTCACATTGCTTCCTCAATTGCGAGTTCTCCTATTGCAACTTCTTCAACTCCGCCGCCTGGATGTCTAGCGACTCCTGAAAGGTCTCCTTTGCCTGCCCTTGAAGCGTAGCCTTAAGCCTGTGCTGCCCGGCCTCCTCCCGTGATTTTGCGAGATCAGCTTTGAGTGCTGCCTTCTGCCAATGAAGCTAGGCCATCCTCTTTCACCTCAGGCGGCGGTTGATTTCGGCCTTGAAGAGGGCTTCCTCCAACTTCTTCTTCTCTTCCCTCTCCTGCTTGGCATGTCATAAGGTTAAACTGGCCAAGGAATGGAGTGCCCAGTTCTCTTCCTCCAGAGTTTCCCAACCGTCTACAATGAAAGTAGCCAGTTTCTCCGCCGCCTGTCACGAAAGAAAAACGAGGTCAAAACACTTAAAAGTGAACTTAAGGAAAAGAAAGTGAAGCCAGTGTGATAGGATATACCCTGGAGAATAAGTCTCTAAGCGACCCGGCCATCTCTCGGATGGATTCCTTTCACGCCTTCCCCGATCCAGATTGATTGGGAAGTGGAAGGGAATCCAGGACAAGACTTGCCTGTTCTTTGAGAAGGGAGCATGATGGGCATCAAGATGGACCTAGTCTTAAAGATTTTTTGCAAGTTCCAGATGGGCCAATCACAAGGTCAAGAGCCAAGAAGTTGAATGAGGCAATGCAAGGATTGGTGCAATCCACTTGAGATGAGTCTAGCAAAAGTCGAATATTCAAGATAGACTTGAGAGAATGAGATCCAGTGATCATCCACGTGATACAAGCTATGGAAGAGTGCAACATAAATTAGGGCCTATTATTATTTTAATGTGATTGAAGGCATTGGATTTGTTTATTTAATTAAAGGGGCTTATTTTATTTGTTATAGGAATTAGTCTAGAATAATGTGGCTTGAGGGTGCTTGGCCCACATATGTCTTATTTCTTAGGAAATAGAGTTTTTGGTAAGGCCTTGTATTTTGGCCAACGACTTATTTGGAAAGTTATTTTTAGAAATTAGGGTTTAAAGAGGTACTGTAGTGAGTTACTATAGTAGCAGTACTATTCATCTATGGGTATTTTTAGAAGAAATGACTTTATTTTGGTTAGGGATTTAATTAGGTTTTGATTTAAATACTTTTTGTAGCCTCATTTTAAGAAGTTTATGAAATTTGATGAATTTATTCATTGTGAGTTGAGTTTATTCCTCTTGTTCTTGATTGAACTTTTGAACTTATCAAAGGTAAATCATAATCTTTGTGGCATTTCTCCTTGTAATCTAGGTTCTTGAGACAGGTTTTTCAACAGGTCTAGATTTTAATATAATCTAGGTTCTTGAAATGAGTTCTCAACGGGTCTAGGTTCTCCTTCCTTTGACTTGATTTTGACTTTCTTGGGTGAGTTTTCAAATTGATTGTGGGTTCAAGGGATTCCATTCCCACGAGTTCATATCAGAGCAGATCTTAGCACCGCATCTAGGTTCCGACTTGGACTCATCTAACACCACATCCATTGCCTCTTTAAACGCCGGCTCCTTTTGAGCACCACCTCCCTTTGGGCTGGTGGATGAGATTTGCTCCGGCACCCACCGCATATCTTCACTGGCGGGAGGTTTACTCCCATCCGAGCTTAACACTACAGACTCAACCTCAGGCAGGGTGGGCGAGACCTCAATAATCTCCATCAACTGCTCCTCAGCCTCAAACTCATGCCAACGACTGAATCTTCGCTTGTTTGAATTGACGCCGTCCTGACCTCAGTCTCCAACCTCCGGGGAGGAAACTACCTCAATGTCAACTTTGGGTGGAGAGATGCAAATCGTGGACTCTTTAGGAGCGGAGTTCAAGAGAGCCGCGTTGAAGTGTAGCAAAAGCCTTTCTTGGGCCCACATATGGCCTGCACAAGATAATCCTTCCGTACAGTCTGTCCGGCAGGGAACTCCCATACCTTGCCGATTCAAATATTTGACCCATTGGTGTTGTGACTCTAAATGGATCCTACCCAGGGTGTAAATGGAAGTTGCAGGTATTCCCCTTGTGCTTTAGGATGTGGCCAAGAAGAACTCCCAAGCAGTGAGATATGGATGGTCTGGGTCGACCTCTTCTAGCGCCCTACATCAAACCAAAATCCTCCATGCAGCAGCAAACCAAAATCCTTTACGCATTAGGGTGGAGCTGCGTAGGGGCTAGACCAAGGAAGTCCAGAGCTTTGCATATCGGTTTGCAGAAGGGTTAATAGAGAACATTAATATTCAAGGTCAAAGAGATTATATTAAAATAGTTTTTTTTATTAAAAAAAAAATTACAGTGATAGCAACAACCACTACAACAAATAAGGTCCCGAAAGACTGGATTTTAGTCCCAAAATATATTTGGGACTAAAATAACGCATCTCAAGGTCGTCTCAATATCACTGGACGAAATTTTGTTGGACCGTTCGATCATGTTCGAACAAAATTTTTATTCATGGGCAATTGAATTTCATTTCAGGAAGTCTTTTGAACGACCAAAAAACCGTTTGAACAATATGTATATTTGAACGGGTACTTCATGGTTGGTTGATCGATACCAGTCCGTTCGACCAAATAGACATGAGGAAACATTCGAACAAACAAATTGATGATCAAACGTAAATTATATTAATTTTTATAATTGAATAAGCCGTTCGAACATGTTTGAGATGGAAAGAGTGAGTTGCCTGTTCGAACGTTTCTAAACGGTTCGCAACGTTTGTTTTCTGTTCAAACTCTAACTTATGATGGCAACAGCTAGCTAGCACATGAGTAGTGATGGGGCTACTTTTATTATTATTATTATTATTATTATTATTTTGCTTCAAGAGGTTTATTGATTTTCTTGATAAGGTTTCGTAAATTTCTTATGATTATCTTTCTACCCTTTCCTCACGACCAGCCATAGCAACTCTTTATAAGCGATGGGATAACTTGAATGACGTAGTCCCCAAAAGGATTTTTCTTTGAATATCAGAATTACTAATTAATTGGTGTCTGACTATGCAATTTCCCCACATAACGCGGTACTGTCCCATATCATTATTTTCTTGGGACAGTTCCCATTTGGTCATTGAATGGACACCATGTATTGCTCCTCAAAATTATGGAACACTTGGGGACTATGGATTATGACCAGTGCCCATCCTAATTAAGGCTAAGGCCATTATAATTAATGTCCATCCCGATCGACTGTCTTAGCCGATTCATTGAACGTACACGAAACATGCACCATATATCTTATATATCCTCAGTACGATTACTACTATGTATATATCTCACAAAAATAAGCTCAAAAATTGTTTGTAAAGCTCTTTTAACTGAAAAAAGACGACCTAACGTATCAAATTTAGCCGAATTTAGCACTTCTCTACTGATCGAGAGTATATTGATCAAAAAGAAAAGAAAAAAGAGAGAGTACGTACTACGGTACTGTACATAGTCTCTCTTTTGAAAAACAACTTAAATTTTTCTTTCTGCGCATCTACGTACGCATATAATATGGCAATAAAGATAATTTAATTTCTTCATTCGGCGATATCAACTAATTATATAATTAGGTCAAAATTCTGCTTCAAGGCACTACGAAAAAGGAGAAAACAAAAGTGGTGGGCGAATCATCATGCAGACTTGCACATGTTTTTCTGTGTATTTAATGTTAATTTCCTCGAGAATGTAAGTGGCCGGCTAGAGATATTATAAAAGAGTCATGCATGATTCACCTGTATCTAAGATCGAGGAGGATAATCTGTAGGAAGATAAATAGACAATCATATATGAGTAACGTACGTTACATATTTATAAATTTTATTTATATTTTTATTTACAAGATTTATTTTATTAGTTTTATTTTTAAATTTAAATTTTGAATTTTAAATTTTATAATTTTCAACATATCAATAACTCACATGTGAGGAAGTAAATTTTTTATAAATTTTTTTAAAATATAAATAATATTTTTTATAATATATAGTATTACTCGAAGAAAAGAAATACTATTTTTAAAGGAGTAGTTGCCATTTAAGGTGATAATTACGCACGTACTACTCCTCCACATGATAAGATCAGAGTCAAGCTGGATGCATGCATGGATGGTGATCATGCAGTACTCTAGCTTTGCTACGCTGCTTGCTGCAGCATGCATGCATGTGTTTAATTTAGTATGGCCGCATGCAAGCCGAAAGTACTTCAAATAAAAACGTAGCGCTTCAGATTACGTACGTATAATATATAGCTCCATCCGTAGATCTACTCTATGCCTTTCACAATCTAAAAATTGATCAGAAACTGCATTTTATTAAAAAACCAGTATATGCAGATATGATGATGAGACACGATATGTGACAACATATATATAAATCAAGCACGGTCACTTACATCCAATGGTAATGAACAAAACTGTCAAAACCATGCATGCATGCATGGTCAGGCCGGCTCGATCATCTAGAGTAAAGGCGTCCTGTACTTTCTCACTTATAGCTAGAAATTAAAACAAATACTTTAACTACAAAATTTTCTTATAAAATTAAATTTATAAATTAACGTAACTTAAAGTGATAGATTAAATTGTATTATATTAAACTATTTCAATTTATAAATTTAATTTTATGAAATCCTTTTATAATTGTAACAATACTTCTAAAATATAAAAGGAAGAAACAAGAATAAAATGGATTTTGGTATTTTTATTTTTGAAGTATTTAGAAAACATAACTTCTAGTCCAAAAACAATGGAAAATCACAAAAAAATTTGAAATTTATTTTTCAATATTTTTCATCAGATTTGAAGAGGGTAAATTACTTTGGCCCAGGTAGAGTAGGCTCAGTCCATCAAAGGGTTATCACTAAAAGACAGAGGAAGAGAGAGTAAGGGAAGAAAATGAGGGGACAAGGAAAATGATGATGTCAAGACAAGGGAAGGGAAGGTGTTAGGAAGAAAGTAAGGAAGAGACAAAAAGAAAAAGGTGGAGGTTGTTAGACATGCAAGGGAAAAAGTGGTTGTTTCTCACCACTACCGATGGGCACGCAGAATGAGAGGTCAGATAAAAGAAAATGGCCAGACTACTCCCAGGGGACTTCTTCTTCTCCAGCTTGTTCGACCTAACGACAAGAGCTCCAGTGTGAATATATCCTCCAGCAAATAGATCCCTAGCTTCCATTGTACAATGAGAAATGAGAGGCTACGAGAGACTGTAAAGTACTCAAGTT
The DNA here is from genome assembly GCF_004785595.1 of Juglans microcarpa x Juglans regia. NCBI lineage: Eukaryota > Viridiplantae > Streptophyta > Magnoliopsida > Fagales > Juglandaceae > Juglans > Juglans microcarpa x Juglans regia. Next base: position 28,352,705 of record NC_054603.1, on the reverse strand, counting down.
ATAGTAGATCTCCCCTCCTCAAATGCCTGTGGACATAGGCATCATGTCAAACCACGTAAATATGTGTATCTCATTCTCTATTTATTTTCCTTGCATTTACGTCATATTCACTATTATAGATGTACGCATCGACACCGTACAGCCGTACTAGACTACTGCCGAGGGCTCCAAAAAATACCGATCGAGGCCGGCATTGTCATAGTGGGCCGAGAATGACTTTCTCCCCTTCCGGCCAATTGTGCGATTTTCTAAGCATCAACAGTTGGCGTCGTCTTTGGGATCTGATTCACTTTCTACATCGGAGGTGGGAGAAGGACGATTTTCCAGCGTGCTAAATAATTTCCAAAGGAGCAAATGAAGCTTTCTTCAAATAAGTACTCCTAACATTCCTGCTCTTATTTTTATTAACGACACCATCATGAAAATCGATCGAGTAAACTCTTCATCGCCTATGTAGTTGATAATCTTGTACACTTAACTGCCTGCACATGGCACTTGCAGCTCAAGTGATCGGGCCACTCATCTTCTCGACCCATGGGGTGTAGTACATGCATGGGACACATGCACATGCACTGGCGGGCAAACATTGCACCTAATGCACACTGCCACACAAAGTCCACCTTCCATGCACTTAAAATGCTCAGTACTTGCACAAGTGGGCGAGCACATATACAGATGTATATAGTCACATCCTCATGGGTGAGCAAGCGCACAATGCCTAAATCCTTGACACTGTAATTTATGTACAGTGCCCAAGAACATGCACAAGAGGGCGAACACTGTGCATGGCATGCACATCCCGATTGTGCATGGCATGCAAGTGCGAGTGCACAAATGAGAGGTTTACAGTAGCCAGCCGTGAGCGTGCCGGACCTATAGGTGGGAACCACCTGACCCACTTGCAGCTTCTGTTCCAGATGGACCACCCTTGGTGGAAAAATCTCTGTTGGGAGAATCACGTGCGCAACTTCGCACGAGGTAAAAAACACAAAGCTCAACGCCGCCAGAGACCACCAAGTGGCTCACTGGTGGTGTCTGCCCCCCCAGGTGGTTCCCAACTGATGGCGACCGTTGTGTTAGGGACCTCGGTCAAGTCTCTAAACACTATGATCTCCACGCCTAGGATCTCCTTGAGATGACCGAATGCCCATTCTTCTCTTGCTTGGTTCTAGAAAAAGGGTCATAACGTTGACAACTTTGGTAAGGTGAGGTTATGTGTTTAGGCTTGAATTGGTGTGTGGAATGATGAGAAAGATGATGAAGTGTCTGGGATACAATGGATGAAGGAGGCGCACGACAATGGTGGAAATTAGGGTTGGCGCCACTTAGGGTTTAGGTTTAGGGTTTGGAACATGGAAGATGGAATTAGGGTTTGGTGTTGGGCGGCTAGGGTTGGACGGCCACAAGTGTAGCTTGATTGATTGGTTGAGAGATATGGCCAGCTATGGAAGGAATATGGAAGGGATATGGCCGGCTATGGGAGAGGATATGGTCAACTAGGGTTCCTAAATTATATGAACTCCAATATGGAAAGGGGAGTGGGCGGCTAGGGCAAATCCAATTAAGGCAAGTAATTGCCAAAAATTGGATTTGAATTCAAATGGAAGTGTGTTTCGGCTAGGGCAACAAGATGGAGTAAATGAATTATGAAAAGTTGACTAACACTATGGTTAGTCGACTTTTAGGGTTAAATGGATTGGAAGAGCAAAAATTAAGATGAACACCAAGAACACAATGAAGAACACTCAAGAACAAAAGCATGAAACTTAAGAACTTGAATGAACAAATAACAATAATGAAAATTCAACACTTAATTCACGAATTGAAAAAGAATTGAATAAACCTCATATATTGATAAATACAACTTGGATTCACGGATTGCACCAAGTTGCAAGAAAACAAGATAAATGAATTACACCTATTCAATGAATTGCCATGTGTAATCCTCTCTTTGGGATTCATGAATTTCACCCAAAAAGCTCAAGTGCAAATGCACCGTTTATGATATCTCAAACAATAGTCTTTCCTCTAAGAAATTTGCCAAAAGATTCTAAGACAAGTGAATGGAGTCCTATATATAAGCAATACAATTTGGAAACTCCCAATAGGTCCCTTGAAAATAAATAAATAAAATAAATAACATGATAATGGTCATGGACCAAGTCTGGCCGTGGCATGCATGGCCCATGGTGGGCTAGGTTGGTGCATGGTGGTCTTCGGGCTGGTCCATGGCTAGGTAGTGCGGCATGGCTTACTGATGGTGAGCCATGGTTGTGTGCTGCATGGCCTAGGCTGGTGGTCTAGGCTTTGAGGCTGCAAGGTATGGGCTAGAGCCATATGCTGGATGGCATGCCTGGTGGGCATGCCATTTGCTTAGCTTGCAAGACATGGGCTGGAGCCGTGTGCTGGATGGCATGCTTGGGGGCATGCCACTAACCTCGCTAGAATGCGGCAGGGGCTGTGCGAGCACGGGTGCGCGCACACTGGGTGGGTAGGCCGTGCTGCGCATGGCCTTGCAGCACATGGGCGTGCGTAGAGCCACGCGGCCCATCAACGTGCCATGGGCCTGCGCACTGGAACACGCATGCTCACGCAACGCCCTGCTGCATGCAATACCAGGCACATGGGCGCTGGGTGCATGATTGCGCGCATGGGCAGGCACTCATTAACCTCACTGGCCCACATGCTGGGCGCCCTGTGTGTGCCATCGCACAGGCCAAGGCATATATGCATGCTGGGCACCCCGTGCGTGTCACCCCACCAGCCAATGCATGCTTGTGGGCTAACCAAGGTATATGACCCCACCATGACTAAGGCATGTGCGTCACCTTTAGAGGCAACTCGACGTGGGGGTCTAACACGTTGGCCGCAGACGTAGTGCATGAAATGTGCACAGCAAGCTCACGACACTTCCATGAGCTATGTGTTTTAGCTAGGTTGGGTTCCCGACCACCCTGACCAACTGACGATGGATTTTGGCCATGAACGACAAGCTCATGGCACTACCATGAGCTCTGTGTCCTCGCTGGCGGTCACCACTCAGACTATCGGCACCTTCTGCTACCCCTGAGGTGGTCCCTAACCACCATGGCGAGCATGAGATGACCCCAAGCTAGACGCACGGTAAGCAACAGATGCATGCAACACACACCCAATAGGGACCTCCCCCACAGCCACCATAAGCTGGTGGGCAACGCCACCCTCCACTAGGACTGTCGATAATCTCTGTTGCCGGTGGAGTGCTCAGCTAGGTCTCTTGGACACCACATACAAGTGAGCATAAACCTTTCCCCAACGATAACATGGTCAGGGATAGCTCCTAGGGCAACGTGGAGGGTACTCCCTTGCCCGACCATAGAAGTTCCTCGGCCACGCAGTGGTGAGAAACCAAGCTGCCCAGTCATTCTCCTCGACCATGCAGTGGTGAGAAACTAAGCTTTCCAGTCAGTCTCACCAACCACACAATGGCGAGAAACCATGATCTGCTTCTTGCTCACTTTTCGCAGGCCATGTGTATCTCAGCCATAGTCCTGCCATGCACACAGTCGGGTATGTACCAGGTAGATCACTCACTTTCCTTGGCCATGGGTTATGCAGCGGGAAACTTCCTCGGCCATAGGTTGCCCGACCATGAATAGCACAGATAGGAACAACTTGGCCAACCCATCACGGACTCAACTGCTCGGCCACATACATGCAGTTGAGCCACCACTCCTCTTAGCCATGAGCATCTCGGCCACTGGTTGCCTGACCAACTCACACACCAAACAACACGTGTTAGAACATGCTGATTCACCAGGCAAGAGGTGCCATCTGCCTCAAGTGTCCCATCCACACGAGTAGGTAATAGCCTGCCAAAAGAATGCTCAAGCAACTACACTTCCTAAGCCCCTTCTCTCAAACATCTTCCTTGGCCAAGTAACATCCTGGTCACATGCATTCTAACCATTTTGCTCAGCCATCACCTACACGTCTAGAGCTTCTTGGAGTTACTCAGCCATAAGGAGGGACCTAATCCAGTTCGAGCGTCCTCCTAGGCATGTTGCATGGCCCATGCAACTTTATTACCCATTGCTCGGCAAACCCGTGCTTAGCCACAAAACTTTCTCTGTCATCGCTCTTCCTCGGCCAGAGTGTGGCCTGAACATGGCCATTGTCTCGGACCATACGGTCCATCACTGGCCAGTATATTCCATCATTGACAGGGAGTTCCCCGTCCACACGTTGCCTATCCCATGCAACGTACCATGTCCTCCACCACAACGAAGATAACAGCTAACTTTGCCCATAAGCAGCCTTTCCCAACACGTTGCATGGCCCATGTAACGTGCTCCACTGACCTATGCTCGCCTAACACGCTCCACCAACTTGCTCGCCCAACGTGCTTCACCAACCTATTCTCCCAAGTCTGCTTGCTCGATTTCAATCAAGCAAAATCGACTACGGCAACCAAAAGTCTATGGTTTATCTCTCTCGAAATTTGTGTCAATTTTATTTCTACTAACAAAGTTGCTTTCGGTGGCGAGGAACATTGGACACTAGCAACAAGATCCCACTCGGGCACTGCTCGGATGTCCCAATATGGCTCAATCGGAACAAATTGCTTGACATTGATGTGCAAACAGACAGATCGAACCTTTGTCACCGCCAAAACATGGCAACCCACAGGCCTCAATCGACACGCCTCCAACCTTCGCAACACTCTGGCAGAGCAAGTCAGGTTTGCCACTTCACTTTGTGATTTGGGTTGTTTACACTAACCAAATTGACCCTTTTTGGCATAGACAAGTGTCTCCTTCAGCAAAGCTGAGTTCCTTGACTCGTCATAACACAATGGTTGGACACAAATCCCTTGACTTGCTGACCCTTGCGCCAGCCAAGCCGGGTCCCTTGACTCACCATGATGCATTGGTCGGGCTAGAGCTCTAGGGCTAGCCCAAATGACTAGTCGGACATAAGTCCCTCCACTTACAGACCTTCGTGCCACCAAGTCGAGTCTCTAGACTTGCCACGATGCATTGGTCGGGCTATAGCCCCAGGACTCGTCCACACAACCAGTCGGACACAAGTCTCTTGACTTGTCGACCTTCGAGCCACCTCGCGGCAATGCATTGGTCAGACTAGAGCCCTAGGGCTCGCCCACAAGACCAGTTGGACACAAGTTCCTTGACTTGCAGACTTTCATACTGCCAAGTCGAGTCTCTATACTCACTGTGAAGTTTACGCTGGGCACTAGTCCCAAGACTTGCCTAGATGAGTCCCTAAACTCGTGTCGAGTGCTACACTCGTGCCATAACTATTACTAGAGGGTTACCTCTGGGAACGAGTCTTCGGAGTCAACAAGCCTCTGAACTCCGCAACCACCTTGCGCGGGTTACCTTTAGGAATGATTCGACGGGCTCATCAACTACCTAAGGTGGACCCAATGGGTCAACGGCCCTCTGACCACTTTGCGTGGGTTACAACATACAAACTTCGACACTAATAGCAAACTGAAAACATTAATAGTAGCTCACATTGAAAGGGAAAAATACGGCAACAAAATCGAAAACAAAAACATCAGATGGATATAGACTTTTCATTAACGATAGACATTCATCAAGACGAACTACTCGACTACGCATCATACGCAGTTGAGTATACCTCCTGCCACATTTGAGCTCCGCACTCGCATCATAGGTGGTTGAGTACATCTCCCACCACATTTGAACTTTGCACTCACACCTTACGTGATCAAGTATAACTCTCGCCACATCCAAGCTCCGTGCTTGCATCATACGTGGTCAAGTACAAGTCCCGCCATATCCGAGCTCTGCGCTTGCATCATTCGTGGTCAAGTACATCTCCCGCTACATCTGAGCTCTGTGCTGGCATCTTACATGGTCGAGTATGTCTCCCGCCACGTCCGAGCTCCGCGCTAGCATCTTACATGGTACATCTCATGCCATGTCCGAGCTCCGCTCTCGCATCTTATGCAGTCGAGTACATCTCTTACCTAATTTCGAGCTCAGAATTCTTTATTACTTAATGAAAGTAAAATGGACAACCAGGGACCAACTCTCGAAATTTATCTTCTTACAGATTTTTACGGGCAACCTCTGTTGCATATTTTATCTTAAAGATTATCAAGGTCTTTGTTGGCCTAGGTAGACCAGGCCCAACCCACCAAAGAGTCATCACTAGAAGATAAAGAAAGGGAGAGGAAGAGAAGACAAAGAGGGGACAAGGGAAATGAGGGTGTCAGGACAAAGGAAGGAAATATGTCATGAGGAAAGTAAAGAAGAGATGGAAATGAAAATGTGGAAAGATGAGAGAATGTCAGACATGCAAGGAAAAAAGTGGTCGTTTCTCACCACTACCGAGGGGCTAGCGGAAAGAGGGATCAAATAAAAGAAAATGGTCAGACAACTCATAGGGGACTTCTTCTTTTCCATCTTATTCAACCTCATGACGAGAGCTCCAGCATGAATATCTCCTTCATCAAATAGATCACTGACTTCTATTGTATAGTGAGAAATGAGATGCTATGACAGACTGTAAAATACTCAAGTTATAATGGATCTCCACTCCCTAAATGCTCGTGGACGTAGGCATCATGCCGAACCACATAAATCAGTATGTCTCTTTCTTCATTTGTTTTCCCTGCATTTACTTCATATTCACTATTATGGATGTACATACCGACACTATACAACCGCACCAAATCACTGTCGGGAGCTCGAAACAACACCAATTGAGACTCGAATTATCATAGCAGGCTATGAATGACTCTTTCTGCTCTTTTGGCCTGTTGTGCGATTTTTTAGACATCAATAGGTTTAAAAGTAGTGAGCCCCTAACAAAATTTCAGTTATTCAACATGCATGCATGACCCTATGTAAACAACTACAATTTTATATGAAATTACCGTTGAGTACTGCCAGTACTGTGTAAACAACAATTTTATGTGAAATTAGGGTTCAAACTATGCAGGCTAGGCGGTGTGAAGATCGTTGATCATCCGTCGCTATGAATAAATTGATCAACGCGCAATCATTGTATCTAACTGACTAATTTCTTTATATATTGATCGATCGACAGCCATGTATAATATGGACGAGAGTTTTCTTATAAAGATCAAGATGTTAGTCATGTGATAATTAATGAGTATACGTGCTATTTGTTTCCTTTAGGTCCAGCAACTTCTTCATCATTCGGTTTTCATCATTTGTTGTCAAATTAATCAGTCGTACATTTTGCCTGCCTCTACCGTAATTGTGGCAATGCAATAATTGTCGGAAGTTGTTACAATATGTGGTGTAGGAATAATGGATAATTTTTTTTTATTTATATATAACTTTAATATTTATTTCAGGAGAATGTTAAAATTTTGCATTCTAAAATAAAACAATCAATTCAATATATAATTAATTTGCAGATATTGTGGTTCTTTTGTAATTATATCATGCACTCTAATCTACCAAAACTTATGGTTGATTCACAGGCATTCTAAACTATAAAGTTTGGTCATTTTTCAATCTGGATTAAGATTGATCAGGCACATGATCATCATCATGTCCAGTTTGTTCCGGTCAAACCTAAACAAATAGTACGAATTTTAAACATAATACTTTTAAGAGCTTTGATAGATCATTAGATCTTGAACACGCATATGATCATGAAAACCATATTAATTTAAAGGTGTAAACCATATATATTTCCCATCATTTGTTCTCCCACATTAATGGGTACTTCTACTATGTCATCCAAGTTTGCCAACTTGATGTACCCTGTGCAAATTGCACTTTTCTTTTCTTTTTTTGGCTTTTTATTTCAAACATTTTCTAAACATGTTTAAACTTTTTTCTTAAAGAAATATCATTACACTAATAGTCACTTCCTTAATTATTAAGTAAAAAATATATTAAAAAATAAAATAAAATATATGAACGGTCAAATTAAAGGGACAAACTCAAGATAATATATTTGGACATATTGATAATACTGATCCTTATGATAACATATATGGACATGATCTAGAAACCCCAAGGCTATCCAGTGATTGGTCCCCCATCCAGAAATAATGAAATAATTGATGTTGGTACAAGCCAACAAAAAATGCTGAAGACCCCTGATAAAGACCCCTTGATTCCTGCTATTGGTTCCTGCAAAGATATATTCCTTTTGATTGGACTCAAATTTATTGTTCACGATTGTTCATTGTACTTGTATGTATTTCTAGAGTCTAGAATACTGCACAAATTAATTATAGTACTATTAAAAAAATTTTATCTATAGTACTATGTATTTCTAAACTTTCTAGAAGATCCAGTCAAAATTGTTAGACCTGATTTAAAACTGAAAGGGATTTCTAGATCCTCTCAAGTTATTTCTGCTTATTACACTACCAAAAGATACAGAAGTATCCAAAGGTAAAGCCATAAACAAATAAGTCGACAAAGAAGAAGAAGATGTTTTCTCTTTATCCCCAACAACCTTAGATATGGTCGTTCCTATTCATCACAACCAATTTATTGTGATCAATCGAGCCTTTGAAATTGATTTGATTACTTTATATAATGAATATAGTCTTGTTAAAATTGTAATAAGAGAAAATCTTGTTATGCTACTTTTCTGATTCAGAAAAACTACGTGTTAAACGAAAATTGGAAGTCAAGATGTATGCCTTGCAAAAGCATATATTATTCTTTGACTTTGTTAAAAATTATTATGTTTCTAAAAATAGTTTAAATATTGTTAAAACAAATTTTGCTAAGGAATAAGAGAAAACAGTGATAAGATCTAGTCATCCCCCTTTTGAGACAATTATTATTTTCCATAAAAGAGTAGATATAAATGCTTCTCCTTTAAATTACCCAATACTGATTCTAATGCTATTACTTTTACTGAAACAAAGAAGATTATTGATCAAAATAATTTTGTCGATGAAACTCTTCATGTTATCGGTCAACAATTAGATCGTATTGAAGAAAAAGTTGAAAGCCCTGTTTCTACTACTAAACCTGAAAAACCTTAGATTATTTTACAGGAGATAATGTAAGGTCCCAATAACAAACCAGCCAACATGCTTGATAAACTTAATCAAATACTTGTTGAATTAATGAAAGAACCTTCTACTAATGCTTTAAGTAGCAAAGGTAAAGAAGTGGTTTTTGGTTTTTTACAGAATAATCATCTTATTTTGATTCCTCAGACAATAAAGATATTCTTTTATTTGAAAATAATTTTGAAAATAATTCTTCCCACGCATGCCCTAAACGCTTTCTCTAGCAAAATGGGCATTATAGACACGGTTTTCGGGATTCACTTTATGACTGGAGTGGGGCCAACAAAGACAAGAATAGAACACTATTAGCAAAGTACCAAGGAAGGATTGGAAGATAGTTCAATGAATAAGAATGAACAGATATAAATCATCTACGAGCAGCCATAAATAATGGCTTTGATACCATAAGGGGGCGGAAGCATAAAGCAAAAAATAAGTAACCTAATCCCATGACTATTACAAAAAAATTGGTATTCCAAGTTTACTCCTCTTGATTTACAGTTTGAAGAAAGAATTTTTCAAACTCAGTTTTCTGTTTCTTCTAAAAAATTGTATGAATGAAATCTTGATGGATTATCTGAACAAAAAATCTTCAATACCATGAACAAGATGTCTGTGGTCGCATTTATTAATAACTACAATCTCCATCAAACTGAGCAGTTGATTTATTAAGTACCAGATTCTCTAGAATGTTTCGACACTGTTGGGATAAACAACTCTCAGAATAAGCAAGATAAACCATTAGAAATGATGTCAAACATGATGATGATAACATGCCTATTTTTTTTTTTTTTTTTATCAAACTATAGGAAGGGGTATCCTTGATGGTATTAATATTTTGATTTATACTATTATTAAACATTTTGTTGAAACTCCATCCAACATTACTAATCGCATGAATGGTTATCTGAATAATTTGAGATAGTGTCAAATGTCTGATTATATATGGTATTAGGATGTTTTTCTTTCTAGAGTTATGCTTAGGGAAGATAGTAAGAAACCATATTGGAAAGAAAAATTTATTGATGGATTACAAAAATTCATTGATGGATTATCTCATTTATTTGCTCACAAAGTTAAGGATGAATTTACTGATATCTCGACTCCTTAATTATGATAATTACACCTATGGTGATATTATCAGTATAATTAAGAAACTTTGTATTAATATATACAATTTGAACCAAGTATCGATGTAATCATAGTAACAGTAAACAAAAACATAATAAGGGAGTTATAAGGTGTACTAAGAGCAGATGAAAATGAAGCAGGTTTAATAGTAGGAATACTACCAAGAGTAGTAAACCTATTAGCTATCTAATGGAGTAGCAGACTCATTTTTAATAAGCTTAATATTAGGAATTGGGGGAGGAGTGACAATATTCTTCCTTTTGTCTTTTTTCTTGCTCATGGTTGCTGCAAGAATTCACGAATAAGAAAATCGTGAATAAAATCTTGACATTTTTTAATATATTCAACATCAAAATCATATATACATATATGATGATTGGAGAACAGTTAGGACAATTACAAAATAGCTATATATATATATATATTTATATGAATAAATGAATGCTACTCATTATCTCACCACACACACACCTTACTTATTTTTAAAAGAATTATTTTATTTTATTTTTATTTTATTTTATTTTTATTAAATTAATTGAATTATTCTACTCATCACCAATACCCCATATATGGAAAAAAGAAAAAGAAAATTAAAAAATATGTGATATATATGTATATAGCCTTTATAAAATTCTAAATAGAATTATTCAGGCCCCAAATGGTCCTAGCTATATACATTACCAATTATTATGAACTGGGGGTAAAATCCAAACCCTAATTAATCTCCCACCTACCCGCCGAGACCGCCGCAATGCGTTCGTGTCTTGTCACTCTTGTGAAAATCGAACTGGAGCGCGCGGACCTTTTACTCGATCATTTTCTCTCAAGGCTAAACTACGTACAGTGCCGGGCGTGCAATTGAGTAATGGTTATGCATGCTGATGCAGAGTACGTACTAATTCTTTCTTGGACATCATAATTAAGCAAATAATATGGGCTCTTTCAATGCAACTTTCCCACCAAATAATCTGGGCACTTACAATACATGATCACCGGCCATTACTATTAATTCATTTATTCCTTCCCACCTAATAAAACGGTACCTAAACTATCCCGTAGGTGAATTAATCCCCAGCAACCGTTCCTGCATACCATTATTACTACTACTATTAATTCGATAATTTGCAGCTAAAGCATGCAAAAGAGTTCATGCATCTCCGACAAATTCAAGATCATAAAGAAGAGAGAGAGAGAGAGAGAGAGAGAGAGAGAGAGAGAGGAGGATCAGGAGGAGGATTGAAACATGCAGTTGATAGGGCGTTGAGAATATTAACAGCACCTCACCGGCGAGCATTTATTGCATACATGTAGATCTCTCTGGTTTACGGCCACCACCTACAACTTGTCAAAGTCCATACATGTTGATCTCATGCACATAAGGTTTCCCATTCTCTGCACATGACCTGCTGTACCTTTCTCAGCTGACCAACGATAGATAATTAATTAAATCTCTCTCTCTCTCTCTCTCTCTCTCTCTCTCTCTCTGTGTATATATATATATATATATGATCATGTTGAGGTTCTTGATCAGAGCAGTGGTGAGACAGTAGGAGAAGTGTTGCGGTTCTTGCGAGCACTACTGTACTTTAAAAAGCGGGCCGGATTCAAGGAAATGGGCATATTCTCATCGATGACAGGGTGGAGGGGACGGAGTGGGTTTGGATCAGCTTCAACTGCTGAAGAGGTTACTGAAGGGATTGATGCCAGCAACCTCACTGCTATTGTCACTGGTCAGTTACCTCTACATTTCTATATTTTATTACCAAATTAATTCCTCTTATTCATTTTTCTTTTCCTCTTGTCTCCATTTACGTGATTCCTCATCTAATTCATTTAAAATCGCCCCTATTTCTTGCATTGCTAATCGATTATAGTGGTGACTAACATTATGCCCCGTTTGGATTCGAAAAGTATTTCATTCTATCTCATCATTATAACTTTCACAAATTCTCACACAAAATATCAAAAACAATTTAATTTTTTCAAATCTCATTTCTCTAACAATATTTTATTCAACTTTCATATAAAAACATCTCATCTCATCTCTAAATCCAAATCAGCACTTAAACTGACAAAGATATCAGTACGGTACTTTCACTATTTTAATCTAGTACAATCTAGTCATTTTAACTTATTTTAACAAATATAACTTGCTCATTAATGGAGCTTTTTATAAAATGCTAAAACAGGTAGAACAATACCCATATATGCATTATGATATTATTGCTGTTAAACACAATATTATTGGGTGGTTTTTCTTAACAGGCCAAGGAATATTACGATGTCAAGATTTCCTAATTTGTCATGATCAGCTCCGGCCACAATATTATAAAATAATTTCTAATTTATTTTAGTCGAATGCCTGGCCAATGTTTTCCCATTTCATGAGGATTCGTCTCTTGTGATTTTATTTTTGAGAATTTGCCTCATATTTTTGAGAATTCGTCTCTTGGCCGGGATCCCTATTGATTGCGATATTGGTGATTAGGGATGCCCCTCGGCCAGCAACTACTATACCAATTCCCAGCTTGCATGCACTACTGTAGCTATCTATCTATCTATCTATCTATCTTTGCCTTTCCCTATCCCATGCAGGAATTAATATTGGTGGCGCGACTATATATATATACCATTCATGCAAGGGAAGTGGGGTTGTGGCCGGAGGCCTGGGGTCCCCCATCCAGTACTCCCGCTCTGATCTTCTTTATTATTTTCATTTTTAATTTAAAATTATTTTTAAATTTGAAATTATGATTTTTTTTTTTTTAATCTTGGTTTTTTATGGGATAAAAGTTTTACACGTCGCAGTACTATTATTGGCTATGATCGTTTGCAAGTTTTCTATCATTACAACGCTATCTCCTAAAAGCATAAAACATGAGAACATGTTGATCTGAGCGTCATGTGGATGTTCATGATGAGAACATATATATATATCCAAGTCATGGCTATTAAAGAGAGGGATAACGACTGCACAACCAACTAGTCATGTCTATTAATTATTTACAAAGCTACGTGTAGGCTGCATGATAAACTAGCTAGATCAATCTTGCATAGGACTAGAACTTAAAGATCAGCATGCAGGCCAGGCCGATCCACGTACGACGTCATGATATATGAAGATTGGCCGAAGTTTAACATGATACACCGCTCGGATTTAAAATATCTTGAAATTCATGCGCAAACTAATTAAAGTCATGTAGGAGAAATTACAGAAATTCAAATGAGCTTTAAATTATTGCATGCATCAATAATAATGAGTGCATCTCTATATATATATGTTAATAGTTTTCAAGATCATGTACTTCGTTTAATTGACTCGACTGAAGTTTTGGGTGAAAAGTATGGATATTCAAATGAAGAACTCAATGATCGATGTAGGTGGGGCAAGTGGAATTGGCTTGGAGACTGTACGAGTCTTGGCTCTTCGAAAAGCTCATGTAATCATTGCTGCCAGGAACACAGAAGCTGCTAATGCAGCGAAAGAGCTTATTCTTGAAGACAACAAAACTGCGCGTGTGGATGTTCTGAAACTCGATTTGTGCTCAGTGAAGTCCATTAGAGCATTTGTTGACAACTTCATTGCTCTTGACGTTCCCCTTAACATCTTGATGTGATCTCTCTCTCTCTCTCTCTCTCTCTCTCTCTCTCTCTCTCTCTCTCTCTCTCTCTAGTTTTTTTACCAAACTAAAATAAATGAATTCTATACAATTAATTATATTTTCAGAAACAATGCCGGTGTCATGTTCTGCCCCTTCCAGCTTTCACAAGATGGAATAGAGCTGCAATTCGCAACAAATCATCTTGGTAGGTAGCAAATTAAGTAAATTCCGGTGGGTCCATGTCGTCCCAATGATCAGAGTGCTGGTTACAATTTTCTCACTTTTCACTTCTCAGGCCATTTCCTCTTAACAAATCTTCTGCTGGAGAAAATGAAGCAGACAGCAAGAACAACCGGAATCGAGGGCCGGATTGTCAACTTGTCATCAATAGCACACCACCACTCTTACGCGCATGGGATTCGATTTAAGAGAATCAATGATAGCATTGGGTACCTATTTGATCATCGAAAGCTTGTTTTGCCTTTATTATTTGAGATTCTCAACTATGATTTACTGCAACACAACTTCAAGTCTTCATCTCTAATCACTTGCGCCGTTAGTATCCAAAGGTTAATAAGAAAGTTCAGCTTGTTATGGTGGTCTGGGAATTAAGTGGCAAAGCCTAATAATTAAACTTAGTTAATTAATTAAGTTTAATTAATTAAGATATATTATATGTATTTGTATATATACACTTAATTACGAGCGGCACTATGATTCTTCCCTTTTTCATATTTGTTTCAGTTATTCTAACAAAAAGGCGTATGGACAATCCAAACTAGCAAACATATTGCATGCCAATGAGCTGTCTCGTCGTTTTCAGGTAATCATATACTGTGATCTTTCATCTTTGGACAAAAGCTAGCTAGCTGTAACGAAATCTTTATTATTATTTGTATCATCTTTAATTATTTAGAAGACAAAATATATATGTTGCTGATAGTTGTCAAAATGGAAATAATTTGTATAGCAATAGGGTATATAAGTGTCGCGCACTCCGTTTGAAAGAGCAGTTCTGCTACCAAGAAGTCTTCTATTTTGCGCACCTACAATACACTTGGTGACGTGGCATTGTTTTATTTAAAAAATAAAAAGACAAACATATCGGCATAGAAAGGAAGGAAGGAAAGTTCATCTCTCAGCTCTCGCATAGAAGGAAAGCAATTGATTTCAGAAAGAAAAAATCTACTTAGCAACCATACACCATACATCTGCCGAGAGAAAAAAATAAAAGAGATTTTCTACTCAACATGTGTTTGGTATAAGGTTGTTGAGTAGAATAACTCTTTCGAAAATTGCTTGTGTCTATCCAATTATGGCTGCCCATCAAGAGTATTACCAATTAGATAATGATAGACTTGCTACCTTCTACCACCCATTCACTGCTACCTTCTACATTCATCCGTCAGAAACTCGCCTGCCAGAAACTTTGCTTTATGTTAAGGAAAAGAATAATTCTACTTAGCATCTCACACATCATGCACCATACACCACACTTCTTTTAATTTTTTTTTCTTTTTTTATAACAAGTATATATGTAGTGTATGGATGATTAGTAGAACAACTTAATTAGTTTAGCATGCATAAAATAAATAAATAATTAAAATATGTAAGGTATGTGGTATGTGATGATGAGTAGCATAACCCGGTTAAGGGAGTGACTATTAATAAAGTTGAATATTTTTTAATTTTTTTAATGATTAAGGATGTTTAAAAAATAATGAAAAATAAATAAAAGTTCTAAATACACTATGGGCACAATCAGCAGTACAAGCTGGTGGCTCCTAGCAATGTATTTATGTCAAATCTCATACAGAAGTAGAGGAGTGCAGAGCAGAGTTTCTGATAGGTGAGTTTCTAACAAATGAGTGCAGAGGAGCAGAGGATTAGTGATGCGGAGAAGCTTCTGAGCGTGCAAACTGAAAAGAAAGAAACGTAAAAAAATAGAGGGAGTAGTGAACGGATAGTAAGAGATAGTAAGCCTATCATTATTCTTAGAAATTCAGCAAGTTTATACTCTCTGTCTCTATGTGTCTCTCCACCTTGTAGATAGTGGAGCTTTGCCTCAAAATCAGGCATTTTTTTCATTCTTTGATTCCACTCTCTTAATTTGTCTCTGTTTTTTCACTGCAAACCAACCAAAACCTCTACCTATTCTACTTTCTCAAAAGCTTGAGAAACTTGAGTTGTGTGAATCTAAGTACATGGGTCCAAATTAACCTATTCAATGTTTATGCAAGTAGGTAGATCCAAATCCAGATCCTGACCCCCACCTTTCCAAGCCCTTCATCCTTTGAAGAACAAACCCATTTCGTTCATATCTCCAGAACGCCGACAAAGATCCATTTCTACCGGAAGGAGCATTTCCGTAGATCCTTTCCCCAACTAGTGATTGCTTGAGGATGGTTTCCGTCGAACGACTGAAGGAGAAGAGAACTTCCCTCCCAAACGTGAAGAGAGCTTTGCCTATGAGAAGTCTTTCGAACTTCTAGATAATTAAAGAAATGAGAAGTTTTAAACAAGGGTGAAATTGACAATCCACGCCCAGTGACGTGGAGGATGTGCAAAATAAACGGGTTTGATAAGTATGTTTTTCCTTAATAGTAATATATTTTCCACTTTTTTCCACAACATGAACTTGGTTAATTTGAGCTCGTTGAAGAGGCGTCCTTTTCTCTTTCTCCTTGCCTTTCTTCCACTTTAGACGGTCCCTCTACCTAATCCCTTTATACGTACTGGTACTTGAAGCATTTTACGAGAGTCCTTGTTTTTTACTAATATTATTGATTGTTTCCTTCTATGATGTTGATTGCACTTTGCTACAAACCCTTCACTGGCCTGGAGAATTCTCAAAAGTAACAAGGTTTCGTCGATGGAATGTCAAAAGGGTTGTCGACCGTAGATTGGTATCTTCCCCCAAAGTAGTGTTGTAACCAAATATTCTTAGAAAGCTAGCTAGAAATTGTAACCAAATTTTCTTTGATCTCCTCCAAGATACAATTATGACTGACTCCGGTCGTTTGTGCTAGGATATAGAGTGAATTTAGAGTTTTTAATTTCGAGACTTGCTATATGTACCTCTATCATGACCCCATGGCATGCATGCCGTAGATGATTCTTCATTCATAAAATATGTATTACGATCCCACATCGATTAAGTATGTGATTAGTTGATGGTTTATAAGTCCAAGCACCCTTTCCTTGTAAGCTGATTTTCAATGGTGAGTTCTACCTAGTGGGTTTATAATAAATTAATGGTATCAGAGTCACCCCACGTATGCAGTCTATGTTGGCACGGTTGCAATCGTGTGGCACGGGAGGTGATGCCGGCATGGCAGTGTTCGTCCGGAGCTAGAAAAGACCTAACGCACAGCGAGCCAATGTGAGCGTCGGGACCGCCGTGGAATTGGTTGGTAATCTATAAGTCTTTAGGCACCCTTCTCTTATAAGCCAATTTTTAAGGATGTGTTCTACCTAACATGTTCATAAGAATATGGTACAAAGTCTTGTTTGCAAGATCGAGAAGAATATTGATCATTTTCAATGCACTATCTCGAGTTCTGCCAATATTCATTGCCATTAATTATCTTCTCTAGCTTCTTCAGCTTCCCGTACAATGCCTTCATAACCAAACAAATCTCACCCTTCGTAGCCATATAAAAGAAAAATGGGATCAGTTACAACATATTTATAATATGAAAACATTATAACCAAGTTCCCAACGGGGAAAAGAATATATCGTATCTTTGAATCACATGATATATATAGCGCCCATTACTCATTGTCCTAATTCATTGACCATGTTTAATTTCAACGAAATGCAGGAAGAAGGTATAAACATTACAGCGAATTCAGTCCACCCAGGACTGATAATGACTCCTCTAATGAGGCATTCTGCCCTTCTGATGAGTACGCTCCATTTCCATCAACACAGAATGCATGATGAGTAGCGCGCAGCACTCAAACAAAAAAGAATACAATTAGCTAGCTAGATGATATTCTTTTGCCATAACTTGGTCATCTTAATTTGCATGCAGGAATCCTAAAGGTGTTCACCTATTTCCTATGGAAAGACGTACCCAGGTAGATTGCCCATGCAAGTTGTTGTTCTTTTCTTCTTAACAAGTAGAAAATTAAGGATCATGTTGAATGCTTTGGCTGATCATGATGAGAAAATTTTGTAGTCCTGACTGGAATTGTGTGTTTATAACAGGGAGCAGCCACGAGCTGCTATGTGGCACTCCACCCAAATTTGAAAGGTGTGACTGGAAACTACTACGTGGACTGCAATGAAATGGGGCCAAGTGCACTTGCAAAAGATCAAGTGTTGGCTAAAAAACTCTGGGACTTCAGCGACGAATTGGTCAAGTCGGCTTCAAAACCTTGAATACTTCTTCATACATCATGAGGATCTGCAGCTTGTTATAAAGTTGATCGTTTATATTTGCTATAAACTCTCTTGTTTCATACCCCAAAACCAGCTTGATCCACTTTATAGTCGTTTACATCATATATAGTGTCAGGGAGTGCCATTTAAGTAAAATACATCATGATTTGGTTATTGGTTTCGTATATGTGAAGAATTTGCACCATGTCTGTTATATATTTAGATTTGAAAAATTATATTTGTAAGTTCTTCATTAATGATAAAGTACTGATTTGATTCAAAAGAGAATATCATTCTGAATTTAAAAAAAAAAAAATATATATATATATATATATATATATCACATGATAAATAATACATAAAATACATTAGAAAAAGAAGTTGCTAATGGGGCTCGTCTTCCTCCCAAAGGCAGAGGGCCCTCACCAAGCAAGCAGATGCAGCCACCACGACGGCGGCAAAGACCGGAGGGACGATGAAGTCAATCTTGGACTTGCTGAGCAGGTGGGCCGGCAAGCAGAGGATCTCTCCCATCGCGTCCAACGGCACTCTAACTGACCCTTCCGTCTCGTCGCACGCTGTGGATGACGAGGATATCGCCGACACGAAAGCAACCTCTGGCGCAAAGGAGGCCACCGCCACTGTCACTGTCAAGATAGCTGTCCATGTTGCAGCGTAGACGATTAATGGCCACCGAGAGGTAAGGGGCGCGATTATGGAGGTGAAAACAAACATCATCGTCCTAACGTTGGATTATTAGCTAGTGAGTTAGCCAGATAGACACGATTGAGTATATATACAGAGAGAGAGACCTAACTCATAACTGCTTGTTGGGAATTGGTAGTTTAGGTGTGGGTTCGGTAAGAAATTACGGAGAGCTACTCCATTGACAAGAATTTTTTGTACTTTCGGGAATATACATACGTGTGTGAGTCGTGACAGTCGAAAAACGGACAGTTTGGCAGTTCTGTATGATCTCGATCTCTCGCTCTCTCTCTCCCAAGTTGATATCGTTATATATTACATCATTAGAGTAATATTATACATTATATTCTTATCTTATTTTAATCATACTAAGTGGTATATGATACATTCATCACCATTAAATAATAAAGAAGCATGCAATAAATAATTATTTAATGGTAATAAATATGTCACATTATATTTAGTAAGATGAAAATGAGATAGTAGTATGGTGTATAGAATTTTCCTTTCTAAAATTGCAACCAGGACACTCTTCTATTAACGAAGGTGGAAGAGGATATCTCTCTCTTCTTTTCTTTTTTTTTTTAATCACGTTCAACATCTGAGATTTAGGCATGGTTTGTTTTTGCGAGATAAGATGAGTTGAAATAAAAGTTGAATAAAATATTTTTTTAATATTATTTTTATTTTGAGATTTGAAAATATTAAATTATTTATTTTATTTTGTGTGAAAATTTAAAAAAATTATAATAATTAGATTAGATGAGATGAAAATGATTATGAAAACAAACAAGGCCTTATTATATTTTTCCCTTCTATCAATTATGAAGAGGACAAATGTTAGAAAATGGAATGTGATCAAAAGTATTGAATTTTTTTTAATGAAAAATGTTACTATGCCGCCTAAGTTTATCTCTATACTTTGATCACTTATGTATTTTATTTTTTTATTTTTTACTTAATAATTAAGAAAATAACTTTTAATATATTAATATATTTTTTTTTATTTTTTACAAATATTAAAATATATAAAAATAAATAAATTCATACTAAGCGGCACGCCCAGCCGACGGCAGCCTAACACCCCTCTTTTTTAATTCCTTGATGATGATTCATCTTCCTACAATGAGTTACAGGAATTGAAGATTACAAATTAATTTGCTATTTTCTCTTATCATAATCATTATCTTCTTTGACTTCTGCATTTCTATTTTATCCCCAAGTTGAATTACTATCTTCAGTTGCTTCTGCATTATCTTCTGACTCTGATGGCTGTTGAGTTGTTACCGTTTGGTGTAAGTCACATTTCTTGAGACAAATCATTACAGAAGATATTTTTCTTAATTGACCTCTAATCTCCACCTATCCTTGTCGTTTGTTTCGATTATTCTTTGCCATCATTTAGGTTATGGTTGTTGATGGATTGGAAGTGGTAGGGGCAGATAGTGGTGGGACCAAATTCATTAGTGTTTTAGACTTTTCTGAATAAATTTTACTATATATCAATTATTATTTATCTCGACACTTCACATTTGACAGCTTATTTATTTTTATAAGATATAAAATATAGAGTGATAAATAATTACTGATAAAAAGAATTATTATTTCTAAATGCATCTTTACGAATTAGAGAAATTCTCTACATCAATTAATATTTATTTTCACACTAATAACTTTTTCACAAGGTATAAATGTTTTTCTGTGAATACTTTTTATAGAATGTAGGATGGTAAATTTTTTTTTTTTTTTTTTGAATTCCCCCATTGTGTTTGATTCATTTTAATATTTTATACCCCTCCACTGTGTCTGTGTGTAGGTCTGACGCAATAAAGAAGGAAAAAAGCCCCAACAGAGGAGGCCTGCCTACATCGTACAGAACAAAATTCATTAAACCAAGCTAGACATGCTGGGAACAAAATCCCAAATGAATTAAGCAAACTAGTAAAATCTTAATTAAGAATAAATAAATATAAGAACTGAAAAATTAAATAAACAACCCAGCACATGAAGCGAAATTCAGAAAAGAACCACAACCACATTTTGGCAGGAAAAGCCTAATTGCTAAACCTCCAAAGCTGGCCGTTAAAATCAGCTGCTAAAACCTCCAAAGTGGGCTGTTAAATCAGCTGCAAAATCTCCAAAGCCGGCTGTTAAAATCAGCTGCTAAACCTCCAAAGTTGGCCTCTTTAATTGAAAATCAGCGTTCAGATCCACGAGGGGGAATCCTGGATGATGACCATGTCGAAGTAGACCTTGAACTGCCACCCCCACCAAATGACGACCCACCAGAGGATCTGCGGTCATCCCTACGCCACTTATCATCAGCTTGGGATATTCGGTCATCCTGTCTGCCTCCACCCCAACGATCAGATTCTGGAGGTTGAGCCTGCCCGGAGCTCTCAGTTCTCTCCCGCCTGAACCTTGGGACAAATTTTCCAGGTGCTGGTGCTGGTGCTGGTGCAGCTACAGCAACAGCTGGAGCAGCAGATACCAACTCCGTTGGGGTGGCCACAGTGGGCGGCTCAGAAGGCTTTAAAGGCCCCTCAGTGGACCTCCTCAAAAGCGCTTCTCTCCTTTGCCTCTCTTTTTCTTCCAGTTCTTGTTCTCTTTGCCTCTGCTTTTCTGCAATCTTGTCCAATTTTGCTTTGCGCTCGGCCTCCTCCTTCCTTCGCCTCTCGGCTTCTGGAAGTCACAAAACCGCAAGAATTATACATTATGACATATTAAGAAAGACAAACCATTTCTCTGATCCAATGGTAATTTACATCAGCAAATAACTGGGTAATGAAAAAGTAAATACATCACCAAAATGAAACAAGTTAATTATCAAAGCAATTCATGGTAACAGATGGTAAGAGGGATGAAGCATTTCCTTCATCTTTACAAACTTATAACTGGATGAAAAACAAAAAGTTGTGATGAACAGAAGTAATTTACCTTCGCGCTTCTGTGCTTCTTCCTCCTCATGCAATTTTCTCTGCCTTTCCTCTTCTAAACTCAAATAAAACTTCAACTTCCTCATCTTCTCTCTCTCTTGTCTCCTGGAATGCAAGATTTGTGAGATTCGGTCCTCTCTCTCCCCTCTCAATCTGGCATATTCTTCTTCCCGGCAACTGACAACCCTTTCTTGAAATATTTCCTGCACCCAAAAAAAGAAGGGGAAAAAAAAATTCATAGTTTGTCAAGGCACAGCCAAAGACTGCCAAAATGACAACATTTTTACATTTGTGTGATGTCATAAAACAGGATGTGGTAAGCCTGATGAGAAAATAGAACTCCAGGATAAATATGGGAGCAGAACAGTATGAATTCTGGGAACCACTTCCAAGACGCACACCTTATAATCAATATAAGTTCAGCAGTCTTTGAATGCCTAAAGACTAAAGCATCCCTAGATATCCAGACATAAGTTAATTACAGACCAAATCAGGTACTAACCTTATTGTGGTTAATTGGAGCCAGCCTCTCCTTCTCCTTTTTCTCTGTAGCATGGCGCTGTTTGCTAAGTTCAATATCTTGCTGCAGAGTACCACAGGACAACCGGCAAGCATAGTGATGAACTTAAGGGTCAGAGGGGGGAGGGAACAGGGGTAATGATTTGTGAACAAGAATCAATTTGCAGGACATGATACGAATGAAACTTTACTATATGCAAACAAAAGAAGTACAGAATAGAACTTCTCAAAAAAGAGATCTCCAAATTTGCAAGAAAGCAATCCTTCAGGATGCTGCAATAATTTTAGGAATACCTGTTGCTCGTGTTCATGTAATAGCTTCTCCTCCACTAAACGCTGTTGATATGCAGCTTCAACCAGGGGAGCAGCCTCTTCTCTTTTTGCTCTCTCCAAATAATCCATGGTTTTGGCAATTTTCTGCAATTTCTTTTCCATTTCCTGTCTTTCTCGGAGTTGCTCACTCAAAGTCAACTCCATCACACTTTGCTTCGTAAGTTTTTCCTGTATTGAGAAAATGTCAATACTTTCTGAACCTTTGCTAAGCAGATAAAAATAAAATAAAACCACTCTTCAACTCACTCCCTCTATGACCGGCTTCTTTCCTTTCCATTTAATACGTTGTGCAGCTTCCTGAAGAAGAGCTTGGGCTTCTGCAAGTTCCCGCTCCTCTATTTCCCTACGTATCCTTTCATTCTTCCTCTCCTCATACTCAGAAGCCAGTCTTTTTCTTTCTGCTTCCTCAGTTATCTTTTGTAGTTCCATCCTCTTTGACTCTTCCAGACGTTCCTTCAAAGACAAAAAAGATTCCTTAGGAAACAATTTAATCACAACTAAAGCTTAAAACATCAAGTTACAAGGCACAGGCAAGAATATTAGTTTACAAAGAACCTTCTCCAGAAGTTTGCGCTCTTCTTCTTCTTTGCGTTTCTCAATGAGGGATTTTCGAGCAAGTAGTCTCTTATGTTCCTTATCCACAATCTCAGTTAAACTGGGAAGCAATTCACCAATTTTTGAGGCATTTCTAGCAGGAGGATAAATCATTGCTCTAGCTTTATTTAAAGTTTCTGCAAGGGTGGCCAAGTGATCTCTTAAAATCTCTGACTCAAGACTCTGAAAAACAAGAACAGCCAAAGTAAGCCACATCCACACCATGAACTATAAACACCAACTTCCTTTAAGGAGGTGATATAGCAGAAATTTAGAATTATCGCCTTAAGAGAGGCCCTTCAAACCATTAAATCTGCTGACCATGCAGCACACCATGTATGAATTTAGTACCTTAGCATGATAATCACAATGTACATAGCAGTACATCCATGATCATCGGAGCAATATTACCTTTCTTCCTTTGGTGTTAGCTTATCTAACTTTCCTTAGTGAATGATTCAGTTAGAATGTTATCATTCCAGATGGACGTGATAGATTATGTCAATACAAAATCTAGAATGGGAATTAAAACAGAAAAGTTGATATTACTAAATACAAAGAATCACTTGTTGCTCGGGATAATCATAGCCAGTAGGAATGTAGCTCAAGTGCAAGATCAAATGCTTGTTGGGAAACAGATTGCAGAATATAACCCCAACACAAAAAACAAACACCACAATTAGTGTAGCTGGTGTAGCTCAGCTGAAGATGTAGATATGCGGAAATGGAGTCTGAAAGTTGAGCAAGAACTCAGGCATGCAAAAGCATAGGATCCAACATCAGTTTTTTGGGTGTTCCACACTGGCTGACCCACCAGACCAATTATACAATTTTAAGTCCCATCTTGAACCCAATACTAAGGACCAGGTGAGAGTACAGTCCCTATATATAGGAGAAATTCAGCTACATAAATGGGGCCTAAATAGATGCATTGATATGGCAATTACCAGTGAATTGAGGCATTTCATGACAATCAATAATGAAAATAACCACGGCCAAAATATAACCTAACAACAGACTCATACTTAGACAGTTTTTTTTTCATACCTATGAAAACAGTAAAACTACTTCTGAGTAATTATCCAACTTAATAAATCGAGGACAATCTGGTTTGTACAGAATTCCCAAACATGCACCCTTTAACACAAGTTACACCTGCACCCCTGTAATGTGAATAAAAAAATCAAACTTTCTCTCTCGACCCTCCACCCCCCCCCCCCCCCCCCCCCCCCCCCCCCCCCCCCCCCCCCCCCCCAGTGGCCCTCCTAAAAACACTATAGGAAGAAAATGGTCATACAAATACAGCAAATCCATCCAATCCAAAATGGTTCTCACAAAATCAAAGTTCCCAAACAAACCTAAACTGTTGGTGAACTAGTACCAAAGTATAGCCCCCCTAGCAAAGGTTTGCAGTCCTATCCAAGCCTGAAAACATTGGTCCACCACAATTTTCCAGCAGAGTTGCAACTTAAAATGACAAGTAGGAAAATTAAAAGAAAAATACTATTTTTACATAGACTATCACCTATCAAACATGTTTATCTGTACCATTACAAGAAACAGAAATGCTTAAGACAGGATAAGTGCACAGAAATGCTTCACACTGTTCACATGAACAGCAACTTTTTTTTTGTCCTCCATTTTTCCCTGTGCACTTATCCCATGTATGTACATGGTGCTTCAAGAAATCCCAACCTAGCCATGTGGACCATTTATCCTCACAATTTGGACACTTGTATCCAACAGGTTGGGAAGGCAACCAAAAGCACAAAATTTGAAGGCACAAGCATAAGCTTACCGTGTTATCAAAAATAACAACACCCTTCATATGGTCCACTTTCAAGGCCACAAAATTATACTTGACTGCATCCACAGATATCTTTTCCACAACAGAAATATCAAAAAATGGAGTCATCCTAGATAAACTTTCAATCTTCATCATCTGGTACACCTGGGATGCCTGTAAAGTGAAAGGGAAGCTTATTGAAAATCAAGACCAAATGCATGGAAAGCAATAAATTTATATCCAAAAAACTATAACCATCAAGACAGACACAAAAATGCACCTGCTGCAACAATCTCAAGGTGGTAAGCTTTTCCATTGCAGGAACATATTGAGACAATTGCAATTCAGGGACAGAAGGAGCCGACAAAAGCTTGCCCCCAAACTTTGAGATTTTGGCTAACAACGGCTGAACTTTTGAAGCAAGATCTAGAGGGAAAAATTCATGTTCTAAAAGATGATAAAGGTCCTTCACTTCTTGAATCACACAAGACATTACACCTTTGGAAACCTGCAATGATGCCCAGAATAACTAACTTGATTGAGAAAAAAATATTGTAAAAAATACTTGGAGAAAGGTTCAATATCAGTAAGTTACAGCCTAGATTATTTCCCAAGTAAACAGATAATTAAGGATTTCTTCATAACTGGAGGGTTGTACTAGAGGCAAACACATTTAAAAAAAAACTAGATTCCCAAAGAAGTGAAATTAGAGGCACACAACAAACGAGAACATTATATCACATAAAAAATTCAAGCATGCTTAAGTGGCCATATCAGCAACAAGCATTCCCAACCCACTGAAAAAGAAAATCATATAATAGGACCTCCAAATAGGATCAAGATGCATAATTTGAGCATTAGCATTAGTTTCATCAAAGTCATATCCAAAATTTAGCTAAAAGTACATGTTTTCCATGAATCCAAAACCATTCAAGCCAAAACTCTACATTGGCTTGTTTTTACATTGTGAGGTGGCGGGGGAATAATGGGCTGGTATCCTAGATAGAGCTGGACTGAGTTGGGTAATGCCTAAGAGTGTGGTGGAATTACTAGTGTGCTGGAACAGGAGGCATATCAGTGGACAATTGGCAGCAGCGTGGCGTATGATACCTTTGTGCTTAATGTGGTGCCTATGGTCAGAAAGGAATGATAGGTGTTTTAACAACAAGGAGCATGCAGTGGGGGAAATCTGGAATTTTTTTATATTCTCTCTTTTACAGTAGTTTTCTGCTATTGTTTTGAAGGGTGGGAATGCCCATGAGCTTCTATCTTCTTTTCAGTTCACTAGAATGTAGTTAGGTGTCTCACTTTGTATACTTCCTATGCACTTGGGCATTGCCTAGTTTCATTCTATTCAATAAAGTTACTTATTTACTTATCAAAACTCCACATTGGATTAGTCAAAATAATAATATAATATATTTTTTTTAATAATAATTTTTTTAATTTTTTTTTTCATATTTTGTAACTACATTAACCATATGTTAATTAATAATTTAATTTTTACTTAAATTATTATTTTCCAACTATTATTTTTCCTCAACCTATTTCCCAACTATAAATTTTCCTCAACCTAAAATATTGTAATAAAATATTCTTTTGGCTATGAATAGTATTACTTCAAAGATAAGAGATGAGTTTACATATACTGTAGCTCAAATGTCAAGCTAGCAAGTTATGACTACTCCAATGCAGCAAATTTAAGAGATAAAAAGCCATAAATTTAGATGCACTGGCATTTGCTTAAGCCAATGCCAGTGCTCTAAGGGACTCTAGATGAATATTCCCTTATCAGGATGGTTTAGCATTGCCTCACTACAAAAGTGAAGTCCAAAATTTCTTACTAACTTTGTGATCAAGACCTCTATCGGCATGCTTAAGTGGCCATATCAGTAACAAGCATTCCCAACCCACTGAAAAAGAAAATCAAATAATAGGACCTCCAAATAGGATCAAGATGCATAAGGGACTCTGGATGAATATTCCCTTATCAGGATGATTTAGCATTGCCTCACTACAAAATTGAAGTCCAAAATTTCTTACTAACTTCGTGATCAAGATCTCTATCAGCATTTCATGGAGAGGAACTGCAGCCATGGCAGAAGGCTAAAAGAAAAGATAATTTGTTTAAGCTCAACAACAACCAAGGCATTCACCAATAACAAGGGGTACCAATTGCATCAACTAAACAGCATCTATAAAAAGGACATCATAAAGCCAAATGTCAATAATCTCGAAAAAATATTGTCTAGTCTACAATGTACAAGTATATACTGAAAGCCATCCACAAAAGAATGTATGCAATATTCACCACAAGAATGAAACCAATAACTAAAAAGGAACAAAGAGAAGCATAGCCTAGAAAAGAAGAATTCTTACTAGTTCAGAAAGGAGGGATGACCTTGAGAGCTGGGAAAAACAAGAAAGGAACAGAGAGAAAGTAATCAGAACTGCAAAACTGTATGAATCAAGTAAAATGAGACAAAATGCAGTTAAATAATTTACAGTACCACATCTTTGCTCTCAAATTTAGACTCAAGATTAAATCCTATGAGATTAGCCATTCTCAAGTTCCTCTGTTTCTCATTCTCTATATCCAAATGAGATGCACCATGGGTGTGATCATAAGTATTTACTGAAAGGGCAGCCAATACTACAGATGATGCTATCAATTGCAAATCCTTCTGGCTCAGGTTCTTATTAAAGCTTTTCTGTAATAAGAAAAGCCTGAACCATGCATAAGCATGATATAAATGGCTAGAAGAAATCCAAAATATTTCAGTTAGCTTAGCATAATAAACAGCCATCAAGGATGATTTGGGCGTCTTCTTAACCATACACATCAGTCCGTGAATATCTTCAATAGATTGAAAGGCTTCCTGCAGAAATATGCAGAAAAATTTTAACGAAAGAGATGCGGTTTTTAACATGACTAATAGGCAAATTGTGATTTAATTCTTTGTTTACACTCAACCAACCTGTCTAAATGCACATAATAGTAAAAGGAAGACAGTAAACCTGCCAGAGTTCAAGCTCAGTGGCAACTTTTAGCTGCTCAAATCTTGTGTCAGCATACAGTTGCAAGCTTTCTGGAGCTGATAGATCAGGCCGGTCCCTCTGGTCTCGATACTTATTGAGATTTGCCAAATGATTCCTTATGATCTCACACAGCCTGCGAAACTCTGTTGTTCGTTTGTATTGCTTACAAAACTGGAAAGCTCGATGTGCCGTCATCTACACAAAATTTGAAGTTTAATAAAGCTTCATTTAATCCATTGAAAGTGCAGGTTACTGAGTGCACCAACAAGATATGCAAAAAAAATAAAAATAAAAACTCAAACACAGAATATAGTGGTAGATAAAAATGATGAAATAAATCAGAAAATGATGCAAAATGATGGATTTTTGTTCAAGCATTAACTCTTATTGGATGTAACACACGCACAAAAAAAACCTAGGTTAACGAATAAACAATATAAACACAAGGGGCAAATAAGTAATCACATTCCACTTATACTAGCCCAGGCGGTAAAACTAATCATTTGAATAGCTTGCTCCTTAATGCTAAAGTTAGTAACAAGAAGTCCTCATCCTTCCGCGCCATATCATGTCCCAGAGATGATGAAATAGGATAAATTGAGATGGTATTTTGTAAATAAGTACCTATCTTAAACATATTAACCATTTCTTTCTTTTCTGATCATCTAAAAGTGGAACAAAAGAAACATCTTGTTCTTTCTTCAACATTGTGATCTCTAGTGGACCTCTCAGTAGGACTCAATTTCTTCCCAGAAACAGATGATTACTTGTCTGCTTCTTACATTTTATTTGTTCTTTCTTTTCTAACAGATGTTCAGAGGTTCATTGGGGTTCAAATCCACTAATCTAATATACAGCAGATATTCTCTCCCAAAAGTGTGCATCTGTTGCTTCTCTGGCTGCAGACTGGGGGTAGAATCACTCTTTGTAATCAAATTTTCTTTCCCACACAAGCCAATGGGAAAATTGGTGAATTCAGCAGGTTTATTAACCACTTTCCTCTATCTAGAATTTGAAA
Source organism: Juglans microcarpa x Juglans regia (assembly GCF_004785595.1). Lineage (NCBI taxonomy): Eukaryota > Viridiplantae > Streptophyta > Magnoliopsida > Fagales > Juglandaceae > Juglans > Juglans microcarpa x Juglans regia. The sequence goes on along the minus strand of NC_054603.1, from coordinate 28,323,609 downwards.
AAAAAAAAAAACATTCAAGATTACTGATAATAGTATGCTATAGCAGCTTCTAAAACGCAGGCATTATTTATTAAAAAAGGCAGTCAATGTTCATGTTTTACTTACTATTTAACCAGCAATTAGTTTTGAAGTGTTATAACCCAAGTCCAGAAGACCTTCACTGTGACTAAAAGATGTAACACACATTTTTTGATCGGTAAATAAGAATTTTATTGATGATAGAAAGTAGGCATAGCCCAAGTACATGGGGCATATAAAAGAGCAACACCTATGCATGATTTCCTAGAGATACAAGAAAGTCATGAATACACACGAGTAATTACCTTATTTAACACTTATACAATATAAACACAAGGGGCAAATAAATAATCACATTCCACTTATACTAACCCTCAGGGCAGAAAACTCATCATTTGAATGGCATACTCCTTAATGTCAAAGTTAGTAAATAACATGTAAAAATACAACACACAAGATCAGCCTTTGCGTGTACTGAAGATATAAAAAGTTCCATTGTTATTATTATCTTCTATGGAACTATGCCATCAAATATCAAGAAAAAAAACTGTGATAATTATTTAAAAGAAATAAAATATAGCAATAATAGTCCATGTAAGGCAGTTGTTTTTATAAGTAGTCCATGCGAGGCAGTTATAAACTTAATGAGTCGAAATGCACCTCCCCAGCAATAATACCAAAGGAAAGGATTCTATTTACTAACCGCATATAGTGCTTCCAATTTTGAGTTGTTTCGTAATATTTCAAGCACTGTTCTATACGTTTCCCAAAGAAACTTAAACCATGGTGTCACAAGCTCCCGATCAGATCTATCTTTTCCTTTCTCTCCACTCACATAGCTTAGCATTAAGTCTTCCGGCCTTTTATCTGCTTCTAGATCTTCAACATCAAGAGCTTCTTCCAAGGCTTGTGCTTGGGTACGAGCTTGTTCGGCTCGCTCGGTTGATAGATGCATGAAATGCTTGATCACCTCCTCCAAAGAACCAACATTTACTTGCTGACATATGATACGATACTGAATGAGTCCATCCTTGGCAAACCGACCTCTGCGCAAGTCTACACACAGCTCTATATACTTAAACATGCTCCTTTCAAGTGGCTTTTGCCATGCTCTATGTCTCCTTGAGGTGAAAAGGTCATGAAGTGTTTGCAAAGCATCTTGCTTCTGTCCAACATTAATCAACTCTGTATCATATACATGCCAGTGTGTCAGTTCAAGAACATATGATCAAGCCAAAACTCAGGCAAAATAAGTAGATGTGTCTTTAGTGAAGGCACTACATCAAGTGATAAATGCATGAGGCTGAAGTATTCAAGCACTAGAGAAGGATAAAAGATGCGTATCTCCAATGTCAATCTCTAGGCACATTACAAAAGCGAGCTGAAGAATCTAGTAACTAAATAAGAAAACCTGTCAACCCATGTGGTATTCACAGCCACAAGAAGTGATTTGAAGCTTCAATCAATTCAAGAAAAAAAGTTGCTCATTCAAGCTAAAAGAAAAGTATATTGTTTAAGGGGTTAAATGAGCTCCCATGTATAGCACCATAAGCAATAGCATTGCTAGTATTGTTTGTTTGAACTTAAGTATGAAACCACAGTTTCAAGCAATGCAGTAAAGATCTCAGATATAGATCTATCATTTGAAGCAACCTACTAGAAAGAAGGTTCACCAGTCAGAAAAAGCAGCATAAATATCTGCCACTTACCTTCAGCTCGTTTCAAAGCATTTTCTGGTTTAGCAAAACTCCCCATATCAATCAATTCGAGCAAAATCAGATTCTTTGCCTGCTCAAATACAGCATGGGATACCAAATTAATAAGAGATCCAGACTCTATGTAATAAATTAACACTTCTCAACCCAAATTCAAGACTAACCAACAAAAGGAAAAAATAAAAGAAACTTCATTCTTTTACCCTGAGAAAGGAATGAAATGTTTATTTAAAAGGCCAATTTGATGCATGTTCACATGAAAAAAAAAAAGCATTTTCAGTATCAAGTGAAACAAAATTCACTTGAGATGCTTCATTTTTGTGGGCCCATTTATCCCCTTTCTTACTTATCAAAAAAATTTATCCCCTTTCTGACATGAATGGACAAAAGTATAACAAAGATCAATGAAGTAATGAGACTGCTTCAATGTCAAGGAATAAACTCCTTGGTTGAGAAATGATTGTAATTGTAGTATATTTTTCTTATTGTTTTTTTTTTTTTAAATAATAAGAATCCAGGTTAAAAATAAAACTTCTTTAGCAATATGAACTCATGCAAAAATAATTCGTTAAAAAGCAGAATCCTTAGTAAATGGCTAATATTAGGATAGGAAATAAATCATATGGTATACTTGGGCTTTTGCCTATTCTTTTGATCAATAAAATCTTGTTTACCGATCAAAAAAATCATATGGAGGATTTTTGCACAAACCATTTCATGTAGCACATGACCAACTTGGGAAAACTAAGGTTGCATCTGGATGCAAAGTCTATCTGAGATTATCTCAGATTGTAACATACGGATGAATATACTCTCCATCCAAACACACACAACTTATTTCATCTGAAAAAATCTCACTTTTTTCATATTAACTCATCATTGTTCAGCTGAACGAAAATTCCCTGCAGGACCCATATAAAGAATAGCATCTCATAAAATTTGTTATTTATGAAAAGTAACTGCGGGACCCAACTGTACGAAACCAATCCATATGAAAAGTAATCCATATGTTGGAGCGTGTAAGGTTTCAGGACCCATATTATTTTCTAAAAGACAATTCCTTGTGGGACTCATCACTATCATCTGAAAAGTATCTCATAACATTTTTTATTTATTAGTATAACATATAAATAAAATAATTATTCCATCACTACAACAACAAACCAATACAGTCCATTGTGCAACAAAAATAAGCTACGTTTTGTCCTGCACAAAGAACCACCACACAAATAGTGTTGCCCGAGTCACAGTAGCTTATGAGTTTTGTGTCTCCTTTTTCCTTCATCAGTAGCTTATGAGTTAACTAATTAAGTCCACTAAATAAAATTTTAAAGTCAACTTTTATTATGAGCGCACACATCATATTCTTCGTTGAAATCAACTAAAAGCAGGCATATGTCTCTTCACTACTATTAGTCCGTTAGTTGAATCAAGTGATAAATACAGATAATAGCGAACATTTGGAGTGAATAAAATTAAAATTGGAATTTAACTGGCTAAAGAATTGGGAAGCACTTGTGAAGAAAATAGAATTAGAGAGAGAGAGAGAGAGAGAGAGAGAGAGAGAGAGAGAGAGACCAAGAACTGTGAAATATCAAAATGAAACAGCAAACTTACATTTAATAGTTAAAAACTTGGAGTTAGCGTGGCTAAAAATTAAAATCAATAACTCTTTCCTTATCAACTGGGACGAGAATACGTTAGGTCTTGCAATAAAACATCATCGTCTTAGTTGTATATTTATTTTGGACGTGGGAGACATCAATACAGTGTAGAACACTTCCAAAGATACTGTATTGTGAGTTCTATCGTTATGAAGAAACTCGACAAAGAAGCCAATGTTTTTATTTTCATGTTCTCCAACGGGTTTCGAAGAATCAAATTCTCAATTCCTGGAAATTCGAGATTACGTATTACGTATCAAATATAGAATCGGGATTCATAATCGCAGCTTCAAATTTCCAGCAACCAATTACATAGAAACTAAAATACACTCGCGAGTCTACGACTACTCATATTTTGCTGTAACAGCTCGCAGTTTTCGGGCATGCTTATCAGAACAGAAGTTCTTTAAAGACCCACCGGATCTGCTAGTTCTTCACACACACACACACACACACACACACACACACACAGAGGGAGGAGGAGAGACCTGGATTTAAGCTCTTCTTTTGGTACAGGATCTGCAGCGAGGTTGCCCTAAGAACCGAAGACGAAGAAACGAATGGAGCTCGCAAGTCTACCTGTAATCACTCTGCCATCATGATCGGACCAGAGTTTGTAGCCAAAACTTTCCAATTTCAAATTATTATTGTTATTATTATCTATTATTATTATTATTATGTAATCAGTACGTTTGATACATTGATGGCTAACAGTACGAAAAAAATTTGTCTACCGCCTCTCCTTGACCGTTAAAGTATATCGTTTTAGAAATTTTTTTTTTTTTTTTTTACTTGGCAGTTAAAAATGTGATTTCACGTGTATTGATATAATTTTTTTTTTAAAATAGTTAAATATATTAAAAAAATAAAAAAAATAAAAACACAAAAATTAACTAACGGTATAAACAAGTGGTGCTATTCTGCCGTACTACTCAGGTGGCAGAATAGCACTGCTCTAACAGTATTGGATGAAAGAGGGGTCTGCCTCGATTAAGCAGATAAGAGAACGGTTTGATCTTATCATTATAATTTTTTTAAAATTTTTATATAAAATATTATAATTTAATTTTTTTAAATTTTAAAATAATAATAATATTAAAAATAATATTTTATTTAAATTTTAATTTTTATCTAAAATTATCTTATCTCATTTCTCTATTCAAATGAGGATATTTATTTGATTTCTAATGATAAGTTGTACAATGTAGCTACTTCTAAATGAATACGAATACAATTAGGTTTTCCTAAATAAAAAAATATATATATAGGTATGATACATGGCACCCCAATTAATATTCCCTTATAGGAATATTTTTTCTTCTCTCAACACTTTTCCTGCTCTGGAGAACCCTTTGAGGTGAAGCAGTTACGTCTTCTTCCTCTACTGAGGAATGAAGGTTCTCTTTGCTTGCGAGTGCAGGCTTAGCAGTGCGATGGAGGAAATGGAGGAAGTATGGAAGAGATTAAAGCTAAACGATGAGGAGGATTGTCCAATTGAGATTGGGAAATGTGTACGTGGTTCTACGGAACTGAAAGGGGAAAGAAGTTTGGTTGGGAAGATAATCTCTGAGTGCAGAATCAGAAAGGAAGTTGCTCGATCTATGATGGAAAAAGTCTGGAAGGTTGGTAAGCCCTTTGAATTTCAAGAAATTGGAGGTAATTGCTTTGTGATTACCTTTGTTAATCGACGAGATAATTGAAGGTGCTTGATGGTTGTCCATGGTTGTTTGACAGTTACCTATTTATGTTGCTTGATTTTAATGGGGGATTGCAACCAAGCTTGTTTGATTTTGACCATACGTACCTATGGGTGCAAATGTTAAATCTACCTTTGAGTTATATGAATAAACAGATGGGGGAATTGATTGGGAGTTCGATGGGGAAGGTTAGTGAAGTTAATGTGCAGGACCATCATTGTGGATGGAAGGAAAATTTGGATACCTTTTCAGTATGAAAAATTACCTAGATTATGTTTTAGTTGTGGAAGAATTGCCCATGGTAAGGATGGTTGTAAGGAGAGTGAGGGGAGTGTAAGTCAGTATAGTGTTTGGCTTTGAGCTCTTCCTCAAAATAGAAGAGGTGTAGTCAAGGTGGGAGAGCAAAAAAGGAGAGGAAGAGGAGATGATAGGGGTGATTGCTCAGATCCTTTTCATGGAGTTGATGAAGAAGAGAGGAGAAGGGAGGCTCAAGAGGAAGGGAGGGGTGAGGAGGTATCTGAGGAGGGAAAGGGAGTGGATGATGTGTGTTCTCAACTGTGTGAAAATCGGGAGTTGTTTGTGAAACCTCAAGAACTAGTGACTATTCCTCTAATTTGTGTGGGGAATGATGATCAAGAGGTGAATGAGCTGCAGAAGAACAATTTGTTGTTTGGGAAGTTAAGCTCCAATGAAGTTGAACAGAACTTGAATTGCACAAGATCTTCACGATGGAAGAGAAGGGCTAGAACTAGGCCTAAGTTTGGTAAGTCTTCTAGCATAAATTCTGGGGTTAAGAGAGGCACTGAGTGTGTGGGGGATGGTGATGATATGCATGTGGAAGGAAAGAAAATGAAAAGTTATGATGTTATGGTCTATGATGATGGACTAGGGTTGGTGGCTACTGTGCAGCAGCACCTGGCATTATGAATACCATATGTTGGAACTGCTGAGGGCTTGGAAACTTTCGGACAGTTCAGGATCTTTACCTTTTGGTGAAGAATAAGAGGTCCAAAATTGTTTTTCTCATTGAAACACCTACTAAAGCTACTGTTGTTGAAAAGTTAAAAAGGAGATTGGGGATGGAAGGGTGTTTAGCTATTAATCCACTGGGAAGAAAAGGTGGTTTAGCCTTGTTTGGGAGGTGGAAAATGATGTAGTGATAGAGAGTTACTCACAGTGGCATATTAGTGCCTCTATTACAGTTGGGGATCAAGGAAGCTGGTGTTTTATTGGATTATATGGACATCTAGATGCAAGCAAGAGGTGGCAATCCTGGGAGCTTCTTAAGCAGTTGAATCCACTTGATGGAAGGGCATGGTGTGTAGCTGGCGATTTCAATGAATTATTATCACAAAATGAGAAATGGGGAGGTAATAGAAGAGAGGAGAAATTGATTTCAAGTTTTAGGGAGGCTTTAGAAGTGAAGAAACTGGTGGATGTGGGAATGAGTGGTAACATTTTTACTTGGAGTAACAGACATTCATACCACACTTTTGCAAAAGAAAGGCTGGATAGATATGTTGTTAACATGAATGGATTAATATGTTTGAGAAGGCTAAAGTGGAAGGGCTCATAGCAAGTAGTTCAGACCATGTTCCAATTATGTTGTATGTGAGGCAGGACAGAAGATTTGGTTCAAGAAGACAGTATTCTTTTAAGTTTGAGGCAAGTTGGATAAAAGAGAATGAATGTGAAGAGGTAATTAAAACAGCTTGGGTTGACACTACTCAGTGTGCCAAAGAACCTCTTGTGAGTGTTCAGAAAATGTTGAGAGAGTGTGGTGGCAAGTTGAGCAGTACTTTTCGAAGAAGGGATGGGGAGAGATGTCAGGATATTGAATTATTGAACAAGAAAATCAAGGAGCTGCAGGATAGAGAAGGGCCACACAATGCTGCAGAACTTCACATATTACAACAAGAGGTGGGTTTATTACTGGAGAATGAGGATATAAGGTGGAAGCAGAGGGCAAAAAGAAATTGGTGTTCCTTAGGAGATAAAAATACTAAGTTCTTTCATGCTTGTGTTAAGCAAAGAAGAAAAAAGAACCAAATCATTTATGTTTTGGATGCTAACTCAGAGTTAAAGGAAGGAAATGAGGAGGTAGTGGAGGCCTTTAGACAATATTACACTGAGGTTTATAAAACAGCAGCCTCTTCGTGTGATCAGGTGATGGAGGGGATACAATCCATTGGGTCTCGAGTCACTGAATAGATAAATGATGAATTGGAAAAGGTTTTCACTAGGGAGGAAGTTGAGGCAGCCCTCAAGCAAATGGGTCCATTGAAAGCCCCTGGCCCTGATGGGTTTGCAGCATGTTTTTTTCAAACCTTTTGGTCTACAGTTGGGGATAAGGTCTGTAATGCAGTGCTAAGTTTTCTAAATGGGGGTGTACTTGACAAATCTATCAATTTTACTTATGTGGCCCTTATACCAAAAGTGTCTGAGCCTAAGAAGGTTGGTGACTTTAGACCAATTAGCTTATGTAATGTTTTGTACAAGCTAATTTTGAAGACCCTTGCAAACAGGCTTAAGTTGGTGCTTTATAAGATCATTGCTAATAACCAGAGTGCCTTTATTCCTGGTTGGTTGATTTTGGATAATGTAATAGCAGCTTATGAAATACTGCACTCAATGAAGACCAGGTCCAAGGGGAAAGGAGGAAGTATGGCACTGAAAATGGACATCTCAAAAGCTTATGAAAGGGTTGAGTGGGTTTTTTTAAAAGCTATTATGCAGAAAATGGGGTTTGGGGAGAGATGGGTTGGCTTGATTATGGAAGGTATAACTTCTGTATCTTATGCTGCGTGGGTGAATGGAAGGCCAGGTGATGTTATATATCCCTCACGAGGCATTAGGCAAGGGGATCCAATATCCCCCTACCTGTTTTTATTGTGTGCTAAGGGCCTGAGTAGCCTTATTAATGCAACTGAGTATAAGGGTGAAATCAAAGGAATGGCTGCTGCAAGAGGAGGTATAAGGGTCTCTCATCTCCTATTTGCTGACAATTGTATCATCTTTGCAAGGGCTAAATGGACTGAATGGTTGAAAGTGAAGGAAATCCTAAGGGTATATGAAGAAGTTTTTGGTCAATGCATGAATCTACAAAAAACCACTGTGTTGTTTAGCTCTCGAGTTAGACAGGAAGAGAAAGAGAGGATTGTGAAAGATCTTGGGGCAATGGTGCAAAGTAGCTGTGAAAAATACCTGGGGTTGCCTACAAGGGTTGGAAGAGCTCGTTATGACACTTTTAGAGAAATTAAGGACAAGGTTTGGCAGAAGGTCAACAGCTGGAAAAATCAGTTTCTATCTCCTGCTGCTAAAGAAGTTTTAATTAAGGCATTTATTCAATCCATTCCTACATACCATATGACTGTGTTTAGGTAGCCTAAAAGGTTGTGTAAGGAAATAGCTGGTATTATGGCTAGATTCTGGTGGGGTTATAAAAACTATGAGAAAAAAAATTCAATGGGCTAGCTGGGAGAAGGTGGGATGTGCAAAGATGATTGGAGGACTTGGTTTTAGAGAGTTGGAAAGCTTCAATATTGCTCTCTTAGCAAAGCCGTGTTGGAGGCTTGTCAATAAACCAGACTCTATTGCTTCTATGGTGTTAAGGGCTAAGTACTTTAAAAATTCTGATGTATTGAACTCAAAGCTGGGCTATGGACCTTCTATGATCTGGAGAAGCATATGGGGATCTATGAAACTGTTGAAGGAAGGGCTTGTGTGGAGAGTGGGCAATGGTTTAAACATTAAAGTATGGGAGGATAAATGGCTACCCAATAAACCTTCTCATCGAGTGCAATCTCCTAAGTATCTTAATGTTGAAGCAAAGGTGGCAAAGTTGATTGGGAATGATGGTAAGTGGAATAGAAAGGTAGTGAAGGCTACTTTTAATGATGAGGAAGCTGAAGTCATCTACAATATCCCTGTGAGCTATTCTGGTTTGGAGGATAGAAGAATATGGGCTTACTCTAAGAATGGGTATTTTAGTGTAAGGAGTGCCTACCATCTTTATCTTAGCAGGAAGAAGGATTTGAAAGGGGAACCATCTGATGGGTGGAAGATCAAAGAAAGGCGGAGAGAACTGTAGCAACTCAATACCTCGGGAGTGGTTAAAAATTTTTTATGGAAGGCCCTTAATAATTGTCTTCCCACTAATGAGAACCTCTATAGAAGAAAGGTGGTGAAGAAGCCAGTTTGTCCTATTTGTTTAAGGGAAGATGAAATTGTTGCCATGTCTTATGGAGCTGTCCTGCAGCAATGGATGTATGGGCTGAGAAGGAAAGTCCAGTGCAGAAGTGGATGTCATCTAAGGTGGATTTGGTTGTGGTATGGAGGAAATTAATAGCTGAATTGCCTTTGGAAAGTATGGAGTTGGTGGTATCAGTTATGCGATATATATGGCTCAGAAGGAATGGGTGGATTTTTGAAGAAAAGTTTACTAGCCCTGGGATTGTGTTGCAGCAAGCAAGAGCAAATCTTAATGAGTTCCAACAAGCACAACAGAAGGGGATAAAGAGAATCAAACCTACTGCAGTGGAGAGAAGGATGGTTAGATGGGAAGCTCCCAGAGAAGGCTTTGTAAAGGTCAATTGGGATGCTGCTTCCAAGGCAAACCAGAGAAAGATGGGAGCTGGGTGGTGGTTAGAGATGAGGAAGGGAATGTACAGCTTTCTCTATGCCTGCCAAAAGATTGTATCCAATCTGTTGCGATTGTTGAAGCTACTATTTTATGGAGAGCCATTTGCTTATGTGCAAAGCTTAATATACAGAAGGTAGTACTCGAAGGTGATTCATTGGAGGTGATTAAAGCTATAAATGGTAGAGATGAGTGTTTGGAATGGCATGGACAGGTTATAGAAGATATTAAAGGGATTCTTTGTACACATCCAAATTGGATACTTAAACACACATATAGAGAATGAAATAAAGTAGCTCACTTTCTTACACAGTTTGCTATTATGTCTAGTGAGGAGTTGGTCTGGATAGAGGATGGCCCTGAGGGGTTGTTTTCTGTTGTGTTACAGGATAAGAGTTGTAATGACTATTTTACTGAGATATGAAAGATGATGGATTTCTTGATTCAAAAAAAAAAAAATTAATATCCCCCTATCTTTGGAGTGTTTACTAACAACACATACGACACCACTTGAATTTCCAGCTTCATATCTCTCAACTCAAACCCCTCCCTACTCCGTTACTGCCGAACATGCCAGTATCACCACATGTGATTATTTGGGAACATATATGTTTCAGATAGTTTAAACTACTTTATTATTATTTATTACTATTCATAAATCATTGAGATACTCTTAGTATCCAAACGGAACCTATTGATGCTCTGCCACCAATCACAAATGTCTAATCTAGCTATTCAACTCTATTCCCATTTCTTAACTAGGGTTATAGAGAAGACAGAAGTGAAACTACCAATTTAACTCACCAAATAGTGGACCAAAGAGCCTTTTTTCTCACTTGTAACCTCAAATAGTATGTCCATAATTCACAAATTGGACAACATGCAAAGTAGGGATGTTACCCGCATCCCCGGACGGCCGACAAGTTGGCCCTCAAGCCCCAACCCCTTTCTAGTTGATCGGGGGAAGGGGGGAGGGGATTGGCCCATGGATATCTGCCCACTACCCATGGCGAGGACTTTTTCAATATCATCAACGTCCCACTAATAGAGAAAGAGAGAGAGAGAGAGAGAGAGAGAGATACCTGGGCCCATTGGGGGTGACGATAAGAAGGAGAGAGTCTAAGAGACCAGCGATAGAGACAAAGAGGAAAGAGGGGGAGATCGGGGGTGGGTGTTTTAAAACAAAACCTAATTTAAAACGACGTCATTTTGGAGACTTCTCTCCAAAATGACGTCGTTTTATTAAAGAATATTGGTTTCTTTAATATATATATATATATATATATATATATAGACAAGTCGAAGAGGAGAAATCCTAGGCTGGCTTGGGCCCAGCTCAGGCTCCATCCCCCGATAGCCCCAAGCATGGGATGGACAGGCTAGATACGATGGCCTGTTGCCCACCCCTAATGCAAAGAGTCAATGTAGGCAGTTTTCTCCTTGGTCTGGCTTGACTAAGAAACATGAGTTTAGGTCAATTTATATAGTTTATTGCCCATTCTTCATTTTCATTTCTTGCTCTACATCTCATATAATGCGTTTTTGTTGGGATCACATCCCTCTTGTGTTCTTAATTTATATTAACTCATTGACGATTACAAAAAAGAAAAGTGTTAAAATTGGTATGAGCATGCGTGCAACAAAATAAACTAATTGTCCCGACTCCCAATAGCCACTACTACGGTTAAGGCCCCGTTTAGATTGCAAGATCCTCGAATTTCATCTCATCTCATCTCAATATCTAAATACTAGAAACACAAATACTTTTCATTTTCAAATTTTCATCTAATCATTATCTAATTATTACAACTTTTCCAAACTTCTAAATAAAACACAAAAAATAATTTAATTCTTTCAAATCCAAAAACAAAAATAATATTAAAAAATTATATTCTAACAATTTTTGTATTCAATTTTTCTCTCCCATTTTTCAAAATCTCATAAAACATCTTAACTCATACCATTTTATTACTATTCACAAACTATTTTACTATTATTCACAGATCATCTCATCTCATCTGACTATCTAAACGAGGCCTAAATACGAGTCTTGGATATTAAACTTGTTAAATGAGTGGAGGATGTCAGATAATTGTGAGTTTCCTTAAGTGCTTCTAATAAAGCTATGGCTTTGGATGCAAGTTGCAAAGAATAAGGGGAAGTCCCATATTGCACAATTTCTTTTCTTGTCATCCAAATAATGTGTAGTGCTATTCCTGCCAAACGAAGAAAGGAAAACACATTTGATTTAGTTATGCATAAGAATATGGTAAAAGGTGAGCATTCTATCCAATTTATGTAATTTGAAAGGAAGAGCACCATAAATCATAGAAAAAAGTAACCTTCAAGAGATACAAAGAAAGTAGATTGAAAAGTGGATGAAAAATGTAGGTATTGATAGGCAGGATACACCGTACTGACTTTACTTTATCAAAACTCATATATCTCATTACAGGTGCTATAGCTATGCAAATAGAAGAATAATTGAAGAATTGAGAAAATGATCTGGTCCCAAGCTTTCTTCACTGCTAAAAAAAAGTTATCATGTAGGCGGTTAATGCAACATTCTAGAAAGTTGTGAAACGCATACGCATTATTTGGAGTACTATGGTGGTATACCTTAATAGGAAGGGGTAATATGTTGTAGGCTGCAGCGAAGGGTTTGTCTCAAGACTCTACTTTCTCTACCATTGACAGGGGAGTATGTCAACTCAAGTTTTTAAAGAAGAGGTGAAGATAGCCGAATGGAGGGGATTAGACAAGCCAGTATGTCACGAAGCATTTGGAAGTCGAAGTGGGTTCTGTCGAGTTTGGGAAGAAGCTCTAAAGGTGGACTGCAGTTTGAAAAATGGCTTATGTAGTTTGGGCTAAGCATACCGCCAGGCCTCAATTTCGATGGACAGAAGCATCAAATAGGTTGGAAGACCAATAATTATCTTTAGTTAAATAGCTTAAATAAATGGGCCTGGGGCCCGTGCCCGATCCGTTGTTATTTTAATTCACATTATTTCTTTTCATGTAAAGGACACGTAATACATTAGGTAGTCTAAGATGGAATATTCTATAAGTTTGTTATAGTTTGTTACCACTTTCTGCCTATATGGTCTGCAATAGTGATGAAAATGAATATTGAATATTGAATATCTAAAATCTCTTCTCTTTCTCTCTCTTTTCTAGAGGTTGCTCACCCTCAAGGTGAGCCTATGTCTTCTCCTTCCTCACCCTGGAGTTGCAAAAGAAAAACCAGGATAGATGAGAGTTTTCCCATAGCTCTAGAAGGCAGCAGGACATGGCCTTGGTACAGATGGGAGAGGTGCAAGCTAGAGCGATGAGCTTGGACTTCCCAGTGTCTTGTGGTGAGGACCCAATGGGCTGGTTTAAGGTATAACAGTTCTTCAATTTCCATAATACCCTGCCACAACACAAGTTAAGATTAATTTCATTTCACATAGAGGGCAAGGCCCTAGTGTGGTTTCAATACTTAGATGAGTTTGGGCAATTAATTGACTGGGAACAATTTGTGAAAGCCTTGCTTGTTAGATTTGGCCGTAATTGTTATGATGACAACATGGATGCCATGATTAGGTTGCGCCAAACTAGGTCTGTTGAAGACTATAAGGCCAATTTTGAGTCACTTTCAAATAGGCTCATGGGCTTATCAAACCATTATAAGATAAGTTACTTTTTGAGTGGTCTTATGGATGAAATCCGCCTTCCAGTAAAAATGTTTAACCCACCCACCCTCCTTTCAGTCTATAGCTTGGCCAAATTACAAGAAGAAAATTTGGGTTTCAACAAAAAGCTTGTTATAAGCCTTGCTTACCCTTCTAACTCTACTGAAATTCTCCATCCCAAACACTAAGGACTGGTTTATGGAGTGAGATGAGATGAGACAAAAATTTTGTAAATAATAGTAAGATAGTTTGTGAAGTTTGAGTTGCGTATTTTTTGGATTTTCGGAAACGAGAGAAAAAAAAGTTGAATAAAAAATATTATAAAATTAAAATATTGTAACAATATAGTTTTATAATATTTTTGTTTGGGGATTTGAAAAAGTTGGAATTATTTTTTATTTTTTTATTTGAAAGTTTGAAAAAGTTGTAATAATTAGTTAGAAAATTTTTTATTTGAATTATGTTTGGGAATAAGATGAGATCAAATTAAATGAGATCAAATGAAAATTTTGTGTCTCATTTGAGGCCCTAAACAAGCCTTACTCCCTTTACCTGATAACCAGAAATATCCTAACAAAGCCACACTTCCCATCCACAAAATCAACCAAACACAAATGAAAGATCGTAGAAAAAAAGACATTTGCTATTACTATAAGGCCAAATGGATCCTAGGTCATAAGTGTCAAAATCCAAGGCTATATCTCATTGAGGTGATTTATGACTCACCCGAGACAAAGGTGGTAGGGTTTGGGGAGAAGGATGGAGAAATGTTGGATGTCATGAACTTAAAAGTAGGGGTGGCAATATGTGATACGACTCGTTAACCCAACACGAACACGACATGAAATTAGCAGGTTTGAGTTTGATGTTATTGGGTCTGGGTCCGTTAAGACACGATTCATTAACGAGTCACTAACGGGTCAACCTGTTTAACCCGCTAGTGACCCATTTAGACCTGTTAAATTTTTTTACTCAAAATTACAATTATATCATTTCTAACCTAAAAACAAAATTATCTTAATCCTATTTCGTATTTCCTAACTCTCTCGTTCTCAATTGAGTCAATTCATACGAGTCACAACTGCCTTCCACACTTCCTGTGGATTGTAATTTTGGTATTTTTATTGTTTGAATTGTAGTTTTAGACTTATGTAGTTAGTTTTATATTTTTGAGAGATATTGTGATTTCAAATTTTATGTGAACTTATGTTAATCAAGTCAAATGGATTATTTGGGTCAATTCAACTCATTTAATTAATTCATAACAAGTCAAAATGGGTCGTATCGTGTCAACCCGTTATTTTAATAGGTCGTGTTAAGGTTTAGAAATCTGATCTGTTAAGCTTAACGGATCATGTTCGAGTTGACCCGTATCGTAAAATATACACGACATAAACACGTCTCATTAACACGATTTGTTACCCCTACTTAAAGCAGACACCAGAAATCTCCTTACATGCAATTACTGGGTGTTTAAACTCTAAAACTATAAAGTTAAAAGGGAGGATTGGGGACTTTTAGGTTGTCATACTCAAAGATACAGGAAATACCCATAAATTTATTAACCCAGCTATAGTAAGCAAGGCTAGATTGGGGGGTGAATGTGACTGAGAAAGTAGTGGTAAAAATTGCTAATGGTGAATAGATTTCTAGTGAGGGTGGAATTGACCCACTAAATGTGTCCATCCAGCACATGAATTTCATATTAGAAGCCTACATACTGATGCTTGCAGGATGTGATTTGGCCTTGGGAGTAGTTTGGCTCCAGACCTAGGGATCCATTCTATGGAATTTTAAGGACTTAACCATGCAGTTTGAGGTGGCAGGAAAACCAATATGTTTGAAGGGATTGTCCAGTTCTAAATTGATTGAAGTGGGTGGGATACCTAAGACTAATTGTGGAGGAAATAAATGGAGTGTTGTTACACCTCCTAGAAGTATAGAAGAATGACCTTGACACCCCACCCTCACTAAAAGACCTATTTAACCAATTTTCTGATGTCTTTGTTGATCTACCAGACCTATCCCCTCATAGCCAAGACCATTAAATCTCATTGATACCTGGACCCAAACCAATACCAGTGCGACCCTATAAACACCCTTACTACCAAAAGGATGAAATAGAAAGGATTGTGAAGGAACTCCTTTCCACAGGGGTGATTAAGCCAAGCCAAAGTCCCTACTCCTCACCAGTCCTACTAGTTAGGAAAGCTGATGGAACATGGCGCCTTTGTGTTGAATATAAAGCCTTAAACAAGGCCACTGTGAATGATAGATATCCCATACCAGTTGTGGATGAGTTGTGTGGATCTAAAATATTTTCAAAACTAGACCTTAGACTTGTTATCACTAGATTAGGGTAAAAAATGAGGGCATACCTAAAACTGCTTCAGGACCCATGAAAGACATTATAAGTTTCTGGTCATGCCATTTGGCTTGACCAATGCACCCTCTACCTTACAAAGCCTAATGAACCATATTTTTAAACTCTTCATTCGAAAATTCATATTGTTTTTTTTTTTTTAACGACATCCTAATATACAGTAGAGCTGAAAAGGAGCATGTACTACACCTCAAAACAGCATTGGCCACTATTAGACAACACTAGTTGTATGCTAAGATGTCCAAGTGCAAATTTGGCAACCCTGAGATAGCTTATCTGGGGCATTTTATCTTAGCCTAGGGAGTCAAAGCTAACCCAAAAAAATTGAGGGCCATGTGGGAGTGGCCTCGACCCACTTCTGTTAAATCACTGTGAGGATTCCTAGGCTTGATTGAGTATTACATGAGGTTTATTAAGGGGTATAAAGGTGTGGCTACCCCACTCACAAAATTATTTAAAAAGGATGGCTTTAAGTGGTCTAGGGCAGCAGAAAAGGCATTTACTAATCTCAAACAGGTTGTGGTAAGTCCACCAGTTTTAGTATTACCTAACTTTACTCTACCCTTTGAAATAGAGTGTGATGCATCAGCGAATGTAATGGGAGCTGTCCTCATGCAAAAAGGACATCTTATTGCCTTTCATAGTTAGGCATTAAAGGGGAGGGCCTTGGGAATGTCTACGTATGAAAATGAATTGTTTGCACTGGTTTCAGAAGTGCAAAGGTGGAGACCCTACCTCCTAGGGAGGCCCTTAACAGTGAAGACAGACCATCAAAGCCTAAAGTTCCTACTAGACCAAAAAATAGGGACAATCATGCAATAAAAATGGGTGATCAAGCTATTAGGCTATGATTTTGTGGTTGAGTATAGAAAGGGTTCAGATAACAAGGCAACATATACCCTTTATAGGATAGGAGAGGAAGAGGAATCCTCTAGCACCCTGATTATGATTTTTGTACCTACTCTGAAACTGTTAGAAGAAATAAAAAGGTACTATAAAGAGGATATAGTGGCCCAACAGTTGCTGGAAAACGTGGCCAAGGGTATTGCCAATCCTAAATACCATGTGAGGGAGGCTTGTTTGCAGTACAAGGACAGTATGTGGCTAGGAATCCTGACCTCAGACTTAATCTTTTTCATTTGTTGCACAATAGTCCTATTGGGGCTTACTCAGGTTCTGATAAAACCATCAGTAGAGTCAACAGAGACTTTTATTGGCCAAGGATTAACACTAAAGTATATAATTTTGTCATCAGAGGGTTAAACCTGAAAATTCTCTACTAGGAGGCCTCCTATAACCCCTGGCCATTTCTTCAAAACCTTGGACCCATATCACTATGGGCTTCATAGAAGGCCTTCCCAACTCCCAATCATTCAACTCTCTTTGGGTTGTGGTCAATCGCCTCACCAAATACAGTCATTTCACCCCGCTATCTCATCCCTATACAGCCTCCTCACTAGCCCATTCATTCCTCACAAATATATTCAAACACCACGGCATGCCCAATTCTATAGTATCAAACCGAGACAAAACCTTTACTATTAGGTTCTGGATTGAATTGTTCAAACAACAAGGGGTTGAACTGGCCTTCAGTATTGCTTATCACCCGTAAACTAATAGTCATTCTGAAGTAGTAAATAAAACCCTTGAGAATTACTTGCATTTTTTTGTGGGTGAGAGGCCAAATGATTGGGTCTTACGAATCCCCCTTGCATAGTGGTGGTACAACACCACCACCCACTCATTTACTCGGCTAACCACTTTCGAGGCCCTATACGGCTATACCCCGCCCAGGTTGTTGGATTACTCACTAGGGTCCTTACAGGTCGAAGCAATAGACGCCTCTCTTCGTTCCCGTGAGCATATTAAGCAACTTTTGAAGCAAAACCTTCACAAGGCACAAAACGGAATGAGTAAGTACTCAGATCAAAAAATAAAAGAGAGGGAATTTACAGTAGGGAATTTTGTGTACCTGAGGCTCCAACCATTCAGGCAACACTCAGTGGTACATCGAAGAAAGGCCAAGCTTTCACTGAGATTTTACGGTCCCTTTCTAGTGGAGGAATGAGTCAGTACAGTGGCATACCGCCTGAAACTTCCCGAGACCTCCCTCATCCATCCAGTGTTCCACTTCTCTTTACTAAAAAAGAAATTGGGTCAATCAATTATTCCCATGCTAAAGCTACTTCCAGTGGACTCCAAGGGGACTCTTTAAGCCTGAGCCAGAGGAGGTACTCGATCAGAGCCTCCGAAAGGTCCATCGACACCCTTTGACTGAGATATTGGTTGAATGATAGGGATAAACAGCAGAAGACGCTACCTGTGAGCCCTACCACCACCTGAGAGACTCTTGCCCACACTGGGCAAGGTGTTCTGAATGGAGAGGCAATGTCACGAAGCATCTAGAAGTTGAAGTGGGTTCCATCGAGTTTGGTAAGAAGCTCTAAAGGTGGACTGCAATTAGAAAAATGGCTTATGTCGTTTGGGCTAAGCATACTGCCATGCCTCAATCTCAATGGACAGAAGCATCAAATGGGTTGGTAAACCAAGAATTGTGTTTAATTAAATAAATGGGCCTGAGGCCCAAGTCCAATCCGTTGTTATTTTAATTCCCGTTATTTCTTTTCATGTAAGAGACACGTAATACAATAGGTAGTCTAAGATGGAATATTTTGTAAGTTTGTTACATTTTGTTACCACTTCATGCCTATGGTCTACTACAGTGATGAAAATGAATATTGAATGCCTAAATTGCTCACCCTCAAGGTGAGCCTACCGTCTTCTCCTTCCTCCGTTGTGTGTGTAACACAATATTTGGTCAGCCTCCCTCACACAAGGATGAATAGCCATGACTATCAAGTAGAAACTACTCTTAATACATATTCATGACTTAAAGCAATGAGAGTTAAATAAAGTTGGTTTAAGTACTTTAACTTTCTTCCCATTGCTAACTTGCAATTTTCTGTTGCTGATACATAAGGATAGAGATGCAATTTATTGCATAAATGAACAGCAAGGAGAATGATTTTTTTTTATTTGGTGCTCGACTCCAATCAAATAAAAGAGTTTCAAAGATTCAACCATTCTTTTTAATCAGCAAAAATGACTACTAAGGGTGGGCAAAGCTCTCGCACACATGCACGCACGCAGCAAGCATGCACACAGGAATGCGTATAAATATGTGTTTGTGTTTCTTCAAAATTTGGCGAACAAAATATTTATTTTGTGATACTTTAAAGCAAACATATCTATTTAATTATATAAAAGCGGAGTTCTAACTTGCTTGCATGGCATTCCTACCACAAAAATCAGAATTCAATACATGTAACGCATTTTAAATTACACATTTTATCATTTATTTTTATTTGCAGTTGAGATAGCATCGAAACAAGGGCAAAAAAAAATATGGAAGAAAAAATAGACGCTTGCCATATTTATTTGCATTTGATATGGCACTGAAAAAGGTGCAAGAAAATCAAGGAAGAAAATAACTGACATGTTTTCTGAATTAAGTGCATAAACAAATGAAAAACTAAAAGGTGCAACAAAATCAGGAAGAAAAAATAACCGACATTTTTTCTTAAATAAGTACACAAACAAATGGAAAACTATCATAACACGTTAGAAATCAGCTAGTCGTTTATTTTTATTTGCAGTTAAGATAGCACCAAAAAAAGGGCAACAAGATCAAGAAAATGTGCAAAAAATGCAAAATGAAATTGAAGAACCAAACGTCAAGCGGTGCAAAAGGAAATATATAATAGGGGATTTCTACAGACTACTTGAAACACTTAACTGTAAACACATACTCTTTATACTCACTCATTTCATTTTCAACCCTTTTTATGTTCACTCTCTAATAACGACGAGTGTTCTTAATCGGTCTGTTTAAGTAAATCTCCACCACATCCGAAAGTTTTCAAACATTCGTTTATTTATGATCTGTGAATTTAGACTTGATATACTCCATCAATATTAGTTCATTTATATTTATATTTATATTTATATAATATATCATTCTTAACTTTCAAGAATCTCTGGAAAAAAAAAAGAGCACAATCGGTGCAAAATGAACCAAGAGGTGCAAAAGAATTTATATTTATAAAATATAATTCTTAACTTTGAAGAAACTCTGGAAAAGAAAAATAGAGCACAATTGGTGCAAAAGAAAATCGAAGAACCAAAAGCCAAGTTCAAACTTGCTTACTTGGCATTCCTTCCACAGAAATTGGCATAACAAACAGTTTATTTAAACTTAAGATGGAACCAAAAAGGGGGCAATAAAATCAGGAATAAATAACCAATTAGAACATGTAGGAAACCAACAAACTGTTTATTTTAATTTGCAGTTGAGATTGCACCGAAATAGGGCAAAAAAATAAGAAAAAAGAACAAAATGTCAAGCGGTGCAAAAGGCGATTGAAGAACCACACGTCAAGCGTTGCCAAAGGAAATATATAACAACGGATTTCTAAAGACTACTTGAAACATATACCTCTTATACCCACTCATATATTTTTCAACCTTGTTTATGTTCACTCTCCAATAACAACGGATGTTCTTAATCGTTCTATTTAAGTAAGTCTCCACCACATCTGAAGGTTGTAAAACGTTCGTTCAGGGCGCTTTCAGACGTTTGGTTTGGGTGATTTCTTGCATTCTTTTTAATAGGTACACAATTTCTTTCCTCTTTTTTTCTTCTTTCTATTAAACTAACGTGAAAGAGGTCTACCATTTGTGTATATTTTATTTGGATTAAATTAGTAGTTTTGAGTTTGTGACCATTACTATTCTTCAGTAAAATTAAAAATGAAAAATGCTAGACTAGCACGTCGTAGAAGACGAATAATTATAAATGACAGTATAAGTGATGGCAAACTTGTGCGACGTAGAAGACGAATGATAATAGATGATATGGGAAATGGAGCAAGAATGCGTGTTGATGGTAAACGAAGCATAGATAGTAGAACTGACGAACTACCAAGTAAATGACTTACATAATTCATATCTAATAACATCATTTTTTACAATAGGATTAATAGTAATGATGCTTTTTGGTTTTGTTTTCTACGTTCTAGGAAAATATATAGAACCTTGGAATTTTGGTCCTCCATCTTATGAATGTGACTATTGTGAAGCAATATTATGACATGAAGAGAGAACTCAAAAATAAGGATGCCCACTCAAATGAGATTTTCTATTTGTTGTATGGAAGGTCAAGTTGTGTTACCTTTACTTAAGAAGCTACCCTCTCTCTTAGAAAAACTGTTAAGTCCTATGGGTGGGCAACGTTCTTAAAAATTTAAGACACAAATAAGAAGTTATAATGTCGTTCTTGCTATAACTTCAATGGGTGGAAATGTAGACAAGAATATCAATGATGGAGGTAGTCCTTACATCTTTCGAATTAATGGTCAAAATCATCATAAAACTGGAACCCTAAATCCAATAGATGGTTCAAATCCTCGATTTGCACAGTTATATTTCTATGATACTGAGAATGAAGTACAAAATCGAATGGGTGTATTGAGTCACAGCATCTCTAATAAAAATATTGCACCTTCAATTCTTACTGCATTGGTCCAAATGCTTAATGAAATGAATGGATTGATGAAACTTCTTCGTATGGTAAGGGATCATTGCTCAAAAGATAATATTCATCAATGAGACTACATCTTATTAGTTCAAGAACAACAGATGGAAGAGAACATAATTTACCCAATTGTTCTAAGATTGCTGCAATTATTATTAGTGATACTGGTATTGAGGATGCTCATTGGGATATTGTTATTGAATATAAAAAATGTGGATTGAAAATGATTAATGAGTTGCATCCATCATTTATGACATTACAATATCCTTTTCTTTTTCCATACAGAGAATATGGATTTAGGCTTGGTATTTTACGTAGGATTGATCATAGAACTACACCAAGAAAGAATGAATTCATTACTATGAGAGAATATTATGCATACAGATTGCAAAAACATGAAGGAGAAGGACACATTAATATATGACAGTCGTTTATTTCAACAATTTGTTGTTGATGCATAAACATGTATTGAAGAAACCTGGCTTATGTGAATGAGAAGAAACCAACGTAAATTAATGGTTGATTTATATAGTGGATTGAGAGATGTAGTTTTGAGAGGAGATACAACTCCTGCATCCACTTGAAAGAGAATTGTATTACCTTCAAGTTTCACAGGAAGCCCGAGATATATGATTGAGAATTGTCAAGATGCAATGACCATTTGTAGATGGGCCGGTTATCCCGATTTATTTATAACATTCACATGCAATTCAAAATGGACAAAAATTCAAACTTTTTTGTCTAAGAACCCTAGACAGAAATCAAAAGATCGACCATATATAGTCACAAGGTTTTTAAAATTAAACTCGATCAACTTCTATATGACTTGAAACATGGCCAACACTTCAAGAGGGTGCTTTCTAGTAATACTTTCTTTTTTTATCATTTGTTATGTTTATTTGTATCCTAAACTAGACAAATATGTACAGATCTAATTAAACTTATATTGTGTGTTCAGTTATCTACACTATTGAGTACCAAAAGATAGGGCTACCTCAGGCACATATACTGCTCTTTTAAATTATGATGACAAGCATCCAACTCCGACAGAAATAGATAGAATAATATCTGTAGAGATCTGCAGAGTCGGATGTATTGATTTTGTGTTTTAAATATAATATACTATACTTTTTTTAAAGTTTATACACTTTCTATAATAACTAATAACAATTTAATTTTGTAGGAATTATCAGTCACATGCTTATGCAAAGTTGAAAAAATAGACAACAAATTTGGATGGTATTATAGTTCATGCCTTATATGCAAAGCAAAAGTAAAATTCATTGAGGGATTTTCTTGATGTGAACGATGTAAGGTAGAACCAAAACCTATTGTACCAAGGTAATTTTACAAAACAAATCCGGTGTATATATATTCATTTGCACAGACACATATGTGAACATCTATAGTTTAATTAAATGTATGGTTTATTTACTAAGTGTTTAGGTAATTATTTATATATCGGATAAATATGCAACTGGTTAATGATTCGGTTTAGCGTCGTTGGTGCTATTTGATAAAGAGGCTGAGAAAATTTTACGTAAAACTGAAAAAAAACTTAAGAAAAACAAGACCAAGTACAAAGATTATCAATATAATATTTTTAAATTGAAGATGAGTACACAAAGTCCAAGTACATCAAATATTAGATATATCATTATTATAACATATATCTTTGTATTTATGTAGGAACGGAGTGATGATGGTTTCCCAAATGATTTACATCAAATTTTTCGCAAAGAATACATCTTACTACGACTTGATGAGTACAACTTAAAATATGGACGAAAAAATTACACAATTCTACGAATTGCAGGGTTTTTTTTATCATGTTTTGGATTAGATTTTATTTTTATAATGGTTTTATTTTTCATTTTTCAATTTATTTGTTGGGGGATTTTATTTTATTTTTTTGAAATGAAAATGATCTTTATTAATGCTGAAAGCTTACAACATCTCACTTAAAACAGTGGAATGAATATATTGAGGATAATCCTCCAAATCAAACAAGTCTTCATAAAAATTGAAAGCATCTTTAGCAAGGTGATGAGCAGCCATATTAGCACCTTTGTTGGTATGTGTCATTGACCAGGAGACGAAAGAATTCAGAATTCTTCTTGCATCCTCTATCAATAAACCCCCTAAGCTCCAGTTTGATTTGTTCTTCTTCAACAAGATCACTTGCAATGCATCACCCTCTACAATGATCTATGTTAAGCCCATTTATTTGCAAAAAATAGCATCTAACACCAGGGCATGAGCTTCTGCATCAAACGAGTTACCACTTAGACTTCTCGAGGCTTTAAGAGTGCCAATGACTTGTCCCTTAAAGTCCCTAGCAATCACACATATGCCAATTCTGCCTTTTGCACTATTTACAACAGCATCCCAGTTCAGTTTGTATACTCCTTCCCTTGGTTTCTGCCACTTACGTTGTGCAAGTGCCATTTGAATGGATCTATTCTGAGATGGTTGTCTTGAGCTTTTAAATAACTCCAATTCATCACTAGCCTTTCTGAGTAGAAGAGTAGGATGTCTGAAGCCTCTCCCATGAGAAAACTCATTTCTTTTAGTCCAAAGCAATCTCGATATTATAGCAGCCTCCTCAAGTTCCTCTTGTTTGAGAAGATTAATCATATTGTTCCAGATATCAAGAAAGAACTCACTATGGAATACCATCTTTTGGACTTTTCTACAGCTTTGACTCCACACATCTCTAACAGCACCACACTCCCATCAAACATGTCCTGAGGTCTCAAGCTCCAATCTACAAATGGGGCATAAGCTGTCCTCAGCCACTTTTCTTTTCCTTAAATTGGATAGAGTGGGGAGAGCTTCACTGCAAGCCCTCCAAATGAACATCTTCACTACATTTGGAACCTTCATTCTCTACACTGCTTTCCAACCTTCCTAATCCACCCTCTCATTCGATGCTTCTCCCTCATTACTAGTCTCAAGTTCTCTGTGGAGGTGATAAGCACTTCAGACAGAATATTTGCCCTTCGTAGTATGTAACCATACCAGTTTATCTATCCTGTCATAAAGACTAATTGATATGGACTTGATCAACTCAGCTTCTTTAGTAGAGAATAGTTGTTGTAGTGACTCTTCCTTCCACTGCTTCAGATCAAGATCAATTAAATCAACTACTTTCTCACAGCATTCTAAATCAGCTCTAGATGATACCACTTTGTAAGATTGTGGTCTTGGCAACCACCTATATGTCCAAATGTTTACACTTTTGCCATTGCCAATCCTCCAAAATAACCCCTTTTTGAGCAGCTGCAAACCTACATAAATGCTCCTCCAAGCATCAGAAGACCCTGACCCCAGTTTAGCTTCCAACATATTTACCTTCTTATAATATTTCTGCTTGAAAACATGTGCCAACAGAGAATTATTCTCCAACTTTGCTTGGAAAGCATGGCCAAATTGAGAACTCTAGTAGACTTTACCCTAGCTATCCTTAGGATTGTTCTTTGTGCCTCAGTAGCTGTATTCCTGCTAAAATAAATTGAAGTCTTTTCTTTATTCAGGACTTGTCCAAAGGGTTGTTAATACAGTTCAAGAATATGAAACACACGACCCCACTCTTCAGGATTAGCCTTACAAAATAAGAGACTATCATCTGCAAAAACTATATGATTGACTCTGGTAGGACCCTTATCAACTTGAACACTGGTTATGTCTCCACAAGCTTCAGCCTTTGATAAAAGAGAAGATAGTACTCCTGCACATAGAATAAACGGATAGGGAGATAGGGGATCTCCCTGTCTAAGTCCACTAGAAGGTATGAATTTCTATTGAGGCTCTCCATTAACCAAAATGGAATAAGAGATTGATGATATGCAGGATCTAATAAGGGTAATCCAGTGTTGGTTAAACCCCATCTTGGTCATAGCTTCCATAAAACACATTTCTACTCGATCATAGGTCTTACTCATGTCCAGCTTTAGAGACATAAACCCTGTCTTCCCCTTCATCTGAGAGTTCATGGAATGTAGAGTCTCATAAGCCACCAAAATATTGTCAAAAATTAGCCTTCCAGGTACAAATGCACTCTGATTCAAAGAGATAATGTCAGGTAGGATAGATTTTAGCCTATTAGCCAGAGTTTTAGAGACAGTCTTGTCAATTACATTGCACAGGCTAATAGGCCTAAAATCAGCCAATCTCTTAGGATTCTTGACTTTGGGAATGAGGCTGATGAAGGTATCATTGACATCTTGGAGAGATCCACCCTGATTGAGCACATGTAGAGTACATTTGCAGAATTCCTTCCCTACCACATCCTAGTGGTTTTGGTAAAACTGAGCTGGAAAACCATTAGGACCTGGTGAGCCCATTCGATTCATTTGAAAGACTGCTTCTCTCACCTCCTCTTCAGTAAATTTCAACATTAGCCTTTCATTCATGTCATCAGTAATCTTAGTGGCCAAACCATGCAAACACCTCTGAAGATTAGTAGGCAAAGAAGTGGTAAAGAGATCAAAGAAAAAACCTATAAAAACAGCACCAATGTTATTCTACTCAGTCATTATGACTCCATTCTGGTCAATTATGCTTCTGATTGCATTAGATTTCCTTCTTTGACTGGCTTGCATGTGAAAAAACTTGATATTTTTGTCTTCATGCTTTAGCTAGTGCTGCTTGGCTCGTTGCTTCCACCTCAGATCTTCTTCTGCCAGAGAAGGATCCACTTCTTTTTTAATTTCCTGAACTTTTGAAATATGATTACCATCTCCATGCTCTTGAAGCTCTCCAATCCTAGCCATTCCTCTTTTAACTACCCTGGCACCTTGATTCTGCTTAGTTTAGTTCCACTTCAGAAGAGCTCTTTGACATTGCTCAAGTTTGTATCTAATCATGGAGGCCCCATTATCACCCATAGGCCTTTTGCCCCAAGCTGCTTCTACAGTCTTAGAACACTCTTCCCTTAACTTCCAAGCAGCTTCATATCTAAATATCACATTAGACCTTATTCTCCTTAGATCACTCATTTGCATGCTGATATGGAGGGGTGAGTGGTCGAACTTCACTGTAGGTAACACATTGCAAAGTGCATTTGGAAACAAGTCATTCCATTCTTTATTGGCCATGGCTCGATCAATCCTTTCTTTTGTAAACTCATTGCCATGCCTATTATTTGACCAAGTAAACTTCTGTCAGAAGGAGTGAATGTCATTTAGTAAGCAATCCTCGACTGCTTGTTTGAAGGACTCCATCTATCTATAAGGTCTGAATGCTGCCCCAAACTTCTCACTTTGGCTTAATATCTCATTGAAATTCCCAGTGCTAATCCAAGGCATAGGTGATGGTGGTTTAAGATATTTCATAAGTTTCCAACTATCATCCCTCTTAGAAGTGTCAGGATGACCATAGAAACTTGTGAAGATCCAAGTGGGGCCATTCTCATGTTCTTGAACAGTGGCACTAATTTGCCACCTTGTATAGTTGCAAATACTCACTTGTCATTCAGATCTCCATAGTAATGCAAGTCCACCACTGCATCCCAAACTATCTACAGCAAAACATCAATCAAATCTCAGGGTTCTTCTTATTTCTTCCATATGGTTCTTTGAGCTTTTGGTTTCCACCAGAAACACCAAATTGGGGCACTTATCATTAGTCAAAAGGCTAAGTATTCTAATTGTCCGAAGGTTCCTATGCCCTCGCCAGTTCCATATTAATAGACTCATTGCATTTGGCAGGGCTGGGGACTAGCCACTACCAATGAATTGGTGTATTCTACATTCTCATTCTGTAAACATTTACTCCTCTTAGACTCTGAGTTAGCTCCATGTCCCCTTCCTCTTCTCTCCCTTTTCCTACATGCCTTTGGGCTCTCATGAGATATGTAGCCTAAGCTCATGTTTGTGTGGTCTAAAGACATAACATTCTTATCTCGAACCCTCCTCTTCCACCTGCTCACCATGGACTTATTCAGGTTATTTTCAATGCTCATAATTCCTTCACTAGCTAGTATGTTGTTGTTTACTTGAGAAGTTTCTGACCATCCCCGTGCTGAGTTAATGGACTGACATCTAAGCCTCCCTTGCTAATAAGTTCAGAAGTTTCCAATTGAGTAGTCACATTATAACTTTTATCCACATCAGCTCTATCAATTACCCTCTCAGCATTCACCACCTTGATTGCCTTAGATCTTTCAATCACCTTAGATCCAACAGCTTCTTCCTCCTGTGAAAAAATTTCAATTAAATTTCTACCTTCCATATTTGGAGTTTGACCCCTAATATCCGCCATCTCTTCTCTATGGAAACTTTCCTGATATCTTCCTGATTTCTTAGGTAATTCCACTGATTCTGCCACCTCTTCAGCACCTCCCACATCCTTTCCAGAATTAGCCTTGAAACCTGCCACATCATCGTCTTCTCCATGTAGCTCTGAGTTTTGTGCAGTTGTATTCTTCCTCCCTCCATTGCCACTACGACTGGTTTTAGGCCCATCTCTCACCATCGGAGCTCTAAGCCAAGCCCCCTATATTGAGTTTGAGTGTTGCCATGCATGGAACTCGTAGTAGAGTCTACTAAACATCCATTTTCCCCATGTTTAATTATTCCACATTTGAAGCAAAAGGATGGTAACCCTTCATAGAGGAATGAAATCCAGACTTTGTTCCCATCCAAGTTAAGAAGTATCCCTCTCACAAGAGGTTTAGTAATATTAATGGCCACTTTCACCCTTAGAAAAGGTCCCCAACCGATACATTCTTCATCCACATCTACCTCCTCAACCTCGCCAACCTTACTACCAATCTGTGTGCCAATTTCTCTAGTCATGCCTCCGAATGGAATATTGTGAAATTGCATCCATAGCGACTCCCTCTCGAAGATCATGTCTTTCAGAGCCTGTCAACCATCAAACGTGTTTAGACATAACAAGTTACGATCAAAAGACCACGGTCTACACCTTTGCACCTTCAGCAAGTCTTTCTCATATTGGAACTCAATCATAAACATGTTCATGCTAACTTCCTTAAACAGCACTGTTCCATTCAGTCTCCAAACCTTTAACATCATGGACTTGAAAGCTTCCCTATTAATGGGTCTATCTGATACTACCAGACCTATCAAGCACTACTTTCCTCGTCTTCTAACCACTACATTTGATATCAAGATTGATCTCATGTTGTTCCTCCTCTGTCACACTGAACGTACTCCACCTTTTGATTATTTATTCAGCCATTTGACTCTTCTCCTGCCTAGTAAACCTCCTTACAGCCCTTCTCAATCAAAAGACTAGAAGCCAAATCTTGCCTACCACAAGAGACAAAGCTCCTCAGCACAAGCTAGAATTAGGACGTGAAACATAATGATTAAAATGTTTTATACATAGACATTTATTATTGATACTAATTTTATTTTAGGAAATTATTGTACACATCAACTCAAATACACAAGAAGATAATCATAAATATGAGGTTCCATCCAAGAGGAGAAAAATTCAGGAAAAAAAAAAATTATGTAGATTGATGTAATATTTTCAAATATAATCTTTCTATATGTAAATTAAAAATATAAAATCTTGTCTCGTACTAATTGTCTCTATTTTAGATTTGTTTAAATTGAACAATCATATGTATATTACATTTTCAATATTGTAAATTGACCATTAAATATTTATCAGTAAAGTTGATTCTTTTTTATATGCATGCTTCATTTTATATATATCTGACATACATTTTTTTTTATCCATTTTTAATGTATTTATATATTGACCAATTATTATTACTTCTTAATTTTGAATAGTTGTGATAGTGATTATGTATAGTGTATATTTAAATATAGATCTATAAAATCCAGCGTAAATAACAGTCTGCGCATTGCGCGGATTATAGACTCGTAATTGGTAAATAATGAGTTATGTATTGAAGAGAAGGGACTAGCCTTCAACATGTAAAACGCATGCTTAAGAAGCAGAAGCTATCAGGATTGCTGGACTCATCCTATTTTATTCTCCGCGTAATATAAAATATAACACCTCGTGAGGTTAAGGGGAAGCTCAACTATGTAGATGGGCAATTTGGTTGTAACCTAATACAAGTTAATTGCTTAGCCTGAAGGCTTTATACGTCATTACTAGAAAACCAGAGCCGGGAACAATGGTATATCTGCAAAGAAATGAGATACAGGCCAACTTAACACAACAAAAATAGCTAATCTTCATCTTCCGCAAATATTGACAATGAAGTCGAAAGAGAGGGAATTTCCTCCACAAGGCAAACCAAAAGACAATATTACTACTTGGTATTGACTCAATCTAGTATAAGTCAAACATCATCTTCTAAAATCCCTTCATAGTTTGCATTACCCTTACAGAGATGACCTGCTGGACTGAAGGGTAATCCAAAAGCTTCAGATTAGCAACCAGGAAGAGCGGCCTTTATCTTCCTACCGTTTAGTGCAATAGCATTTTAATTTCATCTTCGCCTGTATGCTTTTCTGGGATATTGGCTATCTAGGATATCTCCAAGAGTTGCTAATGCATCTTGAAATTTACGGATTTTGAGAAATCCCCTTATCATAGAAACTTCACCGTCTGAGAAGCTGGCTTTCTCCATGACCATATCAACAAGCTTAAATAGTGTGTCCTCCATGGATAAAGCACAAAGTCCTTCAGCCAGATACATGAATGATGAGAATTCCGGGATGAATCCTTTCTCCATCATCTCAACCATAAAATCAACAGCTTCTCCAATTGGTCCTCCACCATTGCAAAGCCCACGACATACAATTTTATATGTTATAGCATCTGGAGGGTCCCCCTTCTCCACCATTTCTCTAAAAAGCATCATGCCCTCTTTTGTTCTCTTTCGTTTGAATAATGCTTGAAGCACAGGATTATAAGCCGAAGGAGACAGGACCATTCCTTTCATCTGAACAGTTCTGAGAAGCCTATTTGCAACCTCAATTCGACCTGCCCTACACAGGCCCCCAATAAGAGTCCCATAGGTTACAATGTCTGGTTCACAGCCACTTGTGGTCATACTTTGAACTATATCTGCTGCCTTTTTAATATCCCCCGCCCTGCAGAAGTACGTGAGCAGGGAATTGTAAGTGAACTTGTCAGGCTTCAGTCCTTCCATTATCATCTGGTCCATAAGCTGAGCAGCCTCTTCCACCCTCCTGCTCTTACAAAGGCCATCAATAAGGCTGTTGTAGGTCAGCGAATTTCTTGAAACCCCTAGGAGTTCCATCTGATCAAACATCTCCTCTGCATCCTCAACTCTCTTGTTTTTGCAGAACCCATTGATCAAAGTGTTGTATATAACTACATTCCGTGCACAGCCACTTGACTCCATTTCTTTAAGCAGGCTCAAAGCTTTCTCAAGTTTCCCTAGAGAACAAAGGATGTCAATCAACATATTGTAAGTGTATTCATCAGGTTGGCACCCTTTATTCTTCATCTCCTCAAACACTTCCATTGCAGTTCTATGATTACTGGTCAAGCAAAGACCTTGAATCAGAGAGTTAAAAGTACAAACATCAGGTAAAATTCCCTTGCTCATAAGAACACGAGCAAGTTCAGTCGCCTCTTTCACTCGGTTCTCCTTACACAATGTGCTAATTAGAGTGTTGTAGGTGACAGTGTTAGGGGAACAATCCCTCGAAACCATCTGATTGAGAATTTCCACGGCCTCTTCAGCTTCACCCAATTTACACAACCCAGAAATCAAAGAGTTATATGTAAATATATCTGGATCAAACCCCTCTTGAAGCATTACGTCCATAACCTCTAAAGCATGTTTGGCGTGCCCTGCCCTGCACAAACCATTAACCAATGTATTGTACGTAAACTGATCCGGACGGAAGCCCTGACTGGACACCTCCTGAATAAAACTCAACGCTTCCCCAATCCTACCTTCTTTACAAAATCCATTAATTAAAACATTAACTGTCACACCGGTACATGGGCACCTAGATTCCACCATTTGTTCTCTAAATCTCAACGCACCACTCATATTACCTTCCTCAATGTACCCCTGCATTATCGTAGTGAAAGTCCTCTCATCGGGTGATAAACCATAGCTTGGCATCTCTTCCATCATCAAAATGGCCGGCCTAATCTGATGGGCTTTACAAAGACCCTTTATCAATATATTAAATGTAGAAACGTCCGGCTTAATTCCTCTACGAACCATACTTGAATGCATATTTTCAACCAGTTTAAGCTTGTTACCATCAACAAGAACATTCAACACGAAATTACAAAAATGCGTGTCGGGTTTTAGCCCAAAATCATCTTCCATCATTTCCACAACACCAAGAACTTGATCATATAATTCAAACTCGGCGTAACTTTCAATAAAAATCAAGAAAGTACCTGCGCTAATCTCACAGCCCGCGAGCTTCATTTCTTCCAAGATACTTGTCATGGATTCGAAAGACCTCGCCTTCCCAAGTTTACGAAGAATCTCTTCGTATACCGACGAGTCGGGTGTGAAATTGGGCTGCTTTGAGGCCCATTCGAATATGCTAAGTGCTGAAGACTCGTCGCTCTGGCGACGGAGGGTGTCGAGGAGTTGCTTTGGGGTGAAGTCTGGAAGGAGCTGATGGGTTGGAGTTGAATCAGAGAGCGGAGAGGGGACTGTGAGTTGCTCGTGGTGTTGTGCGGAGGCGAAGGATATGAAGAAACAGGAGGTGGGTTTGCGAGATAAAAAGAGGGATGATGGGAGTTGGTGGTGGTTTATGGCATGCGGGAGAGGGAGAGACAAAGGAAAGGAAGACACAGCCATTTGGGCAATTTGACAAACATGTAACAACGCCAGGAGAGTTCAAACTTTTAAGTGCCAAGACGAAGCTAGGGACTTCCAGTAGATAGGATTTTTTTTTTTTTTAATGAAAAATCCGAAAAAGACTCGGTTTGTAATTGTATGACGGAAACGGCCGTAGCATTTAGTAACCTTTGTAATTTGACGTGTTGGGTACCGAACACCCCGTCGTTTTCGTGTACGAGTAATAATACTTGTAAAAATCCCTAATATTATCAGTATTATTTGAATTATTTATGTGGTAATAATGAATAGATTGATTTATTAATGTGAAATAACTGTAACACCCGACCCAGTCAAACTCATTTTTTTTTTTATATTTCTAGAAGTACAATGTAGTGCAAGACTTTTATTTTGAACTCTTTAAAGAGAGACTAATTAAGTCTATTTTAATTAGATGGTATTTTTGCTTTGTATACTTTAATAGTTTTTTTATATAATTATGTTATACAAGTTTATTATTTTATAATTTGATCTCATTAGTAAATAAGTTAGATTTTGTGTTTTGTTCGGACTAATTATTGGGGCATTGATGAATTTAGAAAATGTGACGATATTTTAGGATTACGTGAAGTTATGTTTTTGAAGAATTAAAATAGGTCATTTTAGCATCTTAGGCTTAAATATTGAAATATGTATTGGATTGGAAATTTATGAAAATTACATTATTATGTATAGGTGGCGATTAATTATTGTTCGACATTTTTTAGGAAAATTCTAAAAAAGCTAAGAAGTCTAGGTAAGCGGGATTCCTATGTTAAACTTTGCATTAAAATAAAATGAGCTGAGGTTGACTTTTTGAAAAATATACATATTTGGTTATGAAAAGAAATTTGAACTACCTCAGTTATTTGTTCTGCATTACTCATGAGATTCTGTTTAAGAAGAAAGTATTTTCTGTTATGAATGGTGTAGACATGAGTTTATTTTTTACATTCTGTTTCTAAACTTTGCCAAAGAGAGCGAATATGAAATTTTGTTCATAAATTTTGTTTTTGTAGTCTGATTTTGTTCTGCTCTGAACATGTTATGTACTCTGATATGATATGATGTGATTTCTGAAAACCTCTGGCATAACATTCTGTTTTTGTTTCTATTCCATTCTGACCTTACCACGAGTGTAAAACTGTGGCCTCTGTTCGGGTTGGCACCAACTTTTCTGTTTCTGGTGCATACACTTTGGAAACAAAGTGGTTTTCTGCATGATCTTTCCTATGGGCACACACTCAGGGCTCCGAGAATGAATAAGGGGAAGATTCACATTTTGTTTCTGCTCGGTTAGCTACCGAGATTTGCACAACCCTACCATGGGGGTTAAACATGGTATATGTTCTGATGTGATGAGATAAGATGTGATGTTTCAGTTTATGCTATGCCAAAGAGATTTTGATTATGAATATTTTCGAACTTTTGCTTTAATATTTTTGATAACATGTTCTGACGCTGCATTTTGAAAACAATATTCTGATTCTGCATTTTGAAAGAAAATATTTTGTTCTACATTTTGAACTCTATAAATGCTCATGCTTACACACTAGTATATGTCATCTGCTTACTGAGTTATTGATAACTCACCCCTTATCTCTATATAGTTTTCAGATAATTTTGATAGTTCAGCTAGAGAACAAGAGTATGAAGTTTTAGCAAGGTGTGATGATCGTAGTGGAATAAGTGTCTGAGGGTACAAGTACTTATTTGAGAGTCGTAGTTAGTAAACTGATTTATTTTCCAGGTATTTTGATTTAATGAGTTAAGGATATTTTTGAGTTTTTGAAGAATTTCTAATTTATGTTACTGAGAATTTCTTTGTTGTCCCCATGAAAGAACTTAGATATTTAGATTGATTAAATAGATTAACATTTTATAGAGTTTTCTGGATTTAATAGTTGTTTTATTGAAATTGATATTAAATATTAAAAGCCAACTCTCTAAACCTTCGAAATCGGAGCGTTACATAGTCAAGAATTTCCTACCTTCAATTTAATTCTCTTCTCTCTCTCCGACAGTTCATTTCTTCTCCAAACTCCATTTTTGACAGTTTGCTCTAGCAATTATATTTATGACCAAGGTTCCCAAATCATTTTCCTTAAAATACGAAATACAGTGTGTTAACTTTGTTGCCATATTATCTGCTAATAATGGGTTCTATTTCTGAAAGAAAAATAATAGTTACAGTCGTAAATATGCAAGCACCGCACAATCACTTTGAAAAAAATAAATAAATACAAAACTCATGAAAAAAAATATTAATTTTTTAATAATAAACTCTACTCTTTTTCAAAACGATTGCATGATACTTGTACACTCTACAACTGTATGTAACATTACTAGACTGAAATTGAATTTTCTAAATAAATAGAACCTTGATATGGCATAAGAGATTAAACTCAAAGAAACGAGAGTTTTGCAGCATAAGCCAGCCCCATCATTCAAAACGCAATCAACCTAAAAAGGCTAAAACGTAAAATTGGTGCAAAAAAGCCATAATTCATGGTAAAGCTGGAAACTGAAACATTCCCACTTCCAAACATCAGGATTCAGGACAACCCTTCAGCTCGCAAGCCTAAGAAAAGCCAGCAAAACACCGGTGAGCACTGAAAGTAGAATTGTACCAGTTTTTACGGAATCAAAAGGAATATATGTTACAATACTTAACGCTAGGCAGAACTCTCTCATCACAAACAAGACATGGATTACAATTCTACTCATGACAATACAAACTTAGAAATCAAACTGGCTCTATTTACAAAGCATCACACACAATATCTCAAACCAAGTCATTGAGGCTTATCACCAAAGCGTCAACAAAACTTTGCATGTGGCATCCACTTAGTTTTTAGTCCATCAAAACTAACAAAACCAACAAGGTGAATACTTATTTATCCACACACTGTCACAAAAGATGGGATATATCCAACAAAAATGTGACTCACGAAGCTTCTCCAACTGAATAGTGCACCTCGGAGTGTGATTTCTGACGGAAGCTACTTCCACAATAGGAGTTGGAGCTGCCAACTTCAAAATTACCAAATTTATCAGGAACTTTGGAGGATTTGCGTGTTTGCTTCTTGTCTTTGCGACCGCCTCCTTGTGAACAGTTACCCTTCTGCCCCTTTTTCCCATTTCTCTTTTCATTTTTCTTGTTCTTAGACTTCTGCAAGCTCTTGCTTTTGACTGAGTGCGAGACTGATGTGGGCGTTGGGTCATACACATCAGGAGCCCATTTCACTGTCAATTTCTCCTGCAGAACCCCTTCTTTCCCACGGCTACCTTTCAGGGCAGATACAAGCTTCAAAGGAGTCTATGATATTGAAAGATCCAAGGATAAAGTGCCAAAAGAAAGGGGAAAAATCAGTTTACAATGAAACCTGGGGAAGCTGAAAGCATATCAAAATACGAACCCAATAAGCAATTTTTTTTTTAAAACGCACATGATTCTGCCACGTCTCACACATTTGCAATCTATTGCTAAAACAAAATCCAGCCAAAATAACAAGACAGCAAAGATTATTGGGATAGAAAAGTGAGAGGTGCTTTACCTATATAAAACGAAAAAAGAAAAGAAAAAAGAAACCAAGAGGTGCTTGCATGCATATATGTACATATACACATGCTCACAACACAAAAGGCGGCTCGGGGCAAGGGTCATCAAAAGTGACACCCACAACAGCAAATGTGCAGTCATATTTCATACTTTTGACTGACAACAA
The DNA here is from genome assembly GCF_004785595.1 of Juglans microcarpa x Juglans regia. Taxonomy (NCBI): domain Eukaryota; kingdom Viridiplantae; phylum Streptophyta; class Magnoliopsida; order Fagales; family Juglandaceae; genus Juglans; species Juglans microcarpa x Juglans regia. The sequence continues at coordinate 28,287,724 of NC_054603.1, read as the reverse complement.
CAGGGTATCCTACTAGTATGGCAAAAGTGAGAAACTCAGAGGTGGAAAATCGAAAACACAGAGCTATACCAATGATGAGAACTTACAGGCAAAGATATGGATCGGGAGTATGCTTGATCCTTGGATTCCTCAGAAAAAAGGTCATGTGATTTTCTTTCAGTTTCCTCATCTGAAGAACTAGCAGGCAACATCATATTTGATGATGGAAAGGTTACACACTTGTTTAAGCGCTTAGGGGAAGCAGCTTGGCATATTTGATCCTTTTCACACAAGTCTTCCTCTCCCTCATGCCCATCAGATGCAGAATCTGTCTCCTGAGCATCTTGGATATTTAATGACTTATCAAGAGCATCTCCAAGGACATTTAAATCGCAAAACTCAGTGTCCATCGACAAAATCAGGTTCTACAAGCATAAACAGCAGCACATGCACATTAGAAACATCAAAACATAGAGATATACCCCATTCCTGTAAAAGGGACGAAAGTAGAAAGCTTGAATCTCAAAACAATTTCTAGTAACAGCCCGTACAAAAGTATGTTCTAAAGTGCGTTCTTAAATAAAAAGGGGGGAGAAGTACAAAAGTTCTGCATGTGTATGGAAGAGAACAAAAAGTTTGCCAAGAAGTACTAAAGTTTGACGGAAGTATAATGGTTGAATGCCCTCCTGGACAAAGAGAGAGCTTTTACCGCTCTCCAAGAGATGCAGCTTGGTATCTGAATTGACTGAAGGCCAGCATTTAAGGGTATAATTAGAAAAATTGAAAAACCAAGATATCACATTGGAAACAATACAAACTAAAGGAGTGGAGGTGCATCTTACCCAATAAGTTACCCCGAAAAATCCCATTGTGGCACATAAAATGTAAAATTCATATCTACGTCCCAGGAAAAAAGTAATAGTGATGAGAAAATTAATAATATTCCATCAGAAAAACTGATCGGTGTTCAAGGTACACGATAATCACACTTAAGAAACATTTACATCACTCCCAATCTGCGGTTTTACATTTCATATAAAAAATACACAGAATTCGTAAAAGTAAAAATAGAGACTTTCGAATGCACGCATTTAATAACATTCTCAGAACATCTCTTTTGATATAGGTAATAACATTCTCAGAACATAACATGAATAATATTCGAAGTCATAAAACAAAACAATACAGAACAAGATAATCGGATTATTATACAGATTCATTAATGTAAGGAGTTTAAAGGTTCTCATCAATACTCATGGAAGTCAAAATCCTGGTCTTAACACATATCAGTTAAAAGCATCTGCGGACAAGAAACTAAATATGCATCGAAAGTGTACTGAAGTTAACAAATAAAAGTACCTTATATGATTATATCAGAGCTACGGCAAACTCGGAACGCGTATTTAGAATTTTACCAAAAAGCTACAAACTTCCGCAATCGTTATCACCCCACCCAAAACCAGGGGAAGCAAACTCTTAAATCCTCTCTCGATCTGCGATTCACCGACAAAGTCGGTTGCAATCTCGTGCAGGCCACAAAGAGACGAGAAAACCCCAGGAAATATCACTAAAGAAAAGGAACTTTTTGTGGGGGGGGGGGGGGGGGGGGGGGGGAACCTAATGTTAACTAAGATTACCACGCCGATCACTCTTTTCGAGACGTTTCAGACGATGAGAAGACGATCCACCGTGGAAGGAAGTCAATGAAGGAACGAAAGGACCCATCAAGAGTTGAAGGGGCACGGAAGGCATATTTGCTATGCTCTCCGAAACCCAAAACAAAAACCCTCAAATCTCTTAGCCACGATGGCGATGAATCAGAGACAAGAAGATCGATTTAGTGGCCGGGATACGGAGAAATTAAGAAGGTGAAAAGGCCGGTGGTCTGAGTCAGCGAGTTAGCAGGCGATCCATGGCGCACGTGAGGATTGTTTCATTCTGCGTTTTCGGAGAATGGATTTGCAGATTTGGATCAGATCAGAGAAATGGCGGATTAATAGAGGTTGTAGGAGGGGTGGAATTGTAAATTCAAGGAATATTTGGGTCAACTCTGTACACGTTTTCATCTGCTAAGGGCTGGATTGGGGAGGGAGGTAATTTTAGATATTTTATAAATAATACTGAAAGAATAATAATAAAATATTAAATAATAATAATAATAAATAATGATAAAATAATAAATTTCTTTACACTCCACTGCCGAATCGTAAGTCAGGCACTACCAAAAAGTCATCATAAAACACGGCCGAGATTGATAGACAGATTAATCAACGGACGAAGGTCGAGTGAATGTCCAGGATTTGGTTTAAGTGGGAGGAGCATAGACTGAAAGCTCCCACTTTCAGTTAGCATTTTAGCCGGCCGGTCCATTTTAACTCGAACCTTATGCAAAAGAGAAAACCTGGGCAACAGCCCATTTGGGTATTTTAAAAATCAGCCCGCCAATTAAAATGCGACACGTCAACTTCTTACCATCATTACTATGCATTCCACTCAATGTTTTGAATACTGTACTAAAAGTTGTACCAGTCAAAACACTGAAACGAAATGTTTTGATACCGATATCGTTTGTGTACCATTTCAGAATAATATTTCGGTACCGATACCGTTTCAGTACCAGTACCATTTTTTGTACCATTTTGGAATAATTTATACTTGGATAAATTATATATATACAAGCATTAACTGTATTCCAAAATAACAACAAAATAAGTCATAAACTCGATATTTCTCAATACAAGTCTTAAGTTTTAAGTTACAACTAACATAAAGTTATAAACACCAACATTATCATGATAAAATCATTAATGTCACCACGTCATCAAACATACTCATTCTCATCAAAAAGACAAAAAGGATCAGGATTCGACATATTAATCAAGATATTTTCATCACCGTCATCAACATCAACACCAAAATTATCATTGTCTTCCTCATTTAGTGAGGCTAATGGCTCATCAATACTTGTCCAATCCAAATCTTCTCTATCAAGAAGTTCAGATTCTTCACCCACTCATTCTTCCATCAAATCAATGTTTTCAAGATTGATTGGATTTAAAGCATCTCTTCCTTTTTTTATGCTCCTCTCAAAATAAAATCAAACATAAGTAAAAATGTTATATATTTTTCAACAGTGAAAACATTAGTATTAAAAAAATTTACCTCTCTCTCAGCTTCAAGTTATAACGAACAAATACTAAGTCATTCAAACGTTTATGCACTAATTTATTTCTCTTCTTCGAATGAATAAAATCAAATGTGCTTCAGCTTCTATCACATCCAGTTGTACTACAACATCGACTTAGTACTCGAACAACAAACCTTTGAAGCGTTGGAACCTCGCAACCAAATTGGGTCTACCATGCAACTATAACAATAATGCAATTATTAATTATTAATTATTAATTAAATACAAGTAAAAATAAAATAAGATAAAATTTAAAGTAAAAAATCACACTATTTAACAAATGATATTGATAAATAATAATATCTGGATTAATCTTATCACGCTGGCGGATTGCTAAAGAATGTCCAAACTCACCTACTACATTCTTATACAAGTCAAGTTCTGCAATGATTTTGTCTTGATTATCGGGATCAAGTTCCATCTTCATAACACAGTTGTTGAAACCTCTTACAACATCATTTTTATTTTTAAAGTTGGGGCTATAGCAAATTCCAGGGTTAAGAAAACAACCCGCCGCATGTAATGGACTGTGAAGCTGCCTATCCTATATAGAATCAATAATCTTGTTGAATGGACTGAATAAACTAATTTTGTTATTGCATCTTGCTTTTATGTTCTCTTTGGCTCTTTCCATTGCATCATACAAATATCTCATCTCATCCCTGTCAACAAATCGTAGAACATGAACCAAAGGCTCACTAACTTTAACAATAAATTGACATTGAGCTCAAAACTCTTTATCTTCTAAAACAATCTCAGCTATCTCCTTCCCTATGTTGCTTTTAGAATGACTTGATACAATCCATTTATCACAAGTAAACATTTGTTTGAGTTCTTTCTTAAACAAGAGCAAGCATTGGATACTTAAAAAATTTGTCACAAACCTTATAATTGCAGGACAACACAAATCATGACCTTTGGTAAAGTCTTTTCTCATCGATGCCAAAACCCAACCATAGTTATAAATGAACTTTGTTATCTTTTTTGCCTTTTTTTATAGTATCATCAATAAAGGAAAAATATCATGGATCAGAAAAATTCTCCAACATTAAGTCTATGCAATGAGCTGCACATGGGGACCAATAGAAAGAGCCATACTTCTGTTGTAACTTTTTTCCTGCAATTTTATAACTTGCATCATTGTCTGTTATAAACTGTATAAAATTCTTGGCTCCAATTTCTTCAACAACCTCATCAAAAATATTAAACAATATTTCAACATCTTTTCTAAGGCCAGATGTATCAACAGAATTCAAGAACATTATACCTTTCAGACAATAAACTAGAAAGTTGATTATTGATTGTTGCTTCTAGTTTGTCCAACCATCTGTCATTAGTGAACAACCGGTCTCATTCCAAACTTTCTTAATTTGTTGCAAATAATTTTGAACCTCATCCACAACCATTTTTAACAAATTTCCTCTCATCTCATGTAAAGAATGGCCTTTGAATCCTGACCCGATGGCAATCATGGTATCGATAGCTAGTTGATAAAACTTGGATTGAGCCGCATTGAAAGGCAGATTAGCATCATACCACCAGCGTGCTACAACCATCTTTGCTTTTACAATCATTTCATTTGAACACATAGAACTCTTAATTGAAGGTTGGGCCCCAGGAGTTGTTCTTGGAGCAAAAAATCTACTCAATTCCTCCACTGACTTTCCAGTTCCAGAGTCTTTCGACTTCCCATTACCTTTTGAAAGCTGAGATTGTCCCTCCATATTATTACTATCATCAATATCATCAGATGTTAAATCTATATCGCCTCTAATCTCTGACCTTATTTTTCTTTTTTTCTCTTTACTTTTTTTCATTTCATCAAGCAACTCCTTCATTTGCCATTTTACATCTTCAGAGACCTTTTTACATGCTTCTACATCGCCTAGAATCCCAGCTAGATGATACTTCAACCGAGTGATCCCGCCACCTCTAATTATTTTATTATAATATAAACATTCGGTATTATTTCTTGCCCCTGGCACTACACTTGCTTGGGCCCATGCTGGATCTTCTGATCTTACAGGAGCAAGTGTTGGAGTTGAAGTCATACCACCGCTTGATTGATAACTAGACATTTTTAACTATTAAAGTATAAAAAATTAACACCTATAAGGAAGCCATTAAAAAGAAACTCATCAAATATAATCTACTTAGTTTAGCATTCTCTTTTGGATAAAGAATTGTTTTTTAGCAAAACTGGATTAAAGCTATTTAACTGATAAGAGATTCAAACATATATAAGAATATAATCTAAAATATCTATAAAAATACAAACAAACACTATAACAGTATAATCTAAAACATCTATAAAAATATAATCTAAAACATCTATAAAAATATAATCTAAAACATCTATAAAAATATAATCTAAAACATATATAAAAATACAAACAAACACTATAACAATATAATCTAAAACATCTATAAAAATACAATTATGATTTATTTATCAACAAAGTAACAAAAAAATAATCAAATTAAGTCATTAATGAACTGATGGAGGAGACGAAGGTTGCAAGCTGACAACGACGATGCAAGGCTGCGAGCTGATGGACTGCTGGGCTGTTGGCTGGCTGTCTGGGACTCAGGTGCAGGGGTACTGCACAGTGCACTACTGCGTGAAGCCGACTGAAGGAAATGGTTAACAGCAAATCGAAAAAGAGATGAAAACCTAAGTTTTATGTTTACGTGAAAGTACAAACTTGCCCCTAAGAGTTTGCCAAAATTTCGAGAATGCCATTGCATCAACCCAGTTACCCAGTAGCTGAATTTTGTACCGGCCGAAATTTGTGTTTCAGCCAAAACATCAAATACCGGCCGGTAAAATCCCCAGTACACCTGGTATTTTGACCGGTATGGAATGCAGATATTACCAGTACCGGCCAGTACGACAATCATCGGCCGATACGGTACGGTACCAAAAACAGTGATCCCACTACACCCGAACAGTTCATCTGACCTCTCCTTTCTTCCTCTTCCTTTTCCTTCTTCCTATTTGAACCCACCACCCGATGACACCCACTCCATACCAACCCAAACAATAATTCCAAGTAAATGATAGCTATGCTTTTCTATTCTTTTCAATTTCTTTATTAGACCAAATTAGTACTCTTCAAAAAATTATGTCTGAAATTTTTACAAATTGTTAGTGTCCTCAATTTCTATTTACATTTTCTAACACATTATTGTTTTGATACATAACAGGAAGGGGTGAAACAAGAGAAAATCCGGTGAAAAAAATAAAAATTGAGACTCTACATCCAATGCAAAAGAGAGAAACAATAATGTGTTGGTATTGTGCAAAAATCAGTGGGTGCTTACAAGAGAAACAAAGTGAAGAACTATGTGTTGGTTTATAAAGTTCTTATATGCATTTTTTGGTTTGGAAAGAGATAAAAAAGAGACAATGTGCAAAAATCAAACCATTAGTGGCGGCAACGGCAACAAAAATAGCTGATTTCCTTCTCGGAGGAGTGATTTTATAGTGATTTTTGAGTTTCTGGAACAAAAATAAACTTTGGTAGTGCTGGAATGGGGAGGGGAAGGGGAAGAGAAATAATTATCTGTTTTTCTTCTATTGTAAACAACCTCTAGAAGTTGACGTGTCGCATTTTTACTGGTAGGCTATTTTTCCTCCAACTACAATCAGGCTGGTCCAAAGTGGCTCTGTATCCAAAATGCCCCACCTTTTTTGGTCTTTACATCTCTTGCAAATTCCTTCGCTTTTTCATTTATAATGCTATACATCAGTCACTATTTACTTTCACATTTTATATCTATAACTCTTTTTTTTTAGAGTGTGATGTGTGAGGTAGTGAATAGTGGTTGATGAGAAGAATTTTTCTTTATCAATATTCTCAAACTTTCTTTAACAAAAAAATTGTCAGTGAATTTTTGTTCTTTTTAAAAAATTCTTTGAGTAAATTATTTACAAATTGGTGTAAAATTCTAAATTTATTGATTTTTATTTTTAAAAAAAGTGTTAAGTCTACGCACAAATTTTAAAAAATATTTTTTGCCATTTTTTTAATTGTATATGCCTAAGTCTTGCTCTTATATTTGATACCCTTTGAGCATAAGATGCGATTTTAATACTTTCTTCGTGAATTTTGAAATTGTACTTTTAAAGTATTTAGGGATGAAATTCCATGTTGAACTTGTTCCTCAAGGTTTCATTAGATCCTTCTAAACAATCTAAGGTCTTTATGCGAAATGATTGAAACCTAAAAACTTCATGCGTTCTGAAAATTTCTCCTAACACACTATTTTACCAACTTCTCCATTATGCTCTCTAATTTCATTGGTAGAAAGTGTCAAGACTTGGTAATCCACCTTGTAATCTACAACGACTACAAGAATTCTATAGTCTTTTGATGTTGTGCTTTAACCTGTCAACGTGTTTCCATCATTTAGACATCTTGCCACATGAGCAAAAAATAAAGGTTAAAAAGGCCCTAGACAATTTTAGACTAAGAAATCACAAGTCTTTTTATTTATTCATTGCTATGCTTTTTTCTTTTTCTTTTTGAAAAAAAGAAGAAATTTTTCATTCAGCAAATAGAATTACAATTAGCAGCCACTTGTAAAGTCAGGAACTTCCTCAACAAGGATAGTATCAACACTTAGATTCGAAGCTTGCTTAGCAAGACAACGAGCAACCTGATTGCCCATACGTTTTACATTACTCACTTTCCAAGCTAACATAGATGATAGCAGTATCTTAGTGTCTTCCACAAGTTAGCCCCAAGGACTCAATTCTCCAAAGACATTCTTAGGCTGCGTTTAGTTGCAAGACTCAGTTGAGCTCAGTCTAATTTTAAACTGAGTCTAACATCCAAACACTCAACTCTCAAATTATTAAATTGATCTCAACTGAAAACCTCCTTACACATGGGACTTACAACCTTTTTCAACTTAACACATCTTTATAAGTGGGACCCACAACTTTTTTTAACTTCTCATAAAAAGTATTAAACTCATCTTAACATCCAAACACACTTTAAACTCAATTTAGATGGGTTCCACATAACTCTCTCCACTACTCAACTCATTACTATTCATATAAAATTGAGGTCTACTAAGTTCAGCTCAACATCCAAATGCAGCCTTAATAGCATCTATGATTTGCCTAGCATCACCTTTCAATTCCATTCATGGAAGCCCCATTCCAAAGTGAAGCATACCGCTGTATATGCCCCCCAAGCTTCTGCTATTATAGGTAAAGGACAAAGAGTTAGGCTACTCTGCCACCCAGAATAGTCCACTCAACGTTACCGCATGTTGTTTTGGATTTTTTTTTTTTTACATTTTTTTAATATATTGAAATATTTTAAAAAAATAAAAAAAAATATCTCAATACACTTAAAATCACTTCCTTAATCACTAAGTAAAAAAAAAAAAAAAATTTGCTCAAGCGATCAACTTGAGCGGTAAATGTAGGAGGCAAAGTAGTTTTATTCAAGGACAAAAAAATCTCGGTGGCATACTTGATGCAAGAACTTGACCACTAGGATCCCTTACAATAATTTCAATACCCATCATTTGTTTTGGCATATCTAAAATTAAATCCCAATTAGTTTCCTTTGGAGATTGCCAAGTAGATTGGATAACTGGGCTATGGCTAACACTGTGGTTCTCAGCACCTTGAAAATAATGAATTCATTCAAAGACAACACTAGTGTTGGTTAATGCATTAGGATGTTGAATTTTCCTTTATAAACTAGTTTATTACTGCGGAGCCAAATAAACCTTGCAACACATTACATGAGTTCCAAATCTAACTTGTTGAGTTTCCTTAAAATCAATGAAAAAACTGCAGAAAAACTACCTCCAACATTCGAAAACTTCTGCAAGCCTCTAGGACTAAGACTCCAAACATCTGAAGAAGACGGACATTCCCATAAAATATGTATAGTGGTTTCCTCAGCTGAGTTGCAGATTGGATAGATGGAGTTTTTTTATTTGTGCCTTCTAGATAAAATACTTTGACTATGTAGGATATCCCTAAGAACCTTCCATACGAACTATTTGACTACATTTGGAACATTCAATTCCCAAATAGTTTGCCAATATAGACTTAACTCTATTAGTAGCAGAAGCACTCCCCCCCTATCTTGATGTTGAATATTCACTTGAAGATGGTATGCAGAAAAAGAATCATTCTTAGTACCCTCCACAATAGCTTATCATCTCTACCTAATGGACTCATAAGCAGTCAAAAGATCTCTTTGGACTCATAGGCAAGTAGACTGGATATTATGTTCAGTGTATGCTTATGTGCACGTTTCCAATCATCTCCAAGAGAATCTCATTTTACTGTTGTTAAACATATTCTTCGATATCTTGTTGGCAAATTTGATCTAGGATTATGGTATCCTAAGCACACATCTTTCGATCTAATCAGCTATTCATATGCAGATTATATTAGTTGCAAAGCTGATCGAAAAAAGTACTAGTGGAACATGTTAATTTTTAGGTCATGCACTTATGTAGTCATGCACTTATGTAACAACCTAGTCCAACAATTTTAAAGTTGAAATATTGATAATTTTTATTAGACCTAAATTATATTTAATGGGTCATATTGGATAAGCCTACGAAAGATAAATTATTAAGGTTGATTAGAAGTTTTATAATGATCAATAACTAGGTTAAATCTCATTTATTATTTATTGAACGAATTAGACTCCTTTTAAAATTTAAAGACCGACCATTAGAAATTTATTTCAATTTAAAATCATCACTAATTAAAGTCTCCTATGCAGTCTTCATTCATTGTCAATCTTATATTGAACGAACTATTAGATTATGTTTTTAAATTCAAACTCTTTTTTTGAATGATTACAACCAAGTCCAACTCAAACTCCTCGGCACCCTCTCCCAAATCTATTTATAAATATCTTCCTTAAGTATGTTATTTGGAAAAAAAAAAAAAAAAACTATAAACCTCCATATGTGTAGCATTCGAATTCCAGATACCCAATTCAGCACCATGCGTATCCCACATTCACCACACCATTAGCCGACTGCCTCATTCCTTTCACAACATCCCTCATATTTTCTCTCTCCTTCTAGTTCACGTGATCGATTTAATGTGAAAATATTAGATTAATGCAACGAGGTAAGTAGCTTGATCATTAATTAGGATTAATATACGTTAGCTAGTTATATATATTATTATTAAAGTAAATTCTTTGAAAGTCAGTATTTTATGTACCACACATGTCATAATATTTATAAGCAAGTCTTCATCATGTTTCATTCCCCATTGTTAACGCCTAAAAATGGCGCATCATACCAGGAGAGGAGAAAGATCCATTCTTGGCCCCATTAAGGATGTTCTAGGCCTCGATTAGTGTTGTGTGGAGCCTCTAGCGGTTGTCCGGTGCGGCTGTACGGTGTTCGTGCGTACATCCATGATGGTGTACAATAAAAAAATGTAGAGAAAATAAATAAAGGGAGACAAACAGATTTTCGAGATTCAGCATTAGACCTACATTCACGAGAGTTTGGAGAGGGGAAGATCTACTATAATAAACATGTTTACAATCTCTCATGGTCTCTCATTCTCATTGTACAATGAAGATCTGAGTTCTATCCTCTGGTTTTCATCTTCTTGTTAGAATATCTGTGGTGAGGTTGAAGAAGGTAAAGTCTCAAATAAGCCTGGCCAAAAGTCCTTGAAGTGGTATCTATTTGTGCCTTTTATCTCCTGCCTCATTTGCTTTATGTCACTTTCCTTTACTTTTTGTCACATCACTCATTTTCTCCCTTGAAACTCTGTCCTCTCTCATCCTTTTGTCCCCTCCTTCCCTCTCTCTTTCCTCCCTCCTAATGAATTCCCCCTTTGGGTCAGGCCTAGGAAACACCATGGGCCAGTTATATTTTATCCCTTATAGTTGTTCGCAATTCTTAATGGCAATTTTCTCCAAAATGAAGACCTTGAGAATCTTTAAAGATAAAATATGCAATCGAAATAATCCGCCCAAAGTCCATAGAGAAATAAATTTTGGGAATAGGTTCCTGGTTATCTGTTCCACTTGCATTAAGCGATAAATATTTTCGAGCGTGAGATTAGGCTTGAGGTGGGCTCGACTGCATGAAGTACGAACTCGAAACTCGACTTGGCAAGGTGAGCGGGAGATAGGCTTGACATCACAGAGTGCAAGCGCAAGGCTCGGCTTAGTGAGGTGAGTGGGAGATAGGCTTGACTGCATAGAGTATGAGCGCGGAGCTCAGCTTCAGCAGGAGATCGGCTCGATAGCGTTGGATGCAAGCGTGGGGCTCGGCTTAGAGAGGTGAGCAGGAGAAAGGCTCGACCGCATTGAGTGCGAGTTTGGAGCTTAGCTTCTGCGAGAGATCGGCTCCACTGCGTAAGGTAGGAGCATGGAGCTCGACTTAGTAAGGTGAGCGGGAGATAGACTCGACTGCATAGAGTGCGATTGCGGGGCTCGTCTTGGTGAGGTGAATGAGAAATGGACTCGACCACATTGAGTGCAATCGTGAAGCTCGTCTTGGCAAGACAAGCGTGGAGCTCGTCTTGGAGAGATAAGCAGGAGGCTGGCTCGACCACACTAGGTGTGAGCGCAAACCTCAACTTAGCGAGATAAGCGGGAGATGGGCTCGACCGCATTAAGTACTAGCGTGGGGCTCGGCTTAACGAGATAAGCTAGAGATGGACTCGACTGTTGAGAGTGCGAGCGCGGGGCTCGGCTTAGCGAGGTGACCTAGAGATTGGCTTGACAGCACAGAGTGCGAGCGCGGGGCTCAACTTTGCGAGGTGTACGGGAGACAGGCTCGACAGCATAGAGTGTGAGTGCAGAGTTTGTCTTGGTGAGAGATCGGCTCCACTGCATAAGATGCAAGCACGGAGCTTGTCTTGGCGAGAGGAGTGGGATAGCTGGTCTTTTGGCAGGAGGTTGGCTCCATTACACAAGTTGCAAAGGTCAGGCAGTCGAGTGACCTGCTTGCCTATTGGGTGCCAAGGAGGGCTGAGCGGCCCCTAGCCTTTCTCCTTTGTTGACTCATTGTAGAAAAAAACCCAGGAGAGGCGGTCATGAATCGAGTGTAAAGACTCTACTTTTGTTAGAGGAGATGTTGTCTCAGGAGTAATGTCAGGCAACCGAAAGACTTGACCCGCACTTTGCCATGAGACAAGCCAAGCTGCCTTAAGGCTGGATAGACATGTTGACCCTTGATGGGAAGGTAAGTAGGAGATGTTTGATCGTGCTACAAAAGTCAAACCAATCAACATAAATATTCTCCAATAACAACTGTGAAATTTGCAAATCCAAATTGTCGTCTTGGAGTGCAGTGAAGATCAGAGGCTCGACATTTGCTGGAGGAGATGCGATCCCTGGAGTAACGTTAGGCAGTCGAAAAACTGAACCCGCACTTAGCCGTGAGTTAGGCTGGACCCGCCTGCTGACCCTTAACGGGAAGGTAAGTAGAAGATGTTTGATCATGCTACAAAAGTCAAACTGGTTAGTGTAAACAATCTCCAATCACGGGTGCGAAATTCGCAAACTTGAGCTGTCTTGCTGGGGTGCGGTGAAGGTCTAAGGCGATACTCATTTGGCGTCTCGTTTGATGGGAGATGGAGTGTGGCCATGGTTTGAAGTGTTATCTGTTGGGCATTACATTGTAGGAGATGACGTCCTAGGAGTAATGTTGGGCAGTTAAAAACTCGATCTCCACCAGAGGAGAGGTCGGGATGCCTTAGGCTAAGCTGGCCTTTTTGGTCCCCCCGGGGAGGTAAGTTGTCAAACAATTGAGGAGTTGGTTTGCTCTTCACCGTGATGGGGGTTAGGGTAAGATAGCAGCCGGGAGGCTGGACTTGCTCTCTTCCTTGAAAGAGTTCGAACCACCAGGGCGGCTAGACCCATGACTCTCACGGAAAGGTAAGTGTGGGGCAATTTGGGACTAGACCCACTCCAGCCCGTTAACATCACAAGAAAGGTAATTGTCCGGGTAAGTTGTTGGGCAACTGAGAGGCTAGACCCGCTCTCCATCGTGGGAGGGACAAAGCAACCTTACGACATGACTCATTCCTATGTGTCCCGCGAGGAGTTAATTTGTCGAGCAGTTTGAGACTGGACCTACTCCCTCATGTTGACGTCCATGTAGAAGGTAAGTGTCAGGCAATTGAAAGTTAGACCCGCTCTCTGTCATGGAAGGGATAAAGCAGCCTTAGGGAGTAACCCATCCCTTCAGGTCCCACATGGAGGTAAGTTGTCGAATAGCTAAAACGCTGGTCTGCTCTTCACCTTAATGGGGTCAGGGTAAGTTATCGGGCGGCCGAAAGGTTGGCCCACTCTCCTCAGCGAGGGAGGTCGGGTCATCAGGAGGGCTGGACCCACCTGTTGATCCTCTCGGGGAGGTAAGTTATCAGACAGTCTATGACTGGACCCGTTCCCTTCCGTTGATATCACAAGAAAGGTAATTGTCGGGTCAGGCTGGTATTGATCTCGCTCTTCACCGTGATGGAGGTTAGGGCAAGTTGCCGGGTAGCTGAGAGGCTAGACCAGCTCTCCTCCACGAGGGAGGTCAGGCCACCTGCCGAAAAGGCTAAACCAGCCTATTGACCTTCACAGGGGGTAAGTTGTTAGGTAGTTTGAGACTAGACTCGCTCTCACTTGTTGTTGCCACAAGGAAGGTAAGAGTCAGATTAGGCTAGTGTTGATCCCACTTTCCACCGTGGGAGGAATAAAGCAGACCTAAGGCATAACCCACCCTTTTGGATCCCGCAGGAAGGTGAGTAGGAGAGGTACTTGTTCGCATGCATGTGAATGCCAAGGAGTTTATTCCGATGGAAAAACATTGAGACATCTGAACGGTGTCCGAGACTCCGAGTGGGGCTATGAAGTCGGTGTTTCATGCTACAAGACTCGATTATGTTAGTAAAAATTAAATGCACCAGGTTTTAAGGGAGACAAACTAGGATGAAGCACTATTGCTAGGCCAACTGTGTTTAAGGAGTCATGTGTGGCCACTGATCAGGAGGGTGGTGGTTGGTGAGTATGTCGCATAGGCTATGCAATGTACCGTGGTGGTTGCTCACTGGAAAGACTTGTTCGGGAGGTTCCTATGCCTTGTCAAGTCCGACCAAGGTTCACTTGCTCACGTCGTGAGGTTTGCCCGCTAAGAGAGAGGGCGCTCTGTGGCGAGTAAGAGGCTAGTGCAACACGTTGCATGGGCCATGCGACTTGCCTTGGAAGCAGCTCTTATCAGGTCAGGCAAGTCGGTCTAGTGGTCGTTGTAAACAATGTTGGTGCAGCATGTTGCATGAGGTCTGTTATGCTCATGTAGAGGTCGAGGGAGGGGTTCTTCTATGGTTAGGGTCGAGTCGAGGGAGGGGAACTCCTATGTTGGGGCTATGATAGAGCTAATCGAGGAGCTTGGCCTTGGCCAGGAAGCTCGGGGGAGGAGCATCTAGTCGGATGTAGTGGGCGAGGAGCTTGGGCAAGGAGTTCTTGGCTGGGGTGTAGTAGGCGAGGAGTTCATGGCCGGGGTGCAGTGGACAAGGAGTTCATGGCCGAGGTACAGTGGGCAAAGAGCTCATGGCCAGGGTGAGTGGGCGAAGAGACCCAGTGGGTGGCCGAGTCGTGCAATGCTGGGTGACTCCGTGGTGGCTGAGGGAGTTGGGATGGTGGTTGGGTGAGTCCTTTGGCCTTGCACTATTTGACCAAGTCGTTGACTAAGGCCAGGATGCCAATGACCGAGTTAGGATGGATGTCTGCAAGCTTGTCGAGATACAGGTGGCCTAGCAAATGGCCATCTTCTTGTAGGGTGGTACATCCTGGTGAAGGTAAAGGACATCGGCAGTCCACACGGTGGCCATTGAAGTACTTGTCGTTCCACAAAGGGCTTGACCGAGTCGTTCCTACCACGTGCAACCCGTGGACGTGGTTTGCATGGTAGAGCCACCTTCGTGGGGGGTTTTCTGGGTCATCATAGTAGGGAAGGACTCATAGGCATTTTTTTGTTGTCAAGAGGTAGTACACCAGTGACCTTAGTAGCTCATTGGCCACTAGCGAGTTGCTGCCTGCCAACCAATGCGTGCCTCTACGCAACGTGCGTCCCAGATACGAGTGCTCCAGCAAGCGTCACTGCTACAAGAAGGGGAAAGCTTCACCGGAGATAGAAAGCTCTGGCGACCTTAGTGGCGACCACTGGTGGTTGTCCCGGCCCTCCTCGTGGCTGGTAGGACGGATCCTGCCAGCTCATGACTTGCTGGACGACGTTTAGCCCAAACGTGGGGCCCTAGCGTTCAAAAATACTTCGGGAAGGGGGCGGCTCCACTAGAGACAAAAATCGTCAACGACCCTAGTGGTGGCCATCGATGGCAATCCCGGGTGCGCCTTATGGATGGCGTGCGGCGTGGCTCAGGCAAGGTGATCCTTGCTAGTCCTGCCTAGCCACCCACCAGTGTGGTCCCTGACAGCGGGGCCACTCATAACGGGCGGTGGGAAGCCTGCCGCCTTCGAGGGTCCCTCGGTGCACTTAATGTACACCCACATGCTGTCATGCAAGCCATTGTGCGTGCTTTGCATGCACTGTGCATTTAAGTGCACGGTGCACTTCCATAATCCTCAGCTAATGTGTCCTTCATGCGCAGTGTGTGTATCCCTCCCTTTTACACAGTGCACTCAAAGAGCAACGAGTATTTGCAGTTCAAGTGATGAGTAACTTTGCTTTTTGACAGGGTGAGAAAGGTCTGCTCACCATTTTTTGCTAAATGCTCATAAAAATAAACGTTAGGGGGCTGAGATTACTTATCTGGAAAACTCTTATCTGCTCCTTTGCTAATTTTTTAGCGCACCAAAATGTCATCATTCTCCCGCTTTCGGTGTAAAAAATAACTCGATTCCATAGTCGACGCCAACTGTTAACACCTAAAAACAACACAACAGTTGGAAAGGGGAGAAAGATCCATTCTCAGCCTCGCTAAAGTTATTCTAGGCCTCGATTGGTGTTGTGTGGAGGCCTTGGCGGTTGTCCGGTGCTACTGTACGGTGTCCGTGCGTACATCCATGGCGGTAAATATTAAATAAATGCAGAGAAAATAAATAGAGGGAGATACACAGATTTATGTAGTTCGGCACTAGGCTTACGTCCACGGGGGTTTGGAGAAGGGAGCATCCATTATAATAAACTTGTTTACAATCTTTCATGGTCTCTCATCCTTACTGTACAATGGAGATTTAAGTTCTATTATCTGGTTTTCATCCTCTCGCTGAAGTCTTTGTGGTGAGGTTGAAGAAGGTGAAGTCTTGAAGAAGCTTGGCCAAACGTCCCTGAAATCATATGTGTCCGTGCCTTTTATCTCCTGCCCCCTTTACTATATGTCACATCACCCTTTTTCCCTCATGACACTCTGCCCTCCTTTATCCCTTTGTCCCCTCCTTCCCTATTTCTTTCTTCCCTCCTGATGAGTTTCCCCTTTGGCCTGAGCCTAGGAAACACCATGAGCCCGTTATATTTTATCCCTTGCACCTATATTATTGTTATGTATGTATTATGCATCTCACGTTGCATAAGACACCTAATTTTTTTAAAATTCAAGTGCAAGATAAAAATTAGATTAGTTTAATTAGATGGTCATTTAGATTCATGATAGCAATGCAGTTTCTGGGTGGATGTGCAAGCCATGGACTCAAGTGTGGCCGTGGGATGTGGGATCGGTGAACAACCTTGCACACATGGTTAACTATGTTGACCAGTCAGTTAATTTAGATAAATCAATCATATATAACATAAACAATAGTATGGTCAATCATGATTTTAAACTCAGCATGAAATATTTATTGAAAACGTTATGTTAAGTATGTTTACGTTATGATGAGTTTCTTACTGAGTCATTGACTCATTTTAGTTATTTTTATGTTTTTAAACCACCTCAGATTAGAATATTTATGAAGGTAGAGCTGCAAGACGGGACTCAGTCCAGAAAGGTGTGATAGTGACCTAAATCATGTATAGAGATTTTAAGTTATGATTTTTATGTTACGGACTTTGAGAAATTTTAATAAATGCTTTTGCGCACTCTCACTTATGATTTTAGTATTTTAATTCAAAACGACTCTATTTATTATAAGGAATCTTTATACTTGGCGCTTCGTTCAGAATAAAGAAAAATATTTTTAAGTCAGGGTTCAGTAGTAGCACTCCGGGTTCTGAGAATTTTTAAAAGTGACTTTATTAACTGTGGGGAGCAGGGTGTTACAACTTATTTCATGATTTTAGTAAAATGTAAAATTTTGTTGCATTATTTACTAATGATGCATAATATGTTGCTACGGGTAGTTGTTGTACTCAAGTTCTTTACATGAAGCATTAACTTGAGGATTTTTTAAACTTATGTATAGTTACATTCCAATCAAATGTGATAATACCAATCCCATAAATTTTCAAAGATCCCGATACAACATTCTAAGACTAATTGTATTGATATTAAACCATGTTCAAAAGAGTGACATTGTATTAGATTTCACAAGCACACATGACTAATTGGCAGATATTTTCACAAACCTCTACCAAAAGATAGATTATGCATGATTAAAAGAGAATTAGGAATGATGCATGCTATAGATATTTGTTAAACAATTTTTTATTATCTCAAAATCACTTACAAAAAATTGAGTTCCTTAACCTCATTTCTTAAGTGCTTGCTCTTCACATATCTGTATGCTATCATTATCATTATCTAAAGGATTAGGCAATTGAAAAGAAGAGCCATCAAGAACTTCAACTCCTTATTTTCTCGTTTTAAGTTCCCTATCTTTATGTTAGACTGTTGAACAACCTGTTAGAGTATATAAATCTTCTTGTGAAGCTTTTCAACTCATTTGTTCTAGACTACAATCGCCGAGAAAATGCGACAATGGATGACAAAGACCAAATACCAAGGGAGACTAGTTCATAAATGGCATCATCATCTGACTTATTAGCCAGAACTATTTCCTACTGCACCATGGCACCTATGGTAAATGCTGAGAAAACTTGTGACTAGGGTGTAGAATACCTCATATATTAATCAAAATGGTTGTTGGAAGAAGATTGTTGAGTCATTGAGAAAAGATAAAATATATAGAGAAATAAATTGTTTGATTATAGATAAGTGAAGAATATTGAATGCAAATTAGATAAGTTGTCACCCTTTTAAAGATGAACATGAACACAAGACAAAACATCATATCTCTTCATATCTTATTTGGTCAACATTACAAAATATTCTAGTCTCATTTCATCAAAGTTTATCTTACTAGGTCAGCGGTATTAAATACAACTTGTCCCCCAATTTTTTTTGGATCTTCTCAAAAAATTATTTTTCTCCTAACCACTAAACCTTTGCCATTATTCGCTTCTGTTGGCCTTGGATTTGAGCTGCATCTCTTTCCAGCTCCTCTACTCGTGGCTAAAGGTCACAAGCATATCTGTTTGTGAACTTTTTCAACTCCCTGTTTTCCTATTTTAACCTTTTTTTCTTTCTATCTTTATCAACAAGCATTCGACACAATTCAGAAATTTAATTGTAAAGTTGATCAATGTCACTCACTCTCGCTCGTAAATCTTCGAGACATGGTTGTAATGGAGACATCATATTGAGTACTAAGAGTCCTTGATTATGCAATGACCTTAGAATCAGTCCTACAAGTCAATCGTCTCTCTACTCCTATCATGGTGTTAATAACCTCAATGAAGAAAATAGATGGTTGGGGTGTGAAAGATTCCTGATTCAAATCAGAATCATTATTGAAAGAGAAATGCTGGACTATAAAAATTGTTTTGGATAAACAAAAAAAAGGTAAAGGAATAATGTGAGAAATTGTTTTCTCATGAGAATCTGATGGGTAAGGATAATTCTTTAAAAAAATTCTCAGAGCTTTCAAATCTCTATAAAATATCCTTCATAAAAAATATTAAGTGATGTTGTCAGAGCTAGCCCATAGTTTTGTAACACTTGTTTGGATTCGAGCAGCTCCATTTACTCAGCTCCTTACAATTTCTACTAGGGACCCTTTCCTCGGTGCACTGGTTATTGCGATCCTTTTCTATGTCATGAATTCCCATACCTCCTAATGAATTTGCCTACCCGATATTCTTCCAACTCACCTGTTGAACCCAATGTTTCAAGCATCATAAAATTCTATCGCTACTTATGGATTTTGATGATAACAAACAAGTTCAAGCATAAAGAAGTCTTGAGTTGTCCACATAATGAGGACTTAAAGATCAATTATATCAACAAATCAAGCATGAACAAGTAATGAAGCAAACTTAAATGAAACTCTAAAAGTAGTTTCGTACATCTCTTTCAAAAAGTGATGTACCGGTTCCTAAATCTTTCATCGCACACAAGTGATGAGAATTCAAAAAGTGTCAACCGTAGTAGACGTGGCTTTGCCCGTTACCGCGGACTGCATTTGCGTTGCTACGCACGGGGTGGTAGCTTGCCTCCCACGTGACAGCTTGGTTGGTTCGTGCTGCGTACCCTCCTGACTCCCTTCTCTTTTCGCAGCCTAGGCGTTCGCGACGGTTTGCCTCCATCATTACTGCGTGCAGCATGAATCTCAAGATTTGTTCATGTTGCTACACTTCTGACTTTGGGTAAATTAAGGCACTGGAACACTGTTTCGGTGAATACTGTTTCAGTGACTGTTTTAGTTAAGGCACTGGAACGAAATATTTAGGTACCGGTACCGTTTCGAGTACAGTTTCGGGATAGTTTATATATAGATAAATTAATTATATATGTATAAATTATATTTCAAAATAACATTAATGCAAGTCTTAAAAAGTTAAAACACATATTTATAAAACTCAATAATACTTCTACATTCTCAATCTAACTATTAACAAAAATAATCACTCATCTTCATCAAGAAAATGGGAGTAGAGATTTGATTTTCAGTCCTTGAGAAAGTGGAGTTAAAAAAAGTTAAGAAAATAGTCTTCAAATATGAGAATTGGAGTGAAAAATATGAACATATACTAAAAATATGAAAATATAAAATTTTTGCTGGCACACTGAAAATCGACCAGTACACTGGAATTGACCGAAACACACCAAAATATCAGGTATTTGACCCAGTAAGAAACACGTATCTCACTCGTGCCGGTTAGTGGCACGACGCGGTATTCAAAACTTTGGACTTACCCCTTCCTTAGGCCAAATGGGAAGATGGCCCTCCCTTAGGGCCCGAAGCCAATGGGCAGCCTAACATAATGCCATTAAAGGTAAGGGAGGGGGAGGGAGAGGTGAGGCTCGTGAAGGCCCGTCAAGTGTCATGACTGGACACAACGCCCACCCAGACAGTAACCCACGTCGCCAGATTGTAGGCACGCCACATTAAATAGTCAAAGAAGCTAGCATGCAATGCAAGTGTAGGCGCCCACCTCTAAATCAAGGCAAAGCGCACGCACCCTTACCTTACTTGTTGCAGAGGACAAACAGGTGACCCACGTGCAATGTGGCAGGGCAATGACAGACATGGCAAGGGTGGAAGGCTGCCATCTACGTAGTCTCGTACACCCCTCCACGAACTGCCAATAGAACGATGGGGACCACCTATGGCGTGTATATAAACATGGCCTGAGCATAGGTATTGCTTTGAATAACCTTTTTCTCGATTACTCGCGCATAGAGAGATTAATCTAACTTAGGCATCGTCGGTGTCCCTTACCACCCCAAGCTTTTACCTTGTTGAATCTTGCAGACCATAACCACGGGACCACAAGTTGGCCAGGCTACGAAACATGACATCAACAATATCATTTCTTATGTTTTTTCATTTTAATTTTAAAGTTGATTGAGAACGATATTTAATTAGAGTAATTGTTTGTATAAATCTTAAATAATAAAAAAGTGAATTCTATCTTGAAATAGTGTAAAAAATTATTATTTTTATTTAGGTGCAGTTTGGATGGTGAGATAAGATGAGATGATTTTAGATTAAACTTAAAAGTTAAATAAAATATTATTTTTTAATATTATTATTGTTTTGAAATTTGAAAAAATTAAATTATGTATTATATTTTATGTAAAAATTTAAAAAAATTATAATAATAAAATAAGATGAGATAAAATACTTTTATTATTCAAACGAGACATAATAGGCCATATTTGAGATAGGTTGTTTATATTGTTTTTCATTTTCTTTTAAATTCAATTATCCGGCCACAAACTTGTCATCCAGTTGGATCATTCCACCTCTCAAGGATTGCCACGTCATCATGTGAGAACCGTTGATAGTTACCCTAATCCAACGGTTTCCAGTCTCACCTAGCGCGTATTAAAATCTCACCCACGCAACACCATCTGCTCGCTACACGATTTCCATTTTCAGTCCAATTTCTTCTTCTGGTCGTTTCTCAAGGAAATTCTCCTTTTTGCATCAAATATTTTTTGGTCATGGAAACGGGGGGAAAGGTGAAGAGAGGTGCTGCAGGGAGGAAGGGAGGCGGTCCCAAGAAGAAACCGGTGTCCCGGTCCGTTAAAGCGGGTCTGCAGTTCCCAGTTGGACGAATCGGCCGGTACTTGAAGAAAGGCCGTTACTCTCAGCGTGTGGGCACCGGTGCTCCTGTTTACCTCGCTGCTGTACTCGAGTACCTAGCTGCTGAGGTAAAATTTTCGCTCTCGAGCTCTCTTCTCTTGCAATTTTGTAGCTTTGCCATTTTAGGGTTTCTGGATGGACTATTTTTGCTTCAGTGAACTTGTTGATCTTTTCTGCTCTGTTTGGCGCTGTACTAGTAATTGAGTATTTAGGTTTTTGAGCTTCTCTACGAACTTAAGAATTTGAAGCTACTTTCATGTTCTTTTATCAGTTGTTTAGGTCCTTCACTTTATTGCCTTTGTAAATTAGTTTATTTGTTTGATTTCTTTTCTTAGAACTATTTTACACTTTTGTAATCTCTAGTAAATGAATTTGTTTAGGTTTTGGAGTTGGCTGGAAATGCCGCAAGAGACAACAAGAAGAACAGGATTATCCCAAGGCATGTGCTACTGGCCGTGAGGAACGATGAAGAGCTCGGGAAGCTTCTCGCTGGTGTGACCATTGCCCATGGAGGTGTCCTTCCCAACATCAACCCCGTCCTTCTGCCGAAGAAGCCTGACAAGGTTGCTACCAAAGAGCCCAAGTCTCCATCTAAGGCCACCAAGTCCCCTAAGAAGGCCTGACCCTTTGCACAATGTGTTGAACAAAGTCTGTGTCTCTGTATGTAATTTCCTATCTGTATTTGTTGCTTGTAAGGAAGTTCATGTCCGTAGAATTTAGGATACCATTGTACTACTCGTTGTTTCTGTCCTTGTAGAACATCCTTTGCTTTAAATTAATCAGATCAAATTGCAGCCAGTTCGAATTTCTCGTCTGTTGCTTCATTAGGATTAGCAATGCCCAGGTTGATAATGAAAATTTGGATAAAAAAATGAAGGAGCAGGGCAATGTTGAAAGTGGAGATGGGAAACTTTTGAGAGTCTGAAACACCCGAAGGTCGGGCGTTTTGATTCGGTTTTGGGGTTTAAGGAATGAGCAATGCTCCTTTTATTTTTTCGTTCTTAATTATATGGGATTGATGCGATGTATTTTAAGAGTTTTCATAAATTAATTAAATGATTTTTTTAAGTTATAACAAATTGGTTTATATTATAAAGAACGACAAAATGTAAAGTAGAAAATAACATTTTTCTTAAATGGTTGAATTTTTGAATTATGTTTGGACTTTAAGATAGATGAAATGAGATGGTGTTTGAATATACATAAGCTCTTAACAAGAAGTTATTTGCAAGTGTACTTTAGATAATTCAAAAGGAAATTATCTTAATTTAAAATCTCAAAATATGAATGTAGAATTATCCCTTCCCATTTTATTATTATAATTTTTTAAATTTTTATACAAAAATATAATAAATAATTTAATATTTTCAAATTTTAAAATATAAATTATATTAAAAAATTATATTATAATAATATTTTATTTAATTTTTAACAAAAGATCTCATATCATTTAAATTGTCTATCCAAATTCATCCTTAGTTTATATAGCTGTTTCAAAATCGCTCACCCTTGGGGTTAATGTCACAAATGAGATGAGATAAAAAATATATAAAAAGTAATATCATAATTTGTGAATAGTGAAATAATTTGAATTATGACTTTTATAGAGTTTTGAGAAAGAAAGAGAAAAATTTTGAATAAAATAATTATAAAATTAAAAATTATTAGAATATAATTTTTGCTTTAAGATTTGAAAATGTCAAATTCTTTTCTTTGTAATGTTTAGAAGTTTGAAAAAATTATAATGATTAAATATGATTAGATGAAAAATTTAAAAATTAAAAATTAAAAAATATTTTTATTTAAATGGTATTTAGATTTTGAGATGAGATTATATAAGATAGATAATTTGAAAATTTTGTCAAACCAAACCAAGTCCTATTTTGTTTGGTGATTTTGGATTTTGATATAAGCAGGGTTGCTATCTGCTTGTGTGGAGCAAGTAGCCACATTCCTTGCCGCAAGTAGGGGTGTGCGGTTTCAACCGTCTCCTGTACACTCACAGGCTTGAATTAAATTTTCGTCCTAATTCACATACTTGAAATCATTTGACTTAGGCTTGGTTTGTTTTAAAAAATAATTTTATCTCATTTAGTTATTATAATTTTTTTAAAATTTTAAATAAAATATAAAAAATAATTTTAAAATTTTAAAATAAAAATAATATTAATAAAAGTTTATATTCTAATAATATTTTATTTAACTTTTATTTCATTTCATCTGTGTAACTATACGAAGCCGACTTTGTTTGGTTACTGAATTCAGTTAAGTTCAGTTGAGTTCAGTCAATTTTTAAACTGAGTCTAATATCCAAATACTCAACTCTCAAATTACTAAACTCATCCTAACTCAAAACCTTCTTATACATAGAACCCATAACTATTTTCAACTTAAAACATCTTTATGCGTGGGATCTGTAATCTTTTTTAATTTTTCATAAAAAAATATTAAACTCATCTTAACATCTAAACACACTTTAAACTCAGTTTATATAGATCTCACATAATTATCTTTATTACTCAATTCATTACTATTCATAAAGAATTCAACTCAACTTAATTTAGCTCAATATCTAAATACTAAAATCCACCATTTGTAAACCACGATAAAACCCACTAGTCTTGTGCTTCATGCAAATTCTTTTTATTACACAACAATGAAAAAGAAAAGGAAAAGGAAAAATAATAATCTCAATGAAACTAGGGTTATAAGGAAAATTCAATAGGGAAAAATTACGAATTTGATGTTAAATAGAGATAAACTCTTCAGGTTAGGAGGAGCCAAGTGGCCTATAGAGAAAAGGAGGAGATCAAGGGCTCGCTCAAGGGGTTTAGAAGGGGGAGAAGAGAAGAGAAGAGAAGAGAAGAGGAGGAGAGGAGTAAAGGAAGAGGAGAGGCATTTAAAAGAAGAAAAGCTGGAGGCGGAAAAAAGTGTGGGAGATAGAAGAAAAGTAATTAAAACCGTGAAGTGGAACATGAAAACCAGACCTATTTGACTAACCCAATAACTGCCTAGGAGCAGCAAACAATTCATGTGGAGGGCTATAAAGTCTATTCTTCCTACAAAGCAAAGTCTATTCTTGTGGACATGTCCTGCTGCCGATGATGTACGAGCAAAAAAGCAAAGTCTAGTACATAGGAGTTATGATGGTGTAGAGTTTACTCACTGGCGGGAGAGGCTGCAGACATATTTTCAGAAGGAGAAATTAGAAGAGCTAGCAGTAATATTCAGAGGTTTGTGGATTGGAAGAAACAAACTCATCTTTGAGAATAAGTTTGAAGGTCCAACTAAGGTAATCCAAGTTGCACTTGCCAAATTAGAAGAGTTCAGGGTGGCTCAAAAGCTGTATGAAGGGATGGAGGAAAGAAAGGAATGAACATATCCAATTTATAAAATGGTCTCCACCAGATGAAGGTATTACAATAATAAGTTTTGATACTGCTATGGATGATGTAAACTAGAAAATGGGGATTGGTCTAATAGCAAGAAATTGCAAGGGTGAAATTATGTTCTCAGCATATACAAGAAGACCATTTATTGGACAATCTAGCTTGGTTGAATTCTATAATCTCTGGAGGGCAATGGAGTTATGTAGAGATCTAGATGTCAAAGATGTTGTTTATGAAGGTGATGCAAAGAGCGTGATCCAGACTATTAAAGGCAGTGTGCAAGATTGGACATGGCTAGGGCAGCATGTGGAAGACATAAAACACAACTTCTCTATGAGAACATATTGGAAAGTTCAATTTATATATCGGGAAGGGAATAGAGCAGCTCATACATTAGCAAAGAAGGCATTACACAAGATGAATGAGCAAATATGGATGGAAGAGTGACCAAATGATATTGATTCTATTGTAATGAGAGAAATGGCATGTATGAATTGATTTTATGGTATATGAATGGAATAGGAGTTTTTCTTTAAAAAAATGAATTAAGTGGAAATGTGTTTTTCTACTTGTTCACAGTTTCTCCCACATAACTTTTTGTTCATGAGAGAGTAATGATTCTCTCTGCTCTTCCTTTCCTTTACTCATCCTCAGGTGATAAGCACTTCTAACAGAGATTTTTTCATCCTTGGTGTATCCCCATATTGCTTTATCCTCCACCTCTCTTTTGCTTAAAGGAATGCTGCAAATTTTGATAGCTTCATCCCTATCAAATATGTCATATACTAATTTTTGGTTCTAGCAATTCAACTCCTCCATCATCAATTCTCTTACTATTAAATTTTCATTCAAAATCCTAACAAGAGAATGAATCTTAAATGAGTGTGACTGTGGAATCCATCTTTGACCCTATATTTCTGTCATTTCGCACTCTTCAAACTACTCCTGCTTTTAATAGTTCTCGAGCTGATATACACTCCTCCAAATATAAGATGGAGAATGCCCCAGTATAGCTTAAAAAAACTTGCAATTCTTGAAATATTTTTCCTTGAAAGTCCTGCTTACAAGGAAACTTGGTTCTTTCAATATCTTCCACCATTGTTGAGCTAGCATAGCCTTATTAAACTGTTGAATATCTCGAAACCCCATCCCTCCCAAATTTTTTGTTTCACCCAATTTTTCCCATTTAGCACAGTGTATTCCATTCCCATCCTGCTTACTATTCCACCAAAATTTTGCAAGTAAAGCATTAATCTCTTTGCACAATCTCTTTGGTAGCAGAAACACATTCATTGTATAAGTTGGCATAGATTGGAGAATTGTTTTAATTAACAATTAACACTTCCTACCAGCACTAGAAAGAAATTTTGACTGCCAATTATTAATCTTTTTCCATATCTTCTCCTTGATACCCCTAAAAGTTAGGTATTTAGACCTCCCAACCATAGTTGGTAAGCCCAAGTACTTTCCATAATCACCACACACCATAGTTTCAGCTTCTTGAAGAATCCGTCTCTTGACATTTTCTCTTGTGTTGGTACTAAACAAAATTGAAGTCTTCTGTCTATTTAGAGCTTGACTTGAAGCTACTTAATACAAGTTAAGAATTCCTTGGATCTTCTGCCAATCTACTTGAGTTGCTCTGCTAAAACTTAATACAATCATTTGCAAAAAGAAAATGAGTGATCTGCTTCCCCCTTTTAGCTACAGCAACACCTCTTATCCCTCCACATTTCACATCTCTACTCAATAGAGTGCTCAACCCTTCAGCACATAGGATGAAAAGTATGGAGACAATGGATCCCCTTGTCTCAGCTCTCTAGTTGGATTAAATATCTTCCCAGCTTTCCCATTAATTAAGATTGAATATGAAACAATCCCAACACATTCCATCATCAATCTGATCCACTTCTCATTAAATCCCAACCTTCTCATCATTGCTTCCAAGAACTTCCACTATACCCTATCATAAGTCTTAGACATGTCTAGTTTTATAGCCAAACTACCATTTTTGCCTTTCTTCCTAATTTTCATAGAGTAAAGTACCTCATATGCCACCATCACATTGTCTGTTATTGATCTTCCTGGTACAAAGACACTCTGGTTGCAATAAATGATATTAGGTAAGATACATTTAAGCCTATTTGCAAGAACTTTAGCAATAAATATATACAAACCATTACAAAGTGAGATAGGCCTATAATCATTAACAGAGCATGGAGATTTTGTTTTAGGAATAAGAGCTATATGGGTATAGTTTAGATAGCTAGGCATACCACCACCATTAAGAAATTCAATAACTACCTTGCATACCTCAAGTCCCACAACAATTTTTGAGAATTGATTGGTTCAATTCAATAATTGGGGTTTGCCAAATCTTCTGATTGATTCCTTTTTTTCTGCTTCAAGAATGGGGTAAGAATATAAAAAAGTCTACGAGTTGCCTTTGGTCAATTTGCTAGAAATGACAATGTTAACGTTGTATTTTGTACGCTTTTGAGCCAGGTTCCAGTAACTCAGGTTTTCAAAGTTAGGCCTACGAAAATGAAGAAGAAGAAAGCAACTGGGAGAGGGCGGCTTTAGGGTTCGGGGAGTCTCCGATGCCAAAGTCAGAGTATTTTGGAAGTTTGTAAAATGAGAGAGTCTATAGTCCACAGAGAGAGAGCTCCTTCGTACCTGAAAGTTGTCATTTATACCGAGAGTCGGGGGGGGGGGGGGGGGGGGGGGGGGGGAGATCGTCCTTGCCCCTGTGGAGCCCATGTCATTTTTACTATTCCTTTTGTCAGAGTTCTTTACAAGCGGCTGCCTCTGTGATGGTGCAATTAATGTGGCCTGTTGTTCAGGTAGTAGTGTCATTAATGTGGCGTGATTCCCCGATTTACTTTACTTTACTAGTGTCTTCAGTGGCCCGTCAATGTTCCCATGTCAGAAGATCAAAGGTTCTCCGTCTTTCCTGTTCCGTCATGTACGAGTCCCCATGAGCAAGGTGCGGCCGGGCGGTGTTAGGCCTGTCCATCCCATCAACTATCATTTTTTACTCTTCCTAGCAGACAAGTTGCTTTGTGAGCAAGTTTGGGCCCTGGGGTCGGGTATCGGGGCGAAGCCCATTACTCTCAGTCGAGCGCCTAGTGGGCCTATGAGTGAGGGAAAAATCCCCTTACAAACAAAATCTCTAACCCAAAGGTTTTTCAGAAACACAAATTCATCTCATACCCAGCAAAGGTTATTTGTAATGACCCAATTTCCTAAAGAAGCATGAACATGTCAATGGGCATGGTCCCCATTTTGGAAGAACTTCCCTTAAAAATCATACGCATGGTGTGCTAATGTATATATTGAGATCGATTGATTTTTCTAATGCTGGTTGCAGTATCGTGTTCTTGTGGTATCATCATCTTTCTCTTCCTCATCATCATTTTGTATAAACTGACAAAAACCAAAGAATTATTTAATTAGGAAGAATATATGGTTTCATCCCAAATAGAAAAAAAAAAAAAAAAAATACAGTTCTAAAACGATTAGGGATAAAGGTTATTGCTAAAAGTAACTTAAAACTTACTCCAGCTGGCTAGAAGTGATGGCATGTGAATTAGCTAAAAATTGCTAACACTGTTGACTCAACAAATGAGACTTTTATTATTAAAGTGTACATAGTTTTTAATTAGAAAAAATTCAATGAGGATAAAGTCTACTGTAAAATCCATTTTGCTTTCTATTGTTGGTTTTGTTCTTCTTTTCCAATAATTTTGTGTGGAACTTGCACAAGGCCAAGAAAAGCACGGCAAACCACATTATCATTTTAGCTTCAATCTCTTCCAATCTTTGAAGAGATTTAGTTTGGATAAAATTCTCTTCAGATTTTATCTAATTTTTCTATATATTTTGTCTTTGGGTATATTATTTTTTCTGGTTTCATCCATGGTTTGTTGAGTAATTGTTATTAAATGTATCAAAAACTGTATATAAATGGTTTCAATCATGGGTCCATCTAACTTTATAGAGCTGTACAGTAAAACCTAAGATTTATTTGTTCTTCCTTTCTAACTCCTTGATAAATCGGTAGTCCACAATTCAAAAAGTAACCAATAAGTTTTATCAATGCCTAATTCAAGTTGAATATCAAAACCAAAGTGGTGTTATCGAGCATGACAAGGTATAACTTATATTAAATGTAATGGCAATCCCTCAAATTACCAATACTTATTTATTTTTTATTTACCTAATTTTTTAGATTGTCAAAGGAAAAGATTATGTATCAATTTATAAACAAGGTTTCACTTCCATTTGAACATTGTTGACTTTTGTTGAATGATCGACTAAAATGGTTGCAACATGGGTCCAAGGAAAAAGCAAGAAGAAAGTCATCTATTGCAGTCTTCAAACTACAATCCAACTAAAAAGGCAAGAAGGAAGAGAAAACAAAGTCCATCCGAAGATGTTGCGGCATTCATGGAGAAGAAAGTGGAATGTCTCGAGAACGCATGTGTTCAAGGAGAATAGCTAATTCCCTTGGAAAGGGAAAGGCTTCAAATGGAGCAATTAGAATAGGAATGTAGACTTTGTATTGAAGAAGTGAAAATGAATATTGAAAAACTGAGAATTGATATAGAAAGGAAAAGTATTCAATTGCAATACTTTGATCGGGACAAGAGAATAATGATGATGGACACAAGTGGGATGGCTCAAATAGAACAAAAGTTCGGCACCATCGGCAAGTGGAAATATTTGAAAAGAGAAGATCAAGCAGATAGTTGTGATATTTTGCATTCAGGTTAAATTCGTTACAAATACATAATTAGATTTTTCTATTAACTTCACAACTCATTTTGGCCTACTAAATATTGGAATTGGAATACTTTTGTGAATTTCAAAGTTGTAGTATTTTAATTTGGTTTCCAACGATACCTGATTTGTAATTATCAAGTTTATATGTTGGAAAATATAACCATTTACTCAGATAAGTTTATTCTTATTCTTAAACTTTAAATACAAAAATATATTGTGCACAAGGATTTCTAAATACAAGATAAAACTAATAACTCATTTAAAGTTTCTATGATTCTCCATGTAGTTGCCATAGGTGTTCAACAAGGTTTGACTGGAGTTGTGAATGAATTTGTCGATCTTTAATGTGAAAATGGCCATGAATGAACTCTGTAAACATATCCTTTTGTCGCTCATCTTCAACAGTCATGTTATGAATAATTATACATGCCTTCATTATGTCCCTGAGCATAGAGATTTTGAACATCTGTGCAAGTTGATGCAAAATGGCAAAATGTGCTAGGAGCACTCCCAATGCGTACTCTACATCTGTGCTGGGAGTGCTTGGGATACTCTCAATGCATACTCTACATTTTTCCTTACAGATTCTTGAATTGTAGTAAGATGTTTATTTTTTGCACTTATTGAGACTAGAATTATTTTGACAAATATTAACCATTGTGGATATATACCATCAGCAATGTAGTATTCCATTGTATAAGCTCACTAAATACAAAAGATCTTTCCAAGACATTGATGTCGTTGTGAGACCCAGGCAACCAAAAATGCATATCATATCCAAAGATTATGAGATGCAATCGCTTATAAAATAATAGTTGATTCACGACTATAGCCATAATACACACCTTTCCATGCAATTGGATAAATTTTCCATCGCCGATGCATGCAATTGATGCTTTCCAACATTTCTGGAAAACCATAACTTTAGTTAATTACTAGCAATCTTGAAATCCATAGATATTCATCCACAAAATCACCAGTTACTCTGTAAGCTAGAATTCTTAGTGCAGCTATAAATCTTTTGATGGGCATAACAACCAAATATTTTAGCATTGTCTCTTCTTTAGACAAAATATGGATTGTTAGCTTCGACCTCAGATTGAATTCGAAGAAAAATAGAGTTCCTCATCTTGAACTTCCTACAAAATACTTTGGGAGGATATGCGAGTGTTTCAGTGAAATAATCATGAAAAGGCCTTTCATAGCCTTACAAATGATTACGCCAAAGGTATTGGCGAAGTATATTGCAAAGAAAGAATAACCTTTAAAAAATGAAGAGCCATAGGAGTAAGAATTAAGATTCATCGGAAAAGAAAGTTCGAATGAAAGATGGAAGAAAAATGAACTTATTTATATTGAACGAAAACTTATGACCATGACCATTAGATAATGATAAATTTTGAATAATAATGATTATCATAAAGTTTTCAAATTTAAAAACTCTTATAGTTAGAAAAAGACAAATTTTGAAAAATATGGTTGTTATAAAAAGTTAAAGATTTTGAAAACAATATGATTAGTGAAGAAACTTTAAGAAAAAAATAACCATAAATATGATGGTTAGAGAAATGTAAAAAAAATTCAAGAAAGAATGTTTAAAGAATATAGATTTTGAAAATTAGGATGGTATGAGAAAGAATAAAAAAAGAATAAGAAAATAATATTTTAATTAAAATAATAAAAATGAATGACTATAATAGAGAGTGGGATGTAGACATGTGAAATAACTACATAGCTAAATTAGGAAAAGGTGTAAACTTTAGTTGAAGAGAAGTGTTCTTTGAAGACTTTTACACTGCATATCATCCACATGATATAATTTGATTTGTAAGATTCTAATTTCAAAATTTATCTTTCAAATCAAATTGAGAAATTCTACTTATCATCTATACACCACACACTAACATGTGATTTTTTATTTTTATTCTTATATTTAAATACACACATATTGATATGTAAATATGTATGTTTAAATATAAGGATAAAAATGTCAAATCATATTTGGTATATGATATGAGGATGATAAGTAATAATTTTCAATCAAATTATGTCAGGTAGATAGTGTATAGTATAAAAACCTTCAAGTAGAATTATTCTTAGTTGAGTCTAGGTAAAATCTTCCCTAGCTAGCTGGGAATGCTCCAAGCAATTTAGACAGAAGATCCCCGAAATCCTAAACTCCAAATAACGAAACACGCAAAATCAAAATTAAAAACATTTTGAAAAATCCGGATATCGAAGTTCTTTCATGAACTATAAAAATTATTGTTCTTTTATACCTTATGAGTTATTTTTTAAAGAAAATAAATCTTTTCCATCTTTGAAAAATTTTTCGGGGTCCAAATTTTGCTCCTTTAAGAATATTTAATTAGGAAAAATCTAATTGTAAGCGATTCTGAATACTAATACGCACATCCATTCAATATGATTGGTACGCAAACTTGCTTATACATAACAAAACTCTTTTAATTATGTTATGATATTTAGGATTGAATTTGAATTTTTGTCATAAGTCGAACACTTGTGTTCTTTAAATTATTGTAAAAGAAATGATATTTACAGTTTTAGGATATGCAAGTTTCGTACATTTCTTTTAAAAAAGTGATTAAATTGAAAATCCACATGAAAATATCATTTTCTAATAGTGGACTTCACCTTTTTTAAATAGATTGCACGAGACTTAGGTTGCATTTAGGTAGTAAGGTGATCTCAGATATTTTGTAAAAAATTAGTTAAAAAGTAATAATGAAATATTAAATAGTAAAGAAAAGTAATGAAAAATAGGTAAAAAATAATACTAAAATAATGAATAGTAGTCACTACCCAAACGGAGCCTTACACACCTTAAGCTCGTATCTAACATTTATCTTCTTATAAACATAAAACCTTTGGAAGGTAAAGGGTTTGTTTGAAATGTCGAACTTAAATGGCCCCTGCCCTTGATTAGAATTGTAAACATTGATCAAATTTCAATCCGATTCAATTCATTTATTAAATGAGTTGTTGATATATATATATATATATATATATATATATATATAAAGTTATATTTCTTAAATGATTCGTATAATTCAACTTGAATAATATTATATTTATGCTTTGAAGAGGGCAACGAGAAGGGGGTCTTATATTCGCATGACGATGCCCTGGTGGTGACTATGCTGGTCACGAACGTCACCACTCGGAGGATCCTTATCGACAATAGTAGCTCTGTAGATATCTTATTCTGGGAAGCCTTTATGTGAATGAGAATAGAAACCTTTCGACTCCAACCAACCCCCATGCTACTGAAGGGCTTCTCTGGGGACATGGTCCAGCCAGTCGGAACCATCACACTGTCCGTCTTGGCGGGCAGAGCCCCTTCGACGACCTCTATCGTGGTCGATTTCCTAGTGGTAAAGGCCCATTTATCATACAACGCCATAATCGGCCGACCCACCCTCGACGGCTTAAGGGCGATAACTTCTATCTACCACTTGAATATGAAGTTTCCGATCGTTCAAGAGGTGAGAGAAATTCAAGGAGAATAGGTCCTAGCGCGAGAGTGTTACGCGCAAGAATTAAAGCCAAGGAATGACGGGGTGCACATGGTCCACGCTCACGAGATGCCAAGTGTTCCACTATGAAGGAACCTAATGACTTGTAATTTACATTTCTGCATTGATGTATAAATTCTATTAATGAGAATGTGAATTTTCAGAAATAAAAATGTAATCTCCACAACATAATCTCCACCAACATGATCTCCATCAACGTAACCTCCACCAACATAATCTTTATCGACGAAATCTCCATTGACGAAATCTCCATCGACAACTACTTACCTCCACCGCGAGGCACCAAAGGGATGAGTCACGCCAGAGGCTATACTATCCTTCTCGCGGTGGAGAGCGGGCTAGCCCTCGGCTACTCGATACTTACCTTCCTCGTGAGCGTCAACAGGCAGGAGCGGGTCCAGTCTAGAACTACTCGACAAACTTACCTCCACGCAGGAGATAGAGGCCAAGATGCACCTTAAGGCCATCTCGCCTCTCTCGCGAAGGAGAGCGGGTCCAGTCCCTCGGCTGCCCAACAACTTACTCCGACCTCTGCCACGACGAAGAGTGGGATCAGCGCCAGCCTGAACCAATACTTACCTTCCTTATGATATCAACGAGCAGGAGCGGGTCCAGTCCCAAACTGCCCCGCTACTTAACTCCCGACGAGGGCTAAAGGGCGGGTAGGTGGCCCAACCCCCCTCGCGGGGAGAGCGGGTTCAGCTTCCCAAACAACTTACCCCGCCTTTATCAATGCGAAGAGCAGATTGGCTACTCAACCGTCCTACACTTGCCTCCCCGAGAGGTACCAAAAGGATGAGTCACGCCAGAGGTTGCTTTATCCTTCTCGCAGTGGAGAGCGGGCTAGCCCTCGGTTGCCTGACACTTACCTTCCTCGTGAGCGTCAACAAGCAGGAGCAGGTCCAGTTTCAAATTGCCCGACAAACTTTCCTCCGCTCCAGCGACGGAGAGCGGGCCTAGCCCCTTGGCTGCTCGACAACTTACTCCAATCTTCGCCATGGCGAAGAGTGGGATTAGCGCCGGCCTGACCCAACACTTACATTCCCTGTGACGTCAACAGGTGGGAGCAAGTCTAGTCTCAAACTGCCCAGCGACTTACCCCACCCTCATCACAGTGAAGAGCATACCAACTCCTCAACTGTCTGACAACTTACCTCCCCTAGGGGAACAAATAGGCGAGCTTGGCCTAAGACATCCCGACCTCTCATTCGGTGGAGAGCGGGTTCAGTCTTTTGACTGATCGACACCATAGCCCATCTCCAATAACATAATGCCAAACGAGCGACACCTCGGGCTCCTCACCTCGCTCCTCCTCTGCCAAACGAGACGCCAAGCGACTAATACCTCACGTCTCTGACAAGACAACCCAGGTTTACAAATCTTACACTCGTAAATCAAGGATGAATTATACTAACTTATTTATTTTGTCCAGTGGAACATTGGATAACTCCTACTCGCTTCACGACGAAGGCGGACCGCTTTCCCAACTGTCCGGCAAACTTCCTCCTTGGGGGGACCAAAAGGTTGGGCTTGACCCAAGGCATCCTGAGCCCTCCTCTGGTGGAGAGCAGGTGTAGTCCTTCGACTGCTCGACATAACGCCATCTCCAACAACGAAACGATAGACAAGTGGCGCCTC
Organism: Juglans microcarpa x Juglans regia; assembly: GCF_004785595.1. Taxonomy (NCBI): domain Eukaryota; kingdom Viridiplantae; phylum Streptophyta; class Magnoliopsida; order Fagales; family Juglandaceae; genus Juglans; species Juglans microcarpa x Juglans regia. The sequence goes on along the minus strand of NC_054603.1, from coordinate 28,252,632 downwards.
AGAATCCTTGGTGAACTACTCCTCCACTAAGTGAGGAGCCAGAGCGAGACAACTCCTCAACTGCGTGGTGACTCACGCCCCCTTCCCCTAGAGAGGTCAAAAAGGAGGGGTCAGCCTAAGGCATCCCGACCTCTCTTGTAACCCCCGCTCATTTCTTCTTACATAAGCTTCTCTCTTTCTTACGTAAGGCTCATCCTTTCTAACGTAAGCAAATTTCGATGACGGAATTATGCAACAGTCTGCCATTCTTTTTGGCGACTGCGAGCATCGTTATGTGTGCCGAACCATGACGATGTGCCTCTCGAGATATTAGGTGACTTCTAAGGCACGCCCAGTATTTTATATGTACTGGAAATATTTATATGAGGTATTTCCAGTATCGTTGAGTTAAACTTGTTTTTAAATGAGACAATTATAATATTTTGATGAATTATAATATTTTGATGAGCTCCAAAATATTATAATTGTCGAAAATGATTTTAATATTAATTATTAAAATGATTCCCGTTATTTGAAATATTATGGGATTTAAATTATATTGAAGGCTTTAATTAATTTAATGGTTTTATTCTCTTAAAGATATTAAATAAAACTTCATCATTTTATTAATGATGAAGAAATATTATTTTATAAACTAAAGTTAGTTTAAAATAATATTTACCTTAATTTCTCTGAGTGCTTTTAATTAAGTTAACATTTACGCATTTTCAAATCAGTACTTTAATATGTCAACGTTAGATCGTTTTGAGGACTCCAAGACGAAGGGACTGGATTATAAACCCAGACCCCCTCTCTTTCCCCCTCACTTTTTCCCCAGCTCTCTCTCTCTCTCCTCCCTCTCTTCTTCGGCGTACGTGATACGCGACCCTCTCCCACGCCGAAGCCTCTCCCGCACAGCCCGGCCCCGCAGTGTGCCGCCAGCTCTCACCTCTGGCACCATCGCACTCCTCTCCCTCCGGCGAGCCTCTGCGTAGCAACCTGTCCCTCTCACGCTCTCTCTTCCTCTCTGCTGGAAGCATAAAGCCCGAATGGGCTTGCTGTCCTTAGCGCCGCCGTGCGCCGTCCTCCGGTGCCACCGCCGCCGCCAACGGCCTCCCCTCTCACCGGTGAACCCCTCCCATGGAACCCAAGCCTAGGAAAGTCCCCTATCCCCCTCCGTCGCACGCATGCACGAAACCCATTTATGGGTTTCGCACGGCTTCAAGCTACCGACGCCGCTAGCGCCACCGTGCGCGACTCCCACAGCCACCAGGCACCACCATGGACCTCTTCTCCCCTTCCCCTTCCTCCTCCACGTGAACTATGGCCAGTAGCCTCTCACTCATGCATGGCCTCCCTCTCCCTCACACGCACGGGTTACACACCGTGCACCGCCATGCACTGCCACCCACGGCGGGTAACCACCCTCTCCGGCCTCCTCAGGCCACCACGAAGCCAACCCAACCTTCTATGGCCCCGATCTGCCACCCATGCACTCATACTCTCTCTCACTCTCCCATGGCCTTTCCTCCACTGTGCGGCCAGATTCGCCGCCGTGAGCCACCGTGGCGCCACCTCGACGCCACCAAGAGATCCACCGCATTTCCCTTAGCCGAATCATAGGTCCAAACTACCACTTTACGTGGTGGGTAATCACTGCACGTGATGGACAGTCACTGCATGTGACTGACCGCCACTGTACACAGTTAGGTACGCTGTGTACCGCTCTTCATAGCCACCAACACAGGGCCTTCACGAGCCCTTCCAAGACCACACTTAGCTATCCAAACGCCCAAACAGTCAACGTACGTGGGTTAGCCGCCACGTACGACCTCTCCAACGTCATTGGTTGTGACGATCAATGGGCAACGCACGAGTTATCCCGTCGATGGTATAACTCTCTATCCCTCGTTAATTATGATAGATATTGATTAGTTGATTAGGTTGTGGACTGTGCTGTTAGTATTAGGGGAATGACTGGGTTGTATTGAGATGCGCTGTGTAGTGCGCTGTGAAGTGTTGGGCATATCTGTGTAGTGTGGTGACGTGAAGTGCTGTGTTGTGGACTGTGCTGGGTAATGCAGTTGTGGAGGTTGTATTGTAATGATGGCATGGTTGTGCTGTGCAGTGTAGTTGTGGGGCATGTGCTGTATTGGTGACGTGGCATGTGGAGTGGGAATAGTACAAGCTGAGTGTACTCTGTGTGTGGTGTAGTGTGAGATAAGGAGAGTATATGTAAAATATACCCTCCTAACGTATTGTGGACCGGGATGAGTACACGTGGAGTGTACTCCATGTAATGGAGTGACGCACTATACGACGGGTATGCCGTAGTGGTGATGTAGCGTAACATGTGGAAAAGGGAGTACACGCGGAGTGTACTCTATGTGGTGGAGTGATGCATCGTATGGCGGGTATGCTATATTGATGATAGGTTGTAGCATGTGGAAAGGGAGTACACGCAGAGTGTACTCTATATGGTGGAGTGATGCATCGTATGGCGGGTATGCTATACTGATGATGAGTTGTAGTAGGTATGAAGGGAGTACATGTGGAATGTACTCCATATGGTGGAGTGATGCACCATATGAATGATACGTCATAATGGTGATGTGGCGTGGTGTGTATGAAGGGAGTACATGTGGAATGTACTCCATATGGTGGAGTGATGCATCATATGGCGGATATGCCATAATGGTGATATGACGTGGTGTGTATGAAGGGAGTACATGTGGAATGTACTCCATATGGTGGAGTAATGCACCATGTGGCGGATATGTCATAATGGTAATGTGGCGTAACGTGTATGTGAATGGGTACACGTGAAGTGTACTCCATATAGTGGAGCAACACACCATACGGCGGGTATGCCGTAATGGTGATGTGGCATAGCATGTTTGGAGTATACGCGGAGTGTACTCCATGTGGTGGAGTGATGCACCATATGGCGTGTATGCCATAATGGTGATGTGGTGCGTATGAACGGAGTACACGAGGAGTGTACTCCATGTGGTGGAGTGATGCATCGTATGGCGGGTATGCCATATTGATGATAGGTTGTAGCGTGTGGAAATGGAGTATACATGGAGTGTACTCCACGAGGTAGCGACACTCCGTGTGACGTGTCGTAGAGATAAGGATGGTTGTGCAGTTGATGGGCGTAAAACGTGGTGAATAATGTCGGGAATTGTGGAACAATGTCCCAAAGTAGTTATGGTGCAGCCTGTAGTCTGAGGTGACAAGTGTCACCGTGATGGACTTATGGCTAGGAGTATGCGTGAAGTAGCAGAACAAGTGTAAGAGTACGCAGCGGAAGCATGATTGGGCAACGTCACGAAGTGACGTAGTTATTGACAGTCGTGCTTGTGATGGATGAGACGTTGGCGTAGAACATGGTGAGTTGTGTGAAGTAGTTGTGACGCAGCCTGTAGTCGGAGGTGACAAATGTCACTGTAATTGACTTACGGCTAGAAGTATGGGTGTAGTAACAGAATAAGTGTAAGAGTGCGAAGCGGAAGCATGATTGGGTAACGTCACAAAGTGACGTGGTTATGGATAGTCATGCTTATGATGGGTGAAGAGTTACTGTGGAAATGGCGTAACGGGAACGTGACGAGATGTCACGATGTGACGGGAGTACATGAGGAACCGTACTAGTGATGAGTTAGGACTTGGCGTAGAAGTGATGTAACAGGACGTCGGGTGACGTGACAAGGTCACGGTGTAGCTTGGGAGTAGTCTCGAGCTATATGACGTGACATAAGGCGTAATGGTGATTGAAGCCTTGTTGCACTATGTGTTGGGATGAACTGTAAGAAGGGACGGATAGCATGAAGAGTCATGCTAGCCGGGTCAAGAGAATGTTGGTATCGGAGTATGGCCCTTGTCCCTCCGGGCAGGTGATCAACGTGTCATATGTTGATCTTAGGTGATAAAGGGGTAAGGTACATGTGTAATCTGGTGAGACACGTGTATCAGACTGATTCACCATATGTAATGGGTAGTCTGTCCTGAGCACAGTTACACAGTGCTTAAGTCTCAGAATTGGCTTAGAGCCGCATGGCTTGTATGGATGGGAATGAGGATTAGTATGGGCTAGGATGTATGGAGGTAGTGACGAGTGTATTGTCTAGGATTGAGATGCGTGACTTAGTTGGTCTGAGTCATGCATCAAGATGAGTTCAATAAGGAGAATAAGACGAATGTCTTAGTGTCTTAATCCTAAGGTGAATCATGGGTTCACTTTAGTGAATGAGCACTCAAGGCAAGACGTTGAGTTGGAAGATGTGGTGACCGTAGTGGTCCCCGAAGGTTTTAACATAGTGAAGGGCACGTAAGTGTACAGGATAGAATGAGAGTGTTTCAAGTATAGTGTAGTTCTATTTCTAGTTCAGTTACTTATGTACTAGATAGAGAATGACGTTAAGGTTATGTATGCATATAGGTTGCCAGCTGACACTCGCATGAATGGACTGCATGGTATGAAAGTAGCATGAATGGACTGGTAAGTATTACGTTCATGCCCTTCTGGAGTTTTCTAGAAATCACGAAAAGAAAATGAAAAGCCTTTATCTTTAAGAAAATGTTCATGAAAGAAGATGCTAAGCTTTCAAAGGTTTATGTACGTACGGCCCCTCCATGAAAGCCCCTTTTTACGTACCCAAAGTTATTAACTGTACGCATGCGAATGGATGATTATAAGATATATCTATTGTACGTATTTTCAAAGAAATGAACTGATGTAAATGCACGAAAGACAAGCTCGAGCCGACGCCTTGGTGGATCCCACGGACCGACGCTGTCGCGAGCGCCGCGAGGTGATGCTCGCGGACGCCGCGAAGGCCCGACGTTCAAGGTGATGCTTGCGGATGCCATGAAAGGCGAAGTTTGAGCCCGTGCTTTATGTTTTATGGACGGTACGAACTGACACTTTCATGAATGCCGCGAGGTGATGCTCGTGGACGTCATGAAAGAGGACGTTCAAGCCCATGCTCACGAAATGATGTTTTCTCATGAAAATAAATGTTTTCTCATGAAAGGATTGTTAAACGGAAGAAAGAACTGAATGAAAGCTCCAGCTCTTTCAGAGCTGACTTGAATGAACGAATGAAAGAAATGAAAGAATGAAATGTATGAAGATACGTAACGGCCACATGAATAAATGAAAAGGGGTACCCAATGAATGAATGGGCAGATTGCAATGCCGGGCAGTAGTACTGGTAGTGCACCCAGTGTTGCACCCTAACGGAATGGGATTGAATGGGATTCCAACCCGTGGCCACAGGCGAATCCATTGGCCATAGGGCTGCTAACCCTAACACACGGGGCGTAACAGTGTGTATCGGCCTATGAAAGTAAAAAGAAAGAATGTATGTATGTACGCATGTATGCACGCACGCACGAATGAATGCATTTTAAGAAATGAAGGCACTGCACTCTTGCAGAAATGAAGGCACTAACGGGTGACACGTTTTACGAAAAGAAAGGAAAACCCCGTCCAGTGACGTTTTCAAATGAACGCACGTATGCACGCATGCATGTATGTATAGTATGTATGAATGATGAATGCATGAATGAAAACCTACGTTGTTATATTTTAACTGCATGAAGTAATGCTTACGAGTTTTCGACTCATTTTAGTTTTTATGTATATCCCTCCCCCCAACAGGGAAGGAAATGAAGTACGCGTCGGGACAGACACGGCCCATGGGAAGAGCACGGAAGTCTAGGCACGAGCATTTAAATGTAAGAAATGCCTTTTATTATTAAAAATGATGTTTTCCGTTGTAAACCTCTTTTATTGTAAAAGCAAATTTTATTTTATAAACGTAGAGTCGTGCACCCTGGGAAGAAGCAAAAAGTTTTAAATCGGACGGTAATTCCCGTCGTCCTTTATCAAAATATTTTATAAAAAGACCCACCACAAGGACGGGCATTACATCTCTCCCCGGGGAACGTAGGCCCGTTCTCTCCACTACCCAAGAAATGCGTCGGTATGAGAAAGGATAGTGCCTAGCTGGGGGAGTAACTTAAATCCTTGGCATCAACTCCTTCTCTATTAAGGCCCCTCGTCCTAGCATCGCAGGATCCAGAGAAAGAACTTACACCTTCAATACCCTCGAATCACTTTGAGGATTCGGGGGCTTGTGACCTCTCGCTCTCTTTAAACTCTCCAGATAGCCACGATTCCAGGCATCAACATATCTCCATGGGCTTGTCAGCCTACAAGGTTGATAAGAAAACCGAGGAGCCAAGTATCACATCCTCTCATACTTGACTTATCCCTTGCATCAAACTTGCCAAGCCGACATAAGAAGAATCAAAGGAAAAGAAGATTGGGGAAGGGACAGAGTAAATGGCAAAGGAAAAATGAAAATTTTATTAACAAATTAAGTGTATAGAAGGTGCGAGCAAATGGCCGCGAGGAAATCTAGAGATACTTGATCAGAGTACCCTACAAGAAAAGAAAATAGTGTGTCTAACTTTATAAACAGAGCAACATGGACACAAACTAAGATGCAGGAGCATTAGGGTTCTGCTCGAGAGCATTGGGATCTGGCGCAGGAGCGTTAGGTTATGGGTCGGGAGCTCTAGAATCAGAAGAGAAGGCATCAGGAATCATGTCCCTGCCCAAGGTACAACCGTGCTCAAGAGTGTCAGGGTCGGGAGGAAGGTTGCGAGGGTTAAGGGCTCTTAAGTTTGCCTCTAATGCTCCTGAGGATTCTCCAGGATGTGGTCCCGCATCCTCTTAAGGCTTTCGGGGTATCCATAAGACCAAGCCTGGACATGGACGAACACAGTCGACCTTAATTGCCTAGCTAAGCGGGGAACAACCTCTTGGACTTGAGACAAGTTGCTCTGCAGATCTTCAATGACCACCGTCTGGGCGACCAGCCTCTTTTCAGCTCCCTTTAAATCGTCGAAAGCTTGGTCGGCCCTACTCTTCTCTTGGTTGGCAGTGGCTTGGGCGACCGCCTACAAGTCTTCCCGTCCTTTTAAAATCGTAGAAAGAGATTGACAGTCTTTATCCAACTACTCAAGTCGATGGGCCTCGAAGTCTCGACTGCCCCTCAAGTAGGCATTCTCCCGCTGCAACTGGCCCAATAATTCCTTAAGAGCCACCACCTTCACAGTTAGTTCATCAACTAACCCCTCGGCCTAACTTTTAGCCGCAGACGCAACAAGGACGTCGTTACAGGTTGACTCGATTTGCTCCTTCGTTGTGACGAGCTCAATTTCTAACAACTTTTGTTGGCAAAGAAGTTGCTCGACCTGCTCTCGGCCCTTTTCTTGAGCAAGTTGGGCTTTCACCAGCTCCTCCTTCAGTCGCTCATTCTCCTCCTTTTCCCCTCGAGCGCACCATAGGGCTTATCGTGCTAGCAAGCGGAGGGCCAAGTTCTCTCATTCAATAGCTTCTTGGCCATTCACAATGAAGGCCACCAACCGAGATGCACCCTATCGCCAACAAAAGCAAAAACAAGAAAAGTCAGCATAGGATTCCTAAGTGACAAAACAACGTGAAGGAACAGACTAATGCGAAAGACCTCGAAGAAGAAGCCCATTAAGGACTTGGTCACTCGGTCGAGGGATTTTGCTCAAGCTCCCCCTTCCGATCGAGCACTGAAAGGAATGGCCTCCACGAGGCCCGCTTCAGGAGGTGACGAGGCAACCCCTTGGTCCTCGACAATGCCTGCGGCCTCCTCTGATGGGCGGATGAAAGATTGAGAGGAAAGGTGGCCCGCAGGGGCTAAAGGGAGTTCTTCGCCATGGTCTTGGGGTTCCTGTCCCTTGCCAAAACCTTGTGATCTATCCCCTCACTCCTTGCCTCCATTGCTACCTCAACCCCGGCAGTTGGTAACTCGGCGACAAGCACAGGAGGAAGAATGGCAGTTGGCAGGGGCAGCCTCTGGCTCTGCCCTTTCCCCACCATGACCCCCTTGCCAAGTTCCTCAGCCAAGGCCGCCAGGGTGTCAACAACGGCGGGAGTAGGAGCAGGGCGTTCTGGTGACACCTAGGAAAGTAATGGCTAAGGGGAAGCCATCCATTCCACATTTGCGCTGGAACCCCCTGCACAGTCTCCAACAGCGCCCTCGAAAACTTGACCCTTGATGGCAGATTGCATTATGGTAGGAAAGGAGAGGATCATCTCCACGTTCAATTCCAGAGGAGGCTCCACCAGTGTTGATCGACAGGGGACCAGTTCCAGAAGAGCCCCATAAAAATGCGTCGAGAGCATATTTGCCCCATGTGACAAACTGCACGAGTCCGCAACTATGACGGGCTCAGGGGACAAAGCAATTGTGACGGGCTGGAGGAAGAACGACTGGTGTCTCTAGGACGGCGGGTCTTCAGCACTTCATGCTCCTTGGAGGACTAGGTCAAGGGACAGACGCCGTCAGTTGAGGAGGCATTTGATGACCCGAGTTTGTCTAAATATGGCCCATAGAATTCATTCTTGGTCGCCATGGCCTTTTAAAAGCCATAGTTACTTTTGAAAGACCTTAAAGTCTTTGATTTAGTGATATGAGCCCAAGAGGGAGTGACCTTAGCTTGCTTTGTAATTTTCGGCCCTATTTAGAAACCTAGGCCCAAACCTTAGTCACTAATGCCATGTGTCATGAACATGTTGCACTGTGAATCTGGTCTTGAGAGTGGGCTAAAGGGAGAGAGAAGTGTAGAGAAACACCAAAATGTGGCTTGCATGCCTACCCTAGAGGATTTGCCACTTGTAAACATGCTAAAAACCTTCTAGAAGAATCAAGAAAGGAACCTAGGGAGACTAAAGAATTTTCGGCCAACCCATTTTCCCACACGTTTATAACCTTGTTTTGGCCTTATTTCGAGTTCCAAGGTAAATTTCTTGGAAATGGAAGTCTAGGGAAGATGAATGAAGTTTCTCTAGAAAAGATGCATAGGAAATCAAAGGGGCACATGGGATTTCAGATTTTTGTCAAAATTTCCCCAAGTGTCGAGCATGCGTTAAGCTTCCAGAAGATTAGATGAATGAACTCTTGTATCAAAGGACAAATATGCCCTAGAATTTTGGCTACCACATTTCTAATGCACCTCTTCACTTGCCACTTGTCACTTAGGTTATTGTTAGACCAATGGCACATGAGGAGTCACTTAGGGAAGGAGCACTACGAAATGAAGCATCAACTTGGGAAGTGGAAAAGAGAATGGACGGCTAAAGAGAAGACCCACATGCCACCCAAGCCTTTTTGCCTTCCAATGCAATCCAAAGGTGAGGAACACCAAGGGTCATTTCGGCTAGAGAGAAAGGAAGAAAGAAAGGCCACTTGTCTTACATGCAATGGACTCCAAGAAACCAATGAGGAATTGAGGAAAGTTCTATAAAAAGGGAAGAGAGCAACACACCCAAGATTTTCTTCTTGGCATTTTTGAGTTTTGGATGTATTCTCAACTTCTCTACATTCATCTCACACCTTTACTTGAAGATTCTAGCACGTTCTCGCACTTTCTTTCCAACCAAACAAGGGAGATTCTTTTTCAAGAGAGGATTTTGCCACCATCAAGAATAGACAAGGTAAGGATCGGTCTTCCCTAGTCTTGCACACACAAGTCACTTTCTCAACTCAAAATGAGGTTCAAATCTCATGAAGATTTCGAGAATGGTGAAACACACATACTTCTACCCATTCTTATGGAAGAGGGTTTTAGGGTTTTCAAGGAACCCTTGAAGCCGAATGGTGGGGGATATATACCCTCCATGTTTTCGATCACCACATGTGTATTCATTTTGTTTCAAGTCTTGTTTTACTACATGAGTCAAACGAAGGGGTTTTGATCTAAAAACCCTAAAGGCCGAATGATTTGAGATCAAGTGATGGCCTAGAAATCCTCACACACTCAAGAACACGAAATAGGATCTTTTTAGGCGCTTTCTAATGAAGCACATTCGGATTTACAGCTTGCTAGTATTTCCGTATGTGGATTTTTGTAAGTATACACTCAACTTACTCTTGGTTAATACTTGTATATATTTTTGTAAATCCTTTCATTGTTATGTTTGTTTTGTTTGCTATTTCTTGTTTGTTTGTTTGAATATGCTTATGTGATCTTGGAATATGAATACTACATGAATGGTTTGCTTGGTTTAAGATTAAAATGGCAAGAATGTTCTAAGCATGTTTCGGTTTTAAGGAAAACATTGATTTGTGTTACTTGATGTTTCGGTTATACCATGTCTTAAAAGTTTTAGATCTTGGCCAAATACCATGATTTTATGTTTCATTTCATCATCCTTTGATTTCTAAGCAAATATGTTTGAAGAAGAAGCATGTTTAAGTGATGATTCTTCATGTTTATGCACCTACATGTTTCAGCCAAGGCCCTTTTTCAAGATTCCATGTATGTGTTTTGATATCTCATCTGATTTATATTATTATGCCATGAATTGAACATATTATGCTTGATTATTTCATGCACGACATTTCATGTGTACATGTCAAGTGTAAATGTGTATGTCTTAAGTCTCATGTCACATGCATTTGGGGAAAGTGTTTCCAAAAAGTGTTTTCAAAGAAAAGGGTTTAAAGTTTTATCACGGCCCAAGTGCTAGGACGGAGGAATTTTCTCGTAGAACTTATTTGTCTACTCTGAAGTGTTTAGTAATAGAGTAGTAGCCCCTGGATCGACAAAGTATCGTCGACGAGCCTCGAATGGATTCTTTTCAAAGAATGTCGGAGCGAGGAAGCACCTAACACTAGTGGGTACATAAGGTATGTAACCCAACGAAGTAAGATCGAGTTAATATGAATCTTTGTTTATGACGTATTCATCACGGTGTACGAACCGTTGATGGTGCGGTAACTAGCAGGGACACACGGTACTAAGGGGAACCGTGTTGTGTCCACCCTCTGAACAAGGATAAGAGCTTATGTGATAAAGATCATTCAATGCAAATCTTGTGATATATTCTGATAAGGCAAGTTCTGATTAAGATCACATGAATAAGAAAAGTTAAGAAGTTTTTCAGACAAGTCAAGTTTCTATTATAAGTCTTTCGAAAATGGTCAAGTCATATGTCAAGTACATGTTCATGCACACATTTAATGATGTACCTCTTGTATGCTTGTGTTAACTGTGATATGTTGTGTGATTACTTGTTGAGATTTCTTGAAATCTCATTGTGGTAGTTTCCACTACCATTTTCTAACCAGAATGGTAGAAGTTGTAACAAGTATAGTAGACGACACCCATGACCAAGATGAAGAGAATGGCACATGCTCCTCCGGAGAAGATCGTGCCTAAGATGGCTGCAAGTCGGCCTGAGCCCTCCATCCTGGAGCGACTCGAGGCCATTGACCAAGAGATCTCTAGAATACTTGAGTTTATTGCGAAATCCATACGGCGTAACAATCCAGATAAAGATAGGACATTGGAAAAGCATGTGAAGCCCGAACCCTCTTGAAGAAAACGGGAACCTAAATTCGTTTGTGGAAAATAAATAAATAAGAGAATGGACTTATGGTTTAGATCTCAACTTTTGTGGAACTATGTTTTGAGGAGGTCCCGTGTTTTGGGAGATGGAGTGGTTTGGATTCGAATATGAGTTGAGATGGCTTGTGAATAGTAAAATAAAAGTTGAATTGCTTATTATATTTTGTGTATGAATTTGGAAAAGTTGTTTTAGGATTTGAAAAAGTTGAATTGTTTATTATATTTTGTGTGGAAATTTGAGAAAGTTGTAATGATGAGATGAGATTGAGATGAGATGAGTTGAGGTAAGTTTTGAATTCAAACGTAAGTTTTGAATTCAAACGAGAACTATACTCTATGCTTTTGGGATGCTATATCTTTATGATACATGTTTATGCTTTTGGACAATGTTGGGATATGATATTAGTACGGTGTCATGTACTTTGCAATCACTTTTCGCATTGCTTAGATTATCCGACCTTTACTATTTTTCTGCGGCTACGTTATTGCATACTGCTAATGTACTTAGGTGCATAGCATAATATCTGTCATGTACAAGGGGTGTGTAGCCTTGTGCTACATGTCCTGGTGTTTCAGTCACCATCTAATTCCAAGCGGGGGCTAGCCACAAGGTAGCCATCAACACTGAGGGCTACCCCAGAGGGAATCGAGGAGGGGACACGGGGCTGCTGTCTGCCCTAGCAACCTCCGTGCAAACCTTCTTTCTCTTACCCACAGTGGGAGGGCTCATCGAATGCTTCCGAACCGAGGTAGCCCTGACCTGCATGGGAATGGTACGGTCATCAAAGATGGTGTGGCCGAGGGGAGGCAGGAAGGCCCTTATGTTCTCCTCCCCGAGGGGGGGCCTTTGAAAAGACACCGATCGGATGTTTCAATACCTAATCTCTGACTAGAGCTATGCTTCGTAGCTCCTCAAGCGAGGCCTTCGGTCGCACCTATTTGTCAACAGGAACCACCCCCCTCCATATGGCTTGAACAGGGAACTCGCGGCGATTTACCTGGCTGATCGGGAATTTCCACCAGTGGCCGGACACGAAGAAAAATTTATGAGTCCATTCCATGACCTTGCAGTAGCGAGGCTCTAGGGAAACGAGGGCTGCCCTAAAATTGCAAATGTTCCCCTCACGCTTCATAACATTGTGCGTCAGGAGAAACTCAAGGCCAGTAAGGTCGGCATGCTCCGAGTCTGACTCCGCCAATGCCCGCTGCCAAAGGATGCAACAACACATCAATATCCTCCAAGCATTTGGGTGTTGATGAGAGGGGGCCAAGGCGAGGTGATCCAATAGGTCACGGACAGGGCAAGGGAAAGGCAGCCTCAACCTGCAAGAAAACTTGCTAGGGAAGAGAGTGACCTTCGAAGCGTAGCCCTCATCGTCAACAACCCCCTCACAGGGCCCCGGAACCTCGAAAACCACCTTCTCCGGGATGTGAAAGGTGGAAGCCAACGACGATAAGAACATGGGAGTGATGTTCGAACGCCAGTTGTGCCAATGAAGAATTTTTCCACAGTGCGAACCTCAGGCTGGTCCAATTCCATGGGAATTTTGGGTTGAACAGTCTTTTTGGGAGCCATGGAAATTGGAGTAGAGAGGCAATGGAAAGGAAGAGAAGCCAAGCAAAGGAAACAAGTGAGTCAGAACAAGAAGAGACGAGGATGCAAAAATGTGAGAAAAAAGGGGAAGAGCCATGTTTATATAAAGAGAAAGTGACGTTTCCCCTTCTGTATCCACGTGGCGGAATGGGTAATGTGAAAGGGTTCAGATCTTGCGAAATGTACAGCAGGATGGGACGAGGGAGACGAAGTAGCGTCTCGAGACTAATTTGAAGAGTCTAATTGTTAGAATGAAAGGGACAAAAACATAAAAGAATGGAGGAGACGTTTAAATAAATGGCAATGGCGATTAACGGCCCAAAATCATGGGGATGCACGCGCCCAACGGGGTTGGCAAGATGTGGGCGCATCCCACATCATGTACGGTGCGTTGCGACGGGGTGAGGAGGAACTGCTTGACACCATCAATGCTAAGAGAGCGAAAAGGACGCAATCAAGCGCGGGATCCAACCGTCATGAAACAAGCCGACAAAGTTGGAAGGAGAGTTGTTGCCCGACGTCATTAAGATAATGAAGGGAGCCACGAGGGCATAATCTTGAGCAAGAACCTTATAGGTAGAAGAGACCAGAATAATAAACACCCGCCTCAATGGAAGAGGATCTCAAAGATACAATGGGAAGATACGAACAATGAAAATCGAGGCCAAAAAGAATTCTCATCGGACTAGTCCGATGAGAATTGTCGGGGTAACTATAAAGAGATTTTTTTTTCTCTATCGGCCCACAGAACAAGCCCACGAGGGGTCACAAAGAAGTAGGCTCGAGAGCCCGACCGGGACCAACAACCCTCCTCTAAGAGGAGTCAGTGGGCCTTTGTAAAATATTCGGCCCATGAGTGAAACCCCTCGCCAAAGCAACCCACGCATGGGGAAAGCGGACAGTATGGTCAGATGGGATTCGCCCCTGACACCTCCTTGAGGGCACCCTATCCCTTTAAACTTGAGTAGGCAAGTGGGCGGAAGATAGGGAGGACTCTTGATCTCCTGACAACAGGTATGGATGGGCTTAACAAGGAATGTCTATAAGGTAAAGCGAGTCAAGAGGTCACGGCGCATTAATGACACCATTACCAAGACTCCACGTAGCATTAATGATGCCGCCCCCAGAAAGCCACGCCGCATTAATGGGGTTCTAACAAAGGAACAATGAAAATGACATAGGTTCCTCAGAGTCAGGGACAAGTGATCCCCACCAAAAACCTAGTATAAAAGCCGATCTTCAAGTACAAAGAACTCTCTTTGATTCCTCTAAGCTTACGCACAAACTACTAAAGAGATTACTAACTTTAGCATCGGAGACCCCTTGACCACCACCAAGGCCCCCTATTCTCCATGTTTGCTCAAGTGTGCAGGTAAAAGCCTGAAGACCCAAGTTTCTGGAACCTAATCCAAAGGCGCGCGAAATACAACGTTAACAATCTGGATTAGTCAACATAATTTTATATATTAACTATTTAAATTGATAGTTAGTTGAAATATATTGCACCAACTGGTGAAATAGATTGCTTTAAAAAAAAAAAAAAAAAGGTGAAATAGATTGTGACTTAATTTATGTGATACCAATAATGACAAAATCTTGGATTAAAATAAACGTTGCTCTTTAGGATATTACAAAGTCTTTCTATTCATCATCTTTACAACACACATCACATATTATTTTTTATTTTTTTTAATTCTTTCTAAATTAAAAGAATTTTTTTACTCATCATCCATATACCACACATTTGGTAAGGAAAAAAAAATTATGTGTAGTATGTTATGTAGGGATATTGAGTAGAATTTTTTTATTACAAATAAGATTTTGAATTTCTTTTTATAAATTTAAAACTAAAGCCTAATGTTACTCATTTGAAAAAGTGGCGCTCCAGGCCAGTCGGGTGTAAAGATTAATTTCACACCGGCCAATTAATAAGTGCCACGTAGGCATCTCAAAAAGAATTAAAATGGACTCACATACACCCGAAACCTCTCCCTCTTCTTCTTTCTCTCCCTCTCCTTAATTTTCATTATTTCGAGTGTTCATGGATAAACCTTAGGTGTAGGTATAATCATTTTTTTTTTAAGTTAAATCAGTTCATTACGATAATTTTTTATAGAATATCATTTACTTTTTTGAGTTCATTGATGAGCAAGAACCCTCCTTGACGATCTGGATTTTGCTTTTGGAAGTAACAGGCCATCTGTGTTTGCTTTTAGAAGTGATTGGTAATCGGACTTATGCTCAAAACCTAGCCACACATGTTGGGATTTGTTGTAGACGAAGTTTATGAGTTGAGAGTGGAGAGTGCGTGGCCTTTGGGGTCTGGTTGGTAAAAGTTCGGTGATTTGAAAATTTCTTCAAGTTATGAAACTCGGGTTTGGCGTAAGATTGGAAATTAATCGCTGAGGTTGGATTAAAGTTTAGCTTTTGAGTGAGAATTAAGTAGATTTTGTGAATTCATGAACGATTTCGATATACGAAAGATTTAGATGGCAAGCACAGCACCATCTCCGGACTCATCTCCCTCCACCGTGCCACCACCTTCGACCACTATATCTCCTTCAACCAATTCTCCACCGCCCCCCACCACTTTGTCACCACCACAACCATCCTCTAGCACTAGTCCACCCCCACAAACTGCTTCTCCTCCAGTCCCCTCTACAACTTCCCCACCTTCTCAAACCCGTGCTGATCCACAGGACCCTAACCTTCAACTTCACCCCCTCCGTCCACAGCATCACCCCCACGAGCCCCACCACCCCCAGCTTCTGGAACTTCACCCCCATTGGCACCTACATCACCTCCTCCTCAATCTAATCCACCTACGTCACCACCCCCATCTTGTTGAAATCAAACAAGAATGAATTTAAGCACGTGGGTATTAAAGTTTGACTCTTTTGAGTATACAAACCTTAATAGAACCATGCACAAAACACAAGAAAGACCAGAAATGGTAGAAGAAGAAGAAGCAGCGATAGGGAGATAAAGAAGGTGAGCAAAGTAAAATCATGGACACTGAGGAAAAAATGAATCAACAAAAAGGTTGGAGAATAATATGGTAATGGTGGTAGATATGTCTGCTAGCCACATCTTGGGTGCAGATGGGGAGGGAGAGGGAGAGGTTTCGGGCGTATGCGGATCCATTTCAATTTTTTTTGGGATGCCTACATGGCATTTGTTGATTGGCCGGTATGAAATTAATCTTCACACCTAACCGAGCTCAAGGTTTTCTCATTATTGAATTATCAAAATAACATAGTGGAAGTAATAGAGTAGAGTAGAGCATGTTCTGGTTTGGGTGGACCTCTAGATTGGTGAACGAAAGCCATCGGAGCATCCATAGTGTAAGGGAAGCTAAGGTGGATAACAATGAAAGAAATAAGGAACCTTGACACTTGACATTATCTAATCGTCGTCACTATCATCCTAGTCACCACCAACCTCCACACGCCCCACCATAAAAACTCTTCTTCCCCAATCTATTCACCTATGCTACCATTAGTTGTCTCCCATAAGACGAGTATTGATACAAACACAACACATTTCACAACAATATTATAAGATGAGAGTATTTTTTAAAAGTAATGTTACTTTTATAAAGTGTTTTACAAAATTATCTCTCATTTAACACAATGTTATGAAATATATTGTGAAAAATGTTGCGTATAAATCATTTTCCTTTACATAAATCTACACATTGTGCATGGAGCCACACATACTACCAAATATATTGCATTTACGCATTTTTCTTTAATTTTTGTTGATTTTTTTAATTCGATTTTATATTTTAATTTCATCTACCTCCTATCAAGCACACACTATATCGTTGACTTCCACTCATCTAAATCCATCATGTCCAATGGCCGGATCTTTTTTGACCAGCACATATAGAACACACGCCACCTAGCTCCTCCGTAGCTTTACTGTCTTTTGTGTCCGTAGCTCCTTCGTGAGGCACATTTATCTTGACTGGTTATGGCGTCAACTCCTATCTCTACAGACGACATTCTAAAGAAGGATGTGGCAACCAATCACCAGTAAGGTATAAACATGGTCATAAAAGATTTAGACCTTGATATTAACAAGAGAGCCTACCCACAAATCAGGCCAGCTGGTTGGTCGATGAAAACTAGGTAATCTGGAATCCTTGTCTATTTCCTTTGGGACCAACAGTTCTTCCTCTAGCTACATCCTAATTCTAAACGCCTGCCATCAGATTTGGAATGTTAAGTCAATTTGGAATTAACTTATTTAGTCAAGATATCTGGCACCGTAACGAAATATTTGGCACTTAAAGCCTGGAGCGCTTGGTTACTTCTTCATAATCACCGAGAATTCCATAAGATCTTGAAACAATAACCTACAATACTCTAGATATGGCTAAAATCTGTGTCACCCGAGAGTATTGTCAATGTGTCAAAACCCCATGTTTTGGGCCAAGCTACCAACCATGTCATGACAAGCCTAGATGGGCCCATGGTTGATGCCTTGATGTTGTTACTGACAAGTCTAGACAACCCCAAGACCCATGCCTCGACACTACTACTGCTGCTGACATGCCCCAACAACCCCAATCACAAGGCCTTGACACTGTTGCTGACATACCCTGATAGCACCACAACAGCCATATAGGCATGCAATGGCCCTGCCATGACATGCCCAAGACGCCCAATGAGGCTAGTGACAAGGTCAATGCGCACAACACGCCCAGCCTGCCTAGCACACATACCCAATGCGCAGCAGCCTAGTGCGCACAGCGCCCAAGCCCTTGTTTGGGCCATGCCAGCCAGGCCAGCGCCCAGGCCATGCCTGGACCATGTCAGCCACACGCCTGCCAGCATGCTAGCCATGCCCATGGGCCAGCCTAGGCCACCAAGGGCCAACATGAGTGACAGGCCACATTAGCCATGCAAGACCATATCATTTTATTATCTTTTTTTATTTTATTTAATTATATTCCAAGTAACCTATTGGGGGTTTCCACTTTGTAATATCTATAAATAGGACCCTTAGAATCTTAATTTAGAATCTTTGATCATTTAACATTTTTCCTTTGTGGAACGGTTTGATTTGTTCTTGTGAACACTTCAGTGCTTTTGCACTTGGGCTACTTGGGTGACATTCGTGAACCACAAGGAGAGAATCAAAACCTTGCAACTTGTGAAAAGGTGTTGTCCATTTATCTATCTTTGTTTCATCACCTTGAAATTCGTAGATAGGTGTGATTCTAGTTTATCCAATATATGAGAAATTTCCTTTCATCTTTGTGAAATTCTTGAATTGGTGTTGAGTTGTTCATCATTGTTTTCTTGAATGTTGATACGTGTTCATCCATATTGTTCATCCATCTTGTTCATCCATAAATTGTCTTGCATCCATTCAATCTTCCCACACCATATTTCAACTACCACAAGTGTTTGCACCACTTTCCATATTCGGCCACCTCCCACATTTACCCTCCATCCATCCATTGACCTAGCCGAAACCCTAAGCCTCCATCTTGCCAATCCCCTAATTCACATATTTACCACTTACCAAAATTAGCCTTCTTCCACCTTCCATAAACCCTAACCGTCCCTCAAGAGTCCCACTTGACAACTTCCTTAATTTTAGAAAAGTTGACTCATCCTAATCACATCCCTTGATTCTAAGAACTTCTCTAGAATCACTGAATCCCTAAAATCAAGGAACAGCCCTAGACTCATTCCAACTCCATCTCATCTTTTAAATCTAATCCATAAAATCACTCTTATCATTCAAATCACTCAATCCCTTAAATCTCTCAAACCCTTCAATCCATCTAGTCAACCAAGACCTTCTTCCTATTGCCAAAACCGAACCACCTATATTTGATCCTACAATCTAGGGATCCCAATAATCATTACCATATCCTGCCAACCCTAGCAACCAAACCCTAATCTCACTCTTCCACATCCTTCCAAACCCTAGCAACTTATCCTAGACTCCAACCCTAGTCCATCACTTCTCAATCTCGAAATTATCCCTAACCACCATATAAAACCTTAGCTACACTTCACCATACCAACCCTAATCATCATCCAAGTGGATCCAACATCAAGGGCAACCTTCAAGCCGTTCCATGTTGCATCAAACACTCATATTCATCACTTAGATCACCCAACCCATCATCTTCATCATTTCCATAACTAAACACCATACATTCATCAACCTAGGAACCTATCATTACCATCATACGTGCCATTATTGCTCAAAGACCAAGCAAGAAGGCTAAGGCATTCGGTCATCACAAGGAGAACCAAGACAAGAACAACATAGTGTTTAGGAACTAGACCGAGGTCCCTAACACAATGGCTACATTTGGGTTCTTTTGATCACCATGTGCTTCCTATTATAATGTCAAGCCCAACTAAACGCTAGCTAAGACATTAACAAAGACATTAACAAACTAACAAAAGAGTGATGGTGTGAAGTCTTTACTCATTGAGAAAAATTGGATAACAAATTAGAGAAATGATAGTTGCAGTCGTGATTGCGCAAGCGCCGCGTAATCACTTTGAAAAAAAGTGAATATATGGGACCCACATGAAAAAAAAAATTAATTTTTTAATAGTGGACCCCACTCTTTTTCAAAGCGACTGCATTGTGCGTACACACCAATGTTTTGAATACCGTACCGGACGCCGTACCGGTCAAGGCACTGGAACAAAATATTTCGGTACCGGTACCGTTTCGGGATAGCGTTTCGGAATAACGTTTCGGGATAGTAGATATATGAATAAATTATATATATAAATATATATAAAAATTATATTCTAAAATAATAGTCTATATATAAATAAATTATATATAAATACATATATATATAAATTATAAATAGTCTAATTTGAATTGGGGGTTAAAAAATAAGCTTGTAGTTTGAAAAAATGAAAAAAAAAAAAAAAAACACAGGCCGAAATATCGGCCAGTACCGGCCGAAATATAGGCCGATACAGGCCGAAATTCAGGCCGGTACGACCGGTACCAACCGGTATGGCCGGTATTTTGGCCGGTACGGAACAGATATAGTACCTGTACCGGCCAGACGGCCGAAACGAAAAATTTCAGCCGTACCGGCCGGTACGGTACGAAATTTAAAACACTGGTACACACTCCACGACTGCATGTATCATTACTCAATAAATTATTCCCTCAAAACACAAACAAAGTACTCTTAACAAACCTAAATCCCAACCACATGGCAAATCAGCAAAACAAATTCTTATATATCATTTTGACTCTAATAAGTGATTATACAAGAATCATAACTCCAATGGAAATTAAATCACAAGTCAAGCATCTTAGATTGTCTAATGATACTTCAATCTTAAATGGCAAACCATAGGATCAATATTTGTTTCCTTTCCATCGTTAGTCCACAGACAGCACTCTTACATTTGAAGCAAAGTCATCTGGCATGCTTGAACTACAAATGCACGAGTAAACACGAAATAGACTAAAAGGCATCTTTACCACCAACACATCAACCAACCACTCCCAAACATAATTAGCAAATTCACCATAGCCAAGCAATCATGGACAACAAATTTACAGTTGTTATCACAGGTCATAAGAACTGCCAAAGCCCCGACTCCCTCACCAAAACAATCTCCAGCTTGCCACAGC
Source organism: Juglans microcarpa x Juglans regia (assembly GCF_004785595.1). Lineage (NCBI taxonomy): Eukaryota > Viridiplantae > Streptophyta > Magnoliopsida > Fagales > Juglandaceae > Juglans > Juglans microcarpa x Juglans regia. Next base: position 28,231,952 of record NC_054603.1, on the reverse strand, counting down.
GCTATAATTTGCAGAAGCCACCATTACTTTAGGCCACGCTAAAACTCTCTCTGATTAGTACCTGAATAACAATTGTGTATACTAAACCAAAGTTTTTTCAATCAAATCCTTCTGCAGTCCACGAGCTCACACAAGAAGATGATATTGAAAATCAAGGACATAGCATATGCATGGTGGAAAAAAACAACCATATACGTAGCATTATCAAGCTGAAAAAAGTGCAAAAACAAGCAAGCAGAGCAGCTTCTCAATTCTAACACCCAGAACAATAAAACTAAACCAACCAAAAACAAAGCCTAGACCTCGCAGAAATTTAAATAGAGTTAAAGCCGCAAATCCCATAACACCAACAAATCCCAACAAAAAGTTCGACAAAAAAGATTGAAAAGAACAATCAAAATGAAAAGGGTTTCTTATATAAACCTTGGAGAACCAGAATTCAAGTTCCGATGAAGAATTCGAGCACCACCGGTATCCCCACCATCAATCAAGTCCCTCAGCCCCAAGATCCCCACCTGCTCTTCCTTCTCCTCCTCCACCTCCTCCACCTCCTCCTTCTCCTCCTCACCACTACGCGACTTAACCAACAACCTCTCAAAGTAATTTCCATATATATACTCAGGCGTGTATCCGTTCTCTTCATCAAAGAGCATTATATGCCCATGCCACTCCCATACTCGATAATCCGAACCTGTATCCTCGTGAAACCCGACGCAAATATGGTGCTCGCCGATGGTGACAGCCTGGCCAGAGTTAGGTTTGAGGGAATCAGTATTTCCGCTGAGGATTACCCGGACAATTTCCTTCTCGAGCTTGGATTCTTCTTTGGCGAGCTGGGTCTTGTTGCTACTATCGTCGTCGTTATCGTCGGAAAGATTGGCGGCATCGAAGAGGAGGTCCTCGAGGGACTGGGAGTTGAACGGGTTGGTCGGAGGGCGGATTTGGAGGCGACCCATCAGAGTTTGGAGGAGGAGGTTGTCGAAATTGGTGGTGTTGTTGAACGAGCTCATGGTGTTTGATTCTGGTTCTCCGAGAAACAAAGAAAGAGTACTTGCCTAGGGGTTTTAGGAAGTGCGGGGCTTGTGGAGAGAGTGAATTCTGGCCCGTGCAGTCTTGACTCTTACCCCCCGCAAATTACTGGGTATTCCGAGAAGATAATGATGTACAATCTTTTTTATAATTTTTTTTATATAATTATGTTTTAAAATGAGTATATTTATATTAAGTGATGTTATTTTTATAAATTATTTTATAAAAAATATTCTTCGTTTAAAATATAATTGTGCAAAAGATTATAAAAAGTGTTATATATCTATCATTTTCCTCCGAAAATTTATATTTATCAATTTATTTTCATGGAATGTTTTCGTGATTCGGTAGCATTTCTCTATACTTAATCTTGTTGCTAATATGGTAAGGTCTCATTTGGCAGCACAACATATCTCAAATATTTTCATATATTTTCTTCTCAAATATCATTTAAATACTGGTAATGATTGATTTACAACCCTTTTACCATCAATTTACTATTCTTAGTGTATTTTTTTTTTAAGTATTTTTTTAATATCTTTAATCATTAAGAAAAAAAATTTAAAAATATACAAATTTACTAATAGTTACTTTCTTAACAATTAAGTAAAAGAAAGATTTTTTAAAAATTAAAAAGAGTAGTAGAAAAGTGGTAAGGTTATCATTATTCTTCAAACACAACATATTTAATTTTAAATTTGTAACTTTTTCATCTAATTATTACATAATTTTTACAAATTTTCAATCAAAATACAAAAATCAATACTACTTTTTTAAATTTAAAAACAGAAATAATACTAAAAAATTATTTCCGAATAATTTTTTAGCTTTAGAGTATTTTTATTTAATTCTTTCTCTTCTTTTCTAAAATTTAATAAAAAAAATTTAACTTAAACTATTTTATTACTATTCATAAATATTATTATTTTATACAAAATTCATGTAGATTTGAATAGACTTGTTTGAGTTCGTAATTTTTATATACATTTATTATATGCAGTAAAGCTGTATTTTATATATATTTAATTGTTATAAACTCATTTCTTTATGATTTATCTTCAATGATATATTTAATTAAAACATATTGTTGTGTAAAAATAATATGTTGGCATGTTCTTCTGGCAAGACTTAGGGATTAACATTATTTTATACCTAAGTTGCAAGCAAGTATGAATAATCTATGTACACAATGAAATTATTTGATATTCATTAACTATATATAAATTAATAAAAAAAATTATTTAATGATTTATGATTTATGATTTATTATTAATTAATAGCATATATTATTTTATATTTTATATGGTCAATGATAATAAATTAGATGAAAATTCATCTTTACAATAAATGTTATGCACATGAGCAGCACGTGTAATGAATTTCCGTTAGATTTGAAAGTTTTGAAAGTTCAAGAGTCCACTTTGATGCAATTATTAGTTTCGGAAGTACATTGTGAATTGAGTTAAAGTTCAAGAGAGCAAAATGTAATTAACCTAAAAACTAAATTTTTATAAGAGTAATTCTACATATCAACTACTGTAAACACCCCACACCTCGTACAAAACAACCCATCATTTCACTCTCTCTCCTCAACTCTCCTCAATCTTAATGGACCCCTCTCTCATCAAGCTCTCTCTCTCTCTCCTCAAACTCTCTCATCTCATCAGACCTCCCATTTTCTCTTCAAATTCTTTTCAATTTTTTCTTTTCTCCTCATCACACCCCCTCTCTCTCTCCCTCTCATCATTTCACTCTCTCTTATCATTTTCACGCATCATTTCTCTCTCATCTCATTGGACCCCTCACTCTTTCTTCAAATTCTTTTCAATTTTTTCTTTTCTCCTCACTCCCTCTCTCTCTCTCATCATTTTCACCTATCATTTCACTCTATCTCATATCATCGAACTCCTCTATCTCATCAAGCTCTCTCCTCAAACTCTCTCTCGTCTCATCAGACCCCTCTCTCTCATTTTTGTCAAATTCTCTCTCATTTTTATTAATAGGAAGAAGAGATTGGGAAAAAAAAAATCCATGTAAGGTGTGGGATATAGGAAGGAAATAATGACTGATAAGAAGAATAGTTCTTTTTATAATAGATTTTAGGTACCATCTTACACCCATAATAGTTTTAAATTTTACGTTTTTCAAATGAATTTCTACTTCATGACCGAAATTTTTGTGTTGATTATTTCTCGTGTTTCGATTCATTGGTTGGTTGATTGATTATTAATTTAAATAGTCCAGTAAGCTTGAAAAACACTTGAGTTGTGATTATTATTGATTCGATGGTTGATTGATTATTTATCCCTTTTGCGGGAGGCATGATATAGGATTGTCGTTTTTAATCCAAGTTTCTATTTGATTCCATGGAAAAAATTTCTGAAACTCGTAGCATTGTAATGGCGAGTTTCTCACTCTACAAAAATTAAAATAATAGCTATTATTTCAGAGGGACTGAGACCAGAGAAAAGGAAAAGCCAATCCTTAAAGTACAACATGATGGAAACAATCCAGCTAAACTGAAATGGGTTAAAAAGAGTTGGCTGATTCCCTGCTCCTCTAATTAACGAGAAACTCAATATTTATGGGACAAATAAAACAGATGAAATGACCAGATATTTTAATTATTTCACTTCTTAATCAAAAACAAAATAATATCTATTTCAAATAAAAATTAGGAAGATCTTGTCCCTTAGATATTTTTTTAACTAGAAGAGTTTGATAGCATAAATTCAAGGGTCCTACAAAAATCAATGTTGACAAGTTGAGGATCAAAAGACAAGCCATACAAAAAGTAACATACTCTCTAAATAGCATACTAATTTTCCCCTCCCCGTTCAACAAAAGTATTTCCCTGGGTACGTATGCCAAGCATCATAAAAATAAAAATAAAAATAAAAACCAAACAATTTAGATGTTGCAGTCTTAGCGCACACATTTGTGAGGCCAACGTACGCATGCACAGCAGCAAGATATATATAGAGGTTCCTTGGATCAGAGAAAAAAAACTTATATAACAGCGACTTTCCTGGGTAACAGGATCACATCCCAGAATGTATTACTTTTGCACAAACGACTACCGCCTCAAGCTCTCCACTATGTAGTCCGCATAGAGATTCCTTCACCAGAAGATAAAAAAATGGTTGAAATCAGATTTTGATGTAAACATTCCAGACAGGAATTACTGAAAAGAAAATTAAAAAAAAAAACATTTTACGAGTCCTGGGATGGGCATACATACATAAGAGATGGGAAAAAATGCTTAGATTATTAAACGGCAAAAGAACAAAAGTCTATGGACTTGCACTTTGGGATGATGGATGTCAGATAGACGTTAGTCCAAAGAATGAATACGAAGTAGAAATACCCATTAAAACAGTTATTGCTATAAATTTCACATCTAGGTCAATTACCCAAAAATCAGTACATCTTCTGGACCGAAAACATTGAAACATTCCCTTCTATCTACAGATTTATGTTATATACATTACAGTCTCATCTCATTCTCATTACATTGTGTTGATGTGAAATTGCCTATTAACCTTTTAGATTAGCTCTAATTTTTTAAACTAATAAATCTAATTATTGACTGATAATGATTATCAACAAAGTAGGATATGAGTATTGATGGGGGCATACTACATAGAATTTTTCTTATCTAAGTTATCATATTATTGGCCAGTTTAATAAGAAGAAGAAACTTCAAAAGACCAAATGACAGCTAAATCTGAATGGAGGCCCCTACCCCTCCCTTCTCAATTTTGTGTATGTGCGTGCATGCGAGCTAGTAAAGTGAGAGCATTGCTTACATGGAGTACTGAATTGCTTCATTGGCAGCAGAGGCAGGCAGAAAGTCATTAACCGCAACTTCCTTGTTCTCATTTTTCTTGTCTGATTATTTTGTCAAGGAACCGTTAGATATCATTATTTGGGCTTCACAGAATGAAATGAACATTATAATTTTTATGTTTGCAGATGTTCACAATCAGTGCCTACTAAAAACTGGAACTGGGAAAGACAAAAAGGTTACATTCTTCAAAGAAGCGGCGGATCTCAGCCAAACGATGTGGTGGGAGCTCCTTGATATCATTGTAGTGTCGGTACTCGGGATCATCAGCACAAACAGCAATTATCTTGTCATCTTTCTCGCCCTGTGCTAAATAAATTAACACTCCATTGAAGGATAACAACCTTTTACTTTTGTCTTGGAATATTTACCTGATCAATCATAGGCATGAGGCCTATAGCTTTGGCGCGAAGAAAGCATCCAGGAAGAACAGGCTCCTGTCGATGTTTGCCAAGCAGTAATATATCAGATAGGTTGAACATTAAAACCATTATTTTGAAAGCTAGTTTCGACGTTGAGTCCAACAGTTATGTTCAGTTCTATCTACATATGAACAAACAGGCATGAATAATAATATATGTATGTACAGCAGAAGTGTCTGAGTTCAGTTTTTCTCTCCGAACAACCAAGATTTCAAAGATGGATGGTGGGTTTTAATGGCGAGATTACGGCTTGTGTTGAGTTTTAGGTGAGATTAGTGTGATTATGGGAATCCCAAAACAGTTAGTGATAGAATCAAAAGTGTTTGCATTGTCGAAGGATGGAAGCTCCATGTTTATCACTGAGAGGAGCTGGAAGGTAGTGAAAGAGATGAGGCTGGCAATGTCCACAGTGCACTGGTTCTCCAAAACATTGGAAGGCCATCTGAAGGTGAAAAAAAGGATTTTTACACCCCGGCAAGGGAGGGGAACTGAAGCTTCATTGTGCAGAGGTGTTCTAATGCCCGCAGTCACTACATGGCTTAAGTGGAGTACGGTGGTGGTGGTAGACGTAGCTTTATATTCATACCAGAAGAGAGGGAGGGTTAGGGATGGAGGAGGATGGCAGAGGTGCTGTGGGAGTTCGCAGAAGAGGGAGGAAATAGAAGTCGTAACAGGTGGGGTATTTTTGAGGCCGTTGGTGGCGGTGAATCAACAGCAAGCTCGTTCATACAGGGCCTTAGTGCAGTCCCGTGAGCAGAACAAGGGTGGAGAAATGGGTGTTATGGCAGCTCAGAGAGGAGACACCGTAAGACACAACAATGGCTATAGAACAGGAAAATTTCCTTATATAGCTGGTACAAGTACTCAATGGAAAGGAGGTGGTGGCAGGCTCCATGTCAGTCTGGTAGAGGATGGCGTGCACAGAACACTTTTGGACGTGACATCACATTTGATGGCACTGTAGGAGAAAGTGGACTCCTTAATACAGTGCGTTGAGGGAAATTATGACATGGGCCTAGGCTTGGAGGCAAATGGTCCTAATCAGTCAAGTAATCGGATGGGCTTGGAGGCAAGTGGCTTCTTAGGGCCGTTGAAAGCTGACGGGTAGCATAAGGCTGGGCAAAGAATGGGCCGCTCCTTTGGGCCTCAGCCCATGGGGCAAAAAAGAGGCAAGGAAAATATTGAGATCCAGCTATGTGGAGAAGCAAAGGGGGTGGTGATGCAAGGCCTTCCACCGATGGAAACCAAGCAACCTCGCCAAAGAAGGCTCCGACAGACTCGCAAGATCGAGGAACCCTCGATTGAGCCCCGATGGTGAAGTCAACGACAGCTAAACCAAAAATGGTTTCCGACGTTCCCTTACCGCCGAGCGTCAAATCTACGACAAAGCATGGACATACAACGCTGATGAAGAGTTTTCAGGTGGCACCTGTTGTGAAAAACTATGATAGACAAAGCAAAAGCAAACATAAGCAAATCAATCACACGACACAAAATTAACGTGGTTTGACAACGTGCCAACATCCACGAGCTGCAGAGGATTTATTGTATTGAGGAATTATAAAATACACTTTGGGGCGAAATTTCACTATTCAAAATACTCAGAACCTCATAACTATTCATTAAGTACATATTTATAGTGGCGCACGACAAAAACCCTAATTTTCACTTTTTTGCGTTATTCGTTCAAGCGGAGTGTCGAGCGCACCTCGAGCGAACACTCTGTCAGACATTCGCTTGAGCAACCTATTAGTGAGGCTTGAGCAAACTCTATGCCTAAGCTTTGCTTGAGCCCAAGCCTCTTGGAAAATCCGCCAAAAACCATAACACATCCTTGTGGGGTTGAGTCAGACATACCAACAAACCAGGCTCTACAAACCCAACAACAAAGGGTTTTCAACAGGAGGATGGGGCCCGAGTGCTATGTACAGAGGCTGGGAGTGATGGGCGTGTGTCGATGTAGGGTCCTCATAGATGCTAGTGCCTATATAAGGCTTCTTGGAGTGGGAAATGCACTATTTGGAGCTGTCAAAAGACTTCCTCACCTTTGTTATGATCATTTCCCTATTTTGCTGGATTGTGGTGGTATTCAATGAGGCACTTGGTATTTTAAATTTAAAAATATGTGGCTAAAAACATAAGGTTTTGTCGAGAGGGTCAAGCAATGATGGTCCTCATACCAGATTCACAGCTCCCCAAATTTCATTTTTGTGGGCAAACTGAAAGTTTTGTAAAAAGATTTAAAGCATTGGAATGCCCAATCCTTTGGTGATATAGGCGAACATAAAAAGTCCATGTTGGCAGAGCTATAAGAGGTAGAGACGGTACAAGAGGGTCGGGTTCTTTCTAAGAAAGAATTCTCTCAGACTGAATTAATTTTAGATTTAGTGAGGGTTACCTTATTGGAAGAGATCTCTTGGCGGTAAAAATCTTGAGTATTGTAGTTGAAAGGAGATCAAAGCACGAAATTTTTCCATAGAGTGGCCAATTCCCATAGGAGAACTAATACCATTGAGATGCTAAACATAAATGGTGTTGTTTGCATGGAGGCTCCTATGATTCAAGAGCATATTGTTGGTTTCTTTGAACATTTGCTTACTCAACAGGTGGGGTGGAGGCCCAAGCTTGATGGACTAGCCTTTGAGTCCATCAAGCAACAACATGTTTCTTGGCTGGAGAGGCCCTTCGAGGAGACGGAGATTCATGGTGTGATGAGGATTAGGGGTGTAAAATTTTCGGTCCGGACCAAAAATTTGTTTGGTCGGTTTCAGTCCTCCATTTGTGAAACTGAATGGGTTTCGGTCTCGTTCCAAGGTCTGTGATTTTTGGACTGGACCAGACCGAAACCAACTGAACAATATATATTTTTTATATATAATATATTATTTTATATAATAATTGTATAAATTAATTATGTAATTTTCTCCTAATCTATTATCATTAATCATATAAAATGTTAAATAATATATGCTATCAATTAATAATATATCATAAATCATATGATAATTATGTCATTATATGTGAATACATCATACATTCATACATATTCTACTATTTACACTTAATTAAAGTAATTAGGTAATTTTTTTAAGATACCTAAATTGCAAGCAAGCATTAATGATGTGCTATCAATTAATAATATATCATAAATCATATGATAATTTATATCATATGTAGATACATCATACATTCATACATACTCTACCAGATACACTTAATTTTTTTTCAAGTTTTTTTTTTCTACTTTTTGTATATAAATGATTTTAGGCTGAAAATAGGATAAACTTCTTTTTTTTTTTCTCATTTTCACCCACGAGGTGTTGAACTTTGGACTTTGAAGGGAGTGATACCCCAAAACCAAAGCCTTCACCACTTGGGGTTTGAAAATGGGATGAAATGTTAGGACTTGGGCTGAAATCTAACTAGAAATGTCAGTTGAGTCAAAAAATATAAAACTGCCCATTTGGTGTTGGGTTGGACCAAACAAACCGATCCTTGATGGCCCAATCCAATTCATAAGGAAATTTGATCCAGTCTGGGGTGGGAAAAGGGTGGACCAAAGTGGTCCGGTCCGGTCCTAAAAACACCCAATTGGACCGGACCGAATTCACCCTTAGTGAGGATGGTCAAAAACAAAGCCCCTGGTCTAGACGGATTTTCTATGATTCTTTCAATCATGTTGGGATGTGGTGAAGGAAGACCTAATGAAGGTGTTTCAAGAATTTTTTCCAATTGGGAAATTTGAGAAAAGCCTCAATGCCACTTTTATTATGCTTATTCCCAAGAAGATTGGGGCATTGGAGGTGAAGGACTATCGGCCCATTAGTCTTGTGAATATGGTTCCCTCTCTTCCCATTAATTACCTTGGTCTTCCTTGGGGGGCCGCCTCAAGGGCTATACATATCTAAAAGTAGTTAAGAAGATTGAACGTAGATTGGCAGGTTGGAAGAGATTGTACTTGTCGAAAGGTGGCAAAATCACCTTAATCAAGAGCCCCCTGTCAAATTTACCAACTTACTTTCTATCTTTATTCCCAATTCCAACGTGTGGAGACCTGTATTAAGAAATTTCATCGCGATTTTCTTTAGAGTGGTCTAGGGGATGAATTCAAGTTCCATCTAGTTAAGTGAGATAAGGTACGCTCCCCAATCTCTTCTGGTGGGTTGGGTATTATAAACATGAGGGTTTTCAATTGGGCCCTTCTTGGAAAATAGTTGTGGCGATACAATAAGGAACCGAAAGTTTTATGGAAGTCGATGATTGACTGCAAGGATGGAAGAATGTGGGGGAGGTGGAGCACTATGGAGGTACAAGGGGCGTATGGAGTGTGAGTTTGGAGGCACATTAGATAAGGGTGGAGGGTTTTTGCTCGTCACACTAGACTTGTGCTAGGAGATGGCTTAAGAATAAAATTTTAGTACGACTTATGGTGTGGAGATAATGCCCTCAAAAACTATTTCTTTTAGTCTTCAGGATTGTAGGCGAGAACGAAGCTTTAGTGGCTGAACTCATGGAGATATCTGGTCACCTAGTCCGATGGAACGTTAGCTTTACTAGGGCGGCCCAAGATTGGGAGGTTGATAGCTTCAAAGATTTCTTTAGACTCTTGTACTCCATAAAACCGAGCCCTCAAAGATCTGACACGTTGTGGTGGGTACCCGCAGGTAAATGTATATTCTCGGTTCGCTCTTTCTATAAATCTCTCACACAATCGTTAAACAATCACTTCCATGGAGAAGGATTTAGAGAAATAAGACGCCTTCCAAAGCGGTATTCTTTGCTTGGACAGCTTCTTTGGGTAAGATTTTGATGATGGATAACTTACAAAAGCACAGGGTGATTATAATGGACCGGAACTGTATGTGCAAAAGCAGTGATGAGACTGTGGATCATCTTCTACTACATTGTAAGGTTGCTAGAGCATTATGGGAAGATGTATTCAGACGATTAAAGCTAGTCTGGGTTATGCCTGCCTATAGTGGTTGAGCTTTTGGCCAGTTAGACAAATCTAGGCGTTATTCCACAAATCACAGCTATGTAGAAGATGGTACCTATTTGTATTCTGTTGTGCATATGGCAGGAGCGTAATGACCGGACATTTGAGGACAAGGAACGCTCATTAGAGGAGCTTAGATATTCTTTGTTAGAACTTTGTTTTTATGGGCCAAAGCTGTTGATTTCAATGGCCTTGATTTTCATAATTTTCTTGTTTCTATTTTTTCTTCCTAGATAAGTGTTACCTTCTGTATACCATCCTGTGTACTTGGGCTATGCCTATTTTTATTAATGCAATTGTTTACTTATAAAAAAAATATATATATGTATGTACATGCGCCTGATACAAAAGACATTGATGATACCTACTCTAATGGTTGTGAGTTACGGTAAATTTTCAATGCATCGAACAGACAAAATTGTGAGAGGAGACTTGGTGCTTTCAAGTATATACATATGATTGCTGCAAACATGAAAGTAGAAAAAGAGAGAACTTTTGACAATCATTACAGATTTGTGCACACCTGCATGATAACCAAGACGTCCATGGGATCATTGTCCTCACAAAGAGTACGAGGAATGAAGCCATAGTTGTGTGGGTACACAACTGATGAGTAGAGCACACGGTCGACCTGAACATTTATATACCATTTAGAAAGCGATTTATATATGTGGAGAAGATGACGAAAAGGCATAGCACACTCCATTACCTTAATCAATCCAGTTTTCTTGTCAAGTTCATATTTCACCTTGCCCCCTTTCCCTATTTCAATTACCTGCATCAATTGGCCATCAACAAGAACAACAGTCAATCCAAAATGTTGAATACATAATTTTTTCCCTTATTCTTCACAAATAATAATGATTCTAACTGTTGCAAGCTATATCTGCGGCTGATAAAGTAACATAAAAGAACATATTCAAAGAAATTCTAAGATAGTAGTACGTTCTAGAGTAGATATTAAAAGTAAACCCCAAGGGGTTGGCCCAAGTGGTGAAGACCTTGGTCTTGGGGTATCACTCCCTTCAAGGTCTAAGGTTCAACACCTCATGAGTGCAAATAATCTTTTGGGGCCACACCCCCTGGTGAAAAGCCAGTGTTTAACCAGTTCTGTGTAGGGAAACTTCCGAGGGTGCGATGCACGGGACCGGGATTTACTCTGCAGGAGTGGTCTGAAGGGCCCTGCCTTGAAGAGGTTCCCCGACATAAAAATAAAAAATAAAAATAAAAGTATGTGAACCAATTTAGTGTATATCAAAAAGCTTTTCTTTTTTTATAAGTAGTGTATATCGAAAAGCTAATTATAAAGATTTATGTTGAGCAGTGTCACACAAAAATGTGGCAGGTAAATCAAGATGTGTCTTTATATGGCCTCGTTTGTTTTCAAAGATAAGATGAGATGAGTTGAGATTAAAGTTAAAAGTTGAATGAAATGTTTTTAGAATATATTTTTTTAATATTATTATTTTTATTTGAAAAAAGTTGAATTATTTATTTTATTTTGTGTGGGAATTTGAGAAAGTTGTAATGATTAAATGAGATGAGTTGAGAGGAGTTGTGAAAACAAATGAGACCTTAGATTTACAAACCATACATGAATGTAGCAGTGGAGAAATCAGCTCACAAGGCAGAAAAAAGATGTGGGAACCACGTCAAACATCAGCCTGTTGCATTGGTGGCAGAAAATTTGTGGATGAAGTAGCTCCAGGGTTCAGTATTTTCATTTCCGTGTGCACTTCAGTACTAAAGGCTAAAAGAAATCCTCATTGAGTTGGTAAAAGTATGTGGTACTAAAACTTAAGATTGAAACCGTTAAATCAAGCAACCTAAATATGATGCATATGCTTTCTCTTTCCCTATTTTTGTTTAAATCTCAACTTTCCCACATAACCTACATGCATATCATAGTTTAGGATAGGAAGTTCTGTTCCAAACAAGAAAGAACATAGAGGATTTCTAAACTTAGAAAAAGCCGCAACCCCCTTTTGGTCACAATTTAGTTCCTTCACAGGCCTGGGATAATTTTAATATGAAGTTTCTTTGATATGAATTTATCCAATCTACCATTCCAACTAGTTTGTCCAATAGCTATGTGTTCACTAAATGGTCATCATAATTTAACATTTACACACTGCAGGAATCAATTGTCAAGCAAGCGCAAACCATAAGAAATTGTACAACCATTCAACACAGAAAGATGGAACAGATGACAAGAAAGGTGGAGTATCCTTACACAGTTGAACACATTTGGAGCTCCAGGTCCTATTTGAAATAGAAAGAAGATTACATAATAGGTTTACCATAATGATTGAATAGAAAATAACAATCAAGCATTAACTCCACATGGTTTACTACAACATTGCATACCTATCTCGAGATCATGCCAAGGGTGTGCAGCAGCAGATCTCCTGGTCATGGATGAAAGTATCCTCTCGTTAAGAGGTGTATGTGGGGCACGATGAGCATCAGAAGTCTTGTTTGTGGTTTCAATTGGTGGAACCATAGCTGCAAGCTAAAATGCATGCAAGAATATTTCAAAACACAGCTACTTTGATATAAAGCCAATAATGTTTCTTCTAGCATTTTACTTTCAAGCTACACCATCGAAGTATTCATAGCATAAGACATAGGACATAATAGCGTCAGGAGGCCCTAAAGCATTTGGTGTGAATAACTGAAGCAACATGAAAACAATAATTGTCAAATATACTCTTTTAGTGATGATAGAAGATTTTCAGTCCAATTCCAGATGTGGTACCGATTAACTATAAATGGGCTAATTTATCAACCTTTTATATGTTTTGAAATGCATTTAATAGAACAAAAGAACTGAGTTCTAGAGCCCAGGCGGGATACTTATGCCTTAGCATGGCAATGCAGGGGCTGATCCGCATGGCAAACATTTCGTTTAAAGAAGTTGACAGATACTGATTTATCTCAATCATTCCAATTCAATTCAAAAGATATAGATTGATAGAGTGCCATATATGGTTCATACAGATGTATTACACCGCATGAAGCCTTAAGCATCTTTCCTCCCTAATTCCAAAACTTATTTGTCTTCTCAATCATAAATTACAAGAAACTGAAAAATATAAGAGGATGGCAACTAACATTCAAGAAGAAACGACAAAATATTAAAATAAAAGTGAAAAACAATATTTTAAACAAATCTTGTACACGGATAGGCACAAACATGATAGAATCGATTCAGATTTGAGACTTGAACAAATTTTGGCATTGTCGGCCAGTTCTACGCGTTATTTTGTGTCAAGTCGCTTATCCAACCTTTTAGACCATAATTAATCGGTATAAAGATCAGATAGCACGGAAATAACATGAAAATGCCCAAAGTTTGTGGATCCAAACCACTCTAGAGGTGAACTTCTAACAACGTGACTAACCACTGATTCACCGACACAAATATAAAATGACAAGGAAAACAAGTGAAGGAAAAGTGTATCCAGTTTGTTACACCTAAAACGCAGAACAATTGCATTTTGAAACCTATAATGAAAAAATGGACTGTGCAAAACATAAACATCGACAAAGTCACAAAACAGCCATAGATCTGCCAAAGTAGAATCCACAGTACATACAGAAAACAGCCCCAAAGACTTCAACAGACTTTCATTCAAAAATCACAAAGACATAAAAATGAATACCGCTCAACATCAACATCCGCGACACTTACCAAAAAAAGTCAAAATCAATTTAGAAGATCAACGGCAACAAATGAGAACGGCGGAACAAGCGGATCCACGAGAACAAACAAAATCAAAATCTCAAAACAAGTCACAACAGAGAAACCTGGAAAAGTATTATGTACGATTTGGTAAAAAAAAAGCCTGAGAAGTACCTGTTCTGGTTCAAGCTCCGGATCCAGCTCTAGTTCCAAAATGACGTCAAAAGAGATGGAATGGAAGAATGAAAGAGAAGATGAAGACGCTGGAAAGAGGGAGCAAGGGCGCAGCACGACGTGTTCCCGCTCTCTTAAAGACGGAAAAAAGTCTCTCCGTTTCGTTTTTTTTTTTTTTTTTTCTTTTTGGGCGAAAAATACGTACGTTTCCATACAGAGAAATGAAATCCGTGTATTCTGCACTACGTGGCTCCAGCTATTTTGCCAGCCGGTGGCTGAGTACCGTCGAATCTCTCTCTAATTTATGTGATTGATGAATTTTATTTTAAGAAATATTTTGACTAAAAAAAATGAATTTACAAAAAAAAATTATCAAAAATATGTTTTAACATGTCGTATTATAAAATTATTTATATTATAAATAGAATAATATTAGATGCATTTATAGTTAATGTAAATATCACATATTCTTTTTAAAAAAAATAAAATTTATTATTAAAAAATTAATTTTTTTACAAAAATTTAATACTTACTTATTTTTTTCAAATAAAATATGCGATATTTATAATAAAGTTATAAATGTTATTTTTCCTATAAATTAAATTTAAAATAAAATTTTATAAATTTATTTTTACGAAATATTCTCTTTAAATTATGGGTTGTTTGAATTTAGAAATGAGATGAGATAATTTTAGATAAAAGTTAAAAAAAATATTATAAGAATATTATTATTATTTTAAAATTGAAATTTAAAAATATAAAATTATTTATTATATTTTATGTAAAAATTTAAAAAAATTATAATAATAAAATGAAAGGAATGAAACACCTTCTCAATATAAACGAGGAGTAATGTTAGAGAGAAGTCATTGTAGCAGTGCACATTTTACACTCACTTCATAGTTGCTTCTAGTTGATTGTTTTCAATACTCACTTGAGGAGATGTATAGTCTAAACGATACCACATCATATATACAAAATAGATACTCTTAATAACAATTTGTATCTATATTTATCCATAAACGAGACGTAAAGCAATACTTCTTCCATAGTTGGTAACTTTTTGAGAAAAGTAAGTGACAAGAGTGACGTTGGTTTGAGGGAAAGATCGGGATGGGAAGAGCTTCTAATTCCTTCCCAACGGTCGCACGGCTGTAGTTTGTCCACCGCGTTATCATAAAAGACTGGGACGGTAGGTTCCGTGGGAGTATCACTTGCCGTTTATATTAGAGTCTCGAGATATTTCTAATGAATTGCATTTATATGGGCGGGGACCGGGTGCACGCATATCCTGTGGGGGTTTCAACTGGCCACTCTAGTTTTTATGTTAGGAGAAGTGCGAGTTCTACACAAAAATTATATATATAAATATTTATATGTTGATATATTTTAATATAATTCGTCAAATTTATTTTATAATAAAAAAATTTATAATCAAATGGATTTAATTATAACACATCAGCAAATTCTATTAGGTAAGATTTATGTGTAGCCATATATTTTTAAAAGATAAATGATTTGTATAAGTTTTAAATAAATAAATTCTTATAAAAAAATGAATCACATCATAAAAAAAAGTATAAAAAAAACTATTTTTTATTAGTGAAATACATTTTTATAAAAAATTTATATAAAATTTATCTATTTAAGATCTGTAATTGTATCTAGTATTATTTTTTTAATAAACTAAAATACTCTTAAAATAAGCAACTTTCCATATAATCTTATAGGAAGCGTAGACAATTTAAAAATCATGATATCTCGGCATTCAAATCATGTAAAAGACTTCTGGGATTAGGAGCCAATCAGACCATTTTATTTTCTTTTTGAGAGGGTGTTATTAATTAAATATTCAAAACTTGACGACGCTTTTTCTTAGTCTTCGAGCTTTCATTCCCCAATAGATAGAGAGAAATGAGAATTAACCGAACCAGGTCAATTTTGGTGGCAAAGTCACGACCTTGATAGACTTCGAAAAAGTCACAACTTTCACATGGTATGGGTGCAAAGACATTTGTCATGCCGAAGTGGTGCGGAATGTGGAGGAGCATATAATATATATTTATATATATAATATGATAGAATGCTTGTGGTGGCGTACAAGCGGAAAGGCAGGCTCAACGTTAGAAGAAGCGGCTCTGAAAACACATCGACTCGACTAGGTCAAAGGTTCCTTAAAGATGTTATTTGACTTTTAATGCTAAATATCAAGTCTCATGTAATTCTTTAAAAAAAATATATATATATCCCATTTGTAAGGAGATTTTTTCTACTTCACAAGCCTACTGGGCATCGGCCCAATATCCGACCATAAAGTCCAAGTTTACCCATGAAGCAAGGCACCAACAAAGAAAAGTAATCAACTGGCTGATATGATGAACATGCCTGATATCGCTCGGCCACACTCTGATCATGGGAACTTGTATAGAATAGAACGGGAAAGATGGAAAACCCTCAATCCTATGACATAGGAACATCAACAGACCACTGAGGATAAACCAAATCAGAGAATCACGCCACATTAATGACACTACTACTCGAGCTACACGCCACTGTTAAAATCTCAAGAAAAGTAGCCCCGAGACAAGCCTTGGCACTGCCCTTGGAAGGCAAGGACAACACCATGGCCAGCCTACAGGCATGCCTTGGCCCGTGTCGTGACACGCACGGGGCGCCCAGCATGCATGCATGGCTTGACCCACGCGTTGACACGCACGGGGCGCCTATCATGCGGGCCAGCGAGGCTAGCAGCTGCGCGCCGCACAACGTGCGGCCTGGCATGCGCAAGCCCATGCACATGCCCAGGCACACAACTAACTCATGTGCGCGGCACTGCGCACGCCCCTGCGCGTTCGCCCCCACTCAGCCTAGAGCGCGCCCGTGGGCCAACTTGCGCACGCGCCCCTTCGCACGCCCATGCGCGCACACCTACCTTAAGCCCAGCGTAGGGGCGTGCGCTAGCCACGCGCGCAGCCCCCTACGCGTGCCCCTGCAGGTGCCCCATGCCGCACGCCAGCGAGGTTAGTGGCATGCCTTTGCAGGCATGCCATCCAGAGTACAGCTCCAGCCCGTGCCTTGCAGGCTAGGCTAGTGGCATGCCCATCAAGCATGCTATTTAGCGCATGGCTCCAGCCCATGCCTTGCAACCCAACGCACAGGCCACCAACCTGGGCCATGCAGCACGCACACATGGTTCACCATCAGCAGGCCTTGCATGGCACCATGCCATGTCCATCAGTAAGCCATGAGGTGCCACTGAGCCATGGACCAACCCGAAGACCACCATGCACCATCCTAGCCCATCATGGGCTCATGCATGCCACAGCCAACTTGGTCCATGTCACTATGTTATTTTCATTTATTTATTTATTCCAATGGACCTATTGGGGGTTTCCAAATTGTAACTCTTATAAATAGAATCCTTAGTCTTTTCTTTTACATATTTTAAAAATGTCCTTTTGGACGGTTTTGTTCTTGAGATCAATAATTTCGGTGCTTAGCACTTGGGCTCTTTAGGGTGCAATTTGTGAATCCCCAAGGAGAGGGTCACACTTTGCAATTCGTGAATAAGTGTGATCCGATTTATCAATATTATGAGTATTTTTTCATCCATCTTCTTGTCTTCCATTTTCTATCCATTGTTCTTATTAAATTGTAAACCTTGTTCTTAAAGTGTTCTTGGATTGTTCTTGAGATTGCTTGTGTTCATTTATGTTCATTGCTGAGACCACCATAGTGCCTCATTTGATCCATTTAAACACTTGATTGTCGCCCCTTGAGTGTTTGCCCTAGTCGAAACACACTCCCATTTGAATTCAAATCCAATTTTCGGCCATCACTTGCCTTAATTGGATTTTCCCTAGCTGCCCACCTCCCTTTCCATATTGGAGTTCCTATAATTTAGGAACCCTAGTTGATCATATCCTCTCCCATAACCGGCCATATCCTTTCCATATTGAAGTCCCAAGATTTTAGGAATCCTTCCTAAAATCTCTCAACCAATCAATCAAGCCATACACTTGTGGCCGTCCAACCCTAGCCGCCCAACACTAAACCCTAATCCCATCTTCCATCATCCAACCCTAAACCTAAACCCTAAGTGGCGACAACCCTAGTTTCCACCATTGTCGTGCGCCTCCTTCATCCATTGTAGCCCACACACTTCATCATATTTCCCATCATTCCATACGCCAATTCAAGCCTAAACACCTAACCTCGCATTACCAAAGTTGCCGTCTTTGTGACCTTTGTTCGAGAACCAAGTAAGAGAGGAACGGGTATTCGGTTATCACAAGGAGATCCTAAGCGTGAAGATCATAGTGTTTAGTAGGGGTGGGCAGAGGGGCCCCGGCCCCACATCTAGGGCCCCTAGCGGGGGCGGGTGGCGGGGAGGGCCCAACCCCATCCCGCATTTCCCCTGCTTACATTTATATATATATATATATATTATATACATATATATAAACATAAATATATATTTATATTTTATAAATTATGTATATATAAATATATATATTACAATTTGTTAGACTTGTTCACAAAATATGCATTTGTAAATTTAAAAACTACATAGTTTAAAAACTAATACACTACAATTTACACAAAATATGTACTAACAAATTTAAAAATTACATAATTTTTAAATTATAGTCATATTTACAAAATTTAAATTTATAATTTGGATCTAAAAATATATTTTTAATTACTTTTGCACTTAGAAATAATTTTTAAATCAAATAAATGTAGTATTTTTTTTAAGTGAAAAGAGGCAAGGCGGATTGGGAATCCGCCCCACATCCCGGGGGTGGGGGACGGGGGTGAAAACCCCACCTCCCGCCCCATGCGGGGCTGGGTGCGTGGAAGGGGTGCCCTCAGCCGGTAGGGGGCGGGTAGCACCCCTAGTGTTTAAGGACTTGACCGAGGTCCCTAACAGCCACATTAATGACGTCGTCGCAGAGCCATGCCGCATTAAAAAATTTTGATAAAAGGAACAGTACGAAAGATACGGACCCCATTAGGGTAGACACAATCTGTCCCCTTCCCAAACCCTCGGTATAAATAACAACTCTCAAGTACAAGTAACTCTCTATGATCCCTAAACTCTCTTATTTATTTACAAACTTCCAAAAGACTTTATTGACTTTGGCATCGAAGACTCCCCGGCCCCAAGGCCACCCCCTTTCCAAGTTGCCTTCTTCTCCATTTTCGCATGTCCAAGTTCTGAAAACCTGAGTTGCTAGAACCTAACCTAAAGGCGTATGAAACAAGACGTTAACAGTGGCGCCAACTGTGGAATTGTTATAAATCATGTGTGTACTTCATATGCCTGCGACAACTCGTTCCAGACAAGTCGGAAGCCCACCAATAGTGCTGATGAACATGGAAGCTGACCAGCGAGAGAACCAGACTCGTAGGACCGAAGGGGACACCTCGGAAGAAATGTGGGAGCACACCTAGGATGGGATGCCTCCGAGTGGCGGGGTAAGTGTGGTTTGTCTTATGGTGGATGACTGCACCTTGCCACCTCCTCCTGTCTGTGCACCAGCTGAAGGCGAGGTCTGAGACGAGCAGAGGCTCAGAAAGGTGGAACCAAACGAGCAATTGAAATTCATTCCCCTAAACTCAAACAGACCAGAAGCCATGGTAATGATCGGCAACGAAATGACATCTAAGGCACGGAGCGCCATGCAGCAACTTCTCGTCGAGCACCAGGATGTATTTGCTTGGAGCCACGAGGACATGCCCAGAATAGCCCTCGAGATCATACAGCACAACCTTAGTGTAGACTTAAAGGCCAAAGAATGAGGCAAAAATGCCAAAGTATCAGTGCAGAGAAGAACATCGCCATAGCTGAGGAAGTGGACCGCCTATTAGCCGCTGGATTCATACGAGAAGCCCACTATCTGGAATGGATGTCTAACGTGGTACTTGTAAAAAAGCTAAACTGCAAATGGAGAATGTGCGTCAACTTCACAGACTTCAACAAGGCCTACCCGAAAGATCGTCGACTCCATTGCAAGCCATTATATGCTTAGATTCATGGATGCTTATTCTGAGTATAACCAGATTCGCATGAACCCGAAGAATGAGGAGAAGACCTCCGTCATCACTGATCGAGGCTTGTATTGTTACACAGCAATGCCTTTTGGGCTAAAGAACGCAGGCGCCACCTACCAGCGACTAGTTAACCGTATGTTCAAAAATCAAGTAGGAATAAATATGGAGGTCTACGTGGACAACCTGTTGGTTAAGAGTGGGACTCCGGAACAACACTTGAACGATTTGAGGGAGACTTTCGTGATACTGAGGAAGTACCAGATGAAGTTGAACCTGGCAAAATGCGCATTCAGCATCGGATTGGGAAGTTCTTGGGATTCATGGTGTCGAAACGCGAAATCAAAGCCAACCCCGAGAAGGTAGAGGCCATCCTCAACATAGCCCCACCTCAAAGCATAAAAGAGGTGCAAAGGTTGGCCAGGCAAGTGGCAGCCCTCAACAGGTTCGTGTCAAGATCCACTGACAAATGCCTGTCTTTTTTCAAGATTTTGCAAAAGGTATAGGTATGGGACGGCGAGTGCGACTTGGCATTCGAGGCTCTCAAGAAGTAACTCACGAGCCCTATGCTCTTCAGCCAACCCCGGTGTGGGGAGAAGTTGACCCTATACCTGGCAGTCTCTCCCCAGGCAGTCTTTTCAGCATTTGTCCGCTAAGAAGATGAAGTCCAAAGACCGGTCTATTACACCAGCCGAAGCTAGATACCCCGCATAGAGCAACTGGCCTTTGCATTGGTAGTAATCATGCACAAACTACGCCTGTACTTCCAAACTCACCCAAGAAGGGTCCTCACAAAAACCCCTTTGAAAAAGATCCTGCAACGACCATACGCCTTAGGCCGGCTTATGAACTGGGCAATACAGCTGAGGGAATTTGGCATCGACTATGCACCTCGAAACACCATCAAGGGGCAAGTGTTGGCAGGCTTCGTTGCTGAGTTTACTGGTTTCTCAGCAAGGAGTGATCATGCACCTCCCTTGAGGCCCTGACAAGTTTTCATGGATAGCTCATCTTGTCGAGCTAAAGGAGGAGTGGGGGTGCATATCGTTACATCCGAAGGAGAGGAGTACAATTACGCCATCAAGTTGGCATTTAAAACCACAAACAACGAAGCAGAATATGAAGCGCTGCTTTCGGGATTGGCGGTAGCCAGGTCTCTGGGTGCCACTGAAATTGAAGTACGAGCTGACTCTTAGGTGGTGGTCAATCAAGTGCGAGGGGAGTTTGTTGTAAAGAGCGAAAAATTAAAAACATACTTGGCACTAATAGAAGCCGAGCGGCCCCATTTCAAGTACTTCCAAATTCAGCAGGTGTTAAGGGCAGACAATCGGAAAGAGGATTAGCAGGCACGTGCAGCGTCCAGACAAGAAGACTTTCCCCTGCTAGAGTAGACGGTGATCCGAACCATTGAAGTACCCGCCGGAGTCCCAGATTGGGTGAGGGACATACTCAAGTACTTGGATACCAATAAGGTGCTCGAGGACGATAGGAGGCTAGAAAGATCAAAAACTGAGCAACGCTACACTTTGATTGAGAAAATTCTATATCGGATGGGTCACTCGACACCTCTCTTGAGGTGCATCTCCCCTGAAGAAGCGCAGTACATGTTGGCATAAATACATGAAGGGATCTACTGCAGTCACTCGGGAGGAAAGGCGCTGGCCGAAAAGGTATTGAGGGCGGGGTATTACTGGCCCCAGGCCCTACGAGATGTCAAGGAGTATGCACGAAAATGCCAGAAATGCCAAGAATACGCTAAGGTGCCCCACTGCTCGCTGGATGAACTGATGTCAATCACCTCACCTTGGTTTTTCGCCCAGTGGGGAATTGACTTGGTCGGACCACTCCCCTTGGCAAGGGAGGAGTAAAGTTTGTGGTGGTAACTGTGGACTACTTCACCAAATGGGTTGAGGCCGAGTCCTTAGCAACCATCACGGCGAACAACATCACATGATTCCTATGGAAGACGGTGGTTTGCAGGTTTGGCATCCCGCGCACTATCATTTCGGACAACAGGAGACAATTTGATTCTGATCACTACCATAATTGGTGTCAGAAATTGGGGATTGAGTTTTGGTACTCGTCCCCGGGATACTTTTAGTCTAACGGGCAAGTGGAGGCGACCAACAAAACATTGATAGGAATGCTCAAGAAGCAACTTGACGACAGAAAGGGGACTGAGCAGAAGAACTTCCTACTGTCTTGTGGGCCTACCGGGTCATAATGAAAATGCCGACAGGGGGAAACTCCTTTCACTCTCACTCACCGCCACGAGGCAATGCCGCCAGTATAGATCAGAATCCCCACCTACAAAGTTTAGCACTTCGAACAAGAATCCAATGATAGGCGGCTGGAGGAACAACTTGATTTGTTGGAAGAAGTCAAACTGGAGGCAGAGATAAGAACCGCGACCAACAAAATAAGGGTCGAGTGATGCTTCAACAAGCAAGTGTGCCCGAGAACATTCAAGGTCGGAGATCTCGTACTCAAAGAGATAGGAATAACAACGAAGGACAAGGAAAAGATAGGCCCCAATGGGAAGGCCCCTACATGGTCACTGCTACAAATCATCCGGGATTGCCACATCCCTGGAACGCCAAACATCTGCAGAAATTCTATTGGTAAGACTATTTTAATTATTGTGAATTCATGTTTTCATGAACACGCTACAAATCCTAATAAAAGAAGTATTGTATTTCAAAGTCAAGTTTCAAGGACATAACGAAATCTCCATCAATGAAATCAATGAAATCTCCATCAGCAAAATCTCCATCAGCAATTTACCTCCTCGCGAGGCAAAAAGGACAAGTGTAATGCCTAAGGCTGCTCTATCCCTCTTGTAGAGGAGTGCAAGTCGACCCTTGACCACCTAAAGACAAAAACTTACATTTCCCGTGAGCGTAACAGGCGGAAGCGGGTCCAGTTACAAACTGCCCGAAAACCGTACCTCACACGGGGCCAAAAGGGTAGAGTGAGCTAAAGGCTACTTTGTCCCTCCCGTGACAGAGAGCGGGTCTAGCCCCAAGGTTGCCCAAACAATTTACCCTGATCTCTACCACAGCGAAGTGTGGGATCAACGCTAGCCTAACCCAAACTTACCATTTCCTGTGATGTCAATGGATGGGAATGGGTCCAGTTCCAAACTGCCTGAACAACCTACCTCCCCACGAAGGATGATAGTTAAGCAGGAGGTCCAACCTCCTCATCTAAGAGAGAAGGACCAACTCCCCTGATGGCCTGAAAAACTTACCCCGACCCCCATCGCTATGGAGGAGCGGACCAGCCACATCGCTGTCTGAATTACCTCTCTACGAGATACTAAAGGGAAAGGTAGGCCAAAAGGTTGTCATATCCCTCCCGAGGCAGAGTGCGGGTCAGTCCTCAGCTACCCGAAGGGAAAAGGCTTATCTTCCTCGTAAGCGTCAACATGCGAGAATGGGTTCAGTAACAGACTGCCCAAACAACTTACCTCCACGCAGACCTAGGAAACGAGTCAAGCCAAAGGCCATCCTGTTTCCCCGTAGCGGAGTACGACCTACCTCCCCGTAGACCAAGAAGACAGGTCGAGCCAAAGGCAACCTTATCTCCCCGCGGCAGAGAAAGGGACTAGCCCCATGGCTACCCAAATAACTTACCTCGACCTCCGCTACGACGAAGTGTGGGATCAGAACCAGCCTGACCCAAACTTACCATTCCCTATAATGTCAACGAGCGGGAGTGGGTCTAGTAGCAGACTGCCCGAATAATCTACCTCTTACGGGAAACAAAGGAACGAGTTGAGCCAAAGGCTACCATATTCAAGTTACCTCCTCGGGGGACAAAGAGGCGGTTTGGCGTGAGGCTTTCCGACCTCTCCCCGATGGAATGCGGCCCGAGTCTATTGACCGCCTGAATACTTCACTGAAGAACGCAAACATCAGCAACATGACAAAAAGCAACAAACACATTGCGACATAGGCCAAAAGGCCCAGGTTTGCGAAATTAACTCATGTCTTTAAGGATAAAATTATGATAGCATCCTTATTTTCCAACCAGAGATTAAATACAAAATGCTAACAGAAGGGAGCGAGTCCCGTTCCAAACTACTAGGACAGCTTACCTCCCCGCGGATAAAGGAGACGGGTCGAGCCAGAGGCCGCCTTGTCTCCACGCGATGGAGAGTGGGATCAACCCCACGACTACCCAAAGAATTTTCCTTGGCCATCATTGTGGCGAAAAGCAATTCTATCTATTAATATCCAACTTTGCAGCCACGGTGCTGCTCAGGAGGGGCATAGAGGTGGGTTAGTGAAACGCTACTCAGCCTCTCCCCTGAGGAGGCAACCAGAGTCTCCCCTAGTGCGGCTTAACTCGTAGGGGGATTTCCATTCCCCCCAAGCCTAAGGAAGTGAACGAAGGCCAACGGACACTGACGACACTTCTCTTCTTCTCTTTGAGTTACATGCCAAAATAAAGCACAACAATGCAAAAAGTAAGAATGGAAGGACTAGGCAAGGTAAAGCGCATCCAAAAGACCGACGTTAATCGACACCACCATCCGAGCTACACGCCACATTAATGACACATTCGCAAACATGATATGTCCCCTTCCTAGACCTTCGGTATAAATAATAACTCCCTGGTCTGAGTAACTCTGTCTGATCCCTAGACTCTCTTACTTATTTACAAACTTCGAAGAGACTTTACTAACTTTGGCATTGAAGACTCCTTAGCCCTAATGCCACCCTTTCCCAGTTGCCTTCTTCTCTATTTTCACAGACCCAAGTTCTGAAGACCTAAGTTGCTGGAATCTTACATAAAGGCGTACAAAACAGGATGTTAACACCATTATTAAAACTATAGTTTTTTTTATGTGAATTCCATATTTACTTAGTGATTAAGGAATTGATTTTAAGTGTATTGTTGTATTTTTTTTTATTTTTAAAAATATTAAAAAATGTGAATAGAAAAAAAACTCAAAAATAACGTGCGGTCAAGTAGAACGGGCTACTCTGGGAGGCAGAGTAACCCGACTCTTTTTTAAAATGAGAACGCGCCACTCGCACAACCCTTGACTGTATCTAGATACTTTTCAACATTCACTAGAGGTACTTTTTAATGAATTAGAACATTTATAACTATTTAAATATAATTTCGTTGAGTAATCAATAAGATTACTTCACATGTCTAGTTTTATTTATTTATTTTATTTTATTTATTTTTTATTATTGTTTTTTATCTTAAACTCAAACAACTTATAAATTAACTAAACTAATACTAGCAAATAAGATTCTTAAAAATAAAGATAGGCACTTAAAGTAGATCTTCTAATATTTAAATATTTAATACTCAACATTCATAACAATAATAATAATAATAAATAGGATCATGCTAGTGGGCTGCCAATCTTTTACCGTTGGGCATACCGCTAGTTCAAAATTTTTTATTTGTTTTGTTTTTTTTTTACATATTTTAAGTATCCTTAATTATTAAGAAAAAATAAAAAATACACAACTTTATTAATAATCATTTCTTTAATTATTAAGTAAAAAAATAAAATTCATAAAGAGTAAGATTGAGGAGACAAAATCATAAAATCAACTAACATTTTCCTAAGAAATATTACGAGATATCTCTCTTCTAATTGTAGACCAGAGCTTTAAAAAAAAAAAACTTTTTCCCTGAATATTTAAATATTGATTCGTGCAAGAGCTGCATGTGGATCAATGTTTTGAATACTGTACTGGACGCCGTACCGGTCAAGGCACTGGAACGAAATATTTCGATACCGGTACCGTTTCGGGATAACGTTTCGGGATAGTCGATATATAAATATATATAAAAATTATATTCTAAAATAATAGTCTATATATAAATAAATTATATATAAATATATATATATAAATTATAAATAGTCTAATATGAATTGGGGATTAAAAAATAAGCTTGTAGTTTGAAAAAACGAAAAAAAAAAAACACAGGCCGAAATATCGGCCGGTACCGGCCGAAATATAGGCCGGTACAGGCCGAAATTCAGGCCGGTACGACCGGTACCGGCTGGTATGGCCGGTATTTTGGCCGGTACAGAACAGATATAGTACCTGTACCGGCCGGACGGCCGAAAAGAAAAATTTCGGCCATACCGGCCGGTACGGTACGAAATTTAAAACACTGATGTGGATGCCTATCCATTACACTTTCCAAGGTTGGTAATATTTTTTGACTTTTCATAAACCTACCAGCCTTTGTTCTTGTTAGGGGTGCTACCCGCCCCTACGAGGCGGGGGTACCCTTTCCCCGCACCCCACCCCGCATGGGGCGAGGGATGGGGTTTTCACCAAAGTTTTAAATTTCGTACCGTACCCTCAATTTCGGCCGGTACCGGCCGATATTTCGGCCTGTGTTTTTTTTTTTTTTTTTCAAACTACAAACTTATTTTTTAACCCTCAATTCAGACTAGACTATTTATAATTTATATATATATATGTATTTGTATATAATTTATTTATATATAGACTATTATTTTAGAATATAATTTTTATATATATTTATATATATAATTTATTTATAGATCGACTATCCCGAAACGTTATCCCGAAACGCTATCCCGAAACGGTACCGGTACCGAAATATTTCGTTCCAGTGCCTTGACCGGTACGCTGTCCGGTACGGTATTCAAAACATTGGTTTTCACCCCCGTCCGCGCCCCCGCCCCCTGGATGCAGGGGCAGGGTACCCTGGCCTGGTGGGCAAGGTGCAGGAATCCGCTCTGCCTCTTTTCATTTAAAAAAAACACTACATTTATTTTATTTAAAAATTATTTCTAAGTGCAAAAGTAATTAAAAATACATTTTTAGATCCAAATTATAATTTAAATTTTGTAAATATGACTATAATTTAAAAACTATGTAATTTTTAAATTTGTTAGTGCATATTTTGTGTAAATTGTAGTGTATTAGTTTTTAAACTATATAGTTTTTAAATTTGCCAATGCATATTTTTTGAACAAGTCTAACAAATTGTAATATATATTTATATATATACAATTTGTAAAATATAAATATATATTTATGTTTATATATATATGTATAAGCGGGGGAAATGCGGGGCGAGGTTGGGCCCTCCCTGCCACCCGCCCCCGCTAGGGGCCCTAGATGAGGGGCGGGGAGCCCCGCCCCCGCATGGGCGGAGTGGGGTTATGATTTGGACAATGGTCAAACCTGTTGATTCCCGAAAGAACGTGACCACGTCAATTATGTATGGAGTCTTCATGCATGGCCATCCACTTCTTCTGATTATTTTTTTATTTTCAATATCTATATCCTCATGATCTATCTTTATAATGCATGATAATGAAGTAGCTTCATGAATTTGTCTACACTATATCTACCTTTACTAGTTTTTGTTGTGCATTTTGAATCCACACTCAATTGAATCATACTCAATTAAATGACAATTTATCTCAAAAATCATATATTTTTAGAGAGCAATGTTATATACAGTTTTAAAGTATACACGCTCTGCATACTTATTAAAAAATAAATAAGATCCAACATTGAAAAAATAAATTTTTTATATAAACATCATGCTTGCCCATTTTTCTAATAAAAATACACTAGACTTGTCTACTAGGACTACATAAATCAATTTTTAGTAGTCTAATCAAACATACAAGACAATTCATCAATCAAGAAAAAAGTTGCCGTTACACTTTAATTGTTGGAGAAGCACTTAAAATAGGAAAACTTACACTTTATTTGGTCAAACTAGCATGATCTCTTTTCTCTTCTATGTCATTTTTGCAAAGAGAAAATCTAAACGGAAGCTAGTTTAATTTTATACGCCATTAACGTAATCAACCGAATTTTCTTCAGGATTCCATTAGGGTCTTGTTGATTTCCACTAGGATCCCCACTAGGCTCTTCCACCCACCCCCTTCTTGGTCGCCAACCTTTTCTTCATGAACCCACTAGAGTCTTGTTAGTTACCTTCACCTACCCGTTAGCTTAGGGGTTGTGCCAAAGATGAATACATGGCCTTTATGCCTAGCTCGCTGCACCAGTTTCTGTAGTGGTCATAATCAAATTGTCTTTCATCACCGCGACGATGGCCCGAATGCTGTATCGGCACACCACAGCTTTCCATAGGAACCACGTGGTGGCAGTTATCATTGTGAAGGATTCTGACTCTACCCACTTTGTGAAATAATCCACCACCACTAAGATGAACTTTGCACCACCACCTTTTCCTTGCAGCATTGGCCCCACAATGTCCAACCCCCACTACGCAAACGGCCAGGGGAAAGTGATGGATGCCATCTCCTCGGGCGGGCAATGTGAGATCGGCTCATGTACCTGGCACTTCTCGCACCTCCGTACGAATCCCTTCGCGTCTTTAAGGGCTTGGGGCCAATAGTAACCCGCTCTCAACGTCTATCCTACCAAGGTCCTTCCACTCGAATGGTTTCCACAAACTCCTTCATATATCTCCGCCATGACATACTAGGCTTCCTCTAGGAAGATACACCTAAGAAGGGGGGAAGATAAACCTCATTTGTACAGCTTCCAATCCACCAAGATGAATCGAGAAGCTTTGTTCTTCACTCTCCTCGCCTCTTTCTTCTAGGTAGGCAACTTTCCAGTGGCCAAGAACTGACTTATCTCGTGACCCCATTTAGGTATGGCATCTCCCACTTCTGCTATCACGGCTCCCATGGTCAGGACCTCCACCTCCCTAGTGACCGTCTTCCATGGTAGTTCTGCATCATCAATACCTGAAGTAGCCCGAGCTAGTCGATCCACCTTCCAGTTGTCTTTTTGGCAATTCATTGTCGAAACTCTGGAACCAATTGAACTCTTCCCATACTCATTGCAGATAAAGCTGAAGCTTTTTGCTTTTTGCTCTTCGCTACATACTCCCCTTTGACCTGGTTCACCATCACTTCAGAATCTGACTTTACTTTTACACCAGCTGCATTCAATGCCCTCACGATGGCTAGCCCTACCAACAAAGCCTCATATTTCGCTTCGTTGTTCGTGGCCTTGAACTTGATAAGGATCGACTGATAGGTTTTCTTGCCCTCGTCAGATACTATGTATACTTCCACGCCTCCGCCTTTTCGGCATGACAATTTGTCGACGTAGACATGCCACTGATTGCCCCTGGCAAGAGGGGGAACTTTCTTAGGAGGTCCTTTCATCTCGGAGACGAAGTTCACAAGGCTTGCCCCTTGACCACCGTTCAAGGCACATAATCGATATCAAACTTGCTTAACTCAATCGACTGGTTTACTAGGCACCCAAACATGACTCGGTGTTGCAGGACCTTTTTCAGCGATGCTTTTATTAGGACTCCGATTGGGTGTGCTTGAAAGTACGGTCATAGTTGGCGTGCGGTCGCTACCAGTGTGAATGCTAGAAATTCCATCGATAGGTATCTCGATTCTGCTCCCCTCAACACACGATTGACATAGCAGACATGCTTTTGCACCTTATCC
Organism: Juglans microcarpa x Juglans regia; assembly: GCF_004785595.1. Taxonomy (NCBI): domain Eukaryota; kingdom Viridiplantae; phylum Streptophyta; class Magnoliopsida; order Fagales; family Juglandaceae; genus Juglans; species Juglans microcarpa x Juglans regia. Next base: position 28,202,270 of record NC_054603.1, on the reverse strand, counting down.
TCTTTTCGGACCAACGCCACCGAGAAGGCAATAGCCGTCACTAACAGGCAGAGATACAATGTCTCTCCCGACACCATTTGGCTTAAAAGGGGCAAGTTGGTGAGGTATTTTTTGAGTCGGGTGAATGCCTCTTTGCAATCGTTGTTCACTCGTGGGCCTTCCGTAACACTTGGAGGAAGGGTGCACATTTGTCGATCGATTGAGAAATGAACTGATGGAGTGCCGCAATTCTTCCCACAAGTCTCTATACCTCATTGACGGTTCAGAGAGATTTCATATTGATTACAACTTGAATCTTTTCTTAATTAGCTTCGATGCCCCTTTCCGAGACCATGAACACGTGAAATTTCCCCGATCATACTTCGAAAGTGGATTTCATAGGGTTGAGTTTCATCCCATACTTTCGAAGGACTGTGAATGCTTCCCTTAAGTCATCGGTATGTCCTTCTGGATCCTTTTTTTTAACCAGCAAGTCGTCGACGTACATTTCCACTCTACGACTGATTTGCTCTTTAAACATTTGGTTGACTGGTCTCTAGAAGGTGGCCCTGGCGTTTTTTAGGCAAAGAGCATCAGTCGATAGCAGTAGAGACCTCTGTTCGTGAAGAAAGCGGACCCGGTCTTCTCCTCGTCTTCCGAACTCATCTAAATTTGGTTGTACTCGGAGTAGGCATCCATGGCAACATCTTGTGCCTAGCTGTTGAGTCGACAATCAGGTCGATGCGCGGTAAAATGGTAGTTGTCCTTTAAGCATGTCTTGTTAAGGTTAGTGAAGTTTACGCACATCCTCCATTTATTGTTTGAGTTTCTCACAAGGATCACGTTGGAAAGCAATTCCAAATAGTGGGCTTCTCAGATGAAACTCGAAGTTAGTAGCAAGTCGATTTCCTCTGCCATCATGGTGTATTTCTCTGCGCTGAAGGTCCATCTCTTTTGTTGGACTTTCGTCGCGTCAGGACTCACACTTAGGCAGTGCTCAATTATGTTCCTATCGATCCATGCATGTCTATGTGACACCAAGCAAATACGTTCTAATGCTCGATGAGGAGTGGTATTAACTGAGATCTCATTTCACTGTTCATACTCGTCTCTATTCTCACTCTCCTATCTAATGGGCGACGTCTAAGGATACTAGTTCGAGGAGTTCCTTAGTTTCTCCTTGTTTTAGGTTTTGTTTGTCTCGAGTTCCCACTTCTTGGTCAATGAGCTCGGGGGGCAGGGTAGAACCTTCGGTGCAATACGGGTCAGTTTTGTCGCACACTCCAACCTCTCGGTGTCTATGAGCTCTTTTGACCTTGGGGATGGCCTCGACGCTTGCTCCCCTGCTTCTGGAGTGGGGTTTGCCGCTCGCTCCTCTGCCTTTATAGATACGTCCTATCGGTCAGCCAGTGCAGTTTCTTCGTCGTAGGATATTCGGGGGCGGGTCGCAGTCGGAGTACAAAAGGCACATTGATGCTGTCAGACCAAAGTAATATTGGATTCGACAGACGGTAGCAACTGTTGAGGTGTGTTTTGAGGTGGCTAGTGGTGGCAATGATGCCTCCGATGCCAAAGTTAGAATTCCAAATTCGAAGGAAGAAGTGAAAGTAAAAAAGATTGAGTGAGTAACCTGCTTTTTCTTCGTCTCCAATTCCCCCCTCGCAAGGTTCTGTCCTCTTAGACTGCTATGCTGTCGTATTTAATGAGGCAACCCCTTGTCAACAACCAAATCTCCTGTCGAGATTCCCGCTTGCATACCATGTCGACGCATTTAATGCAACATGTCCACGCATGGTTTGTGTTGGGGCCCCACCCGCATCTATCCTTACCTGATCCTGCCTTGTTGAAGGTTGGGCCGGATTGGACACACTCTTGTCTCAGGCCCAGATGCTTTTCAGGCCTGCCTCTGAACAGGGAGTAATATCCCTTCCAAACATCTCCAACGAACCCGTCTGTCCAAACCGCCATGAACATAGAACAAATTTTTGGCATGCATGAAATGATGCAAACGTCCTCTTTTTTATTTTTCCCTTCCCTATATCTTTATGTTATTTTATTTTCAGTCCGACCGGTGCTGACGTGGCAGCAGGGACGTTCCCCCCGCCCTTTTCTCGTCTCATGATCTATCTCCTTAGATCCCACTCTTCCCCTTTCCTGGTTCCTCCTGATCTGGTATTGCCCCTTGGGGTTTTTTTTTTTTTTCACATTTTATCCTTTCTATTTTTCAAATTTTAAATTCTTTTTCCCTATTCACTTTTCTCGTTGTTTATTCTATAATTTCTGTCTAGGGTTCGCTTTCCCGATCCTCGTGCTAATTTTCAATGGCCGCTCCACCTGCTAGAGCTCGAGCAGATTACGATTACCTCATAAAGCTCCTTCTGATCGGTGATAGCGGTACGCTCTTTCATTTCTATCCTTCGGAATCTATAATTTCCTTGATTTGGAGCGTGATCTTGATTTCACATATTAAAAAGAGGGAAAAAAAAAAAACGATTCCGTTTCAGGTATGATTCGACATCTGCTCCTTTTTTGAGATAAGTTGCACAATTATCATCTATGTATTTTCGGTCCTTTTTTTTTTTTTTTTATCATCTTAATCTTACATTTCAATTGTGGTCCTTTTTCTAATGGAATGGACATGGAACCTTGACATGTGGTGTGAAATGCATTTGAGATTGATTATTTGGGGAAGGCTAATTGTAAGCTAGGCAATTTGTTTGTTCAATGGGCTGTTTATTAAGTATGCACTTTCGAAAACTGAGTTTGGTATCGACTCCAAAGTACCCCTTTGGCAGAAATTTTTATACTATTTGATTTCAGCGCAGTGTAATTAAAAGGGTGACTGAGAAGTTAGAATTAGAGCTTGAGAGATGCGTGCAGACGCTGTTGGATTGAGGATGATAGGTTTTGATGTAAGTCTGCCCTTAGGAAATAATTAAAAGAATGACATTTGTCATGTTTTCCCAAGAATGCCAAAAATTCTGTGGTGCACTTTGTTATTGAGATTCAGTTGATTGCGGAATTTCACTATTTTGACCCACTTCAATGCTTGCTGTGCTGAGGACGGCCAAAATTTTGTTTGAATCTTTTCTCATTGCATGCATCCTCGTTTTTTTTTCTAGGGTTGACTTCCATTTCTATTTCTTGTTCTCCGTTTAAGATATTCAATGTCAGCCACTTAGCTTTTTACGTGGGAATAAAGGGAGATGGTCATTGAAGGGCTCTCGTTTATATCTTGAATATTTCAAGTTAGGATCCTGGATAACTATACTTGTACCATTTTTATGTGACATGGCAGGCGTGGGTAAGAGTTGCCTTCTTTTGCGTTTCTCGGATGGATCGTTTACCACTAGTTTTATTACAACCATTGGGTAAGTGTTTTATTCAGTTCTGTAGATATGCAGAATTTTCTTTTTGTTTCTCAGTAATTGGATTCTGATGTCACTAGGTTGGATTTTCTTTGACAGAATTGATTTTAAGATAAGGACCATAGAACTTGATGGCAAACGAATTAAACTTCAAATTTGGGATACTGCTGGTCAAGAGCGGTTTCGAACAATTACAACTGGTTAGTATTTGGCATTTAAGATGATATCAGGTAGGATTGTGAATGTAATCTGATGCTATTTTTATGGTCTTAACACATTATGGGTAGTGCAGTTTCATATTGCATTTTTTTGCGGGTCATCAGAAGTTTTGAAAGACTTGATTTTGTATTCAAACTTGTTTTTGACGTACAAATATGGTATTATGATAACATTGCAGCAGGAGCTGTGTTTGCATATATATAATAATGTTTTGAAAAAAAATTAGCATTTTTGTGATATGTTTTGTTCAAAGATAATATTTGCATGGATTTAAGCCAGATCTTTTCTGTAGTTGATAAATACTTTCCTTTTTTTATTGATCACATCATGTGAGTGTTGTCTGCCATGATTTTAAGTGCTAGAAGGTTGATTAACTATTCCTTTCATCTGCAGCGTACTATCGTGGAGCCATGGGTATATTGCTTGTTTATGATGTCACTGACGAGTCATCTTTTAACAGTAATGTCTTTCTTCACTATCAATATCTGAAGATGCCCTGATTATATTGGTCCCTCTTCTGCTTTAATGTATATTTCAAATTGAATGAGTTATTTTCCATTGAATTTTAGACAGTAGTGTTGATACTTGACATCCTTCCAGAGCTTCCTATACTCAATTAATGGTGGGCATTTTAAATGATAATTAAACTAATTTGTTTAACATTCAGACATTAGGAATTGGATTCGTAACATTGAACAACATGCTTCTGACAATGTCAACAAGATACTGGTTGGTAACAAGGCTGATATGGATGAAAGCAAAAGGGTCAGTCCTCCTCTGACTGTTTATTAGTTTGCTTGACTGACATTGATTTTCAGTTGACAAAAACCTTATTTTCAGGCTGTTCCTACCTCAAAGGGCCAAGCTCTTGCTGATGAATATGGAATCAAGTTCTTTGAGACAGTGAGTAACATTTGTCACTTATGTTAAACTTACCGAACAAGTTGGTTTTGTCTTTCGTTCCTTTCTTTTTCTTCTTTTATTTCCCCTGAAAAAGCTTTGAATGGCAGAGTGCAAAGACAAATTTAAACGTGGAAGAGGTTTTCTTTTCAATAGCTAGGGATATTAAGCAAAGACTGGCAGATACTGACTCAAGGGCTGAGGTATAGTTTGAACTTTGAAGTCGCAATGGTGAAAAATAGATGAAATGCAAATGGGTTTTCTTTGCATGCCCATGTTATTTTCATTTTGAGTGACTATCTGTACCTTTGTCAACAATTCACACCTAAATAAAAACCCGGCATTGAACCCATGCCCAGATGAACTAATCCTTTTGTATTTTGTTCTAACGGAGTTTTACTTGTTTGATCTTTTCAGCCGCAGACGATTAAAATTAGCCAACCGGATGCGGCATCAGGGGCTGCTCAAAATGCACAAAAATCAGCTTGCTGTGGATCTTAAACAAATCGTGTGGCAGATGGGGATCTCAAGGATACAAATTCAGGGCAACCATTTTGATTGGAAAAACATATAACTATGTCTTCGGTTTGTATTGTTATTATCTTAAAATCACGGCTCAGTTGGCTGTGAATGGTAGATCCTCGTATTTTAATTATATATTATTTATTTACCATCGGAAGTATTCTTCTTGTGCTTGATAGATCTAAATAACAGTTATTCGATTGGCAATCGTAATTTTGATGCTCAGAGTTTATTAGTAGCTGCCTGCCTCTTTTCTTTAGTATTTCCTCGTACGGGTGGGCTCTGACTACGATGGAGTTGGAGTGCCCACCTCTGACCTTCGACTCCGACTGGGGTCGGAGGTCAAAACATCGACTCTGACTCCGGCTCCAATGAGTCGGAGTTTGACTCTGATCAGAGTTTGGAGCTCGGAGCTTCGATCGGAGGAGCAACTGGGCTTTTTTAGGCCTAGTTGCCCTGTTGAGAAAATGGGCTCCGAATCTTCTATTGGCCCAATATTAACCCTTGTTTAATAATGTAAAAAAATAATTAAAAAATCTAATTACAAATAGCAAACCATAAATTTAAATTTAAAACTACAAATTGCAATAAATTTAAATTTATAGTACAAAAATATTGAATAATGTCATAGATTTCATTTAAATATGAATAGCCACAATGGCCAATGTCTCGCATCAGTCTTGGACAGTCCATGCATTTGAGTCGATGACTTGATGAGTCGATAGTGATTTCCAATTTTCCTGCATGAAATTTTAACTTGTATTGATCAGATGCACTATCTTTTCTTTAGTCATTTAATTATAAACTTCTAAACCATTAGGCAAGACTTCAAGTGATATTATGAACTCACCTCCACCTCTAACTCTGACGAGTTTTACATGATGGTAATCATCCCACAGTACGTCGATATCAAACTCTCAGTCATCCACAATTACTTTAGGGTTTATATCTAGGTCTACAAAATTATATAAATTATAAATTAAATAATGAAAACATAAAAATTATGTAAATAATCATTTAAAATCGTAAAGTTACCTGATTCAAGCCTATAACTCTCAGCATCAACGGTGTCTACTCCAATAAGCGTTGAACTTAACCAGTTCTGTGTGCAAAACGAGGGTCTCAATGGTGGTCGGAGACAATGAACTCCGATAAGCATCTAAGAAATGACCTCCAGTGCTAAACGTTGACTCAGAGGCAACCGTAGTGATAGGAATGACTAGTACATCCCTAACTATTCGGGAAATGATTGTAAACTTGCCAGAACTCACCTTCCACAAAATTAATATCTAGAACGTATCACTAGGTGTCTCGACGTCTTCTAGAAAGTAACGCTCAACCTCAAACTTACATTACATAATATTCTTTGATGCACGGTTTTGATGATACCATTGTAGCCGCAATAAATTTGAACTTTGTACATATGTGTCATCCTAAGAAAATGTTCCCATGTCCACGACATTTTTTTACTAGGTTGTGCTGGTGGATCGGCCTCAACATTCATCAACTCCTCTTTATTAAGCATATCTATGTCTTCTAGATCTATTGGGACTCGACTACTTGCACAAGAGGTAGCTGCTCTAGATGGGGTCTACCACCTCGAGCAAACAATCTGTGTGATGTTCGCTCGAGCGAAACTTGAGCGCCACTCAAGCAAATCTCACTTGGAACAAAAAATCCAATTTTTACAAAATCTAAATCACTTAATTCTTAAATTTAACAGCCTAAAAATCAAAATCATTGAAATGAAAACAACAAAGAATTTGAAATGAACAACAAATCATACACATTTCACAAATCACATTTTACAATTATACGGAGGAACAACAAATCTATTGGAGGAGGAAGTTAGAAATCATTCTTACAATTATTCCAGTGATGGCAGAGTTGCAGACGGCGGCTGAAGGTGATGGTAGTGGTGGCTGAACGTGAACTTCCTCGTGCGAAAGTTGAAAGTTGCTGTTATTGTGTGCGAAAGCTTCAAAGCTGAAACTTGAAAGTTGAAAGTGAGAGGGAAAGAAGCGGGTCCTGTGTTTTGGACCCCTTTCCTTCATGAAACGACGTCGTTTTGTTCATATGTTTTTTTTTTAAATAGTCGAAGTTTGGAGTTTGAATTTTGGAGCCCGCATGGGCTCCGACTTCCTTCGACTCTGACTCCGAATTCTGCAAACTCTAACTCCATCGGAGTCGGAGCCTCGTCAGAGCTCGGATGGAGGTCTAAGGGCTGAAATTTTGCCCACCCATATTTCCTCGATGTTCCTTTGAACTTACTTTAGTGAAGTTGTGATGGTAACATCACCCTCTAGTTCTTGGAAACAGGGAGGAAAAGAACCAGAAACAAATTCAGTCGGGAAGAGGCGTAACACATGAGCTAAAACACCCACCATTAGAAATTTAGAACTTCCCATCGGTTTCAGAAGGAAAAGGCATGCATGCACACCCTCTTATCGTTAAACCCTGTATCCTTCCTTCATAACTTGGGAACTGAACCATGCCAGAAATCCTTCTCCCTCCCAACTATGGTGGTGGCCGCCATAGCCCGATCAACTTAGTAGTGCCGTATTTGTTGCAACACTTGACACGTTTTAATTGGCGATGACATGGCAATCCGTTGAAGTTGGGAGTACTTGAATGAAAAATTACATCTTTAAACTTAGGGAGTAATTTGTAGGTTGCAGAGCAGGCCTCCATGTTGAATCCAATTGGCATAGGGTAGAGGTTATTACACTTCAATTCACCGCACATTGGGGTGTGGCCATGACCTACTCTGCAAGAGGATGGTCCGTGACCAATCCCCTCTAGAGTCGAGGGCTCGAGGTCGTGCCGTTTGTCACCCAACCCCACTGCTGAGATGCACTCCATCATCTGATACAATTATGAACAGACGAAAAATCGAATTATCATGTTGGTAGATTTATAATACGCACTCTGAATTTCATCATTCAGAAAATTCTGAAAGCCAAAAAACCCATGCATGCATCGACCTTTTAGCTTTTACTGTACGTACAGCTCCAACTTTAACTCTCTCTACCTTCTCGCTACAAAAGATAAACACAAAGAACAAAGGAAACCACTCTTCTGCAAAAGCTGAACTAAACCCTGTAAAAACACTGAACCTTATGGGCTTTTATCAAATCATCGGCTTCAAAAAATGTATATATAAGCACGCATGACTAAGAGCCCAGAGATCCAGCCACTTAAAAAAACTTTTCCTATTTATACTTTCACCATAAACATCAATGTATGCATTGATATCGCACCCTTGGCACTGCACTGCACGCCTGCCCCCCTTAAAATGTCAGGGAACACCGGCGGTTGTCAGACGTCGGATGCTTGTCGGTCTTCAGGTTGTCTGTCGAAGTCAGCGGTTACAGACCAAACTACACACTTTCTAATGTCTGTGGGCTGTGATCAGAGTTAAGTAAAAACCTGGACGAGGGGATGTCCACGCAGCATTGTGTATGGGGATATAGCAAAAGTTCTTCGGCTTGGATTTTGGCCGCACAACAAGACAGCATTTACTGATAGTTTGTTCATGCAACTTGGTGGACGTGGGTGCTGTGCTGGTTTCCTTGCTTCTGTTTCACTACAAGAAAAACGAGTATTTATAATGAGAATGATTATTTATGACGAAAATACCCATTTCAATAAGAAATAGTTATTTTTGCGGGAAATTACAATTAAACAGTTTTCTTGTAGTATTTGCAGCGTCAACTTTAACCGCGAACAGTGAATAGACTGGTCTGTGGTCTGAAAATCTGGACTCCCCTCTCAAATACAGGATTTGTTTTAGTCCTTCTCCCTTCCACAAAATCCTGTCACACCTATCAAGATCCAAACAAACCAATCATTTTTTCATCAAAATAGGTATCAATCTTTCTAATCTTAATTACTAATTGGATAGAATAAAACCAAGTGATTAAGTTGTTCATAAGACAAAAATGCACGTTCTAACTAATTTATTAAACTAAAGTTCAACTTGCATGAGGTTAATAATTAATAATTATAATCGATACTAGATTGCAAATATAGTGAATGAAAGCATCTTATGTGACGGTGACTGGTTTTGAAAAATGGTACAGATTGATATTGTTTATAATTATTTGTCTTAATAACAGAAAATATTTAATAAAAAATCTCTCTCTCTTTCCTATTGCTTGTCTTCTGAGTTCTCTCAATGGATAGAACTGTACTCGAAAGATATTCAAATATTTACCTCACATCTAAGTATCCAAATGGGCAGGCAGCTAGCTTAGAGGTTGGATATATTCCACCCCGATATATTCGTCACCACAAGATCAGTCCTACTTATTTTATTGAGTAATGCTACATATAGTCGTAGAGTGCGCAAGTGTCGTGCAATAACTTTAAAAAAGAGTGGGGTCCATTATTAAAAAATTAATTTTTTTTTATGTGGGTCCCGTATTTATTTACTTTTTTCAAAATGATTGTATAGCACTTGCATACTCATAACTGCAACTACTATTTCTCTATTTTATTATCTCTGCCTAAACAAGAAGAAAAGAAAAATCTCTCTCCCATCCACTTGTAGATAATAATATTCATGAAGCAAATAATGCCTCTCTGAAGTTGTATTAATTGTATTATATTGACTAATTCAGTTTTGATAAATGAAATGTGTAAACAACGCCACGCAATAAGAACAAAATACTACAAGACAACCGCTAGAGTATATACAACACTGCTGACAGCAGCTGAAGTCAACCAAAACTGTGCAGTTGAGTGAAGTGACCGCAGCACAAGAATATCTAACGATATCAATGAATTAAGGCAGCTTAATTTACATGGCTATGCCGATCGATTGCCGGTCTTAAAGTGTCTTGTTTTGTTCTTCTATGTTTTTTCTCCTTTTTCTGACGGATTCAACAAAGCCCATAGCAAAGAGAAGGGGAAAAAAAAAAAAAAAAGCAGCGGTGACTATAATATAGGAATATATATAGAAAGAGTAATGATAGTTGCAGTCATGAGTCCGCAAGCGCCGTGCAATCATTTTGAAAAAAATGAATAAATACGAGACTCACATTAAAAAATAATAATTTTTTAATAATAGATCCTACACTTTTTCAAAGTGACTGAACGACACTTGCGCACTCTACAACTATATGTATCATTACTCATATAGAAAACTTCCTAACAAAGAGGAGAAGATCAAGAGAAACGAAGGTTTGGGATTTTACCAGGCAGGGGTGCGTCGTTTCTCTTTAGAGTCCGATGTTTGGACACTATAACTGTTAGAATTGGGGAGGTACTTGTAAGTTGGAGCAAAATATATCCTCCCCTCTTCCCACCCTTTAAATACTCGACCAGCTCTCTGTTCTATCCCTAGCTGCCAACATAATTTAATCACCACGTACATTAGATTTGGTCAAAAACAGGCTTTGTAATGGTAATATATATGTTGGTCTTTGAGGGTAAATTCCAATTTCATATGCATCCTATGAAAATAATCCAAAATCAAATGGAGAAGAGCCTAGGGCAAATATGGTCAAGAATATTCTGCTAGCACGCTAACTAACCTGATCCTTATCTAGAAGTGCTTGCCAATCATGATTCTCTAATAGCTCATGGGTGTCACCACAACCAGCTGCAAGCCGATAATTCAAATCCCCAAGCCAAATAATCTTGCTGAATAGAAAACAAAAAATGACAGTCAAATGCTTTGAAAGATATTTTATAGGGAAAGAGGGCAGCAACTCATGCATGAAAATTTTGCCTCTAAGAAAGTCATAAGCCAGATAATTTATTTTCAGTCGTTCAAAACAGTTGAAAAAGACTGATAAAGTGAAGAATATTAGACCTAGCTTGGCCAAAAAGGTAACCATATATATATATAGAGAGAGAAATACTATAGCCACAAAAGAATTACACAAAAGTAAATTTACAAACTGACGTGACTTAATGCAGTGTGTCAGATTGTTAAATTACTTTTAATGTAAAGTAAATCTAATAGATCACATGAAATCATGTCAGTTTGTAGATTTATTTTTTATAATACCTTTGTGTTTGTAGCAGTGCGTCATATATATATATGTTTATATATATAGGTAATTAGATAGATATATAGCTATATGAAAATGGACTCACTCATGCTCCAATATTGTATCAGGAGGAAGTAGTTCTTCAGGACCTTTAGCTGAATGAAAAAACCTTGTTTTCTTCAAAATTTCTGCGACGTCTGAATTTCTTCTGATCTCGTCACCATCTTTCTCCCCGGAGGTCAAGTGGGTGCACACAAAGCAAAATGTCGTTTGGTACAATGTCATGCTGATTGATATTGAGCCCTATTAACAACAAAAAATAAGAATATAAAGGATATCAAAAGGACAGTCTGTAGAAATGACAATCAGACAACTTTCTTGAGATTTCAATATAAATCGGAACATCATATAATTTAACTGCTATACTAATGCAGGCCGAGATTTCTCTCCACTCAAAGATTTTGCAGACTTCTCACAAGTCTAGAATTACTTGCGACATTCCTCACTCCTGTTCACTAACAAATGGCTTCTTTAACACGATTGTTAATCCTATTTTTTTTCTGGAGTGGTAGGTTTATGTGCGGTGCCAAAAATGGCTTCTTTAAGGCATTGTTTGTTTTCATAAAATATCTTATCTCATCTCATTTCATCATTACAATTTTTTTAAATCCTCACACAAAATAAAATAAATAATTCAATTTTTTCAAATTTCAAAATAAAAATAATATTAAAAAATTTATTCTAATAATATTTTATTCAACTATTAAAAAATATATTTTAATAATATTTTATTCAACTTTTTAATTTTAATCTTAACTTACCTCATCTCCAAACAAGCCACAGCTAGCTAGCTCATACGTAATGGCGTAATGGTTACAAACCAACACTTCCATTTAAACCATAATCATATTAAAGGCTGTCTGATCAAAAGTCTACCCGAGTATGTCGAGTAGAAATCAATAACGCAAAAACCCACTTCATGCATATTTCAGTACTTTCTCAATTGAAGTTCTCAAATTCTTACGTCTGTCATAAATGTCTTGTCTGACTCTGGATAGGTAGGTGAAAAGGAATTTAAATAGCTAACCTTGTTCCCAAGATATCCCATAAGGCCTCTGCCGACGCAGGAGACCTTCGTGTTTCGAACGTGCTTGTAAAGATCCGTTCGAACCCACACGCACAAGAAGATTCCAACCATCTGCTTGCTCGCCGCCAGACAGTAACGTCGCTGAGGGGGACTGTTTCGTCTCCCCGACCTGAAAGTTGAGGAAGGCAAGAGACCCTCCCCATACCTTCCATTAATCGAATTTGAGTTTACCATTTCATGGAAGTCCTCTTTACCAAGTTCGTCTTCTAAGGAAAGCAAGTCTGAGAAGCTGAGTCTTGGTTTCAAGCTCACACGCTGGTCACCTTGCGGCGGATGCTCCGCGCCTGAGCCATTGTTGTTACATTGGGAAAGCTCGGGGTCATTCAAAACTTGTCGAATCATGGAAAGCCACTCTGTAGCTGGACCGTAGTCTTCTGCGCCCAATACGTTCCCCGCATTTAGAGGGACGATTTCTTGGAACCTACTTTAACCAAAAAACACAAAAAGAAACGACCTAAAGATCTTGTTTAAAAATTGCTAGATATACAAAAGTATCAGTAAAAATAAATTTTAAATTAAAGTACTTATCTGATATGCTGGTATCTTTTATAATAATCAGTATTTTACAATTTAGTATTATAATAAGATTTGTTTAGATAGTAAGATAAGATGAAATGATTTAAGATAAAAGTTAAAAATTAAATAAAATATTATTATTATTTTGAGATTTGTAAAAATTAAATTATTTATTATATTTTATTTAAAAATTTTAAAAAATTATAATAATTAATTGAGATAAGGTAAATTGAGCGTGCTTTTAAAACCAAACAAGCTAAGCAACTAGAGAACTCTGTTTGGATCCTACCGAGAACGCTTGGGTTGAGGCGGGTGATGAGTCTTGGGTGCATGTTAATAATAAACTGTTTGTATTTCATGTCTGCTGCTCAACCCAATTCGTCAAGTCAAATTTGTGTAATGATAAAGCTATTTAAGTTATCGTTAGAATTTAAAAATTAACACGAAACAAATATATTAAATTATCTTCTGTATATCATCTATCTCTTCTCATGCCTCAAATTTAAATAACAACTAAAGAAAAATGATAATATGTCTATCAAATATGCTCATAAGATATATCTACTCATATATTTTTATTTTTTAATAGTTAAGAAAATGACTAAATTTATATATTTTTTAATAATTAAAAATGTTTAAAAAATAATTAAAAAAAACTCATTTGTACTAATGTTTGCATTTAATGAATACATTTAAGTTGCGATTGAGTAGTGAAATGATCTCAGATATTTTGTAAATAATAAAAAATAATAGTAATAAAATATTAAATAATAATAAAAAATAATAAAAAATAATAATAAAATAATAAATAATAATAGAGTATTCTCATAATACTTTAGTATCTAAGCTGGCCTCTCGTCACTCAGTCATTCTCCAAAAAGATTCGATTTAGAAACATAATTCAGATAAGATGAGATAAAATATTTTAAATAGTGAGACATCTTGAGTTAAGATGAGATGATATAGTTTGTAAAAAAATTTATGTTTAGATATTGAGATGAGATTAAATAATTTTAACTTTTTAAGATTTGAAAAAGATGTAGATTCCACGATATTTATAAATTACTCGAATTCTTAAGATTTTGCATTGCTTATATACTGTTTATGTCATATTATACTGTTTATTTACTATTATAACCTATTTATTGTCAATTTTATCTTATTTATTTATTATTTATTTAAGTAGATGTTTTTAAAATTGAGTTAAATCATAAAATACTATATTTTGATAGGTAAAACTCAGGCACCGTATAACCTATATGAGATATTTGATAGGCACTCCGGTATCGTACAGTCCAATGAGATATGATATGCTCTTGGCCATTCAGACCTAAATTTTTTATTTTCGTGAATAACAAGATACCAATAAAGGCAGTGTTAAGTGAGGAGATTTATTGGAAAAGACAGAAGATTGTTGTCTGTTGTCCAAGGAAGTTACTACAGTGTCCTAAGGGAGGGCAGAATACAAATAGCACGGCTATAAATAAATCTCATTCTCCGCACATCCTATATATATATATTTTTTTTTCTTCCTCAACACAGTATATTGCAGCTACAACGGCTGATATAAATAATTTTTCGAACACAAAACTAGCAAATGCTATGATAGAGATCCTTGGCTGATGTCTGTCTGTCCGTCTTGTTATAGTTAAAAAAGACAAAAGGACAAGCAAAAATTGCATTACCCAATAACGTAGATGTCAGCTGATGGGGTGGACCTCAGCCAATCTCTCAAGTTCAACTCTTCTTGTGGCGATTTCCCTCCAACATTCCATGTCCCCACAAACATCCTACACAATCCCAACAATTCCCATTCATTACTACCAAGACATCATGGTACCCAGATAGATCTAATTCAACATTAATTTCACCTTTACCTGAGGTTTACTGGTTCTGTGGCAGCTGCTACTTCCGGCTCAAATCCTGACGCATTGTTTGCCCCCATCAACCAGACTCCTAACAAAATAAAGAGAGAATCAGGGGGGGCCTTGTAAGTCTACCCGATGATCCCAAGTCATATCCCTTTCTCATGTCCAATCATATTAAGGAGCCGTTTGGATTCATAAATTAAGATAGATTGAGATGATTTATAAATAATAAATTAAAAATTAAATTATTTATTATATTTTATATAAAAATTTAAAAAAATTATTTTAAAATTTGAAATAGTTAAATTATTTATTATATTTTGTATAAAAATTTATAATGATGAGATAAAATAAGATGAATTAAAATAAATTTTGAATTTCGCCATTGATGGCTCTGTAAAAAGACCAGAGCAGCACGAAATGATAAAAACTGCCACTGCAGTCTGCACAGTAAAATACCTGGAAAATCGTTCGGAACGACGACGCAGCAGTCCTGGTCCGCGCAGCAGCTACTCCTCCTCCTCCTCCTCATCTCCGTTTTATCTAAATTGAAACAACTTCTTAATCCAAAACCGAAACCAGAAACATGGCGGATATGAAACGTAGACGTTTGTGAAAACATAAAAAGAAAAGTGTAAATATATATACACATATATTTACTCGGAAACTCGAAATTTAGTTACCTTTTATCGAATAACAATCGGCGTGGAACTCTTCCCCTCTGCTCTGTATATTCAGCCATTTTCTCACGACGATTTTTGTCCACGAAGACTGCTGTAAAACATTATCCTGTTTTAGTATGCCGATATATCGCCGGCAAAACGATGTCATAGTAAGAGATCAATTCCGTACCTCGGAGATCCGCCCAAGTTCAGTTCTCATTGCGCCACCGTGCGATCGGTGATTCACTGTGACTGAAACCGAATCATAATCAGCCCTCAATCAACGAAATAGTCTCTGAAACGAGAAAGTGATTTCAATGTAGATTAGAACAAATCCAGGTTTTATAAGACAAGATATTTTCGCGAAGAAATCAATTGAATACTGGAAGTCTCCATTAAAAACAAAATGGGTGACTAATCAAACACCCAGAGGGGTTGCAAAAACATATTTTTATTGAGATTCTTTCGGATAAGAGAAAACAAGTAATATTTAGATAAACGGCAATATAAAAGACCCAGTTGCAGGGAAAACGGAGACAGCTTCTGAGAGTAATAAGAAAGGGGAAAAAAAGAAAAGAAATGTTCTGAATATAATATAGAAAGTCGCCAGGTTCATCCTTTTGACCGGGGAGTTTTTCTTGACAAACATCAGTTTTGCCCCTTTACAGAGAGGAAGACAGAGCGAAAGATGAAGGTAAACTACCCAAAGAAGGGGGCATTTTTCCTTTCTTAATATCTTTTAGCCAAGGAAAAAATTTCGGTCAAAAAGATCTCCTTTTCGAGTTTCTTCGACTCACAGAAATTACCTACTGTCAAGCAACAAAGTATATGTACATGAAACTAGGACATTGAAAACCCAAAAGAAGCAGAAAGCAGATCAAAATGCCGATGTTTATTTAACTATTAGCATTCTTATTGGATTGATCAAATCTATCTTTAAAATTTAATCAATATCATATTTTTTATATTTATTTATTTTATTTAAATTTAATCTCTACGTTAAATTAGTTATTCACTTTCTATATAATAATAAAATATTATTAAATTAATAATTTTTTTATTTAATTTATTTGTATCACATTTTATAATTCTATCAATTTAATATTAATAATAATTATATTCTAATTAAATTAATATTAAAAAAATCATATTTTCAAATATCATTTAATGTTAATAACAAATAATTGAGATTAAACTTATCTAAATTTCTTATTCACTAACCAAAGTAGAAAAAGAGTTACGGGTGAGAAATATTCCAATGTTTTATTCCGTTCCTGTGTATGTAGTTGGAGTGAGAAATTAATATTTTAATATTTAGTGAACCAATTGTGGTTATCTATATTTAGTCAATCACTGTAGTAGAAATCTAAATTATTTTAGAGATGGCCAATTCAATATAGAGTCTTTTTTTATATAAATAATCTAAATTTTAGTTAACCTCCTCATTGGCCCAAAGCCGAGGATGCTCTTAAGAGATAATGGATTCGAAGTGAGATATACGCAACAAAAAGATTGAGATCTTGACGATACTGGTTAACTAGTCTGGGTGTAAACAAAATAGAGTAGCCTCTGGCTACATTTGAACGTGAGCTGATCTGAGTTTAATATTTTATGAATAGTAATGAGTTGAGATAGTGAAATTAGTTATATAAAATTTATCTAAAATAAATTTAGATATCAATACGAGTTTAATACTATTGATGAGAACTTGAAAAAGATATGAAGCCCACCAATGATTGTAAAGTTATTATAATGATTGAATAATTAATTTATTAAATCTTTTATTAATAAATAAAATGAATCAATCATAAATTCCTTCATGTAAAAAAAATTACACTAAAATAAAAACAAAATAAAATAATTATTAATAAAATTATAACAGGATTATATCCACATTTTATTCTATTATTTATTTATATATTATTTAATTAACGATAAAAAAACCCATGTAATGTGGAAGAATTTTTTTTAAAAACATTGCCAGCAAATTGAACTTCGCTCGATTCAGCACTGTCTCTCTCACTTGACCTGGCTCTTAGCCGCTCGAGAATCGAGCTGGAGAAATTTGTCTCCCGCTTGGGAGCCGAAATGCCTTTTGGTCTGTAGGAAAGAGAAATAGAGAGAGTCAATGAGTCCCACAAATTAAAGAGAAATAAAGAGAGATTGTCAATGGGTCCCATAACATCTTGAGAGGAAATAGAAATAAAGTGAGAGTTCAGTTACATTTTACTCGAGAGAAAATGCCAGTGGGTCCCACGAAATCTCAAGTGGATCATCAACTCATCTCAACTCATCATTATAATATTTTCAAATTTCAACACAAAATATAATAAATAATTCAACTTTTTCAAACTCCAAAATAATAATAATATTAAAAAATAATATTCTAATAATATTTTATCATCTCAATTCAATTCAACTCAACTCAACTCAATTCAACATCCAAACGCAGCCTAAAAATACTTTAGGTATTTTCAGGTATTGAATACTTCAAAAAACCAGGTATTTTCATAATACTCAACTACTATTTATTATTATTCGATATTTTATTATTACTTTATTATTATTATTCACAACTTTTCTCGACACTTCTCACTACTCAAACTATTTTAAGTGAAAATTTAAGTGTGTTTAGATGTTAGATGATGTCCAAAATTGAGCTGAGATGCTCATAACATCCAAACCAGCTCTAAACCAAAATGAATAATGATAGGGTTATTATCCTATTATTACTTATTTACTATTCAATTTATATTTGATTTTTTTTTTAAAATTTTTTATTTTACTTAATGATTAAGAAATTGAGTATTAGTAAAGTTATATATTTTTTAATTTTTTGTAGTGATTAAAGATATTAAAAAAGTACTAAAAAAAATAAAAAAATAAAAAGACTTGAAATGTACTGGAATATGAAACGGAAAGTCATTCACAAAGATCAAAGAAAAAGGAGAAAGGACATAGTTCATAAAAGAAAAGCGGGACAATGAAACGGAGAAATAACGAACGTAGTATAATGTATTTCCGGAACAGGGGGTCAACAACATTGCTAATTAGGGATGAATTTAAGAAACTTTAATGGAAAAGAAAGATACAATCAAGACTGGCAAAAAGCAGCAATAATTACACAAAGATGATATTTAGTGAGAGCAAAGACGTCAAACAAATCCAGAATAAAGGCCTATTTATTTTCAGAGATGAGATAAGATGAGATGAGATTAAAATTAAAAAGTTAAATAAAATAATATTAGAATATATTTTTTAATATTATTTTTATTTTGAAATTTGAAAAAGTTAAATTTTTTATTTTATTTTTTGTAGAGATTTGAAAAAGTTGTAATGATGAAATGAAATAAAATGAGATGAGATGAGATATTTTTCGAAAACAAACAAGGCCTAAGTTGACCGTGTTAAAATGCAGCGATTCGCATGGACTTACACGAATCGACAATAGACGTACGGAGATGGGAAGAATTTACAGAGAAGGATCGAAGTAAGAGAGCAAAATGCAGAACAAATTAGTGTGGGGGAGTTCCTCGTAAAAGGAAAAAAAAGTTGTTGGTCCTATAATTTGCAAACCGAAAGAAAAAACGATGGAAAGAGTCGAACTTGGACAGAGATTGGAGAGAGAGAGGAGACTTGAAACTCAAGTTCTTTTCGGTGGTTTTTTTTTTTTAGTAAAATTGAAAAGATTGAGGGGGCTTTTTCAAATAATTAAGAGGTATTTTCAAAATACGAAATAATTGAGGGGGCTTTTTTAAATAGTATGTAGTTTTTCCGTATGGTGAAAATATCCAATAATTTTCTAGTACTTTATGTTCCATATATGGTGATGATGTTAGGGCATCGATAGACGATATCAAATTCGACAGTGTAATCTTTTTTAAAGCATTTTTTTTATATTTAAAAAAATTATAAGATAATAAAAAATACAATACTAAAATATAAATAAACATGATTTTAAAAGTTAAAAAGAAAAGAAAATACTGTAGGACATGTGGGAAGTATCATTTTTCTTTGTACAATGAAACTAGGTCTTAGATCAGTGGCATTGGACTAGCTAAATATCAATGAAATATAAAATATAAATAAATTTTAGATTTGTGACCTGCATTAGACTAGTAAAAAACGTTTAGCTTAGATTTTGAGTTACAGTAATTCTAAAGGCCTCTCCAAACTTGGAGAGATACTGTTCATTCATTAACCCATATTTTATTCACAAATAATCAATAACGATAAAACTATTTACCACGTTTTCTCTTTTATTTTTTTATTTTTTTCTCTTCTCTCTCCCTTTCCCTCCATTCCTCTCGAGCCCGACACACTTTCTCTCCATTTCTCTATGTTTCTCTTCCTTTCTCTCGAGCCCAATACTGACTTTCTCTCGTAAAGCTTCATCCGTCAATGGATTTCTCTTCTTTTCTCTTTTTTTTTTTTTTTTTTTTTTTTTTTCCGTTTCGTTGTCCCTTTCTGTCTCTGTCCAGCCATTGTCCTTTCGTTGACCTGGGTGAAGGACCAAACAGCAGCCCTTTGTGTTTATTCTACACCAACAATTGGCAGTTAGCTTCCTTCAAGCTTGTGCTACGACGCCTTCTGAGGAACTTCGATCCAAAGCCCCAGACTACCTCTCTGAGATTGTTTTTTTCAGTTTGAATATATGCAAGGGTACAAATTTCTGAAATTTCCCTTTGATCTTACTTGATTTTGTGCTGATCTTTGTTGTTGTTGGTTGTATTTTACTGATTTTAGTGGTTGTATTTCAGTGGTTTTCTTTTAGGTTCTAATTTTGTGTTTCTTGAAATGATAATTTCGAACGACAGAGTTTCTTTAAAACCAAAGCGTCAACACACAAGGGAGGCTAAAGGATAATGTTGACAATTACACCTTCTGTCAAAGTTTTGTAGGAATCCACTCAAATGTGGGACAAAATTTTAGATTTTTATTATGAATATAAAAAACTAAACATAGTGAACCGTTATGTAGGCCCTTTGATGAATCGTTGGTTCTGTATTCAGAAATGCATAAATAAGTTTTGCGCATATTTAGTACAGGTAGAATCATTGCACCCGAGTGATGTAACAGAGCAAGACAAGGTATATAGTCATTTTCTTTAATTATGCAATTATATAGTAAAGATTTCTGAACTAACAATATTCCTTCACTTTTGTAGATTGAGAGGCAAAACTTATGTACAAAGAGATGGAGAAGAAGAACTTCACAATGGAGCACGGCTGGTGTCTTCTGAGACACCAACCCAAATGGTAGCAACACATGATGACCCTTGGTACAAGGAGAAGGTCACACGATAAACATCCAGCCATTGAGCAGGAAAGTCAAGTTGCGGGCGACTCTATGGAGGAAAATGTGGAGGTTCTTGGTGAGAGACCCCTAGGCAAAAAATGCTGAGAAAGAAAGGGAGAGGAAGCGAAAGTCCTAGGAAGGCTATGATGTCGGGATCAACATGGCTTTAGCTTGAATGACCGACGATAGACATTGGGTGCATGGTAGAGTGAAGAGTAGCTGTGTTAAAGGCAGATTGCGATAGATGTGCTGAATTTGAACTAAAGAAGAAAAAGTTCGAGACAAAGATGGGGAGATTGGATATTGCTGGCATGAATGCCATGCAACAAGAATACTTCCTTAATATTCAGAGGGAAATTTTAGAGGCATGGAACTCGCTGGACACCTTATGGAGCTGTGTAACTGGCTGGATAGATGTGGGCTAGAGAAATATGTGGCTGTGGAGCAACTAAATGTGTCACATTTTTATGGATGAGATCAGGTAGATGCATAGTTGAAGTGACTTGTTTTTATTTTGCCTTATGAGATCTGGACGATTTATTTTGGTTGAAATGGATAATCTGGTTTTTGTATTTGACATCGATGATACACAACTTGTAAATGGATGAATAGGCTGTGGGTGTTTATATTGTAAATTTTTGTAGATTGGTGGGTTGCACTGCATTGCTGAAAGTGTTGTATTTTGAAATTATTGACAATGGACAAATATCATTCTTAATGTGTGTGCTAAAGTCCGTGTTATTATCTTGGACAGATTACTCCACAATTTCTTCATGGCTTTATTAAGTTCTTTTTAAACTTTAATTAGTAAACAAGGCTATATTATATCTAGATTTTTGAGGAAATGATTTTTGTAAACTGGGCTATATTATGTTGGATGATTAAGTTGAGGAAGAAAATAGTTGAGAAACAATAGTTTTAAGTAAAAATTAAATTATTAATTAATATATGAAGTTTATTTGCAAAATATAAAAAAAAATTAAAAAAAAAATTAAAATATATAATATTATATCATTATTTTGATTTTAGGATGGCTAACCCAATGTGGATTAACCTCTCCAAAAAATTTGGTTATAGGCAAAACCTCACGTTTTAGTCATAATTTGGACTTGGCAATGGCTAATGCTCTCATAGGGAGATCTATTGCCCATAATCATACTACTACCACAACAAACTTAACTTGCTTTGTCAGACTGCACGTTAAACCTCATTCTTCATCACGACACTCATAAATAATGATGCAGTGGGAGCCCAACTGGACTAATTAAGGAGTCGTTTATTGAGAAACAATTTCAATTTATCTCATCTCATTTTATTATAATTTTTTCAAATTTTCACATAAAATATAATAAACAACTCAATTTTTTCAATATTATAATAATCTAATAATATTTTATCCTACTTTTAACATTCATCTAAAACTATCTCATATCATCTCATCTCACTATCTAAACACTCCTAAGGTTACCATTAAAAAGGGTAAAAACCAAAAAAAAAAAAAAAAAAAAAAGTGTTGATGCAAAATAATATTTTTGGGAAAGCCTCTTTCGTTGTCGATTTGCAACCATTTTCAATTGATGCTGCATATTAAATTTGCTTAAAAAATGCAAAACAATTTGAAAAGGTTGTTAAGTATTGTTGATGTCGTGTTTCAATGCCCGAGCAACTTCATGGGGGCCCAATTCGTCCATCTGCTATTAGAGAGAAATGAGAGCTTCGGGGTGGTAGGAGACACCTCCGATGCTAAAGTTAGTGTGATTTTCTTATAAAAATTATGAATTGAAGTGTCAAAGTGTCTAAACCCCTCCCTTGGCTGAGAGATGGGGTATATATACTTGGTCGGGGCAATCCTCAGGAAAAAGATGGTGGGTGTGCCGATCTATACTCGGGCCGAGTGCCCCCGCCATCTCCCTATTGCGCAGCAGACCTGTCAGGCACGATCGTGGCTGCTATTGATACCCTAAGAGGCAGGTCATGGCGTGCCCAGCCTCGGGATTCATTAAATCCAGTGTGGCTCCTTGTCGTGGCGTGCTCGTTTCTGTCCCATTAAATGCGGCGTGGCCCCGATCAGGTGCATCCATCCTTTAGGCCCGTCTATAAGCCAGGTTCCAAAGACATGGACTCCCACTGAATGTCGATCAGAAGTGTGTCAGATAAGTCTGCCTTCCATCCCCTAGCCAGCGCATGTTGTCTGATCGTTTCACCTCCCAGGCCGACCTGGTCAGGCCCAGCCCTTGTCCTTGGGCCTTGAAACTGTTCAATCCTTGTGGGCTGGGCCTACTCCTCCTCGCCCAGCCCTGGGGATTACTCCCCTCATGATACCCCCTAAATTCTAAGCACACATGTGTGGTGGGATTCAAAACATCCTTGACGTGCCTTCCTTGGGAATGTACCTCGACTTCCGTTGTCTTCCCAACTTTCCAATGGTTAGGTTTGGAGGGGGCATTTTCCCACATCCTGGGTCCTGCATTGGCCCGTGCACCATACATGCTCGACGTGGCTTTCCACGTCTATGTAGATCTACGTCGACTGGGTTCCACGAGGCCATCTACCCACTTCATTTAATGTTTGCGTTGCCTTGGTTTCTACAGTCTCTCCAACTTCTTTACAGTTGAATTTGGTGAGGGCGTTTCCCCGCATCTCGGGCCATTTATTGGCCCGTGCACCCATCGTGGCTTCCCACATCTGCATGAATCCACGCCAGTTCCACGAGGCCACCTACCCACATCATTTAATGCTTGTGTCGCCTCAGTTTCTCCAGTTTCTCCAGCTTCTCGACGGTTAGGTTCAGTGGGGGCGTCTCCCAACATTCCGGGCCGTGTGTTGGCCCGTGCTCACCACGCATCCGACGTGGCTTCCCACGTCTGTGCAGTCCTTCATCGGTTGTGCTTCTCGTTGCCTCATTGTACATGCAGCTTTATATAAGGCCCCATTCCCTTTTCATTTTCACTATTGCTATCTCTCCCTTCAATTCCCCCATTGTTGTCGCTCTCTTCTTTGAGTTATTCATCATCGCAGCCTTCTTCGTTCCTCTCCTTTTCCTTCTCTTCCACCGTTTCAATGGCCCCAAAAGGTTTTATCGACGATCCTGGAGGTCCTAGGGCGTCGAGTGCCCACTGTGGATTCTGAGGGGATGGCGGCCTGTGTGGTGCTCTACCCCCTCATGTTCGTGAATGGGCTTCGCCTCCCATTCTGCCTCCCCGTTCGCAACGTTCTCAGCTGTTTGAAGTTGGCCCCTGCGCTGCTCCATTCGAATGCCTGGCGACTCCTGGTGGCTAGTTGCATCGTCTCTAGGAGGGTGCTCAATGATAGTTTTGAAGAGTACCCCAACTTGAAGGCTCGGGAGTTCTTGTCGGTGTACATTGTGCTACGCCTTGAGGGGAGTTTGTGTAGCTTCCAGATGTGCACGGCCGAGAGGCATATCGCCAGCCTTGAGTCATGCCACTAGCATATCAAGGACTAGTCCCAGAAGTTCATCTTTGTCGCAGGCTCAGGATGAGAGTACCCCAAGGGAGAAAAGGTCTACCAGGAGTTTCTTGTTTAGGCCGTTTGGTCGTACGTCCCCCTGTCCAAGAGCTTGTCCGTTAATTTGTCCTGGAGGGAGGAGGTCAGGCTAGTGATAGTGCTATCCTTGGTATTGACCCACCCTCACAACGTAGCCGTCCGACGTTAACATTAGGAGCTACTTGACCGTCTCCAACTACTCATTCGTGCTTGGTCGGGGCTTCTTGATCAATCCCTCATTGCCCCGGGGTCAGAAACGTCACTCGAATCCAGCCCACCCTCACGTCGCAACTGTCCGATGTCAACACCAGGGACTACTTGACCGTCTCCGATCGCTCATACGTGCTTGGTCGGGGCTTCTTGAGCGACCTCTCATTACCCCAGGGTTAGAAGCATCACTCGAATCCTCCCGCGGCTGGTAACAAGAGGAAGCGGTCAAAGGTGGCTCACGATGAGGTTGACAGGGAAATCTCAAAGCAGAGAGGGCGCGTCCTGGAGTGTTGCCAGAGTGACCAGGCCCCCCCTCTCCCCAAAGGGCATTGAGGAGTGAGGCTGGGGGGGTCTTAGCGCGTGCAGGCTGAGTGCCCAGAGATCCCGGTTACCCTTACCTGGGGAACTACTTCTTTCTTAGAGACGAATGAATTAGCTAATTTATTATTTTTTAGGGAAAGATCCGAACGAGAATAAGACATTTTGTTAATGTTGATGCCGTAAAAATTGCTCAACAGGTCGAAAAGGGAAAAAGAGTCATTCTAGGCTTAGGCCTTGTTCGGTGTTGTTTGGAGCCCCTGACAGTGTTCCAATGCGGCTGTACAATGGTGGGAGTACGTCCATGGCAGTGAACGAAAAATAAGTGTAGAGAAAAAAGAGATGACACCAAGATTTACATGGTTCAGTACCGGGTCTACGTCTATCGGGGTTTGGGGAAGATAAATCTATTATAATATTCTTGTTTACAGTCTCTCATGATCTCTCACATCTCACTGTACAGTGGTGATACTGTATATAAACTTACTAGAGAAGAGCTATTAACTGGAGCTCCCTGCATATCTGGTTTCGAAGGAGAAGCCGGAGAAGGAAAAACTCTTTCTGGAGAAGAAATACTCTGAAATGAGAAGAAGAAGAACCCTCTTTATTTGTCTGATTGCATTTTACCGTGTGTGCCCCCTACAGGTAAGGCCCAACCTTTGCGTGACTTACCGCTCCCCCCTTGACAGGCTCCAACATCCAACATACCTCTTGACCCCCTTGACAGCCCACTACTTCCTTCTAGCCCCACGTCCCCTGCTGTCCCGTAGCCCTTACTTTTAGCCCTCTCCACATGCCTTCTTGCCCCCTTGTCCCTTACTGGCCCAGGGCAAATATTTTTATCACCTCACAGTTAATATAACGTCTTTTCCATGATAAATACTTACTAGGAGTCATGACATAAACATGATGAGGCTCATCGACCACGGGTCCTCCAAAAAGTTGCGTCCATGATCCACCAGCTTTTATATAAATTACTGATATAAAAGGTAGGTTTTTTTGTTTTGGCTGGATTGATAAAAGGTCGTTACTGGGTAAGGTGTGGATTTTGCGTCTGCATTCATCTCTCTTTCCAATTTAATTGCCTTCTGATTTGATTGTATATTAAAATCTGACGCCAAATTAAGATCCCATTCAAGACTAGGATGTCACCCCACTACAACAAAAATACTTTTTAATTTAAAAAAGACATTTCTGTTGTAGTACTGATGTGCGGACTTAGACGAGAGATACAAGACATGATTATTTTATATCGTGCTCGCTATTTAAATCTATTAACACATAGTATAAAGTCCGTGTAGAAAATATTTTTTTTTATCCAATTGACATGCAATTTGAAAAATTATATCAGTGATGTGAAGGGCACCATCTTGCAAATAAAAATACCTATTAACAATCATATATATGCATGCCATAACGATAATTTACTTTACTTAGAAAGATAATGTTCTCTTCATTATATATATATATATATAATGAACTTAGGGTCTTACTTCCACTATAATTTAATGAATATATAAATGAAATAAATCGACTTAAGAAGTTTATAAAATGACGAATATGTTTATAATGAATATGTTTATAATTTAATTGGACCAATATGATTGGAATAAGTTGACACTATCAAACAACGAATTAGCGGGGATGGAGAATTAGACTCATTAGTTTACTTAAATTAATTGCAATCTTTTTATAGCATTTTTTTTTTTTGTTTGGTTTTATCTTTTTATAGCATTTGATTGGAATGAGAACTCGCGAGGAACTAAGTTTTGGCACCCAAACCACAAAGTTCATTTTATTATTGGTTCACATGCAATGCCATCCACGTCGTGCCATCACTTTTTTAAAAGAAAAATGATGACCATTAATTACGAAGGGTTTTATTTTAGAGATCATGCATCACTCTTTTAAACGAAAAATGATGATCACCGTGAAGGATTTTATTTTAGAGTTTTTCTATTATTAAATCGGTGTGTAAAGCATACCATCTACATAATTTAAATAAGAAGATTAATTGATTTATAAGACAAATTTTAAAACTTATTTTTCAAATCAGATTATGTCATGTAAATAGTATGTATTTTACTAGATGTGCTCTATACATCGACTTAATAATAAAAATTTTCTTTACTTTATTGGATTGGCTAAAATTTATTGGTATTTAACTAAATCTTAAATAACTAAAAAACCTTCCATTTTGACATTAGATTAATTATTCAGTATTCAATATGCATTTGAGTTATAATACCTAAAGGTGATACCCACATGGTGGGGAGTAGGGTAGACCTGCGGGGCGGGGTGGACCCTTCCCTGCACCCCAGCTGGCACCATGTGGGGGATGGTTTTGGAACCCTACACCTCGCCTAATCTAATGCTACCCATGGCCAATTGAGCCTAAAAACTATTTCTGGTTCCAAAAAATATTTAGACCCAAATTATCACATAATTAAATCGTAAATTAAAATTTATATATACAACAAAAATTTAAAATCTAATAACACAGTTTTCATATATAGGAGGCCAAAACAACAATAATCATACTTAAGTAATGTGTGACTGACTATATGTATGCAACAACTTGAATACAAATATATATTTATGTAAATATTTATAAATATATAGAAATTGTATATATTTATATATAAATATATACAATTTATTTATATAAATATTTAAAAATATTTTTTTTATATAACGGGGTGGGAAACTGGACGGGACCCTACTGAGATCATCCCGCTCCCCACCCTCGCATGGGTTGGCGGAATTCTCATATTACATATTTTCAAATCCCATTTTGATGTAATACATTATATCCATATAATAATATAATCTAACTTCATACTTGTTTAATTTACTCGTTGAATGAGAAGTAGGTTTCTTTTTTTTATTGAAATATAATCTAACTCCGCTATAAGGGAGGGCTTTTAATAAAATTGAAGAGAGTCACTTCTAGACATGTGACCTTCGACTATTTGAAAAAAAAAAAAAAACTTACTAGCAAGATACAGATATCGATCCATAGATGAAATATAGATCCTTTTAATTTGTTCTTACATCAAGTGGTCCAAATTAAAAAGACTTCATTAATTTGGTGGCAAAGATCACTTTTAGTGCCACTGAATAATAGAACAATCTGTAATCAAATATAATATTCATTAAAGTATGATAATTTTAAGTATATATTATGAATTACATAAATCATGTTTAATTTTCTTGGAAACTTCTCTTGAGTAGGAGCAATAACGGCTATATACGTGGAAAAACAAATTCATATATAGATGGTGGGTTTATGGCTGGCCCAATCTCTATCGCTGGAACATCCAATGCATGTTCGGGCCATTTGAAGGGCCAATTAATTTTATTAGGGGAATGATGTGTAGTGTGTTAGCAATTAATTAAATACAACTTATTAACTCTTCTAGTGACGCCAAGTGGATCGTTTCTTTTCTGCATTCATGTACTGATGTGTACATGCAGGAAATTAATGATTATTTTATGTATTAACCATATTATATTATAAGGCATTATTGGCAGCAAAGGTAACTCCTTTGGAATGTCCAATTAATCGTATTCTCAATCACCTACCCAAAGATTTGACAAAGCTTATTTCCTGATTAGATAATTTAAGAGATAAATATCAAAACCAAAAACTTAAAGAGTGAGTGTATTACGACAACGATTTGTATTTAACATTAATATAATATAGATGTTGAGCTGAGTTGAATTCTTTATGAATAGTAATGAGTTGAGATGGTGGAGTGAGTTTTGTGAAGCCTACTTATTGTTGAAGTCCCTGCCCCAAGCAAGTAGTCAACAATGACTGCTTGTTTATCAACCTCCAGCACGCAGCGCCCAACTGTCTATTGAATACATATTAAATGCATTTATAAGATAATGCGATATACATTCGCCTATAAATTGAAGCTCCATGCGAGAGTTTCAGACACACCTAAAAAGAAGAGAAAAGAGAGAGAGCTCGGAGAGCTCTGAGAGAAAAGAAGAGAGTTGAGTTGAGTAGAGTGTGATCCTCCTCCTCTGTAATATTTTCTTGTGTACCACTATTTAATTAGTGAAACTCTTTTCTGTGGATGTAAGCAGTTGCCGAACCACGTTAAATTCTTGGTGTCACTGAGTGTGTAGAGTGTACTCTTTTATTACTGCTTTTATCCCTTCCGCTGTGTTAAGTTCCCCAACAAGTGATATCAGAGCGATTGTTGAGAAGAGTTTTTACAGCAAACTTATTTTTAGTGTGTAGCTAAGTTTTCAAATTTGAGCATATCATTGTGTTCGTCTCATCGAGATAAGAAAAACGGTAAAAACCAGAGGCTGGAAGGACGCCGCACGCTCCACCATGCACAGTCTGAAGATCGGAGAGTGAGCCGACTCTCGGCACGTGCCCAGGAGAGGCCCGAGCGCGTGATCCCCACTCTCGACACGCGCCGCACGAGCTCTAGAGTGAGCCTTGCGCGTGAAGTCCACTTGCCTCACGCGCCCTTGACCCAAGAGAGGCGCATGAGGTACACGCGCCTACGCGTTCCATGCGCTCCAGTGAGGTTCTGGCGCGTGAAGAACGCACGCCTACGCGCTGTTAGTCGTGCCACGCGCTGCACGCGCGACAGTGTTCCTGTTTTGGTTCTTTTGCTCATTCCTTGTGCTATCTGAGTTCGATTTTGACGAAATAAGACTCGTTTCCAAAAAAATCAAGCGTTCGGGACATAACGGTGCTGTCCATTTTACGATATTCCATCTCAAAGATCTTGTACTTGCATTTTGTACTTAGAATCAATCTAAATCCATGGAGGATTCAGCATCAGGCGCCATAATAAAGCTGACTACCTCAAACTACAGTCTTTGGAGGCCTCAGATGGAGGATCTCTTGAACTGTAAAGATCTGTCTAACCTCTTGGAAGATGAAGGGAAGAAGCCAGATGAAGTTACGAGTCAAATATGGAAAAAGATGCATAAGAAGACTATTGGTCAGATCAGACAATGGATTGACCATAGTGTTTTTCACCACGTGGCCCAGGAGACAGATGCATATAACCTCTGGAAAAAGTTGGAGGATATGTATCAAGCTAAGACTGCTGAAAACAAGGCCATCTTGATGAGACGGCTTGTTAACTTGAAGTTGAAGAGTGACACCTCTGTTGCCGAGCACACTAGCAAGTTTCAAAACCTAGTTAACCAGCTCGGATCTGTCAACCTGAATCTTGGCGATGAAGAACAAGCTCTGCTACTTCTCAGTTCGTTACCAGACAGTTGGGAGACGCTGGTGGTCTCCCTCAGTAACTCTACTCCAGATGGCAAACTTACCATGACGATGGTTAAGGATGCCATGTTTAATGAGGAGGCCCTGTTTAATGAGGAGGCTAGACGAAAAGAGACAAGCATGAATCAAACTCATGTCCTTATCACTGAGAGTAGAGAAAGGCCTCGAGGTGATGATAGAGGGAGAAATGGAGGCAGAAACAGATGGAAGTCTCAACCACGTGGAAGGTCCAACAGTAACAGGATCCAGCAGACGGGTAACATGAAATGTTACCATTGTGGCAAAGAATGTCACATAAGGAAAAACTGCTGCAAGTTTTTAAAGGAGCAAGGTCAAAGCAGTAAGCTGAAGAAAGAAGATGGTGAAACCCTTGTCACTCTTTCGGGAGATGTGAAAATACTCTCCACCAGTGACAAGACGTGTCTGCACGTTGCAAGCCATGATGTTGAGTGGGTGGTAGACACAGCAGCATCATACCATGCCACTTCCCATAGTGAATTTTTCACTACATACAAAGTAGGAGACTTTGGTATGGTAAGGATTGGGAACACCAGTTCCTCGAAGATCGTGGGAGTTGGCGAAGTGCAGATAAAAACCAACGTTAGTTGCACCATGGTGTTGAAAGATGTTCGACACATTCCTGACCTTCGGCTCAACCTGATTTCGGGAACAGCCCTTGATCGACAGGGTTATGACAGCTACTTCAACAATGGCACTTGGAAGCTGTCACAAGGTGCCATGGTTGTCGCCTGAGGACACATTTGCGGTACGTTGTACAAAACCCATGTGAAGATTGGTTTTGATAGCTTCAATGCAGCGGAAGACGAGGCTTTACCGAATCTGTGGCACAAGAGACTCGGACACATGGGTGAGAAAGGGTTGGATACGCTTGAGAACAATGTTAAGCCCTTGTGAGTACTGTTTGTTTGGAAAACAATGCAGAGTCTCGTTTAATTCCTCTACAAAGAGAGGATCAGAGTTGTTGAGTCTGATACACTCTGATAAATGTGGTCCCATGGAAGAAGAGTCATTAGGAGGTAACAGATAAAGCTGTTCGTGCTGCCTATTACCTGATCAACAAATCACCTTCTGCACCACTGGAATTTGAAATTCCTGAGAAGGTTTGGTCTGGAAAAGATGTCTCTTACTCTCACCTGAGAGTGTTTGGGTGCAAAGCCTTTACACACGTATCCAAGGAGCTGAGACAGAAGCTCGATGTCAAGTCAACTCCATGTATCTTTGTTGGATATGGAGATGAAGAATTCAGATACAAGTTATGAGATCCAGTGACAAAGAGAATTGTCAGAAGTAGGGACGTTGTGTTCCATGAAAACCAGAACATAGGAACTGAAGCTTCCTCGATAGAGCTTAGTTCCTATACTCCACATCCTGCACCATTACAGTTAGCCACAGATAATGAGGATATGCAGGATCTAGATCCAGAAGCAGAAGAAGAAGCTCAGGGTGTCGAGTAGGGGAGCAAGAACCTTCTCCACTAGCAGTTGGTGTACCACCACAAGGGTTAGATGGTGATGAACCTCCTTTGGTTGATGAAGCTCAACCAAGAAGATCGGCAAGAGGCCGCCTATTGATTCCGTCGAGGAGATATCCAGAATCAGACTATATTCTGCTTACTGATGAGGGAGAGCCGGAGAGCTTCCAGGAAGTTCAAACTCATGCTGATCGAAGCCTATGGGTGCAAGCAATGCAAGAAGAGATGAGTTCTTTGCAGAAAAATCAGACCTATGAATTGGTGAAACTTCTTGAAGGAAAGAAAGCCCTAAAGAACAAATGAGTGTTCAAGCTGAAGAAAGATGGCCAAAGAAAGCTAATAGAGCGCAAGGCCAGACTAGTTGTCAAAGGATTCCAGCAGAAGAAGGGAATCGACTTTGACTAGATATTTT
The DNA here is from genome assembly GCF_004785595.1 of Juglans microcarpa x Juglans regia. Classification (NCBI taxonomy): domain Eukaryota; kingdom Viridiplantae; phylum Streptophyta; class Magnoliopsida; order Fagales; family Juglandaceae; genus Juglans; species Juglans microcarpa x Juglans regia. Next base: position 28,170,587 of record NC_054603.1, on the reverse strand, counting down.
TCCCGGTGGTGAAAATGATGTCAATCCGAGTCATACTCGGATTGGTAGCTAGCTTGAATTTGGAACTCGAACAGATGGATGTGAAGACAGCCTTTCTCCATGGAGATTTGGAGGAGGAAATCTATATGGAGCAACAAGAAGGGTTTGAAGCTCCAGGGAAAGATCACTTAGTCTGCAGGCTAAAGAAGAGTCTCTATGGCCTCAAGCAAGCGCCGAGGCAATGGTACAAGAAGTTTGACTCATTCATGATGAGTCATGGTTACAAGATACTTGTTGCAGATTAGTGTGTCTATGTTTAAAGGTTCCAGGATGACAAGTTTGTCGTACTCTTTCTTTACGTTGATGATATGTTAATCGTTGGTGAGGATAGGTCCAAGATTAACAAACTAAAGAAGGAACTATCCAAGTCCTTTGACATGAAGGACTTAGGCCCAGCACAGCAAATTTTGGGCATGAAGATTGTTCGTGATAGGAAAGTCAAAAGGGTGTGGCTATTACAACAAAAATATGTTGAACGGGTCATCAGACGTTTCAACATGGGAGATGCTAACCACTTGCTAACCACTTCAAGTTGAGCAAGAGCTCGTGTCATTCTTCAAAGAAATGGAAGCAGTCCCCTACTCTGCAGTAGTAGGAAGCCTAATATATGCAATGATTTGTACCAGACCAGATATTGCTCATGCTGTAGGCATGGTGAGCAAATTCATTTCAAATCCAGGAAATGATCATTGGGAAGCAGTCAAGTGGATTCTTAGGTACCTAAAAGGTACATCGAAGATGTGTTTGTGTTTTAGGGAGCTAAATCAGTTTTGGAAGGCTATATAGATTCAGATATGGCAGGAGATCTGGATAGCAGGAAATCTACTTCAGAATTTCTCTTAACTTTTGCAGGAGGAGCTGTCTCTTGGCAGTCCAAATTGCAGAAGTGTGTTGCTTTATCTACAACAGAGGCAGAATACATTGCCGCAGCGGAAGCTAGGAAAGAGATGTTGTGGATGAAGCGTTTTTTTCAAGAATTAGTGGTTAGTCAAGAAGACTACAAAGTACATTGTGATAGTCAAAGTGCTCTAGATCTGAGCAAGAATTCAATGTACCATTCCCGCACCAAGCATATTGACATCCGCTATCATTGGATATGCGAAGCAATAGAACAACAGTTGTTGAAGCTTGTGAAAATCTATACGAAAGAGAATCCAGCGGACATGCTGACGAAGGTGGTTACAAGTGAGAAGCTTGAACTATGCAGAGACATAGCTGGGATGGCGAGCATCTAGGTAAATGGCCATGGAAGGGGAGATTGTTGAAGTCCCTGCCCCAAGCAAGCAGTCAACAATGACTGCTTGCTTCTCAACCTCCAGCACGCAGCGCCCAGTGCCCAACTGTCTGTTGAATGCATATTAAATGCATTCATACGGTAATGCGATATACATTCGCCTATAAATTGAAGCTCCATGCGAGAGCTTCAGACACACCTAAGAAGAAGAGAAAAGAGAAAGAGCTAGGAGAGCTCTGAGAGAAAAAAAGAGAGTTGAGTTGAGTGAAGTGTGATCCTTCTCCTCTATAATATTTACTTGTGTACCACTATTTAATTAGTGAAACTCTTTTCTGTAGATGTAGGCAGTTGTCGAACCACGTTATATTCTTGGTGTCACTGAGTGCGTAGAGTGTACTTTTTTATTACCGCTTTTATCCCTTTCACTGTGTTGATTTCCCCAACACCTAAGATGAGTTTAGATATGTTTGGATGTTTATAAGATGAATTTATATGTATTTATGAAAAATTGAAAAAAGTTGTGGATCTCACATGTAAAGAGGTTTGAGTTGAAAAATGTTGTGGATCCCACGTCTAAAGAGGTTTTGAGTTGAAATGAGTTTAATGATTTGAGAGTTGGGTATTTGGATGTTAGAAGAAGTATAAATCTTATCTGAACTCAGCTCTCAAGGAACCAAATGCAGCTCAATGACAAGGATGAGAGCTAATTCGTGCGGGAACTTGTCGTATCATGCATGCAGTGTACCATGCAAGTCAGTCTCTCTTTTCCTTTATTTTTTATTTTTTATCTTCTAAGCAAGTTAATTTCATTAAACTAGAAAAGTGATACATGAGGAGGGGGTGGGGTTCCCCAATAGTCTCCCCAAAAAGCAATAGAAAACAGTGCAAAGTGGTGAACGAGTTTATTTGGATCCAATTTCTTGATCCCTACCCCTGTCCTACAAAAGGACGCCGTCTTATAGAAAAACGGAAATATGTTTGCAAAAAAGCGAACGTTGGAATTACCGTTGGCGACAGTGGAACCTTCGCTGGATGAGGAGAGGTGGTAGGTGCACTGTTACATATTGTCTAGGGATAATTTTTGGAGAGGTCCACAATCCCTTTTACAAGATCATTGGTTAGGAAAAACGGTAATATAGGGTAACTGTCAGAATCTAAGTCGAGTCACCGGCAACGAGTCAACACAGGCGGTCGCGGCGTGTGCAGGACATGCGCCATCTGAAGAGGTAAACCAACGAGCAGATCTGAAGGACCTAAGGCCTCTGAAGCCGGGGGCCGCGCGTGGCCGCCAATGCCTCTCTAGGATGCGGTTGCAACTGGAAAACCTACACGGCAAGGGCCACGCGTGCGTCGAACGTGTTGAGCATAAACACGTTTTTCTTATGTGAACAAGAAGATTGGTGATCAGAGAGGTTGAATCGGCGTCACGTCTTGGTCGGAGGTTGCCGGAAAGTAGTAGATCGGCGAGGATCGGTGCTAAAGAGAGAAAACTAAGGAAAAACCTAGGGAAAAGAGTCAAACAGGAAAGCATAAAAATTAAAAAGCCTCTGGAGTTGGCTAGGGAGGAGGTGGTCGAAGCCTAATCTCCGAACCCCCTCCGCCCAGTGAAAACGAGAGAAAACTCGGTCTAGAAATTTTAGAGAGAAAGAGAAGGAGGAGAGAGAAGAAGGAAAAAACTGTTCATATATAAGTCAGTCTTGGCTTGTTTAAGAATACAACCGTATTTGGCTAATAAAAAAGGAACAAATTATTTTTAAGTCTATGCAATAATATTTCATATACTAAATAAGTTACCGATGTCAAAATTTGTCATATCAATTAGTTTTAATTTTTTTTTCATAATTATTATAAATCTCAAAATAAACAGTATATATATTCACCAAAAACTTACTCACTACACGGGATCGGACTTTTTGTTAATGTAGCCGTAAAAAATGCATTAGCATCCTCAGTCTTTCACAGTTTGATGGTCGGTACTAATCCGTTTCAAAAATTCTTTTAGAGGGTCGCTAAAAGATCTTTTATTTACGGCGTTTTATATTGCCGCTGTTTATAAATTAGTACGCCATAATGATCTGATTATGCTACTGAAAAGATTTAATTGCAGCCATGGACTAGCGTTATTAATACCCAAAACACGCCGCAATTGATTAGGTTTAGTTGCTGCGAAAGTTGTTGAGTCGCAAAATGCCATTAACGGCTGTCCTATCCCCGTCGCAAAAAATGGGGAAAATCGCTTGGAAAGACTCGGTTTTTTTGCGTCGCTTAGGGTAGTGCCGCAAATATCATTCCGCAATGTGAGTTGCCGTCATTTCCCATGCGCTGCAATACCCTATGACGCGCCGCATAAGCTGATTTGTAAACCCAGTATGCCATTTTTTCCGATGCCATGGATAGCGTCGCAAATGTTGTTGTTCTCGCGTCAACGTAATTATTATCGTCGGAAATGGGTCTAATTTGCAATCCATTCCGGCGTTGTTTTTGCCTTTAGTTGGTCAGAACAGAGTGTAATTTGTTAATGTTGGTCCGTCGCAAATAGGAATAAATGGGATATGAGTCATATATATTAACAATTCCAAACTTATAATTAGACTTCCAGATTTCAGTTATAATTTCACTTTATCACATAGAAAAAATAATAATACAATTATTACGTACCTAACTTCAACCCAACTTCAATAGTTTAGTTATTGGCTGAGTAACACAAAATTTGCTAACCAGTAAACATCAACCCATATAATAAAGAATTTCTTACATTAATAATTACACTGGAAATAATATGAGATCATTTAACAGATTACTAACCATGCTGTGCATAGATTCCATATGAACCGAAAACAATCAGAAAGCATCATTTAGAGTTGAACCATATATATATATATATATATATATGTATGACATAATGCCATTGAGAAGTGTCATATACCTTGCACCCTGACCAACGAGTTCATAGATGACAAGTATCTAGTAATGCTAATATTTTCTCCATCCCATCCACCTAACCATGTATGCCATCAGAAAGGCACCCACAAAATTTTACAGATTCCTTCTCTCCCTATGACAACAAAAGCATTTCCCACCCGTGACAGCCAAGTAGGACACTCAAAAAACCCACAAAAAAATGTCACCCAACAAATTTAGATAGCTCCCAAAATTTTCTGAACATTGGCCTTCAAGAGGGTAGCCAACGTGATCTTCTCGTCCTGGTCATCTGTAGTCAGTCTCTCCTTGTTGAAATTGGTCAGATACGCTTTCAAGCTCTCTCCTTTTTGCTTGATGGTCACAAGTAGGCGGCTAGTCTGTGGTGCCTCCTGCTCGCTATGAATTGTGTAAGGAACTGGGGCCAGTTCCTTAAAGCTACAGATGGATCCTAGACATAACGTTCCGAACCAGCCTCTTGCTATTTTGTTTCAACGTCAATGGGAAAGCATGACACGTGACCTCCCCAAGAAATCCGTGGAGGGTCATGTGTGCTTTGAAGTTTTCATTGTGATCCACAAGGTTTTTCGACCTGTCATATAAGTCAATCTGAGGAATCTTAAACCTCTGTTGGAGGGGAACCACCATCACTTCCTCGCGATAAGGGAGGTCAGTGCGGGTGAGCAACTGTTCCATCGAAGAGGATCCTCCCATCCTTCTTGCCATCTCTTCATATTTGTCAACAAGGCTACGTACTTCATCATGTAGCCTTTACTTTTCTAGGTCTTCCATATTTATATCTCCCGTACTGTGTACATCTCCTTCTACATGCCCATTTTAAACAGTTGGTACGACGTCGTTATGCTGCTTCTATTCTTTGTTCTCCTTTTGTAACTACTCCACTACCATCACATCCTCTCTCATCTTCTGTTCGACCTCTACCAGCCTCGCTTCTATCTCCACTGCATTCATCTCTTGATCACGAGTTGCTTGAGATCGCACAGTAGTTAGCATGTGAAAATCACGTTGAAGTCTGCAAAGATCCCACAAATGGTGCCACTGTAAATAACGTGTTTGACACTACTAGCCACTTGAATGACCTGCAATGAACCAACTCGACGACACTAGGTGCTGCCTAGCATAAACTCTGATACCTAAGTTAGAGATGTGATCTCAATATATAATATCTCAATCAAATTCAAGAGAGCATTTGTTACCATCATGTACAATTTATAGAGACGCAAGAACGTGTCCACAGAGTCAATAACCATCTGTTCTTTACATTTATCACTAATTATCCCTTAACAGAGGAGGAGATGGAGGACATAACCGCTTTGATTTATAGGGAGTTATCGCCTTGCGAATAGTGGCTCTCCCTTGTTGATACCATGTTCTCGTGGGCCCTTGGGCCGCGAGCTTTGTAGGTCAAAGTGGTAAGCTAGGCCTGCCTACCAGTTGTGATTCTGGCAGCAAGAGGACCCAAATATCCCCTCCAATATCCTTTTAGGAGATGCATTTTTCTGAATAACAAACCTACCCAAGATCTATTTTTGTTTTTTTAGGTAAGCACTGAAGTTCGAATGCATTAATTGTCACTTTGCTTGAATTATACAGAACTTAAGAAATTTCTCAAACAAAAAAACAAAAATTCAAAAATTGACAGCAGAAGCATGATACATATGGTAGTTGATGAATATGATTGAAGTCATAACGATGAAATATTGTAGCCATTAAAAGAATTTGCTCTCAACTTCATCAACAACTGCGGCCATTAATTAGAAGGTGTAATTAATTAGACAATTAGTCTCGATTGTTTTCACAATTATTCTCGTTTCATCTCGTCTCATTTCATCTAATTATTACAACTAGTTTCTCAAATTTTTACACAAAATAAAATAAAAAATTCAACTTTCTTAAATTTCAAAACAAAAATAATATTAAAAAATATATTCTAACAATATTTTATTTAACTTTCAACTTCTTCTTATCTCATCTATGAAAACAAATGAGGCCGTTACTTAGAAGATCAGGTGTCGTTTGGATAATGAGTTAAGATGATATGAGTTGAGATGAAAGTTAAAAGTTGAATAAAATATTTTTAGAATATTATTTTTTAATATTATTATTATTTTGAGATTTGAAAAAGTTGAATTTTTTATTATATTTTGTGTAAAAATTTAGAAAAATTATCATCATGAGATATGATAAGTTGAGATGAGATGAAACGATTCTTGTATTTAGATTTCGTACGTCAGCAATGATTTCAGGTGATCATATGTAGAATATTCTGAAATATATAGAAAAAGAATGTGATTCATAATGATCAGCCTATAAAATGTGGAAATTAGAACACGTACGGACCCCGTGCATGATGATCACTCAGTGAAAATTAAGATGTTAAATCTAGATCTGTAAATTATTGACGATTGCATTTGAATATATAAAGAAACGACACAAAATAGAGGGATTAAAATATAATAAATCTGTTGTGAGTAGTACTATTAATTATTGTTAATAGAGAAAGTAGTACTTAAGTGCTTAATTAAGCGAGACAACTTCAATTATTGTGGTTTTAATTAATTAATTATGTCTATATATGTTGATCACTGGCTAACTATCATTTATACTCTTCCAAAAGTATTTTTTCAATGATTACAATATATTATTAAAGCTCAACTCATTTTCTTAATGTCAGCCGAAACTACTATATATATATATATATATATATGTATATAGCTGAATATTACATGAGAGTCTGAGACTGCGCGTGTATGCAAAATATTAATTACTTTGCTACTAATTGATTATTAATAATGCAGATAAGTCTCCTCTCTGGTTTGGTCCTTTGGCGATTCAGAGGTGGTGTTTTAGTTTTCTTTCAGTTTCGTGAGTGCTGTGAGTGGGTGAGTTATGGATGATCTTGAAGTTCGTTGAAAACAATTGTGCCTTTCAGAGGAGGAGGAAGTGGTGTTAGAGATTCCTTCTGGGGTGGAGGAAGTAAAGAGAAAGGGTGAGAGAAGTCTTATTGGGAAAATATACAGTGATAGAGTCATAGGAAAAGAGCATATCTCGAATATGATGGCTAAAATTTGGAGGATCAGTAAGTGTGCTGTGTTCCAGGAGGTGGAAAAGAACGTATTTATTGTGACCTTTGCAACTCATTCGGATAAAAAGAGAATTCTAGATGGACGTTTGTGGCTCTTTGATAATGCATTGTTCCCTTTACTTCATTACGATGGTCTGATGAAACCTGGCCAGATAAAGTTTGATAGCGAGGTGTTTTGGTTGCAGATACATAACCTACCATTGCCACAATTGCAAATTCTTGAACTACCTGAATGTTCATGGTCCTTGAAAGAGCATCAAAGAGCTACAACATAGACAACTGAGGTAGGTAACATTTTTGTTGACTTTTTGAGCAAGCACCCCAAACATCTCTGGTAGACTCGCACCTCCATAGTGCATGCACTGTGTCTTCTGCTTCTAGTCTGCAAATGGGATAGAGGGAATGCTCAACAATTCTCTTCTTGAAGAGGTTGGATTGGGTAGGGAGGGACTCTAGACACGCTCTCCATACTTTTCTCCATATGACACTTGGAGTTGCCAAAGTTGATTCCATACTTCTCTGGATGAGTTACTACTCGAGACAGTGGCAATTTTGTCCAGTACCTTGACAGGGCTTAGGCTTTTGCTAGGAGTAGGATGTGCAATCCATTTGTCCTTCCATATGTGCATCTCACTGCCATTCTCAACCTTCCAGTAAGCACCTGCTTCAACAAGAGGTCTAGCTGAGAGGAAGCACCTCCATATAAATGATGGCTTGGTTCCTAACTTTGCTTGCTGAAAGATGGATCTTGGATAGTATTTGGCTTTCATCACTTTGGCTACAAGGGATTCGAGTTGCTGGATCAGTCTCCAACATTGTTTGGCAAGCATGACTTTGTTGAATGCCTCGAGGTCCTTGAAGCTCATAACCCCTTCTAGTTTAGATTTCTCCATCCATTTCCAAGAAATCCAATGGATCTTGTTCTCTCTGTCTTGCTGCCCCCACCAGAAGTTATGGAATAAACTGTTAATATCTTTGAGAAGAGAGTGAGGCAACTTGAATACACTCATGGTATTGGTGGGGAGGGCTTGGAGCACAACTTTGATGTGGTTTCCTTCCCTGCCTGGGATTGCATCTTGACTTTGTGATTACTTGTTCTCAATCTTACACTATCTAGGATACCTTTGAAAGATTTGCATCAATCCCTACCAACAACAGAGGGCAACCCAATGTACTTTTCATAGGACATAAAAGACCTCATCCAAGCAATGGAAAGGATGTACTTCTAAGCAACTTAAGTTGTATTCTTACTGAACATAATTGATGTTTTTTCAAGGTTAAGCCTTTGTCTCGAGGCTAACTCATACACTCTCAACAGGCTAAATAACCTGCTCCATTCAAAGGCATTAGCCTTACAAAAGAGAAGGCTGTCACCAGCAAAAAATAGGTGAGAAATTCTGAGTTGGCCTTTAGCAATTGGAACACAATGAATCAGACCATTAGCTTCAGCTTGATTGATCAGGTTGCTAAGTGCTTTTTAGCACACAAAATAAAAAGATAAAGTGAGAGGGGATCACCTTGTCTCATACCTCTAGTTGGATGGAAGGATTCTTGAGGTATGTCATTCACCAAAATTTCATAGGAGATTGTCTCAATGCACTGCATAACTAGTTCCACCCACTAGCTGCAGAATCCCAACTTGTATAACATAGCTCTGAGAAAACTCCACTCAATTACATTGTAGGCCTTGCTCATGTCAAGCTTCAAAGCCATGTAACCCTCATTACCTGAGATTTTACATTTCATAGTATGCAAGACCTTGAAAGCCACTATAATATGATCATAGATAAGTCTATTAGGAACAAATGCAGATTGTGTGCAGGAAATGATTTGAGGCAATAGTTTCTTTAGCCTATTGGCTACAACTTTGGAAACCAGATTATAGAGTACATTACATAGAGAAATGGGTCTAAACTCAGTCCCTTTTGTAGGGACCTTTTTTTCGGGAATTAAAGTGATAAAACTGTTGTTAATCTCAGCAATACTACCTTTGGAGTTTAGCACCAGTAAAATTGCATCATAGACCTGAGCTCCAATGATAGGCCAGTGTTTTTGATAAAAAAGTTGCAGGGAAGCCATCTGGTCCTGGGGAGCTCAGTCCCTCGATTTGAAAAAGGGCATCCTCCACTTCTTGTTGAGTGTAAAAACTTGTGAGTAGATCATTCTGGGCTGCTGTGACTCGAGGCTTCAGTGAGGCTAAACACTGATATATTATCTGGTTCTGAGGTGGTGAACAGGTCTTTATAGTAGCTTTGGAAAAGTGCACTAATGCCTTCTTTGGAGTGAACTTCCTTGCTATATCCACCAACCATTTTGTTAATCACATTGGTTTTCCTCATTTGAGAAGCTCATTGGTGGAAAAACTTGGTGTTTCTGTCTCCCTCACTTAACCACTTTTGTTTTGCCCTCTACTTCTACTTGAAATTTTATTTTTCAAGTAGTATGTTCACTATTCTTTGCACTTGCTTAATTGCATCATTGAGGTATCCTCTATTTCCCTTTTGTAAATCAGTTAATAGAGCTAATTAAGCCTTCATTTCTTCTTGTGTCTTGTAGAAACCACCTTCCTCCACTGCACTAGTTTCTATTTATAGATGGTAAGTCCCTCAAATGCATAGCTAAGTTTGTTATCTGCCTGCCTGGGATGATTCCAGGCTTCCTCCACCACCTTATAGCACTCCTCTCTCAATGCCCATCTTGCCTCAAATCTAAAGGGCTTATCACTCTTAGAAAGTAGGGGTTGGCTCCCATCTAGAGTGACAAGAATTGGGCAGTGATTAGAACTTAATGCTGGGAGAGTGAGCACCCTCGAGTTAGGGTAGGATTCATACCGTATGGCATTGTAGAGGGCTATGTCAAGCCTCTCTTTTGTAAAAGCCCCCGCCCCCGCCCCCTCCTCCCCCCCCCCCCCAAAAAAAAAAAAAACAAAATCTTCCATTTGACTAGGTGAATTTATTGCCAATGAATCCCGTATCACACAAACCACATGCTTCACCAGTGCTTCCAAAGGCCTCAATCTGGTTGTGAGATCTTAGAGGGTCCCCACTTCTCTCCAAAACTGAGCACCTCAATAAAATACCCTACACACAACCACCCCTTATGATTCAGTGGCTTGAGAGCTTGTAATGACTGCCAGCTTTCCTTCCTTTTAGCTGTGATGGGGCAACCATAAAAGCCTGTAAGCAGCCAATCCCTGCCTTCCTCAACCCCCTTAACCATTAGGGATATATGGTTTCGAGTATAGGAGTGAACAACTGCCTCAAAATCCTCCTTCCAAAGGAATGTAATCCCTCCACTAAGACCTTTACAGTCTACTACAAAACTGTTTTTAAACCTTAGAGTCTTTTTTATGCTTTCAACTTTGAGCCATTTGCACTTTGTTTCCATCAAGGAAACAAAAGATAAGAGCTTTTTTTGCACCATTTGATGTAGGTCATGAACTGTCTTGGGGTTCCCAAGCTCCTGATAGTTCCAACTAATGCCACTCATTGTGCTTGGTGGGACTGTTCAACGGCCTCCACTATGTCTGAATTGTACAAGTTCTTGTTGTGTCTTCCATCAATTTCAATCTTTTTACCCTTGTTATGAGCATCACAAGCAGGAAGGGGACTTGTAACTCTCTTATTTTTATTTGGTAGACCTGTAGAACCCCCCCCCCTTTTTAGTCCCACATAGAAACTATCAAAGCATAAATTCCTTGCTATTCTTTTCTAGGAGTCACTTTCCTTGGACTGTTTCAAAGCTTGGACTTGATCAGAGATGAATTGGTCAAGGGAGTTTATCTATAACACTAGGTCATTTGAGTCCTCAGAGCCCTTTGTTGTTCTGTTAACATCGCTAGTGTCAAGAGTGGGCTATTTAGCTTCAGTATCTTCCCATTTTAGGTTAGTAGCCTCCACTCCTAGCATGCCACAGGGTCCCTCTAAAGGGTTTAGAGAGACAACTGCTTTCTTATTCTGCTTTCCTTCACATTCCTTTTCGAGTAACTGCTTTGACTTTGTCAGGTCCCTTAATTCCTGCAGGTTGTCCAGAACAGCAACTTTAGCCTTGAGATCAAAGTGGTCCTTGGCAGGCACCTGAGACCCCACCCTAATTTCTGTTTTGCCATTTTGGACTTCATCCCTGTCCTCCATGGCTGGGAGTTTGCATGGCCATCCTGAGCAGCCCCTTCTCCATATTTTTTATATTGCAGATCACTTTCCCTAGCTGCAGGAGCTCTCAACCATATCCCATATTGTTGCTTGCCATCCCCACTCAATAGTCAATGCACTAAAGCAGACATTTTGAGAATGCTTGATGATACCACACTTAAAGCACACTGATGCAATCTCTCATATTTGAAGTGAACCCATGACTTCTTCCCATCCATAATTAGAAGGTACCTCTTAGAAGGGCTTTAGTAATATCAACTTCAACCCTTATTCTCAAGAATCTCCCCCAACCGATTCCTCTTTCATTTGCATGGACCTTTAGGACCCTCCCTACATTACTTCCTAGTTGGAAGCCAATCTCTTGGTTCATACAGTTGAAGGGCAGGTCATAAGCTTGGAGCCAAAACTCCTCTTTGTTGAAAGCCACCTCGTTTATGGACATGGAACCATCTAAAGGTTGGAGGCACAGGAGCTAGCGATCAAAAGACCATAGCCTACCTTTGACCACTCATAACATGTCCTGTTCATTGTTGAACTCAATGAGGAACTTGTTTAGTCCAACTTCAGAGAATTGGATCCAACTCTTACACCTCCAAACTTTGGTCATAGTGCTCTTGAATGCTTCCTTGTTAACACTTTTATCTGCCACAATCATCACCAACAAACTGAAGGGACTTGGATTCCTTGTTTTTGCCATCGAGGAGGGTGGTAACACCACCCGTTCCTTCTCCTTCTCAGTGAGACTCAGCCTTTCCCATTGTCTCGATAGTTATTCCTCCATGTTCACCAATTCAGACTAGTAAAACCAGTCTAAGGGCTTACTCTATTCTAGAGAGAAACCTCACAAAGGAGGACGATAGTCCCAATACTAGTATATTGTATCAGGCGCATGAGTAGATCAGAGTTATTTGAAAATTAAAAGAATAAAATAAAACATAGAAAAAGAAGGGGAAGAGACAGAGGAGGATGAATATATAGGAGGACAGGTTAAATTAATTGGAGTACTCTTGCTTTTGTTCTCACTGTAATCGACGTTATTTCGTGACCACAAGTGACGGGTAATTGGATAAAATCTAGCTAGGATATATAAGATCGATCTTTGAAGAGCCATAACCAATAATATATAACTTCTAAGAGCACTGGCATCCGTCTCTCTATATGTTCTTCTTCTCCAAATTTTGATGTGCAATTTTGAGAAAACTTGTATTTCGTCTTGCCATTTGATTCCCTATTTTAGGGTTGATGTTTACGCTTTTTACCGTAGTTCTCCATCTATGGGAAACCACTGTACATCCCCCTTCCCGTTTTTAATTATTTTTCCATGTCCTTCTATCTCTTCCCCTCCTACGTCTTCAATGTCCCTTGCGCCCTAGTTACTATCGGCTCTCTCTCACTCGTCCATCGATGGCAGCCCCTTCTACATTTTTCACAATAGGTAAAATTTGTCTCACAAACTCACTTGAAAACCTCACGATAACCATTTCATCTCTCACAAACTCACACACACAGTCAATGTCTCTCATGCTGTTAGCTTTGAGAGAAATTTTGTGCTCGATTTTGTTTGTGCTCTACCATTTTGGGTCTCTGTAACTCCATTATTGAATGTTGAGATAAAACTCGAAAACCCTAGCCCACTAGACCAAAATGATTTCTATATATGCTTCTCTAGGGTTAGTATAATAGCGATTTTTGTATAGGTTTTGGAAAAAAAATTGTAAAATGAGTGACCAACCCAGCATGAAATACTGCTTTTTTATTTGTATTTTGTAAAATTGATGTGTTCTGTTATTCAATCTAGTTTGTCCATTTCACTATGCTATGAATTTAACATGCTGCTTTGTTTCACTGTCAGTGAGCATTCCATATAGATTCACTTCTTGTTTGATTTCTATTTTGTGAAATTTATGTATTCTGCTATTCAATCTACCTGTGGCATTTCAGTGTGCCTAGAATTTGACATAGCAGATGCTTTGTTTCACTGCCAGTGACCAACCCATACAGATTCTCTACTTGCTTTCCTTTCTGTTTTGTGAAATTTATGGCTAATTTATTGTATCTAGCTTGCCATTTGATTCCTATGAAGAATTTCACATGCAACTCTAATGTGCTTTGTTTCATTGTCAGTTGCCTTGCCATTGACATTGTACTGCTTGTTTGATTTTTGTTTTGTGTAATTGCTGTGTAATTTATTCAATCTAACTTGTCATTTCATTCTGTGTAATTTAATATGTTGATGTAGTAGTTAAAATCAACGAGGTTGCCATTTTTGAGGAATTGCTTGTGAAATTCATGTTTTGTGTACTTTCTTGGGTTTATTCAATCTAGCTCTTCATGTATATTTTTATGAAGATTTTCACTTGCTTATGTGCTTGGATTTTCGCATGAAATTTTTTTCTGTTTGGATAAATGTTCTATAATATATTTAAGTGAGCTTGCATTTTTTTCTATGAATAAGGTTGGTAACTTTTTCTATTTTCAGAGTTAAAAATCATAACTTTTGTGAATTGTAAACTTTGGTAGCTTTTTTGGATGTACAAAGTTAACAATCAAATAAGGAAACAATATGATCTAAAATCTTACTTATATATGCTTCTTTGTTTACTGTTTGGGTAAGCTGACACTTCGTTTTCTCTCCTATTACTGTGTTGGTTGGCTTCACCAGTTGTTGGTTTTCTGGTTCTTGTTCTTGATTCCTTATTTGCTTTTTCTTAGTGTCATTGCTTTATTCTTTGCAGCTTTAATTCTTGACTTAGTAGAGGTTTTTGTAGGGGCTGTATGTGTAATTAGGCTGTGATGATGCTTAGGCTGTAATGATGGTTATGATAAATGTGTAAAATCACAACTTCTGTAAATGTGGTGAGCTCGATATGGCTGGGTAACCCATATGGTCATTTTTTGTGAAACTTTCACAAAGTCAACTGTTTTGCAGCCATTCGAGCTTGTGTTATCTGCTTACCTATGCCTGAATAAGAAAACCATTATGAGCCTCCTCCCAAAATTTCTTTTCCACTGTTATGTAATTTATGTATTTCTCTATCATTTTTACTGTTCTGTTGTCATTTGGGTATGTTGTTCAGTTTTGTTGATTGGATTAATTTCTCATTTTTCCTGTTCTTCTATTCAATTCTGTCGATATTACTTTGCCATTTTGGTTGTTCTGTTATTCAATTTTGTTGGTTTTATTACTTTGCCATTTTTCTAGTTCTATTATTAAGTTCTTATGGTTGGATTAATTTTCCATTTTTATTATTCTTTTATTCAGATCTGTTGGTTGAATTAATTTCATCTCTTTGTTGTTTAGTTGTGTTTAAACCTAAAAGCTTCTTATTTTCATTCTTATGTTGTGATGCTTCCATGTTGTTTCAACCTAAAGTCTTGATTATTTTTATAAGCCCCTTAGTTGTGAAGTTCTTTTCTTTCATTGGATTATTTACTTCTTTGAAATATACCAACTATTCTATATTCATGCTCTGATATTGCATCTTGCTTAACAATTTAGAGTTGTTGTTCAAAAAAGATGGCTATGAGATCTCTATAGGCATGCTTACCTAAATCACAAAATTATACATGTTGTTCAGTTTTGTAAAACTTAGCTGTGAGATATCTATATGTATGTTGTTCAGTTTTGTGAAACTTGGTATTCAATTTTGTGATTTAGGTATTCTAATACACTATAGGGATGCTATTCAGTTTTCTGAAGTTGGATTACTTTGATGAGTTTGCTGTTCAGTTGTGATATTCAATTTTTTTCGTTGGATTAATTTCTTATTTCACTAGTTTTGATGTGAGATATCTACGCTAAAGATCATTTCATCTTCTTCAAACCTACATCATTTATTGCAGTTGGCTATGTTGGTTTGATTTTGGCATGCTTCTATAATGGGTTTTGTTGGTTCGGTTATTTGGTACCCCATGGTGTTCTGTTGTGCTACACCCTATGTTGTTCAGTTTTGTTTGGTGGATTAGTTTGTTCATTTGGTTCTTTATCCATGTCTATCCCCCTTAGCTATGATGATGACAAAATTGAGTGGGGACAAAAGAAAGTTGGGACATACTCTATGGCAGGGTAACTCTGATGGCCAATCACTACTAGCAACCGATTGATGCAACAATTGAGGATGTGCTACACTTCTTACATGTTACCACTCCTTTCTTGAGCCTATTCCCAAAATTGCTAATCCATTGTTCTTGAGTTTCTAACATGTCTACTAACTGTTGTGTGTCTAGAATTTGTTGGAGATGAATTCTCAAGACCATGGACATATGTACTTCATGACCCTCCTCAACTAGGACCTTTCTATTGACCACACTTACATTAGTCAAACTCAACAATCTCCTGTGATGTTGGAAGACTCTCTACCCTCACCCCAAATAGAGCATTTCTCAATAAAAAAAATTTGCCAGGGGTGTGAACTTCACCAAAGAAGAAGACAAGTTACTTGTTTCGGCATGCCTGAATACCTCCGTAAATGCCATCCAGGGAATATACTAAAAACAAGCCCAACTTTGGGATAAAATTTTGATTTACTTCAATGAGTTTAAACAAAGTACAACTGAGCGAAATGTTGGGTCCTTAATACATCGGTGGTTGGCAATTCAAAAGGTGACCATCAAATTTTGTGCAAAATTGGCCCAAGTTGAAGGATTGAATCAAAGTGGTATTACCGAGCAAAACAATGTATAACCATCCACTACTAAAAACTTTTTATAGGTGCTAATTTTTTTTAGTTTTTGTTATCGTTCTGTTTGGTAATTATTTTATGTTTCTCTCTATAACTTCTAGTTTGACAAAGCGAAGATTACGTACCAATCGCTGGAGAATACTGCTTCATTTCAGTTCAAGCATTGTTGACACCTATTGAAGGACCAACCCAAATGGATTCAACGTTGCACAAAAGAAGGTCTAGAACGAAGGTCGACAATGTCCCCGGCTTCGACTCGTACCTTAGCTACATTTGTAGATTTAGTAAATGATATCGAGGCGGAGAATGTCTTCAACAATGATGTCGTTGAATTGGAGCAACCAATGGGAAGGAAAGCTGAGAAAGCAAAATGTAAGGCCCAAGACAAGCCAATAGAGGACATTATTCAGTTGAGGAAGATATAGTATACTCTTCTCGAGAAGCCACACGCTCAGGAGAGAGAATTTTTCCATCTCAAGGCTGAGAAAATGCAATATGATTGAGAAAGGGAAGGACACAAAATATGAAAAGAGGATGAGAGACTGAGGTTGGAGTCTGAGAGATTGGAATTTGCCCAGTTACATGCAGAGGAGAGAGTGAAGAGTGAGTGGTTGGAGAGAAAGGAGCGAATCATGCTGATCGATGTGACCACTTTGCTTGGACAACAACGGCATATTTCCAGCATCATCAAAGGAAAATCGTAGTGAGACGCACTGCTGAGAATCAATGACTTATTTTTTTTTATAAAATTTATCTGTTATTGATGCATTCTCCAATTTGTATAATTTTTTCAACATTAATCAATGAGTTTGCATCATTGGTTAGCTGTTATTGTTAAGAAATTTTGTAACTTTGTATGTTATACTTTGTAACTTTGGTAGTATTTATTCTAGAAGCTTAAAGTTTTTGACAATGATTTTGTGCAAGGATAGAAGATGGTAACCAAAATATTACAACTGCTTACACTATTACAGATAATGAACATAATACAACTTTACATGGCATGTTTTATATCAAGAGAAAATTTTTTAGGGAATGAAAGTTGAACAAGTAGGAATATCTAGTCTCTACTCATAACATTAGAAATTATAGTGGATTGCAACTATTCTACTTTTGGAAATATAATTTCCATTGATGCTCAATTAGGTCTGATTGGAGTTGATGATGTGCCGAAGTGTCTCTAATTACATGATGATGCTGAATGAACTCCATAAGTTCGATTGTAGGATTGCGCGAGAATTGAGGAAGATCATAATCAACTTGATCGTACTCAAACTTGGGACCTTGATTATCATCATCCTTGTCTTCGAGATCATGTTATGTAAAATAACGCATGCTTTCATTGTTAGATTCTTGATCTTGAACATTCGAGCAGGTCAAAGAATGATTCCAAAGAGTTGGTGAAGGACTCCAAATGCACGCTTCACATCCTTTCTTGTCGATTCTTGTGATGCTACAAATATTTATTTTTATTCCCCTATGGAGATGGAATAGTCTTCACAAATATTGACCAATTTGGATTAATACCATTGGCAAGGTAGTACCTGATAATGTAGTTATTTTCATTGATTGAGTAATTTACTAGAGGAGCAAGCCCTTAGGCAAGTTTAGTGAAAATGAAAGATCTCTCTAGCACATTTATATTGTGATGCGAACTGGGTAGTTCAAAAAATGCATGCTATATCCATAGATTATATGAAGCAACCGCTTCTAGTATAATAGTTGGTTTATGATAATGGCCGGAGTACATACCATTCCAGGTTGCGGGATAATTTTTTCACTTCCAATGCATGCAATCAATGTTTCCTAGCATCCTTGAGAATTCACGTTGTTTACCAAGAGCGAGCAATTAAGCAATATCAGCGGCATTTGGAGACTGCAAATATTCATTAGAAAAACTATTTACAATTGTGGTTACAATTTTTTTGAGGCTCTTTCTTGTAGTGCTTTCTCCAATCCGTATGTATTCATCCATAAAATCAACAGTTACTACATACGCAAGCCTTCTAATGCATCAGTTATCTTTTGCAAGAAAGATAGACCGAGTCTTTTAACATTATCTCTTCTTTGGATGAAGTAGGGCTCTGAGTCTCTATCTCATGTTGAATATGAAGAAATAGAGAACGACTCATACAAAATCTCATTCAAAATAGATTCAAGGGATATACAGGTACTTCTACAAAATAGTCATGAAATAGCCGTTCATGGCCTTGAATATGATCACGCCGAATATATTTACGACATTGGCAATTGCGATGATGAGTTGATGTTGATCCATCACCGTCATTAACAACATCCTCCAACTCATCTTCAAAGGATAAGTTAAGCATCAATTTTGAAAGAATAAACAAGTCATTTTAGAAGAAGTGGAAAATGAGAAATAGACTGTTGCAAATTAACTACAACATTATCAGTAGGCCGAGCATCCCAAGAATTGCAAACAATGTCCTCACACCCATCAGCCCCAATCCACATATCCTCAAAGCAAAATAGTTTCATTTTTCTCCGTAGTGTATAAACAGACCCACAAGTATCAAGGAGTAAACAATTATGATCAGAATGAGTAAGAGCAAAATTACTGACCTTTGTAGAGGGATACTTGAGCATCCACTCGAGATTAGCTAGAAGTCTGTCAAGCCTCTCCTGGATGAAATCCTCCACTTCCCTCATATTGGGCCATGTGAAAAAAAGCCCCCTCTATTGTTAAAATCTGAAAAATTACATGAATCAATGAAATCTTAAAATCTCGCATTTGCTATTCAAAACGAATTCAACCATATTGTTTTTTCAAAATTAGACACCACTTCATTAAAATCCCAAAAACATATCCATGGAACAATCAGAGAGACCAAAATAGATTTTAACAATTGCCAAATGCCCTTTCTGTGCCCAACCTCTAGGTGAACATACATGGTAGTGATACGCCATTTATAGTTTAAGTTCAAATCAGTGACCCATGCATCAATATCGTATTTAGAATATGAGACAATTTCCAGATTAACATCCTTATGCCAAAAAAAGCACAATACCCCCATTACGGCCTTCACAGTTCACTGCTAAAAGCCTGAAAACCTCAAAGTAAATTTTAAATTTTCCATCTTATGAATTAACGACTTTGTCTCCATCACAAACAACACTTCGAGAACTTCTTTTCGGACAACGTCACGAAGAACATGAAGTGCTCGTGGGTTCCCAAGCCCACGAGAGTTCCAACTCATTAGTTTCATGATGATCGCCGGGGCCAAAAATCTGCCTCTGCCGATAATACTTGCACTTCCACCAGACATCTATCATCAGAGGGATGAAGTCTTTTAGAATCAGTAGGGGACTTAACATCATCACAACCAACTAGCACATTCAGGCTCTTAAAGGGAGTATTAGAAGAGGAAGACTTACATGGAATTGGTTGAGTCACATTGTCTTTTTTCTTGGGAGGAAGCCGACGACTATTACCCTCACCAAAATAGATTTTGAATGTGGGCACAATAGTCCACTTTGCCTCATGTTGAACTGGCCCAATAACCAAAATTCCTTTCAATGGTGAAGATGACGAGGGAATAGCATTAGACGCCTTCTCCACAAATGATACTGGAATCACATTGCACCCATCACCATGAATAGATGTAGAGGGACTAAGCAATTCATCTGAAATTGGGGGAATTAGTCATGTAAAGGAATATTGTTGTGATGCCATAACTGGTGTAAAGAGGCCCAAGATCCAAGTCTGATCCACCTGACAAACCAACTTGCCCAAGCCCACTTCGAGGCAAAACTGAAGGCCCCTGGTCTTTCATCTTCCTAGCAAACTTTGAAAATTTAAATGGAGAACCAACATAATCTTCATCGATAACTGTCATAACTGTCAAGACTTTCTTCCTCGATAATGGCTCAACATTGCTCTATTTGAGTATGTCGTCGCCAGTGATGTTATGCACCTCGAAGGAATCCTAGATAATTAGCTTCTTGTCAATGGGCTACGTGGGCGACCGGGCCATTTAAGAAAATTGCATTGCTTCTGTTGTTTAGTTATTTAGTTGGGTTAAGACGTGAGCTCGGCGGGTCACAACATGGGCTGAGTTATTAAGTCCTTAGTTGCAGTTATTTACAAAGTGGGGCAGTTGTTTGTATCTGTTGCAGTTATTTTGTGACTAAGTTTAATCTATTTCTTTATAAGTATTGTAATTCAGTATTAATGAGAATTTTTCATCAGTTTCAGCCATAATTTGAGTATTGGAGGAGAGGCCCCTTGAAGTGCCTTAATACAATTACTAGCATAAAATAATAGTTACAAGTCAAACCCTAACAAGTGACCTCCATAGGACAACCATGGCATGCGAAGAACTACTAGAAGAAGAAGAATCACCTTTCCTAGATAACATTTGATGAGCTTTTACATCCCTTCTGCGTGTAAACCTGCCTAGCTTATTCAACAATAAATTTTCATGATCCACACGTAACCAAGCCCCATATGGAAAGTGTGAAGGGGAAAAATGCCCATAGCCCATAAATTGGGCCCAACCCACCAAGCCATCAGTAAAGACAAAAAGGGAGACAAATAAGAAATAAGAAGAGAACAAGAGGGATATAGGGCTGCAAATGTCAGAGGGAGCTAAGAGGGAGACAATAGAGATATTAGGGCTATAAAATGGCAGAGGGTCAGAAGAAGAAGGAGAAGTGTGCACGCAAGGGGATCTGCCAATGTATAGTAAAGGGTCAGGCAAATATATAAAAGGGGATGCACAAACAACATAAAGAATGAATTTTTAGGATAGGACGGTCAACAAACAGATGGGGGACAAACGAATCAAGAGGGATTTTTGAGATAGATAGGAAGAGCTTCAACCTTCTCTATACAATAAGATATGAGGATCTATGAGTGATTGTAAACATATATATTATATTGGAAACTTCCCTCCCCAAACTCCCGTGGACGTAGGTGTATTGCCGAACTACGTAAATCTTGGTGTCATCTATTTTTACTTTCACATCACTTATTTTCCATCCACTACCATGGACGTACAAACCGCCACTGTATAACTGCACCGGAACATTGCTGGGAACTCCAAATAATTCACATATTGGCACTGCTTGCGTAGAGTTGCCCAGGCCTGCGAAACATGACATCAAGAGGAACCTTTCTTTCTCAAATTGTGATATGTGAATTGCCCATAATTCATAGTCCCTATCTGAATGCCCCAATTTGCCACAACAGTAACAAAAGGTCGGTAACTTCTCATTTTTTAAGTGAATCCAAACTGTCACAGATTTGCATAAACACAGACGTTTAATGCGTGGAAGAGGCCGACGGATATCCAATTTAACGCGGACTCTACAGAATTCTCCCTAGGCCGGTGTTGATTCTGGTAAATCGATATCCTCTTCTTCTCCAATAGAATTACCAATGATATGGATTACCGACGTATTCATGCAATTCAACGACAAATCCTAAAGCCGAATCCAAAAAGACGCATAATGTATACAGATAGTAGAAATCTGGCAATTTCCATCTTAATCCCGCATCAGTACGAGAGTACTCTTATAAAAAAAACGAAGAACACGAGCTTTATCCGCAATCTCTGTAAATTGTGCCAGAAATAAACTCGGGAAATGGTTCGGCAACCATGATTTCCTCAGATTTTATTGCAGACAACTGTAATTTGTCAATACTGAGTAATAAATCTTATGCCATTACGGAAAGAGAGAATGCCCACAACAGGGCAAATATAGGAAATTAAGTAAAACTTGTATGTTGAACAAGAACAAATACTCTCAAGTAAAAATCGCCAGAGCGTTTTACTCTGGCGATTTTTACTGAGAGAGAGTTTATTATGTGCAAATTGCAATTGATTGGGTTGTGTACGTACGTGGTCTTTCTTGATCATCACGTACGTACGTCATGAAAACTCTACAAGCAAGCCAAGCAAGAAAACTCTACAAGCTGATGCAAGCTCATCATGATCAGTACAATAGGCATGGCTTGGCTTGTTGCGTCAGAGAGATTATAAATTTCTTAAGACTACGTACCGTATATATATACGTACCTCAGTTATTCTAATTTTTTGTTTTATTTATGCATGTCTCTCTTCCCTAGCTAGCATTTGATCATGTCTTCCAAAAGTATTTTTTCACGATACATTCAGTTTTAAATTAGCTCAAATAATTTTCTCGGCCGTGACAGTCAAAGGTTGCATATATATATATATATATATATGTAATGTGCCCACTCATATTTTTTTTATTTTTTCTTAATAGTTAAGGAAATGACTATAAGTGAATTTATATTTATATTTTATTTTTCTTAGTGATTAAGAATGTGTAAAAAATGCAGAAAAGAAGTAGACAAAAAAAAACTTATTTACACTGGTGTTCATATTTCAAGTGCATAATTGGTGTGTAACCTAGCCTTGTCCTGTATAGTATATGCAGATCATCAGAGGCTGCCAACGTAATTTGACTTTCCTATATATAGGACCGGGACGTACGTACACGTTACACATTAATTTCATGGAGATCTACCATCTATAGAACATAAGTTTCGTTCGTCAGCAAGCTGCTATATTATATATATATATATATATATATATAAGAATGTCGTGCAAAGCCGTTAAAAAAATGGTGTACGTTAGTGTTGAGTCTGTTAAGTTGAATGCAAAATCGGAAAGTAGATTTTTCGTGACATATTCTACTTAAACGGCTGGTTTGAATTCAAAGATGAAATGAGATGGTTTTAGATGAAAGATGAAAGATGAAAGATGAAAGATGAAAGTAGAAAAAAAATATTATTAGAATATTATTTTTTAATAATATTATTATTTTACGATTTGAAAATGTTGAATTAAGATTTGAAAAAGTTGAATTATTTATTATATTTTGTGTAAGAATTTGAGAAAGTTGTAATGATGAGATCAGATATAAAACATTTTCCAAATCCAAACGTGGTCTATCTTTGTTATGGTATTTGAATGAATGAAATTCTATTAGAAAGTACAGAAGCATGCTGTATAAGATTCCACGTAACTTGTGTAAAGGCCATGTTGTTTATTGCGCAATCGTGATTAAGGAGAGTACGCCAATTGATGCTGAAAAGCTCTACTTGTATCTGGGGTTGGAAACCCCAGCGTACCCGTCCCTCCACGTGTACAATAATAAAACAGTGCGTTGAAACATCACAATCGAAACACGAAACACCCCCATGAAAAAGAGAATACGATAAGAGAAAGTTAACTTGAGGGAGGGACCAAGAAAGAGAGTGAGAGTTTTACAGAACAATTGAGAAGGGTGGAAATACCCTGTGATGGTGGCTCACTGAGGCACGAGCTTTGTATAGTGGGAGGAAAGGTTAGGTTTCGTGATATTGACCAACAGTGGAGAGAAGAAGAGGAGAGGTGGTAGTTTGGGGATCTTCCCGAGAGGGGCAAAGAGCCAGTGGTTAGAGCAGAAGTCATTAGGGATAGAGACTGCGGGATGGAGGATATGCGGCGACACATCATGACATGGAGCAGCTGAGAGGGTGGTGGAGGACTGGGCTTCCATGGTGGTTGGTAGAATGCTCTGTTTCAAAGTAGAAAAACAAAGTATGTTTCAGTTGACTGTGGCGTGGAGTAACTGCATGAGGTGGAGGCCCTAGGCGGTGGTTGGTGGTTCTTGGTGCATGGTTGGTGCTTAGCTGGGCAGTGGACTAAGTGAAGGGTTGGGCGTGGCTGCTGCAGTGTGAAGGAGGCTCCGAAGGTGGTGGTGAAAAGTTGTGGCGCATGGTGGGGCTTATAAAGGATGATCCTTTGAATCAAGGAAGATCAATCAAGCTAAGCATTAGGCATGAAGGATGGTTGTAACAGTTAGAAAATCACAAAGGATTTATGACTTTGTTTGACTCTATAACCAACAGAAATTTCAGCCACAATTTTAGTCTTCTTACTTAGAATAGAACCTGTATACTTATCCGTGTATCAATTAGTGTGTGAATATACAATTGTTTTGTGAGCAACAAAAATTCTATCCATATTCAATCTTCATTGGAGCTTTGGGCTCACAATTTGGCTATTTCACAAGGGTAGTGCTTCCGACGCTGGGGTGGTGCAGTGGCTTCGTCATTGTGTTGGCGAATGAGGGAGGAGCATGCAGTTGTGGTTGCTGGGCAGGGAGAATGATACGGCGTGGAGTGCTCGTCGTCGAGCTTATAGATGACACCAGTGGGTTTCATTTCGTTTTCCTTTCCTTTCATTTTGTTTCCCTCTCATTTTGTATTTTTTATGTTTCTTTTTTATTAATATGTCACTACGTCAGCCGATTCCCCCAAAGTACCCAACCCCGTGTACCTGTAGTAGAGCTTATTGATGCTCTCTCTCTCTCTCTCTCTCTCTCTCTCTCTGGATCTAGAAATTACATATTTATGTTCAAATATTCTATCCAAAGTTTTAAATACCGTTTCGGTGACTGTTTCGGTTAAAATACTGGAACGAAATATTTCAATATTGGTACTGTTATGGGTATCGTTTTGGGATGGTCTATATATAATAAATTAATTATATATGTATAAATTTTATTTCAAAATAACATCAATGCAAGTCTTAAAAAGTTAAAACACATATTTATAAAACTCAATAATATTTCTAAGTTTTCAATCCGACTATTTAAAAAAATAATTACTTATCTTCATCATGAAAAGGGTTTAGGATTTGATTTTTAGTCCTCGAGAAAATGAGATTAAAAAAAGTTAAGAAAATTGTCTTTAGATGTAAAAATTAGATTAAAAATTATGAAAAAGTCAGAATTTTAATATTATTTAAAAAAATCCACTAATTTTGACCGGTACACCGAAACCGGCCAATATTGACCGAAACATACCGATATGATCGGTATTTAACCCAATACAAAACACATACATTTCTTGTACCAGAAATTACCCTGATGGTAAGGCACGTTATTTAAAACTCTGATTCTCCCACTTTCAAAGTTAATGGCCAGTCATGTCTGACCGCCGCCGCCAGGTTGAGATAAGATTTGGCCCATTGGGGGTTTAAAACTGAATATATTTCTTTTAAGAGATATTCTGCTCATCAGCCGCACTCTCTCTGCACACTTCATGTGAGATTTTTTTTTTTTTTTTTAAACTCAACACATGATGTGCTGCGGCTGCAGCACACAGTAGGTTGCAATAAAATTTTTTCCTTCTTTTAATTTGTTAATGTTGGCTTACCTACTGTCTATTATCTACGTGAAAAGTTCTTTGAATTCCCTAACATCTATTTATTTTTTCTTGGTTTTTTAAAAAGTTAATCGTCTCTAACAGACAAGTCTGACGACCGGGCGTACAAGAGATCATGAGCCAAATGAAGAGGAAGCATAGAGGATGGTAAAATTAACGCAACACATTTACAAGAAGAGAAAAAGGTATAATTCGAATGTTCAGATAGAATTTGGAAAGAATTGAATAATATTGTACGTAAAATAAATTAATGAATATGAATGGAAAAAGAATCAATACATGTGTGATCGATGATCAGTGATCATATAAATCAAATCATCAAACGAAGATCGAATTTAGGAGCCATCTTCCCAAATAATAACTTCAAATCATTCTCCAAGGGTGTCAAGTTCAAGTCCAAGCTGCAGAAAACCCTCGTACTGTTAGATCTCTTCATCAGCACCTGCACTTTGGCGTGATCTAGAGGATTCAGAATGGAAGCTGATAACCCTTCATTCGCTCTATGCCGCTTCATATGCCCACCCAAAGCCTGCCCCATGGAGAACGTCTGTCCACATATCGAGCACTCATGCATCTTGGGTTTTTTATTCCCTGCAGAATTACTCTGCAACTTGGTCTGATCCTTGTGTTCTTCCCCCATCAATCTTGGTTTCTTGTGGCTGGCTCGGTGGCCACCCAGCGCTTGGAATGATGAAAACTGACGGTTGCATGTCTTGCATTCGAAGACATGAACCGGAAGTGGACATGTTTTCGGCTTTGTATCTGCTATGCCGCGGCCATGAGACAGCAGCATCCGACACTTCGCCATCATGTCATCTAAGCCATCTTTATTCCCTACATCTCCTAGCCTCATTCTCTTCATGGCCATCTAAAGAGGACGTATCTAACGTTCGTTGGGGACTCTTTACGTAATTGTAGGCTGAACTTGATAACGTACTTTACCGGTATGGAAACTTTGAACTGCACATATGTATGAGGAAGAAAGAGGCTGCAGCTTTGGTATTTAAAGATGAGGGGAGGTTGTAGGCCGGTGCGGTTTATTTGACTATGTTTTTTAAGGAATCATGCAAGGTGTTGGGTACGTAATTTCTAGCAGGAGGAAACTTTGACTATTTGTTTGACTGGATCCACACTTTGTATATATGCTAAGAAAGGTAATTAGGGGATGATATCTCCACGAGACTGTGTTATATTTTGGTACGCGTCGGCCGCTACCCATTGAGGAAGTCTCGTACGTAGCTCAAGTGAAAAGTGGCTTTTATTTTTCTTGCGAGCTAAAATTGCAAATCCACATCATGAGCGTGGATCGTATCAACCTGGATCTAAATAAATCATATCATCACTCATCATGTTATTCTTAAAACAAGAATAGAACGGCACGGCTGCACGAGCACCTAATCCTAAATTGATCATAAACCATAACAACAGGGTACTGTTTGACCGAATTTACCTCAAATATATAACACGTACGTTCTATCAGGACATAATTGACGCCGTGCATGCATGCATGAATTAATATATATTTCTACAATAATATAAGGTTGCCCTCTCGAAATAGATCATTTTTTGCTCTTCCATGCACTATATTATTATATACACACTACAAGAAAAACGGACTTTTGTGACTAATTTATTGTAACTAAAAGACTATTCACAATTAATTTTAGTTGTAAATAGTCATTTCGCTGAAATTAACTGGTCACAAAAATCCGTTTTTTTTGTAGTGACATAAGTGTCTAGATAATTACCCAAATTCCGGTACTGAGCGAAATATATAAGAAAAATGATATTATGACTCCTAAATATATACACTGG
Source organism: Juglans microcarpa x Juglans regia (assembly GCF_004785595.1). Lineage (NCBI taxonomy): Eukaryota > Viridiplantae > Streptophyta > Magnoliopsida > Fagales > Juglandaceae > Juglans > Juglans microcarpa x Juglans regia. Next base: position 28,143,436 of record NC_054603.1, on the reverse strand, counting down.
TGTATTTTAATTTTTTTTAAATTTTGTATCTTAATGATTAAGAAAGTGATGATTATTAGTGAATTTGTATTTTTTTTAATGGTTAAGTATGTTTAAAAAATGTTAAAAATAAAAGAAAAAAAATCTATTTACCTTGGTGTGCAATATATTTCGAGTGCACATTTGGTGTGCACCCATTGTCCAATATATAGCAGTTTGGCGTACGTGGATGCTATTTTGGTCATCAAAGGCCGGTAGTATTTTGGCATTGAATCTCATCATTATGTCTCTTCAAAGTTTTTTTTTTTTTTTTTTTTTTGATAAAATGAGAATATCATTAATCAATAGAAAACGATTACAGATAATTATCAAGCCATAGGGCTTGAGAAACACAGTCTGAAATACAATCCCACCAAACATCCATACTTTCCACCCTGAAAAAAAAAAAGCATGTCTAGCCAACTTATGGGCTACCATATTTTCTTCCCTATACACATGTCTCTTCAAAGTTATCATTAGTATAATTGCATTTTTTTCAAATATTTTTTAAATATCTTTAAACATTTAAAAATATATATATATATATATATAAATTCACTAATAGTCATTTTCTTAACCATTAAGAAAAAAATAAAAATAAAGTAAAATAAAGGAGCGGTCAAAATTATGGAGCAAAATGATAGGGCGATTTAGCATTTCTCTTTGGCATATATAGAAGATGAATAATGTTATGTACAGTCGTGAAGAGTGAAATTTACTATTAAAAAATTAATTTTTTTATTTTTTCATATGGCCGGTCTCGTTTACTCACTTTTTCAAAGGGATTGTACAATGATTGCGCACTCAACGACTGCAAATATCATTTCTCATGAAAGATAGGTAAAAAAATAGACAATACTAGTTGGCCACCCAACGTTTCTTGCTGGGCATACTGCTAGTTCAATTTATTTTTCTTTTTTATTTCAACCATTTTTAAACATCTTTAAACATTTAAGAAAAATATAAAAATTTACAAATAGTCATTTTTTTAATTATTAAGTAAAAAAATTAAAAAATAAAATAAAATATATGAGTGGTCAAAATGATGAGACAAAATGACGAGGTAAGTTAGCATTTTTCTAAAAAAACATAGATAAGAAGATAAATGGTGGAAAAAAAGAAGGGGAAGAGAAAGGTTGGACACTAGATCAGGACATGAGCTTGGTCCTGTTGGATAAGATGTAGTATAAAATATTTTCTCAAGCCGCTGGCCCGCTACACCCAAAACTAATGTATGTAAATTTCATTATATTATATTATATATATATATATATATATAGTGACGTGCACGTGCAGGAATCGCATCAAAAATAATTCTACAAGCAAGTCATCCTAAACCAACGACTAATATTCTAAAATATTAATTAATATGATGTAACTAATTACAATATGCGGGATAAAAAAAAAATACTACTATGTTGCTCTAATTATATCGCTCACTTTGCTTTGATATTGACGTAGCACCAGCATCATGTGGTGGCACTAGGTAACAGGTTTATTAAAAAAATTATATGCACAAACGTATATAAAAATGCAGTAGGAATGGCTGCTCGTTGCGTTAGAGCTAGAGATTAATTCATTCTTAAGGGCACTACAACCTCAATAATTTTTTTTTTTTTAACTGATATCCCATATATTCACCTGCTAGAATTAATTAGTCTGGCCTCAAAAGCTCAATTCATTAATATTAATGGAGGTTTATTAATGTGATACTGTGATCTAGATTAAGAGTATATATATAATTTGAGTTTCTAAATATAGAGAATTAAATGCTAGACAGTTTGAATAATGAGATGAGATGAATTGAGATAGTTTGTGAATAATAATGAAATTATTAATTAAAATTAAATAAAATTAAATGAGATAGTTTCATCCCACCTCTTTGTCTAAAAAAGCCCTAGAACGAGATGTAGAGATGGTGTTGAAGACAAGCAGTACTACTAGAATAAATCCAATCACGTGTCATGTTGGCTAGGAATTTCCAGCTAATTGGTTGGTCATGATCAGGCCCAGTCAGCCGATCGAAGTCATCTTTGGCTGGTGCCGTGCGTACGCGCGTGCTCAGATCGAAAAAGAGCAGGCCATGTTTATGTTCTTAATTAATTAATTTCTGCATGTTGTCTGTCGTGGCATATACCGTCCAACTTGTGATTCATATATAATGTATTTGCCTGCAGGTTCGTTAATTAAATTTTCGTAGCTGTTTGAATGGAATTCGATCTAAACACATGTTGAGACAAGAAAGCTTAATTAAGAAGCATATATATATATATATATATTCACCTGCTAAAGTACTGGAGACCTGTCTAACATTCATAAGAACATCGTATTTTTCACGTAACTTCTATTACCTCCTGACCCAGCTGATTGATGAGAAAACTAGTCGAATTGGAGGGTTCTTTTTCCCCATGTGGATCTCTTGAGAAAGAAAAACAAAAAAAGAGTCAAATTGGAAATTAATTACGGGACTATATCATAAATTCAGAGCCACCTTAAGCGGAAATGGCCGGCCAGTAACTGGCCAGTACAGTACCAAACGCGCGCGCGCGCGCATAACATATATATATATATATATATATATATATATATATATACACACGTACTAATATTGAGAGAGTGCCAAGCCATATATGCCTGCATACAAGCATTGATAAATGGACATGAGAAAGTTGGGAAACATTGAAGCCAAAGGACAGTACCTAGGTAGAAAAAATATTTAATTAAATGGGATAAAATGTTGTGTTGGATTTGTAGAGCCTAGTTTATTCTTATGCCGGTCCGATTTAATGACCCCACTTAACAATGATTCGTTGTGATTTTATTGATGGATTTTCAATGAAGTTTAGGCCTAATGGAAACAAACTTGGACAAGCCTCATGGGGGTTCAGGGGTGGAAGCCCTGGAAATTTTTTTTGACCTAGTCTGTAACTCAAAAAATGTTAAACAAAAAGTTCGCTCAACATTTGCGTGAGAGGTCGCTTGAGCAAAACTCACATAGAGAATTCGCTCAAGTGAATAACTTAGTAATTGTGAAATTAGGGTTTACTTCATACAACCCTATAAATTTTATTATGAGTAATATGGCTAGTCTAGAATAATGTATTTTCGCTCCAAAGTGTATTTTGTTATTCCTCAAGTAAGAAAATCATCCGGAGCTCCATGGATATAGGTATGTTGCCGAATTACATAAATATTTGCGTCGTGTAATTAATTTCTTATTTTACTTACTTGTATGTCATCCTTTTTTCACATCTCAAGTAAAGATTTGAACTTAATTAGGATTTCTACTTAATTTATATTATGCAAAATCATTATTTATTCCAAAAACTTAAAATTTAAACCGATAAAAAAGGTACATTTATATTATATTCTTAACTCATAAGATTTGCTAAGGGACACATCTCACAATCTGTTCTCAATAAGATGTAACAATTTCCATCATGCACGCAGTGCAAGTTCCAATGTCTTAACACTAGTCTGAACGAGAAAATTGGAGTAATAACAACTGAAAATTATATGCAGATAGGTAGGTTGCTGATGTAATTTGATTTTCGCATAAGACACGTTATGATGTATCGAGAAAAAAAAAAAAATGTATGTAGAAATACGCTACATATGCAAAGCAATGACGTACGTCGTGCACGCAAAACGTTTATAAAAAAAAATGGGTGATCGCGCGTTGTTCGATGACTGCAAAAATGGAAAGTAGTAGTACAAGGGAAGTTTCCTAGAAGAGCAATGTTTGGCTCCCGTTCAGCAGTGATAGTTGGGTTTAGGCAAAATTTATGTATTTTTATATATTTTTTAACATCTTTAGATTTATTTTAAAAAATAAAAAAATTAATATACTAATAATCACTTTCTTAATTACTAAAATAAATAAATAAATACAAAAACGATAAAAATAGCATTGCATGCAAGATACGAGGTACGTAGGGGCCTGTACTCTAGTAGATCTTTCATGACATGTGCCTGAAACTCATAATATATTAATATACGCGTAATTAGTTTAGTTCTAATATATATATGAATGAAATTCAATTCGGAATAAAAGAAGCGTGTAGAAGATACGTCTAAATTCCACGTAACTTGCGCAAAGGGCTGTTTACCTCTCGACCAGCTTGATTGCGAAGAGTACGCAAACTGATGATTCTCTCTCTCTCTCTCTCTCTCTCTCTCTCTCTAAATACATATATATATATATATATATTATATTCTAAAAGAATAAAAATCAGAAATTACAATATATGTTTTTAGATATTCTACTACCTTCAAAGTTAATATATGGTCAGTGTCTGACCGCCGCATTACTCTGTGGTGGTTTTTTCTTTAATAAAAATAAAATCTCTTTGCAGAAATTGATGAAAGCCAGGCAAGCATTTCCAGGTTGAGATAATAAGATTGGCCCATTTAGGGTTCAAAACTGATCAATATATTTCCTCTGTTGTTTGGTTTACCTACTGTCTATCGTCTACGTACGTGAAAAGCTCTTTGAACTCCCTAGCTAACATCTATTTATTTTTTCTTGGTTCCTTAAAAAGTAAATCTTCTTTTAGAGCATTCTCATCCGGTTTCCTAAATTTTTCTCTAAATTTTAGCTAAAAACGACACTCTCTATAATTTCATCCTAAATTTTACTCATTTTCAAAAAACCTTCTACATCTCATTTCATATTCTCTATTTTATTAAAATAATATTCTTCTATTCTTTCTTTATTATTTTTTTCTCTCACTTCCATTTACAAAAATTTAAATTATTTTTGTACGGGAATGATAATATTTTTAAAATTATTTTTTATATATTTTAGTAATTTTTAAAATTATTATTTAAAACTATAATAAATATGAGTATGAGAGAAATTGTAGATGATTGAAATAATGATTTATTTTATTTATTAGAATAAAATATTGATAAAAGATGATTTAGCGGATGAATAGTAATTTCCTATATTTAAAAAATTATTGTTCATGATCCCCTAAATCAAAATGCTAAAATAGAAAATGGGATGAGTGGGAGTTTTTCAGCTTTTTCCTAAATAATTTCTTATAATTTAGAGATAACAGTGAAGTAGGGCATGGGATGGGAATGCTAAGACCGGACCCAATAGATGAACCAAGTCAAGAAGAGAAAACATAGAAGATGGTAAACTTCAACTCATAACACATAGAGAAACGCTAATTCATTAATGTTCAGATGGAATTTGGAAAGAACCGAATGGTATTATATATATTGTACGTACATAAATTTAAAAAAAAAAATTAACGAATATATATGAATGGGAAAAAAAAATCAATACACGAGTGAGTGATCACATATATAATCAAATCATCAAACGAAGATCGACTTTAGGAGCCATCTTCCCAAATAATAACTTCAAATCATTCTCCAAGGGCGTCAAGTTCAAGTCCAAGCTGCAGACAACCCTCGTACTGTTAGATCTCTTCATCAGCGTCGGCACTTTGGCGTGATCTAGAGGATTCATAATGGAAGATAACCCTTCGTTCGCTCTATGCCGCCTCATATGCCCACCAAGAGCCTGGCCCATGGAAAACTCCTGCCCACATATCGAGCACTCATGCATCTTGGGTTTGTTCCCAGAACTCTGCAATTTGGTCCTATCCACCTTGTGTTCTTCCCCCATTAATCTTGGCCTCTTGTGGCTGGCTCGGTGGCCACCCAGCGCTTGGAATGATGAAAACTGACGGTTGCATGTCTTGCACTCGAAGACATCAACCGGATGTGGACATGTATTGGGCTTTGTATCTGTTAAGCCACCTCCATGAGATAGCAGCATCAGACACTTTGCCATGTCGTTTAAGCTGTCTTTATTCCCTACAATATCTTCTGATCTCATTCTCTTCATGGCCATCTAAAAAGGACGTATCTAACGTTGGGGACTCTTTAAGTACGTAATTGTTAGCTAGCTGAACTTGATGAAGTAAGTTGCTGGTATTGAAACTTTGAACGGCAAATATGTATGAGGAAGAGAGAGGCTGCAGCTTTGGTATTTATAGACGATCGAGGGGAGCTTGAAGGGTGCGGTTTACTTGATTATGTTTTTCAAGGAATAAGGGGTGCTGGGTTCCTCGTAAGAGGCAACTTTTGACTATTCATTTCTGGTTCCACACTTGTATGCTAAGAAAAGGTACAGGATGATATCACCACGTGTCGTTGTTAATTAATCGAGGTACCGTGTCGGCTGCTACACTTAATTGAGAAGTCTCGTTCTCATATTAACTCGTGTGAAAAAGTGACTTTTATTTTTCTTTCCAGCTGCTGATAAATCTACAGGCGAGACCTACATGGCATATATGCCCACCACTATCCATTCAAGCTGCTCAGTTTTTTGTTCTTTTCAGAAATTTTATTTTTCATATTTTATTTAATTATTTTTAATCAAAATTTCCGTTTTTTTCATTTGAATAGTTAATATAAAAAATTATTAAAAGTACATCACAACATAATTGAATGAATAAAGATGACAAATTCAAGATGCTCAAGACTAGTAACAATATTGTATTTTTTTTTTTCAAAATAATATAAAATAATCCTAATCAATCTGAAGTCTCAAAGCTTGGTTGGTTGCCAAAAGTGTCCTACGTGAGAATCCAATGCTAAAAGAAGGATAAGACTAAAAATCCATTATTATAAAAGGAAAAAGGATACCTAATTGGCGAATTTTCATTTGCTTTTAAAAATTACTTTGTAATCTTCCGACAATAAGTTCTGACACTTTATAGTTTATACCCCCAACTTGATACTTCAATTGCAATAGAGTATTGATACGCAAATAACATATTTTCACCTATTGATACGCACGTAACACATTTTCACAACATCTTTTATAACAATATTGTAAGATAATGGCATTTTTATAAAATAATATTATTTTTATAAAAAGCTCATTTGGATACAAAAACTATCTCATATCATCTCATCGTTATAATTTTTATAAATTTCTACACAAAATATAATAAATAATTTTACTTTTTCAAATCTCAAAATAATAATAATAATATTAAAAAATAATATTCTAATAATATTTTATTCAACTCTTCTAAAACTATCTCATCTTATCTCACTATCTAAACTAGCCTAAAGTATTTTACAAAATTACCTCTCATTTTCCATTACAATATAGACCCTCCTTTTTTTTCTCCATTAAACAAAATAGGTGACTAAGTTATAAGTGAAAATAATTTGGTTATTTCATGCCTAAAATCTAGGAAGATTATTCGTACATTGCAATTTAAGTTTAGAAGGATGCCAAATGCAGTCTTAAGTGATGATTTGAATGATCAAATTTACAAATTCAACAATCTGTTTTATAGAAAGAATGTAGAAGGAAAGTGTGATCCAACTAAAAATAGGGAAAAAGTATTTAGGTAGTGATATATTTTTAGATATTTTGTAAATAGTAATAAAAAAATAATAACAAAGTATTGAATAGTAGTAAAAAATAGATAAAAAGTAATAAAAAAATAATAAATAATAATGAGATATTATGAAAATACTTATTCTCAGTATCCAGACTAGGCCTTAAAGTCTAGAATGAGATATACATACGCATAGTGTAGAATATAACTGCACGAGTAAATGTTTTAAATAGTATTAAATGTTCAATAAATCTTATATGACATATTTCAAGCATCTATATTTTTCACTTTAAATCCTAAAGTTTTGATGAGATTTTTTAAGAATCTAATTTTGATAACCAAGATGGAATAATATAGATAGACACGAACTTTTAGGAAAAAATTAATTGTTTTGTAAATAGTATAAGGTCTGGATATTGTAACTAATAACTAGTATAGAATTTGAACAAAAAAAATGGAAAACATCTCAATTCAAAGATGGGATTGAACAATTCAAATGGTATTAATTTCTAAGATGTTTCTTCATGTATTATTATTTTATTTTATTTTATATTTTAATGTTTTCGTAAAGAAAAATGATCTACACATAATATTTTGTATAACATATTATATAATAATGTGTTAAATTAAGAGTATTTTTATAAAATATTTTATAAAAATAATATAATTTTATAAAATACTCTATTTTAAAATATTATTATATAATATATTGTATAATATCAGTACTCTTCTACAAAATTGGCGGCGGCAGTAGTTGGAGCTTCCACACCATAACCACACCATAAAGCAAGAATAACAAACTTTAGTACGCGGCCCGCAGGTTTTGGATTCTTTTATCACTTTGGCTGGTATGTTAGTCTGACGTCACTCCTTATATTCACACGGTGCTTACTGTTCGTTTCAGACACGCCGCAACTGGCTTCAAATGACGCAATCATCATAGCTATTCAGCCTAGAACGGTGCTACAGTCACTGAAAATATGTTCCGAATGATCGTATAGTTCATTTTATTTTTTCATGTATTTTTTTAATTGTCATAAATATTTTTTAAAAAATAAAAAATTCACAATATTATTAAAAATTATTTTTTTAATCATTAAATAAAAACAAATTTCAAGAAAAATATTCGGTACCCATTTTTGAGATCCTAAGTATTTTTCCTCAACCTATACCTATTCACTTAGGATTGGTTTATTTTTATAAACCATCTAATTTCATTTCATCTCTTTTAATTATTATAAATTTTTCAACTCTTAAATAAAATTGAATAATACTAAATAGAAGTTAAAAATAAATAAATTTCATATAAACTATTTGTAAAAAAGTGAAATGATTTATTAAAATATTTTATTGAATTTTAAAAAGTAAGAAAGAAAAAATTGAATAAAAATATTATAAAATTAAAAAATTATTTAAATATAATTTTTAAATATAATTTAAAATTTAAAATTTCAAAAACCTAATTACTTTTTATGTTTTATTTAAACATCTGAAATAAAATATATAAGAATACTTTGTTACACGAACAAAGGCCTTGACGTTCTAAATTTGCAATCAAATTTAAAAGTTTGAAGGATAAGAGAAATAGATATAATATTTATTATTGTTAATATAAATATTTCTACTGTATTATAATAAACAATAAATCCGGCAAAAGTTGATAACAAAATTGAAGGCAGTTCTTGTTGCAGGAAATGTAGAACCGGGAGAAACCGCGAAAAGTAGCCGCTAGTAGCTCCTTCGAGAACAAGTACAGCTAGCTTCGCAGAATGCTTCATCAACGTGTGGACCCCACATGACCCTCCATAACTTTGCATGCAAGTTAGTGCAACTTCTGGGTTGAGTGTTTGGCAAACTTGAACGAAAGAAATCAAAACTGTACCCAATTTTGAGACAAAGTCAAATTTTTAAGTTGCCATTTCAACATCCTCATTTGTTTGTTTCGATGAAATAAGATTAGATAAAAATTAAAAATAAAATAAAATATTATTCAAATATTTTTTAATATTTTTTTTAAATTAAAAAAATAAATTATTTATTTTATTTTATATAAAAATTTAAAAAAATTATAATAATTAAATAAAATAAGATAAAAATGATAGTAAAAATAAACGAGACACGCGAATGCCGTAGTAATTGCAACTACGGCATATATCTTGCAATTACTACGCAATGCATGGTTAGTTTTCAACTTCATAAACATGTGTAAAGGGCTCGAACGAGACAACCACCAAACGATTGTTCAACTTTTGGATGAGCAAATTGCCATCAGTTGTTGACTGGCTGACTTGGACTCATACGAATTCATCAATTAATTGATCAGCAGTTGAACTATAAGAGGCTTCCAATATGCTAAAGAAAATCGTAATTCACACTAGGATACTTGAATATAAATTAAATTATTAAATTTACCTCTCCTATTGGCTTAAGTATAATGAGATAAAAAATTAGTTAACATGATATCTAGCGCTTAAAATTATTACAAATATCCATAATAATTGTTACATTTGATCATTTTTAGCGACTTATAAATCGCTACAGGTTCGCCGAAATCCTAAAGTCGCTTTTGATCAATTTCAATGATAGGTAAAAATCGTCACAAAAAACTACTATTTTCGGTGATTTTAGTCTGTCACAAATGTTTCAAAAATCGACAGAAATGGCCTTCCCGTTTACCATTAAAATCGCTGATAAAAGTTATTTCCGGCGATATGTATCGTCACAAAAAGTTAATAAATCGCCGCAAATAACTCATTATTTTTTCCAGCAATTTTAAATTATCGTCGTCATTAAGTATTTCTAGTAGATAAGTCTCGCCGCAAAATATTATTTGCGGCGATTTCATATCGCCCAAATATGTTTCTCCTATGAAATAATTATTTCCGGCAAATTTTACTCATCGAAAAAGGAGTTTAAGGAAGAAAAAAAAAGGACAAAACATAATACAGGAAGAATATTATACACATCCAAGTTTTGTAGGCTTCACAATTTTACCTTGCACTATGGATTGCACTAATATTTTTTTTACATACTCAAAAAAGATCCAAAGTATGAGCTACTAATATGACAAAAATTGGCATTGAGTACTGTGTTTTACAATTTATAGTTTCTAACGAACCAGAGAAAGAATTCTGCTTGAAAATTGTTCTCTCCAATGCACACTGTTAAGTATTTACCCTAATCCCCTTGTGTGATCCTGCTTTTAGAATTAGTATGCTCTACAAGACCTATTGATCTAAACCTCTATAGCTAAGACCATTACATGCTAACTGCAACTGCAATATACAATATCAAAGACAAATTTTGTTCTAGGATACTTATATTCTGGAGGTGTTTGGAACTCACAGAGACTCTATGGTATGTAATGTGGAGAAGCCAATACAACATAATTAGTTCATTTTAAGCAACTTACAATATCTTCAATTCTGTCAACTCTCCAATATAAACTGGGATTGAAGAAGTGATTAAGCAATTCCTAAGCAGCCTGAAAGCATAGAAATAAGAGAAACAACTCCATAAATTTAAGAAACAAAACAAAAACCAATACTTGATCATTTTAAATCAAATATCCTCTTGATAAACATGATAGATTAATACAAATCAAATGTACAATCCTTCAGATTTCACATTTCTACTCAATTAATGTCCGGGAAAGGAACATATACTCACAATTCTTCTAAGTTCGCCAACCTTGATATGTTAGAAGGAATGGGGCCTTCCATGTACGTGCCTTGCATATCACAGTCAAAAAAATATCCCCAAATAAGACAGAAAAAAAATTAAACTTTTATGGCTTCAAGAAGAGAAAGATGGCCAATAGAAGGAATGAAAGTACAAGACTCACAGTAATACAGCATAATTATAAATCATCAAAAGATCCATTGCAAACATTAATGCACATAAAAAATTCAGCAGAAAGGAATTGAATGAAAAGACTTGATTCAGATTAGCATAAAACAGGGAAACCAAATGAAGGAAAACTTCAACAAATACCATGATCTCATTAGCCACATATAACATTATCAAAACGTACATTCATTACAAAACAAATGATAGAAAATAAGTAAAATTGATTTATCGTTTCCTTTTCTATTCATTTCAAAAAGTATATTTTCGAATCTAAGGAATACATAGAAGAAGATGGCAAAAGATATACAAGCCATAGGCTAAAAGAATATACTAATCAAATGAATATATTAAAAGGGAAAAGGCTCTGTCTTTAAAAAAGTATCAACCAAACAAGTACACCAACAAACCACATACCTGTCATCTTGATTTATAAGCTGTTGAAGATTCTATTCCAGATTCTTTTGAAATTCAGTATCAGCATATTGTTGGCTGTCTAGAACTTCTTACTCATCTCTGAGCTTTGCAGTTTTCATCCCAGTATCCTCCTTACTGTAACATCAACATTACAATAGGAATTAAAAGCCTCTTAAAAAAATAGAAAATTCATAGATAAGCTATCTTGTTATGTAGAATAAAGAAGTGGAAAGATTTTCAGTAATCTATTTTTATCGGGTAAGGAAGGAAGGAAGCAATATGATATGCAACATCTATGGAGAAAACTACTAGAGGATAAACTACCATAGACCAATCTATTCACCTACAACCAACTAACAAGATTCATGGTAGTTTCTGGGATTTCTCTATCTAATAACCATTATGTATGACTGCCGTCAACAAGTGAAATGCCCACATGAAAAACATACTAAATACATACAAACAATTACGCAAAACTTCACTTACCAAAACCATGGACAATACTAGAGAATGCCATTACACAACTAATTCCAGCCAATAAGAAACTTTGCTTAGCATAGCGCATCGATTTGTTCTAGGATGCTTATGGATAATGAAAAACCACATTACAACCTAAAACAGTTCCTCAAAGCAAATAGTTTGCCACATGATTCTTAATAGGCACACACTGCAATTGCCATTGAAGTAAAGGACACAGTAAAGAACTCTTATCCATTGAACATTAGCTGCATGCATTGTCTTTGATTTTGTATTATAGGATTTAGTTCCAGAGCTATATATATATATATATATATATATATATATATATGATTCTACCCTGAGGAACTGCCAACAAGCAACATAGAAACTTAAATATATAAAATCATTTACTCATTATAAAGGCCACATTTGGTTAATCATTCACAAGCTCCAGCTCAAAAAACTTTCATAAATCAATGCATAAGTTTGCCTTGTTTCTACCATAACAAACTAGCGCGTTTTAAAAAGAATCATTTAAGGAAGCACAACAAAATGCCGTCTTATCTTCATTTTACTTAGAGAAAACTTCTAGATTTTTTTTTTTTAAAAAAGTAAATTGCATGTTGGTGGATCACCAAATGGAAATTAAAGCTGGTAAAAATATGTGAAGAAAGATGTAGCAGCAGACAAAAAGCTTATAATTTTTAGTGAGTTGATAGTTATAATAATGATATATCAGCAAAAACACCAAAACAACAAATTGGACAGTATACAAAATGTAGCACTACAAACAACTAATGAAAAAAAAAAGAATCATAAAGGAAGAAAAATATATCTGTACCCAAAGGACACTTTTCCTTGCACACTTCATGCATTCAATCCCTCCCCGATCCAAGAAACTAAATGTTTGAATCGAAACAATACATCCACAATGAACTTGCTGTATAGGAAGACTAATTATTAAAAAGTATCAACAAGAAACTTTAGAATTTTTGTTTCAAGAATGCAATATACCAATGTGATATCTACCACATCACTAACGAATAATAATAAAACAGGAAAAATTGCAAGCAAGCATCATAATTTCATTGAGTATTTATGTTACAATGTGACAGATCAATATAAGAGTGTTTCAAGTATCAATACAAAAGCATGAAAGATTTCATTTTGAATAAGTAATACATAATCAGAGTATTTGTCATTTACATTCTAAATGAGATAAAAACTATGTAAACAAAATAATGAAGCTGATATAGTTGTTAAAGGCATAAAAATTACACACTAAATTTTAAATTAGGCTGTTAGCAAAGATTCCACATGTCATGAAACTCAATCAAAGTTAAAGAAATAAAACCCAATAAAAATTACAGACCATATTCTTACCTAATAAAGTATAAGAATTTCACAATGTGATCAATGGATGCTGATAGAAGTAGACCAACTAGCAAGCATTTTGGTATACCAATAATTTGAAATCAGGGAAGAACAAAATATATATATATATATATATAGGAAATTGAATCTAACAGTGAGTATAAGCATCCGAGAAACCAAAATAGCTGCTAGATTTATGAGTTATATTCACAACTATCTACCAAACCCACCATCAAGGCACTAAGAATTTCACTTAATTGGAGATAAAAGCTACTTTCCTATATGTTGGTAAACAAAAGCAGAGAGTTACTCTATTTTAGGTTGGCTTACAGCGTTGAAGAGGAGGCGGTGGAGCATGGGGGTGGCGTTGCGGCCTTGTAGAGGGCTGACTTGCGGTGGTGTTGCGCCGTGGAGGAAGGCGATGCAGGGCTTGTATGAGGTGCTTAAGAGAGATCTGTGCGGGGGGAGAGTAGATATATGGTGAGAGAGAGGGAGAGCTTGTGGAGGGGATGGACGGGTAGCTACGCTGGTAGCTAGATGTGGTGCGGCAGCTGAGGAAGCGGCAGCACTGGGAACCCGAGAGAGAAACAACTTCAAGGGTGAAGGGAGAGGAAGATTCGTGAGAGAGAGAGAAGCCATGAGGGAGGGAAGTAGAACGGCACAGGGGGAAGAGAGAGAGGGGAGGAAAAAAGTGAGTATAAGGCTTTTTGGCACTAAGTGATTAAAATTGAGCTTTTAGGACTAAATTTACATCACTGGAAAATGGTATTTTTTTGGTTTTTGATTATTGCGGCAATTTTTCTATTGCAACAAAGAAAAAATCGCCGGGAAAAAACCAATTTGAATATTGCGGCGAATTATAGTCGTCATAAAGAGTAAAAAAAAAAATCGCTATAAAAAACCAATTTCAAACTTTGATGTAAAAACTTTGCAACGACATCAATATCGCCGGAAATAAAGGTTTTTTGTAGTGATTTTATTTCTGTCAAACATAAAATCGCTAGAAAAAGACATTTTTCTTATAGTGAAAAAACTGACAAACATAAAAAACAAGCATAGCTTGTTTGGAACTATAAGAGAAAAAAATAAAATAAAAAAAGGTGGAATTAATCACACAAACCATAAGTTTACGTGGATTGATAACGTGCTTATGTCACAAAGTTGTAGATGAATTTATTCAGATGAAAATTAAAGATATAGTGTGGCGGATGTACAAGGATTTAATACAATATATAGTAAACCATAATTAGCAGGTCAAGTAAGATTAACAAGAGAAATTAGTCAAAAAAAAATTCGAGGGCGGACCCTAACAAGACTTAAGTCTATGATTGCCAACTTGAGCTGAGCTTATTGTTGAAATGGTGGCTTGATTTCCTATTGTAAACGACATTCTAGAGACTTGGCTTGACTGTGGCTCGACCTTGGCTTGAGCGAACTTCAGACATAACATTCGCTCGAAACTCCACTCAAACGAACTTCAGACAGAATATTTGCTCGACATTCCGCTTGAGCCAATGTTCAGAAACCCTATTTCTTATGTCGTTTTATATATAAACTTACTTTTTTGTAAAGTGAATTGCTACCAGAAAGAGAGAGCTCCTTTTGTGAGATTTTGAGAGCTCATTGAGTGTATTGGGACTTTTGGGATTGAGGAGTTATTTGTGATTTCTCTCTTATACTCCATTTTGTGATAGTGAATTCCTTGAAATCGACTCTGCCAGGGAATGTAGGCTATTGTTCAAGTCGAACCACTTAAATCTTGGTATGCTTTGTGTAATTATCAAATTTTTGTTATTTGCTTCCGCTATTCTATTTCAAAGTCATATCTAGATATCTGGCTAATCCCAACAAACTGGTATCAGAGGGCTAGGCTTTATGGAATATCTTTGTTCTTGAGAGATGGCTTCGATGAAATTTGATGTAGAGAAATTCGATGGTCAAAATGGTTTCAGCTTGTGATACATCAAGATGAGGGTCTCGTTACGAGAACAAGGGTTGGCGAAAGTCTCGGAGGAGAAGGTGATGGATGAACCTTCTACATCATCAAAGGAAGAGAAAGAGAAAGCATTTAGTGCGATTTTGCTATCTGTTTCTAATGCAGGTTTGCACGAAGTGGCCGATGAAGAGACCGTCACAGGTCTTTGGTGGAAATTGGAGAGTTTGTATTTGAAGAAGTCACTCACCAACCGTTTGTACATATTTGAAGCAATGGTTGTACACTCTCCAAATGAATGAAGGTACTTGTATGTCCGATTATCTAGATGAATTTAACAAAATCATTATGGATCTAAGGAACATTGATATTGAACTTGACGAGGAAGGTCAAGCTTTAATTTTGTTGTGTTGTTGCCTACGTCGTTTGATAACTTTGTGAACTCGATGTTGTATGGTAGAGATACCATCTTCTTAGCGAATGTAAAATCTGTTTTGAATTTTAAAGAGTTGAGAATAAAATTGGGTGTACAAGGCACGTATAATCAAGATGATAGTCTGTTTGTGAAATGTTCCTCTAGTGGTAGATCTGGTGGAGGAGGTTTGGATCAGAGTGTGAGTAGTTCTAGTGGTAGCTCTAAATTTAACAAGAAAAACATTAAATGCCACTATTGTTACAAATTTGATCATTACATGAATAAGTGTCTGGGATTGAAAAACAAGAAGGAAGGCACAAGTTATTTTTATACATTCCAGATTCAAGTATGACTCGTTTATGACACATGTGATTGGGCTATATTGGTGAACAAGCTGGTCATTTGCGAGAAGACAACTTTTTGCTTTTGTGTAATCAGAAGATAGGGAAGCCTTTTTTTTTTTTTTTTTGTGTTAGCATTGTATCTTTGTGAATCAGTGCAGAATCAAGTTTATTGTAGTTTATTTGTTTTGATTTTGGGGTACATCTTGTGCAAAGTGGTGCCTTATTCTTACTCATGTTGTTTGGTGACCATTTTGAGAAAAAGCTAGACTTATTTTTTTGAAGCAGTGAGTGAAGTGTTTGATAAGTTCAAACACTTGTGAAGGCCTTGAGAATCCGACAGGCAAGAAGGTAGAGTGATTTCAGATATTGTACAGTTGGGTTCACTCCACACAAAAATGGTAGTTGAACGGAGTGAATCAGACTCTTGTGTGAAAGCCCGTAGTATGCTTTTGGTATCTCAGACTTGTCTAATGGGTGAAGCGATCAATACAGCTTGCTATTGGGTGAACCTTTCTCCTTCAATAGCTTTTGGATATTTATTTAGGATTGACGGAATTCAAGCCAAGGTGGAAATTTGTTGGAATGTTGGCTTGATTTCCTGTTGAAAACACCATTCTAGAGACTTGGCTCGAGCGAATTTTGGCTCGACCTTGACTCGAGCAAACTTTAGACAGATTGTTCAATCGACACTCCGCTCGAGTGAATGTTCAGAAACCCTAGCTCTCACACTGTTTTATATATAAATATATTTTTGGTAAAGTGAGTTGCGGCTAGAAAGAGAGAGAAACCCTTTTGTGAGATTACAAGAGCTAATTGAGGTTTTTGGGATTGAAAAGTAATTTGTGATTTCTTTCTTGTACTCTATTTTGTGATAATGAATTTTTTGAGATCGACTCTACCAGTAGATGTAAGCTGTTGTTCAAATAAAATATTTAAATTTTAGTATTATTTATGTGATTGTTAAATTTTTATTATTTACTTCCGCTAACCTATTTCAAAGTCATCTCTAAATATTCGGTTAATCCCATTACTTATTGGCCCAAACTTCTACTTCCTGACTCACATCGCATTAAAAATCCATAAAAAAAAGGACAACGCGTCCTTGTTGAGTCAAATTATTCAATCGGACCTCCACAAAATACAGCTAGGCTCTACACATGAAGGCCAAAGATAGGATGTGTTGCTTTGATTACCTTTCCATCATGTATCAAGAGTACAGCTAATCTTTTTCCAGTCAAAATCAATTTCGATATGTAAAAGTAGTTCTCTATGTATAGGTCTGAGACTACCCCCAAACGTGGGATTTGGGACACTGCTTTATGTGAGGGCCCATTTCAGCTTGTTCTTAAAACTATTGTTTAGTTGCCAATTTGATAATTTAAAGGCAGGTGTGTTCATGGACCATTTTGCAAATTTGAGAAATACTTTCAATTCATCTTATCTTATTTTATTTTACTTTTATAATTTAAACAATTTTTTACATAAAATATAATAAACAATTCAACTTTTTCAAATTTCAAAATAATAATAATAATGTTAAAAAATAATATTCTAACAATATTTTATTTAACCTTTAACTTTTATTTTAACTCATCTCATCTCAACTTATTGTCCAAACCTAACACTGTGTATGGGTAATGAGATATTTTAAATTATTTTATGAATAATAATGAAAAAGTAATGATAAAATATTAAATAGTAGTGAAAAGTATGTGTAAAATAATAATAAAAAAATAATGAGACATTTTGAGAATATCTGAAATATTCTCAATATACAAAGTAGGGACTTGCTAGGTGTCTTAGGCAATCAACTCTTTCAAATATGCCCATTCAATGATAGAAAAATAAAGGAGCAAATATTGTACCGGGGGTGACACGTACGATTCTTCCATGCAGAAATGCTGAGGAGTGGTCCGGCTGTTAAGCTTAGAATAGCAGCCCTCCAATCACACGGTGACACGTAGACAAAAATACAATAAACCCTTTAGACCTCACCACACAGAATCACAAGTAATTCTCTTCACAGAATCGGGTTTCCAACTTTCATATTTCTTTTCTTGTCTTCCTGCACTTCCAGCTTGCCTCCTTGTTGCGCCACCAAGCTTGCCACCCACTGACCAAGACTTGAGCACCACCGTCGGACACCGACCAAGGTTCCACCACCACCATCTAATTCCGACGTCGAATCAAGTTACCACTTCAATAAATTTTCAGACGACTAGATTTCGACCACCACCGAAGCAATTTATGGGTTTCCATGGCTGAGGAAGGTGACTTTGGTGTTGCTCAGGTAATTTCGTACCACCCCAGTCGGCAACTTATTGTTTTGCACCACCCCAATCGGCATGCGTATTGGTTACCCTATATGTGTTTGATTAAATGTCAATGAGAAACATCTCAGCTTATTAAACTCATGATATATATTGATTTGTACTGGGTATTGATTTGTATGTAGATATATATATTGAAGAGAGGCTGTCGGAAGTGAGAAAATATAATGTATCTTCACAAATTGAATGACGCATAAGTTCTTCTCCTGATGCCATAACATTTTATTCAAATGAAGTTTTAGTTTGTAAGTTGTGTTTGTAGCATTCTAACAACCCATTTCAAGAGTCTGCAAATCATCAAAAAGAATGATGATCATTACTTTAATTTCGGTCAAGTATTATAGACTTTTCTATGTGCTTTTATCCACATCTTTGAACCCTGCTCCTACCTAGTTAGTTCAATCACCCATACACTTTGCGCATTACAAACAAATTCCCTCCTAATTTTGTACTTCATTATATTATAATTATATATATAACATTATGCCATGCATGAGCTCCCACTTTCGTTTTCACATTCCAATAAGGTTCAGACAAATTAAAAACTGTAATATTATATATTTACGTGAAATTGATACTTTAACACTATTAAACTCACCAACCATCTCAGTTTTATAATCCTAATGAAGTAGCAAAATTAAAGTTTGAAAAAGAGTTGAAATTCCTCATAAAACAGATAAGAGAGAATTTAAGTTTTTATTTTTTGGGCAAGTCTCATACCATGCTGATTAAAATTATTTGATTTAGAATTTCAATATAGTTAATGTGGTTATTTTGAATAAGTACTAAATTTATAATGTGGCGGTTTTTTATTGTAGGAACAAATTTTTTATGGTAATAGTGATGAATTTGAGGCTAAAAGTGTATATATTTCAGATGATCTGAATCTTGAAGATGGGGTGAATGTCGGAGATGGTGTGAATGTCGGAGATGGGGTGAATGTGGATGGAGGAGTCTCTTCTAGTAGTGGTACTTTGAAGCCATTCATTGGTATG
This sequence comes from Juglans microcarpa x Juglans regia, assembly GCF_004785595.1. Lineage (NCBI taxonomy): Eukaryota > Viridiplantae > Streptophyta > Magnoliopsida > Fagales > Juglandaceae > Juglans > Juglans microcarpa x Juglans regia. Next base: position 28,123,929 of record NC_054603.1, on the reverse strand, counting down.
GTATTTGAGAATGTGGAAAACGCCCAAACATTTTATAAGGCATATGCAAGACGAAAATATTTTACAATTTGAACGAATCATACTTGGTTGTCGAAAGATTATAAAACTCTTTGTACAGTAGACTATGTTTGCACAAGGGCAGGATTCCGGTGGGTTAGTCGGAAAGAAAAAGATCAAACACTCCCTGAACCTCCAGAGACAAAGATTAGATGTAAAGTAATAATGAGAATAAAAAAAGTTGGTGAAAAGTAGATAGTCAACAAATTTGTAGTTGGACATAACCATATTCTACTCACCCTAAGAAGTACTAATTTGCTTCATGGACATAGGAGAGTTACTAAAGTCTAAAAAAAACTGATTATGACGTTGAATGAGTTCGGTGTACGGACATGAAAATTATGTAGGTGTTGAGTAAAAAATCAAGTGGTGACTTTAATGTTAGTTGTATTGGCAAGGATGTTGAAAATTATTTTGAAACCAAAAGGAGAAAATTATTTGAAGATGAGATGCACAAAGGTTATATTCCTACTTTATTGATTGGCAACTCAAAGAATCTGGATTTGTTTATTTCATGCAAGTTGATAAGGATTGGTGTATGGAAAGTTATTTTTGGACTGATGCGCGATCAAGAGTTGCATACCAATATTTTGGGGGATGTTGTTACATTTGATGCCACTTATCTGACCAAGATTTATAAGATGTCATTTGTACTGTTTTCTGGAATTAACCATCAACATCAGACCATAATATTTAGTTGTGCTTTGTTAGTTAATGAAACAACAGAATCATATACTTGGTTATTGAGAACATGGCAAGATACTATGCTTGGGCGTGCCCCTTCAACTATAATTACCAATGATGACAAGGCAATGACAAAAGTCATTGTAGAGGTACTCTTGAATACAACTCATAGGTTGTGCTTGTGGCACATTTTACAAAAGTTTTCCAAACACTTGGCCTATGTATATAACAAATTCTCAGACTTTCAAAAAGAATTTTGTCATTGCATCGATGAGATAATTACATTTGATGAGTTCAACCAAGAATGAGCTTCAATAGTAATGATGTATGAGCTAGAGGAAAATATTTGATTGTAAAATCTTTACAGCCGACGGGATAAGTGGGTACTGGCTTACTTGTGTTAGATATTTTTTGCCGGTATGTCAACAACTCAAAGGAGTGAAAGCATGAACAAATTTTTTAAAGATTATGTTCGTTCAAGCACCATGATTAGTGACTTCATGTATCAGTATGAAAAAGCTATAGATGCATGTTACTTTAAAAAGAAGGAGAAGAATGTCAAGACTAAATCTACACAGGAGATATTGAAGACACCTCTTAAAATTGAAGAGAAGGCGGCAAATGTTTATACAAAAAAGTCTTTCATGATCTTCCAAAATGAGCTATTTGACAGTCTATGGTACCAAGCGAAAAAGTTTTTCAAAGAGGGTGAGACCAAGACATATGGAGTGACAGCTTATGGTAAAGAAACACTTCTTTACCATGTGATATTGGAGGGCGATGAAGGACATGCAACATGTACATGCCATATGTAGGAGTTTATGGAGATTCTTTGTAGGCATATCTTGTGTGTTTTTTGGCAAGAAAGCGAAATTAAACAGGTTGCCACATAATTATGTACTAGATAGATGGATTATTAATGCTAAGAGTTGGCCCATTCCCAACATACCATGTTTTGAAGGGCAAGTTGGGCAAGGACAATGTGAACCTACGATGAGAAAAAACATGATAATGATACAACTTTATGACATTGTAGAACTTGCATCACAAACAACAGAAAAATACAATCACTTCACACTTGCATTAGAGAAAGTTTACAAAGAGTTGTTTGCAATGGAAGATCATGTAGAATGTTTACAAAGAATGGAGGCAACCACTAATGATCAAATATTAAGAAGTCAAGTTGTGTCGAACTTTTCACAAACGGTGTAAGACCCTCCACAGGTGCCCACGAAAGGGCGCTCAAAGGCATTGAGAGCGAAGAACCCAAAAGAGACTCAACCAACCAAGAAAAGATGTTGAACCATTTGCAAAAATAAAGCATATGCCAGGATCAACTGTCTTTTAGTAAGGTATTGTAAATTTGAATACTCTTTTTTTATTTGTTCTAATCGAAGTGTTACTTTTTTTTATATATATATTGCATTTACTGTTGTTTATATAGGAATATTGGACATACACCTGAGATCAAGCGCACTAACTTGGAGGTTTGCTTATATCTTTGTTTTGAACAATTTTTTATTTTTTATTTTATTTGAGATATGTCCTTATAAATGTAATGGTTTTACGGTTAATGTGTTGGGAGAGTTGAAGTAGGGATATTTTTTATCGGGTATTTGTGGATTGAAGCTTCATATTCTTAGTAATTTTGTTGATTGAGACTTGAGGAAACTTTCAGTTTGAACTTATGTAACTATGTCTTTGGCACCAAATGTTATGCTCAATTTGTAATTCAATGTAAGTCAGTGTGCTTATGTCCTTGGCACAAATGTTATGTATTTTTATTGCTTATAAATTAAGGAGTTGGCACTTGTTTAAGCCCCTGTTTACAATGTGATTTATCAGTCCTGCAACCTAACCCCTTAGTAGAAGGGATAAAATTAAAATGCTTTTACATTAGTTCTGCAGCCACTATTTAAGCCCTTATTTGTATTGAGATGCCGAAGTAGTGAAAAAAATTAACTGTAATATGATTGGAAGGAAATACAATTTCAATAAAGGGGCAAAAGTGATTCACAAACTTGCAAACATATAGTTGCTAAAAGTCTGTGTCCAAATACATAGCTAAAATACACAGCAAACTCAAAATAGTTGTACAATTGTTCTCAGCTAATCTTCACATTTTGATTACAATCAATTGTTCAAAAGTTTAAGAGAGCATTATCCGATCTACACTAATATTTTTAGGATACATAATAATTACAACAAAAAGCACAATTAACAAAACTACGATGTCAACGACACTTTCAAAGTTCCCCTATACTTTTTCTCCATTGCTTTATATTTGGCTTGTTTAGTCAATTGATGTTCATGAAGTAACCTCTCATTCATTCGTTGAGCTAACTCCAATGTGAACTTGAAGCATGAGTTTTGTTCACTTTCAAGATCAATCAATTGAAAAAAGTCACATTGTTTATTGATCTTATAGTTTGGGCAGTTGTAAAATCTTTTGCAAAAGCTATTATCCAGGCTAGAGATTCGGCACTTCGATGGAATGCCACAGTAGCAAAGTGGCCTGTCCAAACATGTTTTTCCTTCCCTCTTGAGGTCCACGGACTTGAACTGGAATGAGAACACCAATTTTTCATTTTCTGGAAAATATAGAAGAAAGTAAGCATATATGGGACAAAAACAAAAAATTTGAAAAAGAGATCAAAAAATAAATTTCCTAAACAACTACTACATCACAAGCTGGCATACAACAGACAAAATTACCAGCACTATTCAGATCATTACCAGCAAGAATCCCCAGCTCAAAATTTTCAGAAAGTGTAAGTTACTAGAAAATTTTGATTCTACTAATAACAATTTTGGAGTCCTAATTCAAAATGTACATGGTCAACAATGTGCCCAATGATGTCATGTAGAATTTAGATTTGTATTATCTCATAAAAATAATGGATACTCTACATCCGTAAATACTTACTGCACTTCACTGCAATTAGTGCAAACAAATGTCAAGAAAAGATCAATGGTCCTAGTATTAATTAACACAAACATTTTAGTCCGTATTATCTCAAAAACAAATGATAATGCATGCAAAAAGAAACACCTCTTTCAAATCCATGACTAATATTAATTAACACAAACATTTCAAATAAAATTGTGGAAGAGGGAAGGCATGAAATGACCTAGCAATGGTCCTAATAATCAACCATTGATTTAATTAGGAATCAAAAAATTAAAAAGACTTCATGTCTATTGATTGACTATCGAAGACAAGATGCCGATGATGAGTTACTATATTCCCAGAACTATAATCTAATTTCATAACTCTCTCCCAATTTCAAAACTTCTTGTTCTATTGCCTTTTGTTCGATTGTTGAATTCATAGTTGTGGGTAACAGATGATTGAGGTAATCTATCTCGTTTTTAAGCCCACATGGATAGCATGAGAACTCTCACTGCAGAACTCTACTCTTGTTTCTCCAATCAACAATGCTAGCTATCTAGTTACGGAATTTAAACCCAATAGTGAATTTACAATTCCCAAATTTACATCCCTAATTTCAAACCCTAATTTACACTTCCCTCGGTGATTTGAGTTACGGGTTTACAATTAATTAGGGTTTCTGAATTCTAGCAAAGCTATAGAAACAAGATTCAGAAGAGAAATTCTATAGTAACAAAAAACAACTAGAAAGAAGAAACAAATATAACCGAGAAATTTGAAAGAGACGGAGAGAGAGATTACTGAGAGACAAAGATGAGAAATACAACATTTGGGTCGAGCTGTTCGTCTGGGTCATCGCCACCGTCTGGGTCAAGCTCCGCCACCGTTTGGGTCGAGTGCCATGCGAGATCGCAGTGTTGAGATCTTTAGCCCGTCGGGGTTCCTCAGGAAGAAGTAGAAAGGGCAACATACAAATACGAGTAAAGAATGTGTAATGAATTCAATGATCTGGTGTCTGCAGATGTAAAAATTTCACAATAAATCGCCTACGTGTTGTGCTGCAAATGGAGGGCTACTATTGTTTACTAAGCAGCCGGGCTGTTCCCTAGCTTTTCTCTCTCTCTTCCATGTTGTGCTCTCCAAATTCTATAAATATGTATATTTTCAAGTGCGTATTACAAAATGTATAGATTCACTTAGAGATTATTGCTTTTCTTGTTGATTTGGTTGTATTTGGGTAGCGGAATGATACTATTATTCAATATTTTATTATTACTTTTTGATTGAGCTGAGTTATTGCATATTTTATACATTTAGAACTAATATATTTTAATTATTACATTACATTATTATTGGTTTTAGATGTTAAAATGCATAAATCCAAGTTGTGATTTAAATTGGTTTATAGCATGGTTTATGCTTAATTTTATAACTTGTGATTTAATTGAACTATATTTTTTCACATGTATAACACAATTTTTGATATTTTATTCTTCTTTTTTTATTTTTTCTGATTTCTATTTTATATATACGAGCCTATAACCCGTGCAATTTGCGAATTGTTGTGTATGAGGGAGAGAAAATTAGAGAGACACTGGATTTTATAGTGAAGAAATTCAAAATGGTTTATAGGGTGGTTTAAGATTATTACAAACACAAAACTACAGTTTTAATAATCTATAAATAGTTTTAAGATTACTTTTTAAATTTTCACTTAATATAAACAGAAGAGAGCAAAAATAGTGTAATTTATCTATAGATTTTAACAGGATTTAAAAAACACATTCCATCATATAAAGCCAACAAAAAGCAAAGAAAATAAAGACTTTTTATAACCCGGTCTGTATTCATATGCAATATAAATATTCAGACATAAAACTTCACATAGATTGATCATTGAAGTCCAGAATATACCGGTACTTAGCACGAACAGATAGCCTGCCATTACTTCCCACTTGGTTGGATTTCATTTTTGTTATCAGTTTCGGGATTTTCTGAAATGCATTGGGTTTTGTGGACCAAAGATCAGGCGCATTGAGTTGAGATCCGCCAATAAGAAAGAAAAGCCATAATTTGCAAAATTCTCATCTATGTAGAGAAACCCCACCACGAAACAATCTTAAAGCTCGTAGAAAATTGGCACAAAAAGAACTACTATTCTCATCTTCTACACCGCTTGACTATTTGAAAAATGGTGATAAAAACTGCTATTGAATTATATGGGCAAGACGGTAACTTATGGTACCGGAGAGTTGGTTTGAAGCACCGCTTGCCCATTTGTGTGATTGTCGGTTTCCTTTCTGCAGCACCGCTTCATAAACAATCTCTTTAACAATCTTGCTAGCCCGGTTCCATTTCCCACCACTTCATAAATAATCTTGGTTGATGCTTGAGTACCCAAGTAATGCGACACGAATCAACTGTAAAACCAGCAAATGCGATACACATGCCAAGTCAGGAAGTGAACTTGGCTTTTATATAATCGAAAAGATATATATAGGTGAAGCACGCATATAGAAAAGAAAAAAAGAGTCAAAAAGGTCAAAAGCAAAAGACTCGGCCCAATTTCTATAATGGGATTTGGACTAGAAGTGGGGGCCTTATGGTTTTTACGGACGCAAATGCATGCACGCCAAAAGAAAAACGCCACAACGGAAGTTGATTTTATTGGGTTTTTTTTTTTGGAAGAAACGGACGAAAAATAGAGAGGGCAGCATATCCTTTTTATTCTTTTTTTTTTCTTTCAGTTTGAAGAACTTTGAGGAGTCCAATGTCTGCCGCTGCCCAGCCTCCTCCACTTCTTTCCATCTTTATCTCCATTTATTTGGCTTGCTCTTTTCTTTCCCTAATCTCTATTTTATTTTTAGAATCATTTGAGTTTGAATATTTTATTTTCAGTATGTTTAAGTTTGATGTAGTTATTTTTCTTACTCTTTTAAGCTTTCGTTTAACAGTGATTACAATTGTTATGGATTGATTTTGAGAATTTATGATTTGAATACAAGAATGAACTCTATAATCGTGATTTTGGGACTTTTCAATTCTCAGTTCATATTTTATCAATTACTTTCTAATCTAGGTTAATTCTTGGCTTAGTTTTATTAATCTCTTAGTTTAATTGCATATTAGATTAATTAAAGCTTAATTAGGACTTAAATAATTTCAGTTTTATTATTTAATTTTCAGATTAATTAAGATTGTTTAGTTTAGTTGATTCTTTGATTATTAATTTCAATTTGTTAGTCTTTTACATTTCATTTCGACACTCAAAAATCTAAAAATATAAATCTAGTCCAAGACTAGTGCCCTTTTCATTCCTGTTGCACTCTTCCATTCATTGCACATACCATTACTTTTATTTTTTCTTTGTGAATATTTTTACCATTTTAAACGAGTTTGATTTTAAGTAACTTTCACTGAGGAGACGATTTAGGAATTTATTCTTAATTATTACACAATACCCTCTTGCACTTGGGATATCCTTTGTGCTACTCATTTTTGAGTGAGTCACTTTTTATCTAATTTTCACTACTATTCACTATTATTATCGTTATTTTTTTACCTTTTTTTCACTACTATTTACATATCATTTGAGATCAGCTCATTACCCAAACATACCATAATCATAAAAAAATATCTCCACTGGAATCACTAGCTCGAGTTTGTTTCTCTGTTTTGCAGGCAATGATCATGGACGTAGAGGACATTGCAGGCACTATTGAGAATTGTCTCAACATGATATACTTTCCCTATTGATTCTCCTGCATCGACTAAGGCCCAGTTTGTATTTGCAAGTCATCTCTCAACTCATTTTAACTCATCTCAACTCATCTTATTACTATTCATTATTATTCATCAACTTTAACCATAAATCTCACTACTATTCACAACTCATTTCACTACTATTCACAACCCATCTCAACTCATCTTCGAATCCAAACGATATCTAAAGCTGGTCCAAGCACAAGTTTGCCCTAATTAGAGTGTCTTTTCTACTCATTTTATGGTCCAACATTATATATATATATATATATATATATATAAATCTGCGAAGTGTAGGGAAACATACATTGTAATATAAATTACATTATAATAGATTATATGTCAGCAATACCAATCTTACTAAAACAATTAATTTAAGGATGACTTGGCATTTTCCCACGTACTGTGTGGGCAACATAATATACTAAGATTTTCCATAACGCTAATTAATCAGAGTCACGAGGATATTTTTAGACGAATCTGGAATTTTCCATGTTCATTATAAGAATGATATATCATTAAGTGCATGGGAAGCTTTCTCCCTTAAGATACTTGAAGTACTTCACATTCTACTAGCTATCTTAAGCTACATTATGAGGTAATATAATCCTAGAAGTCTTTTTGAAGAGAATATAGCTTGATGCCTCTCAGACCTTTTATATATATATATATATATATATATATATATTGTGAAATCATAATTTGTCCTAAAAGGTTAAACTCATGGAAAAATTAGGTATTAGATTTATTCATTTATATTTGTCTTAACACTCTCATTCATATGTAGGCCAAACTCTTTGATCTTAATGAGTTGGGCCAATACGTGGAATATTTAATGATCAGATGAGTGCAACTGTAGAGTCATAGTTCAAACTCAGGATCTCTATTCTGATAACATGTGAAGTCACCACTTATCCCAATAGTTTAATCTAGTGAAAAGATAGAGATTTAATCATTTATATTTGTCTTAGCACATATAACATGAACTAAAGTGTTAATTGTACAAAACTTGAACTGGTACATGTTAAGTAAGATTCAAAGAACAAAGAGTGGAAGAACTCACTATTCTTAGATGTGATCTAAGGTTTCTAATTATATTCACGAAATTTTCTCCAATCGAAGCCTATTTTTCCTCTTGCTGAAAACTTACTTTATATATTTCATTCTCTATATCCTTTAATACAATGAGAGGCTAAGTGCCCTTTTTATACAAGTATGAAAGAGTATTCTAGATTTAATGGAAACTGTACAGCTAGTGCTATGCACTGCGGCATGCACACTGCATGAGCTACAACGAATGGCGCTGCAGAGAATTTGTTGTGGAAGGTGAGTGCGCTGCTGGTATGTAGTTTGTTGTGGTATCGTGCATTTCAATACGTGAATGTGCATGGTTTGCATGGGCATGGAATGTAACTTGAACAGGCCCCCTCAAGTCAAGCTGCCTTAAGCGTAGACTTGAAAACAAAGTCTGGAATCTTGTAGACGATAATGGCTTAGTTAGGACATCAGCCAGTTGTTCTTTTTCAAAGATGAATGCTATTGTTAGCGATTTGTTTAGAACTCAATTTCTTACAAAATGAAAATCAATCTCCACGTGTTTTGTCCTAGCATGGAATACTAGGTTTGCCCAAATTGTCATAGTGCTTTGTAGGTGCAGTTGTAAGACAGATGCTAAGACCTTTGCAAATGTGTTGAATCCAGATGATTTTCAGTTGTGACTTTGGCTACAACTTTAAACTTAATTTCAGTAGAAGACCTAGCAATTGTTGGTTGCTTCTTAGAGGACCATGAGATCAAATTGGAACCAGAGTAAATGAGGTATGCACCAGTGGATTTCCTATTGTCGGGACACTCAGCCCAATCCGCGTCTAAGATGGCATTGATGTTCATGGATGATGATTTGCAGAAGAATAGACCGAGTTGTGAAGTTCGCTTGAGATATTGGAGAATCCGTTTTACCGCTTGCCAATGAGGTACTCGAGGAGCATGCATGTATTGACATACCTTACTTACCGCAAATGTGAGATCATGTTGCGTGAAGCTGAGATATTGTAATGATCCAACAATGCTTCGGTATAAGGAGGGATCTTCAAAAGGATGGCCAGTGTGCAGATTGAGTGGTATTGAAGTGGCCATGGGTGTTTTAACAGGCTTTGCATGAGCCCTGTTTGTTTGCTGCAAAAGATCATAAATGTATTTTCTTTGAGTGAGTAAGAGGTCCTCCTTGGTGTCTTTTGCTTCGATCCCTAGAAAGAAATTGAGAGAACCCAGATCAGTAATTGGAAATTCAGCTTGTAGTGCATGAAGAAGTTCCGTAATTATGGCCATTGTAGAACCTGTTACAAGCAGGTCATCCACATAAACAAGCATATAAAGTGCACTGGGTCCATCTTTTTGCACAAATAATGAGCAATCGGCAGAGCATATACTGAAGCCAACATTAATGAGTTTCTGGCTGAGGCGAGAGTACCAAGCTCTTGGGGATTGCTTTAAGCCATAGATGGCCTTTTAGAGCTTGCATACGTGTGTGAGAAATTGAGGATGAATAAATCCGGGTGGTTGTTCCATATACACAGTCTTAGACAAAGGGCCTCGAAGAAATGCATTTGCTACATCATATTAGTGAATGAGCCAGTTGTTAGTGATTGCAAGAGCTAGAGCAAGGCGAATTGTGGTTGCCTTTATGAATGGACTAAACGTCTGATCATAGTTTAAAACAAACTTTTGAAAGAACCCTTTGACCACCAATCGAGCTTTGCGCCGCTCAATGGTACCATTTGCATTATGTTTTGTTCTAAACACCCATTTGCATGAGATGACATTAGGGGCCTCAGATGGGGAAATAGGAGTCCATATTATTTTTGAGAAGGACATTAAACTCTGTGGACATGGCATTGAGCCATTCTTGGTATTTCTGAGTAGTGGAGAAGCAGGTTGGGGTTTCAGGAATATCTAATGTGGTGGTGATATGAGCTCAGGGTGGAGGCCAAGTGATGGTGCTGTCGGTGAACTAACATAGGTGAGCTGAGCTGATATGTGAACATGCCGTGACTGAACGGACAGAGTGCTGAGCAGGAAGTGTATACATGTGAGGAGCAAACGAGATAGAAAAGTAAGATGACGATGGTGGTGGGCCTAAAATGGATTGGGTAGGTGAGGAGGGGCCCACATGAACTAAGAGAAGGGGAATGTATGAATAGGTGGGTTCAGTAGATGAAGTGGGCTGAAAGGCATTTGTTTGGGCAAATGGAAAACATGTTTCGTCAAATTTTATGTCTTTGGAAATGTAGGTACGTTTGGTGGGAATGTGGTAACATATGGATCCTTTGTGGGCTAGGCTTGCTCCTATGTAGACACATTGGACAGATCGAAAATCAAACTTATGTGAGTTATAGAACCGAGTTAAGGGCCAGCAAGCTGATCCAAACACACGGAGATCTTAAAAATTTCACTGCATGTTGGAATGAGTAAGGCTAGAATTGCAGAGGAATGGAAGCGAGGGCTAATAAGGATAGTCAAGAAAATAAGAATACACGTATAATTGACTGGCCTCGGCCTGCTTTTGTCGAGTGGAAAATCATGCCAAATACACAGTGAGTCAAAGACAAGCAATTATAAAGGAAAGGAAAATTTGGTTATTGGGACAAGCTGCAACTGTAAAGGAAACTTGCTTCACATATTTTGTGATTATTTTCAATGTTTCCACCATCAGTCTTCATAATTCAGGTTAAAGTTGATATGGGAAAACAATACATGTGAACGATATTGTAGCATGGAAAGTGACTTGTACGTGTTAGCATGGAAAACCCACACTGCGTGAGTTTTGGTAGAAAAGGATGTGATCTTTCATTCCCTTTCATGCACGTGGCGCTGTGGCATGGGGTTATATATATATATATATATATATACACACACCATGCATCATTCACTATTTACTCCCACACCCTACACTTACAACTTTTTTCATAGAGTGTGAGGATATTTTTCATAAGGTGTGGGGGTATTTTACATAAGATGTAAGGTGTGAGATGGTAAATGGTGGCTGGCGAGAATAATTTAAATATATATATATATATATATATATATGCTATCTTTTCTTTGAATTTTGGTTTTTGGCATTTTTTTTCTTTTAAATTCTATGTGAAGCTAATGATCTTATTGAAACTTATGGTAGAGGAAGTTCATTTGTAATGAAGAGAAATTAGTACTAATTTTTCTTAAAACACGTACAGCCACCTAGGACTGAGCAAAAATTCAAAAATCTGACTCCGTTCTGACTCCGTGTCAGATTTTTTTTTTAATTTTTTAGTTGGAGTTGGAGGAGTTGCTAGACCTACTCAACTCCGACTCTGAATCAAACTCTGATATTATAAATATGATATAAAAATATGTAGTTATCTATATGTTTATCATATATAGTTATATAGTTATATAATGAAAAATTATATAGTTAAATTCAATAATATACTAATATAAAATAATATACTTATACTATAATATAAATAGACTAATAATAGTTTAATATATATAGACATCATAGTATTTTTATCATATGATCAAGTATAGAAATAAGTTAGACACTAGTAATGAAATAAGATTAATATAATAAGTTAATCACATATAATACTAATTTACTAAAGTATAATAATAATTAGACACAGTAGAAAATCTAATATAGAATCAAGTTAGAAATGAGTTAGATATTTTTATAATAATATGTAATTAAACAGCACTATAGAATAAGTCTTATATAAAAATAAATTAAACACTAGTATAGAATTAATTAATTAATAAGTCTAGTATCATAACATAATACTAATTTACTAAAGTATAATAACATGTAATTAGACACTATAGTATAAGTCTAGCATAAAATAAATTAGATATTAGTATAGAAATAAATCAACTGTGAACGATTTAGTTTTAGTTTTTAATTTTTGAAAAAAATTGAAATTTAAAAGCCTACAAAAATATCATTTTTAAAAATAGGCTAAATATGAAACTAAAAAAAGTCCAAATCTGGCTTCGCTCCAACAAGTTGGAGTCGGAATTCAAATTTGGAAGTTGAAATCGGATTTAGGGGAGTCCGACTCCAATTGGGTGAGTGCTCACCACTAACGCCCCCCCCCCCCCCCCCCAAAACAAATTTTTTTCCAAGAAAAAAAAAAAGAAAAAAGAAAGAGAAGAGAATAGAAGAAAAATCTCTAAAAGAGATCTTGAAATTTAGGTCTCGTTTGGATAGTGAAAGTGTTTAATCTCATCTCATCTTATCATTTCAAATTTCTCAAATTTTTGCACAAAAATATAATAAACAATTCAACCTTTTCAAATCTCAAAATAATAATATTATTACAAAATAATATTATAATAATATTTTATTCAATTTTGATCTAAAACTATCTCATCTCACTATCCAAACCGGACCTAGACTGTATTTTTTTTAATAATATTTGAATATATGTCCTATGCAAATCTCACCCCTTCTCTAGTATTATTTATTACAGAACTTCTACATATAGTCGCCTCGTGCAAACGGGACGTAAACATCAAATATAATAATGTCACGTCAATTTTTATTTATTATTTAAAAAAAAACATGAAAACACAAAAATAAAAAACATATTCTTGTGTTTATGCCGTAGAAATGCAAATTCTTGTGTGAATGAAATTCATGTGTCTGTGATAGAGGAGAAACTCCCATTACAGATTATTTGTGTTTGATTTCATCAAATGGGCTTTACTCAATGTGCTTAGGTTACGACTTTTGGGGCTTATATGCGAACTCTGGATCGAACTCTGATTAGATATACTGCAAGAAATGCAAATTCTTGTGTGAATGAAATTCATGTTTCTGTGATGGAGGAGAAACTCCCATTACAGATTATTTGTTTTTGATTTCATCGAATGGGCTTTACTCGATGCGCTTAGGTTACGACTTTTGGGGCTTATATGCGAACTTTGGATCGAACTCTAATTAGATATACTGCAAACACACAATGATGGAGGCCAAAGCAGAGGTAGTAGAAGGGCAAGGACTGATTTATACCCAAGTAAACACAGATGGATATCTGGGCATGTATCAAAATGGAAGCAAACCAGTGGACATACAACCCTTCAACAGATTCCACAGACCCATCAATGGATTCCTTCGACTTCGGTTAGAACCGGACGGGAACCTCCAAGGATATTACTGGGACGGATCCGCGTGGGCCTTGAACTACCAGGTGATGTCGGACCTATGTGAGCTCCCGAGTCCGTAAGATTTGTGCAGAGAGAGGGAAGGTCTTGCAGCGTGGGTCTGAGGAGAGAGAGGGAAGGTCTTGCAGCGTGATGGTCTTGGGATGGAGGAGAGGGAAGGGTCTTGCCGTCTTGTGGTGTGGGTCTGAGGAGAGAGAGGTCTTGCAGCGTGATTTGTGATGGAGGAGAGGGAAGGGTCTGCTTGATTTGGGATGCTTCAAGGAGAAGTTCTGGGTCTGCATGATTTGGGATGTCTCGAGGAGAGGGAAGGGTCTTGTAGAGGGACAAATGACAAGAAAACAAAACGATGCGTTTTGTGTTTTGCCAACTCAGCAACCGTTTGCACGACGCTTGAGGCAGGCGACTGTCTTAAGCATTTTTCAATTTATTAAGCATTACATACTATATGTGGTACTTTTAACTAGTACTTTTAAAGAGTGATGATATATACAAATCTCAAATATATAAGTCTTGTGCAGTCTCATTTTATAAAGGACTTGCACAAAGCTTGCACAATTTAGACTTGTATCTAGTATGACTCATTTATAAAAGTGATTAGATTATAAGTGAAATGACCTAACTACATTATATTTTATACTAAATAAATACTATAATCTTCAAGTGAAATAAAATGGTATCCTATTCGAAGATGAAGAGTTGGTGAATGCCTTAGACTGCGTTTGGATATTGAACTAAGTTGAGTTGAGATAATAAAATATTGTTAGAATATTATTTTTTTAATATTATTATTATTATTTTGAGATTTGAAAAAGTTGAATTATATATTATATTTTATATTTGAATTTGAAAAAGTTATAATAATGAGTTGATATGAGTTGAGATGAATTACAGAAGCAAACAAAGCCTTAACCTATGTACTACCAAAGAAAACGTATCAATGTTATTTGCTTACACGTATTACTTATAACCGGCATAGAATGGTGGATTTTGAAAAGGATGCCCTCGAAATTCCTCGCAAATCAAGTAACACAAGATTTGATTTATTAAAAAAAAAATAATAGTAATTTTAATTTTTTCTTGTAAATCAAATTATGTCATTCAAACAGTACCACTCGAATTTAAAATATTATAAAAAGTCATGTCAATAAATATTAAGCAAATTAAAATTTTAAAAGTTTGATTTGCTTTTATCTTCTTTCTTTCTTCTATATTTAGTTTGAAATATAGTAATCCACAAAGCTACTCACAAATAAATTTAAAATAAATTAATCAAATTATATATTAAAATAACGAGTTCTACTATATATTGTCATTTTTGTATATTTTTTGCACATTCTACTAATGTGATTGGTTAAATTAGTTATTTTATATTAAAAAAATGATGTGGCCAATCACGAATGCATAAAGAATACGCAAAAGTAATTACATATAAAACTTTTATAAAAAAATTAATAATTTTTTTTCTGCATGTATTTGACTAATTATAATCATATACGAGAATAGGATGACGATGCCATGGGAAATGCCGAAAAGCATTATGGGCCTGAATGCGAGGCCGGTTTTTATTAAAAACACAAAAACTTTGTGATCGAGGGAAGCAGTCAGGCCTCAGGCCCTCAACTCTCAGGTGGCCCAGATCTCTCAAGTTCAACCATGGTTAGAAGCACACCATGAATCTGAGGGTTTGGTTCCTCCTCGCTTCTGGTTTAGCTTCCAGATCTGCTTCCTGATTAGGGTTTCTAGCTTTCGAATCTCTCCGTTTTAATTCTGGATCAGTTCGAATCGGATCCATGGCTTCTTGAAAGTTCTTGATTCTGCAGATTCATCGTGTCATCTCTCTTGCGAAGAGGGAAATTGGAGAAAAATAAAGAAAGAAAAAGGGAAACGTATAGAATGATGGAATTCCCGCTCAAAAACATGGACAAGCGCCCGAGGAAGAGACCTCGTTTAGCTTGGGATGTGCCCCCTCCTCTTCCTCTTCCCAAGGTATTAATCTTCTCTCTGTTTTCTATTTCATTATACGTATTCTGTACGGTTTTACGGGATTTCGCTATCCTTGATTGTTGATTATTTTTTAATCCTGCCAACGATTTCTTAATTTTCATCTTAAATTAAATGAGGTATATTTATTTATTTATTTTTATTTTTTAAATTCGAAAATTCGCTCTTGATGTGGTTCTACAATTTTTAGCTTACGAGAAAAAGCGTAATTTTCACTGTGTAATTACTGAATTGTTTTTCGCCTTTTTCATTATTTTGTAACTGTCCGCTAGATCTAAGAATTGTCAACTGGTTTTAATTTTTACCTAATTTTCTTGACGTGGTCTGTTTTATATGAATGGTAGACGCTAATGTTCTATTTTGTGCTTTTCGAATGCAGGTGATTCCAGCATACAATTATGCACATTCTTCATCTGTATTCTACAACAGGGGAATGCCTCGCTATGGCTCCCCACCTTGGAGACCGGACGACAAAGATGGCCATTATGTTTTTGTGATCGGGGAAAATATAACTCCTCGCTGTAAGCATATTCCCAATCATTGTAAAATATAGCCCTTTAAATGAAAAAATGATAACATATCGCAGTGTGATAATAATTGCTCTTAGGTTTTGGGTGAAGTTGTACATCGTGTTCGTGATTTATTCGTGCATATATGTAGGATGTTGATTAAATATCTTTCACAATTCTCCTCTCAAAATTTGGTGGGAGTGTTAAAACTTTATAAGCAACCATATTTTGTGGTTGTGTATGAGTAAAATGTGCTTCAGATTATGCTTGAGTTGCCACTTGTGGACATCCTGCATATTTAAACGGAAGTGTTAGTGTGGCTTCTGGGCTTCTGATTTGGATGCGAAATAGTTTTGGTCTCAATTGTTATAGCATGACTGAACACCTTGTCCATTTTCGGTATACATGCGTGGAGAATCATTCATATATTGATTTTATGCATGCTTTTGTTTATGTTGCTATTTTATTATGGATTCTTCTGATCCATGAGTGATACTGCTATTTATTACTTGTTCACTAGTATCTAACCTTATACGTTTTTTTTTTCTTATTATACATGCAGACAGGATTCTTGGCAAAATGGGGGAAGGTCAGTATTTCACTCAGTTTTTTATTTTTCCTTCCTTTATCTTTATATGTTTCAATTTCATTTTTCATTTATGAAATGATATCCTCTTTAAATGGTAGTATATATGTTTACTATCTCTTGGGTACTTTTTTGGGGGTTGAAATAATGGAGTTGAATTTCTCTCTCTTGTATATTACCTGTGTACTTGGGCCATGCCTAATTATGTGGATCAATAAATTTTCTTACTTATTAAAAAAAGAATAATGGAGTTGAATTTCTATCCGCACTATTCAGGTTTTATATGGGATCTCATGTTTCTGTAATGCTTATAGATTTTATTTGCTGCTTGTGATCTTTTACCCAGAACTTTTGCAGGGACATTTGGGCAAGTCCTGGAATGTTTTGACAATGAAAATAAAGAAGTGGTGGCAATCAAGGTTGTTCGCTCCATACACAAATATCGGGAAGCTGCAATGATTGAAATTGATGTCCTTCAGAGGCTTGCCAGGCATGATGTTGGTGGCTCTCGGTAAGGATATTATGTTCTCATTTTTCCTTTTTAATTGCTGAAATTCAAAATGATTTTGGTATAAGAGTTTTCATTCTTTGCAGTTGTGTGCAAATTCGGAATTGGTTTGACTATCGTAATCATATTTGTATTGTAAGTATTTATTGGTACTTCTGATTTGATTAATTTGGAGGGGCAATGAAAGTTCCTTCATGCCTGAATATTCTGTGAGTTAAAGGAACTTGCGGATGAATTTAAATGGTTTGAACAGGTATTTGAGAAGCTTGGGCCAAGCTTATACGATTTTCTTCGCAAAAACAGCTACCGTTCCTTTCCCATTGATCTTGTTCGGGAGGTTGGCAGACAACTTTTGGAGTCTGTAGCATGTGTGTGGACAATTCTTGCACCATTTTATATGAATATTTATTCTTGATGCTCAAATAATTTTTCATATGAAGCTGAGATTTGAGCATCTAGCTTCATTTCCAAATTAGATGATGTTCTTTCTCTATTTTCAAACCCAACAAATTTTTTATTTTTTGGGATTGGCATGGTATTGATCATTGTTAATAATTATTTTCACCTCTTCCTGACTCACTTATTTGTTTATGTTTGTAGTTATGCATGATTTGCACCTTATTCACACTGATTTGAAGCCAGAAAATATTCTTCTCGTTTCCTCTGAGTATGTCAAAGTGCCAGATTACAAGGTATTGTTTCCATATGCATGTTCATGCTTTCCATCCATATCCCTTTTTACTTGACTTTGGAGTGAGTAAATAGCAAATATGATTTGATGATACAATTATTCTACCCTATTTCATGTTTACCGCACAGACACTTACATTTCTTCCTTTTTCATTTTAATGCCTTTGTGTTGTATCTACTTTCATGTTCAAATTAAACACAAAATTTGGTAAGAGATGAGAGGTACGATGCCTTCTCATATCATATATGAATTGATCTTTAGGCATGGTTAAACTTCGAGCTTTGGGGCAGTATAGTTGGTTAAGTTCAAAATTCTGACATATATTTTTTAAAATATGCATTGGGTGCAAATAAGTTTCTAGCGCGGTCAACAAAATATGGCTCCTATTTCAAGAATCTGCCTAAGTCGAGCGCCATTAAACTTATTGATTTTGGAAGTACAACATTTGAACATCAAGATCACAGCTATGTCGTATCAACTCGTCATTATCGCGCACCGGAGGTTATATTAGGTGAATACCATTCCCCATAAAAGTACTTTTAAGAAGCATTTGTCCTTGATTCTCTTTGATAACATGCTGACTTGATATCTGCAGGTCTTGGTTGGAACTATCCTTGTGATTTATGGAGTGTGGGTTGCATACTTGTTGAACTTTGCTCTGTAAGTACTTTCTTCGTATATGGCCCCATTTCTGTCACAACTAGTCGAACTAGATATGTCAAGTGCAACAATTACTTATCTGAAAAAGTATGTAGCAATCACCCTACATAGAATATCGGTTTTGGTTGAAATTGGCCTTTTAAGACGAGCCCTTGAATTTGAAACTGTTATTCCCTTAGTAAACTTTTCGTTGTTGAAGCTTTACTCGAGGGGAAGTTACATGTTGCCCCTAAACTACCAAACCCGGTAATTCACAGCCTAAACTATCAAATTTTGGCAACTTACACCTTCGGTCAAGATTTGACAGTGAAGCTTGTGCCGCATGTCCAATTTTTTATCAACCTTGATGGTCAGATATTAACTGATGGTGAAAATTGCAAAAATTGGGTAGTTCAGGTTGTTTGTTGCCAATTTTGGTAGTTTAAGTTGCAAATCGAAAAAAGCATGGTAATTTAGGGTGCAAAGTATAGTTTCTTCATGTAATGTGAATCTTGATCACCAAGAGGACAAATTATTTTCCAGATAATTCTTTGCAAATAGATATGTATTTTCATTCTCTGATAGGTCAGAATGTTCGCTTTGAAAGCATGATCTTGGAGCAATCCCTTTCACCAAAACTTGAAGTTAATTTAATAATATTTTATAATTGATTTTGGGAGGATATGACTATATACTTACAGGTAGGGACATCAAGTTTTGACGCATGTTTACCTTGTATATCCCTCTATATTGTTTATGAACAGGGAGAAGCCCTTTTCCAAACCCACGAAAACTTGGAGCATCTTGCCATGATGGAGAGGGTTTTGGGGCCAATTCCGCAGCATTTGGTGCTTAAAGCTGAGTAAGAATATATTGGTGTTTCTGCAATATTTGTATGTTTCTCTATGTGGTTGAAGCTCTTAGGCTGTGTACCTGTACCTAATCAGCCACCTCGCTGAGAAATACTTCCGGAGTCATTCAAGGTTAGATTGGCCTGATGGTGCTACGTCGAGGGAAAGCATGAGAGCAGTTTGCAAATTGCCTCGTCTACCGGTACTCCCTCAAGATTTTCACCTTCAAATTGTATATAGAAATTTGCTTCCAGAATTCCCCAATTGATTTTTTTGTTCACCTTGATTTTCTTACATAGTTTTTATGAAATGCCTGGAGTACAGCAATGCTTAGTTGAAGTTTACATTACTGAGTGATTCTAGATATCCTTTGTTAGATAGTCTTGTGTACCTGCTGCAGATACCTTTCTTAGGTACATGCCAGTCCTATGGTACTTTTTGTCTCTGAGAACACTTGGTTTTTCAGTTCGTCTAAGAATTTTTGCTGATTTCAACTAATCCCAACTCCCATGCCAAAATACATAGATGCAATTTTGACAAATAAGATTCATGGTGTGTTAAGAACCATTCTGTGTCATTTTTCTTTGGCATTTTTAGTCTGTAAGTATCTGTTCTTGGGGATTTATAAATAAGAAATGATTAAAAGGAGATTCAATTTATTTGGTTCTGATAAGAACCCTTCGCAAGCTTCTCTTAATTACCTGGAGAAATAATCCTGGCTTAGTTTGCTGCTCTGCTAACATGTATATTTGGACAAATTGGATTGGCACTCTTTCAAGCTGTTTCTTCCAAGCTAGATTGATGAACTTGCTTTAAACTGTGACAGAACCTAATAATGCAGCATGTGGATCACTCTGCTGGCGATTTGATTGATCTCGTGCAAGGGCTACTACGTTATGACCCAGCCGAGCGTCTCAAGGCAAGGGAAGCACTAAGACATCCCTTTTTTATGAGAGATCCTAGAAGGTTCGGCTACACCTTGTAATTTGAAGTCCTCATCCATTTTAAAGTCGAGAATGACCGATGGATGTGTTGACAGGCAATTGCTTGCGTCGTTTTGATTGAGCCATCATTGTGTAATCATTACTGTATAGTCAAGTGTATTCTTTTTCCCTCACCAATGTTTTTACTGGTTTCATTATGGTATGGTTATCCCATAGGGCACTGGATCTTACTGATTTCCTTTGTATGCGCATCACAAATTTCTCGTTTACTTTTTGATGCTTATTGAGAAAAAGAGAGCTTGTTACTTTCTTATGGGGATTGTTATGTTGTGTTTTAAGTGTACAATTAATTCAAGTCTTGGGCTTGACAAGTTTTGAATCTAAAAGCTTAACCCAAATCTAGTTTGTCTACATTTTACAATTATAATGGTCAAATACATTTAGAAGCTATATGGGAATTTAGAGAAAACATGTGTTCATGTAAAGTGACTAAATAATACTTAGGTTTGTCTTGAACAAAATGAAAAAAGAATAAACCTAAATGGAGTTATTTTGTTTTTGGAATTCACCCTTGTATCGTCCTTAGGAAACCATCTCCTTGAGTGTTAGAACTTCTGTCCCAACAACAAGGACCTAGAGAGAGAGAGAGAGAGAGAGAGAGTGGGAGGGGGGGGGGGAGAGAGAGAGATGGTTCAGAAATGGGAAAGACCTATGGGGTCGGGTTTTATATATAGGTAAAAGTAAAATTTTTATCATCAACTACTATTCACCACCCTACACCTTATAAAAAAGTTATAGGTCTGGAGTGTATGAATGAATAGTAGCTGATGCATAACATTCTTCATAGGTAAAAGTTTTGTATAACATTGAGAATCTGCCCCGCACCTTGCCTACCAGGGCGGGGGACGGGGGTAAAAACCCCACCCCCGCCCCATGCAGTGCAGGGAAGGGGTGGCCCCGCCCCGTAGGGGGCAGGTAGCACCTCTAAGAGAAAGGGATTCAAGCACGTGATAAAGGACATCGAAGTAATATAAAAACGAGCTCCTCACCAACTATTAACAAAGGCCAATAAAAAAGATCTGAGATCAAAGATGCAGGGATTTCTAGACGACTTGAGGAAAAAGCTTATTTAATCTCCAGATAAAAGCTCCAGTTTTATTTTCTCCAAGCAAAAAGGGTCATCGACCAATTTGTACAGTGAGCTACGAAAGATTATGAGAAACTATAAAATACACCATTTATAGTGGATTTACCCTCCAACGACCTGTGGATGTAGGCCCTGTGTCTCATTCTCTATTTATATTTGTTGTATTTATTTTCTATTTATTGAAATGGAAGTATGTGTACGAACACCATATCGCCACTCTAGACCATTGCCTTGGGCTCTAGACAACACTAACCAAGGCCCGAATCATCATTGTGGGATGGGAATGACTCTTTCTCCCTCTTCGGCCTGGTGGTTATAAAACACCCCTTAACAGTTGGCCTGTGAGATGCAATTATTCTCAACATTGGAAGTGGGAGAATGATGGTTTTCTGACGTACAAAATCATCCCAAACGAGCAGAAAAAATTCTGCTTAGATAAGTATTAAGGGGCGAGAACCCATGTCTAGGCATGTACCGTGCACTTAAAATACATAGCATCCCAAGGACATACTATCCACTGTACGTGGGTAGAGGTTGTGCATGTGAGCACCATCTCGATCATGCATGGCATGCACGGTGCAACAGGGGTGCACCCTACCGTGTACCCAAGAAGATGCACCCACCCACTGTGGGACCGACAAGGGTTCCGGCAGCCACCACTTGGACTGTTAGCACCTTTTGTCTCCACCATGGTGGTTCCCACCCGTGGGGGTTGTGCACAGCGTGCATGGTGTGTGTAGTGGGTGCATGCTGTCGTGCACCCAGGGGGCCATCGCCCATCCACCGTGGGTAGGGTGCAGGCATTGATGACCACCACGTGGGACGTTGGTGACTTCTGCCATTGCCGAAGTGGTCCTTAAGAACAGAAGCGACACCCGCCACAACGACTACGCGCATGAACGTGCATAGGGTTGGAGCCTCATTGTTGACTCATTGTGGGACTGTCCCTGACTACTGCGATTGTGCAAGGCAATGTCCCGGCCGTAGAGGCCAAGTGGAGGTCTCGACGTCCACTAGCTAGATCACCGGTGGCTTATGTCACCACCAAAGTGGTCCCCGGCCACGAAGGCAATGCTTGCCGCACAAACTGTGTATTGGGCATGCACACGGTTGAATCCCACCTCGCCCACTCACTATGGGCTGGTGAGGCCACCACTAGCTGACCCCATGAACAATGGCGATTTTGTTGTCAGTGAGGTGTCCCTCAGCCACGACGTCCAGCCACAGTGGTGAGCTCCATATCTCGCCATGCACATGGGTAGGCGAGAGTTGCTCGATCACCCTCTACACCTGAGCTTGCTCAGTTGGAGCTCCTCGGGCGCGACGTCCTGCCACAAAGGCAAGCTCCATATCTCACTATGCACACAACTAGGAGAGACTTGCTCGATTGCCCTCCACGACCTGAGCACTACTCAATCTGAGCATTCTGGAGTTGCTCGGCCAATTCCACCACCACCTAGAGTTACTCGGCAACACAAACCCTCGGCTATGTGGAGTTTCCTAGCAGTAATGTTGCTCAAACACAGACAACAGTCTCATCACACTCCTTGGCCGCAATGATTTCCTCAGCCCTGACATACTCGGCCACAAATGAGTTCCTTGGCCAATGAGGATGACTCAGAAAATTTGCTTGTCACAGTCAACTTGCTTGCTGCAGTAAGTTACTTGCCAACAACAGGTGCTCACCCACAGTGTGTTACCCACCATGGTGCCACCATACGTGGCTCCTCAACATCTAGTGGCTCAGGTTTGAAGATCTGAAAATTATCATTTGAATTATTTCACTGACTCGTTTGGATTTTTGGGGAACTCTCTAGTGTGGTCGAGCTTTGTCTACTGCCACACCAAATCGGTCAAGCTTCGTCTCCCGTTGTAGTAGAGGGATCGAGCTCCATCTCCTATCATAGTAGTGCAATTGAGCTCTGTCTCTCATCGTAGTATCACAGTGGAGCTCTATCTCCTGTCGTAGCAGCACGGTGGAGCTTTGTCTCCCATCGCAGCAGCACGATTGAGCTCCATTTCTCGCCCTAGCAGTACAATTGAGCTCTATTTCTTATCGTAGTAGCGTGGTTGAGCTCTGTCTCTCGTCGCAGTAGCACGGTCGAGGTTAGTCTCTAGTAGTAATAGTGCGGTCAAGCTCTATCTCTCACCCAATAGTGCAGTTAATCTTCGTCTCCACCACACCAGGTCCGACGAGCATGATCTCCTGTCACAATAGCGTGGTGGAGCTACGTCTCATGTCGTAGTAGCATAGTCGACCTTTGTCTTCTATCGTAGCAGTGCGGCCAAGCTCTGTCACCCTCCCCAACAGGCCGGACGAGCTATGTCTCCTGCCCTATCATTACAGTCGAGCTCTATCGCCTGTCATAACAGCACAATCGAGCCTAGTCTCCTGTCGCACCCTACGAGAAATGGGGGAACACCTCTACCAACTGTTCCTGACTCCCCATCGCCTTAACACAGTTGAGTCCACCTCCCACCAAAGTCGATGCTCCTCACTCGCACCTGGCAATCAACAGGGAACATCTCTCCCAAGTGTCCCATTCCCCCTTGCCTCAATGCAGTTGAGTCCATCTCCAACCAAAGTCGATGCTCCTCACTCGCACCCGGTGATCAACAAGAGGAAACACCTCTCCTAAGTATCCCAATCCCTCCTCACCTTAACGTGTTTGAGTCTATCTCCTGCCAAATTTGATAAGTCGTGCCCGCACCGGAAAATCAACGATGGGAACACCTCTCCAAGGTGTCACACTCCATTCCTTCCGTAAGTCAATAAGCTATTCCTGCATCCGACAATCAGAGGGGGAAATACCTCTCCCAATTGTCTCACTCCCTCCCTATCAAAGTCGATAAGCAGTTCCTGCAACCAACAATCAAAGGAGGGAATACCTCTCCCAAGTGTACTAGTCCCTCATCACCACCTAGCATGATCGAGTCAGCCTCTCAGTTGATTCAAAGCCGAGTTCCACGCTCGTCTCTTGATAGCAACGTTGGCACAACATCCTCTCCAACAAACGCCGAGTGTTTACACTCCACCCACAACCATCGTCAATAGATTACCTCCGGGAACGAGCCTTTGGGCTCCATAACTAACTTATGCGTGTTTTCTTCAATAACAAGTCGATGGGCTCGACAACCGCTGAAGATGGACCCAGGGGGTTGATGGGCTCCCTGACTACTTAAGCGTGGTTTATTACAAACGAACTCTAACATCAATGCCAAAATCGTAACATCAAATAAAAACGCATGGCAAGGGGAAAAAATCCACTAAATACTTGCAAGAATACACACTCTTTTTGCTTTTTGGCAAACATTCACACCTAAGCTGAGCTCCACGCTCTCACCGAGCGCGGTCAAGTCATCTCTTGCCTAGGTGTACAAGCCAAGCTCTGCTATCGCACCCAATGCAGCTGAGTCTTCTCCCACCTAACTTTACAAGTTGAGCTCCGTGCTTGCACCAAGCGTGGTCGAGTCATTTCCTGCCTAGCTCTACAAGATGAGCTCCGTGCTCTCACCCAGCGTAGTTGAGTCATCTCTCGCCTAGCTCTGCAAGCTGAGTCTCGCGCTCGAGGATCATCATCATTTTGGCAAGTGGAAGACCAATGGCCAATTTTATAAGTTTATTTTTTTTTTCTATAGGCAGTTTAATTTGAAGATTTTCAAGGCCCTTATGTTGAGCAAAACGACCTTAAGAATCATGCGGTAACTGGAAGGGGTAAAATGTCCCTAGTCCAAGCTCACCAATCCCAACCCAAATAAGGGCTCCCAACTTCAGAAAGAAAGAGAAAGATAGAAAGAAATAAGGGGACAAAAATTGAGGAAGTGAAAATGTGTCAAGGGAAAATAAAGGAAGTGACGGGAAAAAAAAGGGAAAAGAGAGGGAAAGTAGGTCAGGCTAACGAGAAAGGACAGTGAAGATCTCTGGGCAACCACTAACAAAGTCCAATAAATGTTATCTGAGATCAAAGATGCGAGGACCTCCGGGCAACTTGAGGAAAAATATTCTTCAACCTCAAGACGAAAGCTTCGGTTTTATTTTTTCTAGGTAGCAGGTGTCATCAACCCATTTGTATAGTGAGCTATGAGAGACTGTAAAATACACCATTTATAGTAGATTTTCCCTCCAAAAAATCCTTGGACGTAGGCATTGTGATGAACCATGTAAGTCTTTGTGTCTCATTCTCCATTTATATTTGTTGTATTTATTTTCCATTTACTGAAATGGATGTACGTATGGACACCGTACATCAGCTCTAAACCACTATTGTGGGCTCCAAATGACACCGACCAAGATTCGAATACCCATCGTGGGTTAGGAATGACTCTTTCTCCTTCTCCATCCGGTGGTTACAAAACACCCCTTAACACATAGAGACATATAAAACTTACAATAGGCAAGAGGAAGTACAACACTACTACTGTGGTTGGGGTCGAGCACGTCCAAGTGTTTTTGTTTACCTTTTATTTGTCATTGAGTAATGAAGTCCAAATCCCATATGTACAAGTCTTGTGTAAGTTATTTTGTAAAAATATGGCTCTCATTAAGAAAAAAATAATTTTTTTGTACTTTTCCTTGGTGGGATGCATTTTTTTTTATAAAGGACCTGCGTGAAGTTTGTGCATTTATAACTTGTATATATTATTTATCTTTCTAATTTCATTTATTTTATGTCTACTTCATAGCCATGTAACAAGTTGTACAAGGACGTGTTAAAATACCATGTGTTAAAATACCTGGCTACTGTGTAGCAGTACTCTTACTTAAAACTTTTAAATTAGAATAATAACTTGAAGATATTTTCCTTATAATCCTAAGATGACTAACCGAAAAGGGGTGAGTTGGGTTGTTTTAAAAAATTAACAATTGTAAATCAACTACACAACGTAAAATGTGAATAAAATACTAAGCAATAGTAAATAAAAAGAGTAATAGCAAGAGAGATGCAAACTCAATATTTTAACGAGGTTCAGCCTTACTGCCTACGTCTTCGTCTCAAGCTACCCCTTGAAGATTTTCAAATTCATTATTCAACCTTTTTCAGGTTGAGATAGAAATCAATTACACATTTGAGCAATACCGCTTCAAAGAATCCATATAAAATACATTCTACACTTACAATCACCTCACAAATAGTGATTCAACTATTCCCCATGTAGAAATCCTACTATACTCACAAGCGTTACACACATCATTTTACTGTTTATAAACAACTGATAGTGAGTAGGTTATCAGAGTACACTCCATAATAAGTTAAAAGAGAACAGGACAGTGGAAACTATCTCTCTCTCTCAAAATGAATCAAGTGTTAAGGCTCAATACTTAGAAAAGAGAGATTGAAAACTTTTGATGAATGAATGTTGTAAAGTTTATAGTTGATGTGTTGTGTTATCATTTTGAAGATCTCAAATGAGTTATTTTTAGGCATATGAGACTTCCTTTTTAAATTTCAAAATATTCAAATGTAAAAAAGGAACATCACTCATTTTTCAAAGATTTCAAATAAAAGTTCTCATTTTTGTAATTATCAAATGCAACATCATTCAATTTTCAAGTCAAATCTTCTACTTTTTTCATTTGTTAAAAAGAACATCAATTACTTTTTCAAATTTTTTTAAAAAAAACAACTACCTTTTGCATACGTCAAAAAAAACATCAATCACTTTTCAAATTTTGAAACAAGAGCAACTACCTTTTGCATATGTCAAATTTTAAAATTCAAAATTTCATTCATGTCATGCACATGTGAAAAATGCAAATTAATACTTTATAAAAAAGATTATTTTTTAGCGTTAATCAGTTTTCAAATTTTGAAAGAGATGTATAAAATTACTGTAACAGCTTTATTTGTAAACTTGTTCTTTTTTTTGCTCATGCTTGATTTATTATGGTGCTTGGCTCCATTATGTGGATAACTTGAGTTTGAGACTTTGTTATGCTTGAACTTGTTTGTTATCATCAAAATCCATATATAGATATATAATTATATGATACTTGAAACTTTGGGTTCAAGAATCTCTCCCTTATTGATGATGACAAACACTTAGTAGAATTTCGAGACATGTACTAATACTTAAGATCCCTTGAGAATGTGCGGTAGTTTTTCAAACAATAGATAAACATAATTTCAAGCATATATAACAAGTTTAATAACTCAAGGGATGTTAAATTAAATAAAGTATTGGCAAAAATATGTTAATGCTCTATCCTAAACTTCTCGGCATCATTAAAAAGGACCATAGTAACCAGTGGACAGATGAAAACAGTGCGTTAGTAGAAACTGTAGAGAGCTAAATAACTGGAGTTGCTCGAGTCCCGATAAGTGCTGCAAAACTATGAGGCTCTATCAATTTAGTACAGAAATAGATTCAAATTCATTTAATATTTTTGACAAATGAGATTTTTGTAAAGATTGGAAGCTCTGGGTTTCTGTTTAAATATATCATCATTTCCCATCAAATACTAAAAGCAAATTTTCACGTTGTTCCTTGACCTAGTTTTTGTTTATCTAAAACAATATTATGGCTGAGTAACTTTCTTCCATTAATGTTCTAGATTTGAATTAGGAACTCTTTACGCCGCTGAAGAAAATGAGCACTTGGTGTTTGTAAAAATGTCTCTAACATCGTAAGAGTGTTGAGAGCCTTCTCTTTTTATATGTAGTCGTATATTACAATGTGCTTATATGGTAATAAATTACATAGCCGTTGGAGGACTACTTTGTACAAGGAAATAATCAACTAGAGTATAAATCATATTTAGGAACTTTTGCTAGTATGGTCTGATATAGTTGTTGCAGAGGAAATCATGGTCATAGCCGTTGTTGGAGAAGTACGTAAAGCCTTCTCTGTTTGGATACGGGCTAGCTCTTCTTCTTAATTTTGGTTAATAGCCTCAATCACCCATTTTCTCTACTAAGGCTATTAACACTATGATAGGAGTATAAATGCATTTTTTCTTGCAGGACTGATTCTAAGGTCATTGCAGACTCAAGAACTCTCAATGCTTAATATGCTGCCTCTGTTACAACCATATTTCGAAGATTATTAGAGAGAGTGACTGAGGTTGATAAGCTTAACAATCAAATTTTTCAATGTGTCGAAAGCTTGCTGATGAAGACAGAAAGAACAAAAGGTTAAAGCAAAAAAAAAAAAAAAATGAGTTGAAAAATTTTGCAAACTAGTATGCTTGTGACCTTCAACCACAAATAAAGGACTTGGAAAGAGAGAGAGAGAGTTCAAATTCAAGACCAACATCAGCAAATTACGGCAGAGGTTCAACATTTACGAGAAAAGTAGGTACAAGCTGCATTTAGTCCCACTGGCCTTGTAAAATAACTTTTGATGAGATGAGTCCAACATATCTTGTAATTAAAAGCAGTCTTCAACTCATCTAATTCACACCCAATCTTTTTCACATATCTGTAATCAATTTGTATTCTCACTCTACAAAGTTTCTCCTTTTGCAATGGCTTAACAATTTTCTTCCAACAACTCTTTTGATCAATATCTGAAGTATTCTAGACCTTAGTCACAAGTTATCTCAGCATCTACCATAGGTGCCACATTGCAGCATGAAAGAAATTTGACTAATAAGTTAAATGATGACGCCATTTATGAACTAGTACTTGGTACTTAGTACTCATTGTCCATTGTTGCATTTTCTTGGCAGCTGTAGTCCTTAGCTCATGAGGTTGAAAAGCTTAACGATAAGATTATGTACTTCAACGACTTATTCATTAGTCTAACAAAAAAATAGAGGACTTAAGACATGAGAATAAAGGATTTGAAGTTCTTGCTAGAATCTTTATTTCGATTGTCTAATCCTTTAAATAAGAATAACATGCTGATATATGAAGACTAAGAGCGGTTAAAAAATGAGGCTAGGAGCCTTAAGTTTTATATGTTATTTGAGATAATAAAATAAAAAAATATTTAACAAATATCTATAGCATGCATCATTCATGTTTCTCAAGTTGTTATTTCATGTATAGAACTTGAGCACAACAGCTACTCGCAGCAACATATGCTGTCTCAGCAGTAGACAATGCAACATAATTTTATTTTTTTACTAAACCATGAAACAAGTGTATAACCTAAGAAAGGACATGTTCCACTAGTGCTTTTTCGATCAACTTTGCAATCAGTATAATCTGTATCGGAGTAGTTGATTAGATCGAAAGAAGTATGCTTAAGATACCATAACCCTAGGTCAATTGTACCAACAAGATATTTAAGAATGCGCTTAGCTACAGTCAAATGAGATTATTTTGAGGATGATTGCAAACATGCACATAAACGTACACTGAACATAATATCCGGTCTACTGGCTGTCAAATATAATAGACTACCAATCATACCTTGATATACATTTGAGTCAACTGGCTTACCATTTTTATTTTTGTCTTTGTCAAGTTTGGTGGATTGGCTTATTGGTGTTCCAATTTCATTCGCAAATTCCATACTTAAATTTTTGAGTAATTCTATGATATATTTTGACTGAATAATGAATGTTCCTCTTTTTGCTTGTTTGATTTGCAATTCGAGAAAGAAGCTAAGTTTTCTCATCATGCTCATTCAAATTCTCCCTGCATACTCTTAGCAAAAACTTGGCACATCTTTTCATCAGTAGTACCAAATATTATGTCATCTACATAAATTTGAATCAAAAGAATATCATCATTTTCATGTTTAATGAAAAGGGTTGTGTCGATTTTTCCTCTTGAAAAATCTTTTTCTATTAAGAAACCACTAAGTCTCTCATACCAAGCTCTAGGACCTTATTTGAGTCTATATAGAACTTTTGTGAGCTTAAAATCATGATTTGGAGAAATATGATTTTCAAAAACTGGAAGTTGCTCAGCATATACCTCGTCGTTTATAAAACCATTTAAGAAAGTACTTTTAACATCCATTTGAAAAAAGTTTGAAATCTTTATAATGAGTATATGCAAGTTGCATTTGAATAGTTTCTAATCTTGCGACAGGTGCATATGTCTCATCATAATCAATTCATTCTTCTTGATTGAAACCTTGGGCTACAAGTCGAGCCTTGTTTCTAGTGATGACTCTAGACTCATCTTTCTTGTTTCTAAAAACACATTTTGTTCCAATAATAGTATGATTTTTGGGTCTAGGAACAAGTGTCCAAACATCATTTCTTTCAAATTGGTTTAGCTCTTCTTGCATAGCTAGAATTCAAGATTCATCACGAAGTGTTTCATCAATATTCTTGGGTTCAAAAATTTCTAAAAGATGATCGAGTACTTACACCTCGTGATGGTTCTCCTAGAATTTGTTCCACTGAATGATCTTTCACAAGTTTTTACTATTTGGTTGCATCTTGCATTAAGTTTTGATTATCTTTCCTGATGTCTCCATGTTGGACTTCCTCTATTGTATTCTCTTTATTGAGTTTGAGGCTTTCCATGTTATTTATAACTTCTGTTTCTTCATCAACATATTTCTTGGAACATAGAGGGTTAGATTAATCAAATACTACATGCATCGAGTCTTGCATAATTAGTCTTTTTATTGAAGACTCTATAAGCTTTACTATTAGTAGAATAGCTGAGATAGATATATTCAACATATTTTCCATCAAACTTCCCTAAATTACCCAAATTTATCTATTTCCACGATCTTTCCTTTCGACTTGTCTTCAAATGTTACCAACCCTCCATCTTTGGATGTAAGATCAACGAACTTAGTCTTATCTCACATCATGTGTCTTGAGTATTCACTATCTAAAAATCATTTATTTTTGCTTATAAAGGACTTCATGCATACCTACAAAAATAAATTATTTTTCTTGATACCCAAGTTCTTTGGGTCTTTCATTTATTAG
Organism: Juglans microcarpa x Juglans regia; assembly: GCF_004785595.1. Taxonomy (NCBI): domain Eukaryota; kingdom Viridiplantae; phylum Streptophyta; class Magnoliopsida; order Fagales; family Juglandaceae; genus Juglans; species Juglans microcarpa x Juglans regia. Next base: position 28,092,615 of record NC_054603.1, on the reverse strand, counting down.
TATTAGAAGAAATAAGATTTTTAGGCACCCATATGACCATAATAGTCATTGTAAGCTTTCTTCTAATAGGATAAGTATGATAATTATAACCATTTCTATTACAAAAGTTGCAAATAACGTGTGACATATATGTAGAACTTTAGTAATTGTAATAGTATATTTCTTTGAAAAAGTTGTTTTTATTAAACGAGTTTTGAAGACTAGACTTTGATTTGAAAAGATTATCAAATGAGTTTTTATAAGCTTTGCATTTTTGTTTTGTTGCTTTGTCAAAAATAGATCTTTGACTATGAAGAGGTTTTTCAAAATTTCTTTTTCTATTAGTAAAGTTTTCAATAATCTTTTCTTAATCTGTCACTTTCTTTTTCAACTCATGATTTTTAGTCTTCAAAACGATGCTTTCTTTTTTTAAAACATCAATTTCGTTTGTTAAAAAAAAATTCTTTTTCAAAGAAATATATTTGATACCCAATTTCTCGAGTTCCTCATATAACTCTTCAAAAGAATTATGCAATTCCTCATATGAAAGATTCTCAATTGAAATGTGATAAAGAATTGTTACCTCAAGGTCATCTTTAGCTTTAAGACAAAGATTTGTCATTTCTTCATTAGTTGTTTTGCTGTCTAAGCTACTTGAATTATCATCCCATGTGACTCGTTATTTTCTTGTCATTGTTTTGATCTTTCTTTAATAGAGGACATTCCACCTTGATATGTCCGGGTTTATTGCATTTGTAATGGTTTTACCTGTATCTCTCTTGAAAACCTTTTTAAAGGTTTCCTTGAAAGAGTTTTATTTTTCTGTAAAAGTTTCTGAAGCCGTCTTGTTAACATGGCAAGTTCTTCGTCTTTGTCACAGTTTCCTCATCTTCATCACTTTCATTTTTATGAGGAACAACTTTAAGTGACAATCTCTTCTTTAGCTTTCTTTCTTGTTCTCCTCTTTTCAATGTATACTCGTGGATGATAAGTGACCCGATGAGTTCACATACCTTGAGTTTTGTAAGATCATTGGCTTCAAGAATCACCGTCATTTTTGGTTCCCAGCATTTTGGTAGAGAGTTGAGAATTTTTCTTACCAGCTCCAAGTTGGAATAGACCCTGCCAAGAGCTGCGAAGCTGTTTATAATGTTAGTAAAATGAGTATACATAGTGGAATTAGATTCATCATTAGTCATACTAAACATTTCATATTTATGAACAAGAATGTAAATCTTTGACTCCTTGACTTGCATAGTTCTTTCATAAGTTACTTCCAACTTATCCCAAATTTCATTTGTCGACTTGCAAATCATTATTCTATTGAACTCATTCCCATCGAGAGCACAATATGACAAATTTGTAGCCATTGCTTCAATGTTGGAGATTTCTCGTCTTCATGATCCAACTCTTCTTCTTGTATGACCTATACTCCATCAATAACTTTTGTTGGGATATAAGGCTATTTTACAACACTTCTTCAAATTTCTAGACCTTGAACCTGAAGGAATATTCTCATTTTACTTTTCCAAAATGTGTAATTGTCTCAACAAATAGTAGAGGCCGACCACTAAATTGACATTCACCAAAGGATCTTTAACTCAAAAGATAATTAATCTTACAAAAGAGTCTTTGCTTTGATACCAATTGTTGTCCAGATGACTAACCCAAGAGGGGGTGAATTAGGTTGTTTAAAAAAATTAACAATTATAAATCAACTACACAATGTAAAACGTGAATAAAATACTAAGTAACAGTAAATAAAAAGAGTAAAGGAAAGAGAGATGCAAACTCAGTATTTTAATGAGTTTTAGCCTCATTACCTATGTCCTCGCCTTAAACTACCCCTTGAGAGTTTCTAAATTCACTATTCAACCTCCTTTAGGTGGAGATAGAAACATATTACACATGTAAGCATTATCGTTTCAAAGAATCCATGTAGAACACCTTCTACACATACAATCATTTTATGAGTGGCGATTCAACTATTCCTCGTATAGAACTCCTAGTCACTCACAAGGGTTACACATACTCTTTTACTGTTTATACAAGAGCTGATAGTGGGTAGGTTATCAGAGTACACTCCTTAATGAGTCAAATGAAAACAGTACAATACAAACTATATCTTTCTCAAAATAAACAAGTGTTAAGACTCAATATTTAGAAAAGAGAGATTGAAAGCTTTTGATGAATGAATATTGTGAAACTTGTAGTTGATGTCTTGTGTTGTCATTTTGAATATATCAAATGAGCTATTTTTAGGCATATAAGATTTCCTTTTCAAATTTCAAAATATTCAAATATAAAAAAAGAGCTTCACTCATTTTTCAAAATCTCAAATAAAAGTTTCTCATTTTTGTAATTGTCAAAAACAACATCATTCACTTCAAACTTTCAAACTAAATCTTCTAGTTTTTGCATATGACAAAAAGAGTATCAATCACTTTTTAATATTTTCGAACAAAAGCAACTAAATTTTGCATATGTAAAAAATAACATCAATCACTTTTCAAATTTTCAAACATATCATGCAAATGTGAGAGATGATAACCAATTATCTATCAAATTTTCAAAATTCAAACTTTCAGTTATGTCATGCACATGTAAAAAATATAAATTGATGCTTTATGAAAAGAGATTCTTTTTTAGCCTTAACCATTTTTTGAATTTTGAAAGAGGTTTACAAAATTACTCTAAGAGCTTTATTTATAAGTTTGTTCCATTTTTTGCTCATGCTTGATTTGTTGCAGTGCTTGGCTTCATTATGTGAATAACTTGAGCCTGAAACTCCTTTATGCTTGAACTTATTTGTTATAATCAAAATTCATATGTAAATATATAATTATATAATGCTTGAAACATTGGGTTGAACAAGGTTTAATGCTACTCACTTGAAATATAATATTCAATTCGGTGTTGAGAGGCTATTAGATTGAAATCTTTTTTAGTCTCTGTTCATCCCCAATAAGCTGTCAACAAAAATTAGTTTGGAATTCTATTGATTTTCATTGTGCCAAAAAAATGGAGGGTAGGATTCATGCTAACCAGGGGCGGAACTAGGAATCTTTTTCTTGGGAGTGCCAATCGACATAAATACAAGAGCATGTAGACTTATGTGATCTCCTTTTATATGAGTATATATACGTGTATTACCAATGATATATTCAAAAATCTTAGTAAAAAATTATTACTGAACTCATTCAAGTTTGATCAAATTATTAAAAAATTAAAAAATATTCCACAAATACATCATAATGCACAAGTTTAAGATAAAAATTAAGAGAACAAAAAATAATTTTCTTTGAATGTTGAGATTAAATGTTATAAAGTATATATAATATAGACAAGAAATAGCCATATTAATTAGCCATTAGAGATTTGTTGTCTTCACTCTAATTATTAACTTAATGGTGACCTAGATGTAACTAACAAAATCCACCAACATAAGGTAGTGGAAGACTCGAAAGAAAAAATGTAAAAAAAAAAAAAAAAAAATAGAGAAATAACATTGTAAATTTATTAGATATTTTTTTATTTTTTATTGAAAGTGAATAGTAATTTATACATAAAATTTCTTAAAAAAAAATGGAGGGGACGTGACCCCCCAACCACACGTGATTCCGCCCTTGATAGTTGATGCTAACATGGCTAGCGTTACGTACATTGTTGTTGACGTTGTTGGATGATGAGGAAGAGGACAAGGATGAGTGTCTAGAGACTGGTTAACGGTAGGGACATAATGTTGTACTAGAAATAAAAAATGGTACAAAGATCAGGGCCCACACTACCACTTCAAACCAAAAATCCAAAAACAATGATACAAGCATTGACAGAAGTAGATCTTCTTTGCCTCTCCGAAAACTGCTTGTACACAAACAAGAAACCCCACACGAGTAACCAGTTTGCGGGATCGTTAAGCGGCCCGCCGACAAATTAACGAAACGATCGGAAAATTATAAATTTACCATTAGTCTACAATTATTTTACCAATATACTTAAAATGAAAGGTATTTATGTAAATTTAAAATTATTTTTAAATGAAGCGTCACTATTTGATTTAAAATGAATTGCAAAATAATTATAATAAAATTGTATGTATATTATTATCCTTTGTCCATTAGGAGGCCAAAGTCTAGGAAGAGAAAAAACACCAAAGTTCTTCCCTTTTTTTTTTTGTCTACTTAATACTTATATTTAGTGGTGTAAATAAATAAAAAAAAAAACCGAAAAATTGGACCGTAGCGAACCGAACCGGTGGGTTTGTCTGATTTGTAAGCGGTTAATGTGGTACCAGTTCTTAAGAATAAAAACCGGTGTAATACATATATGAAAACGGGTTTAAAATGGTATATATATTTGTAATTTTTTATATATTATATGTTAAATTGTTAATTGATATAACATGAAATTCTAATCTTATTATTCAAGTTTATTAATCTTATAATATAAAATTAATATAACATCTGATATAACATAAAATTAATCTTATAATTTTTAATATAACATTTGATATAATATATAAATTTTAATTTTATAATATAAAATAAATATAACATAAAATTTTATTCTTAAACATAAACATTAATATTAAGTTATTAATATACACTTACTTTTGATATATATCAATGATAAATACATTACATTTTTGGCATAATAAATATTCTTTTTGTAAATACAGTTTTACACATTTGATTATATATACTCATATAAAAAGTCTAGAATTCATATAGACTATAGTTAAATTCAATAAGAGACTAGTATGTGTTAATTATTATAAAATAATGTATATATACTACAATATAAATAGACTAATAGTTTAGTATATGTAAACATCATTTTATTACTAACATTAATAATCTGCAAAATCAAAAAATTGAACCGGATCGTATCGAAATTGGAAAAACCATAAGTTTCAATTTCGATAGTAAATCAGTTCGATATCAATTTTTAAATTTTTAAAACCAGTGCATACCTGTTCAGTTCTAAAAAATATACAAAACAATTTGGTTATACTTTGCTTATATTGCCCTAAATTAGGAGGTTTTCAATATAATCGAAGACTTACTATAAATTATTATTGCATGTGTTAACGATGGCAGAATCGCAAGGAAGAAGAAGGCGTAATTGCCTTGGGTGTGCACGAGAAAGGCAAATAACAGAATGCAAAGAACGTGAGAATAATTTGTGAAATGAAAAATCTTATTGATCTTTCACGTACATGTGCTATTTATAGCAACAAAGAATCAAACAAAATAATGAATAAACAAAATATATTTACAACTCATCAAATGGAATTATATTCTTTATAACACGTCAATCTGGAGACTTTTCTTCTTCTAACTTTAATATCCTCCACAAGATGGAGAGTAAATATTGATGACTTCCATCTTGAGCAGTAGACGATTAAACGTGGGAGAATGTAAAGGCTTGGTGAGCAAATAAGCTAACTGAAACGAAGAGAACACATGCGCAGTTTTCACTTGTCCGGCTGAGATTTTATCTCTAACTAGATGACACTCTAGTTCGATGTGTTTTGTGTGCTCATGAAACACAGGATTCATGGCAATGCGTAGGGCAGTAAGGTTATCACAGTATAGAGTCGTAGGTGCTTCAATATTGATCCGCAAGTCACTGAGTAAGTAAAGCATCCAAGTCAAGTCATAGACTATGGCAACCATTGCTCAGTATTCTGACTCTGCAGAGGACTTGGAAATTGTGTGTTGTTTCTTTGATTTCCATGAGACAAGAGAATTTCCAATGAACACACAAAATCCGGTGGTTGATCAGCAAGTGTCTGGGCAATTCGCCCAGTTGGCATCAGAGTATGCTACTAGGTCCATAGTTGAACTAGCGGGGAGAAAAATACCTTGCCCTTTGGTCCCTTTGACATATTTAAGGACCTTGATCACTGCACCATAATGTGGGACACGAGGAGTGTCCAAAAATTGGCTGAGGAGATTGACGTTGTAACTCAAATCCGGTCGTGTATTAGTCAAATAAAGTAGCTTGTCAACTATCTTCCGATAAAGAGTGCACCTTCATCCTTGCCGAGTTTGAGGTTTGGTTCCATTGGCAAGGGAGAAGGCGTAGTTGCCAAGAGACCAGTTTCAGATAATATGTCCAGCGCATATTTGCATTGGCAAAGTTGTATGCCAGCTTTAGAACGACCTACTTCCATTCTGAGGAAGTATCGCAATGATCCCATGTTTTTTATCCGAAACTTGTTTTCCAGAAATTGCTTTACAACAGTGCATGAATGTGAGTCTGAGCTCATGAGTATGATATCATCGACGTACACAAGTAAGACGATGAATGAGGTAGGCATATACATGGTGAAGAGGCTATAGTTCACCTTTAATTGTATGAAACTAAATTCAGATAAGGTTGAAGCAAGTTTTGTATTCCACTGGCGAGATGCTTGACGCAGACCATATAGACCTTTTTCCAAGTGACAAACTCGAGTTGTTTTGGCTATAGAGTAGCTGGAGGTGGCTTCATATAAAGTTCTTCATCAAGATCGCCATATAAGAAGACGTTGTTGATGTCAAACTGTTGAAGATCCCACCCTTTGATGGCAGCAACAGCAAGAAGACATCGAATTGAAACCATTTAGCAACAGGTGAGAAAGTGTCGTGAAAATCAATACCTTGGCGCTGGGTAAAACCCTTTGCAACTAGTCGAGCTTTAGCTCATTCCACTGTGCCGTCAACTCTAAACTTGTACTTGTAAATCCATTTGCATGTTTGGGTGGCATGTTGGCTTCAAGAATCTCTGTCATTACTCTAGTACCATGTTAACAATGGCAGAATCGCAAGGAAGAAGAAGGTGTAACTACCTTGGGTGTGCACGAGAAAGGCAAATAACATAATGCAGAGAACGTGAGAATAATTTGTGAAATGGAAAATCTTATTGATCTTTCACGTACATGTGCTATTTATAGCCACAAAGAATCAAACAAAATAATGAATAAACAAAATTTATTTAGACCTCATCAAATGGAATTATATTCTTCATAACATGTCAATCTAGAGACTTTTCTTCTTCTAACTTCAACAGCATTAGAAAGATAGATGAGATGATGAGACATTGGTATGGGTGAAAGGAGGGACAATGCATGAGCATGGTACAAAAGTTGTAATACATGTCAATTCGACATTTCAGCCATTCCAATCGTTTACTATAGTTAGAGTCAGCAAAATTGGAAGGAAATGTTGGGAAGATAGATTTGCCAAAGGAAAGCCGCTTTGAATGGAGTGGCTCGTGAAAGTTACTCGCATTTATTGCGATGTGTGTGCCGAAAGGAGTCAATGTAAAGTTGGTTAAAGGGACCACGCGTGCATGCAACAAGAAAAAATTAATAAAACCCAAAAATAAGAATCGAGAAAAACAAATAGCGAAAGAGAAGGGGATTATGATTGAAGCTGGTAGATATTGGAAAAGGAGTTGTGATGGAGTGGAGCAGGAGAAATATCGACAAATTAAATAAAGTGCCTACTGATAGGAGGACACCAGGAATGGAGAGGCTCGTTCCACTCCTTAGAGCAAGGAAGTTCTAGTGGTGGGAAAACCCAGGCATACGCAGGAAGGCCCCAAGAACGACATCCTACGTGGAGTTAAACACACCGTTTTGGAGTAAATTAAATAGTGCATTTAGTTGAAACTGAAATTGTGTAAATCCCTCAATGAAACGATGCATTTCACATTTCCACTAAAATTGGTTTCGCTCCCCCAACTCTCTCTCTCCCCTGCCCTATCTCTGTGCGACTCTCATTCCCAACCCTAACCCTAACGCGACAGACCCTTTCTCCTATATGCTGAAGGATTTTGCTCAAAGTTCAATGCCATCCTAGGTAACTCACTAGTCCAATCTCAGATTACTTCCTTATTTTCAAATATTTTCCCCTTCATTTCATTTGATTCTTCAACGGCTATGTATGTATTCTTGTCTGCATCTATGGTTGCTTGAAAATGGTAGTAGATTGGTTGTGATGCGCTAGAATTTTTCTCACTATTCCTCGTTGTTATATGAATTACAATGTGTACGTGTCAACAATCAGTTCAAAACGGAAGTCTTGTAATTGAGTTTGCTTCGTAACGACAACCAGAAAATCTGAACTACTGTTCTCCATCTGCAATATCATCTCCTTCTTAGTAATAGTTTCTACTCCTTCCCTTTTCTCTTCCCAAATTCTTAGTTTTTCCTATTTTATGTTCTTATGAATTTTATTGGTTCCTGAATCAGGCCTTTGATTTTGCACAATTTAAATATGTATGTAGTTTGGTAATCTTTAAAACTCAAATTATTTGCATTTAATTTGTAATCTTCGAACTAATGAATTCAAATTGGAAGAGTAGAGGGATGGTAACCGAAGTAAACAGGTTGAGTGCATTTACTTTGTAATCTTCCAACTTATGAATTCCACTTGCTCGATATTGATAATAAGTTACTAGGAAAAGTAAAATGGGAGGATCAATGGAAAGACCCTACAATCGATAAATCAAATCCTCTTGATTTGGGAAAAAAAGTAGAATGATGCAAATTAGTGGAAAACCTCAAATAATTTGCATTTATTAAAGCAAAATCACAATCTCTCAGGTTTATATGTTGTTTGCAAAAGTATTGCACTTGGTTTAGGTTGAGCACAATTTATTTCACAAACCTTTTGCCTTTAAATAGCATACATGTTCTAATAAAGTGTTAGAAATGCATAATTAAGTTGTTTATGTGAATGATATGTTTCATCGAATAAGAGTTAAACAACTTAATTACACCAAATTTTAGTATCGGACTCCAAATCAATCGATGCCCTTATTTTGCACACAAAAGTTTCACATTTGCCTCTAAAATAATTAAACACTTATAGCATACTTATATGTGCAAGGCATTTTTGGAAAGAATGAAAGCAGAGGGCATTATTGGAATTAAAGTGTGCTGAGTCATGAAGGATGGAGAGTGAGACAGCCAACGCATGGTTAGAGCAGAGTGGGATTCTCGCATGGACGTGGAGCACAGGAACAGCAGCAGAATCACGCGGAAGAGGCCTCGTTTCAGCTGGGTCGGTTTTGCATTGCAGTAAGCCGGAGGGGGGGGGGTGCAGAAGATGATTGGATTAATTCCTTTAGTGCGAGTGAACTGGGTGGAGACGTGGTGCCTAGATTTTCTTTGGTGTGGAATTTGTTTTGTGGGGTACATGGTGCCTAGTTTTGACTTCTTTTTCGGTGGGTAATTTCATTGGGTAGTACGCAGTTTTCGTTCGGCAGCAGTTATCTTTATTTTCTTTCGGCAGTTTTGTTTTGGGAAGCAGAGTTCTTTTTTCTTTGATTTTTCTGGCAATTTTCTTTTAGAGAGAAACTTCAAATGTTAGGGTTTATTCTTTTTGGGCATTTTGCTAATCTAGAAATGATAGGCTAGATTTTTAGCTTGTGACTCAAGGAGTAACCCATGACTTTTTGGGGTTGGATTTTCTTTAATGTTTTGTGATTTTTAATGCATCTAGAAAGGATTGGAGTTCTTTGTTCTTGGTTTAGCTCAGTTGTAGACGTAAAGGCACAATTGATACTTGAACAAGTAACAAGACTTTGATGGTTTTCTTTCACTATTTTTACAGTTGTTATATAATCAGTCAAGTAGTTTTATTAGGCTAAAAAAAATTGTGGTTCATTGCTATATTACTTTACCATAATTTCTAGGAATGAGAGAATAGTTGAGAGAAGATGAAAAGAGAAGTAAATCCATCACCAAATTAGTGGCGAAAATTGCATCTCAAGTGTTTGTTTTATTTTTTCTCACAAGTTTAATTTAATTTCTATACATTTCCTCTAAATCTCTTGGTTCTTGATAATTTTAGAAACATAGATTCACATTTTTTTTCAGTTTTACTTGTGCTTGAACTTCCAAAATAGCCAATAATTTTACTCTTAACTCACTCCACTCTTCCTTAGTAAATAGCCCCCATTTTGGTGCCAATAAAATTAGTGGTTGACCTTTGGAATTTATTTCTCATTTCTTACTTTTTTTGTTCATTGCTAGAACTTTTAGTTTAATCCTTTCTTATCCTTCCAAAATTTCTTGTCACCATAAATGGTAATATGTTGTCTTACGATTATGAAATGTTTGCTTAATTCCCATTGTCCCTGTGAATTCGATCTTGAGATTTACCATTGTATTACTTTGATAGTTTCTGCACTTGGAAGTTGAAAATTATAAGCTGATCAAGTTTTTGGCGCCGTTGTCGGGGACAATAGGCGTTTTAAGAAGCATTCTTTTTTGTTAATGCTATGAACCTTTTCACAGTTTGGGTGACATCTAATTTCTTTTATTTTCTTTTATCTTTTTCTTTTATTTTTTGCTTCTGTTATTTTGCTCTTGTTTGTATGACTGGTTGGACTAGAGACCAAACATCTCAGTTGGTTAGGACAGAATCACTAGCATCCTTTAACTCTGCATCCCTTTCTCTTGAATCATCATCTAATACTCATAGCGACATGGCTGAAAATGAGCACATGATAGGGACATGGTAAATCAAGACAGAACACTTAGAGATTATTTACAACTTGTCAGAACTAGCACACCCTCATGCATAATCCAACCTGTGAATGTAAACAACTTTAATTTCAAATCCGGAATGATCCCATTGATTCCACATTTTCACGGCATGAAATCTAAGAACTTACCTTCATATCAAAGAGTTTGAAGATGTTTGTTCTACATTCATTGATCAAACTTGCATTGAGGAGATTCTTAGACTAAAGTTGTTTCCATTTTCCTTGAAAGATAAAGCAAAAACATGGTTAAATGCATTGAGGCCAAGATCCATTGGAACATGGCAAGAAATGCAAGCTGAATTTTTTAAAAAGTTTTTCCCAATGTATCGAACCAATGCTTTAAAGAGACAAATCATGAATTTTACTCAAAAGGAAAGTAAAACTTTTGACCAAAGTTGGGAAATGTTCAAAGATCTTTTAAATGCTTGTCCACACCATGGTTATGAGGATTGGCGTAGCATTAGTTTTTTTTATGAAGCTTTGACGCCTAAGATGCGACACTTTGTCAAAACTGTGTAATGGAGACTTTTTTAACAAGCGACCGGGAGAGGCTTTTGCTTATTTCGATTATTTGGCTGAAAACACTCAATCATGGGACACTTCTTGTGTTTATGATCAAACTGAACCTTTGAAGACCTTGACTGGGGGAGGTAAGTATGTTTTGAATGGGGAGGACGATTTGCAAGCCAAATTTGCCTTATAGTCGAAAAAATTGGAGGAAATTGAGTTTAAGAAAGTGCATGAAATTAAGGGTATTCCAAAACAAGAAAAATGTACCATTTGTGAGGATGCTTTCCATTCAATATCCGAGTGTCCTACTATTCCAGCCTTTAAGGAAGTATTATTTGATGCTTCTCACCCTTTTAACATGATTTCTAAGCCTTTTTTCTGCACCATATTCTAACACTTATAATGCAAATTAGAGAAACCACCCTAACTTCAGTTGGAGAAATGATCATCCCACGAGTTCAGCACATCCGGGAGCTGGTGCACCTCAATATTCAGTTCACACCCAGCAAAATACACTAGTTCCAGCACCTAGAAAACCCATGGATGACCCATTTCAGCAAATGGCCGCCACCCTTCAGCAGTTCATGCAAAGTCAAACCACCATAAATAACCAAACTTCTCAAGCCATCAATGACATAAGGAATAATTTGACCAAGCTGAACACAACTGTGAATGCACAAGAGAAAGGGAAATTCTCATCTCAATCCCAACCAAATCCTCAAGTCCAAATTGTTGCCATAGAGTCTTCATCTTCTGAAGCAAATGTCAAGACTTGCAAGGCCGTAATAACTCTCCGCAGTGGTAAGGAGGTTGATACATTGAGTAATGAAGCTAGCAAAAATGGTGAAAGTTCCATTTCCAGTGCACAAGGTAAAAATTCTGATGTTGATGTTTCTTTGGAACCAAAGGTAACTCCTCCGGCACCCTTTCCTCAAAGATTAGTTCCTTTACATAAAAATAAACATCATGCTGAGATTTTAGAAATTTTTAGATAAGTGCGCATTAACATTCTTCTCCTTGATGCCATTGAGCAAATCCTAACATATGCCAAATTTTTGAAAGATTTGTGTACGGTTAAAAGAAAACTTAATGTGCAAAAGAAGACATTTCTCACGGAACAAGTCAGCACCATTATCCAATCCAATACTCCTCCTAAGTATAAAGATCCAGGTTCTCCAACCATAGCTTGTGTTATAGGAAGCTCCAAAATAGGCCAAGCACTACTAGACTTAGGTTCTAGTATTAATTTACTTTCTTACAACACCTATGATTAACTTGGTTTAGGAGAGTTGAAACCAATTTCTATCATCTTGCAGTTGGCCGACCGTTCAATTAAAAAGCCTAGGGGAGTAGTAGAATATGTGTTGGTACAAGTGGATAAATTCTATTATCCTGTTGATTTTGTGGTGTTGATTGTTCAATTAACTCCTCATTTTGTTTTTCAGGCACCTGTCATTTTAGGGAGGCCATTTTTGGCCACTTCCAACGCTTTGATAAATTGTCGAAGTGACATCCTTAAATTGACATTTGGAAATATGACTTTGGAGTTAAATGTGTTCAACACTTGTTGGCAGCCACAAGATTTGAAAGAATCCCAAGAAGTGAATTGTTTGGAATCTTTACTTGCTGAAGAATTTTTTTTATTAGAGCAAGAGAGTCAAATGGAACAGGTTTTACTTGAAACCTTAGAAAATATTGAGCTGTTGGAAACTGATGCAGTAAATTCTGGTGCTGGTAACAAAATGGATTCAATGTGGCGACTCAAATTTGAAGACCTGCCACTTTAACCCATAAACCAGCGACCATCGGATGAAGTCCCACCATCTCCGGTTTTGAAACCACTACCTGAATCGTTGAAATATGTTTTTCTTTGGCCAACTAACATTTTTCCATATATTATCTCATCTTCTTTATCAGTTGAGCAAGAGGAGCAACCCTTACAAGTCCTCAAGCAACATAAAGGGGCACTTGGATGGTCAGTTGCCGACATCAATGGAATCAGCCCCACCATTTGCACACATCGAATTTTCCTAGAGGAAAATTCATCACCAACTCGAGAGATGCAAAAGAGGTTGAATCCTACGATGAAGGAGGTGGTTAAAAATGAAGTCTTGAAGCACTTGGATGTACGTATCATCTATCCCATCTCAGATAGTCAATGGGTAAGTCCTACTCAAGTAGTTCCTAAGTAATCTGGGATTACAATTGTGAAAAATGAAAAAGATGAGTTAATCCCCACTAGGACCACCACTGGATGGTGCATGTGCATTGATTTTAAAAAACTAAATGTTGTCACAAGAAAGGACCATTTTCCATTACTATTTTTAGACCAAACTTTGGAAAGAGTTGCGGGCCATAGTTTTTATTGTTTCCTTGATTGTTTTTTGGGATATTATCAAATTGAAATAGCCCCTGAAGACCAAGTAAAAACTACTTTCACTTGCCTATTTGGAACTTTTGCATTTAGGAAAATGCCCTTTGGACTTTGCAATGCACCCGCCACATTTTAGCGATGCATGTTAAGTATTTTTAGTGACATGGTTGAGCATATCTTAGAGGTGTTTCTGGATGATTTTTCAGTCTAGGGTGATTCGTTTGATGCATGCCTTATTAACCTCACTGCTGTCTTAGCTCGATGTGAAGAGAAAAATATGCTCTTAAATTGGGAAAAATACCATTTTATGGTGCGACAATGTATTATTCTTGGTCACATCATTTCAACCCGAAGCATTGAAGTTGACAAGTCCAAAATTGATCTAATAGCGACGTTACCTATTCCAAAATTCGTCAAGAATATTAGATCATTTTTTAGGACATATCAGGTTCTATAGGCATTTCATCAAAAACTTTAACTCCATATCAAGACCTTTTTGTATGAGTTGTTAGCTAAGGATTGTGTTTTTAATTGGACTGATGCATGTCAAGTTGCTTTTGAGCAACTCAAATCTATGCTGGTCAGTGCACCTATAATTCAACCACATGACTAGTCATTGCCATTTGAGATCATGTGTGACGCCAGTTATTTCGCCATAGGTGTTGTCCTTGGTCAGAGAAGAGGTAAGCTCCCATTTATGAATTACTATATAAGCAAAACACTTGATGCAGCTCAAAAAAATTACTCCAACACTGAAAAGGAGTTGCTAGCAGTTGTTTTTGCTTTGGATAAATTTAGAGCTTACATTTTAGGCTCTCCAATTGTTATATTCACTAATCATGCAGCTCTTAAATACTTGCTCACAAAGAAAGATGCCAAACCTTGACTAATTAGATGGATTTTGCTATTGCAGGAATTTAATATCAGCATCAAGGATAAGAAGGGAGTGGAAAATGTGGTTGCCGACCACTTATCTCGACTCTTTGTTGAAAATTCTGAACCTTCCACTCCTATTTCAGATTTCTTTCTTGATGAACAACTTCTAGCTGTTGATTCTTTCCCTTGGTTTACCGATATTGAAAATTTCTTAGTAACAGGACACACCTCACCACATTGGAACTCTCAAGACATCAAAAATTTTAAATTGTAGGTCAGATTTTTCTTTTATGATGACCCCTATTTGTTCAAATATTATTCTAATCAAATTTTGAATAGGTGTGTGCCTAACTGTGACATTCTACACATATTAAATTTTTGCCATGCTAGTGCGTGTGGAGGCCACTTTTTAGCTAAGAAAGCAGTGGCTAAAATCTTGCAATATGGTTATTATTGGCCCCACATGTTCAAGATGCTTATAATTTTTGTAAAGCATGAACCATGCCAAAAGTTAGGTGGAATCAGCCGTAAAAACATGATGCCCTTACAACCCATTTTAGCACTAGAAATTTTTTATTGTTGGGGGTTGATTTTATGGGTCCTTTTCCGTCTTCTTTTGGTTATCTTTACATTCTTGTTGCTGTAGAATGGGTCGAGGCAATACCATGTAGGACCAATGACCATCGGGTGGTGTTGAAATTTTGAAAGACAACATTTTCACTCGGTTTGAGATACCAAGGGTTTTAATTAGTGATGGAGGTTCCCACTTTTGCAATAAACCATTTGCAGAGTTAATGAAAAAATATGGGGTCCATCATAAAATTTCAACTCCTTATCATCCTCAAACCAATGGCCAAGCTGAGTTGGCCAACCGTAAAATCAAATCCATTCTTGAAAAAATAGTCAACCAAATAGGAAAGATTGGTCTTTAAGGCTTTTAGACACTATGGGCTTATAGGATAGTTTTTAAAACTGTCCTAGGCATGTCTCCCTATCATTTGATTTACAGTAAAGCATGTCATCTCTCTATTGGGTTAGAACACAAGGCATATTAGGTTGTCAAACACTTTCACTTTTCTACTAAAAATTCTAGTGTTTTAAGGAAATTGGAGCTGAATGAATTAGAAGAGTTGAGACACGATGCCTACAATAATGCTAAACTTTACAAGGAGAAAACTAAGGCTTTCCATGATAAGCACATTCTGAGGAAGAGTTTTCTCCCCAATCAAAAGGTTTTCCTCTATAACTCTAGACTCCATGTGTTTGTCGGTAAACTTCAATCCAAATGGAGTGGTCCTTATATCGTTTAAACAGTATTTCCCCATGGGGCTGTTGAAATCCTCAATCCACACAATGGGAATATTTTTAAGTGAATGGACAGCTGCTCAAACCTTTCCTTGACCATTTTTCACCAGAGGATACCACTATCCATTTACTGGACCCTGACCCTCCAGCTGAACCTTGATGTTTGACTTATCTGTCATTTTATTTCGATTCTTTCTTGCATTTTTCTGTTTTTTCTTTTAGTTTCTGCAAGTGTATTTTCTCTCTTCTACTTTCCATTGTCTTCCATTGTTATATTTTTCTTCTCAGACCAGGCACCTTTTTTTCCCCCTTCATTATCACTTTTTTTTATTGTTGTTCTTTTGGTATTTTTCTTTTTTTTATCATTGAAGACAATGCTCATTTCCAGTTGAGGGGTGGAGAACCTGATTTTTTTTCTTTTACATGCTAGATGTTTCCCTTGAATGTTCACTTTTATGAAACTTCTTGGCTAAATTTTCACCTTAGGGTACTTCTACTCCCACCACTTGGTCTCCAATTAATTAGAATTGTGAAATCTATTTTTGCAAAGTTGCTAGTTTTCAAACTTCTCTACCTAAGATCAAACAATGGCAGCCTTGGACTACACTAATCCCCATTGGTTTAGATTTAAGCTCAACACAAGACTTTGTAATAGTCTTAGCAACTCAAACTTAGGCGCTAATCCCCATTGGTTTAGATTTAAGCTCAACACAAGATTTTGTAATAGTCTTAGCAACTCAAACTTAGGCAATGTAGTCCAAAGCTATTGATTGATGACCTCAACAGACACAAGCAGATACTTTTGTTGTTTTGTTCGATGTCAATCAGTGGTTTTCATCCAAACAACTAGCAAGAACTGCAATGAACCATATTTTAATAGCCTAGGAAAAGTGATTGAGAAACTCCACTAAAAAAAAAAAAAGAAACTGGAGGTAAAATAAATGAGAAAAGGGGCAGGCCAGAGATCCAAAAATAAAAAAAAAAAAAACATTTGCAGGTACATAGGAAAAGGTTGCCTATCACCGGGATTTTTTTTCTTGTAAGAAAGGAAGAAGTCTTTTAAAGTGTGATAGTGTGAAAGCCACCAATGTAATTGTTTTGAATTGGAGGAAATGTCTTTTGGCTTTTCTTGAAAAGTTGTTGGTTTGAGACTACTGTGAGAAATCTTGAAAACAACGAATGGTAATATCTTGAAAGCCACTAAAAATAATGGTTTGAGACAGCAGCTTAAATACATTTCCCTAGTTTGAGTTCTTAAGAATTTTATAAACCTTTGTGTTGAGCTATAATCTGACCTAACCACATTCTAATGCCAAGACTTCAATACGATTTGATCTTTTGTAGAGATTTTTGAGTTCAGTGAACTTGGAGGGCAGCTTCATCCTTCCTTTCTTTTGTCGCATTGTTTGCTAGAGACTAGCAAAGAGCTAGTTGAGGGTGTGATAAAGTGTTAGAAATGCATAATTAAGTTGTTTAAGTAAATGATATGTTTCATCAAATAAGAGTTAAACAACTTAATTACACATCAAATTTTAGTATCAAACTCCAAAGCAATCGATGCCCTTATTTTGCACACAAAAGTTTCACATTTGCCTCCAAAATAATTAAACACTCCTAGCATACTTATATGTGCAGGGCATTTTTGGAAAGAATGAAAGCAGAGGGCATTATTGGAAGTAAAGTATGCTAAGTCATGAAAGATGGAGAGTGAGACAGCCAATGCATGATTAGAGCAGAGTGGGATTCTCACATGGACGAGGAGCATGGGACCAACAGCAGAATCACGCGGAAGATGCCTTATTTTAGTTGGGTCGGTTTTACATTGCAGTACCCGGGGGGGGGGGGGGGGGGGGGGGGGAGAAGCTAATTGGATTAATTCCTTTAGTGCGAGTGAACTGGGTGGAGACACGGTGCCTAGTTTTTACTTCTTTTTCGGTGGGTAATTTTATTGGGTAGTGCGCAGTTTTCGTTCGACAGCAGTTATCTTTATTTTCTTTCGGCAGTTTTGTTTTGGGAAGCAGAGTTCTTTTTTCTCTAGTTTTTCTGGCAGTTTTCTTTTAGAGAGAAACTTCAGATGTTAGGGTTTATTCTTTTTGGGCATTTTGCTAATCTAGAGATGATAGGCTAGATTTTTAGCTTGGGATTCAAGGAGTAACCCATGATTGTTTGGGGTTGGATTTTCTTTAATGTTTTGTGATTTTTAATGATTATCTTGTAGGATTATATTTCAATTTGCATCTAGAAAGGATTGGAGTTCTTTGTTCTTGTTTTAGCTCAGTTGTAGACGTAAAGGCACAATTGATACTTGAACAAGTAACAAGACTTTGATAATATCAAATGACTGGTAGGCTCAAAACTTGTATATGATATTACTCTTTAATCATAAATTTTCATTTTATTCTCACTTAAATAAACTTTGACTAAATACAACTCATTTCCTATTTTGAACTTTCTTAAGGGAATGTTCAAATAATGAGATGAGAATTTCGTAATAGTAGTAAAATGGTTTGTAAAAGGTAGTGAAATTGTCTTTGCGATGTAGAAGAGGCTTAATACCACTCCGAAGCCTATTGGGCCGCTTCATGGGACTGGGCTATAATTCAAGCCAATAACCCACTCCCCTGAGAGCCCAACCCATCCTAACTATTGAAAAAATAACCAATTGAGAGTATCTCGAACAAGAAAAGCCATCTGATCATTCAGATTTGATTGTACTCTCTATCCCAATACTTGAATTTCAAACAACAAATAAGCCTGCTATCGCATGGTAACATTAATCTCATGGGCTCTCTATATACATATCTTCCAGGTATGAAAACATTATCTGATTCATTTGTCTAGAAAAGAATATTCTTATTGCGATCACTAACTTAGGTATCAGAGGTGTTCCCTAGAACCCTCAAACCCACAAAACTCTTTGGTTGCATGTGATCGTGTGCGTGAAGCTGTGAAATACGTCCATAATAGTTGGTGCCGTCTGTGGAATTTGTCTCTATTTGTTCTACAACCAGTGTGCTTTTCACATGCCCACCACCACTCGATCTCAGGCAACTAGAGACTAGGGTGAAGTCGCGAAACATGGAGGGAAGGCTCGTGAAAATGGAGGGAATAGTAAAAATAACTCACTGTCAAAATAGACTCACTACGGAAGGAGAACAAGTCCCTCAAGGAGAAAACAAGCCATCAGGAGGGGACATAACGTCAGCCAAGTTGATAGGGTCGAGATGGAAGTACATAGCACTGGAGCTGGCCGACCTCCTCAAGAAAATGAGGAAACAAGAAATCTGCACCATGACTTGCATAGTTTGATGTACAAATACAAAGAGATGACCAAGAAAGGGACGACTTCTTCGGTGGATCAATTGCTGACCAACATTAATATGTCGTACAATGCAGAAAATTCAAAGTCTCGGCAATAGACATGTACGACAAATCTAAAGACCCAGTAGAGCACTTGGAAACTTTCAAAGCCAACATGACTCTCCATGGATTCTAAAGAGAAATCTCATGTAGGGCATTCCCTTTGAATTTAAAGGGAATGGCCCAAGGGTGGTTCGGAGCATTGCAGCTAGGATCCATCAAAAGCTTTGAAGAATTAGGTAGGCAGTTTTTAACCCAGCTTATGGCTAGTCGAAGGTGGAGAAGGCCAACAGCGTACCGACTGACTGTGAAGCAAAGGGAAAACAAGAGCCTGAAGACATATCTGTCACAATTCAATAAGGAGAGAATGATAGTTGACGATCAAGATGAAAAAATTATGTTGGCTACTCTATTCGGGGGAATTTGGCCGAGAAGTCCCTTTATGGCTGAGTTATAAGGAAGACCCCTTCCACCTTGCGATAATTTATGGACAAGGCAGATGGTTTCGTCAAAGTTGAAGATGCACTGATCGCCTTAACTACCGGACCAAAGAAGGGGAAGAACAAGCGCCCAAAGGGAGTTTAAAAAAGGAGCGTGATGGAGGGTCAAGATCAAAGAGAAACCCACATGAAAGAAGACGAGACACCCGCACAAGCAATCACATGCATTGCTCTAGTCTGCCCATGCAAGACAAAATCAAAGAAGCCAGGAGTGGCAAGGAACAGGGACGAGGGCGACAGACACAGAAGTACTACACCTACCACAACACGAGCAACCATAGCACTAAAGATTGTTATACATTGAAACAAAAGATTGAGGAGATGAAAGGAAACAGCAAGCTAGAATGCATTGTTGCCTAGATCGCTACTTCCCCCCGGAGTTTGGGTGACAAAAGGCAAGGGCACAAGCGCCAACTGAGAAAGAGCCCAAGAAGAAGAGGCTCGCTAAGAAGAGGAAGGAGATCACAGGAACCACAAGAGTGACACCCTAGGCAGGACCAAAATTAATGGAACCCACCTGTAGGCGAGATATGGACAATCGGTTGAGGATATGTCGAGGGTGGCCCCACCTCTTTCAAGAGGATAGCATATGCTAGGTGGGCCAGATATGAGGAAGTATACAGCATATGGAGACCTGCCAAGTAGCCTCAAGTGCAAGTTTCATCCACTATCTCTTTTGACGATGATGATTGTCAACGAGTAGTCTACCCACATGATGATGCGTTAGTAGTAACAATGCTGGTAGCAAATCGCACCACACAGAGAATATTGATTAACAATGGCAGTTTCGCGGACGTCCTATTTTGGGACGCGTTCACAAGAATGGAAATTAATCTAGACTAGATGCGCCCGGCGCAAACTACTTTAAAAGGGTTTACTAGGGAAGTAATGCAACCCATGGGGTCTATCATGTTACCGGTGTTAGTAGGGATAGATCCCCACCTTTCCACTACCATGACAGAATTCTTCGTGGTAAGAACCCGATCAGCATATAATGCTATCATTGGCCGACCTACGTTGAATGCTTTAAGGGCAATAACTTCCACATACCATCTAAAAATGAAGTTTCCCACGAAACGGGGATTGATGAGGTACACGGTGAACAGGTGCTTGCCCAAGAATGCTATGTCCAAGAGCTCAAGCAAGGGGAATAGAGGTGGAAG
This sequence comes from Juglans microcarpa x Juglans regia, assembly GCF_004785595.1. NCBI lineage: Eukaryota > Viridiplantae > Streptophyta > Magnoliopsida > Fagales > Juglandaceae > Juglans > Juglans microcarpa x Juglans regia. The sequence continues at coordinate 28,072,003 of NC_054603.1, read as the reverse complement.
TGGTCGAGACACGGGGCAATGTTGTCGTGACTCTCCCACCACCACCTAGAATTTTCATGATAGAAGACGAAAAAAGGAATGAAGACGCCTTGAGACAAGGGGAAGCAAACAAACCTTTGGAGCTTATTAACATTGATTCAGCTCAACCAAAGAACTACGTGAAGATTGGGACCAGAATGACTGTGATGAAAGGCGACTACTGCAACAACTCCACCTTGAGCTCAAAGATGTTTTCGCATGGAGTCATAAAGACATGCCGGGAATCGATATGGAGGAGATAGAGCACAAATGAAATGTCAGTTCGGGCACTCGAGCTATCAAACAGAAGAAAATGAGTTTTAGTTCCGAGAAGTATAAGGAGATTGCAGAAGAAGTAGATCGATTACTAGCAATTGGATTTATCAAAGAAACTCAATACCCCGAGTGGTTGTCAAATGTAGTGTTGGTGAAAAAATCTAACAGGAAATGATGAAAGTGCGTGGACTTCATGGATCTTAACAAGCCATGCCCAAATGATAGTTTTCCTCTTCTGCACATAGACCTGATAGTCAACGCCACAACTGGACATAAGGTGTTGAGTTTCATGGACACTTACTTAGGATATAATCAAATCCGGATGAGTAAGGTCAACCAAGAAAAGATAGATTTCATAACTGATCGATGATTATACTGCTACCAGGTCATGCCTTTCGGCTTGAAGAATGCTAGTGCAAGATGCCAAAGATTGGTAAACAAGATGTTCAAACATCAAATAGGTCGAAACATGAAAGTATATGTTAACGATCTACTGGTAAAGAGCATGGAGTTCAGACAACATATAGAGGATCTAAGGGAAGCCTTCGGTGTACTGTGCCGATACAGGATGAAACTCAACCCAACTAAGTGCACAGTCGGAGTACAATCAGGCAAGTTCCTAGGGTTCATAGTCTCGAAAAGGGGCATTGAGGCAAATCCGAGAAGCTGAGGGCAATCATTGAGATGAAGTCGCCTATGAACCTAAACGAAGTTCAAAATTTGGAGGGAAAAAAAGCAATGCTCAATAGGTTTGTGTCCAGATCAACAAATAGGTGTCTCCCTTTCTTTTAAGTCCTAAAAAAAGCGCAAGGCTGGGACTCTAAATGCCAGAATGCATTTGCACAACTCAAGGAATACTTGGCGCACCCACCACTGCATAGCTAGATTAAGCAGGGAGAGTCGTTGTCACTATATTTAGCAGCAACCCCAGACTAAGCAAGGGGAGAAAGGAAGGAGTAGAGACCAGTGTACTATGTAAGCCAAGCCTTAAGAGGAGTTGAGACAAAGTATCCGAAGATAGGATTAATTGTTTTCTCCGTTGCAAAGGATCTTTAAAACTAGGCCCACCTTGGTTCCCATCAACGGTGGTCATGGTTGCACGACGTTTGCGCTCCTATTTCTAGGACCACTCAATAAAAGTCATTACCTCATCACCATTACAGAAGGTGCTGCAAATGCCTGACACCTCAGGCCGGTTGGTTAATGGTCCACCAAACTGAGAGAGTACGATATCAGTTATGTTCCTAAAACTGCTATCAAAGGATAAGTCCTAGCTGACTTTCTAGCGAAACTCACAAATTTCCAAGAAAATATGCCCAAGACTCCAGAGAAAACGTTGTGGCAAGTGTATGTCAACGAGTCATCTTGCAGAACAGGAGGCAGCATAGGCATGCACATAATGACGAACGACAGGATCAAGTTGAATCATGCAATATGATTGAATTCCAAGATAACAAATAATGATGCTAAATACGAAGTAGTGCTAGTGAGGTTGGCCATAGTGGAGACTTCAGGTGGGAAGGAAATTGAAATGAGAGTGAATTAGCAAGTCATGGTTGGCCAAATCGCAAGAGAGTATTTTGCGAAAAGACCAAAACTAATAAAGTACCTCCATTAGGTCCAAGAAGGGTGCAGTCGCCTTTAGTACTTTCAAATCGAGCGAATCCCTCCAGTTGACAACTGGAAAGCTGATCGTTTAGCACGAGCAGCCTCGGCAAAGCAGGAAGAAACTATATCATAGGAGGTCACTATGCAGATTGCTGACATGCCGGCTGTAGGAAATGAAGTGTTGGAGATAAGAGGTAGTGTGTCGGCATGGGTGGATGATATAATCAAATACGTATGAACAGAAGACCTTCCTACCTCCTGCGAGGAAGTGAGGAAAGCCAGGAAAAGGGTAGCTCGGTTCACTATGGTTGACGGAAGGTTATACAAGCGAGACTTTTCGGCCCCATTGCTAAGGTGCATATCAAAAGAAGAGGCCGAATTGTCCTGAAAGAGGTGCATGAAGAAGTGTGTGGAAACTACTCAGGAGGGAGATCCCTTGCCGCAAAGATCAAGAGGGTAGGGTACGATTAGCCAAACGCCCTAAGAGACGCAAAAGAGTTCGTAAAAAGATGCGTTCAATGTCAATTGCACGCACAGTCCCAAACACCCCTCTCGAAGAACTGAGATCAATAATCTCTCATTGGTCATTCGCTCAATGGGGTATAAACCTGGTCGGCCCTATGCCCCCGAGCAAAAGGGGAACCAAATTCATCATTATTGTTGTCAATTACTTTATCAAGTGGGTGGAAGCTGAGGTGATGGGAACAGTGACCGCCCAAAACGTGACGAGGTTTTTATAGAAGACTGTAATAAGCAAGTTCGGGTTGCCACAAAGCATTATCTCAGACAATGGTAAACAATTTGATTAGAGCATTATCCAAATGGTGTGCCAAACTCGGGATCAAGGTCAAATACTCCTCCATAGGACACCTGCAAGCAAATAAGCAAGTTGAAGCAACCAACATGACTATTGTCAGAATATTGAAGAAGAAAGTAAGTGAGAGAAAAAGGGCGTGGGTGGATGAGCACCTTGAGATTTTATGGGCATACAAGACAACATCAAAAATTTTGACGGGCGGAACACCTTTTGCTTTAGCATACGGGAGCGAAGCAATGATACCAGTTGAGGTGGGGTTGCTAAGCCACAGAAGGGAAAGCTTCAAGCTCGAAGCGAATAACAAGAAATTGGAAGAAAATCTGGACCTATTGGAAGAAGTGAGGACAGGCGCCGAAATAAGAGTGGCAGCCCACAAAAGGAAGATGAAGCAGTACTTTAACAAAAGAGTAAGACCGAGATCCTTCAAAGTGGTTGACCCGGTCCTAAAAGAAATTGGAATAACTACGGCAGAAAATGGAAAACTATGACCCCGATGGGAAGGGTCATACATTGTGATAGCCAGTTATCGCCCGAGAGCATATCATCTCAAAGATGCTACTGGTCGTGAACTACCTCACCCTTGGAACATCAAGCACTTAAGAAGATATTACACTTAACGCAGGCTATTACATTCAGTACAATGAGTTTGAAAGCATGTGAACACTTTCTCCCTCTCGTTATGTCAATTAATTTTGCATATTTATGTCAGTTAGTATTGCATATTTATGTCAGTTAATTTTGCATACTTTATTGCATCTAACCCTTATTTCCAAGGTTACACGGTGGAGGCATTCTCCCACTACACTACTTGCCACTCGCCAGAGTTGCGCGGTCAAGGCTGCCTCTCGCCACATTCTTATCGCCAAGGTTACATGGTGGAGGCACCCTCCCACTACACCAATCGCCCAAGTTGCACAATCGAGACTACGTCCCGCCACACTCTTATCGCCAAGGTTACGCAGTGGAGGAACCCTCCCGCTACATCACTCGCCAGTAGCCAAAGTTGCACTATCAAGGCTATCTCCCACCACACTCTTATTGCCAAGGTTACGCGATGGAGGCATCATCCCTCTACACCACTCACCACTCACCAAAGTCGGGCGGTCAAGGCTACCTCCTGCCACACTCTTATCGCCAAGGTTATGCAATCAGAGTAATCTACTCTAACCAAAATACCCAAAAAAAAAAAAAAGGTAGACATGCATATCCCAATGATTAGCCACCTCCTTCGAGAGGAGAAAATCATGGGGTAAAGCCATATGTTTGATATTTCAGTTGAAGAAAATAACACAATATAGCGTAAGATAACAAGGCAAGCAGTACAACAATATTGAAGTAACATTTACATCATTAAAGTCAGGAAAGAAAAAATAGTAAAACATAGTCCTTTGAAACAAAAGTCTTAGTATGTGTCCCTAATACAAAGTTTGGAAGAAAAACTTCAGGAAGTACGAGGAGGTGGGGAAGGCATCCGGCATAGTGTCCCTTCCAAAAGAATCAAAAACATGGTAAGCAGAAGGGCTATCTCGGATTGATTTCCAGTTTAGGGTGCAAAGAACCACCTCAGGGGTGATTGAGGAGGAACTCACGCAACTATTTAATCCCAAGCTTGAACCCAAGACCCCAAGCTCAGCCTCAAACGGAGTAAGCAACCATTAGTTGAGGGAGAATGCGAGCAACTTCACCCTGAGAGCGGCCCAACTCGACATTCAATTCAGTGACCTTAATTTTCAAGTCTGATTGTTGCTTTTTGCGAGTCTCCAGAACTTGGTTTAGCTGCAAATAATGGCGGTCATGATCCTTAAGTTCTTTTTTCGCCACTTCCAAATCGTGTTTGGCCCTGACCTTCACACCCTCTGCTATGCTCAATCTAGTATTGGCTTCTCGGTGCCCCTCTTTGGAGGTTAGCAGGCAAGAGGCGCAATCAACCTTCGCCTTCTTTAGCTCCTCATTTTCAGCCTTCATTTGATTAAGGCAAGCGGCTAGATCATCCCATTCCTTTCCTTTAACTTCTGCCTTGTGACGATGATGGCTGGAATCGGTTTTTTTCCTCCAATTCCAAACGATCCTCAACCAAAACAGTCGCGACGGATCAAATCCCTAGGAAAAAAAAGAAGAGGGAGTAAAAAACGACAAGAAAGAAAAAAATAAATCTTAAGGCAAAGGAACTCACTGGCAAGAGGATACTCTAAAGGTTATGAACGATGGAGTGAAAGGCCTCCTCAAGGCAAGTACGCGAGTCCTGAGGGGAACTAGCTTGGCCAAAACTAAATGAACCTCGAGGATCAGGAACCTTAAGGGAAACACCAATGAAACTAGCCGAAGCAGGAGTATCTTGAACAGACTTTGATGGAACTCTCAGAGGAATGGTCGTATTTGCTCCAGCCTGTTGATTGGGGAGCAACTCTGCATCATCCTCCTAAGCAGCTGATGCCTAAGAAGGACCAACGAGAGGATTCTCCTTTGGAAAAGTTTAAGAAGGTTCACCACCCCCGACGGGGGAAATGGTAAAAGGTGAAGAGGGAATCGATACCCTACTTTCGCTAGCAGAAGATATTGTTGGGAAGACAAAAGGCAACTCAGGGTTAACCCCACGTGAGATGGTCGAGGCAAGGGGTGAGCCAGATGCAAGGGTGGTAGCTCCCACCAACAAGCCTTCAACGTCCTTGACTCGAGGGGATCCCCCAGAAGCTTCGAAACAAGGAAAGCTGCTCGATACATTCAGAGGTGCATTAAGGAATTCTGGGTTCAGAGTTACAATATCGTCACCCTCATCTAGGTTGATGTGGTCACCTGTCTACTGAGTAACTATAGATGGTATATTAGGCGACAAGGTGTCAAAAACTCTGTATTTCTCATATATTGAAAACTTTGTTCTGTACAAAAACGTATATATCAAAAACTATAGATTCTACGAAAACTATATTTGGATATACACTAACAGTTGATATAATCACGTTAACTCCCTTATTTACGGGATCTCTACAAATATGAAATGCCTAAAAACTCTCTTGTTTGTTTGTAATGACAGCTCACGCCAACACTCCCCCTCAAGTTGATGCATTGAGGTCTCGGATGCACAACTTGTCAAGTGAGTTGTTGAAGTCCTTGCTTGACACAGCTTTTGTTAGGATATCTGCCAACTGATCTTCGGATCTCACAAATGGAAACTGAATTATTTTTACTTCAAGATTTTCTTTGATGAAATGTCGGTCTACTTCCACGTGTTTAGTACGATCATGTTGAACAGGGTTGTGAGAAATGGCAATTGCCGACTTATTATCACAGAAGAGGTTCATCTCAGCAGTGGGAGGAAAACCGATCTCAGTGAGTAACTTTCTCAGCCAAAGCAGCTCACAAAGACCCTTAGCCATTCCTCTAAATTCGGCTTCAGCACTTGATAACGCCACCACTTTTTGTTTCTTGCTTCTCCATGTTACAAGATTCCCTCCAACAAATGTAAAATATCCTGAAGTGGATTTTTTGTCAGTGATGTTACCTGCCCAATCTGCATCTGTATACCCATCAACCTTCAACTGACTATTATTCTTTGAGAACATAAGCCCTTTGCCCGGAGATGACTTCAAATACCGAGTATGTGAATCACTGCTTCCATATGTCTCTTACTTGGATTATGCATAAACTGGCTTACGACACTTACAACGTATGCAATATCAGGGCGAGTATGTGAGAGATAAATGAGCTTACCAACTAGCCTTTGATATTTTCCTTTATCTGTTTGCACTTGGTCTGGGTATTCTCCAAGCCTGTGATTTTGAACAATAGGAGTGTCTGCAAGTCTAATATGTATTTTTGCTGGGAAAGAAATATACCTTGTTTAGATCTAGCCACTTCGATTCCCAGAAAATACTTGACTCCTCCTAGATTTTTCATCTCAAATTCAGTTGCTAATTGCTTCTAAAGCCGAGAGATCTCTTCTTCATCATTGCCTATGATAATCATGTCATCAACATAAACTATCAAAGCGGTTACCTTGCCCAACTGATGTTTTAAGAACAGCGTATGGTCTGAATTACTTTGTTGGAAGCCGTATTTCTTCATTGCCAAGCTAAACCATCCAAACCATACTCGTGGTGATTGCTTTAGTCCGAACAATGCTCGCTGCAATTTACACACAACTTCGATCTTTGCAGATGTTGTGTAACTTGGAGGAACATCCATGTAAACCTCCTCTTCGAGATTGCCGTGGAGGAAAGTGTTCTTTACATCAAATTGATGCAAAGGCCCGTCGAAATTTGCTGTAAGAGACAATAGCACTCTAATTGTATTCAACTTAGCTACTGGTGAGAATGTCTCCTGATAATCAACTCCATATGTCTGTGTATATCCCTTCGCCACCAATATTGCTTTGTACCGTTCAATAGATCCATCTGCTTTGTGCTTAATAGAGAACACCCACCTGCACCCCACTGTTTTTTTTCCCTCAGGTAGTGGAACAAGAACCCATGTATCATTTTTTAGTAGCGCCTCCATTTCTTCTTCCATAGCTCGAGTCCACCTTGGGTTTTCCAATGCCTCTTGAACACTAGTAGAGATCTGACACATGGAGAGCTCCTGTGTAAATTTCTTGAGAGGATCGGATAGTCCCTTGGTAGAGACATAGTTGGCAATCGGGTACTTGGACCTTCGTTCTTCAAATTCTGGAAAGTACCTATTGGGTGGCTTGCCACGATTGTTCCTGGGAGGTAAGACATAACCCACGGAGGTATCTATATCATCATTATGAGGGTGTGTAATAGAAGTACTTACCTCATGAATATTCTTAGGAGATGATTGGCCTGGTACTTCAGAGTGGGGGGATGTAGGTTCAGTCACATACTCCACGTTGGGACATATCTCGGGCTCCACACTATCAGTTTCATCATTCAAACCACCTGAGTTGTCATTCAATCAAGCATCGCTTTGAATTTGCTTCTCATGAGTCAGCGGTTCCTCTCGACTAGACCAACTCCACTCATTTGGTTCCTCATGACTAAACCAATTCAAGTCTTCATCATGTGTCTCCCCCTGAAGAGGAGAATTGGGTGCCGAGAAAAACATGTCCTGCTCCAAAAACTGCACATCCATAGTCACATAGAGTCATCGAGTGATAGGCTCATAGCATCGGTATCCTTTTTTATGGATACCGTAGCCTAGAAAAAGACACCGTATGGCACACGAGTCAAGCTTCGTGCGTTGGTTCTTATGGAGATGCACATATGCCACGCATCCAAAGACCCGAGGAGGTAACATCAAGGCTATGGGAAGGGACACATGTATAGATAGAGATTGAAGTGGAGTCTTAAAGGACAAAACCTTAGATGGCATACGGTTGAGAAGATGAATTGTAGTAGAGACGGCATCAGTCCAAAAATGTTTGGGCATATGAGCACTGAGGAGGAGGGCACGTGCAGTCTCAAGAATATGTCTATTCTTTCTCTCGGCAACTCCATTCTGTTGGGGTGTTTGGGAGCATGAAGTTTCATGAATTAAACCATGGTGATTAAAGTAGACTTGAAGTTGCTTATTGACATATTCTCCACCATTGTCTGAACGGAGAACTTGAATGTTGGCACCATACTGAGTGCGAATCATAGCATGGAATGTTTCAAAGATACTAAGGACCTCATCTTTGCGTTTCATTAAGTAGAGCCATGTCATACGTGTACAATCGTCATACGTGTACAATCATACACAAAAATAACAAACCAACGGAAGCTAGACATATTAGTAATAGGTGAAGGACCCCATACATCCGAGTGAACTAACGCAAATGGAGTTTCACTTTTATTCAAGCTTAACGGATAAGTAGCTCTATGGCTCTTAGCCAAAATACAAGTGTCACACTTCAAATCAGAAATCTGTAAATGCGTAAATAAATCAGGAAAAACATGCTTCAAATATGGGAATGATGGATGCCCCAAGAGCCGATGCCAAAGCCAAAGTTGTTGTTCTTTAGTAGTATTCGGAAGGTGCATATTATGTGCTTAACCGATACTGAAGTCGTCCACATAGTATAGTCCCCCCCTCTTAGTACCACTCCCAATTATCTCCTTTGTGAGAATATCCTGAAGAAGACAAAAAAGTGGATATATGAGGACTACACACCCTAGATCAGCAGTAATCTGACTGACAGACAATAATTTATGTGAAAGAGATGGCACAAGCAAAGTGTTGGTTAAATGCAAGGATGGAGATAAAGTCACAGAGCCCGCTCCAGTAACTACAGAAATAACACCATTGGCATTGGCTATGCTTGTGCGTCATGGAAGGGATGTCTGAGAAAAATCCGTGGCATCAAAAGTCATATGATCTGTGGCCCCAGAGTCAAGAAGCCAGGCATATCGTTCCGCATCACTGTGAGGAGTAAGATGAGCAAGACCAAAGAGACCTGAGTTCAAGTTGGAAGAGTTATCTGTGGACGTTGCTGCTAGTGGTATGAGAGAGAGGTGGGGCTCGGCAGTAGCAATAGCAGCTTTGCCTGGTTCTCCATTATTGGTAGGTGCGTCATGACGTTTACGGGCTTGAAGATCATGCCACCAATCAGGGTATCCATTCAATTGAAAATAATTTTCACGATTGTGTTTCTGATTACCACAGTGAGAACATTTGAGAACCGCAGTGGACGGGCATGTCTTTGAAGATTTGCCACGAGCAAAGGTGTCCAACGTGAGACCTTTGGACGCCAAAACAGCCCCCTGGATTCCATCAGTATCGTGGTTGTTCATCACCTGTTGGCGAAGGGCCTCCCGTCGAACGTGGGCATACGCTTGCTCAAGAGTGGGAAACGGTTTCAGCTGTAACACATCCCCGCGTATTTTATCAAGTAGATCATCAAGGCCATCCAGGAAGACATAGACTTGGTCTTCCTGGAGAAGTCGATTATAATGCTGGATATCAACAAGGCACTCCATGGGATTCGGCCGACGAAAATCAATTTCACACCATAAGCCCTGCAGATCAGTGTAGTACCTTTCAAGGGAGCCAGCGTTTTGCTTCATGCGAGTCACTCGACATCGCAGATCATACACCTGTGATGTATCACTACCATCAAAGAAAGTAGTGGCAATTGAATCCCAAACCGCTTTTGCCGTGGGAAAGCGAATAAAATTGCCAATCAAGGAATGATCCATGGAAGTAATCAACCATCCTTTGACAATGGCGTTGTCAGTGCGCCACTTGCAAAAGGAGGGATTAGTTTGTGGTGGCTGGGGAAAATCACCATTTATATATCCCAGTTTGTCCTTTCCAGAGATATACATCTCGACAACCTGGGACCATAAAGCATAGTTGGAGCCATCCAACTTAATGCCGATCAGAGCAACAGATGGTTCAGTAGTTATTGTCGGGGACTGAGCTTTGTTCAAAGCCTCGGTCATCCTGGTAGTTAATTCAAGAATAGATTCAGTAGGTTGGACGTGTCGCTAGAAGTATTCTGATCAACGGAGTCCACCATGATAACGAAGAAGGAAGGATGAAGCTGGTGTTATTGGGCGATACAGGAAGCCAAAACTCGTATGGCTCGTGATACCATGTCAAAAACTCTGTATTTCTCATATATTGAAAACTCTGTTCTGTACAAAAACGTATATATCAGAAACTATAGATTCTAAGAAAACTATATTTGAATATACACTAACAGTTGCTATAATCACGTTAACTCCCTTATTTACGGGATCTCTACAAATATGAAATGCCTAAAAACTCTCTTGTTTGTTTGTAATGACAGCTCATGCCAACACAAGGCAGCTTCAGCCGCTATCACCGACCAGAGATCGACCTTGGCTTGCGACATAATCTAGTCAAGGGAATTGGTCGAAGGTGCTAGGGGAGAGTCTGATTTTTCCAGAACCACTGGCCAAAGGTGGTGGCGAGGACCCACCCTTTGTGGAACTGGATTCATCTGAAGGTACCACAGCTGCACAAGCTTTCTTTTTCTTCATCCCCCTTACAGTGGGTGGTGGCCCCTTTTTTTAGCCACTCGTTGACGATGGAGCACCCAAAAATTCGTGCCAAAAAATGTGCGCCCGACTAGGCACCATTAAGAATCTATTAATATTGAAGGGAGTCAAAATGACATCCAACCAGGCAGAGCTGGCATTCTTTTCTGACCAAGCCTACACCAATTGGATACGAGCTTCCTTTCTGGTATAAAGAAGAATCTTGAATCCACACTCCTCAGGAACCGGAGACCATGAAGCCCTAATGGCGAATTCATGATTCAAAACCTCATCCATAGGAAATTCCCAACCATCACCGGAGACAAAGAAAAATTTCATTTGCTAATCCATGGTGTGGGAATACTTATGCTCTAACTGAACTATTTTATTGTGATACCTAAAACTACAAAAGTTCCAATCCAAACGTTTAAATCGATAAAGAGAAAGAAACTCACGAGCCGTCAGATAGGAATATTCATCACCTGTAGGATCCAACACTCACTGCCAAAGAACGCAGCAAGCCATTAAAATACTCCAACCATTAGGCACAAGTTGGGCTAGGGCCAGTCCTAAGACGTCTAACACGTCACAGACAGGTCGTACAAAGGGCAAACAAAGCCCCATCACAAGCATGGCGATATACAAAGCAACAAAAAGGGTCGTACCTCTCACGTCAACAACGCCGCGACGCTAGTCAGGCAATCCTAAAACCACCGAATCTGGGATATTGAAGTTGTCCCTCGCAATGTCCAGTTCGAGATTGGAAATGGTGAGGACCACCGATGACCCTAAAAAATCAAGCGAGGAGCATTTTCTCCTTCCTTGTTAGTGTTAGCAGCGGCCCCTTCTGGATGAATAAATGACTCGTGGGGTTGTGAAGAACCAACCCCATGAGAGGAAGCCATAGAATTGTTCTTAGAGGAAGCCATAGATTTGATGTGAAGACTGAGAGAGAGCGCGAAGAAAACAGAGTGCTCAAGAGAAGAAATGAGAGAATCGAAAGAGGAGAACTGGGAAAGAGAGTGTCTGAAGGCTATAAATAACTGCAACAGTTAAAGGGAAATGTGAGAAAGGGCGCGAATATGAAATGACGCTCTAATAAAGGGGCACATATGACGAAAAATCCAGATAACAAAGCAACGCTATAATTACAAGTCCCATCACACCGCATGATGAGACTGCACAGGATAACTAGAAGGGGCTGAGTACCACTCCAAGGCCTATTGGGCCGCTTCACGTGCCTGGGCTACAACTCAAGCCAATAACATCCTAAGAGCCCAACCCATCCTAACCATTGAAGGAATAACATCCCGAGACTTAGAATTCAAATAATAGATAAGCATGCTATCAAATGGTAACAGAAATCTCATGGGCTCTATATATGCATATCCCCCAGGTATGTGAAGATTATCTGATTCATTTGTCTAGAAAATGAGATTCTTATTGTGATCACTGACTTAGGCATTAGAGGCATTCCCCAGAACCTCCAAAGCTACACAACTTTTTGGTTGCAGGTGATCGTTTGTGTGAAGCTATGAAACACGTTCATAATAAGATATTTTATTGAGTTTCGAGAAATATGAGAGAAAAATTTGAATAAAAATAATATAAAGTTATAATATTGTTTTAATAGAATTTTTTAATATTATTCTTGTCTTGAAATTTAAAAAAGTGATATTTTTTTTTTATGTTTTGTTTGAAAATTTGATAAAGTTGTAATAAATAAGTAATGATTGGATAAAAAAGTCAAACCTTTAAAATTAAAAAATATTTTGAATTTGAGTGATATTTAAAAATAAAATTATGAAAAACTTTTGAGAGTAGTCTCGGTCATTAAAAGAAAAAGAAAAAAATTATTTATTATTTTATTAATCTTCATCCTCTCACCATCGTCTTATCAATGTAAAGTGATAACTACATTGTGATAAATAACTTTCCAATCACTTGTATCAGACAAGTGGATAAATGATGAAAATGCGAGAAAAATGATAAATAGTATTCGAAAAAAGAAATGATTTATAAATTTTAAATTGTATAAACTTTGCACAATAATTTTAAATAAATAAAATAAAACACACCTCAATCTGAACTTTCAATTTTTTATAACAAACTTCACTGTTGTTTTAAAGTTATTATACAAAAATAAAGTTACATATAAATATTGAGTTGAATTTAATTAAATTACGTTAAAAATTAAAAATTAAATAAAATATTATTAAAATATTATTATTATTTTAAAATTTAAAAAAAAAATTAAATTATTTATTATATTTTATATTAAAATTTTAAAAAATTATAATAATTAAATTAGATAAATTGAGATGAATTTAAATGAACCCGTCCCAGTGTCTTGACAAAAACCGAAACGACGTTCCCACGTGCTGTTGGTAACGAGAATTGATAGTGGGCCCATGTCTTGCCTCGGAATCTGGTGTATCTCCTGCTGTTTGCACGTTAAAAAATAAAAATGAACGGCTAGATGGCCGCGCATGTGACGTGGCAATGTGTTTCTGTACTGCTAATAAAATCTCCTCTAATCCCCTCTCCACCAATTGCCATCCACCTCCCACGTGAGAACTTGGACCCACATCGAGACATCATGTCAACTGCTTATTTTTTTTTTTTAATTTTCATTAATTTTCTAATAACTCTTGTCACATAAAAAATGTTGGGGTGCATATTCAGAATATTTTTAGGCCAATTTCTAAGTATAATATTTTCATATCATGACTCTATTAAAAAGATATTTATTTTGAATTATATTTTCTTACGAGTTAATCTCTCCTTGAATATTTATCTGAATTTAAGAATTAAAAACATAAACATGTAAAGTAAGTTTTTTAATATTTATTATTCGTAATGTATATTTTCTAAACAATATTAATCAATAAATATTATAAACTTGTAAAATCCTTTTTTCCTGTGTTTGTATATATATATATATATATATAGAAATATTTTATCCACAAAGAATTTTATTAAAGTAAATTTATAAATTAACGTAATTTGATGTACGTTAAATTATAAAATAAATATAACGTATTATATAAAATGATGTCAGTTTATAAATTTATTTCTCCATATTAATTTATATATATTCTGATTGTTTGGCAATCATTGTTGTAGGTATATCATTTCATGAATATGCTCCTCCCCTGTCTACCATTCTGTACACCATCTTATCAACTTATGCTTTTAAAACTTCTATTTCGTTCTTCTATATAGTTGTTTACTTCGGTACTCATTCTCCAATCCATTACAGCTTTCTAAAGGGCATATATTAATTTGTATTTGGCCCTATATATAGGAGTATCAGTGCAGGAGAGATAATCATGGAAGACTCAGCTTCATATATCCGGATGGTAAAGATCACTTCTCCCTAGCTATGATCTCTTATTTCAAAGCTTCGATATATATAATTAATTTGAGATATATTTGCAGGTGCACCACCTGATAGAGGAGTGTATTTTATTCAACCTGAGCATGGAAGAATGCATGGAAGTCCTCTCCAAACATGCAAATATCAAACCCGTCATTACCTCCACAGGTCACTCCTCATGATCACCTTAATTTTACCCATATATATGTATGTATGTATGCATAGAAGCTTTGTTTATGCTGAAATCAAAGGATAGATATTGATGATGTTGGAAGCTTTATAGTGTGGAAGGAGTTGGAGAAGGAGAACAAGGAGTTCTTCGAGGCGTACGCCAAGAGCAGGGACGAAAGGGCAATAACTGATCAATTAGCGGGCATTCAGAGGATGCTTTCTCATGTTAATTCTGATGAATCCAAAACACAATCCCTCGACTAGCTAGCTATTCTTCCTGCGAACGTTGGGTGATGCCGGATGATCGGCTTCATGTACTTATTTCCGTAATAACGCTGGAAAGGAAGCTCATGATGTACTAATGCTTTGATAATATTTAAGTTGTTTTTTTAATAAACATGTCTGTCTTGACATGTCAATGGTTGTTGGGAAGCGTGACAGTTCGTGAGCAAAACGTGTGGCCGGTGCCTGCTTGGAAACGCTACACGTTGGGTACATGTGGCCAAGTCGGTCCTGCATGCTGTGTTCCACTGGTTGCGTGTGCCTCGAGCACTGAAATGTAATTTGCGGGTCTGCATCGTCTATCTCATCCTTATATTTTTTTTAAATTATCATATAAAATATAATAAATAATTTAATTTTTTTAAATTTTAATTCAATTTTTTAAAATTTTAAAACAATAATAATACTAAAACATAATATTTTAAATATTAAAATAAAACATAAAATTTTCATCTGAACTCCCAATCCTGCATTATAAAGTTCAGTACTTCAACCTGCGTTATAAAGTTCAGTACTTCAGTGTGAACCATTTGAAAATTGAAAGTGTTTGTCAGCGTCAGGACCTTTCTCTTGGTTGGTCGATTTGAGAAGGTGACACCAACGCTGCTCATGTGCCGCATGGAAACTGTCACTACAATAAAATTGTTTAATTCATGTGATCATAAAATATTTTCTGTAAAAATAATTATTTTTTGTTAATATGAATCTATTTTTTATCATAAATAATTATTTTTATCACAAATAATTTATCATAAATATTTATTTTTCGTACTTATGTATTCTTTTGTTCTCTACTCTTTTTTTTTTTTTTTTTTTTTTCCAACAAAACAGCAAAATAATAAAAGGGAAAAGGGTCTAAACGTCATGGGTACCAGTTCTTCATTAATAGATTTCGTCTCGCGCGCATTATCCATAGATATTTATGTCAGTTTTTTAACCTAATGGACGACAATAATCGGATAGTTTGAATACATGTTGGTGGAAAATAATTGTGAACACAAATAAATAAATGTGACGGACACTTTTAATTTATGACTTGCATTCATTAATGGGTCTAGAGAGTATAAATCTACTAAAAATAGAAACTAATGGGAGGTCACCTGGCTCCCTATACAAAGATTATTTAAAATTAAAAATAAAATAAAATAAAATCAGAAGTAATGTTTTATCATGGGAGGCAAGCAAAAGTGCCCGCACCCTAAAGTATGAGTAAGAATGTTCCCCACCTCAAACTTCGGGATGAGTAAAGAGAGCTCGCATCCCGAAAGAGCAACAAATGCTCAAGGTCGAGATCGAGCAACAGAAGCTGGGCCCAAACTTGACATGAGCAAGAGTGTTCATCCAGGTTCCAGACTGAATTTCCTGGTATACCCGGCCTGGAACCCGGGCTTCAAACTCGGGCCGGGTTTTGGCCTGGGTACACCTGGGTTATGACCCGCTCCGAAACCCGGATTAACCTGAGTTTCTACAACCCGAAAATTCGAGTTTCGTTTTCAACCCGAGTTTTTTTTTTCATGACAATTTAAGTTTTTTAATTATCTAAATAGATCATTTTCATACCCAGAAACAAGGAAATAAGATAAGGTTGAAGAAACAAGGAATACCCAGAAACGGAAAAAGAAAAGCTTTATGCTTAATCCGGATTGAAAAGAATCTCTAATGATAAAAGCAAAAAAATTATTACACGATCACTACCATATAAACCCACCTTATACATGATTCTGTTAAATGAACTCAACAATATAGAAATCAATCAGCACTACTTGAGCAGAAGAGGAAGCATCATCCATTAGACAACAAAAGATACTCAAATAATTTTCAACCCAAACCCAAATCAGACTCACGGAGAAACCCAGAAATCCAAACCCAAACCCAGATCTGTTCGATACTTTTCTCTCTTGGAAAGCCAAACCCAGAAATCCAATGGAAAGAGAGAGAGGGAGATAGAGAGAGAGAGAGAGAGAGAGTAGACTCATGGGGTCACGATGGAGGCAGAGACTTAGGGAAAGGCCGACGGAGATGGAGATGCGGCGACAACAATGGGGTCGTGGCGACGAAGAGGCACGGACTTAGAGTTTCTACTTTCTTGCAAGCGTAACGAGAGAGAGTGAGAGTGAGTGAGAGAGACGGATTCGGGGGGGGGGTTTCCTTAGGAGGTGTAACAACTAAAAAGACCCGGGTACTGGGTTTAAACCTGGTACCCTGGTTTGTAACCCGTATCCAGGTCGGAAAGGTCTGGATTTTTCAACCCGGGTTCCGGCCGGGATCAAATCTGGGCCGAAACCCTGAACCGGATCTCGATTTTCTGGGTTCCGGACCTTGCCGGAAAAAAACCCAGCCCAGTTGAACAGTCTTAGACATGAGCACCATAACAAGAAACATTACTCGCCTAGACTCGCCACCAAGGCGATAATATGACAAAGTTCTCCCCTTGGTGCAAGCACCCTGGAAGGACAGGCAAAAAAGCTCGACCCCGAGGCCAAAAACATGAAGTGCAACAGTAAAGGACATGCACTGTGAATGAGCTTGAAGGTTCGCCTAAGGGTAAACCCGCCCATCCTCAAGGAAGGGCAAGCAAAAGTGCTTGACCCTTGGATCAACCAAAAAGTGCTTGCCACTTAGACCCCCGCTAAGCATAAAGCACAACAAAAATGCTTGTTATGCTCGGCGAGTCATGTCAACACGGGTCGATATCTCAATGTCTATCTCTACCATCAGTTGCGCCATGGTTGATCTCTATCATGGGTCACATAAACACAGCCACTCAACTCTCTAATGGTCCATCCCTTTCGTGGTCATGGGTGCCATGGTCAATCTCTGCAACGATCGTGGTTCATGTCATGGTCGTAGGATCTCTTAAATTTATCATGGCTCACGATGTGTGGTTGTCGGTGTGTAGTGGGTCACTAGGTCAATGTTGTCATGGGTTGCATTGTGGTCCTGGGACCTCTTAACTCTGTCACAGATCATTGGGTCGATGCTATCATTGGTCATCAATTCTGGAGATTTATGGTATTGTTCTAGGGCAAGCAAAAGTGCTCAACCTCAAGATCTTAACTGGGGTGAGCACCATGAGGAGCAACAAAACTCGCCCCCTTCAGCCCCTTGACGAGCACTATAAATGAGCATGAAATTTTGGCTATGGGTAAGCAAAAGTGCCAACAACCAAAATTGCTCACACCCTAAGTTCAGCAAAGAGAGGTTGCACCTCGGATTGAGCAACAATAGCTTGAACCTCCGGGGTGAGCAACATGAAGAGTAACAATGAATGACATGCACCATGAATGAGCATGAAGGTTCGCCCAGGGGTGAGCATAGGATGGTAAAGTGCTCCGCCTGGTGTGAGCAAAAGTGCGTGACCCCAGGGGTCGACCAAAAAGTGCTCACCACCTAGGCCCCTGTGCAAGCACAATGGGCAGCCAAAATACTCAGTGGGTCATGTCGATGCGGGTCGATATTCCAGTATCCATCTCTGTCGTGGGTCGCACCATGGTCCATCCCTTTCATGGCCACGAGTACCATGGTCCATCTTTGTTGTGGTTGTGGGTATTGCGTCGTGATCCTAAGATCTCTCGAAATTTTTCGTGGGTCATGAGGTTGACTCTACCGTGCGATCTCTTTACTCTGCCATTGGTCACTGGGTCAATGCTACCATTAGATCTCTTAACTTTGCTGTTGGTCAATTGGTCGACGCTATTGTGGGTCACCTGCTTTGGATATTTCTGGTCTGGTTTGGATATTTCTAGTTATCGATAGGTCTAGTTGTTTCGGTTTGATTTGGATTAGGGTTGTTTCTATTTAATTTGATTTGTTGTAGGGATACATTAGTCTATTCAAATATATAGCAAAGGCATTTTAGCCCAACCTAGGAATTGTAGCCGGGGCACTTTGGATGGATCAATATCTATAGCAGGGGGTATTTCAATCCAATACAAGATCAGCAGAGGGGCACTTTAGTCCAAATCATCACATGGATTCTTATTGGGTAGGCTCTTAACTCGCTCTTTCATTATAAATAGAAATAGAATAGAGACTAAAAAGAGAAGATGAAGGTGAAGAAGTAGAACCTTTCATTTATGTCACATGCTAAGCATATATTTGGAACATATAAAATAAATATAATCATTAAGTTATTATTATTACTATTATTTTAAAATTGAGGTTTTATTTATTGAATATTATTATCAATATTTAACCCAAAATCTGTATGAATTTTATCAGATGTAAACACTACAAACGGAGTCTCTAGTGAATTACTAAATCCACTCTAAATGTGAAAAACGTGCCTAGGTCAGTTTTAACTACTTCAAAATTCATTGCAAATAAACCACTCTTCACTTCATGTCAGCCCCTTCGTTATCCCTCTATTTTCAATGTGATCATCGCATCTTTCTCCTGCAAACTCCCTAAAGCACTTTGAATTGGACACGTATAAGAGGGTTTCCATCTATTTATCCCTCCCCCGTCTGTAATTTCAATCACAGAAAAAGCCTCAAGCAACAAAACAACTGCTCCCACAATCCGATCTATCCTCCATCTTACTCAGAACCAACATTCATCCATTTACCTTTGTATTTCATCCTGCTCGAAGCTACTACCACCGTTGGCTTAGCCACTTAGAGCCACTGGGCAACACATTTTTAAGGTAAGCCATGATTGTTCACCTCTCTATTTGCTCCTTTGTTTCTTGGTGAGCACTATAGAAACTAATTTTCTTCTCACGGTATTAAACCACAAACAGAAGTCTCCCTCAATGCTCCACCGTTGTCGATCTTCACCCGCTAGCCACCAACCGCATCTCTTCCACCCTGTGCGAACTTGCACGTTAAAAACCACCATAGGAGGACCCATACCCGTAAACTGATATACCCACCAAGCATCTCGCTAGAAACCACCTAGACAGCCACGAAAACCACCATCCGAGCACTCTTTATTAGCCGAGATCCGTCACATGCCCTCCCCGTAAGTTCCCCGTTGCAAACTCGATCCCTTTGCTCCTTGATTCTCAGTTTGACAAAAACCAATGGTCTCTCTCTCTCTCTCTCTCTCTCTCTCTCTCTCTCTCAGTGCACTTTAGCCATGCCACCCACTGTCGATCCAGCCCAACGCCGTCACTCCGTGCCTACGTTCAAACAGTGCCTTTATTATGCTCGGTAAGCTATGCTGCACAACCCTGTAGCTCTAGAATCAATAGTTGATGCTTTAAGTTGCTTTTAGGTCTTTAGTTTTCAGAAAGTACATACACATGTTGCTATAGTTACAAGATTTGCCATTAAAGCCCTTGCCGCGTAGCAATTTGATAAAGGTTTTGAACCTTAGTGTTATGACCAAAATAAGCCTGACCTTTTTAGGATGGACTTGACTCTTGTCATGGGCTTAATTTTATAATAGGCTTAGTTATTAGAGAAAACAGTATGTTATCTTAATTTGGACTGTGCTTAATATTTTAAGTTGGGCTTAGTTTTAATTAAATAATTATGTTAACCCATAAATTTATATTTTATAGAAATTATTAGAAATTATTTATATTATTAAATATTAATTTTTTTAACTAGATTTCAGTAATAAATACTAAATGGTTTAATTATATAATGAGTCTATTTTATGAAACCAGTTTCATTATTATTTAATACATTTAAATAAAATACGATTTCCTACTAAATTATAAAATGTTATTAGTATTAAATTATTGTTAGACTATAATAGTAGTTTAACCGGGATTTGAATTTTAAATATGATTAAGTTCAATTAAAACAAATTTTCCATGTTATTTTGTCAATTTGATAAAATTATTATATTACATTTATAACTAGAAAATAAAGAAATATGTTAAGAATATTTAAATGATATTAGTATTTATTAGATTTTCTTATAAGATTGAATAATTTTGTTAATTATAAGAAAGTAAACCTATTTTAAGAATAGAGGTTTTCACGACTTGTTTTAATAGAATTGAATTTAGTCCAAGTATTCTACTAATTATAATTTGAAAGTGAAAATATGTTATTAGTATTTAAATAATCTAAGATATAAGCATTCGATGATTTTATATTAAACAAAATATTTATTCATTAAGTAGGATATTAGGACATACTTTTCTAGACAGATTTAGTGACGTTTAATATTTTATATAGGTGACGAGCTACAAAGTGAGATTCAGGAAGTAGCGTCATGAGGTAATTAATTTGATTACAAATTATGATCATCACATGTTAGCTTAGATAAATTATTATTAAAGCAAGTCTTTGACAGTTACTTTTTATGTACTACGCATGTCATGATTGTACAAACATGTCATTCAGTATAGCATATGATCATGTCATTCCGCATCATTTTCAGATTCAGAAATTATAATTATGTCTGTATTATATCATACATCTCACGTCGCATAAGACATGTAAGATATCTTAAGTTCAAGTAGTGCAAGATAAAATCATATTAGTTTAATCAGTTGGCCATTCAGATGCATGGTACCAATGCAGTTTCAGGGTTGATATGCAAGTCACGGACTCAAGCGTGGTCAACCATAGTATACCAGAATACTATCAGGCTCCCCTTGCGGCTGCGGGACGTGGGATCGGCGCACAACCTCGCACACAGAATTAAGTGTGTTGGCCAATCAGATCAGTCAATTAATTCAGATAAATTAGTTATGCATAACATAAGCATCAACATGAACAATCATGAATTTTAAACTCTCAGCATAAAAATTTTATGAAAAATCCTATATTTCTTACGTTTACATTGTAATGGATTTCTTGCTAAGTTTTCGACTCATTCTAGTTTATTTCATGTATTTAACCACCAAGTGAGAATGATGAACACGAGCAGGCAAACGAAGATTAGAAGGAACAGTTGATTTTGATTTCTTAAAATAAAATTTGCTTTTATAAATAATTTATTTGGTAATTTATTCATTTAATATTTTTAGAAGACATTTTATTAGATAAATCTTGAATTAAATGTTAATTTTATATTATTAAATATGAGATCTCTTATCGGATTATATTTTTAAAAATTTTGTGACAAGTGTAGCCTACTGGAGGAGGTGTTACAATTTATGTTTGGGTCCCATTGTCAAACCCCTTTTGGGTCCAATCCTAGATCACCTAGTGTTGTATTTCGATTTCATCGTAGTCGAGCCTAATCCTAGAAAACGGTTCTCCTATGAACATGTAGATATACTCCAGGAAAACAAAAATTAAGAGATATCCACTAAAGCCTATAGCAGTAAAGAGAGTAAAAAGAAACTTGATATCCATTATGATAGATAATTAATATGAGCAATGGTAGGTCTGATGGAGTTCACATGAGTCTGTAAAAGCTTCGATTTAACCTGCCTTCAGATTGCACCCGTATTATAAAGGAATGTAGTCTATGACCTTTGATTATGTAGAATCCACATATATTCTTGTTTCTACATGCAGTACTTATGCATGCCTCCGTTCAATTTACTCACGTTTGCCCGTGGCTATAGTTTTGTAATTTATATATCATAGGTAAATATATTGTTGAAGAAAATTGAGAGGTTATAGTAATCTGAAAAATAAATCCGATTAAAATACTATCTTTAATGTAATAATTGCTCCTAATCAAAAGAGTTTACTGCTGAGTTACAAGCAATTTACCTTCAAGATACAACAAAGTCACCAATTATAGACAACAATTCTGAAGTTTTTCTTTCCGGATTTTTCTAAATATTATATATGATTGAAAATAATGAGATAATGTAATATTTAAATTCATGGATTATATCCTCTATTTATAGCGAATGAAGTTAGCGTTTAAAAGGTATAACGAGACTTCCAATTGAGTAAATTAGAAGCCCATAAAATAACTCTACTACCAAGGAAGAAAACCCAATCAGACATAGCTTTGTTATCACTTGCACTAGAAATCTAACTATTGTCACAATATTCCTCTGGTACATAAAAAAAAATAGTATAACACAGCCATAACAAACTAGTTCTTTTAAGGTACCCAATGACTCTATTAATTGCTTTCCAATGTGTCGTATTAGAATTATCGAATATCTAGAAAGTTTTCATATTGCAAATGAAATATCTGTCTTTGTGCAATGCATTGCATACATTAAGTTACCAATTGCGCTAGCATATCATAACTAAGCAATTGCTCTACCGACACTCTTAGTTAATTTAAATGAAGAATCATAAGGAGTGTTTGCTTATTTACTTCCTAAATGTTGAAATTAAGAAGCAGTTTCTCAACATAATGAGGTTGACATAAAGTATAACCCCCACTATATTTAATTACTCTAACACCTAAAATAGTGTCAACTTCATTAAGATTCTTCATTTTGAACTTTGAAGTCAAATACTTCTTAATTTTATATATCTCTTCCATATTTGTTCTAAATATAAGCAGGTTATTCGCATAAAGACAAATTATAATACTATAACAACTAGTGAATTCAGAATAAATACATTTATCAGCATTATTACGTCTAAATAAATGAAATAAAATTATCAAATTAAGTTTTTCATACCATTATTTTCGTGTCTGCTTTTATGTAAACCTCTTCATCTAAATCACCATTAAGGAAAACCGTTTTAACATCTATTTTGTATACAAATAAGTTATATTTGAAGCCAGTGTCATAACCGTTCTAATGGATGTAAATCTAGCCACTAGTACATACGTATCAAAATAATCATTGCCCTCTTTTTATTTAAAATCTTTGGTTACTAATCTACTAGCCTTAAAAGTTTAAGAGATCCATCTGTAAAGTACTTTCTTCATGATGCCCATTAAAAACCAACATGTTTTGATCCTGGAGACAAATTAACTAAAAGCCATGTATTATTTGACAATATTAAGTCCAAGCCTCAAATCTTAGCCCAAACCATATTTGTTTCGCAAAATTTAATCAATGCGCAATTGTAGACTTTCGTCAAAATCAACATACCTCTATCACTAAGCCCATCTATATAGTGATGATAATGCCATAAGATTACATAATTCAATCTAATTTAACATATATATGTTTCCGGGTAAAGAGATGTACAGTGTAGAGTTTTTTTTACTAGTACTAGGTGTTCGAGAAAAATGTTTGGATACACAAAACATTACATCTCATTTCATCATTATAATTTTTTCAAATTTTCATACAAATTTGTATAATAAACAATTCAACTTTTTTAAATTTTAAAATAAAAATAATACTAAAAAAATATATTTAACAATATTTTATTCAACTTTTAACAAAACATCTCATCTCATCTCATTTAAACTTTCCATCCAAATCAACCTAAGTCTCGACTAATTTTGAAGGTACACGAGTTCTCGCACGAGTTCTCTTTGATAAATGAGTTTCGTATAAGTTTACTTTATATAATTTAAAGAGAAATTCTGATAATCCAAAAACTCCAAAAATATAAATGCATAACTTCAAATTCAAAGTCTTATTTATATAGGATAAATAATTTTTGCAGTCTTATGGTAAGTACTCTCTTAAAAAAAAAAAAGAATAAATATGGATTAATCCATATCAAAAAATAATTTTTAATGTTGAATAAAAAAAAATCTATTAACCAAAATACGTAAGGCATTAAGTATGACGATAATGATATCCTTACACTTTATTTACTATTGCCTTACTATGTAGTTTTTTTTTTTCTTTGTGGTATTTGAATTGGGATTCAAAATCCCAGAACATTAATTTCTTGCATATAATTTAGAAGAAAATAAATTCAATTAACTAACATAATCATATAATTTAATTAAAAGTAAATTCAGTTTTATAAAAATTAACTCAAAAAGTAAAATAATGTCAATTTCTATAAAATTGAATTTATATTTAGTTAAATTATATGATTACGTTGGTAATTGATTGAATTTATTTTTTTTTAAATTATGCAAAATGATCATTTTTTTTTTCAGATTTTCAATTTAAATTTAAAGAGTAAAAGGAAAACAAAAAAAATGATAAATAAGTCAAAAAATAAATAAATGGGTATCATTACATAAGTATAAATCGCCCTACTACACCGCCCCCTCGGATTATAAAAGTGGCTGCCTAATTTACTAGACCAGTAGACCTTACTTTTCTGCAATTAAATTCAAACACCCCAACAATACATATGATTATTTAATTCAGGCCACCGCAGTACTGTACATAGTTGTAGGTTTAAGTAATGCCAGCAGATCGAGATCAACAGAAAATTAAAGGCAGCCATGAGAGTCATCTAGACATACCAGGCCACCAAAGCATGGGGACCTTAACAAATGATTTTTTTTTTTATTTATAATCATGAACTGATTAGTATTAATTGTCATATTGTAAAATGAATATTTATAATAAATTATTTACGATAAAAAAATTATTTATAAAAAAAATTAACTCATTTTAATAAAAAATAACCGATAAAAAATAAGTAATTTTCTACTAATGGCAAGCCCTCGGGATAAACATCTGCTCAAAGAAAATGGAGAAGAGTCTAGCTATTTGGAAATCCATATATATCTTAATCTGTTGTATTAATTAATAATATGAGAGGCTAGCTAGGGCTAAACTTTTTCTGAGTAGAATTTTAGCTAATTAATCATATGCATAATATATATAGACCATGCATCTTATATCTATCTAGCTAGGTTCAATATTGTAGCTAATTTTAAAATGTAATTAAGGGATGATCAGAAAACGATGGTTAGATGAGAACTTAATTAATCAATGAATTTCTCCTAATGTTGCTTTGCCAAATGTCATGACCACTGTTTGAGTCAGACTCATGTGGTTGAAATCTCTGTGCATGTTAAATATTACATGCATCGGTCGGTTTAATTTCTAGATCAGTACAACTCATGCCCATGTTATTCCAAACTTTGTCAAAAAGTTACAAAGATAATTGCAGGCATTAATTCAAAAGCCATGATTGTTGGTTTCGACCTAATTAACACCTTGTTAATTAAGACTGATCATCGCTTTTTAATTAGCTGTTTTTTCTTTTATTCTGGTTCTTTTTCTAGAAGTCTCTTGGAAACTACTGATCTGCCGATCTCTAGAAAAATCATACATATTATATATATATATATATATATATATATATAGAGTTGGGTGCCGGACTGCATGATTATGAATGGTGGGACTGTTAGACGGCCTCTTACTTTCACATGCTTCTTTTGAACAGCCTTATCTATATACGATCAATGATCTCATTATGAAAATTAAAGTGTCGATCATCGAAAAGAAAGAAAACATAGGCGCGCCCGGCGCACCATCATCATGATCATGACTGTGATGCAATGGAAGAGTAGTATTGAATTACAAGCCAGCTACAGGTAGCTAGCTTTTATTAATTTAACTTTATGCATGTTGGGTATTGGAGACAACAATTAATGATCTTTTGCTTTTCTTCCATGTTCACGTACGTACACAAATTATGGTGATCATGCTCAGCCAGCTAAACAACAAAATATGCATGGGAATGCGAACGTGGGCCGGTGAGCATCGATCATCGGTCATATCATATTCTATACGTACTCAGCCTCCTGCGCATCATGACCATAATATTTTCTAGTAATATCATATCATGCATGCAGACTGGCCGCTAATCAATTATATATATGAGTACTGGAAAATCATGTTATAGACTACAATTATATATACGAGTAATCATAGATTCATAAAGGGAGTAACTCTGGCCAGAACAAACGACGTGTTGGGCCAGCCGGGGAGCTGTCGCCAGTACGACAACATGATAGGCAGCGTCTTTACTCTTTATATATAAATGCTAGGTAGCTATATATAGATGGCGCGTCTATTGACATCAATATTTCCCCAATAATGGATATGTATAGAGAGCATGCAGCAATAGCATCTATTACGTACGTACAAACCTCAGACTACCTAATAATTTAGCGGAAAGTCAAATTTCAGTTTTTGCCGTAAGAAGGATTTTTGTGGAAACAGAAATCATGCATGCATGCATGGCCCATCGGATCATAAAGCTATTTGTTCTGGACTTAACGAGAAATTAGGTATGGTTAAGATAAAATGAGATAAATTGAGATTAAAATTAAAAGTTAAATAAAATATTATTAAAAAATATATCATTAATATTATTTTTATTTTTAAATTTGAAAAAATTAAATTGTTTATTTTATTTTATATGAAAATTTGAAAAAGTTATAATGATGAGATGAGATGTATATGGAAAATAAGATAAGATAAAATTTGAAAGTTGAATAAAATATTATTAGAATATTATTTTTTAATATTATTTTTGTTTTAAAATTTTAAAAAATTGAATTATTTATTGTATTTTATATAGAGATTTGGAAAATTTATAATAATTAGATGAGATGATATGAGATGAGATGAATATTTTTTGTATCCAAAACTCCCATTGGATCAACTTATGTAAGCTGCCGCACATGTACGTTGTCTAACTTTTAAGACCTGGTTTGGTTCCACATATCACATGAGATAAGATGAAAAATTTATAAATAATAGTGAGATAATTTGTGAATAATAGTGAAATAATTTGAGTTAAGATGTTTTATGAGTTTTGAAAAAAGAAAGAGAAAAAATTGAATAAAAATATTATAAAGTTAAAATATTGTTAAAATATAAATTTTTAATATTATTTTTGTTTTGAGACTTGAAATAGTTGAATTATTTTTTCTGTTTTGTTTGGAAGTTTAGAAAAATTGTAATGATTAAATGAAAAAATTGAAAATTATTTGTATTTGAATAATGTTTAGGCCTCATTTGTTTCAGAAAACATCTCATCTCACCTCATCATTATTATAACTTTCTTAAATCTTCACACAAAATAAAATAAATAATTCAATTTTTTCAAATCTTAAAACAAAAATAATATTATAAAATATATTCTAATAATATTTTATTTAACTTTTTAACTTTAATCTCAATTTATCTCATTTTTAAAAATAAATAAATTTTAAATATTAAAATAAAATGAGATAAAATAAAATGAGTTGAAATGATATGCCAAACCAAAACGAGACTTAACCTAAAACATACCAATAAATGTTACACACAAACCCAAAAAATGAACGAAGGTGGATCGCGAAGTATCATTTGTTCCATTTGTTCCCAGTTATCATATGTCTTTTTCCTATACGAATCATGAATTAAGGATCCATGTCTAAAAGAATCCCAGTCAAATTAGACCATGGTAGTAGTACTGTTAATTAGAGCCACATATCCACAGACGCGCGAGCTAGGCAACTGTATACATGTGCATGCATGCATACATGCTCCAGCTAGCTTCCCAGAAGCCAGAGCAAAAGACAAAAAGGTCAAGTCAACTTCATTGCCCAAAACAAAACATCAAAACCAAACCAAGAAGAATTATTAACTTGCCTATATACGCAAGCCTACCAGCTTATGGCTAGCTAGGTTCCCTTAGATGAATAATGTTTTAAATATAATTAAATATTTAAAATTATTTCATTTCATTTCATATTATTATTATATTTTTTTTAAATTTTTATATAAAATATAATAAATAATTTAATTTTTTTAAATTTTAAAATAAAAATAATATATTATTTAATTTTTAATAAAACATATTATCTCATTTCATTTAAACTGTGTAGCTAAACAAACCGAGGAAGATTCCTTGCTCTGATTGGTCTCTACGTCATTGTCTTATCTTATCATGATCGGTGATCACGCACGATGGTAGCTAATTTTGGGGTTTCAGTGCTTCAAAAGTCTAAACAAAACCCATACGATATATGTTGTTTAGTTAATTAAGTAATGTTAAACATTTTTTTTGTAATAATGGGCATGATTATTGTATATAATAATGTTGATAACAACGTCCACATCCACATCATGATCAAGTACTGTGAAATATTAATTAATTAATCCTCTACTTGCTTGGATAGATACATGTATAAACCAAGAGAAATTAGGATGTAAATTAGGCGTTTAAATAGGTATATATCTATATTATATATAGGGCTAGCTAGCTGTGCATAAAACTCTAACCCGTGAGGCATAATTAAAAGCGCGTATGCATGGTGTCGAGATCCTTTCCATCAATTAACAACATCTTGATTTCTCACTAAAAGAATATTAATAATCGAATCTCTCTTCCCCATATATATATATATAGACATAAAGCGCATGCATGGTGATCATTAAAATACATATTATCATGTGCTATATATAAAAAAAATACATACTATGTATTTGTGTTCTAGTGTATATTGTTTGTATGAAAATATATATTCATTACACCTAAAAACTATTATTGCCAATCTTTTGAATAATGAATCGAATGCTTCTAGCTAGATTGCATCCATAATTTAGTACAAATGTGAATTTTAAAAGTAAATAGTACAGCCACATGCATATATATCATGATTTTTGAAGCAGAGATTATTGGTTCAATGCATAATATTTTGAGCGGTACTACTCGGGCGGTGTTACCGCTAGTTGTAAAATTAATTTTTTTTTATTTACATTTTTTAATGTATTTAAATATTTTTAAAAAATAAAAAAATACATCAATACATTTAAAATCATTTTCTTCATCCTTCTGTAAAAATAATTAAAAAAAAATCGAGCGGTCAAACCTAACTGTACAGTTTGGGCGGTAAAGTAGAGTTTTTCTATTATTTCAGGTGTGACACTAGTACTCCTTATAATGTATATTCACAATCCATAATATATATAAGTTATATTATATAGTAAGGTACTTATATCTCATTTTCATATTACTATATTGACATATCATTATTATTGTCTATATAGCACCTGGCCCGTATGTTGATTTTTTTATTTTGAAAACAGAATCGACTCGAGGTTTATGAATAATTAGTAGATATTTTTATATGTGTGAATGATAAACATGGTATTAATCATTAAATAATAATGCACATATGCTTGTGGGACATATAACACATGCATGCAGGCCGTGATGTTGAATTTTCTTGGATATCTATTTAAGGGTACTACAGTTTATGACTTTATGTAGATTTGATTACATTCATGAGACCGGGTTGATATTGAGTCGCAGGAAGCTGGTCATTAATTATTATAATCGGTGTGTGAGACATTATGGACTCCGCCGGATTAATCGCTCTTTTTGGATTCAGAGATTTTTTATTTAATTTTATTATTATAATTTATAAAATAATAATATTTTATTCAATTTTTAATTTTAATTTTAACTCATTTCGTTTCAATTAATCGTTCAAACCTAACCTAACAATCAGTGGGAACCGAAAGCATTTCTCCACGACCTGACTCGAATCCAAGTATCAGTTTATTTTGAGACCCCATTTACCATTGGATCTTGGATTCTTTGTGCATCAAGAACAAAATTTTGAAGGAATACTATTTATCATCTTTTCGTTTATTATAAGTTTATATGATATTAACTTATTAAGTAATTAATAAATAAAAATAAAAATTATTTTTTAATTATTCAATATTATATTAAAAAGTGATTAAAGGAAAATAATTTGGGATATATTTTAACTTTTTAAACATGATTTTATTTACTTTTTATTTAGAGAAATAATAGTCTATAAATGAATGTTATAAAAATAAAGTTATAAATTAATATAATTTGATATAAAATATCAGATCTATTTTATAATGAATATGATTTAATATAATTTAATATTAAATTATATCAATTTATAAATTTAATTTTTATAATTTTTTTTCTAAAATTAACTCATTTTCATTAATTAAAACTTAAAAGCAGCCACGACACACCACCCAAAAGAAACGAAAAGAAAGGAAAGCATGCGAACGTGGCAAAGTGATTAGCGGGGAGACGTGGAGCAAATGGCAGTGACGCAGAGCGGAAGGAGACAACGGAAGACTTGCCCGCCAAGAGGGGTAGACATGGCTGTCAGTACTTCCTATTTTTGAATGTTCAAAAACCCCACACTCGTCGCTGAGTCTCTCTCACATTCACGGATTCCCTCTCTCGCTCTCTCTCTCTCTCTCTCTCTCTCTCTCTCTCTCTCGTAGTCGTCGACGCGTCTCACTAATAACTGACCCATCTTTAATGCTCGTCCTTCTCCCTTTCTAAGATCAGAGGATCCGGCAAGATCAGAAGATCCCGCCTTTAGATTTCGTCACCCTTTCCGCAACCTACTCAGTTCCTTTTTTCCATTCTCTCTCTCCCTTTCTTTTCTCGCGAGCGTGTTTCCGAAGTTTCCAATTCAGGTTTCTTCTAATGCATTTCGTTTTCGGTTTCTTTTGCTTTGAAAGAAACTACTTTTGATGAGTGAGGATGGACAATTTCCGGGAAAAGGGGTCCAAAATTGCAGGCATTGCTGATCGGAGCTCCGGCGGAAGGTTTTTCTCGACGGGACGAACTCCCCGAGGTCAGCTCGTTTTTCTTTTTTCGAAAAGTTGTTATGTAGTCTTCGCTCTGGTTAGTTGCTGAGAAACGTGAGGAAAAGAAGTTTTTAAATTTCAAATTTTCTTTTCTCTGGGCCTTTTTCTTTTTGGTTTCTGGTTTGGAAAAAAAATGAGGAACTGACTGCTGAGCGAGAGATTTGAATTGGGCTCAGGTGATAGAAAAGAGTTATAATTTTTTTAGTACCCTTCTTTTCTTTCTTGCATTTTCTTATCTAACATATGAAACCCGTTTGGTGACCGAGAAAGTCGAGAAAACTAAAGAAGAAAATGATTGAAACTCTTTGTTTTTGTCCGTTCTTTTGTTTTCCGAAAATGAAATAATTTTAATAAAACAGTAGAATAATGATAAAGATCGTGGAATTCATGTTTTCATCTCTTCGAGTTATTTCCTCTAAAGATGAAGTTCCTAGCTCATTTTCTTCTTCTTTGATTGTTCTGTTTGTGCAATGTAGAGATCATCAACTAGGTTTAACTTTTGTATTTTCTTGTGCTTTTCGTTAAAGTCAAATTTGGAATTTGCAAGGGTGACTTTTCTGTAGTGGCATCAGCCATGATTTAATGAGTTCTAGGGATATGATGGAAAATCATTGCATTTCCAGCTTGACTACTGATTACTCTTAAAAGCGTTCTTTTTAATTTATTTCCTCTCTCTCCACGTTGTCTTTTATTTTTTTCATCGCTTTTTCTCAAAGATGAAAATTTTTCCTATGGTCTCTGCTTGCTATTTCCTCGGATTTTGCCTTTTTATCGATTGATTTGCTTTTGTGTTTCCTTCGTTCGTTTGATTCTCTTAAAAATAATGATTCTTGCCTCGGGTTTCCGTCAAATAGCAGGGAAGGTGCTGTTAAATTGCTTACCAAAATAATAAGGTTTCCAAGCTGTTGCTAATTTCTTTTCATTTAGGGGTTTCGGTCGCAATGTATGTCCGAATAGGCGTACACTGTTCACTGAATGTTTCTTGGCTTTGGATTCTTCTCTAATTATTTAAACTTTGCTTTCTTCAAAAGGTCTCGAGAAGCTCCTTCCCCACTTTCACTAGTCATGGATGGTCATGCAAATGCCATTATGGGGATCCATTTCCAGGAAACAAGAAGGTTCAGAAGCAGAGGAACTTTCTGAAATTGGCCTCTGATTCTACTTGGTGCAGTAGTGGTACCACGGATGAAAACTCGGTGCGCTTGTTTTCTTTTTATTTTGTTTGTACTGGAATTTACTGATTGATTTGTTTTCTTGTTATAATTTTTACTGAAATTTTATAACTAAATTGTTTCTCTTTTTTCTTCTTCGTAAATTTTGTAAGAGCAACAACTTTTCCAAGTTCTATTAATTTCAATCTCTCTCTCTCTCTCTCTCTGTGTGTGTTTTTTGGCCTATCTTTTCTGTTCTGAATTTACATATGCATAAAAAGAATCTGAACTTAAGTGTTATGTGAAATGCATTTGGCCTTTGCAGTTCACGTTTGAACCGGGGTGGAGATATTTAAACCAAGCCATTGGGACTCCAATGAAGAAGTTATTAGCTGAAGAGATGTTGAGAGAAACTGAATACAAAAGAAGATCTCCAAGTATTATTGCCAGATTGATGGGTCTTGATGGGCTGCCACCTCAGCAGCCTGCTCACAAACAACAAAAGAAGTCCTCGGAGAACTATATTAAGAGGACAACATCAGTAGAGAAAGCTCCAAAGAGTGGATCATTTTATGACCATCGATCATCTAGAAGGAGCTCAAAGGAGCTGGAAGAGTTTAAGGATGTACATGAGGTTTTGGAAACATCAAAGATAGAGAGTAGCAGTTGTTCATCACTGGGGCTTACAAACTCAAAGCTTTCCGATGCTGAGATGGCATTTATTCAGCAGAAGTTCATGGAGGCTAAACATCTTTCAAGTGATCAAAAGTTACAGTATATGAAGGAGTACCACGATGCACTTGAGGTACCAGACTCCAATAAAGATCGTCTGCTCAAATTTCTACAACAACCAGATTCATTGTTCACAAAGCATATGCATGATCTGAGAGGTGCTCCTCTCCAAACTCATCAGGGTCGCATGGAAGCTAAGGAGTTGTCAGGTGCTCATAAGTATGAAAGTGGTGAACTTAGGAAGTCAATGAGACGAACTCTTAGATCTCCCCAGAACCAT
This sequence comes from Juglans microcarpa x Juglans regia, assembly GCF_004785595.1. Lineage (NCBI taxonomy): Eukaryota > Viridiplantae > Streptophyta > Magnoliopsida > Fagales > Juglandaceae > Juglans > Juglans microcarpa x Juglans regia. Next base: position 28,038,995 of record NC_054603.1, on the reverse strand, counting down.
TGCGATGGTCTTTTTGCCTACCCTGACTGCAGATATGCTAATGCTCTCAATTCGACAAAAACTCCATTTGAACGGAAGGATGAGTTGGCTCCTATACCTACAAGTATAGTTGTGTTAAAACCGAACATACGGAAGGCCAAGAATGGTACCAGCTGTGATTCATCACCTTGTTCTTCGCATGCTAGCCTGTCAGATTGTAGGGTGCACACAGAATTTCCGAGTAGCAAAAATAGGAAGGGAAACCTAAGGTGGGGAAAAAATTTTCCTGATAGTGTGGGGCTTTCAAGTCATAAGTCCAGAGAATCTAGAGAACTTGCGAGGGAAATAACTAAAAAAATGAGAAATAGTTTCCGTAGTGGTTCTATGAAAATTTCATCTGCTGGATTTACAGGATATGCTGGGGATGAGAGTTCATGTGACATGTCTGGGAATGAATCAGAGGCGATTACAGTGGAATCAAGAAATTCATTTGACTTGAGTAACAAGTACAAGCCTTCATCATACGTTTTGGCTGAATCCTCTGTGAGCAAGGAGGCCAAGAAGAGACTGTCAGAGAGGTGGAAAATGACCAACAAGTCTCAAGAGCAGGGAGTTGTTAGTAAGGGCAGCACACTGGCTGAAATGCTTGCTATCCCTGATAAGTACTTAATGCCAGCAGATTTAATTGGAATGATTGTTGGGGACAAAATTAGTGACAAATTTTCAAGTAATGATAGACCAAATGGGTGGGTTGAACCTCTGGGAATTAGCAGTAGGGATGGCTGGATGGATGGATCTATCAGAAACTTATCAAGATCTAGATCTCTTCCTGCTTCTTCTAGTGCTTTTGGAAGTCCCAAGACAAGCATACACAGCGAAATGTTTTATGATAAAACGTATCTCATGCCAAAAGATGCCTCGAGGAAGGAAAAAAGCAAGAGAATAAAGGGTAATTCTGATGGGAGGCATGGGCTAGTCCTAGAAAATCAAGATCTAGTAGTAAGAAATCTCATTCTTCTAGCTGCACAGTCGGGGAAAGTAAAGATTGTTTGGTAGAGGTTCATACAAGCCAGAATCAAGTGGAGGCTGGGTTTGAAAGGATTGATCCATCTGAAAAAGATGTTATGATCTTTGAGTCATTAGTTAGCATTGACAATCATGCGAGTCCAGTTCCCAAAAATGTGGGGGAAGCGAGAGAAGAGACTATGGCCATGCCCTCTGAAACTCCTGATGAGTTGCTACCAGAAGTATCAGGTGGCAAGGACGATATCTCTGCTGGTGGACAAGATATCTTAATTACACAGGTATAGTCTCTAACCTTATATATATATATATATATATATATTGTTTTTTTCTGGCTGGTGTTTAAATCTTCTTAGCATATTTCTGATGCATTCATGATAGAGAAACTGTGGAAATCTATTACTTCCAATATACCATTAGCGCCTGATATGTGAATCGACTCACTAAATCTCTTTTCCTTTTTTCCCTTTGTAATTGGATCTTGCTGTTCAGAAATTAGTCAGCTACATATGGGTCTTTACAAACATGTGAGAGGCCTTTAGTTGCATTTTGTTCCTTTTTATTCGATTGAACATTAATATCATTTTCATAAATGTTGAATTGTATCTTACAGAAAACCTGGCCATTGTACTTTTGCTTTAAAGTTCTTTTGCAATCTTGAATGATGGATTTTCTCTCTCTTTGCCTTTTTTTTTTTTGAGGAGCTGTTATGCACCTTTTGTTCTACTAGGAACTCCAGTTTTTCAACTAGCTGCCACTTTAGACAAATCTTGTTTTCAAGTTGGATTGATTTATTATTGAAGAATTCCAAAACACTTATTACCCCTACTCCTACTACATCAGTACTTTATCATTCCTTTTGCATAGAAAAGAAAACAAAGAATAGAGAGGGAAAGAATCCATGCCTTATTTTTAAGGTCGGGGATGCTCTTTTTGGCATTGCAGTAGGCTTCTGACCTACATGAAAAAGATTACACAAAAATAAACTTACAAACTGACGTACCACATCAAGCCACCTCAGTTTGTGAATTTACTTTTGTGTAATCCCTTTGTGGCTAAAGTATTTCTCTTTTCTAATTACTGTGTCTACCTGTGCAGGCTACATACATTGGTCTGTTATGAGAGAAAATGACTCAATTTTTTTTCTTGAGAAAGTTGCAACTCTTGAACTACTTCAAACGGCTTTTGATTTAATTCTTATTCTATGACATCTAATTTCCTAGTTGAGGATGTATTCAAGGAACACCACTAGTCGTGCTACAATGAGTACAGGCTTGTAACCTGAATTTAGTTTTTGTGTTAATGATTGTTCAAACTGACTGCAGATCTAGTACTTTCTATCTAACCGATATTAGAATCATATTGCTTAGATGTGGGCCATTGTGCACAGATGCTGAACATATCTGCAGGGATGTTGTTTCTGTTATAATTAGTTATAATTAGTCAGTGCATGATTTACAACTTGCTTGGAATGCCTAATTTTCCTTAGAATTACAATCTGCATGCAATTATTTAGATGATTGTTAGATATTTATAACCCACTCTATCCATGAATTATTTCTGCCAGTGAGTATTAGCTCAAATGGTATGCCCTCTTTTCGTAATAATTGGGAGAAGGGGGTGGGGTGGATGAGAGTGAGTTCAAGACATGCAGGGTCCGGTCCATCTGCAGCTTAGATATTAAGAAAAATCTTTGCGTTTTTTTCTTCTCAATATAGAACTCCTTATATTTTCAGCTCAGTTGAAGGTATGGCATCTTCAATTTTGCATCAGGATAGTTTTGGTTCTCACCATTTCATGATATTCCAGGAACCATTGATGGGGTCATTTGAGGAAGGTTCGGTTTCCTTGCTTCATCCTCTGCCTGGACTAGAATCACCAATTAGCTCCAAGGAGGCTGATCAACCTAGTCCAGTTTCAGTTATGGAAGCTCCGTTTACAGATGATCTGTCATCATGTTCCGAATGCTTTGAGAGTATCAGTGCTGACCTCAATGGTAAATTTGAAGTTATTTGCTTCTGAATTCTCAAGTGTGCAGGTCCCTCTAGGAATTAAAGTGCATTTCGTGTTCCAAAGAATATCTAGATGCTTGTTTTCCAGTCAAAATGTCTTGAAAGCAATTTTTAAACATATAAACTATTCATAGACCTGTGTGCTGTGCAAGAATAGCTAGATTTATTAAATGAAAAATATTTTATGTTACTAGGGTAGCCTACCTCGAGGCATAATGAAATAAATGCAACCTTTAAAAGTGTCAATATTAGCAGTTTGATCTCCAAGATTTTAAGTTAACTTGATCCTTATATAGTGTGTTGAAGTAACCTTGGTTAGTTTAGTAATAACAAAAATGATGGTGTGGCTTTATAGTATTGATTTTCGTTTAAAATAATATACTTTTTTTTTTAATAATATTGTAACATTTTCATTTAATAGTAATATAATGGAATAGTTAATTACGTGGCTTCATAATATTAACGCTCTATTCATTGAAGATTCTATAGTATGTAGATGGATAGATTAGGAAAATATTGTAATTTAGAATTACAGTGGTAGTATAACGGTTGAAGTCAATTACCCGTCGAGTAAGTAATAACCGTCCGATCTAAATTGTAGGCCTTTGTTAAACTCAAAGTTACTCAAATTTTAGTGTAAATGCTGTTAGATCTTAACTGAAATGCTGTACCTCATCTTATACAGGCCAGATATGCCAGTCCTTTTTCTCAGCGTTTTGCTTTATGGTCCTATTTCCCTTTAAATCATCATCCAATATACTTCCTTTTGTGACTTTATACTGAATATTTTGACATTAAAGTGATTCATGTGGCACTTTCAAATAAATTTTTTTCACTCCTTACAAACTTCAGCACTCGGTTTACAAGCAGATCACCTCAACCAATTTTTCTCTAAATTTCATGTGAAGCTGTCGCAGAGACAATATTATTAGAATGTCTGGAGTCAAACTCAGTTTCTAATAATCCTAAGAATCTGAATAGAACATGCTTTTACCACAATTGCAAGTCTCTGGTGGGATTTGGATGCAACTTAAACATTTTTTCCACCTCTTGCATCCAAGTTCCAATCATTATATCCTTGTCTTACCCCTTCATCATTTTGTCTAAAATTTAGGCCGCTTTACCTATTTGGTTCGATTGCTTTATAGTTAAAAAATTCAGAAATCAATATTGTTTGAATCCTCCTATTCCATATGATTGCAAGTTCCTTTTTTTTCCCCTAGATTTTCAGCCACTCATATTTGTTGCCTTTTCTGATTCTAGGTCTGCGGATGCAACTTCAGCTACTCAAATTGGAGTCAGAAGCATTTGCAGAGGGGCCCTTGCTCATATCTTGTGATGAAGATGTTGGTGAAGGATCCGTTTTGAATGAGAAGGGAGTTTGTGGAACTGAAGAGAGTTGGCAGCCTACCTACATAATTGATGTCTTAAATGACTCCGGTTTTAACGATTGTGATCCTCATAGGTTCACGGCTATCTGGCACTCTTCAGAATGCCCCGTGGATCCCATTGTATTCGAAGAACTTGAGAAGAAGTACCATGGCCGGACTTATTGTGCAAGGTCGGAAAGGAGGTTACTCTTTGACCGTATAAATTCAGCACTCCTGGAGATCCACCAGCAATTCATGGGTTCACATCCATGGGTGAAGCCTGCAACGATGGCTGGTTCTAAGTGGATTAAAGATGGGTTCCAAGATCGTTTCTCTGTGTTGCTAGCAGAGCAAGAGAAGAAATCGAATGAAGACATTCTGGGGAATGTCCTGACAAGGGAGTCATGGTGGTTGGGTTTGGGTGACGGCATTGATGTAATAGGTAGAGAAATCGAAAGATTGTTGACAGATGAGCTAGTAGCAGAGTTCTTGGCTCTGTAGTGTACTGATTTGGACCCACGGCTCTATTTTGTTCAGGGCATTACGTGTGTAAATGAAGCTATAAAATGCTCATTTCTCGAGAGAATGAATAAGAGGATCAAAATCAAAATCCTTTCACCAAAAAGAAGAATCAGGCTATAGGAATGAAAGTGGGATACTAAAATGAGAAGGTGGTTATAAAGATCATTATCTAAGGTGGCACCCTTACGATTATAAGGGTTGAGGGTTTAATCAAAATTAGTGCTCAATAGTTGTAGGGCCATTGGATTTGTGTATAGGTTTGTAATGTATCTGAGCTGATATCATGTAACAAAGTTCAAGTAATGAAGGAGGTGTTATATAATTGGGATAAATTGTCTTGTTATTATGTAGGGGAATGGTGTTAACTTACACTTTGAGCGGGTTATGGTTTTCTTGCACTATTCTTATTGTTATATTTTGGGTTGATGTCAATGGAGTGGCTTGTTTGTGGTGGACTATTACTTAATTAAATTAGAATTCCATAGTCCTAGAGAGGTAATTTCATATTGTCGAGTGGATTTTGGTTCTGTTGCACCATTTAAATACTTTTTAGGGAAAATTCTTGTTTACAGCTTTGGGATTTGAACTTTTTACATACTTGTAGATGCAGTTTATAAAGTCTCAAGATAGTTTAGGTCTCGTTTGGACGTTGAATTGAGTTGAGTTCTTTATAAATAGTAATGAGTTAAGATAGTAGAATGAGTTTTGTGGAGCCTACCTAAGATGAGTTTAGATGTAAAGATAAAAAGTTAAAAAATATTGTGGATCCTGCGTATAAAGAGGTGTTGAGTTGAAAAAAATTATAGGTTTCATGCATAAACAGGTTTTGAATTAAGATGAATTTAGTAATTTGAGAGTTGAGTGTTTGAATGTTAGATTCAGTTTAAAATTAGATTGAATTGAGTTGATCTCAGTTTAGTCTAAATTTCAAACGGGCCCTAAAAGTTGACATAACAAATAACTAGCACATCATAATCAATCATAAGAGGACACGTCATATGTACAAAAAAATAGTATTTAAAAAATGCATTGTTATTATGGCACTTTTGACTTTAGCATAAATATGAACAAATAGAAATAAACAAAAAAGAAAGGTAAAATAGATTTAGGCCTTAGTTAAATTTTGTCTTTCTTCTGAAGCAAGGATTTATGTTTCATGTTTGAGCTCTGCCGCTTGGAGTTGGTGGGCATTCAAGATTCATTGGTTGGAAGAAAAAGAATAGATTGGTATTTTTGTTATTGGTGTCTTTAGAGAAGATATTTGTTGGATTGTAAATTTCATATAAAGAAAAAATAGTTTTAAACTTGTTCTTATTATTTTTGTAACGATCGATAGAATGAAAGGAAGGATAAGCAAATTGACATTATATATATATATATATATATATATATATATAAAAATTATATATATACTAGTGGAGGGGTAACGTGCGATGCACGTTTGCCTAGTTGGGTTCTTTGGTTATTTTACAGAAATTTGTTTAGAGGAATGTTAGAAGAGTGAGCCTATGTATGGAACTTCAAAGGATATATTGCAGTTTATATAAGTGTGAACATAAAGTAGGGATTCCGTAAAGACATACGAAAAGAGAAGTAATAAAGTAAGAAAAGACTTATTCACATAAAATGTAAATCAGGTCACCTTTTCCCATTGTTAATACACTGATGACACAAAAATCCAAATACTCAACCTATCCTCTCAAGCTGACAAACTCTCAGACAAACAGTTTAGCCGATTGGAATTTCTAGAAAAAGACAAAAAAATCTTTGAGAAGCTAGCCCACAGGAAATTATATATCGAACTCATGCACTCAATCTCACACAGTGAGTCAGTCATGATTCAGTCAGTCTCATCCACAAAAAACAATTCACTGAAACCCCAAAAACTGAAAGTCCTGTACATATAAAAATGAAATGAGAATGCACCAGCCAAACGAAAAAAGAACAGTACAACCAACAAAACAAAATGAACTAAGAAGTTGTCAAACCGAACTAACTGTATCAAAAAGATCTACACAAATATTAAAAAAAAAATCTTGAAAACCATATCAAAAAGATCTACACGAATATTAAAAAAAATCTTGAAAAAACAATTGTCGAAACCATCAACACAGTGACCGATGGACTCAGAACATCATTAATGCACTGATCAAAGGTTGACACATCCATTTGAAATAAAACCCCCATTGCACGGACATAAACAAATAGGAAATGAAGGGCAAAAAAGACAGAACAAAATGCACGAAAGAGAAAAAATGAAGTGGAAAATTTACTCCAGAATACTGTAGCTCGCCAATTCCGGCTAAAATAATAGAAAAATAGAAATAGAATAGAGATAGAAATGCAAATAAAAGTAATATAATATGTATATAGGTATAGATATAGCTATAGATACAGATACATACTAAAAAAAATGATAAAACTAAAATATAAAATTGGAATGTGCAAGCAAATATACGTACTAAAATATATAAAACCTCGACATAACAAAATGAAAAAATCAACTCCACGTAATGAAACCAGAAAACCAAAAAAATAGAAACAATAACATGAAAATGTTCACTGCATGAAAACTGAAGAAGGAAAAAAAATAGAAAATGCAGAATCTTAGTGGCAAAAATAAGCAACACCAAAAAATACCCTACAATGCCCAAAAAAGGCCCCATAGTCTAACACGTAACTTGAAGTTCTTATCAGAGCTAATTGTAGGAAAATAACTGTATGAAAATCTTGAACCCGCTTAAAAAAAATACCAAATCTCCACAATTAAAACATTTACCTAAACTCCAAGAAAAAGAAAAATAGATTTCTGATTACATCCATAAAACAGAAAAATAAAAAAATCACATATTTGATCAACACTTCCCCCCAAAATTAAATCCGCCAATAACACACGCTCGAAATAACAATCCATATATTTCTCTCTACAATAACAAAACTCATAACTTTCATAAAAATTTCTGCAAAAAAGAAAATCTAAAAAATTACATATTTGATCAACACTTCCACCCAAAATCAAATCTGCAAACAACACGCGACCACATGATAACAAAAAATTAAAAAAAAAATGCAAACTTTAAATCAAAATCAAAATGTACCACCAAAAACTAAAACAAATCTACAAACATCACACAAACTAAACATGAATCCATACACTTTTGTTCATAAAAACATAGTGCATCATCGACCACGGGATGAGAATGAAAAAAAAATGCAACCTTTAAAACAAGACCAAAATGCACCACAAAAAATCAGAACTTCCATCAACCACCACCACAATAATACCACGGAAAAAATACATCAAGAACACGGAAAGGCAACCCAAATGTCATTTTATATACTGTTTTTCAAATAAAGGAAGTACATCATCGACCATGGGATCAAAGCAAAAATAACGAAAAATCTAAACTTTAAAACAAGACCAAAATGCACCACCAAAGACCCAAAAAAACACACACAAAACACACAAAAAAAAGACCCGAAAGAGCCAAACAGGAAAAACCAAACTGCAACTCCTTCAAACTCTTCCAAAACCAGTAAAAGACCACAATTTTCAACCGACAACAACATCTCCACTGAAACAAAACAATCGTAATGATCCATAAAAAGTCTCCGAAAAAGCCAAACAGAAATAACCAAACAGCAACTCGTTCAAATCCTTCCAAAATCAGTAAAAAAAACAGCAACCTTCAGCCCACAACAACATCCCAAACCCAAGCGAAACAATCAGAAAGACCTACAAAAAACCCACAAAAGAATCAGAGAACCAAAGGCTCTTGCTCTTCGACAAGCACCACCGAAAACAACATTTATGCACAAAAGTAGAAGTAAAGATCGATAGCAGAGAAATAGAAGTAAACACCGAGAGCCATACTCAGAGAACGAAAGAGAAGAAGAAGACGAAAACCTAGAGAAACCAAGAGACAAGACTAAAGACAATGGACGGACGAAATGAAAGGCAATCCAAACAACCCACCTAAATATCTAACCTGAGCGAAAAGACAAATAAGACCCCCAATGCACGGAAACAAACCGCAATAAATCCAAGGGCAAAAAAAAAGAACAAAATGCACGGAAGGGGAAAAACGGAGTGGGAAAATTACTGTATCAAGACTGTAGCTCGCCGATCCCCGCTTATATAATAACTATAGATATGAAAAATTCTATACATCAGTCACTATTCATTACCCCATATCCAATGAAAAATATCTCCACATCTTATGAAAAACACCCCACACCATATGAAAAAAAAAAAGAAAAGTTATAGGTGTGAAGTGTGAAAGTGAATAGTGGCTGATGCATAGAATTCCTCTATATATATTGTATTGTATTAGGGATATTTCTATAAATTTATGTCTAGATTCATTTTGTTATGCATTGTATATACATATTTCAAGCAGCTAATTGCAACGTGAATGATCATCTAGAGGACTTAAAGGCACGTGGCATTCGCATTAATCATCATAAAATGTACGTAATTTGTAGGAGGTGAGGTGGTTCATTTTCTCATTAGGTATTAATTGCCTTGAATATTTTGGGTATATCCAAGTTATATTCCTATAGATTTCTCATTATATTCTAATTATCTTGAAATCAATGCAATTATTAATTTGTAAATTAGATGAATTAGATCTTCACACTTCATTATTTACCATTTTATAAGAAAATCACCCATTTTACATTAAACTTATTCTTTTTTAAGGAAATGATTTGATTTTCTGACAAATAGAGTTTCTTTGTTAGTACGTAATTTCTGAATTTTAGAAGTACTTAAAAAATGCCACAACATTCAATTTCCAAATAAATAAATAGACCCTTATTGAGAGAGAGAGAGAGAGAGATCAGATGCATAATTGCCAAAGTCAACCAGAATTTCGAATATGGATTATAAAAAGCGTTTTCAATATTCCATGTTGTCCTTTCTAGACCTCTAATTTTGATGTATAATTTTTTAGAAATGTTAAATTCATCGGAAAAGTGTCTCGAAGATTTTTAGTTTTAGTTTTATTTAGTGATTAAGAAAATATTTTTTTAATGATATTGTGATTTTATTTTTTTTAAATATTTATGATGAGTAAAAAAAATATGGAAATAAAGAAAAATATAAAAATAAAATACACTTTCAAGACATACTTTCAGGATACTTTTTCTGTAGTGTTACCCATAATTTTTTTTTGTTGGAATATTGTCCATACGGCTTTAGAAGTTTAGACAAACCTTCAACATGAGTGCAATGTAAATAGGGGGGACTATGAATAATGAAAGCCAGCCGACAACATATAGGCTTTTCAATCTGTCTCTAAAGCACATGATAATGATGGAAATATTTCGGTTTGAAAAATGTTTTAGTAAGCCAAAGTGAATTTATATATTGACGTGATTTGATGTATTACTATCATATTTTAAAATTATTTTTATTATAAAACAAATATAATATATTAGATAAAATCATCTTAATTTATAAATTTATTTTTCTGAAATAATTTTTGTAATCGTAGCCCTTCTCGAGTAGCGTTAGTTTACTTTTGAATCAAGCGTCTCTAAAGCATTAATACTAGTTTTTTTTTTCTCTCTCTCTAAACTATGTTCCTTTTTTGAATCGATTGATGGTACGTATATAAAATTGGTTTCTAAATGTATGAGATACTTTAGATTTTTTAGGTAACTTTAGATTCAAATTCTTGAAATTGAAACATTTATTTGTAAATTAAATAACTTAGATTTTGCGACTTATTCATTTACCATATTTTAAGAAATTAGTGTAATTAGCCCGAAGTTTTTTTATTTTAAGAAAATTGCTGATTTTTAATTATTCTTTCATTAGGAAATGATTTAATTTTACGATAAATACTAATAAAGAGATTATATAAGTTACAAAAAAATAAAGAAACGATATTTGCAATTTTTAGTATGTAAGTCTCGCACACTTCCACGGTCATTACTCCAAAAAATATTCTCGAAACTCACTTTGTACGTTTCAAGCTCTAAGTCATAGAATTATAAAAACTCTAGGGGATTAAAAGCCTTGTTAATCTTAAAACTTATCTGTCAAAAATCACACTATATGATCTTACTCCCATACATACAACCAGGCTGAAAACACAATAATAAGGCATTACCAGAAGAGAAATCATTGTTGCAAAGACATCGAACAATATTATTATGAATATAAAACATGAACAATAATACTCTTTTAACTTTTATTTTGTTTTTTGTTAATACATTCTTGAACATTTCTTACATTTATTCTTGCAATAAAACAACAGAAAGATTTACTTCAAAGTGCATGCACGATTAGTGCTTGGCATGGCACTACTTGGTGGGATGAAGTGGGCTGGAGGCATCTTAGAACTTACTCCATTTTTGGATTTTTCAGTCTCTTATGACAGGAGGAGGTGGGGTAGAGTCAGAGGTCCTTGTGCTGGGCCCAGATGGAGGAAGGGGTGTATATTTGGGTAGCATCCCAAAATTCAGCCTGTCTTTAGGAGGTGGAGTAGAGTCGGAGGTCCTTCTGCTAGGCCCAGATGGAGGAAGGGGTGTATATTTGGATAGCATCCCAAAATTCAGCCTGTCTTTAGGAGGTGGAGTAGAGTCGGAGGTCCTTCTGCTAGGCCCAGATGGAGGAATTGACTTATACTTGGGCAGCATACCAAAATTCAGTAGCTTTACGGACACAGCCTGTTTTACATTTGCATCATCCTCCAAGTTGAAGGAACTTTTTTCTTCAAATATTGCTAGCTTTCTCGCCTCGGAAGGAAGTGCTAGTACAAGCACAAAGGCCATCCAGAGCAACTGTTGTCCTCCTACAACCATCTTCTTTGATTGTTCAATCTTCTTTGTCTGCCTTAATTCCATTTGCCTTGCCTTTATATATACATGTATGTATAACAATCGGCAATCCCTCCATTAAGAGAAATTATTATTTTAGGAATAAATAGGAGATCCTCATAAATCCCAAAAAATTCTCCTTAATGTTCTCATTTATTATCAACAGCTGTCCACATTTTCGATTTTCTTTTATTGTTCTACGTTATCAAATTTATTGTCCAACTTACTTATTTAACCACACGCCTTGTTTATTTTGTTTTCTAGGCAATTGGGGTTAGGTGATTCAAACTTGGGAAAAATTTTAGTTTGTCCCTTGGATTTGACTGCTAGTGTATTTTTTTAAATAGGTAAAAAAGTTACCATTAGTGAATTTATGTATTTTTTTAAAAATAAAAACATAGAATTAACTAGCGGTATAGTCCAAGCGGTCACTTATGCAGCATAGTTGATCTGCTAGGTTTGGCTAACGAGAGTACCTCAAGTATTCTCAAATATTCTCAAACACTTTCATTACTATTCTTTACTTTATTATTACTTTTCACCTACTTTTTACTACTATTTATTACTTTTCACATACTTTCATTACTATTCACAAACATTCTTTCACTAGAGATGTCCCTCACCGTCCTGTACTTGATGTAGGCAGTGATGTAATCAGGCTTAAAGAAAAACTACAAAGAGCAAAAGAAAAGAAGTATGGGATCCCCTAAAGAATGTAAATTTGGCAATTAAACCGTAATTTATGCAAAATCCAAAGATTGTGATGACAAGTCCTACTGGCCATGGAATATACTTGGATACTTAAACGTCACAAATATATAGCTGCTTAAAAAAGACATACAGCACTAGTGCATGACAAAATGAATCTTGACTTGAAAAGTTTATACGTTGACAGTGTCAATGCGAATGATATTGCTATTGATTGGTTTAGGCGGAATAGAACGGTAAATGAGGATATCATTTGTGAGAACCAGTTTATCCATATTTAGTATTGTGCCCATATCATCAACCTCATAATTTCTGAGAGGTTCAAGGAGGTTGATAATTCAATTATTAAAGTTTGAAACCTTATGAGATATGTGAGGGCTTCCTCCCAATGGCTCTGTCAGTTTAAGGCAATAGCCAAACAACTTGAGATCTCATCTTCCGGTATGTTGCAATTGGACGTTCCAACTCGATGGAACTCTACATACATGATGTTGGATGTAGCACAGAAGTACCAAACAACGTTCGAGTGGATGGAGGTCGAGGATGGGGGCATGAGGTATGATTTGCTTGAGCCAGTTGGGGGGGGGGGGGGGGGAGAAGGGGGCTTGGTGCGTTGGACACAGTTGATTGGACCAGTGTCATGTATTTTGTTCAATTTTTAAAGTTATTTTATGACATAACTTTGCAGATATCTAGGACAAAATATCATACTACAAACATGTACTTCAAGGAGTTTTGAGGGTTTTATGACCACTTGCAATTGAGTTGTGCTGACAGTGTGGGTTTATTGACTACAATGGCTATGAGGATGAAATATAACTATAATAAATATTGGATAAATGTTAAGAAGATAAATAGATTGTTATTTGTGACTGCAATCATTGACCTCTGATATAAGTTGGCGATTGCAGAAGATTGGATTAGGGACGTCCTCGATGATGAGGATGCTGATCAGTTTATTAGATTGCTTAAATGTGATATTGATGATTTATATAGCTATTACAACAACAGTGGTCATTCTTCAACCAAAGGTGATAGCTCCTCACACCCGACTGGCTCGATATCTTCCTGGGATGACACACATGCACAAAGTTCAAATTTATTGTGGCTATGACGGTATCATCAAAATTGTGCATCGAGGAATATTATGTAATGTAAGTCTAAGCTTGAGCGTTACTTTATGGAAGATGTTGAGGTACCTAGTGAAACATTTCAGATATTAACTTAGTGGAAGGTGAATTCTGATAAGTTTCCAGTCATTTTCGAATAGCCAATGATGTATTAGCCATTTCTATCATTAAGGTTGCATCTAAGTTGGCGTTTAACACCGAAGGTTGTGTCTTGGATCTTATCGAAGTTCATTGTCTCTAACCACCGTCGAGGCTTTCGTTTGCACACAAAACTGGTTAAGTTCAACGCCCATTAGAGTAGATACCGTTAATGCCGAAAGCTATAAGCTTGAATCAGGTAACTTTATAATTTTAAATGATTATTTACGTAATTTTAATGTTGTCATTATTTATCTATGTACCTCAGACTAATTGTGGATGACTGAGACAAAAGCACCATTGAATGGAGAACCCCAGACCCTTTTATTGGTGAGAAATTTAATACCATCATGCAAAACTCGTTAGAGATAGAGGTGAAGGTGAGTTCATTATGTAAATGTGTTCTGTTTATGTCATGTATCACTTGGCTGATGGTTTAGAAGTCTATAGTTAAATGACTAAAGAAAAGATAGTATACCTGATCAGTAAAACTTCATGCAAGAAATCAGTGATCACTATCGAGTCATCAACTCAAATGTATGGACTGTTAGGACTGATGTGGGACTGGGCTATTTAAATCAAATCCAGATTATTATTTATATTTTGGTGCTGTAAATTTAACTTTTTTGCGAATTTATAGTTGAAAATTTAAATTTATCGTTTGCACTTTGCACGCATTAAATCACCCATTTTTGTATTGTACGTGATTTAGTCATTACGCACAGTATTTTAGAATTTTTAATTAATTTTTACATTATTTTATCTTTTTTTAAGATTTTTAAATAGGGATTAATTTCAGATTGGGTCTTCGATATTGGCCTGTGGGCCCAGGCCCAATCTAAGTATGGCAAAGCCCACTCCATCTCCGATCAGAGCTTTGAGCTCTGATTCTAAAATCCGAGTTCTGACTCTGAGCTTTGAACTCTGATTGGAGTCGAACTTCAACTCCAGTTGGAGTTGGAGGAACACTTGGCAGCAAAAACAAAAGCTTTACAAGAGAAAATCGTGGCGTGATACCACTAGGAATGCTGTGGTTTTGGCTTGAGAAGAAAAGCCCTAGACTGCATCTTTCTATTTGAAACCTATTGTGCTTCACAAGGGTAAAAGTTCATGACCATGAGTTTTTTTTTTTTCCCCTAATGTTTGGTTGGTTTTTGGAATTGGTATGATCTGTGGTGGTTGATTTTTGGTAGATTTTTTGGAATTAGTTAATTTCTATTTCTAATGATTGGTTGATTTTGGTCTGTATGCTCTGGTTTTGTGTTACGTGATATTGGGACAAACTCTGGTTTATTTTTAATGAAAAACCTATGATGCATGTGAAAAGAGAGACAAAATATTTATGCTATTTGTATGCTCTGTGGTCTACTATAAGTAGTACTATAGAGATGCATAGTAGAAAACAAATAAAGGGAGCATTTACAATCCTAATCATATATTAAGGAAACAAGTAAAGACCCTAGAAGCATATGCAAGTTGCCAATGTATTTATAAAGCATATTCTTGTGTATACAACATTAAAAGCACTTATTAGGCAAAATTGAGCAAAGCAAGGCCCCTTAAATTCAGCTACATCTTGCCATTTATCCTTACTTATCAATAACTCATTACTTGAGAGAGAGAGAGAGAAGAGGAGAAGAAGAAGAAGAAGAAGAAGAAGAAGATTTTTATAAGACAACTACCTATAGCCATATAGACAACTATATGAGCCAAATTTACATTTAACTCATAAATCAAACGTCTTTTGGGATAAACTCACTTCATTAGCCTTCACATTGTACCTGTAGCTCCTAAACTGTTTCTCTTGTCTTTACCTTAACTCATGCTGTTATTTACTTCTTTATAGGTCAGTCATTAAATATAATCCCATAATTATCCACATAATGGCCATATAATTTCTTAGTCCCCAAACTTTTGATATAATAAAGCATGGATACTTTATAGCTCTCTCATAAACTTTCATTCATATTCATTAAATTTATGTGATCATGCAACACTCTCCAACAACATTGCGTGTTAGTAAGAAGTGTTAGTATTGCCTTGAATGACTTTATGTTAGTGCTTATATATTAGTGCTTATATTGAAAATTGTCCTCTTTCCTCATTCCTGTACCTATTTACATATTATATAATAGTGCTTATATTGGAAATAGTTGCTCCAATTGCTATAATCTATTTTTGCATAATCTACTCCTCATTGCTCACTCTCTAGCTGGACAATTTTATTACGATTACTATATGCTCATGGCTAGAGGTTGGATAGTTTTATACATAGCTGTCCAGTTGATATTCAAGTTGTCTGACTCCTTAAAAATTACAATTTCTTAAAGGATGAACACACCATTCGATGAGGACCCATTCTTCACTACTTTCTTACAAAGTGGAGGAGAAGGTTGTAATAGCACCCCCAACGCACACATAACATTTAATGTTGTGGTCCAAGCAACCTCCCTTGACGATGAAAAGAGGCTACCGTAAAAAAAAACTCAAAGACATGCATCTTTCATTGTAGAGGAGGACAACCTTCTTGCAGTCTCTGCTTGGCTTAACATTATCATTGATGCCATACAGGGTACTAATAAAAACTCAAATGTGGAACAAAATTTTAAATTTTTATCACGAATACAAAAATCCAAACAATGTGAACCATTCTGTAGGGTCATTGATCAATTACAAGTCTATGATCTAGAAATACACAAATAGATTTTGTGCATTTGTAGCACATGTAGAATCATTGCACTCGAGTGGTGCGATAGAGCAAGCCAAGGTATGTACCATTTTTCTTTAATTATTTAATTATGTAGCTCATATTTATGAACTAACAATATTTTTTTGTCTTTTCAAATTGAAAAGACAAAACTTATTTACAAAGAGATGGAGAAGATGAACTTCACAATAGAGCACTGTTGGTGTCTTTTGAGACACCAACCCAAATGACAGCAACACATGATGACATTGAATACGAGGAGAAGGCCACATGATATACATCCAGCCAATGAGCAGTCAAGTCAAGTTGCCAACGATGCTGTGGAGGAGAACGTGGAGGTTCTTGGTGAGACGCCTCCAGGGAAAAAAGTTGAGAAAGAGAACTTAAGGAAGTTGAAGTCCTGAAAATCTACTGATGTTGAGTTCAACATGAAGTTAGCTCAAATGAGGGAGGATAGACGACTGTGCATGATAGAGAGGAGAGCAACGGTGATGAAAGCAGATCGCGATAGATGTGCATAACTAGAACTTGAGAAGAAAAAGTTCGAGGCGGAGATGATGAGATTGGATCTTTTTGGCATGAATGCCATGCATCAAGACTACTTCTTTAATATTCAGAGGGAAATTTATGAGGCATCGACAAATAGTTTCGAAGGTATATCCGAGAAATCTCCATCCACACCTCATGGAAGTGTGTAATTATTGGGCAGATTTGAAGTTAATTTGATTTTAGTGCTTGCTCAGCCACATGTTATGGAGATCTGATTTATTTTTTTTTTTAGAAATGGCTGATATTCTTTTGGAATTGTGATCTGATTTCAATAATAGCATGCTAGAAATGGACAGATATTTTTTTGTGGGCTGGTTGTAAACTATTGGAATTGTGGGTAACATTGCTAGTAGAATCATTGCAAGCTGTTTGTTAAATTTGGAAATTCTTTTGTGGACTGGTGCGTTGGATTTAATTTCCAAGATGTTTTGTATTAGGATTGCGGGGTTGTTGGTGTAAGGTTTGGATTTATTTTTCAAACTAGAACTTGCGTTTGATTTTGTGTATGGTCAACTTGCATGTACCAGGAAATACTAAGTTTAGATTTTTCCAGATTAAGTTATGATTTTGTACTGGTTTTGTGCATGGCTATACTTGTGTCTGATTTTTCGTCTTGGCTATATTAAGTTCTAATTTGTGTAGTTGGCTATATTAAGTCATGATTTTGTGCATGGCTATAATAAGTTCTGTTTTTGTGCATGGCTCCTGGTTTTGTTTTGCTGGATGTCAAATGCCCAGTGTTTTTGTGCATGGCTCCTGTTCTCATCAACACAATGTTTGTTTGTTGTGTCTTTTAAGGTTCTTGCACATGTTTGGATCCTTGTTTTCTCCCTTTCATTAGCGTGTAGTTGTTTTGGGTAGGTTCTAAGCACTGGGTAACTTAGGATTAATGGGCTGAAGTGGTGGTGGCAGAGAGTTTCCCATATCTGGTCTGCCATGACAACATTGTTGGGTATTTTTTTTTTTACTACATTTCTGTCCTTATTTTTCAGATTCCTCTTTATTAAGGTCACAGCTGAGCTGCCACAACAAATGCCCAAATAAAATATTCTAGAAGGTACTGGACGTGCTACTGGACGTGCCTCTCCACAACCGAATAGTGTGGTCCCTGTTAGTTACTAAACTCAAATGAAATTTGCCTCAAATGTATTGACAAATGAACTATTGGTTACATGTATAGAGTTGTATAAATATGGCCTCTGGCCTTTTGAAACAGTATTTAGAAAAACAATATATTCAGAAATTCTAAGCCTTCTGTGGCATTCTCTCGAGCATTTACTATGCTTTCTCGTGTTCTATTATGGTGTCTAGAGCCTCTTAGGACAAACGTCCATCTTTTTCATCTCTTTTACAAAATGACCACCAAAACAACCACCAATCCAACTCCCTCCATCGTTTCCTCTGCTTCTCATTTCATAACCATCAAATTATCAAATCAAAATTACCTTCTTTGGCGTGCGTAGGTTGTCGCCTTCCTCAAAGCTCATCAGCTTTATGGCCACATTGATGGCTCTGTTCCCCCTCCACCACCTATTGTTAATGATGCTCTCAATCCAAATCATGCTCGTTGGCTCCTCCACGATCAGCTTATAGTTTCGGCCCTTTATTCTTCTCTTACAGACTCGATTCTCTCCCACGTACTGGAGTGCCCTTCCTCGCGTCATATTTGGACTACCCTTCGCGATCTATATGCTACCCAGTCCAATGCCCATGTTTTCCAAACTCAATTTTAACTAGCCACTCTTAAGCAGGGCTCCGAATCCTTGATTGACTATTATAATCAAGCTACCTCTATGGTGGCCTCCCTTGGAGCCGCAGGTCATCCTCTCCCCCCTTCTCAGTTTGCCTTATATCTTCTTGCAGGACTTGGCTCAGATTATGAATCCGTAGTCTCTGCTATAACCACTCGGCCAGATCCTCTTTCGCCACAACAAATCTACAACTATATTTTGAATCATGAAGCCCGTCTAACTCATCAACATAATACTCTGCTCTCTGGTTTTTCTATTGCTGCTCATACCACAACAACTTGTCCACCCTTCTCATTCAACAGAGGTCGCAACTTAGTCTCGAATAGAGGTGGGCGACGTGGTGGAGGAAGGGGTGGCCAATACCCAAACTGCTCTAGGATGATTTGTCAATCCTGCCATAAGCAGGGACATACTGCTGCAACATGCTATCATCGTTATGAAGAATATCAACCATCCCCACCTACTTCCTCCAATTATACAACCAACCTCACCACCACTCTCCCCAACCAAGCACCTGCTACAAATTCTTGGTTCCCAGATACAGCTGCCACAAACCACTTCACCTCAGACTTTGCAAATCTCTCTCTGGAATCTACTCCATATAGTGGCCCAGACAGTGTCAGCATCGGTGATGGCTCATCACTTCCAATTCACAACACTGGTTCTAGTCAATTCTCTACTCCTACTAGCAATTATTTGCTCAATAAAATTCTTCATGTCCCTTCTATTATGAGAAATCTGCTTTCGGTTCGTCAATTTTGTACTGACAATCCTGTTTTCTTTGAATTCCATGCTCATTTTTTTGTTGTGAAAGATTCTCGCACTCGGGTGGAACTTCTTCAGGCCAACATGGATAATGGACTCTATGTTCTATCGATGTCGTCACCTCAATTGGAAGTTTTTGCTGCTTCTATGGCCTACTTGGGTGAACGCACTACCTCCTCCATTTGGCATGCACGTCTCGGACATCCTAACTACAAGACTACCCAGTTTACATTAAGACAATTTAATCTTCCTTTTACTCCCAGTCCCCTCATCTCCCCGTGTTCCTCATGTATTCAGGCAAAGTGTCATAATCTTCCCCACCCCCCATCACCATTCGTCTCTACCAAACCTTTTCAATTATTGTTCTTAGATTTGTGGGGGCCTGCGCCTGTGCTTTCCTCCTCAGGGTGTCGCTTTATTTTTCAATAGTTGATGATTTTACCAAATATATTTGGATGTTCCCTCTTCAAACCAAATCAAATGCTTCCTCTGTTTTTCTTGCATTTCATAAATTTGTTACCAATTCCTTCTCCACTAATATCTGCGCTGTTCAATCAGATTAGAAGGGTGAATTTCGTCCCCTGAAATATGCTCTTCATTCTCTTGGCATTTCTCATAGGGTCATATGTCCCTACTCCCATGCCCAAAATGGCACAGTTGAGAGACGTCACTGTCATATTGTTAAGACGAGATTATCTCTCATGGCTCATGCTTCCATTCCACAAAAATATTGGGTTGAAGCTTTTCAAGCAGCAGTTTATTTGATTAATCGCATGCCAACACCCATCCTTAAAAACTCCTCTCCATTTAAAAAATTATTTGGAAAAACTCCTGATTACAATTTTTTAAAAGTTTTTGGAATAGCATGCTGGCCCAACTTAAGGCCCTTTAATAAGCATAAAATGGATCTCCGTTCTCAACGTTGTGTTTTCATGGGCTATAGCCCAGATCATAAAGGGTATATTTGTCTTCATTTGCCTTCAGGCAAGACATATATATCTCGTGATGTTGTTTTCTCTGAAACCGACTTTCCCTTTGCGACACAAAGTTCAAATTTGGCCCCTTCCACCTCAATATTGCCCAGTCCGCATATACATTCCCCTTCTTTCCATTTACCATATCCTAATCTTTTGGACTCTACCCTACCCACAAACCCAGACCCTGTTCAACATGTTGGCCTAACCCTTCCCTCTTCTTCTCACCCGTCCAGCCCATCCTCTCCAGAATCTCGACCTGTCCTCATATCCTCTTCCTCACCATCTTCTGACCAAATATTCAGCACATCACTCTCAACTCAGACACGTCCCTCTCCTTCTTCCTTGATACCTAACCCTAATCCCCTTATCACTCCCATGCCGCCTCCCTCTCCCACGCAGCCTCTCTCTCCCACGTAGCCATCGCTGTCCATCTCTCATCATGCCCCTCAATTTTCGGTGCCCTTTGCGTCTTCCTCTCCTGGTCCAACCTCATCTTTCCACCCTATGGTCACTCGCTTGAAAGCCTGCATTCATTGTCCTATCATCCGAACAGATGGCACTGTTCCTTGGCCACACAAAAAGCCGTCAGCCTCTCTCACCTTGGTCTCATCTTCATCCATTCCAGAAGAACCTTCCTCATTCATCGAAGCCTCAAAATACCCGGAATAGCGAGCTGCAATGACTGCCGAATTTCATGCCCTTCTAGCCAATAATACATGGGTCTTAGTTCCTTCCTCTGCCTCTACAAATGTTCTTGGGTCTAAATGGGTCCTTAAGACCAAACGGAGGGTTGATGGCACCTTAGAACGAAGAAAGGCTCGTTTGGTTGCCAAAGGCTTTCATTAGCAACCTGGGATCGATTACTCGAAGACCTTCAGTCCCATAGTAAAGCCTGTTACGATTCGATTGCTCCTTTCTTTGGCCGTGACTTCCAACTGGGTGCTGCATCAACTGGACATAACGCATTTTTGCACGGTGACCTCGAAGAAGATGTTTACATGCAACAACCATCCAGGTTCGTGAATCCAGATCTTCCCACTCATACATGTAAGTTAACTAAATCCATCTATGGGTTGAAACAGGCTCCTAGGGCTTGGTTCTCCAAACTTGCTGATCGTTTGTTTTCTCTTGGTTTTCACTATTCGAAATCTGATTCCTCATTGTTTATACGGTGTACTGCCTCTGTTTCTATGTATATCTTAGTTTACGTAGACGATATTGTAGTAACCTGTTCGCATGATCATTTGGTCACTGAATTCATTTATGAACTCGGCACTACATTTCCTGTCAAAGACCTTGGTCCATTGCACTATTTTTTAGGCATTGAGGTCACTCGTAAGTCATCTGGCTTATATCTTACCCAGTCTAAGTATATTGCTGATCTGCTTGTCCGAACCAATATGCATCAAGCTAAGCATGTGTCCACCCCTATGTGTCCAACGACCAAGCTCAATGCACTGGATGGATCCTCCATTAAGGATCCTCATCTTTATCGCAGTGTGGTAGGTAGTCTTCAATATCTTTCCTTTACTAGACCAAATATTTCCTTTGCTGTCAATCGGGTCTGTCAATATATGCATTATCCACGGCTGCCTCACTGGCAAGCTGTCAAACGCATTTTGCGCTATCTTGGTCATACTCAACATTATGGTCTTCATTTCAGTCCCAAGTCTTCTTTTCACTTAAATGCTTTCTCCGATGCTGACTGGGCTGATTGCCCTGATGACCGTAGATCCACAAGAGGTTTTTGCATTTTCTTTGGTACCCACCTTATTTCTTGGAGCTCTAAGAAATAGCCAACCATTGCTTGCTCGTCAACAGAGGCAGAATACAAAGCTATTGCTAATACAACATCTGAAATCATTTGGCTACAATCTCTTTTAAAAGAGCTTGGTGTCAACCTTAAGGCTGATCCCACACTCTGGTGTGATAATTTGGGTGCTACATATCTCTCTCATAATCCTGTCATGCATGCTAGAACTAAACATATTGAGCTTGATTATCACTTTGTTAGAGAACGTGTAACCAACAAGTCTCTTCAAGTCTCCTTTCTTCTAAAGATCAAATTGCAGATGTGTTCACCAAGCCACTCTCCTCCTCTCGGTTTGCCCAACTTCGATCCAGTCTCACAATTGCTACATTGATGCTTGGATCGCGGGGGAGTATTAAGGCCACAGCTGAGTTGCCACAACAAATGCCCAAAGAAAATATTCTAGAAGGCACTGGACGTGCCTCTCCACAACCGAATAGTGTGGTCCCTGTTAGTTACTAAACTCAAATGAAATTTGCCTCAAATGTATTGACAAATGAACTATTGGTTACGTGTATAGAGTTGTATAAATATGGCCTCTGGCCTTTTGAAACAGTATGTAGAAAAACAATATATTAAAAAATTCTAAGCCTTCTGTGGCATTCTCTCGAGCACTTACTGTGCTTTCTCATGTTCTATTACTCTTCTTCTATATTGTACTTTGCAAATTTTATGTTTTTTGTAGATGAAAAATAATAGGTTGAAGAAAAATAATTTAAGTAAAAATTAAATTATTAATTAACATATAGTAAGTGTAGCTGCAAAATATAAAAAAAAAATTAAAAATATTATTATTAAAAAAATAATATTATATTATTATTTTGACTAATCTAATGTGGGACGTTATATCTTGAATAATTTTAGTTTTATGTAAAACATGTACTTTTGGCTAAATTTTGGAGATGTCTTTAGCTAGACCAATGTTAATTCTTAAAGGAAATACTTTAGCCACAAAGAGATTACACAAAAGTAAATCTACAAATTGACTTAGCTTGATGCAGTACGTCAAATTATAAATTTACTTTTATTATGAAATAGATCTAACAGATTATGTAAATTTATATCAATTTATAAATTTATTTTTATATAATTCTTTTATATCTGAAACAGTTCTCAATCTTAAAACATCCCCTCTTTTTATACAAACAGAAAGTTAAAAATCTTACAGGCACTGAGCATAACTGGAAAAGATGAGTACCCAGAAGCCACTTCTTAATTTGCTTTAATTTCTTTTACTTTCTACCAAGTGGCACAGATTCTATTCCTGCTACCCATGCTAATCCTGTCTTTTAACGCTAAAATCAAACATTTGATGCTCCCACAACCCTTGGCATAATTTCCGAATCTTCTCATTTTTAACGTACGATTTCTATAAATTTACTTTTTGATTTCTAGATGACTAGACCCATTTGCAGGAGCTAATGAAGGTGATGAAACTGTAGCTGGCCAAAACTGTGCATGTTTCACCATTGAGACGCTTGCCAGGACGCCCAACGGGGTCACATCTCCCATGATTGTCACCTTTTTAGCTTTGAAGTCTATGTTGAAGGACGTCACTCCTGCTCACATATATAATAAATGTTAAGAGTTCTGTAAAGTTCCTATATTGTATATATGTTGCTCTAAATTATAGTAAATTGCTGCGAATTCTCCCCCACTCGAGAGCTGGAGATGTGATAGAGAAAGGATAACAGTATAGTAATAATTTTCAAATTGATGTTTTTATTTTTATAAAGAAATTGAATAAATTTATAAACTAACATGATTCGATATAATAAATAAATCAGATTATAAAATTATTTTTAATATAAAATAAATATAACAAATTACTTAAAATTATATCAATAGATAAATTTATTTTATATAATTTTTTTTGAAGTTATCATTTCTAAATAAATAAATAAAGAAGTAAGTAACGGACACAAAATCATAGGCATACCTTCCATTCTAGATAGATGTTTCCTCAATTTTCCTTCACAGCCTTTGCAGTGCAGTGACACCCTCAGGACCACAACCTGCGAGCGATTTCATTAATGTCACCAACAACACTAAAAGCTATATTATCATCCCAATCATCACCACTTATACATAAAACATAACAGGTTCCACATAAAACTGGCTTGTATTTTCCAGTACCATGTCAACTTGGTTTCAAGAATTTGACAAATAGTCCAGTACTTGAGCATTTTCATCATCTGAAGTACTTTAAGAACTAAAAACATGTATAAAATAAAAACCTACATCGTTGGTTGTGTTGATTCTGGTTTAACTTGGAATGCATTAAAGAAACAACCTCACAAGCAAAAGTTCATAGTTTTTCTTCTTTTCCCTTTATCTTTCTACCTTATTAATCTGGTTTCTTGTGAAATACATCTAAGGAAAAAAAAAGAGTTTCAAGAATATTGCTGATCATACTAAAAGGCTAGCCTTTCCAAATGAAAGAGAGACTGCAAACGAACCTGGTCAGAGGAAGGTGATTTTGGGGAAGACGACGAAGAGGGTTTTGAAGCAGCAGATTCATCTTCTTTTGTAGATTGAGTGATCTTCTTCTTGTTTTTTTCGTCATCAACCGGAGCCAAAGCCAAAACCGGGTCGTAATCCGACAACCCATCGAAGTAAGCAGTGTCGCTCAATAAATATCTAGACGAAGCAGGAGTAGTGATTAAGTCATCCTGTTTAGCCCAAATCTTCCTTATAATTTCAGTTGCCTGAGAAGAATTCTTGTTGATGATTTGATCCTCAGCTGGTGTAGCCACACTCTTCTTCTTTTGATCAGTACAAATTGTCTTAGTGGTAGAGCTTTTCTTGTGGTGGCTGTTGGGCTTTGAAGAAGAAGAAGAGCCTTTCTTGGACTTCCGGTAAGGTTTGGGATTGATGGGAGGGTGAGAAGAGCAAGGAGCAGTGGAGAGAGGTTTGGGGCTTGATCTTCTTGAATCTCTAATGATGGGGTTGTGGCGGTCGATGGCTCGGCCGCCGAGTTGAATGGTGGAGGAAGAGGAGCTGCAGGAGGCTTGTTCCATGCTCAGACATATGTCTGTTGAGGCTTGGGATGCGCAGAAGATGTCTATGCCTTTCATCTTTATCTCTGGATAACGATAATCGTGTAGAGGTAGCAGAACTAGTGGTTTACAGAATCTGCATATATGATTTGAGAAGAGAAACTCTGTCCAAAGTAGATGGCTCTATTCATCCAAAAACAAGTTGGTTCTGCTTTTAAGCTTGAACTCTAGAGAGGGGAGAGAGACATACGGACAGCTCTAAAAAAGTTTACAATATATATGAGCATTTTATAATTTCCGAAAAAATTTATATTAGTAAGTCATTATTCATATAGTTGACATGATAAGATTTAAGTAAATGATTACTTTTTTAATTTGACATACCATGTCAAATTAATCGGTTTTGAGCTTTCTCTTTGTAATTGACTTTATAAATCCAACACTTTTAATGAATGTTCTTGTGAGGGGGCCCTTCTGAGAGAGGGATCCAGATGCAAAGAGATCAAGTCACAGAGACTCTAGACCCCTCAGGCGGAAACCCAAAGCAGGCCAAAAGCCTAGATCAAGAAATCACGTACTGAGCCCACGGCCACGGTCCCATCCGGAAAGGCTTTGGCACCGAGCTCGGCCATGCCAAGAAGCCCACCATAAGGCAGTGATTGCCTGGGGACTCGGTGAATTGCTGAGCCCTGCCATAAGGTACATTGCAGACTATCACCGCTGGACATAGGCGGTTGGGCGTGTTCGATCGTGGGCACGCCAGGCTCGAAACACGTCGCATTCAATACGTGTCATGGAACTCAACACGCAATGACTTGCTGTTAGAGGTACCGTAAGACGACTATGCCATGACCTAACACTCTGCCACAGCAGGAGGGTGGCAGTAGGTCTGACTCGAGCACGACTTGACACGCCACGATCTCTCTCGATAGTTTGAGTAGCAACCTGACACACTGTCACGACAGTAGGGTGGTAGTAGGTTTCACCCAAGCATGACCTGATACCACATGATTTCCCTCAGCAGTTGGGTCCAAATTAGGTATAAATAACAGTCATCCCTCCAACGTGGAGGCTCTCTAAACTCTTTACTATTTTTTCAGTTCTCTTAGCTTTCTTCATCACCCGAGTATTTTTTACTGACTTTGGTATCGGAGGAACCTCGGATGTCACTAAAGTCCATTCTTCCTCTTGGCTGTAGGTTCTGTGAGCTTGGCTATCGTGGAAGTGCTCGGACTTTGAAACATGACATCAACAATTCTACTGCAGTTGAGAGCCATTATATATATATATATATATATATATATATATATTGCCTTATGGCATAAATGCAGTATAATGCTTGGATTCTTTGGTCAAATCTGGTGTTGGGCTTGATTAATTAATAGAAAAGTATGTTGGTGTTCCATATTCTTAAGACATGTATTGATGAATCTCTTTTCAAGCGTGCAATTTTCACTCTGAGGTTTGGTTACAGCTGGGCACAGGTAGAGCAGATGTGCAAAACTAAGGCAAATTAATGCATATTTTGATCTATATATTAGCATTTATATATATGGTACAGCAGCCTTGGTTTGAATGTGCTTGGGCTTCCCGTAACATCTCCATGTGGTGATTTTGCCTGCTTACAAAATTTATAATAATAAAGTTCAAAGCCTCTAACTTTTTTTTTTTTTTTTAAATCTAATTGTAAACGATTCTGCATATTAATACGTGTACATATTCAATATAATTAATCAAAAAGTAAATTTTATTAAAAACAATACTAATTTAAATTTAGAATATGAATATAATAAGATTAATATGCAGATTAGTATACAAACTTGTTTGTATACAGTAAATTTTTTTTTTTTTTTTCCTGAAGTTTTCTAGTTTTAAAACATGAAAAATATTTATATACAACTGAATACTGTCAGTTACCGTACGTATGCCCTGTTGACCAGTTGGGCATGCCCTACAAATTAGTATTTAATTCTCAAAAACTCACACAAAATTTTATGTTTGAACAAAGACAGAAGTGTCAGATGAGACACAGCAACGGCTATTCAACCAGTAAACTTCTTCTTCTTTTGTTACAGTGGTATATGCTTATTAAATACTGAGCAATAATGTTGTTTTTTTTGCATAAACAATTTACGTTCTATCTTTTATTGGATGACAAAATAAATCAAAATCATGAGAGACCAAAAAGCATGTATACTTATATATATATATATGTATGTATGTATGTATATATTCTTTCCTTCCTTTTATTTTTCCTACACATGCGATCATTAATATGGCTTATCAATGGTAGTTACGTGATTTCGAGTTTTTCTTTTGAAGTTATTTGCATTTTGGATCGGCTTATGAACTTATTGGATTATGCATTTTCATATACATCTATATATTTTAATAATATGATCTTAAATTAGACTGTATTAGATTATGCATATCTAAAAATTTATATAACTATAAATAATATTTCTACAAATTTAAAGATTTACTCTTCACTCACAAAATCTTATTTTATTATTTTTTTCTCTCCTCCTCCTCTCTCTCGACACTAACAAAAATAAACCATCTTTCGAAACATTTCTTTCTCCTTACTCTCTCTCTCTTGGCACTAGAGGAAATAAATCTGAAAGAAAAAAATAATTTTAGGAAAAAAATGAATAATAATAAGATGATAATATCTTATTATTATTTGGCTCAAAGATGTATAATATGTGAGAGTTTTTTTTAATATTCAAAATCAATCTCTAAAAGATACGATTTTATATATGCATATAGAGAAACTAATGCTATTGCTCTTATAAGTTAGGTTCTAGAGTATTAGATCAAGGATGTAATTTGCACCTTGCTTTAAGATTTTCTAAGAAAAATAGTAACTCTAGAAGTGCTTGAGATTGATATCACGGTATTAATTCATCATAAGTGAGTGCTTTTAAATAAAATATGGGATATCATCCACTCTTTTAGAGAGAACAATCATGGTGCAGCATAATTTGGATTCTAGTGGAACAAATGCTGCCACTGCCAATTGATAAATCAACTCGAATATATCTTCATGATGAGGATAGATGAGACGCAAAGCCACTTTCTTTCTCTACCCATCCATTCAACTTTATAGAATCAGATGCTTCTATTGCTTTCTTGCTGCTCTTCTTTTCACTTTCTTCGTTTGCATTTATCACACACCTAGCCCCCTCTACCACCAATCAAAGAATGCCAACCTCGAACGATTCCATATTTTTCCCTGTTCATTCATTTACCACAATCACTCTCACAACCCATCTTACTTGTCAATATATACATTAAAAAGAGTGGAGCTTTTGATAGTGGAAGAATATTGGGGTCCCTGAGCTGTACATGTTCGTCCACAAATTTGCTTCCTTTTCCCATTTCCATATTCTTCTTCTACTGATCCCTATCTTTGCTCCTTTTGTTTGTCATTGTCCCAATTGTGTTTATTGGTTTCTAATCAATCTCCCAAAATATCTCTTTAACTGATCTTTGGTAAGCATGCAGCTTGTCATTTTAGATTCCGTTGTATTTATCTTTTGAGAAATAATAGTTGAAGTCGTAAGTGCGCAAGCACCGTGTAATTACTTTAAAAAATAAAATAAATACGTGATCCACATAAAAAAATAATAATTTTCTAATAGTAGACCATATTATTTTTCAAAACGACTACACAATGCTTGCACATTTCACGACTGCATGTTGCATTACTGATCTTAGATCTTATAAATCAATTTCTACAGATGAACGCGTGACCTTCAGCGAGTGGAAATCTTAGATATGAGTTATAGAAAAAAGTTGCCAAGATAGATGGACCTAGCTAGATTTTTACTCTTTTCAAATAAGTGTCCCAAGATTTGATTGTTGATATTTATTATTGTGTCTATATAAGACTTTCGAACAACATTAAATAGTGAATACAATTTGTAGAGATCTTACTTCCTATATAACCTATCTCTGTCGGCCTTATAATCCGGACAAAAATATTAGGAGATTATAATAATGTAAGAGGAAGGTCTCCCAAGAGAAAGTATCTTGCTCCATGTATACTAATAAAAAAAGTTGAAAAGCAATTAAATAAAGAAACAAACAATAATATTTCTTTGATTTGGGTAGGGAAAAGCATTGGAGAATCAAGGTTCCGTATTCCAAGCAAGGTGCAAGAGAGTGATGATCTAGCATGTACATGAATATAGAACGTCAACCCTAAGGCTAAAGGTAATACTTTTGTATTGCCTTAGTGCTTACGTATCTTGGAATGCAGACTTTACATTATCACTCTGGATGGTAGACGAGTGGAAGAATGGAAGGTGGGAGAGGAAACGAGTGCAGAGAAAAACTCCCCACCCCATTGTTTGGTTGAAAGTTGGTAACAAGAGGGAAAGGGATGAGGGCTCCATCTAAAGCCCATCTACCACCTTTCACTTCCGCATAAAATGAATCCATTAAAATGATGTGCTTGCTCCTAACAATCGACATTCTTTCTTTACCTTTCTTTTTTCTTTCTAATAGCTTTTCCATCATTTCTACAAAAGAAAAATGACATTCCTCATTATTTTAACTATTATCTTTCCATCATCATCTAATCATTTAATTCGATATAAAAAAGAGATAAAAAGAGTTCGGATGATAAAAAGCTTTATTCTTTAATGTCTTGTAGAGGCTCATGTCTAAACCCAAGAGCATCCCAGCAAAAAGGTTGTGCTCAACTGGGTACCATTGTAATTCTATGTTAGTGACTGCCATTTTGTACATTGGCATAGCCATAAACCCCACGAAGGCTCTCTCTCTGCTATTTTATTCACTACTCAAAGGTAAGGCTGTGCATAAAGGGCTTTGGGTCCGATCCGTTCGACTAACCAATCCGCCCAACCCGAACAAAAATGGGTTCATCGGGTCAACATATAATAGGTGGTTGTGTTTAGTCGAAACCAACGAAACCGGTTCTCTTCTCCCCCACTACCTGTAGAAACCCGAGCTAGTGGCATTCTCCGTTGCTGTTCACCGTAGACATTCTAGGCAAACCAGAGGTGCCATTCGGAGAAATTTCTCTTGCATCACCAAATCGTTCATGGCCAGTAGCAAACAGTGTTGCTTTTGACGGATTCGGACCTGAGAAGTCTTAGTTTCAGCTTGGAGGTTTCTAGGGACGAGAATTCCAAAAGGATTGGTTAGGTATTACTAAAAAAGAGTGGAAAAAAATATAAGATATTAACATTGCACTATTTCAATGGAAATTTTCACACTTTCTCATTGATGTAAAAATAGAGTTATATACACGGCTTTACAATTCTATTTTAAGAAATACACAACGGTTAAGGATACAAATATTCACTGCAATATTTCAAGGATGACAATATTGTTTACAACGTGATTTCAAACTAGGACTCTTCTGTATTGACTTGTCCATGATTTGTGCAATCTTCCTTGATACGCCCCTGCAAGATTGAGCTTCCATCAGCAAGACCAATCTTGTGATGTAGAAGCTGTTCTGTGCGTTGTTTTGATAGAGCCTTTGTCAATAAGTCAGCAAGTTGATATTGTATATGAACATGTTGAACTCGGAGTGTTCCACATTGAACTAAGTCACGCACAAAATGAAGATCAATTTGAATATGTTTGATACATGAATGCTGAATAGGATTGAAACTGAGATGGGTTGCTCTAAGATTGTCACATAGGAGTAGAGGTGATGCTTTAAGTGGAAAACCAAGTTCAGTAAAAAGGCCAAGAAGCCACATGGTCTCGAAGGCTGCATTTGAAAGGGCTCGGTATTCAGCTTCTGTCGTGGATCATGCAACTGCTTTTTGTTTCTTGAAACTCCATGAGATAGGATTAGATCCTAGGAAGGTAATATAAGCTGAAGTGGATGTCCGATCATCAATATTTTCAGCCCAATCCGCGTCTGAATAGGTTGTTAAGAAAGGGGCTCCAGCTTTATTAAGTTGTATACCATGAAAAATTGTTTGCTTTAAATAACGTAGGAGCCTTTTGGTTGCTGTCTAGTGGGTGCTAGTTGACTTGTGCATGAACTGAGAAAGTTTGTTGACAACAAACGAAATATCTGGGCGTGTCAAAGATAGATACTGAAGACTTCCAATGACCTGACGGAATTCTGAATTGTCCACAGGAGATGTTTCATCAACAAGTTGAAGAGGAATACTAGTGGAAAAAGGAGTGGAGACATCATTTGCACCAATCATATTGGTGGTTGTTAACAGGTCACGAACATACTTATGTTGCGATAAAAAAAGACTCTGTCGAGTAGGTATAACTTCCACTCCTAGGAAAAAATGAAGAAGACCCATATCTTTAAGAGAGAACTTGTCACCGAGTTGCTTAATGGTGGAGTCCACAAAATTAGAGCTATTTCCTGGAATCACAAAATCATCAACATAGACCAAGAAATAACAAGTAATGAAGCCTTTTCTATAGATGAACATAGAGGTTTGCTTTGGAGTTTTGGAAACCAAGCTCAAGAAGTGAATTTTTCAAAGCCGTGTACCAAGCCCTAGAAGCTTGTTTAAGCCCATAGATGGACTTTCTTAATCTGCACACATAATTAGCCTTGGACATATCCTTAAAACCAGGGGGTTGCACCATATAGATAGTTTCAATTAAGCCTCCATGTAGAAACGCATTATTAACATCCAATTGCCTCAACTCCCACCCATTCATAACAACAATGGTCAAAACAGAGTCGCGGGTTTAACTACGGGGACTAAATGTTTCTTTGTAATCAAGCCCGGGATGTTGATTGTAACCCTTTGCCACAAGACGGGCCTTAAATTTATCAACAGATCCATCAGATTTTCGTTTCACTCTAAACACCCATTTCCATCCCATAGGCTGACAGTTTGGAGGAGGACAAATGAAATCCCAAGTTCCATGCTTCATAAGTGTAGTGAGCTCATTAGACATAGCAACACGCCACTGAGGTTGAGATATGGGTTGACTCACACAGGTTAGTTCAATGGTCTGTGGAAGAGGGTGTTTGGTCATAGCATGGATTTATTTTGGTTTAAAGATTTTAGTCATGAACCTTGCTGTCATTGGGTGTAGGCGCTGACCTAAGTTGTCATTGGTTGGAAAATTTGGGTTATTTGGAGATTGGGTGGGTTCGGTCTGACCTAGATTAGTGAGGACAGGGGAGTCTGAAGGAAGTGAGGGGATCGATGATGGTAAAACACCAAGAGATTCATGCTCACGACAAAGTAAAGACAAGAAATTTGAAGAATCATACCCTAGATGATGAGATGTAGGTGAAGGGGCAGAGTTGAGGGGTTCACTAAGATTACCTAAGGATGCTGCGGCAACGGCGAGAACCCCTTCTGGAAGCACTGGTGAGGACGTGGCTGTCGGTTGCGATGGCTGCAGTACGAGTGGCATCAGGGCATGGGGGAAAAGTTGAACATGAGGTTGGGTATTTAGTGGGAGAGACGGGTTTGGGCGTCTGGGCGTGGGGGAAGATTCAAGTGAAGGTGCTTTTTGACTTTCATCAAATAACACATGTCGGGATATGTGGAGTCTATTGTTGTTGAGATCCAAACATTTGTAGGCGTTCTGGGTTTGTGAATATTCGAGAAAAACACACGGAGTTGATTTGGACTGCATTTTATGGGTGGTGTAAGGCTGTGTAAGTGGATAACACAGACACCCAAATTGTCTCAGCTTGAGATAATTGGACTTTTGACCAAAAAGGACTTCATACGGTGATTTATTTTGAAGAAGAGATGTGGGTTGGCGGTTAATCAGATATGAGGCTGTTTGGAATGCATGAAGCCAATATGTGAGTGATAAAGATGCATCATGGAGTAAGGTAAGGCCAGTTTCAAGAAGGTGTTGATGTTGTCATTCAGAGACATCGTTTTGTTATGGGGTGTGTGGAGCAGTGGTGTAGTGACTAATACCATGAAGTGACAAAAAAGATTTGAGAGCAATGAATTCACCACCGTTATCAGAGTATAGACTTTTGATTTTGGATTGGAAGCGTGTTTCAACAAACTTTGTGAAATGCAGAAAAATACTAGACACACCCAATTTGGTGGCCATAGGATAGAACCACATATATTTAGTGTAGTGATCAACAAAAATTAGATAGTAACGAGATCCATCAATTCCGGTGTAGTAAGCGGGGCCCCAAACATCAGTGTAAATAAGTTCAAGAGGAGCATGACTTTGAAGACTAGTGGAGCGAAAGGTTGTTGATGTGTTTTATTGATAGAACAAGAACTACATAATGAAGACAATTTCTTTGTTGAAACGGGAAGTGAAAAATTTCTAATAAGATTTTGAACTATTTTGAGTGAAAGATGTCCAAGACGCTTGTGTCATCCATCAATCGAAGTTTGTTCATGCACATTAACAACTATTTTTTTTAGATGTAGCCACGAGTGATTCCGGAAGGATGTAGACGCCATTTTCACATGCACCTCTTAGTAGGATCGCCCCCGTGATCTTGTTCTTCACAAAAAAATGAGAAGGGTGAAACTCAACAAAAACATTATTTTGTTTGGTAAGATGATGAATATAAATTAAATTTTTATAAAGATGTGGAACACAAAGAGTATCATGCAAAATAAAGGTTCGATTAGAAGAGTGTAAGGCCAATGAACTAGTGTGTGAGATAGCCAAACCTGAACCATTACCAAGAACAACTTCATCAATGCCATCATATTCAAAATGAATAGATAAATTTACAAGATCACCAATGATATTATGGGAGGCTGCCGAATCAATGAACCATTTTTTTTTCTTTTGTCAGGGAAGTTACAGCATAGTTGACAGTGGCATCAGTGGACTGCAATTGAGGACTAGGGCTGAGCACCGACAGTTTCGGAGTCGGAGGGCCCAACCTCCGACTCCGACTCCGACTTTGTCGGAGGTCGAATCCGACCTCCGACTCCGACTCCGACATGTAGAGAATCCGACTCCGATCCGACTCCGACTTGTCGGATCGGAGTCAGATCGGAGTCGGATTTTTTGACTTTTTTTTTAAATTTTTTTGAACTTCATATTTGACCCACTTTAAAAAAAAATTGTGGTCTTTATAATTTCAATTTTTTCAAAATTACAATCCAAACTTATTAAACTTTTGATTATAATAAAAAAGACAACTAAATAAAACAAGTAACATATTAACATACATTCAAAAAATAAAAAGAAAGTCATATTTTTACATGTACTCCCATCGTCCATGATTCCATATCCACATCCAACTAATCACTACAATAAACAAAGGCACCGTATACGAAATGAAGATTAAAAAAAAAGCTCCGTATAGTTACTATAGTATACTATTATAATTACTATGAATCTATTTTTAATTATATTATATATATGATATATATTATTATATATGAAAATTAAAAAAAAAAAAGGCATCGTATATGAAATGAAGATTCAAAATATAGTATTACTATTTTATATATAATATAGTATTAATATATTATACTATTAGTCTATTACTATATCTTATAGTATAATTACTCATACTATAGTATCATACTATTAGTATATTAGTGATTTAATATTATATATATTAAATCTCTAATCTCTTATACTTGATATATATATTAATATATATAAATATTAGTAATACACTAATAGTATTAGTATATTAATATTAGTATTAGTTATACTAATAGTTATATTAGTATTAGTTATTATTAATACTATATATTATACTAATAGTGATATTAATACTATATATAGTTATAATGATTAGTATAACTACATTAGTTTTAGTTATAGTGATTTAACATAACTATATTAGTATAAGTTATAGTGAATCAGTGATTTAGTGTAGGTATAATACTATAAGTTATAACTATAGTCTATAATAGTATTAGTATTAGTTAAAGTGGATTACTAATAGTATTAGTATTAGACCATAAATCTAATTAATATACTAATGTATATTAGTATTACTAATATATTTATCAAAAGGAATATGTTGAGAATTTATTAAGTCAAAAAATATAATTAATACAAGATATTGTTATATAACATTTATATGAATAATACTTTAGTTATTATTCATCAGTATTATATGTTATTCTAAATTTATAGATTAGTGTTTATCCATTAGTATTACATGTTGATGTTATTATGCATCTTAGTGTTTATAGTATATTATATATACATTAGTATTACATGTTATTATATTTATACATTAGTAATTTAGTGTTACAACTTACATGTAACATGGTAGTAATATTATAAATTTGTAATAGTATGATATTTACATATAGTCATATACTAAACTATTATTATTTATTAGTCAATTTAGTCTATATATTATAGTATAAATATATTATTTAACTAGTATATTATTGAGTTTAACTAACTATATAAGATATAGTTGTATAAAATTTAAATGATTAATATATAAAAAAACACATATATTTTTTATAAAATATGTATAAAATCGGAGGCGGAGTCGGAAGACCAAGTCGGAGGCGGATCGGAGGAGAGTCGGAGTCGGTTCTTCAATGACTCCAACTCCGACTCCGACTCCGACTTCCAATAGGGAAAAAACTCCGACTCCGACTCCGACTTGTCGGAGTCGGAGCGGACTCGGAGCGGAGCCGGAGCAGAGTCGGATTCGGAGTCGGATTGTCGGATTTTTGCTCAGCCCTATTGAGGACACGACTTGGCCTTGTGTCCAAACTGATCACAGAATTGGCATTTAGGCTGATAACGCCTATTTGAGCTGTTGGGCTTACCAGACCCGTTGTGAAAGCGACGTCCATCGCGAGACCCATTTTGCATGTGAGCTGGGTTTTGGCCTTGGGTCCGTTGATATACACCTTTTGATGAAGTGCCCCCTGCGAATCAAACTTCATCCTGTTTGTGTGGTTGGCAGCAATGACAAGCTGCTGGGTTGCGGCTTCCAGACGCGGCAGATAGCTCTCGTGCCCCACCAAGAGATCATGCAGTTCTTCAAACGCCAATGGAGTCTCCCTTGTTCAGATTGGCACTGCTATCTCCTGAAACTCAAGCCCTAACCCATTCAAGACATAAAGGGTGAGATCATCGTCCGAAATTGAGTGATCTATGATGGTGATTTCATCAGCCAGGGCTTCACAGTGTGTAAACAGTCTGTAATCGACCGATTCCCACGTTGAATCAAGGTAAGCTCCTCCTTGAGTTGCATAGCCCTAGTTCTTGACCAACTAGCATACATTGTGGTAAGTTTCTTCCAAATCTCATGAGAGGTTTTGGCAGTAGAAATGAGGGGAGAAATAGTGGGAGATGTAGAGGCTAAAATTGCACTGAGAATTAGCTTATCTTGCCGAACCCAATGGGTTCTGTTTAAAGAGGCAGTGGAGCTATTTGCAGGGGAGGGACAAAGGGAGGTGCCATTGACGTAGTCAAGTAGATTGTAGCTGATGAGAAGGGCTTCAAATTGAGCACGCCATTGAGGAAAAGTGGAGTGTGTTAATTTTTCATTGATTTGTGCAATGATATTGAGGGCAATTAGAGGTGTGTCGGTGGATGAGAAAGGTTGGGAATTGGGATTAACGGGTGGGGTTTGATCTGTAGAGGAAGACATTGTGGAGATTGGGATCGGTTACACGTGAGAAAGTGGCTCTCCTGATACCATATAAGATATTAACACTGCACTGTTTCAATGGAAATTTTCACACTTTCTCATTGATGTAAAAACATAGTTATATACACGGCTTTACAATTCTATTTTAAGAAATACACAACGGTTAAGGCTACAAATATTCGCTGCATGATTTCAGGTTTCAGGGATGACAATATTGTTTACAACGTGATTTCAGACTAGGGATCTTCTGTATTACAATCTTCCTTGATAAAAAACACGTGCTTGTCGGATTTTGTGCTATCGATGTGCTTCGGAGCTTCACCGTGTGCATAAACAAAGGTAAAGGGAGTGCTTTGCCATTTGAACTAGCTGGGTTGTGTGTAATCAGAGCAGAGAAGGAGATTTCTGGCTTTGTCAATGGAGGTGTGAGCGAGGACAAGATGGGATCGATTTCCGAGCATAGAGAGATTGGGGTTTGCATCCCTTACCCATCACTTCTTTGCCTTTAAAGTCTGGGTAAGTAGTCCTTTGTTCCTCTGTTTTCTTCCTTACGTAGTTTTGAATTCTTGAATTGATGAAATTTCCTCTTAGTCATGCGAGGAAATAAAAATAAAATAAAGACAAGAAGAAGAAGAAGAAGAAATGAGAGGATGACCTCTCGGTATGCTTTATTTGCAATGTTAATTTGGATGGAGTTATCTCTAATATTTTTTAAAGCAAGATCTGAAACCTAGGATGCTCTTGAAGTTGAAGCTGAAATATTATGTTTTTTTTTGTTCAGTTTGTCTGAGGATCAAAGGGAAGCTCCGGAAGAGGAAGCATGAACAGAGCTTAGAAACTATACCTCAGCTGTCCAATTCTGTCCTACTACACAGTTTCTCTAAAATCGTCAACCCAAGTCTAAGTGGTGAATGTTGCGTCATAATTCAAGGAAATGATAAACCAGTTGATCTAAAAAAAAAAAAAAACCAGACTTTAACAGTACGGGTCGGGTCAGACCGGTTTCGCCTGCTACAGTATCCAGGTCGGGTTCAGACCCGTGTTCTGCTGGTCGGTTTGCAGGCCTAAAGGTTGAGCTTCACAAGCCTTCGACTGCCCCCAAATTTTCAGGACTCAGAATTGCAAGTAGCAACCAGCGCGATTCATTGTAAAGGAGTACCGACTCATCACGTCATCAAGTCCTTAATTTTCCATAACATAACAAAAGATTTCCTACAGAAACTCAAATTCTCATTATGCCAAATACAACCAACACAAAATTACGGTCTTTCATTATGAAAAGTTTAGTGCCAGAAAAAGGGGTATAAAAATGGAGTTAAAACTTACAAGAAAATGCTGTTTCTTTTGCTAACCAAGCAACAGATGTAGAAGAACTAGTGTAACTTCCTACAATAGTTTGTATTTCGCTAGAATTTCCAGGTAACTACAAATTTCGGATGAGAACAACGAAACGAATGAACAAGTTACAGACTTACACTTGCACACTATACATTATAGTCTTGCTATTTTATTTTTTGTTGTTTTGCTGTCTTCTCTAGTTAAACCCTTTTCCTTCGTCTTCGTTCAAAATGCGGTTCTGGAAATTACTCACCATAAGAGGCAGTCCCTCTCTAAGTGAGATTTTTGGCTCCCAGTTCAGTAGTTCCTTTGCTTTGCTAATGTCTGGTTTCCTCTTATGCGGATCATCAGCAGTATTTGGTCTGAATTCTATTGTGGCACTTGAATCTATTGTTTCTTTGACAACCTGTATAGTTAGAGAAGATAGTGAGATTGAATGAATGGAAACTAAGAATCTCTCTCTCCCTTGTGTACAAACACACACATTCAGAGAAAAAGGGCATGCATCTGTTGGAATCCCGAAGGACAAGAAAAGAATAATTCATAAAAACCATATCTAAGCATTTTCTGAGATCTAAGCAGGCTTTATTCAGAAATAATAGGAAGTTTTGAAGGAAGACGAACCTCAGCAAGCTCCAGCATGGTGAACTCCCCTGGATTACCCAGGTTGAAAGGCCCCACATGTTCACTTTCCATTAATGCAACCAGTCCATTGACCTGTCATCAAAAAAGCTTTTAAGTTTTTAGCATCCTGACCAAGCCTTTTTCTTAACCACTTTCCACACACTAAATATAGCTTAGTTAGGATGCCAAACTGATAAGATCCATGAATAGTGACTAGAGTTCTGCTCTAGACTTGAAAGATTCTAGAAATTGGCATTAAAGAGAAGCTTTTCACAGAGCAGCGTAGCTTGAACTCTTTTGAGACTTCAATTTGATGCAAATATGAAGATTAAAATTATTTCTCAAGAAAACTTTGAAACCATTCTTAAATTTAGCTTGTGATCAATAAAACTTTTTGCTAGCATAGGATACAGGCTGCATCCATGGGCCTGATACAACAGTTTCAAGTCCGCAAGAGAATATAGAAAACATAATATACATATGGGATAGTGCACCAGTGAGCTCCCAGAGGATAGGGAAATTTCATGGTAAAATAACATGAGACATAAAGCTCCCTACCAGATCAGAGACATATTGGAAGCTTCGGGTTTGCTTTCCATCCCCATATACTGTTAATGGCTGTTTGCGTATTGCCTACAGAAGATAACCATTATAGTTAGAAAACTATTCAACAATAATCTTCTTCGGGACTTTCCCATTTCTAGTATTTTTTTAATGAACATGTAAGAATACCAAAAGATACGAGTTGAGTTTACAACCTGAGCAACGAAGTTGCTAACAACACGTCCATCATCTAAACACATACGAGGGCCATATGTGTTAAAAATGCGAGCAATACGAACCTGTAAAGGTTAAGCCTACCATCAGTACCAGCAGGTCAATCATCTATTATAAGTGTAGTGAAATGGCAGGAATGACAACATATTTAGAGCTGAACTAGAATTTTTTATTTTTTTCCAAGTGAAATAGAATATTAGAAGGAAATCATATCTCAATTTTAATTGCATTATTTTATAACTTGGGTCAGTATGAAGGGCCTACAAAGCGTGCAGATACTAGAGCAGATCTAAGCTCGTGTCTTGACACATAGTTGCAAGTCAACCATAAAATATATGATGCAGCCAAAATCAGAAAAGCAGTGAACTTCATAAGGCTTACAGAGGCCAATCCAAATTCCTTTTCATCTCAACCCACAGTAGTTGAGGTCAATCTCTGACGTCCCACTTACTAAGCATCGGGTGGAGATCAATGATAGAGGTGAGTTAATATGATAACAGTCCCGCTTCTAAGTGGTCGGGCTGTTTTTTGAAGTATAGCAGCCCTCCTTTGCACAGCTGCCTCGTCATAAATCACACAAAAGCATCAATAGTCTCAACCACACACAATAGAAGAGAGACGTTTCACCCACGAGCCCCTCCCTTTCATCCTTCTGTCAGAAATTCATCTGCTCCACCGCCACCATGCCGCCGCCTAAGAGCAAAGTCAGTTGCACCACCACCATGTCAGTCTGATGCCGACCGACCGTCCGTTGCCTACCTTCGACTCTCACACTCCTTTCTCCCCATCTCAGATCTCTTCTTCGACCAAAAAGTAACAGATCTCCCCCTCTCTACGCAGATCTCTTCGTTGGCAAAGCTTCAATCATTTTCAAAGCCAGCATCATTTTCAAAGCCATACATATCCGCTTATGGGTATGCATTACAAAAAAATCGGTGAAGGAAAGAAAAAAAAAATCTACGACGAGAGGTATTACCCTTCCCCATAAGCCTAAAATTTGAGACCAAGAAAAAAAAGAGGAAGAAGAATGCTATCTGCTTCTCGAATTTGTTCAACATGAAAACAACCCAAATTATTACGAAGATCAGCTAAAAGGAAAGAAAAAGAAAAAAAATCTACCACGCGAGGCATTACCATCCTCATACTCCTAAAATTTGAGACCAAAAAACCAAGAGGAATAAGAATGCTATTTGCTTCTTGAGTTTGTTCAAGATGAAAACACCCCAATTGTTACGAAGGTCGACAATGGGAAACCTTTAGGGTTGGGAAATTAAATATCTTTCCGTATATAGGAACCAGGGATTTGACTCCACAACCATAAATAGCATATGAAAAACCTGATATTTACACAATACACTTGTGATTTTCTCTTCTACATTTTAGCAAACACCTTGTATGCACACCGTGTTCTCCATCGCAGCAGCTCTTCTGCATTTCCATCAATCCTTTTCCTTGATACAAACAGCCAACCTTCATACCTCCAACATAAACCCTAATACTTCAATCCATCAAAATAGAGAATAGAGAAATTTTCCAGGTCTCCCATTTTCCGGCACGATTTTTCTGGATTTTGCTCTAGTGCAATTCCAAGCAGCAAAATCCCTTGATATTGTATTTGTTTTCTTTGTATGTGAACTTGAAGAAGCCTCGAACCGTTTGGGAAAAACACACTCTGTTCTCCATATTCTTGTATCTGACTCCTTGATCTCGAGATTTCACCTCCTCCAATGCGCCCTTCAATCCTAGGGTTCCCGACGCCTGATCGGCCACCTATTCATGTTCCCGACGCCAGACTGGAATTGGTGGGCCGCATGCACAACACTGAGCACCCTGGAGACAGCAACGGAGGAGATTTAACTACGGTCGGAGATGGAGCAGCCGCCTGAGGAGAAGGAGCAGAAACTGGAGGAGTCACTGTCGGAGAGGTGGGAGATGAGCTTTTTTGTAAAGGGAAAATGAGTGTGAAGGGAGGAATGAGTGGGGGCTGAGATGCACAACATCTCCATGATAATTGTGGTGGGATGCTTACGTGTCACTTAATTATTGGTGGGCTGTTAATTGAGTAATATTGGATGGACCGGTGCTAAGGTATTCTCCTATGATAAAGGTACATTGCATATCAAGTCCCAGTCCCACATTGGTTCCTTCTTGGTTCAACTGTGCTATATAATTATTATAAGAGAGTTTGGATTCAATATTGACTTATTCTTTTGGAGTATAAATTTATATATGACTTGGGCTTTTCCTTGGATCATTACAAATGGTATCACAACCAATCTAGTAACACCATGTGGTATTGGTGACTCAGTTCCATGTGGACTCTTGAAGATGACGTCAAAGATTTGAGTGGGAGAGATTGTAATTCCTCACAAATTCCCACATAGGATGGGAGATCTATGATAGACGTCAATGAATATGATAAAGGTGTACTGCATATGAAGCAGCAATGGTTCTTTACAAGGTGGAACTGGGCTTTATTACTATTTCATGAGCTCCATTTGCAACATCGACTTGTCCTTTTGGAGTACAAGATCAGAGGTGGTTTGTGCTATTCTTTGGGTCATTACAAAGCTTATAAATCATAGATGTTGATACAAACACTAGAATAGGATAACAATATGCTGCAAAATAGATATGTCAAGATACATCTTCTTGTGGGACAGAGAGCAGGGGAAAAAACATATCTGCCCAAGAGTGTGTGTGTGTGTGCATGCACCGTGTGAGTGTGCTTTTTGTTGTCGATTTTATAATTGACACCAAAACTTTCGAAACACATGCATCTAGAAAAAGTCCTAAATTAAAACCAGGCACTGGCCAATCGGTTCCTAGAATTCCTGATAAATCTTCCAAAATAGGAGTTTCAAGGATACTTTTTTGATAATGATACAGACCAAGGATGGTAAGCTTCAAAACTATATTGCATAAATAAATGTCTATTGAGAATCAGCTAAAGGCAAACAAAAGGATAATTAAGTTGATATTAATACATTCACTTATAAGTATGGGCAAGGCCATTCAAAGTTTGATCTCTTGAGCCCTGGAGAGTTTCTTATTATTCCAATTGGGCTGTGTTGCATATGATTACAAGTGCATGTATTCTTTTACTTCATATAAAGATAACGGAAAAGATCTAGGTTGGTATACTGAGTAATACAATTAAAATTGTAAAATAGTAACTTCTTCTTCCTTAATACCTAGTTGTGTAGCTAGTGTATTCGTAAATCTCAGAATTAGTTACCTCAACATCTGCACCTCGGTGATAATCCATTGCTAAGGTTTCCGCTGTCCGCTTTCCTTCATCATAGCAGCTCCTCTCACCTAATTATTGTCAATGTACATTAGACACACAAACAACACCAATGCGTCATGAATAAACAGCAACAACAATGATCCATCATAAAGACTTCACGATATTATTTAACTACCATCTCACCTATCGGATTCACGTTTCCCCAGTACGTTTCTTTCTGGGGATGCTCAAGTGGGTCGCCATAAACCTCACTCGTGCTCGTAAGCAAAAACCTTGCTCCAATTCTCTTTGCCAGACCCAACATATTCAGGGTACCCATCACATTAGTCTTGTAATAACAGTCAAGGGCCTCAAAACACTTGAAATTCAATAAATAAACAATCCCAATTGCATTTTTTCATTGTTCTATCAAATTCCCAACTGAATCTTTAGAAAAATCAAAGCAAAAAGTGAAGAAACTTGAGAAGGATATGATGGTCTTGACGGGATTGTACTTATAATGAACGGGGGAGGCCGGGCAAGCCAAGTGGTAGATCTGATCCACCTCAAGGAGTATCGGCTCCACGACGTCGTGGCGGATTAGCTCGAACCTCGGGTTCCCAAACCGGTGCACTA
This sequence comes from Juglans microcarpa x Juglans regia, assembly GCF_004785595.1. Classification (NCBI taxonomy): domain Eukaryota; kingdom Viridiplantae; phylum Streptophyta; class Magnoliopsida; order Fagales; family Juglandaceae; genus Juglans; species Juglans microcarpa x Juglans regia. The sequence continues at coordinate 27,995,566 of NC_054603.1, read as the reverse complement.
AATTCTCCTTCCTTCCGGTGAAGAAATTATCGATTACAATCACATCGTCACCTCTGTCTAGAAGCTTATCGACAAGGTGGCTACCGACGAATCCGGCACCACCGGTGACCACAATCCTAGATCTCTTCCGTGGGAGCCCGGCTGGGACTCGCCCGACCTTGCCGTGATGCGTGGGATATGGAACGGAGTAAGAGACCTGCTCGCGATGGGCGAGTCCGGCAGAAAAGTGGCGCGAAATGGAGGAGGATGAGGAGTTGGGCTCGGAGGGGCCGAAGCTGGACATGGTTGGCTGGAGAATGAAAAACATGGAACCAATAAAAATCCCGACAAGGATGAACAGAAGCCTCTGTTCTCTGAAGAGGTAGTTGATGGATCTGGGGTGTTTGATGGTTTTGGGAGAGTATTGTGAGGTTGGCCCCATGGGGATCTCCTCGTCTCGTCTGTGGTTCCCGATGGATTGCTTGTGCAACTGTTTCATGCTTCGAAAGTTGAGATTGAGCTTTGCCTGGTTCTGATAACGAAAATCTGTGGAGCTTCCCGACACTCCTCAAGCCTTATGTAGAAACCAAGCTTTGATTTGGTGTTGGTGGATTGGATCAGAAGGGTTTCATCCACTGAAGTAGTAGCTGAAGCAAGCTGTGTGCATCAATCTATGGTTGCCTTCTACGTCCGATAGAGTGAAAGCCAAGGAACCATGGAGGGAGATAGCGTAGGAGTGGGATCCATGGAATGGAGTAATTGGAAAGCGAATGGGGAGAGTGTTCGAACGTTTTACCTGCCGGGGCGCTATTTGGTACTGCCAGGTCAGTAGTGCTCTTGCGTGGACTTTTTTAAGATTCAGAAATGATATCTAGGCTGAATTTGGTTGCAACGAATACTGAGTAAAATCTAATTTAAATTAAGTTTAATATTTAAATATTTAATTCTCAAATCATTAAATTTATTTCAATTTAAAACTTATATATATATATATGTGTGAGATCTATAATCTTTTTCAACTTAAAATATCTTATATAATTTCCAGGTGCTAGAGGTCTTTGTTTATGTATGTATTTCCTGAAAAATTAAAGTCTTCTCTCTCTCTCCTCCAGTAAGCGACAAAGGAGAAGTTAGTTAGTCTCTATTATTCTTGTGGGAGTAAAGGGAGGGAAAGTTTGGCATTAACGGTGGTAGTGAAGGTTGAAGATGGAGGAAATCGAAGTAGAATGAGAACGATTACGACTGAATAAAGAAGAGAGCAAGCCGATAGCAGTGGACTTGGTAGATATGGAGGAGCTTCGTGGAAAGGGGGAACGAAGTCTGGTTGGAAGGATCTGTGCTGATCGAACTATTGGAAAGGATGTTGTGAGGAAGACGATAGAAAAGATTTGGCGAGTTAATATGAGCATGGATTTCACTGAAATTGGTAATAATGTCTTTGTTGTGACCTTTGCAAATCGAGGTGATAGAAACAGAGTTCTTGCAGGTTGTCTATGGCTTTTTGATAGCTACCTGTTTGCTCTAAAACCGTTTGATGGAAGTATGCAGGGTCATCTTCTTGATTTTTCGAAGGCTAATTTCTGGATCCAAATGTACAATCTGCAGTTAGGAGGGATGAATTGCAAAATGGGAGAAGCCATTAGCAGTTCCATCGGGAAGGTTTTAGAAGTGGATGGAGAGGAAAATGAGGTAGCATGGGGTAGATTTATAAGGGTGAAAGTAGAATGTGAGCTCATAAAACCGTTAGCTTGGGGAAGAACAGTGAATTATGAGAGGAAGCAGATTTGGATCCCGTTTAGGTACGAAAAATTACCTAAAATCTGTTTTCGCTGTGGATGTATTTTGCACTCAAAACAAGGGTGTTTGGGTGGAGAGGGGGAAGGTTCTAAAGCAGAGGGTGATCTAAGACAGTTTGGGGCTTGGATGAGGGCCTCAACTGCCAGTTGTTATAGTGCTGGAAGGCAGTCAAAAGCCTCAGGAATGGGAAGTAACTTTGCTAGTACTGATCGGGGGAAAAGGGAGAGAAGGCGACAGATGGAGGTGTTTTGATGAAGGAAAAAAGTAATATGGAGGGTGGCTCGAAGGAGATAGGGGTGATTGAGATGACACAAGGGGTTGATGAACTGTTGGTGATGAAAGTAGAGAAAGTCAAGTTGCAAAGCTCAGTTGGTATATTAGAAGATCTTGAGGAAGGACACCTACCTGTTACTGATAGTGAACTTGCAACAGCAGACATACAGTTTGACAATGAACAAAAGAGAAGTAGAACAAGCACATGGAAGAGAAGAGCTCATGTTCACAAAGCTCATGGTGAGTCTTTAACCTCTAATGTACTTGTGAAAAGAAATGCAGTTTGTAATTGGGATGATGGTGAAAAATTGGAGGGGAGAGGTAAAAGATTGAAAAAAGGAATTGTAGAAAGGGGAGATGTGAACTCAAATTGTATGGTGGAGGCTGCCCCACCAAGATCAATGAAAACCTTAGTCTGGAACTGCCGAGGGCTTGGCAACCCTTGGACAGTTCAAGACCTTAGCCTTTTGGTTAAGGATAAGAGGCCTGGAGTGATCTTTCTGATGGAGACTATGGTTAAAACTAGAAGAGTAGAAGGACTGAAATCAAAGCTGGGAATGGAAGGTTGTTTTGTGGTTGATTCATTGGGGAGGAGAGGAGGTTTGGCTCTATTTTGGGATGGTCAAGTAAGTGTGGAGATTCTTAACTTCTCTCATTGGCATATCAATGCAAGTGTTAAAGAAGGCAATACAGCTGAGGCAGCAAAGAGAAAGTTCACCTGGGAGCTTTTGAATAGGTTAAAACCTAGTGAAGGGAGAGCCTGGTGTGTTGCAGGGGATTTTAACGAAATCTTGACCCAAAGTAAAAAAAAAGGAGGTCAGATGAGACCTGAGGGTCAGATAGGGATGTTTAGAGAGGCCTTGGAAATAAATGATCTGTATGATTTGGGTTATGTGGGAGATTGTTTCACTTGGAGTAATGGTCATAATGACCATACCTTTACTAAAGAAAGACTTGACAGATTTGTCGCAAACAAAGAATGGAGAGGGAGATTCCAGTTAGTAAAAGTGGAAGGTCTGGTTGCTAGGAGTTCAGACCACAAACCTTTGCTAATGATTGCAGGGAATGAAAATTATGGGAAGAAGAGAAGAAAATTCTGGTTTAAGTTTGAAGCTAGCTGGCTGAAGGAGGAGGATTGTGAGATGATGGTGAAGAAAGTGTGGGAAAGGAAACAGATGACTCTTGAACCCATTAAGCAAGTACAGAATCTGTTACAAAGATGCAGTGGTGAGCTAACAAATTCAGCAAGAGGGATGGGGAAAGAGAAGGGAAGATTGAACTGTTAACCAAACAGATAAAGAACTTGCAAGAAATTGAGGGTCCTTAGGTGATTGATGAATTAAAAAAGCTTAAAAAAAAGGTGGGTAAACTGCTTGAGCATGAGGATCTAAGGTGTAGGCAGAGGGCAAAAATGAATTGGTACAACTTGGGAGATAAGAACACAAAGTTCTTCCATGCTTGTGCCAATCAAATGAAGAAAAGAAACAAAGTGCTGACAGTGGTGGATGCTCAATCAATTTTGAGATCTGGAGAAGAAGAGATTGCAAAGGCTTTTAAGAGGCATTTTTCTGAGGTTTACAGATCTGAATCCCCTTCGAGAGAGGCCATTGAGGAATGCATACGCCCTATTAATACAAAAGTAACAAGTTGTATGAATGAGGTGTTGGAGAAAAAGTTCTGTAGAGAGGAGGTGGAGATAGCTTTGAGAGATATGGGCCCTCATAAATCCCCTGAGCCAGATGGCTATAGTGCATGCTTTTATCAGAATCTATGGAGGACTGTGGGTGATGAAGTTTGTGAGGTAGTATTGAGTTTCTTGAATGATGGTAGAATTGATAAATCCTTGAATTTCACCTACATTGCCTTAATTCCAAAGCTGTCTGATCCTGTGAAGGTGGGTGATTTCAGGCCAATAAGCTTGTGCAATGTTTTGTATAAGCTCATTGCAAAAACCTTGGCTAATAGATTGAACAAAGTATTAGATGGGATGGTCTCATAGAACCAAAGTGCCTTTATCCCAGGTAGGTTGATCACTAATAACATAGTGACAGCTTATGAGGCACTACATTCCATGAAAACCAGACTTAAGGGCAAAATGGGGGCAATGGCTTTGAAGCTAGACATCTCAAAAGCATATGACAGAGTTGAGTGGAGTTATCTTGAGGCAATAATGGTGAAAATGGGATTTGGGAAGAGATGGATCAGTTTGATCATGGGATGCATTACTACTGTGTCATATGTTGTGCTACTGAATGGACAACCTGGAGAAGTGATAATTCCAACTAGAGGTTTGAGGCAGGGTTGTCCCCTCTCTCCATACCTCTTTTTATTATGTGCTGAAGGTTTAAGTGGACAACTCAATGAGCAGAAAGGGCAGGCAGGATCAGAGGTGTGGCAGTGGCAAGAGGAGTAAAACTTACTCATCTTCTCTTTGCTGACGATTGCATCATCTTTGGAAGAGCATGTTGGGAGGAATGGGTGAGGATAAAGGGTATTTTGCAACTTTACGAAAGGGCTTTAGGGCAATGTCTAAATAAGCAGAAAACCACCATCATGTTTAGCTCAAATGGCAGAAAAGAGGACTAGGAGAGAATTACAGCAGACCTGGGTGCTCGAGTTCAAAACAGTTTTGAAAAGTATCTTGGATTACAAGCAATGGTTGGGAAATCCAAGTATGATACTTTTAGAGGTATCAAAGATATGGTGTGGCAAAGAATTCATAACTGGAAGAACCAATTCTTGTCCCCTGCTGGGAAAGAAGTCCTGTTAAAGGTTGTGATTCAATCAATCCCTACTTATTGTATGAGTGTTTTTGCTCTCCCAAAAAAGCTTTGTAAGAAGATAGCAGCAGAAATGGAGAAATTCTGGTGAAGCTTTAAAGGAAATGATAAAAGGATAAGGTGGATGGGCTGGGATAAAATGGAAGTTCCTAAACATTGTGGAGGTCTTGGGTTCAGAGAACTTGAGAGTTTTAATAAGGCTTTACTAGCAAAGCAATGCTGGAGAGTCTTCACAAATCCTGAATCTATTACTGCCAGGGTCTTGCATGATAAGTATTTTAAATCATCTGGTGTGTTGGATGCAAACCTGGGCAGAAACCCTTCATTAATATGGAGAAGCTTGTGGGGAGCTTTGGATCTTTTAAAGGAAGGGCTAGTATGGAGGGTTGGAAATGGAAATAGCATAAATATATGGGAGGATAGATGGATCCCTCAACTTTCATCCTATAAAATTCAATCTCCTCTTAAGTGCTTCACTAAGGTTGATAGAGTGGCAAAGCTCATTGATGAAAGCAAGGGTGAGTGGAAGAAGGAAATAGTGAGGGAAGTTTTTACTGAAAGTGAGGCTGAGATTATCTGTAGGCTACCAATAAGTAAAACTGGTAGGCCAGACAAGCAAATTTGGGCACTCTCAAAGAATGGGATTTTCAATGTGAAGTCAGCTTATCACTTTGAAATGCAAAGAAGGAGAAGACTGTTAGGGGAATCCTCGAAGGTCTCTTTTGAAAAGGAAGGCTGGAGTGATATTTGGAGGCAAAAAGTACCAGGGGTCATAAAGCTATTCATTTGGAAAGCCTTAAATAATTGTTTGCCTACTAGAAGGAACCTATACAGAAGAAAGGTAATTGAAAATCCTAATTGCCCAATCTGTAACAGATATGAAGAAACAATCTGTCATGCTTTGTGGAGTTGTGATGCAGCAGTGGATGTTTGGGCAGAAGGAAGCAGTCCAGTTCAGAAATGGTCTTCAGAAGTGGCAGACTTTGGGATGGTTTGGAACAAAATGATACAATCTCTGAGCATGGAAGATCTGGAACTGGTTTCTATTGTTTTGAGAAACATCTGGTTGAGGAGAAACAGATTTGTCTTTCAATATGTGTTTAACAGTCCTGCAAATATCTTTAAATAAGCTGAAATAACAAGGGCTGACTTCAAAGAAGCTAACTGTGTTGAGAGCCAAAAAGGAAATCCTGCAATAAGAGAAGTGGAAAAATGGAGAAAGCCCAGAGAAGAGATGATAAAAGTAAACTGAGATGCTGCCTTCATGAATGATAGTAAGAGGATGGGAGCTGGGATTGTTTGTCGAGATCAAGAAGGGGACATTCTGTTCTCTGCTTGTATGCCACAGCCAAATGCTATGACAGCAAGCCAAGCAGAAGCTATGGCCTTGTGGAAAACAGTGAAGTTATGTGAAGATTTGCAGATGGGAGAAGCTGAGCTAGAAAGTGATGCTTTATGCATCGTTAAAGCAGTTAATAACAAAGATGAGAGTTGGGAATGGGGAGGCCAGATAATTGAGGATATAAAAGGGATGCTACACAATAGACCCCAATGGTCTGTTAATCATACAAGAAGGGAGGCAAATAAGGCTGTGGATTACTTGGCAAAAATTGCTTTGAATATAGATGAAGATTTAGTTTGGATGGAAGATGGCCCTGAGGGTCTGTATAGTTTGATTTTACAAGACAAAATTGTAATTGATTCTTCTTAATGAAATTCTGAGGTATGTTTTGATTAAAAAAAAAAAAAAAACTTAAAATATCTTATATGTGGGATTCACAACTTTTTTCAACTTTCAATAAAAAGTATTAAACTCATCTTAACATCCAAATATATTTTAAACTCAGTTTAGATGAGCCCCACATAACTTCATTTATTACTCAACTCACTACTATTCATAAAGAGCTGAGCTCAGCTGAACTCAGCTCAACATCTAAACGCAACCTTAGAGTCATATACACATCTTGAGAAAGTTGTGATTGAAAGTTTGGATTTTATTTGTGAATTTAGAAAAGTTTAAAATCTAAAAATTTGAAATTAAAAGGAAAAAAATATTTAAGTAATGTTTGGAAAGAAAATATCTGATAAGTTCAAAATCTAAAAATTTGAAATTAAAAGGAAAAAATATTTAAGTAATGTTTGGAAAGAAAATATCTGATAATACTTGAGAACAATTGTGTTGCCAATCCGACCTAACATCGTAGGGATCATGACTCTTGCATTACTAAGTTAGTAATACTAACCACAAAGGGATCTTCACAATTAAGGGGCTTAATTTTTCAAAACTTAATATTTTGGAACTAACTCAATTATTAAAATAGATGTAATAATATTTTGTTACTTCATTAAAACTCTGAGGTAAAATAGTCATTTAAAACTTTATGAGAAATGATAGTTGCAGTCGTGAGTGTACAAGCGTTGCGTAATTATTTTGAAAAAAGTAAATAAATACATGACCCACATGAAAATAAATAAATTTTTTTAATAGTAGACCCCACTTTTTTTCAAAGCAACTAAACAGTACTTCGCACTCCATGACTGTATATAGTATTACTCAAACTTTATTCATAGGTTACAGAGATTTTAAAAGGTTTGTACTATAAATATGGTGAGAATGGACCAAATTGAATGATATGTTATGGTAATACTTAGTTAAATCCCCACCACTAACATTTAATTTTATGGAAGTTGATTAATCACCCCTTAAGAAATTTTAAATGAGAGTTTTACATAAGTTAATTTTATGAGTATGAAAAAGCAAGTGTACAAAACAAAGACTCTCCTCTCTCTTAACAATTTCTTAGAGCTCTTGAGCTCATGATCTTGAGGTGTGGAATTATTTTAGAAGATTCTAATAGACTTTTAAGCAATGGGAATTCTACTTCGCTTGAGGTAATTTGAATTAACCTTATTTAATATTGGTATCAGAGCTTATGCTTCTTGTTTTTGCCCCTATGAACATGATTACATCTTCTTTGATGTTGTGGAATGAGTTTAAAAGTTTGGAAATATAATTTTATCATTGATGCCATGTAAATGAATGTGTTTCATATCTATTGATATGCTTTAAGGTTACCTTAAAATGATGTACCAAATTACCAATAAGGCTTGGGGTAACCTATGAGCAACGTGTTTAGCATAATAATTATGGATCAGGATCTTTTCATATTTGATGAATGAATTATATGAGCATGAGTTATGAGTTTGTTTAAGACTTGTCTGTAAATTTTATTCAAAATTAATCAGATGTGGTATTTGACTTATATACTGAGAGATGATTAATATCTTTTAGCAAAAAATTTTATCTCACTATGTAGGAAAGAATTCCATGGTCTAGTTAGATTTTGGAATAAAATTAAATATGTGCTGATGTCAATCTCGCCCAATTAATGTAATGATAATGGACACTAAGAATATAGTTGACGAACTTATTAAATGAGAGAAACTGGATGAGACCAATTATAACATTTGGCATAGGAAAATTCATTATATGCTTAATGAACAAGAGAATCTAGAAAATCTGTCTTATCTTATGATATAACCTACAGAAGGGAATAGTTCCCAACATTGTCATAATTAAGGCTGGGCTCCGACTCCGACGGAGTCGGAATGCTCGTTTTCAACCTCCGACTCCGACAAGAGTCGGAGTCAAATTGGAGCTCCGACCTCCTATAGGAGCTCCGACATAAGATCGGAGCTCGACGTGCGCTCGACGTGGCGCTCGAGCGGAACTCTTTCAGAGAGGTTCGCTCGACTTCCGTTCGACATGTCGCTCGAGTGAACCTCTCTAGAAGAGGTTTGCTGGACTTCCGCTCGACATGTCGCTCGAGCAGAACTCTTCCAGAGAGGTTCGCTCGACTTCCGATCGACATGTCGCTCGAGCGAACCTCTCTTGAAGAGGTTCGCTCGACTTCCGCTCAACATGTCGATCGAGCCAATGTTCAATACAACGTGTGCTCGACTTGCGCTCAACACCTCGCTCGAGCGCAAGTGTACAGTAAAAAAAATTTCGGAGTCGGAATCGAAGCTTCTTGGAGCTCCAACTCCGATTCCGACTCCGAATAGATATTCGGAGCTACTCCGAATTCTGACTCTGAATTCCGATGATTGGAGTCGGACGGAGTCAGAATTTTCAGAATTTTGCACACTCCTAGTCATAATATGGACAACTATTAGGCTTGGACAAACAAATATCGGTGCGCATTTTACCATGTTTAGTGGCATACATAATAATCTTATTGGTGAGTTTGAAAACTGCCTAAGATATGTGAAACTAGTTGAAAATTGCCTATGGGGGCACATCAACTACTAGGCCCTTTGCTCTCACTTTGAGACTTGAGCAGTATGTTATGGACCCTAAACATACAATGACTGAGCATTTGAGGTTGATGTTTGCCTAGACTCGTGATCTAAAGGCTACTGACAATAATCTCATTGATGAACAACAAGTTACCGTTGTGATACGATGTTTGCCCGAGTCAAAATGGGGGCAAATAAAACTTGTTTTGATACACAATAAGAATATTAAAACTTTTATTGAAATATCTTTCCATTTGGAGCTAAAGGTGGTGCGCATAGATGTGCACTGTAACACTCTTCTTGTTGCCCAGACTGAAAAGTGCAAGCAACATGGTAAATCTGCTAGAGCGGCAATAATCTTGGACATAGGGATATAAAGGTAGCAAAGTGTCACAAAGGCTAGCTGCTGCCTACATTTTGAACTGTGTGCCTTCTAAATCTATTCCTTTAACCTATATGAATTATGTAATGGCGCAAAACCAAATTTGGAACATTTGTAGTTTTGGGATTCTGTGGATCATGGGAAACTTGGCCCTAGAGTAAATAAGCATATCTTCATAAGATATTCAGAGAGCTCAAAAGATTATGTAATGTATGGTGATCATCCTAATAAAGGAATGACGGAAATAGACTCGCGTGATGTCATATATATTGAGAATGATATTTCCATATTTGTGAACTAAAGAATGATCTTGAACTTTTTGAGTTCCAAGAACTTGTGGGAGTTACACCATCTTTTAGCGAAGGTGGAGAATTATTACATCCTGTGCATTAGTGTGAATGATCACATCCTAAAATTGCAAACGATAGTAGAAGTGACTTGCCTCCTATTGGGAGTATACTACTAGAAAGTGACTCATAAAAGTCTCAATTATGTAGAAGCGAATGTGGAACCATTCCTCGTCATCATTTGAGATTGATGGAGAATCTTTCATGTATGTTCTGTGTGACCTTGATGAGCTTGCTTCTTATTTAGCACTAAGTTCAGCTACTTCAGATAAATGGTTGGTTGATATAAGACATGAGATGAGTTATATGGCAAAGAACCAAGTTTGAGAGTTAGTTGATCTTCCACCTGTGCGCAAATCTATTAGAAACAAATGAATTTTAAAAATAAGCACTAGCTAGATGGATCAATCGACAAGTATAAGGCTCGGCTCATGGTGAAAGGCTATACCCAAAGAAAGGGTACATATTATGAACAACATTCTCCCTTGTGGTGAGATTTGCTTCCATTTATTTTATTCTGGTTATAGCTACACATCTAGATTTGGAATTCTTCCAAATGGATGTGAAAATTACATTTCTCAATAGAGAACTAGACGAAGAGAGCTATATGAACCAACCTATTGCTTTTGATGTTAAGGGACAAAAGTGCAAAGTATGTCAGCTGAAACGTTCCATTTATGATTTTAAACAATCGTTTAGAAAATGTTACTTCAGATTTCATGAGCCCATTACTTCAATTGACTTTGAGATGCTAGAAGGAGACCATTGTGTATATGTCAAACATATAGAGAATAGTTTTCTAATTTTGTCTCTGTATGTGGATGATATCTTATTCCCTGAAAATGATAGGGAGATAATTGTTGCCACAAAAGAGTGGTTGTCCTATACTTTTGAGATGAAGGACATGATTGAAACAAACTAAGTGCTTGGAATTAAAATCTTAAGGGATCGGTCTAAAAAATTTCTTGGTTTATTTCAAGAGACTTACATTAAGAAGATTTTAGAACGATTCCATATGCACAATTTCAAACCTGTAGACACTCCAATTGAAAATAGTTAGCCTAGAATATTGCCCTAAAAATGATGAGAAAAATAAAGAGATGACCATAATTCTTTATGCAAGTGCAATTGGAAGTCTAATATACGCTATGTTGTGTACACAAGCTGACATTTGCTTTGTAGTTGGATTGATTAGTTGTTATTAGGATAACCTAAGACTTGCTCATTGGCAAGCAATTAAGAGATTTTCCAATATTTTCATGGGACAACAAACCTTGTTCTTTACTATCAGGGTGGTGATATGAGACTGGAGGATTATAGTGATACTGATTGAGTTAGTGATAAATATGAATGTAAATCCATGACGGGTTACGCATTTATGAAGTCTCCCCTGTGGACCGTCCGCACACCCTGGCTTTCATTGTCACACCACGGGTAACTTCCGTACATGAGACTTCATACCGAGCGATGCCCAGTTCTGGGCTCAATGCGTACATAGCCAAGCATCCTCTAACCTCGCATGCAAAAATGTCACGGAATCGGTACAAGAGCGTTACCGTATCGTCCGTTTTCGTCGTCGCCCTGCGACAACTCAGGGGACGTCACGTCAGTCTGTTACGCTCCCGAGTGACCAGAGGAGTTCCATCAAGATAATGCCTCATCTCGCCTTAGGGTCGTGATACACACGCTCCCACATATTCAGTCTCAATTCCAAATAGACAACGTGACTTCACAGCACAATTTATTAAAGACGATAAATATGCATTTCAACAGTTATTAGAATACATATTAAATATCTCATTTACATAAAATCTCAATCATTTACAAATATACAATTTCACAACTACACGCGTAATCTCATCCTCCAAATCCGGCTCAAGGTCCAACATCAACACCAACTGCAATTAAAACCCAACACTTCAATGGCCCAAGACCCAATTCCAACAAACCAACAAACCAACAATTTATCATTAAAAGCCAATAATGCTATTTTAAAGCTCATGAATTTGCGTTGGAAAATTACATATACGAAGATGGAAATTTTATGGAAGATCGCGAGAAATGGGGTGTTGCTCAAGGTGGCGGCACAATGATTCAAGGGCAAAACAACAATAGTTTTTGTGAGTTTTCTCTCAAGGGAAAATTTGGTCTAGGAAATGGATGGAAAACTCAACTCACGACAAGCTAATAATTTCACCAAGAAACCGAGTGAAATTCACAATTTTAGAACAAAACAGAGTCACAACAAAACTTTACAAGCTCTCGGAATAACAACCCAAAATTCTCAGAACAAGACTCTAAACACTTAGAGATGCAAAAAGCTTGTTCGAGAAAGGGAAGATGAAGAATTCGGAATATTTTTATTTGAAGAACCCGTGGCCTACTTATAGGCCAAGTATTGTGTTTCTAAAAGCAGATGACTAACATGGTTCACAAGCTGTGGAAGAGATGTGTAATGGTGCATGATGGCGTGGTGAAGTGGCGGGTTGACAGTAGTAGAGGGATGGTGTTGTCGAACGACACGGGGCAACTGATGAAGCTCGAGGTGGAAGTGAAGGTGGCTGTGTGCCACTTGGGTAGAGAGGACGAAAACGGTAGAGCAAGTCGTGGAGGAGAAGAAGGAATGTGGCTCGGACGGCTGACAGCGCAACACGGAGTCCATGCCCAACGCCACAAATATGCTCGCGGAAAAAGGAGGTGGACGGTAAGGAGGTGGTGGCCAGTGATGGGGGTTGGTACTTTTTCTGTGATGCTGACTATGATTGGAGGAAGAAATCGGCATAGACAACAACTAGAAGAAGAAGGAACCAGAAGAAAGTAGAAGAAAAGAAGAAGAAAGGAGAAGGAGAGGAACGACGCAAGGAGAAACAAGATGGAACCCTAAGTGATTCCTCAAAACGACGCCATTTAGACTAATAAGGGGCTGGGTTACAAGCTTCTGCAAGAGCTGGGGCCATTTGCACATGGGTTGTATTCAAAATTCATATGGGTTGGGTCCAAACACACGGGCTGGGTTCAGATTAAACCCCAAGGCTGGGCCAATTATCACAACACACACACAACTCACGCACAATCCAAAAAAATAAATTACTATAACTACACACAATCCCAACCAAAAATTAAAATACAAAATAAAATAACAACATAAATAAAATACCATAATCAAATAAATAATAAATATTAACATACAAGAAAAAAAAATTAGGGATCTCACATCCTCCCCCCCTTAAAAGAAATTTTGTCATGGAAATTGTCAAGTTCCTTCATTGATTCCAAAACAAGATACATTACAAAGCTCAACACAAGCTTGAGAAAGAAAACAAACATTCAAAACTACCCGAACAAGTAAGGGTAAAACTTCCTCATGTCTGCCTCTCTCTCCTACGAAAAATCCTGAGCCAAAGGATCACCCTATGATACCATAACTAAAGGTATCGTCTTGGATCTCAATTGTTGCTTCTTTCTGTCTAAGATTTGAGTCGGCACAACTTCATACGTGAGATCAGGCCGGAGTTGAATGCTTCCTGGGTCAACGAAACGTGGTTCTTGCTGTCCAAAGCTCTTCTTGAGTGACGGCACATGGAAAACATCATGAATTTCTCTAAAATATTCAGGCAAGGCAATATGGTAAGCAACAAGTCCAACCTTTTCTAGAATCTGAAAAAGGCCAACATACATCGGGTTAAGTTTCCCTTTCTTACCAAAATGCTTAATGCCTTTCATTTGAGAGACTTTGAGGTATACCCAATCACCTTCCTCAAATAATATATCTCTTATCCTTGTGTCCGAATAGCTTTTCTGACGACTTTGCACTGCTGCCATCTTGTCTCTTATAACTTGAACCTGATTCCTCATCTCCTGAATAATTTCTGGTTCAAGTAGGTTCCCTTCACCAGCTTCATCCCAAAACAATGGAGATCTGCACTTCCTCCCATAAAGAGTTTTATAAGGGGCCATTTGAATAGACGCTTGAAAGCTGTTATTATAAGCAAACTCTATAAGTGGTAGATGATTTTCTCTACTTCCTTTAAAATCCAAAACACAAGCTCGCAACATATCTTCAAGGGTCTGAATAGTGCGTTCTCATTGGCCGTCAGTTTGAGAATGATAAGCACTGCTAAATTTCAACTTGGTACCCAAGGCTGTCTGCAAACTTTTCCAGAAGTGAGACGTGAATCGTGGGTTCCTATCTGACACTATACTCTTGGGTATTCCATGAAGACGCACAATTTCTTTGACATATAACCGAGTCAAAATTCTCAAACTATTAGTGTTAGAAATAGGTAAGAAATGGACACTCTTGGTCAACTGATCAATAATTACCTAGATTGAATTCTTCCCACTAGGCGTCCTTGGTAGTCCTATTACAAGTCCATTGCAATGTCGTCCCATTTCCACTCGGGAATAGGGAGGGGTTGAAGATAGTTAGCAGGCCTCTGATGCTCAGCTTTAACATGTCGACAAGTTGTACATTTTGTAATAAACAAAGAAATGTCTCTCTTCATTCCTTCCCACCAAAAACTTTTCTTCAAGTTTCGGTATATCTTTGTACTTCCAGGATGAACTGAATAAGAGGTTGCATAGGCCTCTGCCAAAATTCTTTCTTTAAATTCTGAATCTGTAGGAATCACCCTACAATTTTGGAATAAAAGAAACTCATCTCTGCTTAGACTGAAATGCGCGGGTCCTTGTGACTTCTTGACTCTTTCTTTAATATCTAACAACTTACAGTCATTTTCTTGCAGAGTCTTTAATTCCTCAAAATCAAAAACTCGGATATCATGTATTGAAGTCAACATCTCTTCTTGCTGTGAACTCTCAGCAAGAAGTCTCCTCATACCACAAAGGAGAGAGTCTAAACCTGATTATTCATCCTCATCAACCGAATAAGACTTTCGACTTAGCGCATCCGCAACCTGATTTGCTTTTCCATATTATTTTAGAACAAAAGCATGCATATTTCAGTTTAGGGCTTATGGCCTAATCGGGTTTTATCTTTTTGACATCTTGAATTTATTTGCTTAGTGATGTGTTTTATCAACTAAGATTGAGTATTTAGCATAATAAAAGCTAGGGTTGGTGATTTATTAAGGTTCTTGAAATCATTTACAAGAGAAATGCTAGAAATGCCATATTAAGGTTTTGGATTGCATGGTTGTTGATGTTTTGTGTTGTTTGCTTCATATGATAAGTATATGACCATGATGATTGTGTATTTGGAGTCTTAACATGATACTAAGCGAGGAATTAAGAGTTAGTTATGTGTTAAATTCGGATTATAGTATAGATGGTAGGCAAGGAGGACCAAAAATCACATCAAGTGAAAATGTGAATTTATGGGTCTCGACCAAGGGAGGATTTTCATAGTAGATGCATGATTTTGTAAACTTTATGTTCATAAATGAAATTAGAATAGAAAACACAAGGAGTTTGTAAAGTTTTGTGAGATTTGGGCCCTGTTTGTAATAATTGAAAGTTTAGGGCCTATTTCAAATTCCAAAGAGTTGAGGGGTAAATGTTCAAATAGTGCTCTAAGAATAGTATATTCTATTTTTCTCAAGTTAAATGAGATTTTATAATCTTAAAATATCTATCATTTCCATTTAGGGGCCTACTTTTGTGCATGGAGAAATTTGTAAGTTAGCATAAAACTTATTCTTGGTGTATGAATATATGTGAGATAATAAATTTCATACAAGTGGATCATGTTTTAAATAAATATTTGTTATATTTTCAACGATTATGTCATGCCATGTTGTCATATCTCACAATCATGAATATATGTCATATAACACAAACATATGTCATGAAGCATACAAGTTTGTCATGCTTTTTACTCAAGCATGAAATGTTAAGTTTTATCACGATCCCAAATACTAGGATGATGGATTATCCTAGTAAAACTCTCCTATTGTGAGGACCCTACCTAATTCGAAAGAGGACAACCATCCGTGGAGTTGAAGGAAAGGCAAAGAGGAGAAACGCTCTAATGGTCTAAGAAATCAATAGTAGGAGACACTGAATATAGCTAATCCAACATCTGGGAGAGTAAGAACCTTGTGGGAATCCAGCTGACATGTCCTAGATCGAGGTAGAGATGAGGAACTAGACCACGACAGAAAAGCTAGAAAAATCGTCTTCCATGAGGATGAGAATGAGGAGCTGAAGGGACTGATGAGCTTGAGCGAGTTACAAGCTACCCACCCAAGGTGAGAAAGGATCACTCGCCAGAGGAGCTACAATTAAAGACTGACACAACCAGACATGAGAACTTTTTGGGAGAACACAAATGAGTTTGGAGAAGTGTCAGCAATGGCGCAAAAGTCGACACTCCATCTGAGATGTCACATTCAGAATGGCTCTGCAATTAAAGGTGAAGGGCGACAAGTCATTTCGTTAGGACCCAGAAGTATGACTGAGGAGTTGGTAGATCGTAGGGTGTGCGGACCATGCCCTGGTTACCTACCTCTGTCACCCTGTAGTATGATAGGACAAGGATGAGGGACTCCTACCCAAGCATATCTGGAGTCAGTGATACATCAGAAAAGACTTCTGACATTCTCACTCTATTTAAAGGACCTGGGCTTGGGACAAGATCTCACTTTTGAGACCTCATTCACTAAAGAGCTCAAGAATGTGACTACCACGGAAAGCTAAGAGCAAAGAGGCAGCGAGAGAACTTTCAACGTAGGAAGGTAGGTTAGTTTTTAAGACAGTACTTGGTAATGTGGGGTAAATGTTGTGTGAGAGACATTGCATTAGTTCTGTAACCTTTTCTCCCATTTCTATAAGCATAAATAAATACTTCAAGGACTATGTTTCTAACTATATTTACTCACTGATTTTTTATGCTTTCAATATTTTTGATACTTTAAACTATTTTATGCAATTGATGATGAGACCTTGTGTGAGAACTTTGTGGAGTCAGCAAGTGTCTATTTCGTGGTATGAGAAGGAGAATTCATCTGGACCATTCTGCGAAGCGTTACAACATACATCATATGAGAAGAAGAATGCCTCGTGGGGAATGGGGTGGAAAGATGTCATACTTGGCCTCACCTGGTAATTGGGATGTGGGATCCCCTAGCGTATCACGTGCTGGTGTCTTCAAGTTAGTTCCGGTCGGGTACAGTAGCATCCCTAGGGCAACAAGTTTCAGTGTGTGCCTATAAGCAAGCATGTGTGTGTGCCTATAAGCAATTGAGGGCCTATGTGGCTAATGTATGCTTATAAGCAAAGAACATGGACGATACTTGACCGAATATTGGCTTTTACCTGTTTTCTATTATATGGAGATTGGTAACTCTTTGCCATAATAGTACTATTTAGTTTTTACTTACTTTGCATAAAGAGAGGGCTATGTCCTAAGAGGGTGATTCCTCGCCAGGTCTTAAGGATGCACATAACTATAAGAGTGAGGGTGGAACCTCCCAACCCGCATACATGTTCTTCCAATATTTACATTAAATGTTTTCGTAGCATTTTCGATAGTATTATCTTTCATTAACACTCTTGTCATAGCTACTTAACCTACCTATGGTTTCTTTCTCGAGACCATAGACTTTGATGCAAGTTCAAATCCTAGCATGATACCTGAGGAAGAGGAGTCAATCCCGCCCAAGTCCTAACTAAGGAGATTAGGACCCCATCATAACACCAGTACTAGCTATAGCTACCCTGTGCCTTTTGTAGGATGTACATTATTTAGCGGAGTACTCATTTGTAATTTAGTTAGTCATCTATGACAGTTAACTCTATGTCCTGGATGATTTAATGTTTTGAGGTTATGAACGGCGAGAAGGCCTCTTTTTTGTGAAGTTAGCTTCTAGTATATACAATTTTACATTGTAACTACAGCATGTTCTGTTTATATTTCCACTAAGTTGTTACAAACAAGATTTCATACACGTGTACTTCCCTCAGGATTAGTACACGCCTAACAATTTCTCTGGGTATTGATCGACCAGCCAACATCTTCGACACCGCAGAACCTCATCTAGTCTTTAATGAGGAACGAGGCATCACATCTGTGCACTGTAGAGTGAAATCCTCTGGGTTGACAAAGAACCATCAACAGACTTTGAATGTGACGAAAAGGTTTCCAGAGTAAAGTCATTATACCTAACGCTGCGTTAGGTACTATGACTACCAAAATAGTTAAGGGATTTTGTTGAAGGCGATTTGATTTGTCAAAAACTAAAGGATACTCATGGTGAAGGGCCTACGATCTGCCTGAGTATTCCTCATCTGATGACATATTCACAGCTAGTCTAAAGACTTGTGATGTGATGCTGTAACTAGCAGGAGCACACGGTTTATGAGGAAACGTGAGGCGTCCAACCTCTGTATGAATAAGAAAAAGAATGAATAATAATGTTTCATGAAAGCAAGCATGTCATGAAGTATGAGTAACTCTGTAAGATATGAATAAGAATGAATGAAATTTGTTTATAAAAGCAAGAATGTTATGAAATATGAAAACTCTGATGTCCATAAATTTATGTTTTTGTAAAAACAAGTCCATGTAAGTCATGCATGCATGCCATGTTTATTATCACGCATGCTTTATAAACTGATGGTAGCTTAGACGTATAACTTACTTAGATTGAAAAATCTCACTATGGTAGTCCCAACTACCATTCTCCCTAGAATAGTAAAAGTTTTAACAAGACCGAATTTAGGCCTCGTTTGGATGTTGAGTTGAGTTAAGATGAGTTGAATTTTTTATGAATATTAGTGAGTTGAGATGGTCGAGTGAGTTTTGTAGAGTCCACCTAAGATGAGTTTAGATGTGTTTGGATGTTAAGATGAATTTAGATGTATTTATGAGAAGTTGAGAATGGTTGTGGGTCCCGCATGGAGAGAGGTGTTGAGTTGAAAAATGTTGTGAGTCCTACGTGTAAAGAAGTTTTAAGTTGAGATGAGTTTAGTAATTTGAGAGTTGGGTATTTTGATGTTAAACTTAGCTTAAAATTAGATTCAACTGATTTGATCTCAAGTCCAAGTTCCAAACGAGGTCTTAGTCGGGCAAGATGGTGATGAACTCAACCTCTTGTAGATGAGATTGATTGAAAATGTGCCTAATCTAGACCGGAAGATGGAGTTGATTGTGATGTTTTTGGAAATGGTCCTGGTGACCATAGAAATGATCAAAGAGTTAATCTAATGTCTTCTATGCCTATTGGACCAATATGTATTAAAGAGTTCTTACTCTAATACAATGTCTCTTTTGTGTGAAGACATGTTTTGATGGGTGATAAATTAGTTTAAATATTAATGTTATGAAAGTTGGATTTAGTTATTCTAATACATATTTCAATAAGGAAGAAAAATTTTCGTTGCGATTATTGTATAATGTTAAAAGCATGCTAGGTGCATTTCATCTTATCCATCATATGTAATATTGTGTTGAATGTCTCGACGCTTCAATCTACATCAAATCACATGCCATTATTTTGCTAGACTAAGTGAGAGAGAGGCCCAACGGGGATCGTGGCCTAACAAGACTTGAGGAGCCATCACCTTTATCTAAAAGGTCAAATGGTAAAGTTAGTGTGATTACAAATAGAGGTATGCTAGACACTAAACGAGGTTACATTGAAAATAATGGCCTATTCCTAATCACACAAAAATAAATGCTTAAGTTATTGAAGTTGTAGGGATAGGATTCTCTAAAAAATGAAAACAAATAAATAGACTAAGGTCATATTTGGGAAGTGAGATGTGTTGAGAACACTTCAACTCATCTCATAATTTTCTTCCCAAATATTCCTCAAGCACAAAATACTTTTTAATTTAAAATTTTCAACATATTCATCTAATCATTATAAGTTTTCTAAATTTTAATCAAAACATAAAAAATAATACAACATTTCATATTTCAAAAAAAATATTAAAACATATATTCATACAATTTTTAACTCAAAAAATTTTACTATTATTTACAAATCATTTCACTGTTATTCACAGGATTATAATCTCATCTCATTACCCAAGCATGCTTTAAGTTAAATTGATAAATTGGTAATAAAAAACAAAGTTAATTTATTAACAAATTTATCTTCAATGTTAATGCCTTTGTATACTGCTCAAACTCTTGAATGTCAATTGGTTTATTTCCTATTTAATTTTGTGTGCAAATTAAGGCTTTTACAATGTTTGGAGCCTATAAGCTTCTAAATAGATCCAATACACATCTAGTGATGATAAATGCAAACTCAAAGACAATAGTGAAAAAAATATATAACTAACGCATCATGTGCAATCTCCGCAAGAATAAGATATATAGCCAAATTCTTCTTTCACAAATGCATATTCTCAAACTTATGAATTTTTTTCTCTTATATATTTGACAAATAACTATTCACCTCCGAGCTAAACAAGATATTATTTTCCTCCTCGAGATACATATCTAGAATTGAATCAAATTCTTTCAAATTTTAAGTCAATTAGTTACAAATAATATTTGAGGAAGTAGAATTGAAACTTTCTTAGACCACATTTGATTTTCCACTACTTTTTCAACGAGACTTGTGATATTACTCGATCAAGCAAGACTTGACCAAAACGTCATGGCCTTCATCGTCTACCATAGATCAATATCAAAATTCACATAAATCAGCATGCTAATCCTTTAACTGCTCTTCGAGTATTCTTTTCAAACTTAACATTTATGCTACATGCCATAACTATGATGTTAGCTTCATCTCTTTTACACATTTTATTCAAAGTGTGCTCAATTATATACAAAAGTTGATGAAACAATATATTTGCAGCCACATACAATGAACCAAGAAATTTCAATGTTACATCATAAAATATATTCAGAAACTTATAAATGTTCAAGTACTTTCTAAATCATAATATGTAAATCCCAAAATTTCTTACTCTCCTATCAAGTAAAGAGCTCTTTAGTGTTTTCAGCAATACTCGGCATAAGTGTAATGAGTTCTATCTAATAGGAGCATCTAGACACACCATTGTTCTACTCTCAATATTCTCTCTCTTTGCATAATCTTTAAGCATAGAAAACCTCGATGGTGTATACATCACAAATCTTATATCATTTTTTTAATATTGGTAACTGCATCATGTAAATCTTTCAAGCAATCATATATAAAGAAATTTAAAACTTTTGCATCACACTGGATACGCTAAAACTCACCTCCCAAAATTGTATGCTCCTTATCTTTTATCCTCCTTCTCACCTGATCGACAACCACATCATTAAAGGAGGCATTATGAACAATAATAGAAAAAGAAGTAATCAATATCCTATTCAATGATGCCAAACTCTCTAACATTCTATCAATGGCAAGTAATAGACATAGGTTATATTTGGCATTGATATTCATATATTGATGGTAAAATAAACTTTTTAACCGTTTAACAAAGTTTTCAAACTTTGTTTCTATCATTGTACAAACTTATACAACCTTTTTTTATAGTTTTTTCTTAATGACAAGATGTATCTAAGCTCTAAATCATGGCCTAATTTAAAAAATGCCTCATGCTCCACTTGCGTATATGGAAATTCACTCCATATCAAGCACTTGGCAATCGATGTGTTAAATTTTTTAAGATCATATTTTTCACATTTTTCAGAACTAGAAACTTTACCGTTCGTCTTAACTTCCAATTATGACAGTGTCTGATCTTTACTAAGATTTTCTTCTCTAGTGAGAGAGACTTGATAGAAAAATCATACACGGTGTGACATGGACCATTTTTATAATTGCTTCCAATTAACTTTAAACAATAAATGCATCATGCTTTAGTGTTACTAGGCTCAACTTTTGTAGATTGATATCATACCTAAGATGGATTGCTCAAGGTTTTTTGTGGAGGGATGATGTTGGGTTTTAGGTATTTCTAGAGGAAGGTATTAAAAGAGTAACTTTTTCCTTTGCATTGAATGAAGTACAAGCAAAATCACCACCACAATTGGGAGTTGTATCACCAATACTACTTAAATTATCTTCCATTTAATAAAAAACAAAATACAACAACAACAACAACAATGACAAAAAAAAATAACAACAACATTACAATAATCAAAGCTGAAAATACAAGAATTAAAAAGGTCTAAAATCAAAGAGAAAAATGTCTCTTCATGAAAATCCCAAGTCAAAAACTAATATACTTGTACATAATGATAATATACTTGTACATAATGATAATTATAACTATTTATGAAAAAATATGAGATAAGCTCTTTCATTTCGTATAAATATTTTCCATCTCTTAATTCTCTCGTCATCCAATATGTTAAAAAAATGTTAAAATACAATTCATACAACCTATCATACACATACATATAATATGTATGTGTGTGTGTGTGTGTGTGTAACCATAACATTATCACGAAAGAAAGGCATAACAGATTCTTTGAAAAGTGAGATTTTTTTGACAAATTATTTGTAACCTAAAAATTGGTTGAGTTGTTATGGGTCATTGATGACATGACTAACTTTATTCCCTAATAATGGATTGGCCAAAACATGCACCAAAGGGTAGTGCCATATAAGGGAAAGAAGCAATAGAGCAGGGTGATCAAAGCCACATATTTTGAGACAATAACAATGTTTCAGAACACATCATCAAATATAGTCGAATACAAATTAGTTCAAAGACAATAAAATAGGCAACAAATTATCAAAGATTACCTAAAAATTAACCCATGCTAGTGAACTAATTGGGGTTTTCGACAAAGATAATTGACAGCAAATGCATCGATGAACAGAAACTTTAGGTAATGGGCACTCCTTTCACGAGCTTTTGCTATAAGAGTTATTGTTTGAAATATCACCATGGATCAACTACATCCACCAAAATTCAAGTGCATGGCCTACTCTACCTTTTGGCTGTTAGTATAATATTATATATAGAGCTCCAAGAATCTTGATCTTTATCCTCCTATCCTATTTTTAGCATCCAAAATTTTTTACTTGGCCATCAAATCATGTAAGCTGAGGGTGCATGCCTATCGCATGAACTGATCTAACATGCATGCAGTACTACTTGGCATGGAGAGTCATGTTGGAAACTTCTGGAAGAATTTGGTTGCAGCAACGGTGAGCATTTTAAAGTCACTAAGATATGACTTTTACGACTTCTTGGTAGCTTTTACTGTATACAAATTCAATTAGTTGCAAGTCTCGAATCTAACTATTGGCCCTGAAGTCCATCATGCAAGTTGTGAGCATGTCTTCCATGCACAGTTCTCTTTATTGTCCATTTTGCTGCAGTATCAATTTAATTCTCAATTCATTTTGTACGCTCCTCTAGAATCGAGGTGAGCTGGGCATCTTTGTCGGAGATAATCTTGGATGGTATTTATGAAATCTGATGATCATTCTGACATATAACTTTGCCAACTTTTCCATTGAGTACATCATCTGAATTAGAACAAATTAAAGTGGGCTAGTTTTGACAGCTGATCGATCAAAAATCATCCATGCTGCTTGAAAATCATGATTTAAAATACATGTCAATCTCATCTCAACTCTAAAGAGGTATAGGAAGTACTAGCTACATTATCTTTTTGAAAGTCTCTAATGCTTTGCCTTGACTTGGTAAGCAATCGAACATTTGAGCCACATAGCTAGCTACCATCAGTAATTTCTTACTGCTCCACTAGAAATGTAGGCAGTGAGCCTCCCTCAAAATCACATATGTGATCTCCTTCTCCTTAGGCACACATAATCTCCCTTTGAATCTCAAGGTGCTATCATCAGGTACTTCAAATTTGGACCTCATGTCAAGGTGTTTTTCTCCCGCAATTTTGGCCCTTAATCTCCCTCAAAGTGACAATAGCAAATTTGGACCTCTATCTTTTCCAAATAATGTGAAACGTAGTTTCAATTTTAAAAAAAGATTATCAATAGGCAAAAATATTTATATAACTTAGAGATAATTACAACTTCTCCCTTTGGTCTTATCATACATGCACGACACTACAACTTTCAAATGATCTTTTATGTCAATTCTACCTCAAAAAGTACTTTTTAATATTGTTTTCAAACAAATATAACATGTTTAAAAGTGCTTTAGATATGTAGTTACCAAACAGTAAATCCTTTTAATACAGTATAACTTATTAATTAAACTCTACAACTATAAGCCTTAAGCTAAAAGTTATATTACCTGGCCACCGCAATCAGTAATGCGAGGGTGGAGTGAGTCTAGATTCTGAAAGTGTAGGAGGCTTGATGGCCTCTTGTTGTGTGAAGATAAAAGGGAACCCAAGGTAGTATATTGGGAGCCAATATGTGTTGCAGATGAAGGACTAGGGAACCGGGTTTAAGGAGAAGTGCATCTATAGAGACGTGGGTGAATATGAGAGTGTGATACGTAGAAATGTCTATATGATTTTATTAGAAGATGGAGTGTATTGTGTGTAGCTAAAATGAAAGTATTTGTCATTTAATATAAAAGTTCGGATGAGAACTGCCCAGCCAATCTCTCATTCACAATTGCAAAATTCTTAAATGGAAAAACTTAACCCAATAAAATATTGTCCATTAACACAAAAAAAAAGTTAAAATTATAGCATGGGGCCGTTGGCCTAAGACAAAATTTAGCTCATTCCTAAGAGCATTAGCATTGGATTATGCAAATGCAAATACAAAATTTGAATAATATGATATGATTTTGCATTTGCTTATTCCACTTAAAACTTATTTCCACATTGGATTATCCGTAGATTAGTCAAAATAATAATAAAATATTATAAATTTAATAATATTTCTTTTCAATTTTTTTGTTCTATTAATTTTTATTTTTAAATTAAGAGCAATATGAAAATATTAATATTATACAATATGAGACTTGGATAAGTATGTGGTTGGGTCCTGGAGTACAGTAAATACATTCTAAATATTTCATACAATACTATTGAAAAAAATACATGTCTATTACATTTTCATCTAAAAAAAAAACCTGGGACGAGCACAAGGTAGAAACATTCAGCTACATTTTTTTTTTTTTTGGTGGTTGGTAGAACTACTACTTGCCAGCAAATGACTGGTACGAGAACGCGCATGGGTCTTGGATGATTTTCTCGACCAAAATGCGATTCAGTAATAGGAAGAGGGAGAGTGTTCAGACGGAATAAATAATTGTTTAATAGATTTGGTTGAGCTACAATGAAGATTAAATATAACCACAAGAAATGATTTACTGTAGCTGCAAGTCATTTTGGTTTACATTTTTATAATTCAATACTAGCCATTTTTATCTTCTATTAACTAAATTATCCGTTTTATTTCCATTTGCATAATTCAATGCCAATGATCTAAGGTTCGGATGTCACAGATGGCCCCTTTTAGTATTTTTTTTATCCCCTTGGAAAACCCTTTTTACGTTTGTTTGAAGGATTTCAGATCTAACTCCTACTTTTCATGCTCGAAATTTCCTAGTTAGCATTAGTAATATGAAGACAAGTTTATGTTATATATGAATTAATCTAGCTATTTAATTAAATAATTCGAATTCTTTAACTCTAACCCATGAATTTTGTTTTGAATTTTAGTTGTATCAAATCATGTTATTGTATATAAGTCAATCGTCCAACCAAACCAATTAACTAAAGGTCAAGCCACTCATTCCTTACTCACATCATTCCTTACTCACAATTTCATGTTGGGTTTGTAGGTTCAGTACAAAATTATAAGATTTATATGTGGTTATCTAGTTTTTTTTTTTTTATTGTGTTGTAACCGCATTCTATTGTACCTTTTTTTTCAACAAATTTACATTGAATTAAAAGACAAAATACAATAGGAGAGAGCAGGTGACCTGACAAAAGCCCATTTACAAAAATTGAAGTGCAAATAATAGAAAATAAAAATAAACGGGCAATGGGACCAATAAATTGGACCTAGACTCTTGTTCGGCCGAGGGGACCGCTGCAATAGTGGTTATAAGATCCAATTGGTAGATTTTTCAAATGCAATTGTGATCCGCATTTGCAAAAGAAGCACTGCAACCATTTGTTTTGGAATCGTTGACAAAGATCTTCACGTTCATTCCCTTAGATTCTTGGTTAAGGAAAGTTGAATCATATCCGGCAGTTTGGGTCGCTGCCAGCATTTCAGAGGAATGTGCGACAAAGCTAACGTCTGAGCTACACGCGCCGAAGGAAATGAAGCAAGGGGACTGAGATATGAAAGATCCAGAGGTGAGGAGTCCAACTATGCTGCACGTCTAGTGGTCGGAAGCCGAGAAACGTAATGATCATTTGGCAGCTCCTTCACCGTGATTTTGAAGATCGATGGTTGGTGAGCACAGTTGTAGGGCACCTGTGGAAGATCGACAGCCAGATTGTGACGAGTCAAATATTTCTGATCTAGTGGAAAAATAAAAGAAAAAAACAACAAAAAACTAACGACAAACAGAAGAAACAAACTCGAAAAGCTACTATGTAGCAGCTGAGGAGGAGGAGAGGGAAGAGCGCTCCTCCCCTCCGACGAAGGTTTATAGTGGAGGTAGGTTAATGAAGTCGGTTGGGCTCTCGGACATGCAGTTATTTTTTTCCATTCTATTGTACCTGTTGTGAAGCAATTCTTCATGCTTTGAATAGCATGTCTTCACTGTTGGATCTGACTATACAGCTTCATAAATTTTTGGAGATGGAAAAGCTGGAACTATACAAGGCAACATCTGGAGATGACTCCAAAAGTTGGAATATGATGGCTTCCATTTCATTTGAAAAATAGATGTTACTTATTTAATGGAGTATTTTAGTTATTATTTTTTTTAAAGGTCTTAGACTGATAAGTGAAACAATAAAACCAACTCATGTTTTACTCGAAATGGATCCTATCCACATGCCATCTTTTCTATTGCTATCAGCCCTCCCTCAACCCACAATATGCCATATTGCATAGTTTCTAATCCTCCTAGGGTTGTAATCGAGCCGAGCTTAGCCAATCTTTGGCTTGTCGAGCTCGGCTCGATTCAAAATACTCGAGCTTGAGCCTGAGCTTGAGATTTTTTTTTTTTTATTCTTTATTCGAGCTCGACTCGATAAGCTAAACTCTCAACTCGAGCTCGAGCTCGAACTGTTTATTTTTTTTTATTTTTTGAATAAGATTTAATAATTAATAAATGAAATAAATAAATAAAATCTAATATTAAATTTATATAACTAACAAGTAAAATCTCTATTAAATTTTAAAATTTTAAAAACTTTATAAATAATTAATATCTAACTAGTTGATATTTATCCAAAATAACAATATATTATATGCCTACATATATTATTAATACATACACTTAATATGATAGCATATATCTATTTCATATATGGTTCACACATACTAGTATATGAAATTATTAAATTTTATCGACTAATTATTATACAAATTATAAAATATACTTATGAGCATATTCACTATATAGACATAAATAATTAGATTACATATTATATATTTAATTATAAAAGTTGTATGCTTATATTATTAGTTACTACATATATATGTGTGTGTATATATATTGGTGTATGTATATATTTATCAATATATGAATGAGTTTTAATCGAGTCGAGCAAACGAGTCAATTCGAGCATAAACGAGCGAGCCTTAACGAGCCTTACCCAAGTCAAATCGAGTTTTGTCAGGTATGTGTCATTTACAATTCGAGCAGATATCTGCTTTCACGAACGAGCTTTTTTTTTTTAACGAGTCGAGTTCGATTCGAATTTAACCAAAAGAGTACCGAGCGGGCTATCGTACAAATTGATTCATTTACAGCCCTAAATCCTCCCATAACTTTGTCACATTTTCCAACGGAAAAATCTCTCTCTCTCTCATTTTACTTTTTGGGCTCAATGGTGAGACCCAATGGACTCGTAGCGTCAACAAAAAGTTAGTCTTATCTTCTTACTATATATTTTCTTGTATTTTGTGTATTTTACTTTGATTTTGAGTGTGTTTATGACTAAAAGATTGACTAGATAGATCTGAACCGATTGGTTCTTCACTGACATTGGTCTAACCGCTGTTCTTTTGCTTCAAAACCTATTATCTGAACTTAGTTTCTTGGTTTAGTGTGACAAGTTCACCAAGATCAATCCCGACCGGTCCATAACATTTTGTTTTCTTTTGACATCAAAACCAACATTTTTATTAATCATAGAATATGGCCTTCAGCCATTACAATTGTCTTAATACAATCAGCTACACATTCAACATCAATTAGTTCATGCTCCACGTTAACAGCCTGTTGTGCCAATTGGTGAGCAACACCATTAAGTTCCCTCTTGACATGACGAATTTGCCATGTAGTGTTAGCCAGTAGTTGTTGCATATCTAAAACAAAACATTGAAACTTTTATGCAGTTTGTTCCCTTAGGCCAATCACTGCTTGCACCACTTGACTCGAGTCCCCTTCAAAAAGCACATAATTCAAACCCAACTCCTTACAAAAATTAGCTGTAGTAAGTAGACCCTTAGCTTCTTCAATAGTTGGATCAACACAATAGAACTTGGGTTGCATTAAACTAGCAAGAACAAAACTCATATCATCTCTAATTATGACACAAATACCAACCTTATTACATTCATTTCTAATTGCCACATCCCAATTAATTTTAATCCAATGTGGTGGAGGAGTTTCCCAATGAACTGTTGTCTATTGATGAGGAATTCTGGTCACTATTTGTTGCTGCATTGCAGTTTGGAAATTCTCAAAAATTGTAACAGCTTGCTTGTGAACCATGGTTGGTGCCTGGAAAGAATCATCATTATGAAAGTATTTCTTCTGAACCAAATAAACCTAGCCAAGATAGTAAAGAACACTAAATCCTATCTTGACAGTCGATCTGTCAGTTGCTCAAAAATACTAAAAAACACCAAATCTTGTATTGCAAATGTGCTCTTGCTCTATAAAACATGGAATTCATACCTTTTTTTTTTATAGAAAAAATATAGTTATTAGGCCCAATTCCATTAGCCTTTTGTTTCAAGAAAAAGGGCTGGGTAGCCTTGTGCATATAAGTAGTTTAACTTAATTATATTGATCGGACCACAGAAATGGCACCAGAATCAGTGTTGGCCATGTGGTTTGATTTGTGCACCAAGCCTTAGACTCGGCCTACTTACTGTTTGGGCCTCATTCCAGTTCTCAGTTCGACTCCTTTGTTGAATCGAAGGTATTATTTTAAACCTCGAATTTTATGTAGCCTGGCCAAGCCCAACCCTTATTCGCCCACTTATCAAGATTTGTTTTTACAGTTCGATTCAGGTAGATTTAAACTGATTCAAATTAAATCAATAAGAAATCAAACTGATTTAGTCAACTTTTTGAATCGTTCACTGAACCAATTTAATCAATCCATTTAGGCCAATTCAAACTAATTCTAATCAATTTTAGACTGATATGAATTGATTCAAAATTGTATTTATTTTTAAGTTGTCTAATAATTGATTTGTTTTTAAATTTCTTGAACAAAAATATGATACAGAATTAAAATATATTATTATTTTTTTACCATTTTATCCAATAAGAATTGCAGAAAAATTGAAAGGTAAAACATGTTTGTGCATAAAATTCAACATTTGTCAACTACTTATAACTTAATGGTCTTTATCTTCTTTGTATATAAGGCAAAAAAATACATAGATAATTAGATTACATAGTTATTGAAACCATTTAGATTCATATAATATATTTTTTTTATTAAAACTTGTCAATGATTTATATTTTATACTCTTTTATACATGATATAAAATGTTTGAATTGCATTATGCATATGAATTTTTAATATTTTTTATTAACATTAAAATGAATGGTTCAAAATTATCATGAATCCCCTGATTCATTGAATTGGTTCTTACCTAATTCCGAACCCGATTTCGATTTTTCGAGTTATGCCACTTATAGGATAGGTGCAAGTGTATGCATGGGAGCGAGTGCTAAATAAGGCGAAAACCCGTCCGTATAGGATAGTATAACGATCCAGCCCAATAATTCTAAGGTCGGAATATTGATAAGTTTTATTAGGTTTAAATTATATTTAATGAGCCATATTAGATAAGCCCACAAGTGATAAATTATTGAGGTTGATTAGGAGTTTTATTTAAGTTAAATCCAATTTTTAGAATTTAAAAATCGGCCATTAGAAATTTATTTCAATTTAAAATTTCACTGATTGAAGTTCCCTACATAGTTTCAATCACTCTCAATCCTACATTAAATAAACTACTAGAGTATGTCTTTAATTTCAAACACACTAGGATTACAATTTTAGAATCCTCTTCACCTTAAAGTTTCCTAAATCCAACCCATATCATCCTATAAATAGAGTTGCATGCACTATATGTGCATCTACCTCTTCAAGCCTAAACTTTTTATTTTTTAGCTTTCTTTTTACCTTCAATGTGTCATAGCCTCATCTCCCCCACCATGAAACACGGCAAGGCCACTATCCTCTCTTCCTTCCTCCTAATTACAATCACCGTTGTCCCTACATCGCACCATGATCGACTTTGTGCCGAAAATTTTAGGAAGCAACTCTACAAGATAAGTAGCTTGATCATAAATTAGAATTAGCATACGTTAGCTGGTTATATATATTATTATTAAAGCCAATTCTTTCGAAGCCAGTGTTTATGTACCACACATGTTATGATATTTGCAAGCACTTCATTCATTATGTTTCATTCCGCATATTATAGTTATGTATGTATTATACATCTCATACATCTTACGTTGCATAAAACACATAAGCTTTCATAAAATCGAGTGTAAGATAAACTCAGAACAGTTAATAAGATGGCTATTCAGATGCATGGTACCAATACTGTTTCAGGGTGTATGTGCAAGTCACGAACTCAAGCGTGGTCCACAATAGTATGCTAGAATACTATCAGCGGCTTCCCGTGCGGTTGTGGGGCATGGAGTCAGTGCACAACTACGCATATAGGATTAAGTGTGTTGGCCAGTCAGAATAATTAGATAATTCAAATTAACCAGACAAGTTAGTTAATTCAGATAAACCAGTCATGCATAGCATAAGTATCAATATGATCGGTCATGATTTTAAGCTCAGCATGAAATATTTTATGAAAATCTTATGTTAAATATGTTTACGTTATGATGGATTTTTTACTAAGTCATTGACTCATTTTAATTTATTTTTATGTTTTTAAACCACCACATGTTAGAATATTTATGAAAGTAGAGCTGCAAGACGGGACTTAGGCTTCGTTTGGAATCTCAACTCACTTCAGCTCATCTCAATTCATCATTATAACTTTTTCAAATCTTAACATAAAATATAATAAACAATTCAACTTTTTCAAATCCCAAAATAATAATAATATTAAAAAATAATATTCTAATAATATTTTATCATCTCAACTCAACCCAACTCAACTCAGTTCAACATCCAAATGCACCCTTACTCTAGGAAGGCGTGACAGTGGTCTAGATCATCTACAGATATTTTAAATTATGATTTTTATGGCATAGATTTTGAGAAATTTTAATAAATCCTTTCGCGCACTCCCTCTTATGATCTCAGTATTTTATTTATAAAGAACGATTTTATAGAATCTTTGTATCTATTGCAATTATAAGAAAATATTTTAAGGTCAAGTTCAGTAGTTGTACTCTGGCTTCCTTGAGAATTTCTTTTTTTGATAACAATCAAACTTTATTGATAATAAAAATTACAGACATTTATCAAACTATATGATTTGAGAAATAATGTCTGGAATACAATCCTCCCAAATCTCACAATCCTCAACATTTCATGCATTCCTAGCAAGTTTGTGAGTTGCCATATTACCCTCCCTATATACATGAGTAAAAGAGCAAGAAATAAAACAACTTTTAAGTATTTTAACTTCTGCAAATAACACCCCTAGAGCTGAATCAAACATATTGTCTTTCTGTAAAGACTCAACAACTAATAGACAATCATATTCAACTATCAAGTTGGAGATACCCCTACTAGCAGAGAATTGAATGCCTCAGAACACAACCAATAACTCAATAACTTCTGGATTTTTGAACATCATACTCTACCTTACTAGCTGCTATGATCAACTCTCCTTTATCATCTCTAAGAAGAAACCCAACACCTACTCTCTTTAGATAAGCAAACATGGCCCCATCAGTGTTTAGCTTAAGAACATCCATAGGAGGTGGCTTCACCGAGAATTTCTAAAAGTGGTTTTATTATTAAACCTGGGGAGTGAGGTGTTATAGATAGTTATCACCCTTATCCATACTATTGTTCTTTATTTATTTGTTGTTATAGCAAACTTAAGCTTTATTCAAAAACAACCTTACAAATGATTATCAGTCCAAAGGGCCTAAGGAATGACATCAAGGAAAGATCCCCACTAAATACTAGTGACAGTTACATTCGAAGCAAATTTTGCAAGCTTATGATAAACTTCATTTCCCATTCTATTCATCAACTCTAAATCTATTCAAGCAAATCTATTCATTTCCCATTTCCCATTCTATTCATCAACTCACAATCTATTCAAGCACATTCCAAGCAAATTTTGCAAGCTTATGAGAAATTTTACAGCTTCTAAATCTATTCATCAACTCTCAAGCATCTTTCATGATGTTACCCAACGGGACATTGAATCTATTGGGCGTTGAAGCTCTTGCACCAATATCAAAGCATCATTCTCTAATATGATATCCTTTATCCCCGAATGAACACTTAGCTATAGGCCTCTGAGTATTAGCAGTAGTTCAATTTCGATTGGATCATTAACCTCATGCTCCTTCTAGCTTGTTGCCATGATCATTACTCATCGATCATCTTTGATAATAATCCCTATACCTGCACTGTAATGATCCACAAATATAGCACCATCCACATTTAGTTTCATAATCCCTTGAGGTGGGCTCCCATGGACAATAGCTCTTGTTCATAAGCTCTCTATAGTTTTTCTACACATAAAGGGCATAACCAATTACTTGATCAGGTACCAACTTTTTATTCTCATAAACCAACTTATTTCTTCTATACCAACAACTCCATACAATTATAAAAAAATAGCTCCACTTCCTCTTTGCTACATTTTTCACTGAATTGTCTAGCAATTTCCACAAAGTCTTGATGAGAACCAGTTAGTTGGAATGAAAGGAAACGTTTTTTTCTGGTTGCCTTGCAGTACCACTGTGCACGTACAGTGTCTTCCTTCGCACCTTTACAAAGCTGTCAATTATAATTAAGTAATACATTCCTCTTTATTAGGTTGTGTTTTGTTGGCAGCTCTTCTTTACAATCTCTCGAAGCAAACACTTTCACCTTATTAAGGAGTTGCATTTTCGAACTCTTTCCATATGTGTTTTTGTCTCCCAGCATTTGAACTCTCCCCCACTCTATCTATCTTCTTATCTCTAAATATTCTATAGGCACTTCTAACACTAAACATTCCATTGTGTTATGGTGCCTATATTTGAGTATTTGCAGACTCTCCTGGACTTAGTATAATTTTTAAAGGGTAATGATATACCTACAACTATTTTATGACTAGTTTACAACTCATTTTAAATCAACCAATGTAATTGTGACACTTCATTAAAAGATAATTTCAAGTTTACTTAATTATCCTTTATTTTAAGTAGAATAGTAAACTAATTGTAAGTTTATCATTTTCCATTTTTAAAACCTCATTTGCAGCAGCTGGAGGTAGCAAGATTCTCATTTTGTCCACATCCCACCATTTAGTATAAGCATATATAAAGCTAGCCACAGTTTCAGTGATATCCCTGGTAATTGTATCCCCCTCCCTCCAACTCTCTATAAGGTTCTAACTTTATTTACTTACTATATTCAATGGAAGATCTTTTATATCCTATCTATATTAGTCGTTCATGAAAAATAGTGTTGACTATTTTTAAACTTAAAAATTAAAAATTGAATGTTTTAAGATTAGTTTATAAAAGAAATGAAAATCTTTAATATGAAAATACTACGGAAAATGATTAAGTATTCTTATCCAATCACAACATACAATGTGATTAGAATTTCTTATTAAAGCATCACTTTCAGTCTTTCTATTTTTTGTTTCTAGATGTCATTTCTTTTAATATATTTTTTAGTTTTTAATAAATCACGTGGCACCACGTTAATGGGATAAAATGAATGGTATAACTAGGGCAACATAATAGTAATTCTCTTTTACTTTTATGGTCAATGATGCTAGAGGTAAGTATTAACCGTAGGAGTCCAACCATATGAAAGAAACCTGTGAGGAATTTGGAAAGAAGAAAGAAGAAAGAAGAGAAAATTAGGGCCATTTGGCCCAAGCATGAGTTTAGTCAGTGGTGCAAAGCCTTACCTCTTTCTAATGGTTCAACCATTTGTTAACAAAATTTCACATCCAAAGCTTCATCTTGTCATCATCACTTTAGTTTTTTAGTCACAGTGCCACACCTGATATTTGTAGGGCTAGGTGGTAGCCCCCCGGAATTCGGCCCACCCACCCAATATGCTCGGCCCATAGGGGTAATTGGTGAAAAATCCTCCCGTTATCCTAGGCAGGCAGTCGGATTCAGTTAAAAATTAAAGCAAATAAGGTGTGGCGGACATGGGTACCCACACCTCATATATAACATTTTTGACTGTTTATGCTATATAAGCCTTAAAAACCATATTTTCTATTTCTATTTCTACTCTTGGTCTCTCCCGCCACAAACTACCTCAAACTCTCTTGTCTCCTTCTCCTCCTCCTCCTTCTACCTTTCTTCTTATAAATCCTTAGTCATGGATCACTCAAGCTGGTTGTAGCCAAGAGACCCATGACCATGGTCGTGAGTTTCTGCTATCCACAACCATGACTTGGTCGTCGGTGGCGCTATGGGCCTTTAGACCCCCACGACCAAGTTGTGGTCATGAGTTTTTGCAATCCACGACCATGGCTTGGTTGTTGGTTTGCACAGAGGCCCACAACTAAGTCATGAAAGTGGGCTTTTGCAACCAACGACCATGACTTGGTCGTGGGTTTGTACAGACACCCAATACCATTGTTTGGCCATTTGTATGGATTTGAAGATTTGGGGAGCGATCTAAGATTCTATGGATTTGTGTTGCAGATAATAGAAGAGAAGCCAAGCAAACTAGCAAAGTGTTGAGAGTGGTCTCTATAGGTGTTTTGGTAAGAGGGGTGGGGTAGTTTGGACGTTTTACTAGGCGATGATAGGGGTGACAATATGTGATACGACCTGTGAACCCAATGCGAACACGATATGAAATTAACAAGTTTGGATTTGATATAAATGGTTTCGGGTCAGAATGGTTTGACCCATTAAGGCATGATTAATAAACGTGTCAACATGCTTAACTTATAATCGGCCCGCATTAATAATCTTTTTAAATTTTATTTCAAAATTATAATTTTATTAATGTTGAGTTGTAATATTGACATTTCTTAATATGCTTATATTTCTATTGTTAGGATTGTAGTTTTAGATTTATGCTCATATTTGTTATTATTTTTGTAATGTTAATTTTATTATAGGTTAAAATCTAAAAAATAGTTTTATTATAGGTTAGACGTTTTGTGAGGCGAACACGAATTGCCAAACCTAGGCGGTAGGTTCAAAAATTTGTCAATCAGTTAAATGGAGGCTGATAGATAGCAGCTCAAGGCGGGGCTGGGGGAGGATTGGAGGGTGCTACCTGCCCTAGCACCTCTAGATATTTGATAAGATATTTGGGTGCTTCCAGTATATTAACAATTTAAAATAGTTAAAAAGTTAAAAAATGACAAATTTAAAAAAACTAACAATTAAAAATAAAAAAATTGAAAATAAAAAATGAAAAACCTAAAACAAGTAAAACACTAAAAATATAAAAAATATACAACACTGAAATCATAAAACATAAACTAAAAATCTTAAGACTGGAGGCTCGTTTGGATATTTAGAATATATGTGAATAGTAATAAAATGTATTGTAAATAGTAATGAAATGATTTGAGTTAATATGCTTATAATTAGGTTTTGAGAAATGAGAGAAAAAAAAGTTAAATAAAAATATTAAAAAGTAAAAAAATTGCTTGAATATTATTTTTTGTTTTGAAAACTAAAAAAAATAGTATTGTCTTTTGTATTTTGTTTAGAAGTTTGAAAAAGTTGTAATGATTACGTAATAATTAAATGAAAAATTGAATATTTGAACTTTAAAAGTGTTTTATATTTGAATGATATTTGAGAAGGAAATAGTTGAGAATACTTGTATTCCAAAACTAGCCCTTAATAGTAAACAAAACCCCTAAATTTCTTTAAAAACAAATAGCACTAGATTTATTACAACGACTAAAAAAGGCCAAGGACCAAGGCCATACCGCCACAACTTCCAGATCAGGGGTGGTCGAACCCAGAGGTGGCCAGATACGGTGTCCAACCCATCATCCCTAGCTATTTTCTTAATTTTAGAATTTTTGGTTTTTACTTTTTAATAAAATATTCTTAATTTTTCCATTTTATGAGGTTTATGGTTTAATTTAGGTTCTGTGTAGTCTAATATTATTAGATTGAACTACTCTTATGTCTTTTGGCTTTAGATTTTATTTTATTTTATAATTTTCTGATTTTTATCCAATATTAAATTATTTTTAATTATAATTTTGCACATGTGGCACAACCTATACAGTCGAATTACACATGCCATATTGCTATTGGTGCTGATTTAATGTTTATAGTGGAGAAATTAAAATATAATAGAAATTGAAATGTAGATGACAGAGGAGGCCAGATGAGAATGAAAGAGAAAATTTTTTGAGGGTTCATTTTTATTATTTCAATTATGATTGAATTTTATTTTAAAGTATAAAGAAAGTTATATGGAGATGAGATAAAATAAATATCTTGATTATTGTAAAAAATAAATTTTTTTATTTGATAATTATGAAAATTATTAAAGTGCTTTATTAGAATAACAATAAGATCAGATTTTTTATTTAATAATATGTCTAACAATGGACTACTATTATAATTCTTACATTAAATTAATTTTATTTTATTTTTTTATTTTTTAAATCGGAGGGAATAAAACGTCCAATTAAAAAATATAGAAATTAAAAGATATAGCACACGGATCATTACTAAAATGTGGTTGTAAGGGAATTTTTTCCACTTCGCAAGCTCACTAGGCTTCGACCCGATACCTAATCCCAAGTCCAAACCTACCCATGAAGCAAGTTGTCTATAAAGAAAAGTAAACAATAATGATTAATGGGAAGGACAAGTCTGATGTCGCTCGGCCATGCTCTGCTTATGGGGACTTGTATAGGGTGGAACAGTAAAGACGGAGAACTTTTGATCTCCTAACATGGGAATATTGATGGACCATCGAAGGTAAAGCAAATCGGGAAACCACGTAATATTAATGATACAACTACCTGAGCTACACACCATATTAATGACGTCGTTGCAGAGGTACACCGCATGAAAGGACTCTGACAAAAGGAATAGTATAAAGGGCATGGACTCTGCAAGGGCAGACACGATCTGTCCCCCAGACTCTCCGTATAAATAGCAATCTTTAAGTATGAGAAACGCTCTTTGATCCTTAGACTCTCTCACTTATTTACAAATTTCTAAAATACTTTACTAATTTTGGTATCAGAGACTTTCTAGCCCTGAAGCCACCTCTCCAAATTGTATTTTTCTCTATTTTTATATGCCCAATTCGAAAGACTTAAATTGTTGAAACCTAGTCAAAAAATGTACAGAACACGACGTTAACAATAATCGACAACGTTGCTTTTCGAAATTATGAGGTTGGATTTCTGCTTTCTTTTGCCGAATATTCAGAGTTAACTTCAGAGGGCAAACTAGTTTCTCTGTGTCTTTCTATATATGTCGTGCATATTTTCTTGGCTCTTGGAAGGAAAATTGAAAAGGATGCAGCAGTACAATTTTCCAAGCTAGCCGATCAAAGCATCTTCTTCCTTTCCCACTCTTCCTTCGTGCGTATATGCGTCACCAAAATCAATATCAACAAATCTGATTGGTTTCCTTTTACGGGATTGTGTTTCTCACATGAGAAATATTGGAAATCTTCAGAAAGCGAAATGCTGATTGATTTACACACGTAACAGCAACAAACAACATTTTTTCTTTCTTGCCAAGTGCCTCTCTTACAATTTTTCTAAAAGGAAATACATGAAAATTCTATACTTTATACAGTATTATCTGAATATATATATAATTAATATAGACATAAATAGATTATATAAAAATAAATGTATAAATTAATTTACATCAATGTAATAAATTAAATTATAAAATTATTTTTATTATAAATTTATAAATAATACAATCTAATATACGACATTAAATCAAACTAATTTATAAATTTACATTTTACTATTACGAAAAAAGAAAATGAAAATCAGTGATTACGACTTTGACTGGTCAATTATATAAGAGGTGGCAGAAACTGATCGCATCCTCGAAAGTGGGTATCTAGATATACGTGTCTAAAATCTGTAAATATTAAAATGGTGTCTAATTTGCAAAGAAAGTATAGCATGGGTGGAAGCAAGAATGGATGCTACACTCGTCAAGTAATTTTATACAGGTAATGTTATTTATTATCTTAATTTTTATTATTTTATAATTTAATATTAGATAATTAAAAATTATTTATTATATTTTATTTATAAATCTATCATTTAATATTATATTATAGGATAATAAAAATTAAAATAATGAATAAATATTTTTTCTATATATAACATGCATAAATATAATATAATTATTTTAAAAATGAGTAATGTTTACTTTTAAAAAAATAATTTTTTTTTTGTAAATATTATATTTTTACGGTTATAAATATATATATTTTTTGGAGTAATGGACTATAGTAGGTAGGATTGCTATTCACTCAATACGGGTAGATAGCTAGCCTTCTCACCTCCCCTGTCCCTATCCACGACCCCATGGGTATAGCCACAAGCACCCGTACTACGGATTGACGGATGAGGGTCGGATTTTCTATTTGTCACCAAACAAATCATCAACCACCAAATAAGTCAATTTCACAATAACAATCACAGCCACCAAAACCAAAGAATAAAACTAAACCATAACTTGGAACAAAGAAAAAGTTGGGACTTTCAAACCAATGTAAGGAAAAAATGTGATTTGAGCACTCAAATTTGAAGAACAAGAGAGAAAACCAAAAAGGTTAGGAAAAAAAGTTTGAGAGGGAGGAGATTAGGATGATGATTTGATAGTGTGGCAGACCTCGTGTCCGTGTGATGGCTCTGTTGTGACGAAGAGGGGGTTGAAAATGAGAGTGATCAGGATGGTGCCGAGGCATGGATGAAAATGAGAGATGGAGTCTGAGAAGAGTCAAGACTTACCCTAATGAGTTTAAATTTATCGTTATATCCTCCTCTTAATATATAAATATTTGGTTTTTTTTTTAAATATTAAAAGAGCAATGTTGGGAATTTTTAATGGACAAATCTTTAATACCCGTTTTAACAATCATTAATCTTAATCTTAGAGTAATGTAAAATACAGTAATGAGTTGCGCAAGCACCGCATACTTGTTTTGAAAAAAAAAAAAAGATTCACTATTAGAATTTTTTTTTTTTAAAATGAGTGCGTGGCGCTTGCGCATTCTATAATTGAAAATATTATTTCTCTTAATCTTATACCCACCTGTCTAGTCAGGTTAAGGGTGGAAAATCTGTCCTTTAACCCTACAGACGGGTTGGGAGATATGTCCTAATTGCCCAACCTAAAATATAGTAAATATAAACAACACACATATTTGATCTATATATAGAGAGACTTAGTAAATATAGAGACTTATCTCACAAAACAACACATATATATCAGAAAGAGGAATGATATAAGGAAGCCTTACACCACACACATTCATCTAATCAATATTTGATCTATAAAGAGATTTCACAAAATTGAATTTACAAACTGATGTGGTTTATTGTGATATATCGAATTATAAAGTGTTTTTTTTTTTTTACTGTAAATAAGATCTAACGTATCAAAATTACCCTCATCAATCTCCGAATTTTACTTTTGTCAAAAATTCATGTGAATCTAGCACTTATATATATATATATATTTATATATACACACATTAATTTGAACCGATATATAATAGCTTTCAAAGAGAAGATTTATTATGAGTAACCATGACCTCACGAGAAGCCCTTTCAATCGAAGTCTTTTCAATCGATATAATTTCTACACGAGGGGTTGGACCAATGGAATAATATTTACTAAAAGATTTAGTAGGTAGAAAGAACACACACACATATATATATTAGGGGTGAAAATCGACGTCGTCGGTGTGGTTTTGGTCCAAAACCGATGCCACACCGATGGTGTTTTGAGATGTTTAGAACCGGCTGATTAGGAAGGAAAAATCGGCAGACTCAATGTCTGCGTGAGTCTGTGCATTTCTTTGGTTTGTTGTTGGTGTTGTTGTGAAGGAGGAGGGGAGTGGCGGGCTATACCATCGATGGCGCTGATTTTGAAAGAAGAAGCAGAGGGAAGAAGAAGACGAGAAAAGAAGAAGAATTGGTGGGGGGGGGGGGGGGATGGGGGGCTTATTAATCCCAGATCGAAATGACGCATTTTACCGAATTTCTTTTTTATAAAAGTCAAAACTAAAACGATGTCGTTTTACTCATTTCTTCCCTTCAACATTGTTTTATATACGTATAATATAATATATATATATATATATATATAATCAGCCGGTTCGGCGGTTTGATATTGTTTCCAACTGGAATCGAACCACTGACGTCGGTTTTGACTTATTTCTACTGCCGACCGACTGGTTCTACACCAGTTTCGATAGGTTTTATGCCGACATTGGTGACAGCTGGTTTCCTTGATTTTTGTACCACCCTAATATATATCCCCTTCGCACCTAGAAATATATATAGCTTCTATGGTACTAAAAGTAAAAGTCGTTCACCCGTATATAATTGGAACATATATATTCAATGGTTTAGATTTAGATACCTCTATCATCCACACGTCTGAGAAAAAGATAGCTCTATTATCCACATTCATATTGGGGAGCTTTCACATGTAATAGCTTAATTTCAAGAAATTAACAAGCTTGATAGCATATATATACCAACATGGATAAGGACTATCTCATGAAGAGCTATGCTTAGTCCGGACTTTTATTTATTTATTTATGAGGTCGGACTAATGAAATAGTACTTTAGGTTTATAATTATCAGCTTATAAATTAGGGAGAAGCAATAAAAAAAAGTACAAAAACTTCAATTAATATCTGGTCGGTCCACAAAATGGACCTCTAAGATAGAGAGAGGCAGGCGACTAATTAAGTACAACATGATGTAGAACCTATAGATATATAGAAAGAAATTAGAAGCATAATGCATGCATGCTAGCCACCCAATTCTTTCTACGAAGTGATCATCAAGATCAGTAGATGAGAAAATTCAAAAATTGAGAATTAACAGAGATCGACAACTTGCACGCACAAAGAAGCAAGCAAGCAAGCTAGCTAGACATGATGATGATGATGATATTTATACAGACCTAAACAACAGCAATATTAATGAAGACCACATTTCCATTAATTAGTAGTCAGTCCAGTTTAATAATTAAGCATTCTCAACTTGCTGGTTCTGATTTTGATAATCAAATGAGCAGACCTTTCTGATTTAATTTATTAGGAACTCCTGCATGCAGCAAGTTGTCTCAGCTATATGTATATATTTTCAGTTATTAATGCTGTTGAATTAATAAGACTTTAATGTTAAAAGTTAGTTCTACTATATTAATTAAGTCGGTTTATATATATATATATATATATATATATATATATATAAAGAATTGATTATTATGCATGGAAATCCATTATATATTTTTATAAGAAAAAAAAAATCAAACACAGACTTTTTTTCTAGTTGCTTACCTTTTTTTTCGTGTGTTACAAGTAAACAGATGGCTTGCAAATAAAATTTTCAAGAATAATGTAAAAGAAACTATCGAAAACTAACGAAATTTTAATTAAAACTTAATTAAAAAGTCAAAAAGTACATAGTGTGTAATCTTTATGATTTTTCATCACAGTCCTATTTTTCTTTTTTATTAAATTTGATCTTTTTCCACACATGATTTTCTTTATTTTTTCTTAATCAGTTTCTTTTAACATTTTTTTTTTGTAATTATTATTGTGCATATAATTTTTTGTTAAAGATGGAAAATTCTTATATATTCGTAGTTTTTTTTAAGAATATATTTTTAGTGTTAATTATTATAATTGTGCATTAAATAATAATAATGTTTTAGTATCTCGAATCATCTTTTTTATATATATTTGTATTATACAAACTAGCCACAATATACATTACGGAAAAGGGGGCGGCTACTATGCCGCCCCATTTTGACCGCTGGGCATACCGCCCAGCGTAAATTTTTTTCTTTTTTTCACATTTTTTTAACATATTTAAATATATTTAAAAAATAAAAAAAAAATACACCAATACACTTAAAATCACTTCCTTAATCACTAAGTAAAAATAAATAAATAAATAAATTTTGACTAGGGGTCAAATAGAGGTGTCAAATTAGGGAGGCAAAGTAGACTTTCTCTACGGAAAATATATACACTACAACAAGAAAATGTTTTTTTCGGACGAAAATTTGAATTCCATCTCAAAAAATACCTTTTGGTACGAAATTGTTCGATGTCGTTCGGATGTAATGAGTTTTCTTTGATGATTAAATTTCATCCCAGATAGACGTTTGAACAATTAGGTCGTTATGTTTGATCATAGCTCCGTGTTTGAACAAGTTGGGTTGAGTGGTCGATCGAATTTGAATATGATCAAACGTATTGTTATGTAGAAACGTTCGACCGTTAAATTTAGTGTTCAACCATACGTCTACGTTCAAATGCATTGCGTTGAGTGGTCAATCGAATTCTTATACATTCAAACGTATATGTAATGTTCAATGTTGTAAGAAATCATTTGAACAGTTATTACATTCGAACGCGAATTGTATCTATGTTTGAATGATAATTACAGATTACGTTACAATGTCCTGTGTACCTATTTGAATTGTTAGACTTACTAGATGTTTGAACGGCTTTTGGGCATTCGAACAGTAGGAATTTTTTTTATTTAATAATAACTTTAAATACACATTCATAATACCCTAAAAAAATACATTAAAATTTGTTCAATAAACATAAAAAGTAGTCTCATAAATACAAAATAAATAAATAAAACATTGTTCAAAATACACAAACATTAGATGAATTATTAAATCAGTTGCTAGAAGGCCTGAATTGTTGCATCATCATCTGCATTTGGAGTTGCACTTGTTGTTCTTTTTGTTTCAATGGCGTCTTCATGTCTACTTGTTGTGTCGGTTGAGCCTCTAACTAATGATGCTTTGTCCTTAATTACTCAATCTCAAACATCTCTTCCTCTAAAGTTTTAGACGTGTTGGAGGCATTATTGGATGATGAGGACGAGCTAGAAGACTTGACACAACAACTCAAACCTCTCAAATATCCTGAATGTGGACTCAGAACTTTTGTGAAAATGTCAACATCACTTGTTAGGGAACTTTAATCAAATGCAGATTCAACATGAAGGAGAACCATTTTTTCCTATACATAAGAGAAAGAATTAATAATGTCACAAATATAAAAATATCTTTAATTCAAATAGATATTTGTATTGACATAAATAAATAAAAAAGAGATAAGTGTATGCTTACATTATTGTCACTTGTGTCAGAATGAGTCCACTTTCCATTGCGATCAGTATGTGATGGAATATATAATTTTATCAGATCATAATCGATAACTGATTCTTTCTACAAGACACATATTTGATAAATATAAACTTATTAGAATACGACAAACAACAAACTTAAGCAACCTAATCGATCAAATAGAATTACCAAATTCTTAAAGAGATGATTAAAAGATCTTAAACATGCATGATGATGAATTTTTAAATTCAATCTTTTTGCTTTATTTATAGAACTCCGCTCCTAAAATCAATTAGTAAATATTCACAAGAGAAAATTATAAAATATGACACGTAAAATAAATCATTTACATTATATATATGCATTATCTTCAAACATGTTACAAGATTTTTCTCACTCGCAAGGTCAGACATCTTGAAAAAGATGTTGATGAGCCTCGTCCTTGTTGTAGAACTTATTGTAATGCTCATGGCATCTCACCTTATATTTACAGATCGAATGCATTACATATAAACTCGTCAACAGTTTTACACTCATTTCTCTGATCAAACTTTAGTTTGAACTGATCCTTAAAAAAATTATTATATGAACAAATCATTTGCATATTCTATATCGTTCCTACTACACATTAAATAGTTTGATAAATAAATTAAACATTACCAAACAACACTTCTTGATAAGGTCTTTGACATCTTCGAGGAATTTATAACATGAATGTGTAGCCAAAGGTGCATAATTTCGTGTAAGAGCATCCACAT
The DNA here is from genome assembly GCF_004785595.1 of Juglans microcarpa x Juglans regia. Classification (NCBI taxonomy): domain Eukaryota; kingdom Viridiplantae; phylum Streptophyta; class Magnoliopsida; order Fagales; family Juglandaceae; genus Juglans; species Juglans microcarpa x Juglans regia. Next base: position 27,951,216 of record NC_054603.1, on the reverse strand, counting down.
GCGAAGCAAGCCAAGCCACTGGTTCTCTTTCACCTCCAATGTGATCACCAAGAATGTTAATCTTAATCTTACCCACTATATGATAATTTTCCAATATGATGCCTCTAGTAGATTGTACTACTAGCTTTAAAAAAAGTCATTTATGGTAGAAATGAAGGTATGATTTACTTTAATTGAGATAGAATTTTTATAAATATTTTACCTCATTACGGATAGTTAATCTCCACTGGTGAGTCAATAAGAGAGCTAGAGACATAAAATCTCCACTGGTGAGTTAACCTCATTACAGATAGTTAATCTCCACTGCTAGAGACATAAATGAATCCCACAAAGGGTTTCCACACACACTTGTGGTGCATTATCAGTGTGTCACGCCTCTTTTTTTCTTTCTCCCTCTCTCCTTGTGCCTCTTCCTTCTCACTTTCCCTCACCAGCGATGTCTGCCCCTTGGGGTGGTTCCCGACCACCCCAGCCAACAGACAATAGCTGTCAGTCACGCAAGCCGTAACCACCTTGGCCACAACACAGTGCACAAAACATGCATGACAAGCTCAAGACACTACCATGAGCTCTTATATCCCCTTCAGCAATGCCGTTTGGACCATCAGTGGCTTCTGCCCACCCTGAGGTTGTCCCCAACCACCATGGCGGGCACGGGAGGGGGGAGAAAATGAGGGAAAGGGTAGGAGGGGAGGGGAGAGGCACGAGAGAGGGGGAGAAAGAAGAAAAAGGGGGGGGGGGGGGGGACATTGCACACTAGCAATGTGCCACATCAATGTGGGGATCCCTTTGTAGGATTCCTTTGTGTCTATAGTGTTTCCCTTTTACTTGATCATTCTCCCTCCTCGTCTTTAGATACTTTAGATGATTTAACATTTTCTTTGACTTTCGCATCACCAATTTCAGACTCAATATCTTCTTTATGTAAATGTATCATGTCATACTATCTCAAATCCACAAAAAAGCTAAAGACAGGTTGACTCTCTTGGTATCTTCTTGTGTAGAGGGACCCTTTTCTCTATTTTTGTCTTCTCTCTCTGTCTTAAGGATAAAATCATATATATTTCTTGGAGAAAACCTTTGTACCACCTGCCATTGATTACCTAAATCGAGATCATCTAAATAGAAGACTTGATATACTTGAGAAGCCAAAGTAAAATAATCTTCATCAGACAATTTTCGTGATGAATTAATATTAAAAAAATATTCATCATCGCGCATGGCCCTTCAAAGGCTGCTTAAATACCACCAATCAAACTTAAACAGGTATATTACAAGCTCCCCAAAATATTTCAAGCTAATTATATCAACAGTAACCCTATATAAATCAATGTTTTCCCCCTCATGACTTCTTTCAACTAGAATACCACTGTTTTGTATTTTTCGATAACGTTCTCAATCTATCGTGTGATACCTAGTACTTCTCCTAAAAATTTAGACAGAATATCAAATTGGGCATCTCAATGGGCCACACACCAATGCACATAATGCTTCCGAGATATCAACTCACACGCATTTATACAACCTACATCATGAGTATAGCATAGACATAATATGTAGAAAATCACAAGTGTAAAGTTATAATTCAAGAACTGAATCTATAATGTCAATGCTCGTTGTTCAAACCATTTCAGAAACTCCTCCTCATGTCTTTTGTTTATATCAGTTACTCATTGTTCTTTGAGTACGTTGGTATGGTCACTAAAAATGAAAACTACTAAATAATTTATAATCTTATAATTTTTTATGATAATTATAATATTAATTAAAAAATAATGAAAATGTGCAACAAATGTCTCTCTATCTCATGACAATTGTTTAGCACGTACCGCTGAGTTTTTTCAAACTCTTTTCCACATAAATTATAACCACGTTTTACACCAAATGCACATACGTGTTGGAAAAACCCAAAAAACCCATTTCTTTGTCTAGCTTGATCAACATCAACATTTCTTTTTGTCCGATCAAACCTTGTATCCACTCCATAAAAGTACTTGGAATAGAATGTATACCACTCATCATCACAGTATGCTTCTTCAATTGAACCATTTTTTCAAGCCTTATTACCCACTATGGGTTTCAGCTTTCCAAGAAACATTTTAATAGAATACATCCATCTAAATTAGACTGTTTCTGCAAGTCGATTCTCACGTGACAAATTAATGGCTAAGTGGACCATTACATAAAAAAAAGATGGTGGGTAAATACTCTCTAACTAACACAATAATGTAGAAATTTCCAGTTCCATTTGTTCCAAAGTTTGTATATTCAATGTTCTAGTACATAAATATTTGAAAACTGCACCTTACTAAGTCAAAGCCACGAGCACATACCTTGTCAAGTAACCATGGATACCAAGTGACAAGATATGTCATAGAAAAACATAACAATCATGAATTTTTAATTCAGTGATCTTCCAATCATGCATACGCACAGACATTGTTAGATTCGAGGCATGCCTATGTAGTAATTTAATTTTAATTAGCTACTCTCAAAATCTAATCATTTCATTCCTTAACATCTTATAACGAGTAGCTGACATATAAACAGACGAGTCACTTCGTTGCAAGTGCATTTCATATATTATTCTTAACCTTTTTAAATCTTTATGTGAGTTTATGGTATTTTTTGTTTTGCCTTCAACTAACATCAATGTGCCCAACATTGAATCGCATATATTTTTCTCAATATGTATAATATCGAGACTATTCGGTAATTTTAATGTCAACCAGTACGACAATTCAAAAAATATGCTCTTCTTTGTCCAATTGAACTCATCTGCAGTTTGTTTCCGGTTCCATCGTTTTTTTTCTAAAGTCATTATAAGAAACATCCACCAATTGTGCAAGTACATCTTGCCTAGACAAATATGGTGGAAGATGTCCCACATTCAATAGTGCTATCAAATATTTTAATATTTTCCACACCATCTATGGTCAACAGGTAAATGTCGACGATGACTCATGAAGTATAGTTTCCTCCCATACGTAAGCCACTCGGGTTGGGTATGTTTGTTGCAAGTTGTACATGCCATTTTTTCCTTAGTACTCCAACCTGATAAGTTTTCGTAAGTAGAAAAATCATTTATTGTCCATAACACTATAACATACATCTTGAACGACTCACTTATTGATGCATCAAATGTTTGGACCCCATTTTACAATAAATCTTTCAACTCAGTGATCAACGGTTGTAAATGTACATCTATCTCATTTTTCGGTGATGTCAGACCAAGACTGAGTAAACTCCTCATGAAATATAGATCTTTCATGCGCTTCCATGGTGGTAAATTAAATGTCCTAAGTACTACCGGCCAAGTAATATGACTAGTAGTTATGTTTCCAAACGGATTAAACCCATCTATTGCCAACCCAAGTCAAACATTCCAAGGTTCTTCAACAAGCCATGTGCGTTCCAAATTAAACTCCTACAAAACTTGATTATTAATGGAAAGTGACGTACCACATTTTGGGGCACATTTTGCTTCTCAAATGTCCATTTTGATTCATGGCACACGAAACACTCATTCATATGTTCATTCTCTCATCAAAATAGGACTTAATCATTCTTGTATGCATTGATTATATTTTAGTCAAATCCGAGTCCTCGCTTCAATTGCTTAGTTTCATAGAAGTTACAAGGCAAAACATTTTCTGATGGAAGTGTCTCTTTAAATAATTCAAGTAACATATTCACAACATTAATAGATATGTGGCACATAGATTTTATGTGAAACAGTCTAATTGTAAAGGAAAACTTACTATGCCTTCTACATCTTGAATATAGTTCACATTTCAAATCCACCTACAAACATGCAAAAGTGTTATGACACATCATTTGCAGTTGATGTGTTCGTAGCACCTTCATCCATAAATATTCTTGCTCACCCAGCATTTCATCCATATCATCAATCGTAATCATCACCACCAACCTCTAATGGTGTATGTTAATCGATGTCAGTTCCCTCATGTCGAGGCTCTAATATTAATGTCGGATATGATTCACCATGTAACATCCAATCAATGTAACCCTGGTCAATACCATTGACAAATATATGCTCTCCCACCAATTCTATGTTATGAGAATACAAATTCTTGCATTTTTTATATGGGCATTTGATTCGCTTGTGACTATTAATTGTACTACATGCAAACACTAAGAGTTTCTTAATACCTTTAGCATATACGTTGTAATTTGAAGCCAATCGATCTCTAACTCACATCCAACTCTTATCTATGTCTTAAACCTTATTACAAACAGTCGCATGCATATCAACAAGCAAGCATGTACTTATCCATTGTCTAATCTCTACATTTCACTGGATAGTTACTTGGTCCTATCACATTCGGGATTGTAAGATTATAGTCGCCAACCTACCAACTAGTATATGTCCTGTCTAACAAAATTTCGACAGCATCTCTCTATATTTTTCCAAATATGCTTGTTTAATCAAGTGCATTGATAAGCAACATGTCTGCACTAACAACTCAACTGCTTATCCAGAGAACACTCGAGATGATTTTATCAAAATCACAATGTCAAACGGGAACAGACAATTGATAAGTTTGTGAAAATGATCTTACAATCTCAAACTATGCACTCTTAAGAATTCAAGAGTTATCAACAAAAGTTGATTACTAACTCCTACAATATTGGTCTAAGGTTTTCTTAGATGCAATATATAAGATACGAAAATAATACAAACAACACATACAAAAAAGTAAAGAGTGATAACAACTAAAGAGACAAGTTTTCCGTTGAATTATATTTTTAAATCTAATAATAAGGTGTTCCTAAGTTTTAAATTTCATCTTTTCCTTTTTAATATAAATGTCTTTTTTAAAGTATTACTTTCTCCTAATTAATTATGTTGTTAGATTTTTATTATTATTGCTATTCATATGTGTTTCTAAGTTTTAAATTTATTTTCTTCCATTTTAGTATAAATGACCCCATTTTTTAAAGTATTACTTCTTCCTAATTAATTATATTATTAATTGTGTTATATGATTGCATTCAATCTAATTGGGAGTTACTGAGTTATAAATTTATATACTTTTTCGAATTAATATAAATGTCTTTATTTTTTTAAAGTATATTTTTTCCTAATTAATTATGCTGATAGTTATTTTATATTTTTTAAAATCTAATGGGGTGTTTCTAAGTTTTAAATTTCTTTTTTTCCCATTTAATATAAATGGCCCCATTTTCTTAAAGTATTATTTCTTCCTAATTAATTATGTTATATGATTGCATTAAGTCTAATTGGATGTTACAAAGTTATAAATTTCTTCTTCTTTATTTTTGAAGATAAGCTATCATCATTCATTCATTAGAAAAACTTATATCCATGACTGGATGCATTTTGGGAATATTTCCATATCAAACATGATATTATAAACCAAAGTAATGCATTCAGAGCTCCACCAATATACTATTTCCTTTTTTGACAGGTCTGATCTTCACTATTGTTGATACTCTTTATAGATAAACGTTTAAAAGACAACATTATCTACCTAAACAGAGACTCAACCTCATCCTTCATAGGAAGAGATGACTCAACTTCTACAGACAATCATCCAAGAGACGAACTCTTTTTTTTTTATTTTAATTAACAAAAAGGAAAACAGTAAGATAGATGTGAAAAATAACAAATTATAGTTTGGATCAACTTCGATAGACTTCAAAATCTGTGACGGTCCGCAAAGCAACACACTTATCTCTTTTTAACCACAAAATCGAGAAGAGCTGCCGGAAGAGGTGGCGCACGAGGACCACACACAGATGTGGGCGGCACATGAGAACCACACGTGGTGATTTTCGCAAAACCACCACTTTCTTCTGAACGATTTTCAACTTATGAATCTGCTTGTATTATGCGTGTCTTTCGGGAGTTGCTAGAAAATTGTATATCTGTCTTTTTTGACCTTAAATAAAGAAAAATAAAATTAAGGAAAATAATATTGATAGAAAAGGTGGGTGAATGAAGAAAGGAGGGAAGGAGAGGTAGGAGGAGGAGGAAGCCAATGCCTCCTCCTCTTTCAGTGAAAACCAGATTTGGAGCTCTTGATTTTTTATGAGAGAGACAGAGGGTGGGGATAAATTTTTTTCTTTTTCCTTTTAATATAAATGTTGTTATTTTTTTAAGGTATATTTTTTCCTAAGAGGTAATGATTTTTCTATTTTAACGTTTCTTTCCAGAATAAATCCGTAATGTGGGTTAACGTTCGAACGTATATACTGTTCATTCAAACAGTCTCTCTCTCTCTCTCTCTCTCTCTTTCTCATGTTCAAATGGTTTCTAACCAGTCTCTAGACACAAACATAGAACAAAATCAAGCAATATAGAAATCAAAACACAATGAATATCCATAAACACACCCTCCTTCATCATGCACAACATAGACAAACACACAAATATTCAACTATAATACATAAAATAAGTTCTTAGAAATTAGAATATTTACCTCAAATGCAACTCCAAACAGCTCAATAAATTGCAAAACACATATACCACATTTACTGAATATAATGAAATTATTAAACGAAAGTTATGAAGTTTAAGAACATACATAAAAGCATAGAAATTTAACAAAAATTATACCCTAAAAATCAGTAGGCAGCCGTCACTCTCACTCTCTCTCTCTCTCTGTAAAAATTGTCAGCCAGCCTCTCTCTAAACATATTAGTAGATGCAAATGAGAAGCCGAAGAGAGGAACTCGATTTACATAAATTAGGGCATGTGTATTTTTTTCATGATTTTTGGACTTATTAAGGCGACAATTATCATTGTAACAAGTTTGCAAACATGAAATAACACTGCTCAACTTAAAAAAAAAATTTTGTTACAAAGGCAAAAATTGTCACCTGTGCGTCCTTTTCAAATTTTTGCATTCAAATGGTTTTCAACTTAATTCAAACGAAAAAAACTTCATTTAGTGCGAAGTGGCAAAATTCCAGCATCAATACATTCAAACGAATCTAAATAATCATTCGAACGTTTACACGTTCTTTGATAGCTTAGTGGGAAACAATCCTGCCACTAGTTTAGAAGGCACCAACACCGAAATTAAAACAGTCAATCTCCCTTGACTAATACATTCGAACACTGAAATCGGTGTTCAAAAACGTAATTATAATGTTTGATCGTGCATTTCTTATGTTATAACTACAAATATATATATATATATAGCATACGTAGTAAACAAATATGATACTTGTATATATAAAGTATTAGTATATCAGTATATCACTTAATATATAGTATTACTATACTTCTCCAAATATTACACTATAAAGGCCCCTACATACCTTAAGAATAATCATATAAACTCAAAAATATAAAATTATCTATTTAAAATTATTATAATGAACATTTTAGTACGTAGTGCAAAATTGTTCTAACCCTAAAATCAACGTTTGACCAGTATTTGTCACTTGACTTACCACTCGAACGTTCATATAACACATTTAATTAATATGTTTCACGTGATTTTACATGCAAACATTTAAATATAGCTTTCAACATTATTGCATCCCATGGAATATAGTTCGAACATAATAAGTAAGTGTTCAAACGATTTTAAACATATAACAGCTTACCGGGGGTGCAAAACTATTCGAAAGCTAAAATTATCGTTCAACCTGTATTTGTCACGTGACTTACCGCTCAAACATTCATATAACACGTTCGATCGTTATGTTTCATGTGATTTAATGTTCAAATGTTTAAATTTTGCCTTCAAATGTTATTGCAACCCGTGGGACGGTGTATAGCATTGTTTGAACAAAAATCCACATACGTCGTTTCAGCTCTCCACCACTACCTCAATCATCAGCCAACGCTGTCGTCGTCGCCACCATCATCACCCTTTACTTCTACACCATAGGTACACTGGTTTCCTTCAAATTTTGGGTTGATTTTGAGTTGTTTGGGATAGTATTTGTATAAAATAGGAAAATAAATTGGCTAGAAAACACAAGGTCGAGATGCCTCTATGTTCATCCCGACCTTCTATTCTTGTTATTTGTGGAAGAACAAAATAAATTCTTCGATTCATTTGGTTTAATGATAATTGAGTTGACTCAGTCATTACTATGTTCTATCTAGGAACCGTTCGAACGCTTCCAATATGCATTCAATCAGTAGTTACTTACTCGTCGAACGATTACGTTATCGTTCGAACATATGGCCAAACTACGCATTCGAATAACTTAATCCGAATGGTGTATTCTACCGCTTCTATCCTGTTTGAATATTAACTTTTACGTTCTAATGATAATTGACAATTTTCAAATTTGATCAAATGGTTGATCATTCGATTGATGAGAATTCTCTACACTTAAAAAATTTATCATTAATAATGTCCTCAGAATATTGTTTGAAAATTTCGAATCCATTCACATTTTTTATACCTTCTAGTTCTTACTGTTCTTTCTATATATGAATGTATAAGGTTGAGGTTAGTATGGATCAGGAGTTGTTTATGATACATATTGCTCATGGGGAGCTTATTGATCTAGTGAGTTATATCTTCACTAGGGTTCAATCAAAGGCCAACTATATTATGATAGATATCTTGCCCTTTGGGATCCTAATCATAAGATTCATATTAACTACAGGGGTCGAGACAGATGTTGGTGAGGTGTTCGGGAGCAGATTGGGTTAATCAACTCCTCCACTTATCACATGGACACTCAACCTCACTGATATTCATAAGGAGATTGCAGATCTAATGCGTGTAGTGCGTAAAGAGATCTGGAGTGTCAAAGATGACATACGTACAGAGATCTAGAGTGTCAAAGATGATGTATGTATAGAGATCCAAAGTGTCATCATTGACGTATGTAGAGAGATTACTAGCATAATCACAGAATTGGGTCTAGATATGTAGGTGACTCAAGTCATGGTCTTGACCCAGTTGATAGAGGTTGAGAAACACCTAGTAGCAGTCAAAACAGTGGTTAATGATTTGGGCACGTAGTGCCTCTTTATATTTGCACTTTCAAAGACTTTTGTATGAACATTACATATGTTTTAAAACTAATTTAATTATGAATCATTGCTTAATTAATATCATTAAGCATCACTTCTATTACATTTATATGTCCTTATTTTTCTCTAATGACATAGGTTTTTAACGTCCATCCATCTTTTCATTTTCTAAATTATTTGTTAATGTTCATTCTATAAGCCTTGGAACAGTTATATTATTTGGGACAACTTCTTCTATCTCCAAAAATATCGATCGAATCGTTCGAATAATAATTGTTTTACTTTTTATTACATCAAAAAATTTCTTTTACATTCAAACATTTATATAAACGTTCAAACAATTAAATTATTAACTTATCCCACCAATTTTTAGTTTGGTCGTAACTAATTTCCGTTCGAATGCTTATTTATTTCATAATCGAATGTTTTAGCACCCGTACTAAAACATTATATAGATTCGCCACGTACTGCTTGCAAGACCAAAATTTGATTGTTTTCTTATAAATTATATAGATCAAACTCTCAAAGACAACTGGGCACAGGGACGAAGAAGGCATTATGTGGCTCCCTTTCTTAGTGGTCTTGACCAAAACCTGGAAACAAGCAAGAGAGAGAGAGAAAGAGAGAGAGAGAGAGAGGGTGTAGTTTGAAAATGATGGTCTCCATAGACGAAAATGGATCATACGAAGTTATTAATCAATAAATATTATGAAGGATGAGGAAAAGTAAAAAAGTTTAATCGTAGAAAAATATGCAAATTCATAGGCCGCCAAACAGGACTCATGAAATTATGTATAGGTTGTAGAGAGTATTTCAATAAACAGGAGCAGAATGCATGTCATCTTGCACAGTTGCGCATGGTTACAAAAAGAAGACTCAAAAAAGTTGTCCATTAATCCGATATCATTAAATCCAGTACTTTTCGGGATGAGTCAGTCAAACTATCAAACAGGAGCATGGATGCATATTGCATATTGTCACAAGTGATTATAATGGTGCATATTGGTAAATCGATGGTTCATAATTCGGGGAGGTAGCATCCGGGAAAAAAAAATATAGTTCCATTAAGAATAATGGTAGATAAATTATTAAAATGTGTATGTTCTACTCACTCTCTTAAAAAAAGTGAGGTTCATTATATATTAAACAGTGAATTGTTTCATGCAAGTCTCAAGTTTGTCAATATTTTTAAAAGAATTGCATGAAACTTACACTTCGCTCTAAAACTGTACAAATATATTCATCAACTTTGTATAGCCCAATCATGTGAAGTACTCTTTCCCTATCAAAATGCGACCCAAAGAGCCATACAGCATTATTTTGAACTCTTCATGATCAATATATCATTACGTACGTACATGTTCATTACGTGGTAATTTTACCTTATGCATGCATGGGTGCTTGTGTTTGATCTCTTAAAAAAAAATTCACTTTAATTCGATGATTAATGATTGGACCTAAGTACTTTCATTCTACATTGTTAAGGCAATGATTCCTGCTGCCTCATATCAGAACCAGAAGGATATATAATTCGAGAAGGATCAGCTACAATGCAAGAATATTCAACTAAGCCTAGAAGACTCTAGATTGATTCTAAATAACAGAATTAAGTAGATTCTCTATAATAGAAATGGTGAGGTGTAACCATGCAACTAGTGGTCCCAAGTCTAAAATGTAATTTTCGCTATTGTGAATCTGACTGTATATGTAGGTCTTGGAAAGTAGTCTTTATTAAGATGGAATCAAAAACTGAATTGTAAAACTATGAATGAATGAAATTCCCTTTAAGGTATTTATTCAAACATCTGCCTTGTAATACTCCTTTTATTTTCGCCTTCATGGTATCAAAGCTACCATAGGGCTCACGCCTACTTCTCTCCCTCAATAGCTCAAATGGAAACTCTCGAAAAATCAGCAAAAACAACACCCTCAATTCCTCAAACTCAACCACCTACTCTCAACTCCTCAATCGTGAATTCAGCCACACATTTCATTACCCTCAAACTCATAATTGATAATTACCTACTATGGAAGGCTCAGATTGTAACTTTCATCAAAGGACATCAGCTCTTTGGTTATGTAAATGGCACCATTCTCATGCCTCCTTCCACACTTGATGGAACCATCAACCTAGAATATAAACGATGGCTCTTACATGACCAACTAATCATCTCAGCCATTAACTCATCATTATTTGATAATGCCTTAGCCCAAGTTCTTGAGTGTACAACCTGTCGTGAGGTGTGGACAACCTTACAAAGTCTTTATGCTGCCTAATCCTAACACAAGTTATACAAGCCCAATACCAACTTGCAACCCTCAAGAAAGGATTTGAGTCTATTTCCGAATATTACCACAAGGCAAAATCCCTAGCTGCCTCCCTTGGAGTTGCAGGGCACCCATTGTCAGCCTCACAATTTTCCATTTATCTTTTGGCTTAGCTTGGCTCAGATTATGAATCCATTGTCACCTCCATTACCACACTTCAAGACCCCTTTTCATCTTACCAGATTTATAGTTACCTTCTTAATCATGAATCTAGGTTAGCTCATCAAACTCAATCATTGCTTTCAGGTAGTAACCTTGCAGCTCATGCGACCAGCACAAGGGCACCTTCATCATTTGGCTATTCAAACAGAGGAAGAAGCTCAATGCAGCATGGAGGTCAGTGTGGGCATGGTGGACAAATCACCAACTATTTCTCCAATCGTCCCGAAAATCGATCAGTGTGTCAAGTTAGTCAAAATCCTGGGTACATTGCTCTCTCTTACTATCATCATTTCAACTAGTCCTACCAAGCTCCTGCCCCGGCCTCACTTCCAACTAATTTCATAACTCTACCTCTCACTGTGCCTCAAACAAACAATTGGTTTCTTGTTACAACAACTACCAACCATTTCACAACTGATTTTTCAAATCTTAATATGAAGTCTACACCGTATCATGGCATTGATCAAGTCAGCATTTTGGAGATGACTCCACTCTTCCCATACAAAATATCTCATTCACAAACTCCTTCATGTTCCTTCTATCACTAAAAATTTATTGTATGTTCGTCAATTCTGCCTTGATAACTCTGTCTATTTTGAATTTCACTCTTCGTATTTTCTTGTGAAGGATTTACATACCCGAGAGACACTTCTTTAGGGACCTGTTAGGAATGGTCTGTATGTCCTTCCCTCAACTGCTTTTGAAGCTTCAGAGTCCTTGTCTCCCGCAGCTCCTCAAGCCTTTCTTGGTGAATGTACTTCCCCAAAGATCTAGCACGCTCGACTTGGTCACCCCTCGTCTCGAGTCACCTTCTTTACTCTTCATTGATTTCAACTTCCAGTAACAAATAACACTGCTTTGTCTTCCTGTCTTGCATGCTCTCAAGCCAAGTCTCACGCCTTGGCACATCCTCTCTTTCTGTCTAGATCTCACAAGCCATTTCAGCTTCTTTTTCTTGATGTTTGGGGGTCGGCGCCTGTGCTATCCTCCATGGGCTGTCGTTTCTATTTTTCTATTGTAGATGATTTTTTAGGTATATTTGGATGTTTCCTATTCAGTCTAAATCTAATATCTCCTTTATTTTTTGGCTTTTTTACGTTAAGTCAGTAATACGTTTTCCACTAATGTCATTTCTATTCAATCTGAATGGGGTGGAGAATTCAGCCCACTCCATTCCTTACTTAAATCATTCGATATTTCTCATCGTGTTACGTGTCCGTATTCTTATACTCAGAATGGTAGTGTTGAACAGAGTTACTGCCACATTGTTGAAACTGGACTCTCCCTTTTGGCTCATGCTTTTGTCCCTCCTAAATATTGAGCTGAAACTTTTCAAACTGTTGTATTTCTCAGTAATCGCATGCCCACACCTATTGTTCGTAATCTCTTCCCCTTTCAAACATTATTTCATCACCCTCCTGATTACAAATTTTTATTTATTTTTTGTGCAGCTTGTTGGCCCAATTTAAGACCCTTCAATAATCACAAAATGGATTTTAGATCTTAACTTTGTGTCTTTATGGGTTATAGTCCAGATCACAAAGGATATTGTTGCTTACATCTTCCCACTGGCCGTACCTACATTTCTAGAGATGTTTATTTCGTTAAGACCATTTTGCCCTTTTCTTCTAAGCCTAGTCCATCTCCTCCTTCTAACACTATCTCCTCTGGGTTCTTCCCTCTATCCATTCCCGTGTCCACATCATGCCCACTACTCCATGAGACATTAGGCTCATCTCTCTCCAAGATATCAAGACCAACCTACTCTGTCCTTTCTCCTTCTTCTTTGTTGACTCCTCTCCCTCTTGAGTCTTCCTCAAGCCCAAGCTCTCCCGTCTCATTTGAATTGGCGTCACCTTCCCTTGCGTCTTCATCATCTTTCACCCATCTTATGATCACTAGATCTAAATCCAATATCCATTGTCCACTTATTCGAATTAATGGTACCATCCCTTGTCCTCCTCCCAAGCCCTCTCTCTCTCACTCATTGTCTCTGCCTCTATCTCCATTATAGAAGAACCTTCATCGTATACAAAAGGCTCTAAATTCCCTGAGTGGTGAGCTGCCATGGAAACTGAGTTCCAAGCCCTACTTCACAATCAGACCCGAGATCTGGTGATCCCTTTCTCCTCTAATCTTCATATCCTGGGTTCCAAATGGGTTTTGAAGACCAAGCGTCGGGCTGATAGAACCCTTGAGTGCCGCAAGGCTTGTCTTGTGGCCAAGGGATCCCATCAACAACCTGGTTTTGATTACATCGAGACCTTTTGTCCTATCGCCAAGCCAGTAACCGTTCGTCTACTTCTTTCACTCGCAGTTGCTTCCAAGTGGTTGTTGCACGAGTTGGACATTCAAAATGCATTCTTACATGGTGATCTCGAAGAGGATGTCTATATGCAGCAACCACCCGGGTTTGTGAATCCTGATTTTCCCACTCATATCTGCAAATTGAAAAAGTCTATTTATGGGTTAAAAAAAGCCCCTAGGAAATGGTTCTCTAAATTGACTGACAAATTGTTAGCTCCAGGTTTCCATGGCTCTTGGTTTCATTCCTCATTGTTTATTCTCTGAAATTCATCTGACTTCCTTTATGTTTTAGTTTATGTATATGATATCTTATTGATTGGTTCTAATATATTGCTTATTTATGATTTTATCACTGTACTTGGAACTTTTTTTCCCGTTAAGGATCTTGGCCCCTTACATTATTTCTTGGGTATTGAAGTATGTCGAAACTCCACTGGTTTATTTATTTCTCAGTCTAAATATATTTTTGATCTATTAGTTCGTACAAATATGCACAAGTCTAAGTTTGTCTCTACTCCTATATCTTCATCCATTAAACTCACGACACTGGAGGGTCTTTCATTTGAGGATCCTCAACTCTATCTCAGTGTAGTTGGTAGCCTTCAACATCTGGCCTTTACTCAGCCAGACATTTCACTCATTGTTAACAAAGTGTGTCAATTTATGCACCATCCAAGGCTTCTTGATTGGCAAGCTGTAAAAATAATTCTTCGGTATTTAAAACTTACACAGCATCTTGGTCTTTATTTTGGCCCATCTTCTTCCTTGAAATTGTCTACATTCTATGATGCTGACTGGGCTGGTTGCCCTGATGATCGCAAATCCATAGATGATAATTTTTGTGTTTATTTTGGCTCTCATCTTATTTCTTGGGGTTCTAAGAAGCAGCCCACCATAGCTTGGTCTTCTACTGAAGATGAATACAAGGCAGTGGCTAATACTGCCTATGAGCTTCTCTAGTTGCAATCTCTCTTAAAGGAACTGAGTGTATGTCTTACTGATCCACTGACTTTATGGTGTGACAATTTGGGTGATACTTATTTTACTGTTAACCCTGTTTTGCATTCTCGCACTAAGCATGTTGAGCTTGATTATCACTTTGTTAGAGATAATGTGGCAGCTAAAGCTTTTCGAGTTTCCTTTGTGTCCAATAAAGATCAACTTGCTGATATTTTCACTAAGCCTCTATCTTCGGCTCGGTTTTCTCAACTATGATCAAGCCTCACCATCTGTTTTGTGTTGCTTGACTCGTGGGGGGCTGTTAAGGCAATAATTCTTGCTGCCTCAGATCAAAACCAGGAGGATAATTTGAGAAGGATCAGCTCCAATGCAAGAATATTCCACTAGGCCTAGAAGATTCTAGACTGATTCCAAATAACATAATTAAGTTGATTCTCTATATCAAAAATGGTGAGGTGTAACCAAGTGGTGGCAAGTCTGAAATGTAATTTCAGCTTCGTTGTGAATCTGACCGTATGTATAGGTCTTGGAAAGTCTTTGTAAAGATGGAATGAAAAATGAAATTGTAAAACTATGAATGAATGAAATTCTCTCTAAGGCATTTATTCAAACATCTGCCTTGTACTCCTTTTATTTTCGCCTTTACAAATGCGAGGTTAGTTAATTATATATAAACAATAATATTATGCGGCATCATTTTGCTTACAACTTTCCATCTATTATACGTTGGGATATTAATGGCCAGTGGTACTGATCCGCCAGTCATGTCAAAAACCAACAAACTCCTTCCTAGATTCTCGATTCACTTTGTCAAAATGCACAAAGAATTACGAATTAAGTACATTGTTTTGCGTAAAAATGCTTAGAAAGTTAGAATTAATAATGAAAACTTAGAGGATTTTAAAATATCCATTGTTTCAGCCGCTGATCTGGGTTTCATTGATTCGCGGTATATATCTATTATCTATTAGGGTTTCAAATATCATGTTATTTTGGATGGATCGGATCATGATCACCCAAAACGAGTTAACTAAATTAATCTGATTATTTTCTCTCTACTTTATTTTTCGATCTACAGCTTGAGAAACATGAGGATGCTAGATCGAATATTAATGGAGAGCCTGTTCAGCATATATTGTATCTGGAGATTTTCATCATGAATTCATCTGCGCGGCCGCCAGAGAGTACTGCATGCTTGACCTGCACATAACTTGCAACAGATATTCAACTAGCAGCAGCATTTGATGAAGAAATGGGTACTGGTGAAGAACAAAATTAGAATATTCATGCATTTCACATTATCAGATAATTAGACTTATCATCATGAGCTCTTATCTGATCTTGTCGCGATCGTTTCGAACTTTTAACAACATTTATTTATTTTTATTTAATCGCGCTCATTTCAGGATAGCTAGTGCAGAAGTTAATTTATTGAAATCAACCCATCGAATTAAAGAAAATTAAAAGGAAAACAAAAGAAACTTAATTAATTAAAAGTAAACACTGAAAACCGTGGCCATGTATATATATATATATATATATATATAGAATATAATAATTTGTTTAATATATAGTAAGATAAAACCATCAAAAGCAAGTCATCTTGTCGATGATCTGTTTTCTCGACCGTACGCTATTTTATATATATTCCAAAAAATTGGGTGTTATAATCTTAATGTCTGACTATCAATTAAGAATTTCGATCACGACACATAAATCGGTATGTTAATACATCATTTATAGTGAAACTTTTTATAACTTAAAAAAAAAATGAAAAACTTTTTATAATTAATTCTCATCAATTATTATCTAATTATAAGTGGTAACGTACAATGAGTTTTAGCCAAAAAAGAAAAAAAAAAAGAGAGAGAGAGAGAGAGATTGTACTAGAAACACAGAAGAAGAAAAGGAAAACCGGACCATATACAAGGGAAGACGGACCTAAAATTCTCTCGAAGAACAAATGAAACATGGGAAACATGAGCAGTCTTTTCCAGCTTCCACCTGTAGTTTGGCGCTTCTGCTGAAAACATTGGAAAGATTACGAGCCATTCAAAATGATCATGTATGAATGCGTCATTGCTGATTCTTCCTAATTTTGATCAGCCTGTACGTTGATCTTTGCTTTGAACTTACGTACGTATAACTTTCTATACATGATAGCTAGAAACATGGAAAAGTCTTGACATGATTAGCTTCCTTTCAACAAAAAGGGCATAGACTAATTAATATAATTATATGGTCAGCCGGCAGAAGGAGGAGAAAAAGGGATCAGGACAAAAACAATACATAATCTTGCATGTACTTAGATTGCATAAGTGCTGCCGTGGTGATAGGAAAATAATCACAAACATATATATATATATATATACAAACTCACATTAATTTTATGGTAATATTAAAATAAAGTTCTCTATCTTGAACTCTTATCAAAGATCTCGATTCATATTGAGCCGCTATTGAGTATGTGTGTATAAGTTATTTTATTCTCAAGTCAATATGTAAAATACACTATTTACATGATCATTTGAATGGTAAGATTTAAATTTTAAAATTTATCTTTCAAATTAAATTATATCATGTAAGCACTTTATTATGTGTGTTCTATATACCGGCTTGAAAATAGAATTTTTCACATTATAAAGATCTCATGAAAAATTTACAAATATAAAACACAATGAAATGAGATGAAAATATTATGATAAATGATATTTAAAGTCCTCAAATGGGGACTACAATATTGCAAGCCAAGTTAATTTTTTATCTTTAAGCCAAGTTAATTTTTTATCTTTAAATTTTTTTCAAAATTACAATATTATCCTTATCAAAATGGTATTTTTTTTATTTAATGAAGAACTTGCACATGCAGTCCCCAAATGAGAGTTGCAAATAGAATTTCTCTTTAAAATATAGAATGAGCAAATGTCGTGCACTATTTTTGAAGAAAATGAGTAAATATAAGATCCAAATGAATTTAATTTTTTCAAAATGAGTTCGTGATGCTTTCACAATCCATAATTATATTTAATGTTACTCAAATATTATAATATGAGTTTTTTTTTTCCCAGCCAGGCGACTTGTGAGAATTTTTTTTTTTCTTTTTTATAAGAAATCGTCCAATCATTTCATTAGACCAGTGAGATTGTTGACATCAACTATATTAGCTAGGGAACTAACTCTACTTGAGGTCCGTAGCTAGGCAACCATATTGATTAATGGCATACCCTTTGAGAGGACCTTATTGCTAATCTATAACGCAAATTATATAATCTATTTGGTAACCAAATCATGGTTTCGATCGGTTTATTTTCTAATTTCTTCTACCCTTAAAATAAAATAAAAGAGGAGAGAGAGAGAGAGAGAGAGAGAACGCGCATGTGAAAAATAAATTGCAGTCAAAGCTCATACAAATCAGAACCAAGAATCCTTCAAAATTATCAAGCGACGTTTGTGTGGTTAAGCAGTCGATGATCAAGAAGGTTTCTGTTTATATTTTATATATATATATATATATATATGTATTATATATGTGTATATGTATATATATTATATGTATATGTTGTATCATATTTGCTGTTTTTAACTTGTTATTTCATTCAACGTATCCTAATTCCTTCGTGACTGATCAATTGAAACTATAGATCATCGACTTATAAATTATAACAAACAAATATTAATGGAACATTATATATAATATGAATCTATTTTTCAGAAAAACTTTTTTTTCTTTTTAGAACTTTTTTTGTTTTGAGATTTTTGTTTCTCGAGGGTTGGGGAGTTGTGTAGAGAGAGTCGCGAAAGAAAGCTACAAGCCTACAACACACACACACACGCAGAATTGCGAGAGTCGGTCAATTTACGTGGGTTTATAAGACTCTAAAGTCTTTGAAAGTTAAGTCAATACCCCACACGTTCTTCTTCTTTAATTTTATTTTTTCTTTGCTAGAGGAGCCGTGCTACTGCGTCTATATAAACCCCTCCAAAGTTCCAAACCCCACCAATACAGGAAACAGTACTACTCCCGAAGTATCAGACAAAACCCACCATAGAAAAAATAACCTTAATTACCTCTGTTCGATCTGTTCTGCTTCTCTTGTTTGTTTGTTTGCTTTTCTTTCCTGGGAAGCAAACAGAGCTTTAAGCAGTACTTGTCTGCAGCTAGCAAACCCAAAAGGAATTAACAGCTTCGTAGGAAACATTCTGGAATCTGATCAAATGCCAAGAAAGGGTATGAGGAGCCTCTGCTTTCACTCCAAAACGCCTTCCTACTCCGCCTCTCGCCACCCTTCACCTTCTTCGAGACATCCCTCCGTCTCGACCCCTCGGAGAAGCTTCTCCGACACGATGATCGAGCAGAGCATCGACGCCGCCGCTTCCTTGATCATGAAATGGGACCCGGAAAGTTCTGCCTACGCTAAAGTCACCTCCATCTTCTACGAAAGCAAGAGAGAGGCCATTCAGTTCATCAAGTGCGTTAACGATCTCCAGAAGGCCATGCATGCCTTGGTCTCAGATAACTCCTCCACTTCTGAGAGGCTCGTGTACGCCCAGAACCTGATGCAGATTGCCATGAAGAGACTCCAGAAGGAGTTCTATCAAATCCTTTCCATGAACCGGGCCCACTTGGATCCCGAATCCGTCTCCGCACGATCTTCACGCGCCTCCACGAGATCGAGCACCTCCGACTATGAAGACGTAGACGATGATGTGCGCCCCCCAGGTGATTCCATCGAGGAAGTCGAGGAGGTTTCTTCCATTGCCATGACGGACTTGAGGTCCATAGCCGAGTGCATGATCTCGTCTGGTTACGCTAAAGAGTGCGTTAGCATATACAAAATCATCAGAAAATCAATAGTGGACGAAGGCATTTACCGTCTTGGCGTTGAGAAACTGAGTTCCTCCCAAATCAGCAAGATGGACTGGGAACTGCTGGACATGAGGATCAAGGCCTGGTTGGACGCAGTAAAAATCTCCTTGAAAACGCTCTTTAACGGGGAGAGAATACTGTGCGACCACGTCTTCGCTTCGTCGGACTCCATCAGAGAATCTTGCTTCACCGACATTTCCAAAGACGGAGCTACTCTGCTATTCGGATTCCCCGAAGTACTCGTCGCCAAGAGCAAGAAATCTCCCGAGAAAATCTTCCGCGTGCTCGACATGTACACCGCCATCGCTGAAAACTGGCCCGAGATCGAATCCATCTTCTCGTTCGAATCAACTGCGACCGTCCGATCTCAAGCCATCAACTCCCTGATCCGTCTCAGCGAGTCGGTGCGCACAATGCTGTCAGACTTCGAGTCAACGCTGCAAAAGGATTCCTCAAAGTCACTGGTCCTCGGCGGCGGAGTTCACCCGCTGACGCTCAATGCGATGAATTACCTCTCAATCCTCGGAGATTATAGTAATGTCCTCGGTGACATTTTCGCCGACTGGAATCCCCCTCCGAAATCCTCATTACCGGAATTCTACTTCGATAGTCCACAAACCGATGAATCTCCGGCACCGGAGATTTTCATGCGCATAGCTTGGCTAATCCTCGTGCTTCTTTGTAAGCTCGACGGCAGGGCCGAGCATTACAAAGACGTTTGTCTATCATACATATTCCTAGCCAACAATCTTCAACACGTGGTCTCCAAGGTCCGCACGTCAAACCTACTGTACCTTCTGGGCGAGGAATGGCTCGCAAAGCACGAAGCCAAGGTGCGACAGTTTGCGGCGAATTACGAGCGTTTCGTTTGGGGAAAGGTGATCGCGTCACTGCCGGAGAACCCAACCGCTGAGGTCTCCCCGGCGGAAGCGAAGGAGGTTTTCAGGAAGTTCAGTTTGAGTTTCGACGAAGCGTATCGGAAGAAGGGTTCGTTCATTGTATCGGACCCGAAACTCCGAGACGAAATGAAGATGTCAATCGCGAGAAAGATCGTGCCGGTTTACCAGGAGTTTTATAAGAAGAATAGGCAGCAGCTTACCGGGAGCGGAGAGAGGAATGCGCGGTTATATGTCAGATTTTCCCCTGAAGATGTGGGGAATTACATATCGGACTTATTCTTCGGGACAGCCGGCTCTGGTAGCAGACCGTCGTCTTCGTCGTCCTCGTCTCATCGCCTGCGGGAACGGTCCACAGCGTAGAGTTTCATTCGGTGATTTTTTGTTGTTTTTTCCCCGTTATTTTGTCTGGATATGTACATGTGGCTCATTATAATTTAAGCATTTTTCTATAACATATTTACTTTGTCAAAAGATGCTACCGTGCATACCGGCATTAATAAATTATATAAAAGTACAAAAGTAAATTAATTATATAAATATCAATTAATAAATTGACGTGATTTAATATTATAAGATTAAAAAATTATTTTTATTATAAAATTAATTTAATAGATCATATGAAATTACATCTATTTTTAAATTTATTTTTATATAATCTTTTTATATTTATATCATTTTCTTAAAAATTCTACTAGCTCAAATTTTGATTTTTGGATAGTTGTTATACGACTTTATTTCTCCGGTCGTTTTCGATGCTTGATTTTGTCTGATGGCCGTCCAACAACACAATTTGTTTTGTTTTTCCTTAAAATAAAATACATTGCATAACTCTGAGGTTAGAATACGACAGACCAGAATATAAGTTAGAACGAATAATGAAGGTTTTTTTTTTTTTATCAATATTTGTTGTCTCCCGTGGTAACAACATACATATATATATATATATACACGAGGGATTTTATAATAGATTAGTCATTATTCACCTCCACACTATATACTTAATAATTTTTTTTTCATAAATTATAAAATATAAAATATTAAATAGTGACTGATAAAAAAAATTACTCATATACGAGTGAGCAAGCTAGCTAAGGACTCGTCAACAGGTGAGAAAAGAACTAATGGAGGCTGGAAATAGTGAAAAGTGAAGCTGAGAGACATGAATGGAAATTCGGCTGGAATCCTTCTAATTAATATCAAATTCAAGTGCTTAATTATATTTAGGAATGTATTAATTATTTATAAAAGAATTTAGTGCAACATGTAATAAAAGTAATATTAGAAATTTTTCTCAAAACCTCATAAAACATCTTAACTCTAATTATTTTACAACTATTTACAAATCATTTCACTACTATTAACAAATTTTTTATCTCATTTCATCTCTATATATTTTCAAAATCTTTAGCATAGTTCGTATTAGTTTTCTTAAAAACTCTTTTTTCAAACCGATATATATGGAGGCCAGATACATCTTTTGTATTGTTAGCATGACATGATTTTATTTGTAAGAAAATTTTTAAATTTTGATTCTAGCAAATCAAATTTTGCCAATTAAGCCAACGCTAAATGGATTATATATATATATATATATATATATATCAATCTCTGATACCAAATTGTTGTGAATTGTTTCTTCTTTGTTGAACTTATTTTGTTTTCTGACAATCCCCACCTGGAGTTTCTACTTTGGTTGGTTCAGGATTATCTTTCGACAAGTAGGTCAGGAACCCGGAGGTGTAAGTCCCATTTTGAAGCCAGGGAGGCGAGTGTAGGGCAGCTATAGGTTCAAACCCGAGGGCCGAGAGTGGTAAGTTCGCAGACCCCTGAGATGCGACGGTTGGTGTTGTCCTAGGACAAAATGAGTTGGATGAATAGATCCAATTCAACAATTAGTTCCAGGTCGGCTATGCCACCTGACATAGTCAATGAGGAAGACTGTGCTTTTGAAGCATTAGAATCGTCTGTGCTGGGATCATGGAAGATTCCAAAACTTGATGTTAGCACGATCTATCGAACCAATTGGTTTGAAAGATCTCTACACACACAATTTTGTGTACGTACTGTTGAACAAACTTATGCTATTTCTAAAACCCAAGAAAAATGTTATTTTTTTCAAGAAAAACAGATAACCAAATTCTTGGAGCAAGGTTTTAGATATATACATATTGGATCTGTCCAAATTACTGCCAAACCCTTAACAAGGAGAGGCATCAACGCATCAGTACTATTTTGTTTAAGGGATGCCAGATTCAATAATTTTGAAACAAGTATTCTCGGAATGATTCAATCCTCCTTAACGGATGGACTAGTCCATTTTAATTGTTATCCTGATTTAACACTTGCTCTTGATGATAATCATATTTTAAAATGTTTAACCCTAAACATTTTAACCTCTGGATATGATATGCTTAAGGGTAGTAAACCCCTTACTTTGATTTACAGGATTTATTATCGCCTTTTAAAAACGAGTTTAAATCCAAAAGCCATTGCAAAACCCATCCAGGGAAAAACTCTTCTGATCCAGAGTTCAACCCCAGATGCGGATGTTTCAACTCCAAAAATAATTTTTTGGAAGGACATAATCCTTCCCAAAGAATGGATTTTGGAAGATGAAGTTCCTCCTATCCTACGAAATCCTGTTGACAGTTACCCAAGTAACATTCAACAGTATTTGGATGGAACTATTAAAATTAGTTTTGATCAGGCTAGATCTTCAGGGCTAAGGAGAAATTTATATGCTGGATCTAGTTCTTCTTTTGAAGGGTCGGAAATTCCAGTAAGAAGAGACTAAAATCTCAAGCAATTTCTGGAAGATTCTATTAAAACGGCCCAACCCATTAATCCTGTTTTAAAATTGAAAGGACTTTCTACGTCCTATCAAGTTACTTCTGCTTTTTACTCAGCACAGGATGTTGGATCATCTAAAGACCAACCTACTCATAATGAAGCTGATAATTCTCCTATATCACCTACAGCTTCAGATATGGTAGCTCCTGTTGCACCACAAGTTCATCACAGTCTAACTGTGTTGAATAAACCATTTGTATTTGATCTTGTTTATCTTTTTGAAGAATACAAACTTTCAAAAAACAGTGCTAGGCGAAAAGGCTATCATGCAAAGTATTCTGAAAAAGAAAAACAACGTGTTAAACGGAAATGGAAAGAAGAAATTAATAAGCAGCAAAAGCATATTCTTTTCTTTGATTTTATCGAAAATATTTATGTTTCTAACAATACTTTGAATGTTGTTAAAACTGATTTTGTCAAGGAAGAAGGCAAAATGGTCGTTCTGTCTAGCCATCCGCCTTTGGAGACTGTTCTCATTACCCACAAAGGGGTTGAGATATCTGCTTCACCTTTCAAAATCTTGGAAACTGTTTCCAGAGATCCTGAGAAGGACAAGATTCTCAAAGAAACAAAAAAGGTTATTTCTCAAAATAACTTTGTGAATCTTGCTCTCCATACGATCGGACAACAGTTAGATCGGATTGAAGAAAAGGTTGAAAAACCTGATCCTATTCCTTTGGTTTTAAACACAAATCAACCAAAGAAAATGATTAAAAAACCTTTGATTATCTTACATGAAAGTCGAGCCAAAATTGATTTTAAAAATCCCCAGGCAAAGACTTTAGATAAGATTGATCAAATGCTTAATGATCTAAAAAGAGAACAGCCTTCTACTAGTGCTTTGTCCAACAAAGAAATAGAAGAAGAAGTTCTAATTGAAATCACAGATGAGTCTTCTAACGATCATTCTTCTGAAGAAAAGCATCTTGATTTACTTGAAAAGAATTTTCAAGATATAGTTTTAAAACCTGAAATCGCCAGATTCTCTTCAAAAGGACCCCAACCTATGAGTCTAACGAAGAACTGGTATTCCAGGCCTACTCCTCCTGATTTACAATTTGAAGAAAAAGTTTTTCAAAACCAATCTTCTTACTCTGCTGACAAGGTTTACGAATGGAATATTGATGGTTTCTCTGAACAAGAGATCATGAATACCATGAGTAAAATGTCCCTTGTAGCAAATGCTTATGTAAACAACAATATCAGACAACCTGATATTGTTAAGATTTTAACACAAGGATTTTCCGGTGTTTTAAGAAATTGGTGGAATAAACACCTAACCAGAGATGCCAAAGAAACCATTCAGAACGCTATCAAGTGTAATGATGAAGAGTTACCTATTTTTTATGAATCCATTGGATCTGCCCAATCTGATGGAGTTAATACTTTGATTTACACAATTTTAAAACATTTCATTGGCACACCATCTGATATAACTAGTCGCATCAGTGACCAGTTAAATAATCTTAGATGTCATCAGATGTCTGATTACAGATGGTATCAAGATGTTTTTATTTCCAAAGTAATGCTTCGAGAGGATAGCCAGAAGCCTTACTGGAATGAGAAATTTATTGATGGTTTACCTCGCTTGTTTGCTTACAAAGTGAAGGATGAACTTACTATTGCTGGGTCTCTTAATTACGACGCATTCACCTATGGTGATATTTGTGCAGTAATCAAGAAACTTGGTATTAGTATGTGTAATGATCAAAGAATGCTTCGATAGCAGATGAGGAATAGCAAGAAAGCCAAATAGGAAATGGGAACATTTTGTGAACAATTTGGACTTCCTGCTATAGCTCCCTCAAAAAGGAAGCACAAGTTTTCTAAACCTCATGGTGGTATCAGGAAAAAACCCCGTGATGAATTTTATAAGAAAACTTACAAAAAACCATTTTCTAAGCCATTTTCTAAGAAAAAGAAATCTAAAGATTATTCTCAAGGGAAATGTTTTATTTGTGGCAATCTAAGACATTTTGCTGATAAATGCCCGCAGAAAGCCAAAAAAGATAAAAAATTAAAAAAGAAGCTTAATCAGTTGAATATTGATAACAATGATATAGAAGAACTATTTCGACTCCTAGAAATAGCTTCGTCTTCATCATCTGATATCCTTGAATTCAGTTCTAGTGATTTAGAATATCACTCAGAAACTGAATCTCCAGATTCTACTGGTCCTAAGCTAGGTTGCAATTGTAATGATACTTGTTGCCAGACTAAGGGAAAGACAATTCATGCCTTGACTAAATCTGAAGAACAAGAAAATCTATTGCTAACCTTGATTTTTCAAATAACAAATCCTGAGCTTAAAGAAGAATATCTTCTTAAGTTAAGAAAGGTTATGGTTCGTCAAGAACCAGAACCCCCTAAGCAAAGGATTAGTTTTCAAGAAAGTTTGGAGAGATTTCAAAAGAAAAAACCGAAGGAAATTTCTACAAATGATTTACAACACGAAATAAATCTTGTTAGAAAAGAAATCATTGAACTCAGATCTGAGGTAAATAACCTTAAGTCTGAAAACTAGATTTTAAAACAAGAATTTTTAGTGTTTAAAATCGATGAACAACTTGATCAGGATATTCCTTCTGATAATGAGCAAACAAATGATTCTGGATCAAGCCAACATGAATTGGCTGCTGATAACCAGATTTGTTTAATCCATCATACCATTCCTCCAAAATGGTTTTCAAGGGTCACCATTGTGGTCGCCCATGATTTTCAATTTTCTGTTGTTGCTATGATTGATTCCGGATCAGACCTGAATTGCATTCAGGAGGGACTCATTCCTAGTAAATACTTTGAAAAATCTTCTGAGATATTATTTTCTGCAAATGGATCTCAAATGAAAATTACATATGAGCTTAACAACGCTCATGTTTGTCAAAACAGTGTTTGCTTCAAAATCCCTTCTGTTTTAGTCAAAAACATGTTTGACAAAGTGATTTTAGGCATTCCATTTATTTCTGCTTTATATCCTTTTTTGACTGAAAAAGATGGTATTACTACCGACCATTTTGGTCAAAAGGTCAAATTCAAATTTGCATCTCGACAAGAGATTGATCAAGATAAAAGTTTGAAATCTTTGCTTTTTGCAAAACAAAAGCATCTGAATTTCCTCCAACTGGAAATAAGATACAAAAAGATTTCTGAACAATTATCTTCGCCAATTTTACTTTAAAAAATTGATGATTTTAACAAGCGGCTTGTTTTCGATGTTTGTTCTGATTTACCAAATGCTTTTTGGCATAGGAAGAAACACATCGTTTCTCTCCCCTATATCAAAATTTTTAATGAAAACACGATCCCCAATAAAGCCAGACCAATTCAGATGAATAGTCAGACTTTGGAATTCTGCAAAAAGGAAATTGCAGATCTTTTGAAAAAAGACATAATTAGAAAAAGCAAGTCCCCTTGATCTTGTCCAGCTTTTTATGTCCGAAAAAATGATGAACTAGAGAGAGGCATCCCTCGTCTAGTCATTAATTACAAACCTTTGAACAAAGTCTTACAATGGATTAGGTACCCTATTCCCAACAAAAATGACTTAATTCATAGGTTAAGTGATGCTGTAGTCTTTTCCAAATTTGACCTCAAATCTGATTTTTGGCAAATCCAGATAGCTGAGTCAGATCGGTAGAAGACAGCCTTTGTAACCCCCTTCGGTCATTTCGAATGGAATGTAATGCCATTCGGTCTCAAAAATGCCCATAGTGAGTTCCAACATATCATGAACGACGTCTTCAACTCGTTCTCTGCTTGTACCATTGTTTATATAGATGATGTCCTTGTTTTTTCTAAATCTATTGATGAACACTGGAAACATTTGAATTCGTTTCTAGACATCATTAGACTCAATGGTCTTGTCGTTTCTGCGAAAAAGATCAAATTATTCCAA
Source organism: Juglans microcarpa x Juglans regia (assembly GCF_004785595.1). Taxonomy (NCBI): domain Eukaryota; kingdom Viridiplantae; phylum Streptophyta; class Magnoliopsida; order Fagales; family Juglandaceae; genus Juglans; species Juglans microcarpa x Juglans regia. The sequence goes on along the minus strand of NC_054603.1, from coordinate 27,923,952 downwards.
ACCAAGATCAGATTCCTTGGTTATGATATTTCTGAAGGAAAAATCAGGCCCATTCAAAGAGCCATTGATTTTGCCGACAAATTCTCTGATGTCATTCTTGACAAAAATCAATTACAGAGATTTTTAGGATCTCTTAATTATGTTGCTGATTTCTACAAGGATATGAGGAAATAATGTCGTCCCTTGTTCAAACGACTTCTTTCAAATCCTCCTCCTTGGACAGAAATCCATACTAAAATAGTGAGGAAAATCAAAGCACATGTCAAGACCCTTCCGTGCCTTGGTATCCCCACTTCTGATTCATTTAAAATCGTTGAAACAGATGCCTCAAACATTGGTTATGGTGGCATTCTGAAGCAATTAGTTTCACCAGGTTCTTCCGAACAAATTGTTTGTTTCCATTCTGGAACCTGGAATCCTGCACAAGAAAAATATAGTACTATTAAACAAGAGATTTTATCTATAGTACTATGTATTTCTAAATTTCAATCTGATTTATTAAACAAGAAGTTTTTACTTCGTATTGATTGCATGAGTGCTAAATTTGTTTTAGAACAAGATGTTCAAAACATTGCATCAAAACATATTTTTGCACGATGGCAAGGTATTTTAAGTGTTTTTGATTTTGATATTGAATACATCAAAGGCACTGATAATTCTATCCCTGATTTTCTTACCAGAGAGTTCTTGCAGACACCCAACCATGAGCGTAAGCAAGAAGAAAGGAAAAGAGAAACAGAGAGTGAACCCCCCACCTCCAATACCCAGTATAAAACTCATCAAGAATGAGTCTGGATCCTCCATTGTGCCCAGTGTCTCCTCAACAGCACTGGATATTGCCAATAGGTTCACACCTCTTGGTAAAATTGTGCAACCGGCGACCTTTGCGTCTACGGTTTCTACACCTTTTGATCCATATGCGAAAGCAATTGCATCAAAAGGTCCTACTTTGATTACCCCCCATTTTTTCCTCCCAAAAGGAAAATCTGAATACTTGACGAAGCCATTCATTACTCATCTGTTTCATATAGAACCTAACCGTTCTAATTTAACAGATCCGTTCAAAATAGCCTCTTCTTATTTTCCCCCTAATTTCCACTGGATACCTGAAGATTCCTCCAAAAATCTCCAGTACTATTCCAGTATCTTGATTCTCACCAACTCTCTTGTCATAAAACTCATTTATGATAAGAATGATTCCACCAAATTAATTTACCACAGTGCTTATATACTCCGAGTCATGACCGAGGCCGAATGAGGAACAAACCCATGGACTCCCAAAAGACTCTCAGACTCTGCACTGAGCCATAATTATTTTGATTACATAACTGCCTGGAAACGTTTCATGTTTTTTCAGGTACCAGATATGAGCCATTCGTGGTTCATCAATTTTGATACAAGATTCAAAGGAACCTTCCCTTACTGGTTTCTCCAATGGTGGGACCAATTCGGATTAATTCCGCAGAATCTCCCTGAGCAGCTCCTCAGAGCTTTTACATTTTATCAACAAGTTGCTGGTACAAAACTGAACCGGCATTCACAGATGTTTCCCTATGAGCTCCATTTTTGCAAGAACTACAAACTATCGTGGATCTTTAAATGGACTTATGAGAAAAATGCTGATATAATTGACCGAGCTTATTTCACAAAATGGTGGGATAGGTTTGGATATACTGAAAAAGTAATCAACCAGATGATTAAAGATTTTCCTCAAGTCGCTCCTGATCTACAAGACAAGAAGGAATTCCCAGCAATCAAATCTGGTTCACCAGTCCCCGAATATCCCCTGATAGTTCGGGCCCCTAATTCACCAACTGCTTCATCAAAAGGAAAAGTTACCAGCTCATCCTCAAAGAAATCTTCTAAGTCTGCAAAAGATAATATCCTCAACAAACTTGGTAAAAAAGATTTAATAAAATTGTTGGAGCAACAACTGTCTAAGTCTACGAGTGATAATTCTGAAAACGATGAGAATTCAGAAGCATCCTCAGAGGCTTCATACAGTAATATATTTGGTCATGATTCAGAAGGCATTCCAAAGCTGGAAGATGATTGACTAATACTTGAGTTCAAAGAAGACCGACCATAGTCCTCTTTGAGATAATTGTCACTTTGTGCCTAAAGTAGCCGCCCACAGAGACAGCTAGAAGACACAGAGACGACCGAATTCTAATTTGTCATCTTGCGCCCAAAGTAACCGCCCACGAGGACAGCTGGAAAGACACAATGATGATACCATGAGCTCCGTGACTAAATAGTTTTTACTGTTCACTCACGGATTGATTTACTGTTTTACTTTAATAATTGTAAACAGGAACTCCTTACGCTATAAAAGGAGAGCCTTGTTCTGAGCTAAGGCAGAACTCAAAAACCCAAAACTCACTCGAGAGAAAACCTCTGACCCTCTCTACCTGTTCTTGAGTCTCCTTATTTACCCTGATTTCTGTAAGTGCAAATCTGCACTACCTTGCACCTGTAATTACTTTAAACTTGTTAATTTCAATAAAGCTTATATGTTTATTACAATTAATTTGGCATACTCATACATGCATATGGCTGGTTTAACCGCCTGTTTATTTTGTGCTTGCATAATTTAATCTTTGTGCAATATATCTTGTTTTTTCTATTCACTTCCTTCTCTTCTTCTTCAGTCAGCTTTGCTTTGATATATATATATATATATATATATATATTTATATATATTCCACAATAGCTTGCAAGTAGGAGATCAACTGATCTAATTTACCAGCTAGGCTAGCTGTGCGACTTAAATCGGCTAATTATATATGGACTAGTATGGTCCTTGTCTATTTAGTTATTTGATGATATACAATCAAGTAATATCAGTCTTAATCTTAAATATTTTCTATAAAATCAAGTAATATTAGCATGAAAGAAGGGATGTTAATTCCAACATCTCAGTTGATTAATGAGGTTGATTTGAATAAATTACGATTTTCTATAATTCGGACAGATCATAATACTAAATATTTTCGTGGCAACAACATAAATAAAAATAAATTTTCTATATTGTGTTTTTTTTTTTCAATTTATATAAACATTACGTAGGGTTTGAACAAAAAATTGTAAGAATACTACTGATCTAGATCATGCGGATTGAATTTCTGTATTCTCAATCTCATCATTTTCCCAAATATATAAACAAAACACAAAAAATATATCAATTTTTTCAAATCTCAATCAAAACAAAAATAATATTAAAAAAATTTATATATTCTAACAATATTTTAACTTTATAATATTTTTCTCATTTTTCAAAACCAGAAGAATATCTTAACACAAATTATTTCACTATTATTCATAAATTATTTTACTACTATTTATAAATTACCTTATCCCAACTTATTATTTAAACTAGGCTTAGTACTCATGTAATGTTAGAGCTTCCATCATTGCGCGCGCGCAGGACGTACAGCTTGAATTTTCTTATAATTAATATTGTGCTTGGAATTTATTTTCCAAGATGTGGTACTCATGAAGAACAATATATAATTACGTACCCAATTAGTTCCCACTGAGAATTACTAAAAACATTTTTCACGTAGATTTACATCTAAGTACTTCATATTATTATATATACCATATAGTCTCTAACTTGAAAGTCTTCGTCTAATATTTCAAGTTTATTCAATGGAAATTATGCTTTTCACGGCCATTAACTAATAAATACTGTTCCATACTTTATATTTCAAACTATTAAAATCAACACATTCCGCCTTAAAAAAAAAAAAAAAAAATCAACACATTCCACAATTTCGACTACTTTTTTATTAAATAACACATTTCATACTATTAAAAGAGTCTTCTACGCATCATTCATACACCATACATCTATTAAAAAAAAAATAAAAAAATAAAAAAAGCTATGTATATTATATAGATGATAAGTAAGATTTTTCTTATTAAAATAACAAAGATTATGTGACACAAGGCCATCTTATTCATCGAATCTTAACATGAAAACTTTTTTTTTTTTTTTGAATCATCGATAAGTATTTCTCATTCATTCATAATCAAAATGTGCAAAAACTGCATCTGTTTACAATCTGTCACCAACATGTTGTTGCTCTAAAGTATTACATAGCATTTCTCTGTTGATTATACCAGCAATCTCAATAGGTCCCTCTTCAATCCAGCAACATTCACGCACCTTCCATTCTCAACGCTCTCTTAACATGAAAACTTATAGTATAGAGTTAACAACAGTTGAAGTATACAAGGTGCTAATCTAGGGAGTTAGGAGGTGTAATTAAATAATTAAGTATAAAACATCAAATAATTGGAAAAAAAGTTCATTTTCCTTTATTTATGTATTCTTTAGATAAATAAAAGGAAGATTCACTAAAAGGTTGAGAAACAATATTAACATATATATATATATATATATCATGACATACTATTTTTTCTCCACTTTTTTAATTTATAACTAAATTAAATAAATAAAGCCTCAATATATTATATATATATAGATGAATTTTATGCATAAGCTACTATATATTTACTTTTACCTTCCGCACTTATAATTTTATTTTTTTTATAAGTTGTGGGATAATGAATAGTAGCTGATAAGAAGAATTATATATATATATATACATATATATATATATATATATATTCCATAAACGAGGGGTGAGAATTTTACGAGCTGCACAAATTGAAAAGGTGATTGATTATAAGTATTGTTGATTCTTGAGGGGAAGACTAGTAGGTCCCTTAATTTCCCCGGTAAAGGTCTTCATGATGAGTTTGGAAAGGGCATCTCGTGGTTTGAAAAAATAGTTGTTTTTAATTAACAACATTGCAATGAACCAACGGCATTAATTCTGCATCAAATAAAAGGTGGAAAGGAAAGGGCAAGTCAAACAACAACTGCTGCATTTGTATTTTGAAAAAAATGGGAAGATTCTGATGCATGCATATATACATACATACGTATATATATAATTCCTGATTATATATGGAAAATTGAAATGGTCACGTCAATTTATTTATTTATTAATTTATATAAAAGCTGTTTTCAAAGTTGCCATATATGCATGTATATTTCAAGCCATTACTATTGAATGGTTACGAATCATTAAGAGGTTGCTTCCTTCAACAAAATAAACATGATTTCCAAGAATCTGTGACCTAACATTAATTGACACCCATCGACTTGTATATAGCATATATGGTTTTAATTTAATGCCGGGTCACCAACAACGCTACCTAGCAGCTTTAACTCCTCATGCTAATTCAACAGTTAATTTTCTTTCGAGTTTCTTCCCTTGACAGGCCAATTCCTTTGTCCAGAGTCTATGATCTTTTTTTAATATTTTTATCCGAATTTGAGGATTTTGAAAGAAAGATCAAGGGTACGTAGATATATTAAAATGAATTTTTATAATATTAATTATTTATTTATATAAAATATACCCTCTTCATGTGTATATATTTTTAAGGATGGTGCTAGTCTCAGATCTTATCGAGTATTTTTAAATATTGAAAAAAAATATAAATTTATTAATAGTAACTTTTTTAAACGTTTTAAAAAAATTAAAATACGTTAGTGTGGTCAAACCTTGAGAACAAACCTAGCTAGGGCTAAACTAATATTTTCTTATAAATATTTAAAAAAAATTAAAATACATTAATAGTCAAACCTATAGAACAAACCCAAGGGTAAAGTAATATTTTTCTATTTTTAGAACGGCGCTAGATTTTAAAGAAATTTCATAAATTGATATATAACTTAAAATTATTTTAAAGTAATTTATTTCTTTATAATTTAATATACGTAATTAACTCAGGTTAATTTATAAAGAGAAATTTTATTTACAGTCTTGAGTGAAGATTGTATGTGCAGTCTCATTGATGAATAGTAATAAAATAAAAAAAAATTATTTTAAAAATAATATTATTATAATTTTAATTTATTTTAAATATAACTGTATAATTTTACATGAACAATCTCTATTTAAAGATTGTATATAAACTAACTCATAAAGAGAACTTGAAAACGTGGCTTTCTTGCGACAGGTTTCAATGACAACGACCCGAAGAGCAAATTCCAAAACCGGAAACAAGGGTAAAGTAAGTCCGTGCGGAAGGCTGAGAAAAACAAACAAGCAGACCGATGTATTTTTCAACCTAACGATCATCACAAAAGAGCGAATGCATGAGATTGATGTATATTTCAACCTTATGATCATCACAGGCTGCAATTTACACGTAAGCATGCCGAAGCTAGGCATTTGTGGAATTAATCTGTCTACCAACCCACTTCTGGTCTGCCGGTTCTGAAACACACTGACATCCTGTGTAACGTTACCAAACCTGCTTCTACATTTAAATTATTGTTTCAATATTATTAGGGGAAAATGCTGATTAATCTTTCAATGTTTTTTTCTAAAGTTATCGTCTGTTTTCGCAGAGATGAAATAAATTGAAATAAAAGTTAAAAAATTAAATAATATATTATTAGAATATATTTTTTAAATATTATTATTATTTTAAGAATTGAAAAAGTTGAATTATTTATTTTATTTTTTGTAAAATTTTTTGAAAGATTTGTTGTGTTGTGAAAACAAATGAGATGAGATAATATGATTTTTTTTTATTTAATGATTAAGAAAGTGACTATTAGTAAAATCATATTTAATAATATTGGTTCACAATACTAAGATCATATTTGCAGTGGAATAAATAATGAGAAATAATATTTACAGTGGATCCCACTCTTTTACAAAAGAATAATGATAGGATTACTACTCTATTATTACCTATCTACTACTATTTTTTTTAAAAATTTTTTATTTTACTTAATGATTAAGGAAGTGAGTATTAGTAAAGTAATATATTTTTTTTAATTTTTTCTTAGTGATTAAGGATGTTAAAAAAATACTTTAAAAAAATGATAAAAAAAAAAAAAACTTGTAATATACTTGGGTGGTGGATGGGTAGGAATAAGGTAGTAAGCCTATTACTACCTTTTATAAAAAGTGTACATGACGCTTATATAATTTAAGACTGTATTTAATATTACTCATAGATAATTCCTTTTAGATAATTTTGCAAAATAATGAATACTAGTTACAAGTTTCAAATAGACGAGTCTTACCATAAAATGTATAAAAAAATCTATTATTTTTCTACATTTGTAACAATGAATCTTTTTCTTCTTTTGAGTTGAGTAGAATATATATAGGCCAGAGTAGTCTCGATGTATTTTTTTTTTTTTTTTTAATTTTGATGAAAAGATTGTACATAATGTGTATAAGCACCCAAAGCATAGTACTACTCTATTTACAGAGTTTTCTTATTAGAAACCCTAAGCGTGGCCGAATCTCCCCTTTTCCTGTTAGAAAATATTTTTCTTCTCATTGTTTTATAAGGGCAACACCAATAAAGGAATAGGATCAAGTGGAGATAAGTGAATCAACTATACACTTAATGGGCTTTAATATTTCGGCCCATCTAGGTCATCAATGGATTTTGGGCTGTAGTCTACACTTGACCCCAAACAATTAGTTTGTAGGGGAACCAGAAGAAGAAAAATAAATAAATAAAACAGAATAAGTTCAAAATAATCTGTTATCTCATTATATATTTTTGAGTTATCATTATTTAACATTGATTTTATTATTAAATTGAGACCCACTTTTTTATAAATGCAGAGCCTTTTTTTTTTTTCTAGATATATATATATATATATATTATGTGGGTAGTGCTAGAGCTACCGATAAAAGATACCGAATTGGATACCGATAATGTAAACTTTTCTTTTGTTTATTTAAGCATTTTTTTATGTTTTTTTTTAAAAAAAGATAAAAAACGCAATACTAAAAATTAAACAAACACACACAAAAAAAAAAAAAAAAAATAGATTAATTAGTATAAATGATAGGTACACTTTGTCGAAATACGTCTATCATTTTCCATTTTACATAACACCTAAAATATTTTTTTTTACTTTCCGCGTACGTTATTAATTCTTTCATGGAAATATCCTTGATTATGAAAATCAAATTCTTAAATTAATAAACAGTGACTATACTATGTATTGAAAAATTATTGAGAATAGTAAAGATGTAGCCTAAATTCTCTCACCCTCCTACCCCTTCTTATCTCTCTCTCTCTCTCTCTCTCTTAATAGAATTTATTTAGTATTTAATATTATTTGAAAAACTAGCATATATAATAATAAGTATTATAAGTTTACTTTGTCTCTTCTCCACAAAGTATTAATTTATTTGAAAAATATTTTAGTAATAAAAGAATTATATAAAAATAAATTTATAAATTTATGTGATTTGATATGATACATCAAATTATAAAATTATTTTTATAAAGAATTTTGTTATATACAAGTAAATTTACGTAATAATTTGTATATTAATATTATTATCTTTATATTTTAAATTTAAATTAATATTATTTTTAATAAAATCTATTTTTATGACCAATAATATAGAATAAATGCGCATGTTAATATCCAATCCTTTATAATTAGATTTTTCAAATCATGTTTTTCCTGTATCAAAACTTTGACACGTTGCTTCCCTGCAGCAGATTCAAAGAAAGCGACACGAATGAAAAATTAGAAAACAGGAGAGAGGGTACGGAATGCTGATGAAAACAAAGGAGAAAATAGAAGCAACAACGCCAATGACTTCACCAAACAGAGAATACAAAAAGGATCATCCCTGACAAAAGCGAAGGAGACAATTAAGAGATTGATCTATAAAGACTTTCAAGTACCTTATCAATCATCATCGATCACTGGTTGCATTTTATTTCACGCATGCAGTCATCTCTAGAATTTGGCTTACTTACCTGCCTGCCACCTAGCTATCAATCCATGCAAGTTGACAACTGCCTTTGTAAACATCGATCTTTCTACGTTAGCAGATCTGAAAGGTGTTTATGTCAACAATTAATTAATGTGATAAATATATATTAATAAGTAGATTTGTAAATAGATTTTTTTTTCTAAGATATCAATAACGACGTTTGTATATTTAGAATATCTAAATATATATATATATAAATAATAATAACATAGTTTGAGATAAAATATTTTATTAGATTTTGAGAAACGGGAGAGAAAAAATTGAATAAAAATATTATAAAGTTTAAAAATTATCTGAATATAATTTTTCGTTTTGAAATTTTAAATAGTATTATTTTTTGTATGTTGTTTGAGAGTTTGAAAATGTTGCAATGATTAGGAATTATGATTAGATGAAAAAGTTAAAAATTTAAAATTAAAAATATTTTATACATCATGAGTAATGTTTGAAAAGAAAATATCTAAGAATACGTAAGAACATTTCATATATTGCCAAAACGTAATGGATCAATAGAAACTCAACAACTAGATAAAGCAAAAGGAAACAATAGTAACAAGTCACATCCAGATGACAACCAACATGAAGATAAGGATTAAGGAGAAAATTCAGGAGACAACAACTCTTGTAAATCTGATATACTTTCAAATAAATCTTTGTAACAGATTCAAATGTACCAAAACTTCTATAAATATACGTCGATCCTCAGGAAAATATAGAGTGGAAAACATTTTTACAAATTATGTTTTTCTACACTTCTTTATGCTTAGAAAGGAAATATTTGAAAATATCTAAAAATACTTGAAAATATTTGTGTTGCCAAACAGACCCTAAAAATTTCCAGTGTGTAGGTCCTCCTTTCTCAACTGCCTAGCTATAGAAAGGTCACAACTAACAAACTTGAATCTCATTATTATTGTGAAAAGAAAAATTATATTCATCATCTCATACGTCACACTACATTTTTTTCTCTTACTAAATGTGTGGTATATGAATCGATGATGAGTAGAAGAATTAAATTAGTTTAAAAAGAATAAAACCAAATTTTAAAAAATAAAATATAAAAAGAGTATGATATGTAGAAATGATGAGTAATAAAATTCTTATGAAAATAACATGCATTTGCAGTTCGATGTTAAAAGACGAAGACAATATTGGTAATGGTTAAATTCACGTGCTTCTCATAAAATGAATAATCTCACAAGAATGACTGATGGTCAAGAACTAAAAGAGATTAATTTGGACAACTCTAACATGGAGACATTTCATGCATGCTCTCTTAAATTAAGATTTCGTTTGTTTTTGCAAATAAGATGAGATAAAAATTAAAAATTGTATAAAATATTATTAGAATATATTTTTTTAATAGAATTTTTATTTTGAGATTTGAAAAAGTTAAATTATTTATTTCATTTTGAATGGAAATTTTAAAAAGTTATAATGATTATATGAGTTGATATGAAATAAGTTGAAAAATTTTAGAAAAACAAACGAGGCCTAAAGGATCATACTGATCATCAAGGGTTACGTATATTTTATGGTACTAAAAATCATTAATCATTACACTAATATATATATATATATACACACTACAACACAATTAGTCTTCAGTGACGATTGGGAAATTGTGAGTCCCCAAACCGTCACTAAAAGGTCTTTTCTGTGACGGTTTCTGGAAACCATCACTAAAGACAGATGAGGTTTTTTTAACGTTTGAACGTATTGGAAATTTACGTTCGAACGTCAAATTTACGTTCGAACATTCTGACAATTTACGTGTGAACGTGAAATGTTTTGGCGCCAATGTTCGAACGTTAGTAATTAACGTTCGAACATTAAATGTTTTGCGCCAACGTTCGATCGTTAATTAATAACGTTCGAACGTTAATTGTAAATTTAAATTAAATGACTCTAATTTAAAAATTATGTGGTTTTTATAGTGCATAATTTGTGAACAAGTCTAAAAAATTGACTTGTATATATTTATATATACACAATTTGTAATATATAAATATATTTTTATGTTTATATATATTTGAAGTGCAGCGATTAAGTATTAAAGTTGGAAAATATAACATTAAAGAAGATTGAGAATTGAATGGTGAAAAACCATAGAAATATTAAATAACATTTTTCTTTATAAATAATAAAAGCAAAATACAAAATATGATCGAATTTCTTAAACAACACTCAGATGATAGCGTTGTTCGCGAAATTCGAACTCCGTACCTCCTCAGTCAAGGTATCAACCTTGTCGTTGAGGATACCTACACAATGGGCGATCTCATATACAGACGCCTTTATAGCAGCGAGTGATCGTTCGATCTTATGATTGTTGTGCGCAGTCAGCTGTGAGATCACCGCATTAACCCAAGCAGGCCGTGCATCTCCCGCAGATGTACTCGGTGTCTGCTGACTACTACTCCCCACATGACCTGGCTCAGGCTGCGTCGGAGGAACTAGATTCTCTACAGGGGGTGGCTAACGTCCCCTAGCCTGTCCAATGCTACATCGATGCGTAGTTATGTCGAGGGGCTCATCTAATCTTTCACCCGCTCCTCTGGCTCATCCGATCAGGACACCGTATGGGAGATTATCTGTGGAGACGATATTCGCCTCATAACGGATCCTCTCAAAGATGTGAAGTGGCAAATCTATGCGATCTCGACGTGCCACTCGTATCAAAAACTGTGCCTAAAGCCGACTAAATGTGGTTTTATGTGCCACATGATCCACGCTTGTTGCAACAATAAGGTGCAACATGCAGAAGAAAGGCAGCAGATGGTTCTGGTTGAATGCGTTCTTCCTCTCGATCTGTATGCGGTCCCTCCCGGTGAGGATGTAGAAATCCTCATCTTGGTCATCATCTCGAGCCTCGAGGCCAGTATCCCCGGCCTCTGATCGGTCTGCATCTCTGGCTGATACTGGCTCAAATGGGCGGCCAGTAGATGATGCAGAAGTGGCTACATCCTCACGGGATGTAGCGTGTGTAGATGTCTCAACTCCTCGACGAATCCCAAGGTGCTCGGCGATGACATTTGGTGAAATCTCAATGGAAACACCGCGTACAGTCACAGTGTGAGAGGATGTGTCCCAAGGCATGGCACACATCCCATATAGAACTCCTGAACCATTGAGGGGTATACCTTCCCCTCAATATGCAGATATTTCCCCAGCCTCTACTGAGGAAAACATCTCTTAGGTTTGTCTGCTCCCAAATGAGTTCGTCGAACTCATTAATCAGGACCTCTCGCTTTACCATAACAGTACGAGCCCCGATACGAGCAGTGTCCTAAGTGGCTCATTCCCTCCCTCGTTTCCTAGTATGCAGAGGATGAGCCATAGCCTGAAAATAAAGAAAGAAAAAAAATTATTTACATTGATGCATTTTTTGTGTTAATTTTAAGCTGCTCTGCATTAACATTCGAACATAGTAAAATATACGTTCGAACGTTAAGATAAAACGTTCGGACGTATTTTTTTACGTTCGCAAGCAAAACACATACTTCCGAACGTATAAAATACACGTTCGAACATAAGCAGTAAATAAATATTGACTGACGTACGTTCGGACGTTTATGTTATACGTTTGAACGTATGTGTTTTACGTGCGAACGTAAATATGAAAATCCGAACGTTGAAGCATAAATAAAGTAGAAAAGTAGTACGTTCGGACATTATAATTAAACGTTTGGACGTAACTTTTACGAAAATAGTGTTCGAATGTAAAATAATACACATTCGAACGTATAAGCCTTAATGGCTATATAATTGTAACGCCGTATGTTCGAACGTCTTGGTAAAACGTTCGAACGTAAATAGCAAATAAATCTAAATGACATACGTTCGAACGTGTATCTTATACGTTCATGATATTGTTTTACGTGCGAACGTAAAAGATTTACATTCGAACGTTGAAGCTTAAATAAAGTTAAAAAAGTAGTACGTTCGGACGTATTCATTAAACATTTGGACGTAAAATTTATGAAAAATAACGTCCGAATGTAAAAAATTAACGTTCGAATGTATAAGTCTTAACGGCTACGTAATTGAAACGTCATATGTTCGAACGTCTTAGTGAAACGTTTGAACGTTACGAGACAGAATGTCTGAGTCGACTCAGCCATTATTGAAATCTCGTAAATTAATCTACAATGTTCTAAATGCCGAAATGCCACCGTAGAAATTAAGTATACACTTCAAGAAACATTTCTACGGTGACTATTTGGCCAATAGTAAGCCGTGGTAGCTGGAAAATGGAATTGAAATCCGGCCACCACTTACTCATTTTTAAACAAAACTCAATCCAAATCTCAAATGAAATACATGTTATTTGATTAAAAGATAAATGCCTACCTTTTAGTGACGATTGTGGCGTAGTTTGACGGCGGCGGTGACGGAGGAGAAGCGGCATGCAACAGAATGACGATGATAACGGTGAAAATGACGTGGATGCCGTTCTGTTTCCACCTTATATACACAAAATGTTCGAACGTAATTCCTGATACGTTCGAACATTTTTCAATTTATTATCCAAAATATTAACTATAATATATTATATTATTAATATATGTTATATATTATATTGTTATGTATAGCATTATAATATATAATATTATACTATAATATATATAGTATATTATATATACTGTATTATATATATAGTACAGTATATATCTAATATTATATAATATAATATATAATATATTATATATATATGATCTATTATAAACTAATGAAATCAACATTAGAACCACATGCTCTTATTACTTGTCTAAAACAATATACTTTATTATTACAATCTAGTATCCAAAATTATAGTGTACAATTTCCTAAATAATTTGATTGGAATCAAATTACTCTCCCTAATGAATGACAATTAGATTAATTGGTTTTTTTGAATTTGTGAGTGCTAGTTATATTTCTAAAGTTTAGCAATATGTTTATATATGTTATTGTGATTTTATGCTTACTCTTGAAATAATTGTGATTATTGTTTGTGAATTTTGTGAATAGTTTGTGAGTTTATGGTGTTCATTGATGAATTAATATGTGTATAAATATTGTTGTGAGAATATTATGAATATGTTGTGATATGAATTTAAAATATTGTGATTAATGTTTTTGAATTTGTATTGAATATGTTTAACAAGAAAATTATAAGTTTATGATCTTTATTTAAGTAAAGATTAAAAACATTTAATATACAGATAATATGAAGTTTAATATTTAACATGGAGTAAGTATATATAATATATTCATACTAATTTAGTTAGAATATGATTATTATTCAATTTATAAGTATAGTGTAAATTATGTCTTAATATATATATATATATATATATATATATATATATATATAACTTAACTATATATAAAATATAATACTTTTTCATATAGAAGGAGATCAAAGACGGGGCTGGCCATTAGATCAGTAAATAGCAAGGTGCATTTTTTTGGGGAGGATCGATCCATTTTGTTTTCAAAGTAACGTTCAAACATCTTCCATGATTGTGCATGTTACAAGTAATAAATATATAGAGGACCGACTAGTAGCTAGTTTGGTGATCAAGTTGTAATTGCGTACCTTCAATTGTTGCGTTTGTGGTTATGAAGTGGGTCGTACGTATCTTCAGACATCGAGACAAGTGTCCATTAAGTGGTAGCCCCAGCCGTACTGCAACAGCTAATAGTCGTTGAAAGTCGGGAATATTTATGAACGGTATGTTGTCTATAATATACTATTATAGAACGAGAATATTTATGAACGGTATGTTGTCTTAAAGGTGTCCATTAAGTCGGGAATATACTATATACTATAATATAGTATATAATGCAGAATTTAATAAGTAACAAAGAATTATATATTATTGATTTATATATATGGTATAGTATATATACTATATTATTATGTTTTCATCTAAAGTATTATGCTATCATACTATATATATATATAAAATATAGTATATATACTACACTATAATATAGTATATAATGCAGAATTTATAGAGTAACAAAGAATATCTCGAACAACCAGATTGTATGAAATAAGAAAATAATGAGAAGAAGTTGGTATTTTTTTCAACTTTAAAAAAAAAAAAATTATAATGAAGAGAAATATTGTGAGTATCTAGAAAATAATAGGTATATATAACTATTATATTAAGGAATACTAACTATTGAATAAAAATTTACGCCCGACCATGATTTTTTAACGTTCAAACTTTAATAATGTATTCCCGCTGTATTTTTTATATCTGTTAGGAAGGGTACGTTCGAACTTTTCAATTATAACGTTCAAACATTAAAGTAAAAGTGTGGAAAATTTCCCACTCGATTAAGGTGATGATCTAAACGTTTGAATGTTTATACTGTACGTTCGAATGTTAGTGACTGAAAATCACTAAAAAATTATAATGTTCGAACGCAAATCTCTGAACGTCCGAACATTAGGAAATTAGTGCGGGAAATTTCCTGCTCGATTATGGTAACTCTTTGATGATATGAACGTTCGGCGTGCAAGTTGTACGTTCGAACGTTACTCGATGAAAATCTATGAACGTTCGAACGACAAATTCCTTAACATTCGAACATAAAAATAAAAGTGCGGGAAATTTCTCGCCAGATCTCATGCCCTATCATACGAAGGGTACGTTCGAACGTTTATATAAAACGTCCGAACGTTAATCGCAGAAAAATTATCTTATTTTCTTACATTCGAACGTCATACTAAAATTGGGCGGGATAATATAACGTTCGAACGTACAACTTAAACGTTTGAATGTCTGGTCTAATAATTCTAGACTTAATGAATTCACGCACGGGAGGAAGCGGCTCATTTCTGCTTCTCCCGTGCGCGACACAGAGAGAGAGTTGAGAGAGAGTCTTTTGCGAGAGAGAGAGAGGGGGTTGAGAGAGAGAGGGTTGAGTGAGAGAGGGTCGTGAGTTAGGGAGAGCAAGAGTTAGAGTGAGAGTCCCGTTGAATTTTGGTTAGAAAAAAATATTGAGTTTTTGTCTTTTTTTTTTAATTTTATGATATTTGTATTGTGTTTTTGTTATATAATACAAAATAATAAATTAGTGTTGTATTTTTTTGAAGGATTGGTTGTTTTGGCAAGTTGGAAGTTTTGGATTTGTAAGAGGATATTTTGAGTGCTAGATATATTTCTAAACTTTAGCAATATGTTTATACATTTTATGATTACTCTTGAAATAGTGATTATTGTTTGTATAGTTTGTGAATAGTTTGTGAGTTATTGTGAATATGTTGTGATATGGATTTGAAATATTGTGATTATTGTTTGTATAGTTTGTGAATACTTTGTGAGTTATTGTGAATATGTTGTGATATGGATTTGAAATATTGTGATTATTATTTGTGAATTTTGTTTGAATATGTTAACATGTTTAGAAATATGTTGTCTTTAGGTTTTGTTAATACATGGTTATTGCTTACTCAAGTTTAGGAATATGTTTATACATATTGTTATCATTTTATGCTTACTCTTGAAATAATTATGATTATTATTTGTGAATTTTGTGTGAATATATGTTTATATGGTTAGAAATATATTGTGTTTAGTTTTTCGTATTTATGTGAATTTTTAATATAATAATTTTTTTGTGTTTTTTAAATTTGTTCTTTGACAAGAAAATTATAAATTTAGGATTTTAATTTAAGTAAAGATTAAAAACATTTAATATACATTTAATATGAGATTTAATATCTAACATTTAATAAGTATATATAATATATTCATACTAATTTAGTTAGAATATGATTATTATTCTAATTACAACTATAGTATAAAACTTGCTTTTAAAAAAAAGAAAAAAAAAGTATATAACTTAAACTATATATAAAATATATATATATATATATACATACAATAACTACAATTAATAATTACTTATTAAATATAAAGAACTCACTCAATTAAAATTATATAATAACATTTGAAATTAAGTATAACAATTAAAATGATACTTTAAGAATGATAATAATTAAAATGTTATAATAACATTTGGAATTAAGTATAACAATTAAAATAACTCTTTAAGAATTATAATAATTAATATTATATTATAACATTTGAAATTAAGTATAACAATTAAAATTATACTTTAAGAATGATAATAATTAAAATGTTATAATAACATTTGGAATTAAGTATAATAATTAAAATAACTCTTTAAGAATTATAATAATTAATATTATATTATAACATTTGAAATTAAGTATAACAATTAAAATTATACTTTAAGAATAATAATAATTAAAATTATATTATAACCTTTAAATACTCTTCAATAAAAAAGTCTTGTACCTACCAAATAAGTAGAGTTGGAATAAATATACTTATTTATTATAAACTAAAGAGTAAGTAAATAAGGATCAAATAAATGCTTATATAAATATTATATACTTATTGTCTATATAAATAAATAACTCACTCAATTAAGTATAACAATTAAGATTATAATTGTGGAATGATAATAATTATAATTATATAATAACCTTTAAAGTTATATATAACAATTATATAATAACAACTAGGCAGAATGATCTTGAAGAAATGTCTATCAATTTGCTTGACTATTATAGTCTCTCCGGCCTTGACTACTCTCTTCCGGTCTTGACAATTATTAATTGAGAGTTGTCAGGACTGGAGAGTCTATGACAGTTAAGCAATTAGACTAAAATATAGACATTTTTTCAAGATCATTCTCTCTTACATCTACTCATGATACGAAACTTGTGAATATATTCTTCCATCTCTCTCTAATTTAACAATATAACATGCAATACTATTTGTTTGACAATCTAGATACAGAGCATGAAGATATTGTTTGTAGTGTTTTTTATAGATGCGTGTGACATTGCATAAATAACCTTAGACCCGTTTGGGAATTAGTGTACATTTATGTGTCCACTAATTCCTGAATTGTCCAGTGTGGACAATTTGAGATTATATTATCTCTATTGCACATTTTTGTTACTCCTACTTTTCACGTTTAATATGAAGTTTCGATGTATTCCTCTACTGTTCTTCGGGTATACTGTTTGTAGGGTCACAATCCCTCTATTTGAACATGTATACTTGGAGAACTATGGGGAGGTGCTGCCGAAATTTCTACTACTGTGGAAAGTAGTAGAGTGACGAGATTTGTGCAATATGGATAATATAATCTCGAATGGGATAGGACCAACTACCTTATCAAAAAAGCAACTTTGTATTGGAGCATGACATGCATGTGAATTTTCTATGTACGTGTTATTAATAGATAGATGCTTTTAGAAATGGACAAAACTTGGATGCGTCTGGGCGATAGACTTGGAAAGGATTACATACCCTATGCGCGTGGAGTAAGAACCTTCATTGATTTTGCACGGGCCTCTGCTGATAGTCGTGGTTACATTAAGTGTCCATGTTAATGGTGTAAAAATTTGTGTGCGATAGGGTTGGATGAAGTAGAAAGTCATATATTTGTGAATGGTATAGATTTGGGGTATACCCGATGGGTACTGCATGGTGAGCCGTATGAACAGTCAGCAGATGTATTGGTCAATCATCACAATTATTTGCAGCACATGGATGATGATTATGAGCAGGATGAGATGGAGGAGATGTTGGGTGACATTGGAGCGGGGATGTTTATGGATGAGGTTGACGACAATGCCTCAAGTGGCGGAGGGACTGATTGTGATAATTTCGCTTCAATGTGGGAAAATGCAAAGCGCGAGTTTTATCTAGGCTGTACAAAACATTCCAAAATGTCGTTTATTGTTCGGTTGCTTCACATTAAGTCATTGTGCGGGATGTCGACGAAAGCAATAAACATGGTATTGGACTTATTTAACGAGGTGCTTCTCGAAGGGTCTGCATTGCCCAAGAATTTTTATGAAGCGAAACAGTTGAGAAATGGATTAGGATTTGAGTACAAGTCCATACATGCATGCAAGAATGATTGTGTTTTGTTCTGGAAGGAGAACGAGGAGAAACAAGCATGTCCTGTATGCGGAGGGTCGAGGTGGAAGGGTAAGAAAAACGTGCTGGTTAAAGTGTTGCGGTATTTTTCCTTGAAACCTAGGTTGCAAAGACTATATATATGTAAGAAAATAGCTCATGATATGAGGTGGCACGAGGAGAAAAGAGTTAAGAATGACGCATATATGAGGCACCCAGTTGATTCACTTGCGTGGCAGTCTTTTGATAATCAATATCCAGAGTTTGGGATAGAAGCTTGGAACGTGCGCCTGGGACTCAACAGATGGATTCAACCCTTTTGGGAATACGAGTACAAGTTATAGCACTTGGCCCGTAGTATTGATTCCGTACAATCTTCCACCATGGAGGTGCATGAAGGCTCCAAACTTTTTGTTAACTTTACTCATCCCTGGCTCGAGATCACCTGGGAATGACATTGACGTATTCATGCAGCCGTTGATTGAAGAGCTGAAAGAGTTATGGGAAACAGGTGTTAGAACTTATGATGCATCCATGTCGACATCTTTCAGATGCATGCTGCGGTAATGTGGACCATAAATGATTTCTCGGTATATGGAAATCTTTCCGGCTGGAGTACGAAAGGGAAGTTAGCGTGTCCGACGTATAATAAAGAAACTGCTAGTGAGTGGCTAAAATATTCTCAGAAGTTGTGTTTCATGGGTCATCGATGTTATCTAACAACAAATCATGCATGGAGAAGAGAATGTGCTAAATTTGATGGGAGAGTAGAGGATAGAATTGCACCAAAAGAGTTGTCTGGGGAAGAGATAGTGGAACAACTGCAACATGTTAAAGTGAACAATTTTGGCAAAGGTCGGGGAAAGAACAAGAGAAAACGAGGCGCAGCAGAATTGAATTGGACAAAGCGTAGTATTTTTTTTGACTTGCCGTATTGGTCGTCCTGCATGTTATGATATAGTTTGGATGTAAGGCACATAGAGAAGAATATTTGTGATAATATACTGGGTACATTGATGAGTATTAACAAAAAGAAGAAAGACACGATCAAGACGAGAAAAGATCTTGAGAGAATGATAATTAAACATAATCTACATTTGCGGGTGAAAGGCAATAGGGTGGTCATGCCACATGCATGTTTTACCATGACTAGGGAGGAGAGGATGGATTTCTGCAAATGGTTGCAAGGTGTGAAGTTGACAGATGGTTATGCTTCAAATATGGGTAGATGCGTGAATCCTGATGATTGGAAAATCAGTAGATTGAAAAGTCATGACTGTCATGTATTTTTGCAGAAGTTATTACCTGTGGCAATTCGTGGGAAGATGACATTTAATGTACGTGTCGCCGTATCTGAACTCTGAATGTTTTTTAAGGATTTGTGCGCTCGGGTAGTAAATCGAGATGTGTTGTCGAAATTGGAAGAAGACATTGCTACTATACTATGTAAATTCGAGCAGATCTTTCCACCATCATTTTTTGATGTCATGGTCCATTTAACAATATATTTACTATGAGAGGTACTTTTGGGTGGACCAGTGCAGTTCCATTGGATGTATCGAGTTGAAAGATATTTAGGTCGACTAAAGCCCACTGTTGGGAATAAAGCTAGAGCTGAGGGTTTAATAGCAGAGGCCTATATACACGATAAATGGTTAACATTTTGCTCTCTATATCTTCATGGTGTTGAGACAAGATTTAATCGTCAAGAGCGAAATGCTGATCTTGCTGCTCCGCCTCCTCGTGAGCTATCAGTGTTTTTCCAGAATGTACGACCCTTGAGTGCACAAACCGGTTACGATTTAATTGACGGAGAGTTGGGTAAAGTTCGGTGGTATGTGCTAAATAATTGCCGGGAGATTGATGATTATCTCAGGTATGTCATTCTATATTTCGAATAATTATAGTTTTCTTAAAATTAAGTATAATTGTTGTGCTCAAAATATACTTCTTTTGCAACATGTTATAACAGTAAGCACATAGACAAACTTAGGACGGAAGGTGTAGAAAATATAGAGGCAAGACACGAGGAAGAATTTCCCGGATGGTTTGAAGAACGTGTATGAACTAAAATTAAATATATGTTATATTTTAAAATTTTTAGCTCTGGATAATGAAATAATAAATATATACTATTTCAATTTTTAGATTTTGGAACACGTGTTCGTGATCCCGGATCAATTTCTTCTAAGTTGTATGCATTGGCTCGTGGTCCCTCAAATAGAGCACTTCGATACACTGCATGCACGGTTCGAGGTTATGGTTTCCATACTCTGGACCGTGAACGTAATAGAAAGACTCAAAACTGTGGTGTGTTGGTCGATGGGAGTCATGAAACAGATGATATTGATTATTATGGTGTCATATGTGATATTATCGGATTGAAATATCTGGGTGGGTCTGTAACATATGTCTTTAAATGTGATTGGTGGGATCTAGGCGGTGGTCGGGTTTGAATACATAGGGATAATCACTTTACGAGTCTCAATACTGCATCTAAATGGTACGAAGATGATCCATTTGTATTGGCTTGTCAAGCTACCTAAGTCTATTACTTGATTGATCCAATGAAAAGTGCTAATGAAGATAGTGGAGAGATAACTTGGCG
Source organism: Juglans microcarpa x Juglans regia (assembly GCF_004785595.1). NCBI lineage: Eukaryota > Viridiplantae > Streptophyta > Magnoliopsida > Fagales > Juglandaceae > Juglans > Juglans microcarpa x Juglans regia. The sequence continues at coordinate 27,902,527 of NC_054603.1, read as the reverse complement.
AGTCGTACAAAAATTTGTCCCTCTAAATATATATGAAGCAGGAACGAGTGCAGATTACGAGAATAGTAGAGATGAAGATCATGACACTCCGATTGTAGAGGCATACCAGGAAGATGGAGAGGATATTAACTTGTTTGTTGACCTCGGTGCACTCGAGTTGCTCCCCTTGTGTAGAGATGATGTCCCACCCGTCCATCTCGACCCGTCTGTATTAAATAATCATTCAATTCAAGTAAGTGAGGAGGAAGAGTTAGAATATGAAAACGAATCAGAATCCGGACAGGAGGTGGATAAGGACAATGAAGAAGAGGTGCATGATGATGATGAAGATGTTATTGATGGAGATTATGAATCAAGTATGGAAAATTCATCCGAAGATGAAGAATAAAAGTACTAAATATTTAATTCATATAGGTGACTATAAAATATCTTGAATTTTCATAATTTCTTCTAATTAATTTCCTTTGATATAATTAATTATTTTCAAGAATGCCGCCAAAACGACAACGAAGAAATGTGTCTCCGCCACGTCCAAGTCCTGAACCCATTGAGGACTTCCCACTCGAGGAATCTGTTCCTGAAGATCAAGTTAACACAGAAGAGAACAACAGCTAGTCGACACCTACCAGTAAGGAAATATTGCCATTGATAATTAGTCATATAGTTAATACTTTTGTCTCAATAACTATATAATTTATAATTATACTATCTATTATCATGTAGTTGACGCATCTGCACGTCGCGGTCGTGGCTATACACGTGTCATCTCTCTTGAAACAAATAGAAGGTACGGAAAACTGAAGATCACAATTCCTGATAATTCCACTGGAGGAGTGGATGATAGTGCAGCAGCGCTTTCCTCCTATATTGACACAGTAGTTCGAGCTTATGCTCCATTTTATGTGCGCTCATAGCGAGATGTTCCGAATGAGATTAAGGAGCACATTCGAAATCGTGTGCTGGTGAGTTTACTTTGAGAGTACATTTTTTTTACCTAGATTAGTATATCATATTTTTGACCTGATTTACTTGTTAGGATGAATTCAACCTTGACTTTGGCCGTAGCGAGGATTTGATAACCGTGAATGAGTTGATGGCTACACTATTCCGACGTCACAAAGGACGATGTCATGACCACTTCAAGAAGTTTGAGACGTTGGAAAAGGCTGCGCAGTCTCCTTTTCAGCAGATGAAGTTAGATGATTCGAGAAAGTGTTGTGATCTTTTCGCATCTCCAGATTATCAGGTATTTTACATCTATATCTTTTAATTATTTACATTCATATTCGTTCTATATATTATATGTATACATATTACAATTAATATTCTTAATATATTTTGTAGCACTTGAGTTCTACAAATGCATAGAATAGATCCGCTCTGACTGTCCACCATCATGCCTGTTCAAGGTCATTCCACCGTTTTTCTAAAAAAATAGTAATTAAAAAATTTTAGATTTCATTTATTTTCCTGATATTCTTTTATTTAAGTATTAACATTATATTTTGAAAATTGCTAATGTCGCTTTGTTAGAAACGTGATGATCTTGAAAACTTTTCCCTCATTCATGTCTATGCTGCTGCTCACACTAATGAGCATAGTGAGTGGATGGATCCTGTCGCTGCAGATAATTATGTAAGCAGTGTTAATTTTGTTAAATAATTATTTATTTAACATTTGAATAATTTAGTTTTTATTTCTATTTCTTTTAATGCGTTACTAATTATTTACGATCATTATCTTTCAAATTACAGGAAAAAATGATGGAGATGCAGTCGACTTCTGGGGAATCCTCTCCTAGTGACATAGAAATATTCAAGCAAGTGCTCGGGCCGCAGTCTAGTATGGCAAGAGGTTTGGGACGATCTATCAAGCATAGATGTTCATCCTCCTCAACCTCATCGACTTCACAAATTAATAATCTTACGGCAGATTTAGAAGCTGCACGGCGTGAGAATGAGTATATGAGGTTGAGACAGCAAGAGTTAGAGTCTCTCTTAGAACGACAGTCTCATTTATAGACGCGTTTGCAGGACCAACAGAGAGACCAGGAGGAAAGAATACGTAGTGAAGTGCAAGAGCAAGTGCAAGGGGAGATGATGGTGCAAATGGAGCGTGTTATGTCGTTGCAACAGAATCGCAGTGGGCGGGGAAAAAAGAAGAAATAAATTTTTCTTTTGTAGTGGTGGCTAGTTTTAATATCTAATTTTAAAATTTTATAAGACATTGTTAATTTTTAATTGATGGTATGTAATATGATGAAACAAATAATATGTTTTTAAATTTTATGAAATTAGTATATCCGATCTGTACGTTCGAATGTAAAGTAAAAATGTTCGAACGTTTGTTCACATTCGAACCAACGTTTGAACGTGAATACATATTGTGTATCGTACCATTCGAACGTAGGCCTCTACGTTCGAACGTTCTGACCCTCAAAAGAACAAAACGTTCGAATGAGTCAACGATTAATGTTCCAACAAACCTCCGAACGTACCACTTGCATTCGAACGCTCCTTTGTTTACATTCGAAATAACGTCCGAACGTTAACGCTTACGTTTGAACATTAGTCCGTTTACGTCCGAATGGCATTTTGAACGTTTATTCTAATTAACGTTCGGACGCATAAATGTTTGAACGTAAATATGATACGTTCAAACTATATTCAACGAACGTCAACTTCTCTCATTCGAACACTAATCGGTCGGGTTACCGTTCGAATTTTTAATTTAACGTCCGAACGTGACTTTCTGTGACAGTTTTCAACTGTCACAAAAAATGTAACGTTCGAACGTTCTACCAAACGGAACACCTCCAACTGTCACTAAAAATTTTATGTGACGGTTGAACAGTAAACCGTAACCAATTATTTTCTGCGACGCACTTTAGGTAACAGTCGTGGTGACGGTTACCAACCGTCACCAAATATCTTTAGTGACGGTTTCTCATTTTTTTGTGACAGTTTTCTCTATCACAAAAGACACATTCGGTTGTAGTGGTATAATATACATGCACACACACTATTTCAAATCATGTAGGGCGTTGTGTTACGTATATTTGAAATTTAAATAAAAATTCTTAATATGTTTTAGTAGGTGATGTTATCATGCAAATTAATTATATGAATATGATCATTATTCTAATCACAATTCATTGATTTTATTCAACTTGTTCATACGAGGGATTTTTGGTTCACAAAATCGACTACACGTACAATCTCTCTTACTCCCTTCAATCTCAAAGAACATGTGGTAAGCGATAAACCACGTATAACTAAAATAAAGTTTGTTAATTAAAGTTTAAAAAACGTGTCAATATCACTAGTTGACTTGGGATGATCTAGAATTTGTATAGAAAAAAGATATTTTTCATAATATTATATTTATGTCTAAAAACTATAATATAGTTCAACTATCACATATAAAAACACATCAATCAACTTCAAAAAGTTCAATGTACGGATAGGAAAGAAATGCACGCAAATTATGCTAGATTATTCGAGTTGGGCGCAACTTTTCAATGATGAGGACTTTTGCCATTAGATTATTCGAGCCGCTTCTTTCAACAAGTAGAGAGTATATATATATATATATATCATTCAACTAGTTGCCCATATGAAGTATGTTTTTGTTCACAAAATTGATCACTGCATAAATCTCTCTTCTTCTTCATTTCTAGACCGCATACAAATAAAATAAAAAACAATTTAAAAACATTGTCATCACTAAGTTACTTGGGATAGTTTTAAAATTTTATAAAAAATATATATATATTTTTCATAGTATTATTTATGCCTAAAAACTTTAATCTAATTCAACTAGCACCTTTAAAAACAAATCAATCAACCGTAAGGTCCTGCTTGGATAGTAGGATAAGATGACATGGTTTTAGATGAGAGTAGAATAAAATATTATTAGAATATTATTTTTTAATATTATTATTATTTTGAAGATTTGAAAAAGTTAAATTGTTTATTAATTTTGTGTGAGAATATTTTAGAAAAGTTGTAATGATGAGATCATAAAACTGTTTATATATCTAAACGGGACCTAAAATTCAATGTATGGATAGGAAAGAAATAGATAATGATAGGCTTACTACCCTTCAACCATTCTTTTACTACTCTATCGTGTATTTGAAATTTTTATTTTTTTATTATTTTATTTTTAAGTATTTTTTTAACATCCTTAATCATTAAGAAAAAATTAAAAAAATATGCAACATACTAATAATCAATTTCTTAACCATTAAGTAAAAAAAAAAAAAAGATAAAATGAGTAGTAAATGAGTGGTAGGAAGTAGTAAGCCTATCATTAACTAAAAAAAAAATACCTATAGATTATGCTACATATTGTGCACAACTTTTTTTTTTTGAAAGCGGCACAACTTTTCAATGATGAAGAATTCATACCATACACTACAACAGATTGTGTTTTTTGAGATAAAAAAATTATCTAAAAAAACACAATTTTTGTCCCAAATTAGATTTGGAGATAAAAAAATTTTGTCTCAAATTTGTCTTGGAAAGACCGTCTCAAAAATTTTTTGGAGACGAAAATCATTTTTAGAGATGAAATTGGGCGGATCCAGTCGAAACCGTTTGAACGGATAATTTTTTTTGAGACAACCCAATTTCGTCTCAATATATTGTTCGAATGAAATATTTATCCGTTTGAACAGAGCGTCTATTCGAACAATATAAAATACTCATTCGAACTAATGTCCATATTTGATTCTATTCGAACGAACTGGGTGTTCGAACAGATTTTATGCGTTCGAACTAATAAATTTTTTAAACGACTTGTGTTCGAACAAAACTTATGTCTGTTCGAGCAGAAATTTTATTTTCGGAAATTATATTTGTTCAAACGGGGTTTTGCACATAAATGTTGTTCGAACAAATAATTTATTGTTCAAACGTCCGTATATCTCATTTGTCGTTCGAATTGGTTAGTTTTTGTTCGAATGAGTCTGTTTTGGTTCGAATGTGTTTATGGTAATTTACCGTTCAAACTGGTTATTTACCGTTCGAACTGTATTAATCATATAGATCACAATTTAATTAAAAATACCATACTAATATTACACATTGTAATTCAAACATCAATTGTTCAAAGTAGTGCAAACTTCATAATATAAATGCAATTAAAAAAAGGATAAATTTGAAGACTATAGTGGTGGCATAGAGTTTTGGGACATCATTGACTGGAATTGTTCAAACATTTTTTGGTTATTCAACTGCATCCTCTCTTCTAATCTAGCCTTCAAATCCGCTGCTTGATCTAATCGAGTCAGCAACTCTTTTTTCTCGGACCTCAATCGTTCTATCTCAAGTGCTGCTTCCTCCAATTCCTTAGTCTTGTCGTCATTTGATTTGACTCGAGAATAGGATGATGATGATGATGAGGATGGTTTTACGCAATGTTCTAAACCCCTCAAATATCCAGAACGTGATCCAAGAACTTGAGAAAGGATATGAGCATCGTTGACAGATGATGCATCAGATGGATCCGCAACAGTTTCCTTAAGAGATATCATCTTGTCCTACAAAAACAAAAACATTAAAGTTAGTATAAGTAACAAAAATATTATGTGACAATGAAATTAAAAAAACTTAAACTTACATAATTTGCCTCTGCTTCAGGACTGGCCCAAATACCATCACGATTTTTATGTGTTTTAGCATACAATTGGGTCAAATCATAGTCAGCGGGACTTTCTTCTTTTTGCAAAAGGAAAATCTATATTAGAACTTAAATCAGAAAATGTGTATTATATGTTAATATTTAACGAGCACTAAAATAACTTACCATTTTGTTAGACAAATGATGAAAAGATCGAGAACCTGCATGATGGTTTATCTTTAAATTTAATCTATTTGCTTTGTTCACATTACTCCGTTGCTAAAAAAAAAAATATTAGTCTATATGTTTAATACATCTGTGATATATTATTAAAAAAAGACAGCAGCGATATTACCTGATAAGCAGGGTCTTCAAAGATATCACAAACTTTCTTCCATTCGTTTGGTGGAATATTTTGGAATGGATTTTGGCGCGCCTCTATTGTAGCACTGAACTTCTTATAATGTGCATGACATCGACCTTTGTACCTCCAAAAGGCATTCGACATCAGTTCCTCAACCGTTAATCGATCCTCTCTTCGGCCAAAATTAAGCTCAAACTCATCCTTTCGAAAATGATAAACAATTACTATAAATACAAGAGTAATGCTAGAGAGAAGCCATTGTAGTAGTGCACACTTTGCACTCACTGCATGGCTGATTCTAGTTGACTGTTCCCAACACTCACTTGAGGAGATGTGTGGTCTAGATAATGCCACATCATGTGTGCAAAATGGATGCTCCCAATAGTGACTTCTATCTATATTTATTCTAAATACAAAGTAACTTGAAAGTAACATGTTATATACTTAGTTGCTTGAAATGTAGGTTATTACCAAACAACGATTTTTTATGTAGTCTTTCACATCTTGGAGAACTTTAGACCAAGAGGATGTAGCAATCGGTGCATACGTGCGAGTAAGTATACCAACATAAAAAGCAAGCCACGCTACCAAATCTCCGGAGCCACCGATGTGATCATCAGGAATATCAACCTTGATTTTACCAACTTTCCTTACTTTCTCTATGCAGACACCCCTCGTAGTGCCTCTACCTCGACGCTTGTTTACAACAGCTATATATACAACAATTAAAGCATAACTTTTTAATTAAATTAATTTATTTTATAGATATATTACTTAAATTGAGCATAAAATATGATATCTAATTTGAAAAAATACTTTGTTCTGGGCCTGGTGATGTTGGCTCACTATTGATGACATGTGAACCACACGGAGAGTCAATAATGGATGGGGATGGCACACGTGTTGTTTTGCGTTTGGGAGGCATATATATTTGAAATTGTAACAAATTATTATTCAAATAAACGTTAAAGATATTTATATGTTAATATTACTTACAGAAATTCATGTTTGAAATTCATTCACTATCCGTTTTGCTGGACCAATCGCCCTCATCTTCACTAGACACTTCAGTTGATTCATCTTCTTCCGATATTTCACCCTCAATTACTTCGGGTTGAACATCTTCTCTACGTAATGGAACCATATCATATTGGCTTAAATCAACAAATAGATTGATGCATACTTCACTTTCTTGATATGCTTCTTCATTTGCTGGACTATCAACTTCTTCATGTGATTCGTCTGCCTCTAGAATGTAATCATATACATTTCTTGGTGCAAACTTCTCCACTACCCGCCATGGGTTTCCGTACTCCGGATCATCTAAATAAAAAACTTGATTCGCTTGGCAAGCGAGAACGAAAGGATCGTCCTCATACCATGTGTGAGATGTATTGACACTCACAAAATAATCATCGTTACGCACTCCCAACCTAGGATTTGAGACATCCCCTCAATTACATTTAAATAACCAGACCATATATCCCCCCACATACTTTAACGCTATGATATTTTCCACAATTCCATAAAAGTCAATATTATCATTCCCATGGCTTCCTTCGACTATGACCCCACAATTTTGAGTTTTCCTATATCTTTCTCTATCAGTTGTGTGAAATCTATATCCATGCACCAAACATCCTGAGTACTGGATGGCCCGTCTGGACGTACCACATGTTATAGCATACAGTTCTAGTGAGATTTCTGATGAATTTTCACCATATTTCAATGCAACCTATATCAATAAATATTATTATATACAAAAAAAGTAGAGTTTAGTGGTATGAAATTTGTATTATAAAATGGAGCTTAACAGTAATACCATATGTTCAAACCACGAGGTAAATTCCTCTTTGTGCGTCTTTTTTACATCAATTACACCATTCGAGCGAAGTAGTTGTATATGTTCGCTGTGCATGTTCATGTTCATGTTTAATTTGTATGAAGTTATACTATATTATTATACATAAACTTAAAGATAATAGTGATTTAGAGAATCATCACTAACCTTAAGTACTGATCAATCTCTGCGCAGTTATTCAAGACATACCATCGAACTCTTTCAAATTCTTGCGAACATAGATTGTAGCCCCCTTGTGCGCCTATGGGACGCACGGTCTGGGAAAATACAGTAAATGTAGACGAGACTCCCATCTCTCGCCCACCTTCATAATTTCGGTCCGGTCTTGTAAATCTAGTATCAGCCCCACGAAAATACATTGAACAAAATGTATGCCACTCATTATCAATATATGACTCTGCAATCGAACCTTCTGGACGAGTTTTATTCTCCACAGATCGCTTAAGTTTTTCCAAAAACTGTTCAATAGGATACATCCATCTATACTGAACCGGGCCAGTGAGTAAAGTCTCACAAGGTAGGTGCATAGCCAAATGAACCATTACATCAAAATATGAAGGCGGGTACAAACTCTCTAATTTGCACAATATTACTGCAATGTCAGCTTCCATTTTTAACAATGCATCAACTTTCAACGTTCTACTACAAATGTCTTGAAAAAAATCCCTCTAATTCTGTGAGAGCTGTATGAACATCTCGAGTAAACTTTCCATGCACACCAATCGGCAATAGATACTGCAGAAATACATGACAGTCGTGACTTTTAAGACCAGTTATCTTCCAATCATGTGTTCGAACACATCTTGTCATGTTTGAAGCATAGCCATTGGGTAATTTGATTTTCATAAACCAATCACAAAATTTCTTTCTCTCATCATTTGAAAGTGTATACCATCCGATGGGCATATAAGCTGAAGACCCATTATCTTGCAAATGCAACTCCAGTCTGATCCCCATCTCCTTTAAGTCTTTACGAGAGTTAACTGTATCTTTTGTCTTCCCTTATATTGACATCAGAGTACCCAATATATTCTCACATATATTTTTCTCGATGTGCATAACATCTAAATTGTGGCGTAGTGTCAAGGTAGACCAGTATGGCAATTCAAAGAAAATACTTTTTTTTGTCCAATTCAATTCCACTGCTTGTCGTTTTCTCTTTCGAACCTTTGAATCTTTTCTAAATCTGTTTTTTGAAACATCCTCCAACTGGGCAATAATATCATTCCCAGTCAACTCTGGCAGTGATGCCCTGCGCTCAACCATTCCATCAAACATCGCTCTATTTGAACGCCATCTATGATCATGTGGTAAATAACGACGATATCCCATAAAACATAATTTCCTACCATGACTCAACCATTGAGACTGTGTATCTTTATTGCAAATAGGACAAGTCATTTTACCTTTTGTGCTCCACCTAGACAGATTTCCATATGCAAGAAAATCATTTATTGTCCACATCACTGCAGCATGCATCTTGAACTCCCCCGACGAGGTTGCATCATATGTACTGACACCCTAATCCCACAACTCTTTCAACTCTGCAATCAGTGGTTGCAGATATACATCTAATTCATTCCCTGGTGACCTTGGTCGTGGTATCAGTAGAGTCATCATAAAATATAGATCCTTCATACACTTCTAAGGTGGCAAGTTATAGGGTATTAATATGATAGGCAAGTACTATGAGAAGTGCTCATGTTGCCAAATAGATTAAAACCATCCGTTGCTAAACCAAGACGTACATTGCAAGGTTCTTCAGCAAACCATGGATACTCGACATCAAATTTCTTCCATTGTAAGGAATCTGCATGATGCGAGAGAAAGTTTTCATTTTGGACTCTTTCTGTTTGATGCCAAGACATATATATGGCAGTCAACCGGAACGTAAACAATTTTTGAAGTCGAGGAATCAACGGAAAATGTCTTAACACTTTATGGGGTACATTACGTTTATCGGATGTCCATCTTGACTCATGACACACTGGGCATGAGTATAATTCTGCATATTGCTGCCAGTAGAGAACACAATCATTTTTACAAGCGTGGATGATATTATAATCAAATCCTAACCCTCACTTCAATTGCTTCGCTTCATAAAAATTACGGTGTACTACGTTATCCTAAGGAAGAGTCTCTCTAAATAATTCTAGCAACATGTCGATGGCCTTGGCAGAAATACGACAAATAGACTTAATATGAAGCAACCTCACCGTAAAAGACAACAAGACAACTTGCTATGACGAGTGCATCTCTCATACAACTCTTTTTGTGCATCCTCCCACAGTCTTGCAAAATTATCATTACTCTCAAATGATTGTGCAGATGTTCCTTCTCCATCTCTCATCCCAAATATTCCTGCCCCCAGATTGCTTAACATCTCAGTCATATTCTCTCCACTATCATCACTATCATCACGATCATTCACATTAATGTCATCTATGTCGATGCCATTACCCTCCTCCATTTGATTGGTCTGACTTCTAAATCTAACTCCTTTGGGAAATGGTTCGCCATGTAAGACCCAAGGTGAGTATTTAGGATCAATTCCATTTACAAATAAATGATCCTCCACTACCGCCAAGTTATAAGAACTAAGATTTTTGCACTTCTTGCACGGACATTTTATAAATTCTCGACTGTCAACACTTATGCGAGCAAACTCTATAAAAAACTTCACCCCTTGTGCATACTCCTTATAGTCTCGCTCAAGTCTATCTCCCAGTAGCATCCAACTTTTATCTATTGTATTTCCGTTACTTGTCGGATGTCTATCAAAAAATACAAAATTCATGGGATAAACACTATAAAAAAATCCAACTTTTATAAAGTAGTTGATCCTATCCCATTCGAAAGACTATTATCTATATCGCATATATACTCAGTCCTAAACTCTAATGGTAGTACAAATTTCGACTGCATTTTCCTACTATTCTTCAAGTATGCTAGTCATGATAAGTCGTCAACCCTATTAATGGGCCGAGAAACTTACAGACCACATACCCGAAGAATGTAAGGAATCGCTGAACCAAAATTTTAATTGACTAACACAAGAGTTTAAACTGAATATATCTGCCGTATAGATGATAGAATCCAAACTCTTCACTTTGGACAATTCAAGAGTTGTATCCAAACATTCTTTAAGAGAATATTTGGCCACAACTCTCGAATGGGTCTAAGGTTTAAGTATATATAAAAATAACCCTAAAATTCAAAATTGTCTAACTCCTAATACAATTATACAATGAAATCACATTCCAAATCACAAATACATTGCAACATTACATTCCTAACTAATCACCAATTGCTACATTCTAATTTAATTTTAGTGCTTAATATGCTGTAATTAAACTATATTATTTTTTAATTAAATTTGTTATAAGTTTTATACATTAATTTAACTATTAACAATTTCTATGTTATATCTATATTTTAAGTTTCTAGTTTAATTTTAATGCATAATATTTTGTAATTATACTATATTATTTTGTAATTAATTTTGTTATAAGTTTTATACATTAATTCAACTATTAACAATTGCTATGTTATATCTAAATTTTAAGTTTCTAATTTAATTTTATATAAACTATGTTGTAATTATATTGTATTAATCTATATTTTTATATCTTATAATTTTTGTTATTTTAGGATTCTGTTCGAACAATATTCTACTCCCACAGGATCGCGTTCGAACTAACGTTATAGCGTTCGAACGGGACAAACCCAGATTTCATACATGAAACAGAGACAAAACATTTGCTACAAAACATAATTTTCACAATCACAATCTCATAAGATGTATATTGCCAGAGTGCCAATTTTAAATGGGATTGCACAAACACAAATATACAACATAAATCTTAACATAATTAATTAAAAACTATAAACTATCAAAAATCTAAAAATTATAAATATTACCTTGAATTTAAGCAATCCAAACAAAAGTATCAATCCACAATACCCACATAAGCAGAAAACACATTATGAGAAAACCTAAATCATGTGCAATAAACTAATATTAATGAAACTTGAAATACAGAAAAACATAGAAAAAAACACACATTTTGTTCGAACCTCTCCTCTCTCTCTCAAGAATCCATTCTCTCACTAAGTCTGTGAGTATCTCTCTCTCCACAACAGTCTCACACACACAAAATCACAAAACCGTGCTCTGCCTCCTATTAAACATTCATCAACTGTGAAAATGAACTGGAGATCAGGTATATGAATCTGTGAAGTTCCGTTCGAACTAGAAATTTACCCATTCGAACACGAAAATTTCAAATAGGCGCCAAATCTGCCGCGATTATAGTACCTATAGTTTATAATATTATATAAACTATAGGAATATAGTTATCATAACTTATATATAGTACCTATATAATTCAGCCATTGTAATTATACTAAGTACTTAGAGCATTGACATTAGACTCATCAAATGAGTTCAATATTCAAAATTTGATGAATTCATGTTTAAAATCACTGCATTGGATTCACCAAACATTAAAATCTGAAACTTTGACGAATTTGTGCATTCCAATTCATCTTCAAATTTGAAGACTCACTATTCACACTTTATAACTATTATTTTATTTACTTAAATTATTGTTTCCCAATTTTGAGCCACAATATATTTAAGTTGGTAAACAATAATTTAAGTATTAAATTAAATTATTAATTAACATATAGTTAGTATAATTGTAAAATATGAAAAAAATAAATTAAAAACATTATTATTAAAAAAACCATATTATATTATTATTTTGATGAATCCAATGGCTAATTCAATGTGGGGTTATGGATAGGGAGGTTTTGAGTTTATGAAAAATATGTACTTTTCATCAAATTTTAAAGATGAAAATGATGAATCCAATGTTAATGCTCTTAGTATGTACTTAGTATAATAGAAACAGTATATTTAAAAATAATATACTAAATATATTAATTAAAAGTATTATAATACTATTATTAGTTTTATTTTTATACTTTTGTACTTTGTAATATTATTATTATTATATATTACTATTAGTAATATAATTATAAATATATTAATATAACAACCGTTTGAACAGATATTTATCCAGTTCGAACGAGACGCCACGGTCAATACAGACCTAGTTCGAATACAATGAAACAAAACTCTCTCATTCGAACTAGCAACCACCAAGAACCTCCGAGTTCGCCCCTTAACTCTGCCACGAAAACCGCCACTCAACCGCCGTAGGAACCCCACATTTGAACTTCTAAGAGGTATGGGTCAACTCTCCACCTCTATTGTTTAGTTTTTTGCACGAATGGGATGTGTTTGGGGGGTATGGGTTTCGAATCCGAAATCCACCCATTTTGGTGTATTTCGTGGAAATAACATCAAAATAATCTGTAGAAATGATTGGGCTTCACTCCTTAATCATTTCTACCGATTAAAACAAAGGATAACATTTAGATAGAAAGTTTTTCAGTTCGGGGCTGAGTCGACTTAGCCATGACTGTTTGGCTTCTTCCGTTCGAACAAACTCTAGTCCGTTTGAACGCTTAGTTGCCAAACAGCATTATCTCTGTTCGAATAAAATAAATTCATTCGAATGAACAAAGAAACTCTATTAGAATGAACAAAACAGTCCATTCGAATAGAGTTTTCTAGTTCGATCAGACTATGTTCTGTTCGAACGAATTATTTCAATTCAGTTCAATATACTATAATTCTTCAATAATATAATTTAAATATTATGGTTAATTATATTCTTACTTTCATTATGGTTAAACAGTATATCAATGGCATCCAGCGGAAGAAAACGTGCGAGAGATCAGCCCAGCCAAAGTAGTGGATCAACAGCTCATGCTCCGGAGACGAGGCCTACACTTGTCGAGCGTCCAGTCATTTTGTCTGACTTCTCCGATCTTTAATGGGAGGAACGGAGCATATAGTCCATCTTCACCGAGCGGGGATGGATACCGATCTGTGAGCAGCGAGGGACTGCATATCCATTGATGGTCGGTGAGTTCTACTGTGTCATGGGAGAACTTAGCGCTGATGCTCTGTTCTACACCATATCAGTCTGGGGAGTGAGTATTAATTTCTCTCCCCGAATTATTGTTGAGTTCCTTGACATTTCCCGTATAGCCGACGCATATCCTGCAGCGGCTGCACCATCTGATTTCAACACACCGGCCGCATCCTCCACACTAGCCCTGAATATAGATTCGGATGCTGCTTCGGATGGTAGTGAGGATGACGATCTACCTGATTATGGTCTTACAGACGATCAGGTGCGTTAGCTAGTGCGAGACCCATTGGCTCCTCCATATGATGGGAGCAAGGTGATTCGACAGACCGATTGTATAGGATTTTTCAGAATGCTTAATTTGATTGTTGGCTATAACATCGATCCGAAAAAACACAAGACTGATTTCAGGATCGATAGAGCCAGATTTTTGTTGCAGATAGCACGGGGGGATCCCATTGATCTGGCATTGTATTTATTCCTTCGCATTCGATTGGAGTCACGCTTTTTCAGTGGAGGTAGTCTACCATTTGCACTGTTGATATCTAACCTCCTACTCCGATCGGGGTTACAGTGTCGGCAATTGAGCGGAGGTTGCCACAGATGAGACCCCTTAACAAGATCACATTCAGCAAGAGCAGTGGGCACTTGCGAAAGACTGCACCAAAACAGCCTAGTGATCCTCCCACAGATCCAACTTCTAGTAGTGCTGTCGCTATTGAGAGACAGCCTCCTGTGGCTACTTTGGATCAGGTACGAGCTCTGTTTGTAGAGTTCGTTGAGCCCATCATGGACAAACTTAGGGATCTGGAAGGATCTATTAAAATGTTGCAAGATGATGTTGAGATACTAAGGACCCAATGATCGTTTTAGTTATTATTTTACTTTTTTTTATGTTGTATTGAACATTATATATTTGAGATGTAATTAATGTATAGTTTTTATTTTTCGTGTTTACTACTTTGTTTATTTTTTTCATTTTACTTGCCGTTCATGATAATATAAAAAATGATACTATCTTTAAAGTTATGTTTATATAAATTTAACATAAAATAAATCACTATTGAAGTCAATTACATAAAATATATTTATGAATTTATAAATATTTTAACTCACCGCAATTCATAATATATAATATGTACACATTTTTATATTTTGAAAATGATAACAAATTAATGGAAAAAATATTTATTACTTTAATGGAAAAAATATATGCACAAATCCATACTAATAAAAAAATTAATTGAAAAAATGTTCTTTCAAACAAGGAAGTTTAAGTTCGAATGGTTATTAACTTTCCCTGGGAAAAATAAATTAATTTCCCACCAATATTATTATTCGAACAGATTATATACTGTTCGAACGAGCATTAATTCTATGTTCGAATCTATTTTTTCTGTTCGAACGTTTTTCTTTTTTTGAGACGATTTTGTTCATCACAAAATATCTTGTTCGAATGGATATTTTTCCGTTCGAATGAATTTAGTAGTTCAGTCATTTTTAGAGACGAAAATGACTTTTAAGGACGAAATTTAATTCGTCCCTAACAAATTTCGTCTCTAAAAGTCAAATTTCTTATAGTGATAGTCTTCTCTAGATTCCTATATCCAAAAAGTGTGACATGCTTTCCAGCTTTAATATTGAATGTGCACAATGTAGTTTTTTTTTTTGAGATGGAATGTCTTAATTAATAATGCATAATCTAGAGTGTGACATGCATGCTTTCCAGCTTAATTATAAGAAATGCGTTGATGTAAACCAACCCAAAAAATCAGCATATCCCAAATGACTAATTGGTAGAATGATTATACGAATTAGCAAGCTAGCATCCATTGCTAGCGAAGTGTACTTATAACTAAAATGAAGGCTTGCACTACACTAAAACTTCTCAGATTGCCAAGATAGTCGTAGCTAGCCAGTTATATCCTTGTGTTAGATTTGATTAATTAAATAAAAAAAAAATATTATTTTGGCTACTTCAAATAATAATGTAGTTGTTTTAATAATAATAATAATAATAATAATAATAATAATAATAATAATAATAATGTAGTCGTAAAATTAAAGAGAACTAAGAAGAAACTTGAGAGATTGAAATATATAAAATTAGCTCTTTCAGAGCTTAATATCATATTTCACATCAAGTTTCTTGTGTGTTACAAATGATTCTCAAGACTCGGTCTCTTTTATAGGCGCGCATGAGAGGATAAAAATTTTGAAAATGTGATATATGAGTTAATTATAAGATACATTAATAAATTTAAGAATTTCAATAGTTGATAATGAATGGACTAAAATTCTAAGAGGTCAAATTTAAATGTTCATGCATTCACCACATGATTCATATCTGCATTTACAAAAATGGTATATTTATTTTGTTAGTGGAGGCAAAGCCACCTACATCATTGGGAAGGGAACATCATTCAAACCAAAGTGGTTTGAAAAGGAATCGTATGCTAAAATTCACCTCTGGAAAAGTGTTCTCTTGTCAATGTCACCATTTTTTAGACATGACAAAGAACATAATTTCCGTTTATGTTTTAAACAATAGGGTCTTCAAGCTTGTATATGAATCAGATAAATTTGTTTTTTCTAAGAATGATGTGTTTATATGAAAAATCTACTATGGAATGATTAAATTGAATGTAATGGAAGAAAATTGTGTTTACATTCGATCTTCTTTTGATTTCTTGATTTATGGCATGGTAGATTAAGGCATGTAAATTATTGTTCATAAAACACATGTTTGATCTTGATTTGATTTCTAATCTTGACGATAATGTTAAAAAAAATTAGATTTGTGATCAATCTAAGATAACCAAAAAACCTTTTGAGATGATATATGAAACTTGAGTGTATATATATTGGACTTATTCATAGTGATGTTTGAGATCTTTAAAATGTCAAATCTTGTGGTGGTAATAAGTCTTTTCTTAGTAACACAAATATCCATACGACACTATCACTGTCTAAATAATATACACAGTACTATCAATTCATTTCCTATATTCAGGTATCACAGACCAAACATGATTCGTCGCCTGATTAAATAGTACACATTCCAAAAGTACAAACAACTATTAATGGAGACAGGCCTCCGTTATTGCTACTCGGGCGGATTCTGTCCTTCTTCCTCGCGGACTGCTCCTAGGGCTTTCTTTGCATCCAAATCTACGATTCCAATAAACAGAACCATAGATAGGTTAAATAGTTATGAGAAAGGTGCTAATAAGAGACAATGCACATGAAGATGTAATGAATGGTTTCATTTAAAAGATTTGTGAACAAATATATTTGTTTGTGACGAGAAATCATCTTCTAGGAAAAAACACATATATTCATAGTTATGGCGAGGAACCACTCTCTGAATAATACACGAGTATATAAGCATGGCGAGGAATCACCCTCTAAGAAATTATCCTTTGTGCTAGATCTCAAGTGTACATATTTATCACTAAGGCGAGTAACCATCCTCTTCTCAAGCACATAAAACTTATTATATCCTATCATATAAATCCTGCAGAGAATCACTTCACCGTTCAACTCGGGGACTCACTCCCATCTAGCCAACATGCAAGCGGACTCGCCTGTTTCAAATCTTCCATCACACACACACACACATCGAGATATACTGGATTGGCCTGGGTTCACATTCGACTTGGTCAACTGACTTAAAGACACTACATGGGATACGCTCGAAGAATCTCTCAACCAATCTATCAAGTGAGGTAAATACGAAAGCATTACATCCCTATCATCATGAGCACCCTTACTCCTTCGCATGAAACTCACGGCAATGTATTGTAGGAATGGCGGTGACTCCTCAACCTGTCCATGATGATTGACACACAATAAGACTCATGCACCCAAAAATCCACTAAAACCATTCAAATCCATCATCTCAAAATCACAGTGCGAAGGTAGTACATAAATATAACGAAGAAGATGTATATTACTTTCATGCGAAAAAGGAGAAAAGTTACAGAATATGCAAGGTTAAATCTCACAACATACCCACAACATTTACCCCCCACATTTCTAATACTATCTTAGAAGCTAACCTATGTCAACAATATTAAGAATACTATAGCGGCACTAACGCTACTCCCTCTGTTGCTATCTTTGAAACTTGCTTTTTGTGAAGACTTCAACTCCAAAGAAACTCCAATGCTTATGACCTAAAAAATGAGACTTTGTCCATTGTTCAATCCTTTTTAAAGGACGGGACTATTAGGTGTCCTTCTGACTCTAGGCATACTTGAATATGAGCCCTTCAATTTCAATCGTTCATCTATAGGATGATAGAGACATACTGATGGGACAAAGCACGCACATTCTTGTAGCTTGTCTTTAGTTCGGTCCACAATCCCTCCTTGAATAAGGGTCTCTCACGTAGCATTGGACCATACCTCTGGTTCAGATGATATGGCATACAAAGTCATAATTTTTCTTCTACAGACTTACTTAAGATGCGACCTTTTATGTAGAGTATGGGTCTCTGCATATGATATTGCTGCCTTCTGAGCATTTGTGTTATCCCAAAAGGCCCTCACATTTGCATGGGTCTTGTGCTTGATCAATACTCACCTTAGGTTCGTATCTTGCCCTTCACCTGAGCAATCGACATCATTAGCTTTTCTTTCTCACCTTGACATGGTTTGCGCTCTTTCATGGTTGACTGGTTCTGGGTGACAAATCCTTTTTTTCATCCTATGCTAAGGTATATCTGCCCGACCTTCCACATAGTACTGCCCGCCCTGTTGGATTAGCTGCACTTGTACCATCACTGCTTCATCTTCCATCTTTTCAAGAAAAAACTTTCTTCTTTGCCTTCCACTTGCCATTGGAAAGTGGTTTATGCCCTTGCGTTGGTGAGGTCCTCGTAGTTGTGGACCGTGCCATTGCAAGGAGACAAACCATAAATCTTCTTAATTGTGTTCCTAAATAAATATTTCTTACATTATAATTATATATAACACATCATCGATTTTGTCTCATTAGCCTCTATATCGCATGTATGTTTTTGTGGACTAACATTTGTTATCTTTGTGAAATGATCTCAAAATATAGACCTTGTTCTACAACCACCACTAGACTTTGTAACTGCATTGGGTGGGAGTGGAGGAAGGCCTTGTGCAATCTCCTTGGCATTTTCTAACATGGATTCTGGAGGAATCTTTTTTGAAGCATCCAACTTTAAAAAGCCAAAGAAAACATATTTTAAAAAAAATAAGTTCTAAAATATTTCAAAATTGTTTTACTATTCTGCCATGATTAATCTAGAATTATGAGGATGGTATAGTAAACCATCCAAGACTAATTGTGTAAATGGTATAGTTAGGATCAAAGACTAATTGCATCAATATCTAAGATCCTCTAACAAAAAATTGACCATATAACAACATATAAATTCTCATGCACTAAAAGTTAAGAGGTCTCAAAATTCAAAACTGAACCCGTGATTATACGATCTAAGATTTTTCTCTCTTGGTATTATTAGCCATTCAGTTGAGGGGCAAAAAGTATGAAGCTATATGGGAAAAAATGTACAGAAAACACCATGAATTGACGCAATACATGTCTCCCACAGTACAACGGATTTGAGATTTTATGTTGATTTAGAATTTGTGATGGTCCATATCAAACCGTCACCAAATATAACCTTTAGTGACGGTTTAGTCAAACCGTCACTAAAGCTGGTAGATAAATCGACCAATGTTCAAACGTTAAGTGTTATACGTTCGCATGTTAAAAATCTGCTGTCGCTTTTAAGATTTGTACATTCAAACGTAAACATTGATACGCACGAATGTATATAGTTTAGTCGAACATTTATGGAGATAAGTGTGCATGTACTGTTTTAAAATTAAATTTATATTGTTTGGCTGGATTACATTCGAACGTTACTATATACATGCAAACATTACTATTATATAGTTCGAACGTAATGTCTTATTGTGCGATGCACTAATGTTTGAACATATCTACGTAATGTTCAAACATTTATATATTGGAATTTAAATTTGAAAATTTAAATATCCAGATAAAAAAAATATAATATTATACAGGAAATTGTAAATTTAAAAATTAATGAGAACTAAAATATATAAAATGGATCTCAGAGCTATGTAGATACATATTAAGTTAAATACATAAAATGAAATACATAAAATGGATCTTAGAACTGAAATAGATATTAACTGTTATTGTTCTTTACATAAAGATAACAAAATAAGACATGAAATGGCAAATACATAAGTAAAAATGGATCTCAGAGCTACAGGTACATGTTGTTTAAATATGTATGAAATTTTTCTGACAATGTGTTCACCTTTTCGCTTACAATATCTAACGATGGTCAATTGAGGACATAGTGTCCTCTACTGATGCTCGAAGAGACCTAATCTATTGGTAGACGAGTGCAGCAATATCTAATGCAATCTCATCGACCGAAGCAGGGCGCACATCCCTTGTAGATCCACCCATAAACTCCCCACTAGTACTCTTGCTGTGGGGAGAAACACCAGGCCTAGCCTAGGTCCGTGGTAAAAGATCTGGTGGAGGCCCAACCTCATGCCGAGCATGCCCCTTCGCCTATCTAAAGTTCCACCAATGTGAGGTCAAGTTGAATGGACTCATCTGCTCTGCCAACCACTCCTCAGCTTGAGGTGCCACTCCCCTTTACTGTAGCAATTGAGCAATGATCGCCCCATATGGAAGGTTGTCGGTGGAGATTAGCCTCGTAGCGGATCCTCACAATTATCGTCAATTGCAAGTTAATAAGGTCTCCCTGTGCCAAGCGTAGAAGGAACTGTGCACAAGTCTGATTGAGGGTGACCTTTATGTGTAGCAGGATCTACGTTTGTTATGAGTTGCAACATCCAAAAAAAAAAAAAAATGGTAGCGACTTGCTCTGGCAGAAGGAGTTCTTTGTCTCGAACGAAGTGCGGTATCTCATAGTGAGAGTAAAGAAGTCCTCGTCGCAGTTATCATCCTAAGGCTAAGTCCCATCGCCATCCGATGGGTCTACATCTATGCCAGTTGGATCGGCCACAGTAAGGCCAGCAGATGATCCAAATATCCCAATGTTTGGTGTGTTCTCGGCCTGATCCAATGTAAGGGACGACTCAAACTTGAGAGATCCCGAGTAGGTTGTGAAGACGTTCACCGATACTTTGAATTGAACACCTCGTACAATTATGGTGTGAGTATTTGCATCTTGTGGCATATCTTGCATCTGCATGTAAAAATTGCAAACTATGGATGAGTATATCTTCCCCTTTAATGCGCATATGCTAGTCAACAATCTTGTGACGAATAGGGACCTCAAACTCCTCCCCTCCTAGGTTAGAAAGTGGAACTCATCGATCTTGATCTCGAGTTCAGCCATAACTGTTTGAATGCCAAACCATGATGTGTTCGAGATTCCTTCCCAACCCTGTTTCTATGTTGTGAACTGATGAGACATATCCTTGTGAAACAAAAAACAAAAATAAATGATTGAGCTCATTTCATTCTAAACAGGTTCGAATGTATGTTCGAACTATGTTATTTTAACGTTCGAACGTATAAATATATGTTCGAACGTAGACACACACATTTGAACATAACACACTAACGTTCAAATAAGGTCCGAATGTAACGTAAAACATTCGAACGTTAATAGTGTTATCGTTTGAACAATGTCTTTTATTTGAAGAATTACGTTCGCTCATCATTGTTATGCCAGAGCAACCAAATATAATGTTCGGACTAAACTTCAACGTATAGTTCGAGAAATATGTATGTTTGAACATACTTTAACCATTCGAATGATAATGATCTTAAAGTTTGCATGTGGAAGGAACGTGCCAACATGACATTATCTACGTTCGAACGTTCATCTTAGGATACATTTTTTTTTAAAATTGATAGCTTTATTGCAAATGGCCTCACTATTGGCGGAGGAATACCTTGATCACATTATTTCACTAAACAAACCAACCTTATGATCAAAACACAATCGGAAAAAATAAATAACATCCCCAATCTACAATTATTAGCAAATCCTTAAAAAAGACAAAACCAATTTATCAGTACGAATCAAACCTCTAAAAAACCTTGGAGCCTTAATTAAGAATCCCACTCGCATGAAACTCCATATGCCCCCAATTTTGACAAATAATCTGCCGATGCATTACCTTCTCTATAAACATGCTGCACAATAACATCCCCACTATGAACCAATCTCATTATTTCATCCTAATAATCTTCTAAGTACCACATTTCACATCGCCAATGCACCCACTTCACGCACACTGAATCTGATTCCATATCTATTCTTTGGATACCCAACTCATGCCAATGGCGTAAACCATACAACAGAGCCTGCAACTCTGCATTAATATTAGTTCCTTCACCAAGGTATTTTGAAAAAGCTAGAACAACATTACCATGTGAATCACATAAAACTCCTCTGCCCTTGAAGCTCCCGGGTTCCCCAAGCTACTTCCGTGTATATTTAATTTAAACCTTCCAAACATCGGTTTCTTCCAAGATACAGCTCGTAGCACCTTCTGTTTGACTGGGATTAGCGGTACATTGATCTCATGAAGCCGAGCTTCATCCGCTCGTGACTGTCGTTGAAAAATCGAAAACATCTTCTGCAACTTGCCCTCTGAGAAACGGACCAGTTGGCATATTTCCTCAGCTGCTAACAACTTCCTTTCCATCCTTGCTTTAAAGCAACGTTGCGATAATCTCCAAAAAATAATTGATGGAAGTAAACCAATGATACTTCCCATTTGAGTTGCTATTGAGGCCCTTCTGAACCACATCAGAATTAATTCACACTAAGACCTGCCCGACTCATATGGAACACCCAAACGAGCAAAGAAAAATCTTCAAACTGTCGAAGGAACTTCTCCCTCCGTCAAGACATGATTTAAATCTTTTGAATCCCCTCTTGCGCAACAGTCACATTTTGAAGGCATTGGAATGCCAAATTTTTTCAACCTCTCATCCACACTTAGACAATTGTTCATAGCCTTCCACATAAATACATAAATTTTTTTTGGTAAATTTTTATGCCAAACCCAATCAGCCCAGCACACTTCCAGAGCACGGACTTGAACACACTCCCATGCACTTCTTGTTGAGAACCTCCCATCAATATTTTTCATCCATACCAAAATATCTGAGCCTTTTTTGCGTGAGCCTAGGAAACTACAAATTTCTGCTGCCCTCTAAACGCCAACCTTCCTTTCTAACTTGTCAAGATCCCAGACATTCTCAACCTTCAACTCACATATTTGCAACTTTGGCTCTTCCACAATCTGATTTGCATTTGCAAGAGGACCCCTAACCAACCAATTATAAACTAGAAAGATAACCTTTCATCCCTGATCTTCCATTTAGTTTGTTGTAACACTAATGGAATGCTACGAACTACCAAACGTCAGAACCGAGTGCCTCTATGCGGATCAACCAAAGATATATGCTTATTAGCATAGTATTTCGCCCGAAAAAATCTGCACCACAAGTCGTCGCCTTGAATGATCTTCCACGCAAATTTGGCACGCAATGAGGCTTGAACATCTTCAAACTTTCGAAGCCCAATGCCATTTTCTTCAATCGGTTGACACATTTTCCCTCATGAGAACCATTGCTTTTTGTCTTTCCCATTCAACATTCCCTAAAAAAAGAGCTAAGCATGCAATTTAGCATTTTCAGAACAACTTTTGGAAGCTGAAGAATGGCTAACAAGTGAATTGGAAGACTTTCCAAAACACGCTTCATCAAAACCAATTTGCCCCCAGAAGATAAGCATTTATTTTTCCATCCATCAATCTTTTCCCTTACTCGTGTGATGAGAGGATCCAAAAATCTACTTAATAATTTACCTGCTACAACTGGAACACCCAAGTATGTAAATGGATCCTTCTACAAAACCCGTGATTCGGAGTAATTCCCGTTTCCTTCTAGTTGAGAAGTTTTTTGCAAAATATACCGTTGTTTTGTCATTGTTTACACATTGCCCAGACCACTTCTCATATGTTCCGATAACTTCCATCAATGCTTCCATAGATTTCTTACACCCATTTGCAAAAATGACCACATCATCCTCATATAGAAGATGAAGATGATAAATTATAGGCGTACCTCGTGGTTGGGAAAAGTTCCCAATCCTTCCACTTGAAAATTTTTTCTTTAAAAGTTGGGATAAGACTTCTTCCATGATAATGAAAGGGTAAGGCGATAGAGGATCTCCCTGCCTCAAACCTCTTCCCCATTGAAAAAATCGATGAACAATTCCATTCATTATAATTGAATACCACGGTGACTGAATGCAATTTCCAATCAACACACACACTACGAAAGAAAAACTGAACCTCCCCAACACATTCAGTAGGAAATCCTATTCCACCCTATCATATGCCTTTACCATATCAATTTTGAAAATCACATTGCCTCCCATTATCTTTCTGTTAATAGAAGAAACCATTTCTTGCGTTAAACTAATCTTATCAAAAATACTTCTTCTGCGGATAAATGCACTTTGTTCTATAGAGATCATAGATGGGAGCAAGAGTGTTAACCGATTAACAAGCACCTTAGAACATATCTTATAAACTACTGAACATAAGCTTATTGGGAGAAACTTATCAAATCCTGAAGGTTGCAACAGTTTGGGGATTAGCACTAGTAGAGAAACTGTAAAAAACCTTAGAAGAGGAATGGCACTAAAGAACGACCTGACTGCGTCTATAACATCTTGGAAAATAAATTCCCAACATGCTCTATAAAACCCGGAACCAAATCCATCAAATCCAGGACTACTTTCAACAGGAATACTAAAAATAGCTTCTTTAACTTCCTCCACTGAAGGTAATCGACTCAACCTGCAATTATCCTCATCTGAAATAATCGGATCAATTAATCCTTCCAACTCTGGATACTCCACTCCAGAAGACTATCCTAGAAACTCCATAAAATAAGAAACCGCACCATCATGAACCTCTTGTGGTGAGTGTAACTCAACCCCATTCGGAAGCCTCATCTCAAGAAATTGCTTCTGCTTTATATGTTTAAGCAAAGAATGGAAAAACTTAGTATTTTTATCTCCTTTCTCCAGCCATTGAATTTTTGCACATTGCGCCAGGCGTGTACTCTCTCACTTTTCCCAAGTGTCAAGCTCAATCTTGGTAGCTAGCAGATCTTGCTCAGTCTCTTCATTGAACTGCCCCCACAAACTGGACTCTAGACCTTCAATCCGACGCTCCAACTCCTGAATTTGATGATTAGTCCATCCAAAAATAGATTTGTTCCAAGTTTTTAATATCACCTTCAATCTTTTAAGCTTATATACCAGTTTAATCAAACCTAGACCTTGTACATCTTGCTCCCATGACTCCTTAACATAGTCATAAAACCCAGCATGGTCCACCCACATCTGTTGAAAACGGAAAGGGGAAGGGCCATAAGATAATACCTTGCTTGCTAAAGAAATAACCATTGGTGCATGATCAGAGGTAGTACGAGGTAAATAGCGCATAGTAGCTTTCGAGAAACATAGCAAAAAATTATTATCCATCAGTGTGCAATCCAACCGAGCCAAATTTCGAGATAAACCTTGTTGTCCATTACACCATGAGAAACTCTTCTCCAAGAACTTCATCTCCATCAAACCACATGTATGAATCCAATTGTGAAACTCATTCATAGCCTGCATTGAATGTGGCCTTCCACCTCTCCTTTCATTATCATTAGAAATGATTTAAAATTACCAGATAACAACCAAGGTATACTCGATCCCCCATCCCTCTCCAGGTCCTCCCAAAGGCTCATTCGTTGCTCATAGGTACATTTTGCATAAACAAATGATACTTTAAACTCTTGCAAACCATCTGAGACCATAATTGTAATGTGTTGCTTACTCATTAAAAGTACTGTCACCCCTACCTCCTGTAGCCAAAATAATCACAACTTCCCTTCCACTGATTCATTCTACAAATATTCATCAAAAGACAGAGTTCTCTTAAAACCAGCCATGGAAATTTCATTTGAAAACGGCACCGCTAGTACAAAAACTTTTGGCTTATATCTCTTGACAATTTTCTTTAATCTGTTTCTTAATGTTCCAACCCCCCGGACATTCCAATATATTATTGGACTTATCATAGATTCAATTTGGAGGAACGGGTGATCAACCGCTTTGAACTCCGGACTTGCACCATCATCTCTTGTTGTTGTTTTTTTTTTTTTTTTTGGAATATCAGAATTTGAAAAAGCCTCCTTACCCAGATCCAATGTTTCCTCCCCAGGTTCACTATCAGAAAGACTAACCATCTGAACATCCACCCTTACAAATGCAGAGCCGTCTCCATGAACTTGGGACTCTTCATATTCTTGTGATTCATTCTGACCCTTTAGCTGATTTGTTTCAGGCATTGAAACCACCTCATCCTTCCTTCCATTCATATCCTCATTCTGTTCTATTTCTTATAATATGGAACCTCCATTCTTTGTTCCATCACCTTGTGGTCCTGCCTCAAATTCCATTTCCCCCAAGTCTGGTACAAACAATTGAGTCAATGGCATCATTTCAACTTCAACTGTCTCCTTAACACTATTAACAGGTATCGAATCCTTTGCCCCATTATCTACTTCACTAGTTTCTATTGCTGGGACCTCCACAGACCCCTCATCCACCCCACTCTGTTTCACAGTTTCTGACTTTTCCAAAACCAAAACTTCGTAGTGTTCCCAGCATCTCCATCGGCCTCAATCAAAACATTTCCATGCTTCTTCACCACCCTATATTCCTGTCTCACTAATGGGTTCTCCTTATCTCTCTTCAATTTATCTTTTTTGCAAGTCTTCTCATTATGGCCCTGCCTTTTATAGCTAATACAATACATTGGAAGAGTTTCATAAATCACCTTTCGATGACGGCTGGAAAGACACACTGGCACCCCAGTCCAGATCGATGTGAACGGTTTCATTGCTGCATCCAACTCTAAACAAACCCTCGCACCATCCGTTCTCGTTGCACGTCGTGTAGAATTGTCACTACGAATAAACTTACCAATGGGTGTCGTAAGAATACGTAAAATAGTTGATTGGTAAAAATTCGGGGCTAGACCAGGAAGGAATACCTAGACCGGCGCAATAGATGGCTCCTCCTCCTTAACAAAATCTGGAGACCAATGAAACGGTCTATATTGAATACCATCAATATCACAAGCCTCACGCGAGAAGGCTTTGTTGAAATCCTTTTCCAACGTAAGACGGATAAAAACATTACGATGTAATCTCATGGAAGAAACTACTGCCACCCCCCTAAACCCCATCTACTCTTGATGAACAAACGGATGGCATCCAAGGAAGGACATTGTCTAAAAAATTTCAAAACTAGTAAGTAACAAAAATGTTTCGAAGATTTATGAATCTCCTTTTTCAAAAACTAGAAGTACACCTCCCCATCCATCAATTTTGGAGCCCTCATGGCCACAGGAATCTCAGGAAGCAGTTGAGGAGAGGCAAACAAAAGATCTGCAAAGGAACAAGATTTGGCCGCCTTCATAGGACCACCAAAGGCCCCCGCGGCTGCCATGTAGAAACACGTAAAAACCCTAGTTTAGAAATCACCTTTCGCAATCGCAAATCGCCCTTCTTCTCTTTCCATGTACACACTTTTCGTCCTTATTTTAAAGAAGAGTAGTGCTACATATGTTCATCTTAGGATACATACGTTTTAACGTATGGTTATACATTTGAATGTATAAAATGGGAGATTTCAAAGATGGTTGAGTCGACTCAGCCATCTCCGATTTCTTCAATCACAACACTACTATGGAAATGACTACCGTAGATATGAAGTATACATTCAGTGTAACCTTCTTATGGTTGCCATTTGGCGAGTGGTTGGCCACGGTGGCCGGGAAATTCACAAATGTGATCGAAGTTTATAAGTTTCGGCTTTAACTGAAATCCACTTAAAATCAGGCCAAAACAGTATAAAAACCACAGGAGAGGGGCACTAACCTTGTTGTGAGCATAACGACGTTTGAGGAGTTGGATGGCAGCATAACGACAGTTCGATTTTGAATTTTCAATTGAGACGGCATGCCAACTGAGTGTTAAATATTTTAACATGAACATTAATAATTGGATCTTTGATTTTCTATGATCCACAATAATAGAACAATGATAATTAAACACGTACATTTCTCCATCTGTTCGATGAAGAATTTGATCTGACTATAAGACAAGGATCACCTTAGCGACTTAGCCTCACAAATATCTCTCGATAGCTAGAGACACTCTGATGTTGTATGTGAGAACCCTTTAACTCTTCAGTGCTATTTATAGACTTCTGACCATCAAGAAATCTAAGACTTTGTGTTTGACTGTGATTAGAGATATAGAGTTAATCTTATCTCTTATGAGTTTTTTTATCCCATTATAACTCATCTATGAACTGATAAGTTTTGAACTATTCCAAACTCTATCAAGATGGGTGTGTGGGACATTGAGTTTAAATAAAACTTTTACATTCTCTCACTTGGCCCATACGCCCATAAAATAATATTTTTCATTCATGGGTTTATCATAGGAAATTAACCATACTGCGCAAATTCATTTCCTGAAACTTTCACAGCTCAAAATACATTTCATGAGTTCCGTAATATCAATGTCAAACCAGCTACCAATGAGAGTTATGGCGTTCCTCTGTTATATGATCAACAAATTCCCTTCCATGTACCACAACACCAGTAACTTAATTTAACACGATCTTTAATTGAGATAATTAAGGCTAATACTGTAATACCTTGGGTTCCAATTCATATCTATCGTAGACATTATCTTGTCATCATTTATCCAATCATTTAATGTACATATAAAGTGGAAAAACAAGAAAACAGAAACAACCATAATAGATATCTTTCAATTTCCAGTAACAAAATACTTTGCATATCAATAATCTCTTTAACATATTCACATCATGGGTATAAGCATATGACTCATCTTTTCAACATGCCCCTTAAAGTATAATCATTAATACAATATTGTTATGGACATATTTGTTTCTGTACTTTCTCCATAACACTTATGTATTTAAATTTTCATTAAATTCTTATCACTCTGAGAAAATATTCTGAGGAATTCTTTCAATTATTTCTTAGCGGTTTGGCTATAAGTCGACAATTACAAATCCTAAGATAAATTTCCTCAATCAAATACCATACATTCTGGCATCAAAGCATACCACAAACTCAGTTCCTATTGCACATGAAGCAGTAAGAGATTTGTCTCATACTTTTCTATAAAATAACTCTACTAGATAGCAAAATACATAATCATAACTGTATTTTCTATCATTAGAGTAATCCCACAAAATAGGGTCTGAATATCCAATTACCTTAAGAGTATCAATTCTTCTTAAAGTAACAATATAGTCTTTAATTTCTTGTAAATAACATTGTACTCTTTTCACAGCTTTTGGGTCAAACATCCTTGGGCTACTTTGGCAACAACCAAGAATGTCAATTGAAAAACTGACATTCATCCTTACACAGGTTTGTGCAATTATCAGATTTATTATAACAATCATATACAATATTTCCTTAACAATCTAATCAATTTGAGACAATGTAAAATACTGAGCATGCCATATTTTATTTTTAAAGCATCTATTAAACAACAATTCTTCTTGTAAAATCTTTCAAAACTCTATACAACTATACCGAGATAATTCTAACATTCATCGTCTTGGTATTAAGATTCAATCCCAATTACGAAGAATGTCTCATTCATAATTTCATTTTTAAAGTTCCTTAGAGACATAATTTTAATGCCATACTATAAACCATAATTCATACTTGCCAAAAGTCATAAACATGCATGACCATAAATATAAATATACTCTCACTGACTTACATGTATATACATTAACAATGTTTTTCCTAATTCCAAAACATTATTGGTATTATCAAAGTTCATATATCAATTTTTCAAAGTAATCATTTCAAAAAATCTGTTACCTCTTCTAAGTAATCCTTTTATTCATTTATTGTAGATTTCAAACTTTCACTCTATAATTGTTTTCACATTTATTTGATGTAACTCTAGACCATAATGAGCTATTAATGTTATAGTGATTATTAATGAGTTCTTTCAGGTTTATTAGAAATCTCTTTCTAATCAATACTCATTTTTTAGTGAAATCCTTGATTACAAGTTTGACTTTATATCGTTTAACATTGCCTTTTAAAGTCAGGGTTTTGTCTCCAACACCCATTTACATTCGACTTTTATACATTTCAGACAATTTAAACGAAATTTCAGACTTTACATTGATTCATGGATTTCAATCACTTTTTTTATACATCGATGTTTTATAAAATCACTTATTTCTATAACTTGTGAAAACATATATGAATTTTCATTTATTTCTATGTTAAATTCAAATTTTAAAAATAAACCATGCAACCTAACCAAAAATCAAATCAAGAAAATCATGAGGTTACCTGTTCTGATGGCTCCATGGCCAATTCTTCAGTGGTGTTTCTCTGATGACGTAAATGATCATTTTCTTGTTGTTCCATATTATCATTAAGATAATTATAAAATGAGCTAGAAGCATTTTCGAAGTACAAGAATGCACTTCACAATAATCACATCTCTAATTTCTATACTCCCACCGATTTTGCCAACTATAAGGAATCTGACATTTCAATTTCCTTAAAATTCAAACTATGAATAGAGACAATACAACCTAAATTATTTGGATCTCCATGAATAATCAATAATGTACCCATTAACTATTATACGATCCAACTTTCTTTCATTTGGATTGTAAAGCCTTACTTTTGATTAACTATTCATACATATATAAGCCTTAAATCAAGTATCCTATCACTCCAAAACTCAAAATTAGTCTTTGAGACCACTTACTAGGAACACAATTTAAGAAATATACTATTATCTTTAATAATTTCTCTACACATCTTTTTAGGAAGTTAACAAAATAGGTCAGGGTTATGACCTAACTCATAATACTTTTTCTGGCACTCACTACTTCAATCTAATTCAATGATTTTCACATTTCTACTTAACTGCATTTCCACCCCAAGAGAAGTACCTCAAGAATTTCTAATGGTTTGAGACTTTTCATGTAGCAGATAGATACATCCATACCATGAAAATCATCTATGAAAATAATGAAATACTTATATTTACCAAAGATTGTAGAGAAAATGTTTACATGCGTCTATGTGCATTATCTCAAGAAACTCTCCATTCCTTGTATCATCTTTTCTTGATATGTTTGATTTGTTTTCCTTTTATGCAAATCAACACACATTCTGGGATTAGAAAATCTAATGAGGAAAATATTTTATATACTAATCTCTACAACTTTTGTTGGAGATATTTTTCAAACTTTTATGTCACAAATTATGTTTCAAGTTCTATGCCACAAATTGTAAAACAATTTCATAAATCATTTTTCACTTGGTTCCAATACATGCCTTATGAGTGGAAAAGAAAAACTTTTAACAAAAGTACTATTATAAAGGAAAATAAGAATTTTATTGGAAGAAAAAATGGAACAAGCATAAATGACATTTTGAAATAATTTAAAAATCTGAACATTTGTGCTCGAGTTCAACCACTGAAATAAGTATCAACATTTATAGAATTTGATTTGAAACTTATACAAACAGAATACATATGAACATTTGCACTCAAGTTCAATCTAAAAAAATGTATAAATATGTATAAGTCTGATTCAAAACTTATTTAGAAAAACATTTTACTCGTCCCTTCGAATCATGTCTCATGCTTACGGCACCTAAACTTTCATATGTCATTGTTTCTTTCAAATTTCAATTGGCACAATTCTTATATTTTTATCACCATCCTTTCCCTCATTTTCCAAAAGAAACAAATGATTTTTCATACAAATTAGCAAAATAAATTTGTATCTAGCTAACAATTATGCTACCAACTTTTTCATATCTCATTACTTTAATGAAATAATAATGCCTCTGAAGTAAACTATTATATACAAAACTAAGAAATTCTTATAGTTTGATATCTAGTAATTAATCCAATATTCTTAAAATGTTGTACTTTTCCGACCCTTATCATTATTCTCAATAATAATTGATATAAAGACTTAAAATGAATAAACAAGGGTCTACAACTCTTATTCTAAATTTGACATGCTCATGTTTAGGCCTGTGTAGAAAATTGACTGACCCGGCCCGTCCTCGATCACCGACCCGACCCGAAAATACGGGTTTAACTCTTGGTCGGGTTCGATCCGTACAACCCGCTTATAAAATCTGCAGATGAAACCCTAGCCCCCTTCTCAATGACCGGAAGGTCTCGAAATTTACTGATTACTGTCTCTTTCTTATTTTTTAAGGAAAAATCAAATTCTTCTTCATTTTCTTTGGACTTATTTTCCAGCCGAAAATTACTTCTGAAAGCTGCCGTCGAAGTATTATCTACGAGAGATGTGTGATCTAATTATACATGTTGCTTTTGTCCATTTGACTTTTCTCACAGCACGAACTGGTGGATGGGATGGATTCTCTCTTTTCCCCAATTCGCAATGGATAAGTACTTCCTCTCCACTTTTCTCTTCCAAACAGACTTGGAAAACATTCTAACCTAAATCTGAAGAATCAACCTGTCTTCTCTAACTTTCATTCCTTACTTTCAATGGCTTGTTAAACACAATAAATGCATTGAATCCTTCGTAACAAAAACAAAG
This sequence comes from Juglans microcarpa x Juglans regia, assembly GCF_004785595.1. Taxonomy (NCBI): domain Eukaryota; kingdom Viridiplantae; phylum Streptophyta; class Magnoliopsida; order Fagales; family Juglandaceae; genus Juglans; species Juglans microcarpa x Juglans regia. The sequence continues at coordinate 27,869,906 of NC_054603.1, read as the reverse complement.
CTTTTGATCTGAAATATTATGGCTCTTAAACTTGTAACAAAAAATGCTTGAAGAAAAAAGAGGGCTAGCGCATAGAAAATTTGCGGAGAATTGAAATGGTGATTGGGATGTAATGGGCTGGGCCCATAATGCCTGGTAGGGCCTGCGGGCCACGAGGGAAATGGGTTGGAAATGTGTGGGAAAAGGGCCTAGAAGGGATCTGTTGCATAGGGCCGCGATCAACAGTTTCTCCTGATTTTTTCATCTTGGTGCATTAATGAGATTAAGACCGTATGGGATTTGGTCCCAGGGAATTGAGTGCATTAAATGCATCTTAGAGTGACTTTTCCTGGGGTCGGACCTTGTTACCTGCTGCGGGTGGCCGCATTAAATGCCGCATCCTGCCGTCACGGTAAGAAAGGTAATGACCATGATGGACAGGATTTACGAGGAATGGGGACTGGTAGGAATGGAACAGTGTAAAAAAGGTTGATACTTAACGGGTAAGGTTGTCTCTCATGGGTCTAAACGCTCCCAAGATTTCAGACTCTCGAGGGAAAACTGACTTTTGGATCGGAGGGTTCCTCGCTCCAACCACCCCCTCTTGTCTCCCGCAAGTACTACATGGCAATTCAGGTGGACGGCCACAGACACGTCTTAACAATAGGCAAATTAATTGATAGTTAATAGCCTATCTTATCATATTATACATGGTCAAGAATACTTGCAGGCCGCACTTACGTAAGTATTTAATTAAGTGAATTTTAATTTAGTATATTAACCTGGTATTCTAATTAAGTATGATCTTAATTAATTAGATTAAAAAAATATATTTAAGTTTACTTAGTTAAATTTTACATGGCTATTTTACAGTTTGTACATATTAAAAAAAACTTGAACAATACATATTTTACTTATTTAAGTATATATGTAGGAGTTATATTGATGAATAATTCTATTTAAAAGTTTTTACACTATATATCATTCACGTGTTATAATTTAATTTAAAAGATGAAATGTTCGACCCCTTTCGAGCTTAAATGACCGACCCGAAGCAAAACAGATAGGAAACGGAAATTTTTGTCTAGTTTTCGATTGTGGTCGGTTCGGTTTGGGAAATTATCCAATATCTTGGCAGAGCTAGCAATTTTTTGGAGGGAGGGCCAATATTTCATGTTGTGACACGTTTATATAAAATAAAAAGAGTAGTGCTATTTCATGACTTTTACATCACATACCATGCATATGATATAATTTGATTTGTAAGATTCAAATTTTAAAATTTATTTTTTAAATCAAATTATACCACCTGGACGGCGTGTGGTGTAAAGGCCTTTAAATAAAATTATTCTAAAAGCATAACTATATATAAAATTAGATATCAATAATATGCTATATATATACATAGAAATAAAATTCTAAAAACACAACTTAATATATGTTTCAAATTTCTAACGACAATGTTTCATTGAATAATATTCATCTATTATTATTTTTGTAATGAAATATTTAGAAAGTATCGCTTCTTTTAGAATGTCATATTTCATTCTAGTATGTTATATTTCATTCTAGTATGTTAGCTATTTATAAAGTTTCATTTAGAAAATAAAATATTTCATTCTAGTACGTTAGCTATTTGATGTGACATTTTTGTGTCACATCAAATATACAATGTTATAATTGAGACCTTAAATAGATCTTTTCTTGTTCAATGAAGTCTAGAGGATAAAACCTCTCAAGTATTTTTCATATTGATCATCAACTTAATTGATTTTTCTTGTATTTTCCCTTTGAATTCCATATTAAGAAGCCTAATATTAATCTAATATTGTATAATAAAAAGATTTGGCATACATATTTATAAGTTTATTATTTCTCTTAAATTTAGTTTTAACTTAATTTTGGTGGGGCCACATCCTTAAAAATAGATAATACATTGAAATAATACAAAATTTTGGGGGTATATATAGGAAACAAATTGGAGATAGGCACTTCTATGAATAATGAAATTTTAAGAAACTTTGGAGAGTATATGAGAATTATAAATTTTTGAAGGGCCATTTTCTATATTTATAGAATTATGAATAAAATCTAGGAAATAATTTGAATTTTCAGAAACTTTTGGGGGGCTTGGCTAATTTTCTCTATTTTTTGAATGATAAGATATATAATATGTTCGAATACTTTTTAAGACTCTTTTTCTATCCCAAACTGTAAATTATGTTCGTACGTTTTACCATTAACATTTAAAGAAACTTCTACAGTTCTACTAATCTTAAAGAACTTTTGAACACATTTTATACAATTAAATGTTCTTACGAACGTTCAAACGTTAGTTGAATTAGATCATGTTCGCGATAATATGGCTTCTTTTTTTTTTTTTTTTTCCTTAAAAAAACTGTCTTAAAATTAGACTAGCTAGTTTTCTCTTATGTTCAAACATTTTCTCTAGGATGCATTTGTAAAAGATCTATCATTTTTAGGCTGGCCCAAATTGGCTTGTTGCTCGTGCTGGCTTGACTTGCACCACCAGTTATGTGACATTATATTTTGAAGCTTAGCTTACCCTACTAAATTTTGGCCATGTTTAGGTGCGTTGTCTATAAAAATATCATCCGAAAATTCATGCATATATAATGTTCTTCTTTTGTTGTTGTAACTATCGGTTTGCTGAATTTATAAAGTAATTTAGGTATTGTCAAAGAACCTTATTCTTATCTAATGAATGAGTTGAGTGTAAGGGGATTTTCCCCCTCTATCTTAGTGAGCTTAAGAAGTGCAACTAAGGGAACAAGAAGTGAAGGCCCAACCCAGAACGAGTATCCTCTTTGGCCCGGCAGGAAGTAAGGGGGACCCTTGATCCTTTGACAATTAGATATTGACGGACCACCAAACACGCTAGTGGGATAAGGAAAATCGGGAAATCACGCCACATTAATGGCACCATTACCTGAGCTACACGTCACATTAATGACGCCGTCGCAGAGCCACACCGCATTAATAGACTCTGACAAAAGGAACAGTATGCAAGACACAGATTCCATGGGGACAGACACGATCTGTCCCCCAGGCTCTCGGTATAAATAGTAACTCCCAGGTACGAGAAATCTCTCTCTGATCTCTAGACTCTTTCATTTATTTACAAACTTTTAAAAGATAATACTAACTTTGGCATATGTGACTCTCCGACCCCAATGCCACCTTTCCCAGTTGCCTTATTTTCTATTTTCGCAGACCCAGTTCTGAAGACCTAAGTTACTGGAACCTGACCCAAAGGCGTACGGACGTTAACACTGAGCATATCTTTGTTGCAAATTTGGTTGAGACTAAATTATAGAATTAAGTTGGTGGAGAAAAGAAAGATGTGTAGAAATTAATTGGAAGCTGCTTCAAAGAATGGCACATAATCTGCTTACTGCAGGTTTCGGGGAAATTATCAAAAGCAAAATACCATGCTTTTTAAGATTTATTTTGATTAACAATCATCTCATTTTTATATTTGACAATATACAGCTCCTAAGTGATCTAACATGTTGCTATCGCCAATTGCATGAATTCATGAACAGGTACTGGAATCATTTCTTAATTAGGATATGCACCCTAAATAAGAAACTAATTGTTGTGGTAAAGTGAAGACATTATATACATCAATCAAAATTCAATCATTCGGTGGTACGTAGCGAGGACGAATCCCTCTAGGCTATAGATGTAAAAAATGAATGCTTACCCTGACAGAGTAGAATCCATTTTCTCCAACTCACCAAAGGATCTCTTCAATTTATCCTCACTAAATGACCTCTTGGTACGTAATCATTGGGATAGCTAGCTTTAAGGCGTTAATATGCCCATTAATTCAACTAGTCTCTATGTTCCTCTAATGGAATTCCTTGTTTCAGCTATTGAATGTATTCTAACAATATTTGGTGTATTGCATTTTTCATCTTTACTTTTATGCAACTTGCACTACAAAAAATTTGACTTTTAGGTATGAAATTTGTTAGAGACGAATTAAATTTCATTCCTAAAAGTCATTTTTGGAGATGAAATTTCCGTCTCCAAAAATGCCTGAGGTACTAAATTTGTTCGAAAGGAAAACTATCCATTCAAACAAGATATTTTATGACCAAAAAAATCGTCTCAAAAAAAGAAAACCGTTCAAGCGGAACAAAATAGATTCGAACATGGAATTAATGTTCGTTCGAACAGTATATAATCTGTTCGAATAATAATATTGGCGGGAAATTAATTTATTTTTCTCGGGAAAAGTAATAACCGTTCGAATTTAAATTTATTTGTTCGAACGGAAATCTTTTCGATTAATTTTTTTATTAGTATGGATTTGTGCATATATTTTTTCCATTAAAGTAATAAATAATTTTTCCATTAATTTGCTATCATTTTCAAAATATAAAAAATGTGTATATATTATATATTATGATTTGCAGTGAGTTAAAATATTTATAAATTCATAAATTAATTTTATGTAATTAACTTCAAAACTTCAAAACTTTATAGTGATTTCTTTTATGTTAAATTTATATAAATATAACTTTAAAGATAGTATCATTTTTTATATTATCATGAACGGCAAGTAAAATGAAAAAAATAAATAAAGTAGTAAACACGAAAAATAAAAACCATACATAAATTTAATTACATATCAAATATAATGTAATTATATTTGATATAGGGCCTTTTCCGGCGCCAAAAATCGCCTCAAATAACCCTCAAAATCGTTGCAAATAACCATTCACAGAAATTTATGCTATGCCGGACATTTGTCGCAATTGTTGACTTACTTAAAAGTAAACCAGCGAAACCCAAAAATCGTCTCGAAAAATGTTTATTTGCAGCGATTTTTGTTGTTGCTAATATTGTAAATTACACCGTAAATAATGTTCATATTTCAGTTCTTTATCGCTGCGAAAAAATAGTTGCAGTGTTTTATATCGTCGCAAATACACAAAATATCGCTGCAAATATCTTCATATTATTTGCAGCGTGTTCAAAAATCGTCGTGAATAATATATTTTGCAGCGCTTAAAATCGCCGTAAATAAGATTGTCTCTTTGCCAGTGAGTAATTGTCACTGCTAAAAACTATTATATCGCCGCAAATAGTCTTCTAGGATTATTTCCCACGAACTGTACTCGCCTGAAATGATGTTTCAGAAAAAAAAAAAAAAAAAAAAAAGTGCACAAAACAGAATGAATAAAAAATATAATGCACATCCAAATTATATTCACTATGAAATTTCTGGATGGCCACACAAAGCTTAAGCTATATAAATTGCAATTTAGTATTTATATCAAACAATAATGAATCAACTATATATACAACCACACCACCTTATATAACCAAGAAAATCTCTAAATTCAATTCCCACATCTTTTCTTTTTTCACATTACCTAGCTCCACTCAATACATGTGCAAACAACTAAATAAAAAAAAAAAAACCCAGACAAGAAAGGGTGCTCACATGCAACAAGTTTACATGACTAAAGCATAGTTATTTTTCAGGACCAGGTTTTATTCTGTTATTACATAATCAAACCAAAAGTATATGAGATAATTTTAATTTGGTTTTGTGCATGCTCAGATAGTTAACTTGTTGAAAGTATCTAGGATGTTTGAATATCTAATCCTTTAAAGTACCATTCACCAATACCAAGAATCAAATGGAAGGCATCCAATTGAATTCTCCAGTTATACTGTTAAGTATACTAACTCTCATAAAAGTACACAATGTGATCACTTATCTCAGATTGATAGAAGAAACTATACCATTCACTGAAAAAAAATAATAAAACTACTCTCATCTTAGCATAATTATCAATGCTTTTTCCTAAAATCAGGAAGAAGAAAGACAAACCATATCAAACCTGCAGCAGTCCCCAAGCTAGAAACCAAATCACAATCAGCTTCATCTCTTCATCTCTTCTTCTCCAACTACAATGTGGCTGGGGAATAAGTGGAGCCAGCTAATACTAGGATTCCCATTTTCACCCTTGATGTTAGTGGAGGCCATATTGAAATTTCCCAAACTCACTGCAAATTCTTCTTTGAGGACATTTCTTAGGCAATATATCTTCCTGGAGCTTCAAATTGACGACCAAGTCAATGCCAATAGCCCGTTCCAATATTTCTCGAGAACACAAACAATCAAGCCAAATCTGAGCACATATCATAAAGGGTATGAGTACTAGAGAGAATATGATATTTTCTTACTACTAGACAGAGAGAGAAAGTGACATTAATGTAATACTGGTTGGTCACCTAATTTGGGTTGGAGAAAAACATCAAAGAAATATATCATCTGCTCAGAAGAGAATCAAAGAGAACAAAAGTAGTCCTTGGTGATTGGTGTATTTAATGACTGAAAAATCTGATTGAGAGTACAATACAACACAAGCTTCCACTTCTTGACTCTAAGTTTCTACACCACATTCTAACTCCTGCATTTTATTAATCTACATCAACCACATACTCAATTCAATCCAACTTCAAGTATAATGCTCCTTCTCCATATATTTACAATAACAACCCAACGGCTTCACCATTCAACCCAATCACACAATTGTAAACTCAACCACATTTTACACTTCACACAATAGCTATGTAATCTTGGCTTAGAATCAAGATAAGGCCCATGAGTCACTTGGAAGTCTCAATAATAAGTTCATTTCAAGAGAGGCTAAGCTTCTTGGTGAGGTTTCATGGTGTCAAAGCATGAGAATTGTGGTCTAATGCTTGTCCACTACATTTCCTACATTAAAAGTAAAGTAGAACCATAAATGAAGGCAATTCAGATGAAGAAAAATAGGGAAAATCTAAGGGAACACAGGTAAAACCAAAACTAAGTTTACCTAGTATTTACACTTCAGACAGTTATATACAAATGGCTAGATGAAAACTGATTTTGACGAGAAGTTTATTATGTATGTCTCGATTTTTCAGTACTCTAGCATGTCACAAAATTATAGATGTAACTAAATTGAATTTACATAAGAAAGGGAAAGAACAGGGGCTGATTAGAGGCTAGAAATTGGAATGCTAAGAACATAAACATATTGAAAACTAGGTAACATAAGTATCCTCTGCATAAGAACATAAACATATACAACTTATGACACAAAAGAAAGATATGAAAATCAATTCAACTAAGATGAGAAGCTCAAATAACAAGAATCTTGGCAGCATATAAATTTCTGACACTAGCAACTACAACTAACAAAAAGACAACACTAGATTGTTAAAATTGTTAAAATTGTTAAAATATGATAAAAGATAAAGCCGATGACATAATTTAATAAAAAAAATAATGAAACATATGCTTCCTACGAACTAATGCGAAGATTGCCTCCCTATAGGTAAAGCATAGATCCACCTCTCAATTATGAAACCAAGACAAGTAATAGAGGGAATTATTACCGAAAACTATAAAAACACATACAATGATTCAGGGCTAAGAGCGAAACAACAATTAGAACTAAAAATAGTTCACTCGTTATGCATTATGAACAAATGTTACATAAAGCAAAACGAAATTATAAGGAATAGAATAATTCACTGTTAAAATAATAAACAAAAAAGACATTAATTTGAAAGCAACAAGGACAATTATATATTTCCATCTTCATTGAAATTACAAAGAATATTTCACCTCAGGTGAACAGGGGGTGGGGATTATGGCTTGTATTGCATTAGAGATCAAATATAATGTCGCATAAAAACCAAAAATAATGTTAGATGTCCTTTACAGAACAAAAATAATAATTATAATTTAATAAGAAAGCATCAATATGATATTTTTCATTTATAAGAGGTCATTTGATATATATATTTATATATATATATATATATATATATTTAAGTGAAGACCATTTGTCTGAAAACATATAAGAATACAATTTCAACAGTCTAAGAACCTTATAGAAAGATGTTTGTTTACTTTCAGGTTTCAAACCCTCAAGTACTTTTCTCTAATTAAAGTAAGGATGACTTTGTTAGCATCAAATGCTCTAAATGTGGGGCACAAGAGATTTTAGCAAATTACAAGGAAAAATAATCCCTCTATTATTACAAAAGTATAAAATGAGAATGAGGAAGACCCAATAATTGCCTTCTTTATCCAAGAGTATATCCCACATTTGAACCTTCCATCTATCCTCACCGAGGTACAGATCCAAGTGTAGCACGGTAGACATTTGAACCACCAAAATGAATATAAATTAGAATCAAAATTAAATCAAACCCAAATAAAATGTTCACGCAGGTATTTAGTGAGTAAAGCTTCAATATTTCTACATAACACAACACCCAATGTTCAAGGTACAATTAGAACTGAAATAAAAATTTCCAGGTGATTGAGTACCAGCCAAAGGTCTAGACACTATACCAAATATGACATTATAAATTATCCAGTTACATATACATAAAGTAATTAGGCCATGCTAAGATAGTTAAGAATAAAATGTTATTAATATGAGAAAAGGGTGTTACCTACGCACACAAGAAGCATGAAAGAGATTCAAACCATGCCAAGAAATATAAGTAACTTAACTCCTGTAAATCTCACAGATAATAGTTTTTAATAGAAATCCAAAATGATAAACTATAAATCAGTTACACATCAAATAGGGTAATGGACATGCCCAACTATCCCACCATTGTATCTTTCCCATCTTTATTACTGAGTAGCAGTTCAACTGTTGGTGTGGCTTCACCATGTCACAACACATGAGGATTTATTGTTTAAGAGGAATCCATCATATTCTCATCCTATCCTTCTCTAGCTTTGTTGATCAATGATTACCTAGTAAAAAGCCCTAGTTTTGTGTCCGTAAGACATGAGATACAAGGAACCTCATCCATGGGCTCAAAAGACGGTACGATGTATTTTAGTAAATAGAGACCCACGGCCACCACCGCTGCTCCCTTTGGAAACCCACGAAGATTAAGTAGATTTGGAACAACATCAACAAATTAAAACCCAGATAAAAAAGAAAACTGCATCTAACTAACGCTTGGAGAGAGAATAACCTTGGCAAGATTAATACAAAAGCACTATATCGGTACTCGGGGGTGGAAGCTGTCTGGCCACATCATCGTGGGTCTAGATGCTTGAAGAGCAGCGAATGAAATAGAAGCGGAAGACTTCGAAGACCATAAAATGGCAAGAAGAAGATGATTTGGAAATAAGGGTTTGGAAATCTTACCTTGGGGAAGTTCGAATATGTCGCGGTGAGTGGAAGGAGAGACGGAGAGGGCACTACAAGAAACAGGGTCTTTCCCGGCATGGGTTGTGCTCGAGGTGAGGTGGCGGTGGCGTGGTGGGGTTGCGGGCGACGGACTATGCTTACCGGCGTGGGTTGTGCTCGAGAAGGAAGAGTTGGGGAGAGAGAAGGGGAGGGAGGAGGCGGGGGAATTAGGGCTAGAGGGAAATGACAAGGGAGGACGAGCGGGCATTGCAATTTTATTAGCTTTTTGCGGCGTCTCCATATCGCCGCAAATGCCTAAACCTCGCCAGAAATATGAAAAAGTCATTATCAACGAAAACAATATCGCTCCATCGCGGCAGTTTCAAATTTCGTGCTGAATTCAACGACAAAATTTAAAATCGCCGCAAATCAGTAGTATTCATCGCTTTTTTTTTGGAAAATTTTATAATCGCTGGAAATAATCTTTTTTGGCAATTTTTAAACATAAAAATCGCTACAAATAACCACTTTCACAATCGCAGCGATTAACTAAGCGTCGAAAAAAAAAAATTTTAATATTCCGACGAATTTTTCATCTCAAAAATTGAAAAGTCGTTGTAAAAGACCAATTTTGTATTTGCGGCAATTTTGCCCGTTGTAAAAAGTATAAAAATCGCTGCAAAAGACCATTTTCCAACTTAATGTAAAAAAACCTGTGACGACGTGAAAAATCGCTGCGAATAATTGCTTTTTACGGCGATTTTATTTGCAACAGACATAAAATCGCCACGAAAAGCTTTATTTCTTGTACATTAATTACATATCAAATATATAATGTTCAATACAACATAAAAAAGTAGAATAATAACTAAAAATATCATTGGGTCCTTAGTATATCAACATCATATTGTAACATTTTAATAAATCCTTCCAGATCTCTAAGCTCTCCATAATGGGCTCAACGAACTCCACAAACAGAGCTCGTACCTGATCCAAAGTAGCCCAGGAGGCTGTCTCTCAACGGCAGCAGCACTACTAGAAGCTGGATCTATGGAAGGATCACTAGGCTGTTCTGGTGCAGTCTTCCGCAAGTGCCCCTTGCTTTTGCTAAATGTGATCTTGTTAAGAGGCCCCATCTGTCGCGACCTTCGCTTAGTGTTCGACATTGTAACCCCTGATGGCTATGCTTCAAACATGACAAGATGTGTTCGAACACATGATTGGAAGATAACTAGCCTTAAAAGTCATGACTGTCATGTATTTCTGCAGTGTCTGTTATTGGTTGGTGTCCGTGAAAAGCTTACTCGAGATGTTTGTCAGCTTCATAGAATTAGGGAGATTTTTCAGAGACATTTGTAGTAGAACGTTGAAAGTTGATGCATTGTTAAAAATGGAAGCTGACATTGCAGTAATATTGTGCAAATTGGAGAGCTTGTACTCGCCTTCATTCTTTGATGTAATGGTTCATTTGCCAGTGCACCTACCTTGTAAGGCTTAGTCACTGGCCCAGTTCAGTATAGATGGATGTATCCTATTGAACGGTTTTTGGGAAAACTTGAGCGATCTGTGGGGAATAAAGCTCGTCCAGAAGGTTCGATTGCAGAGTCATATATTGATAATGAGTGTCATACCTTTTGTTCAATGTATTTTTGTAGGGCTGATACTAGATTTACAAGACCAGACTGAAATTATGAAGGTGGGCGAGAGATGGGAGTCTCATCGATATTTACTGTATTTTCCCAGACCGTGCGTCTCATAGGCGCACAAGGGGGCTACGATCTATGTGGGCGAGAGTTTGAAAGAGCTCGATGGTATGTCTTGAATAACTGCGCAGAGATTGATCACTACTTGAGGTTAGTGATGATCATCTAAATCAATATTATCTTTAAGTTTATACATAATAATATAATATAACTTCATACAAATTAAACATTCACATGAACATGCACAATGAACATACACAACTACTTCGCTCAAATGGTGTAACTGACGTAGAAAAGACGCACGAAGAGGAATTTACTTCGTGGTTTGAACATACGGTATTACTGTTAAGCCCCCATTTTATAATACGAATTTCATACCACTAAATTCTACTTTTTTCTATATAATAATATTTATTGATATAGGTTGTATTGAAATATGGTGAAAATTCAGAAGAAATCTCACCAGAACTGTATGCTCTAGCATATAGTTCGTCTAGGCGGACTATCCAGTACTCAGAATGTTTGGTGCGTGGATATAGATTTCACACAACTGATAGAGAACGATATAGGAAAACTCAAAATTCTGGGGTCGTAGTCGAAGGAAGCCATGGGGATGATAACATTGACTTCTACGGAATTGTGGAAGATATCATAGTGTTCAAGTACGTGGGGGGATATATGGTCTGGTTGTTTAAATGTAATTGGTGGGATGCTTCAAATCCTAGGTTGGGAATGCGTAACGATGATTATTTTGTGAGTGTCAATACATCTCGCACATGATATGAGGATGATCCTTTCGTTCTCACTTGCCAAGCAAATCAATTTTTTTATTTAGATGATCAGGAGTACGGAAACCCATGGCGGGTAGTGGAGAAGTTTGCACCAAGAAATGTATATGATTACATTCCAGAGGCAGACGAACCACATGAAGAAGTTGATAGTCCAGCAAATGAAGAAGCATATCAAGAAAATGAAGTAGGCATCAATCTATTTGTTGATCTAAGCCAATATGATATGGTCCCATTGTGTAGAGAAGATGTTCAACCTGAAGTAATTGAGGGTAAAAAATCGGAAGAAGATGAATCAACTGAAGTGTCTAGTAAGGATGAGGGCGACTGGTCCAGCAAAGCGGATAGTGAATGAATTTCAAACATGAATTTTTGTAAGTAATATTAACATATATAAGTTATGATAACGTTTGTTTGAATAATAATTTGTTACAATTTCAAATAGAAATGTCTCCCAAACGCAAAGCAACAGGTGTGCCATCCCCATCCATTACTGACTCCCTGCATGGTTCACCTGTAATAAATAGTGAGCCAACATCATCAGGCCCAGAACAAAGTATTTTATCAAATTAAATATCATATTTCATTCTCAATTTAAGTAATATATCTTTAAAATAAATTAATTTAATTAAAAAGTTATGCTTTAATTACTGTATATATAGCTGTTGTAAGCAAGCGCAAAGGTAGAGGCATTACGAGGGGTGTCTACATAGAGAAAGTAAGAAAAATTGATAAAATCAAGGTTGATATTCCTGATGATCACACCGGTGGCTCCGGAGATTTGGCAGCGTGGTTTGCTTCTTATGTTGGTACACTTACTTGCATGTATGCACCGATTGCTACATCATCTTGGTCTAAAGTTTTCAAAAATGTGAAAGACCACATAAAAACTGTTGTTTGGTAATAGGCTACATCTCAAGCAACTAAGTATATAACATATTACTTTCAAGTTACTTTGTATTTATACTAATTGTTTATAATTTTTGAAATAATGAGTTTGAGCTTAATTTTGGCCAAAGAGAGGATCGATTAACTGTTGAGGAACTGATGTCAAATGTATTTCGGAGGTACAAAGGTCGATGCCATGCACATTATAAGAAGTTTAGTACTACAATAGAGGCGCGCCAAAATCCATTCCAAGCAATTCCACCAAATGAATTGGAGGAAGTTTGTGATATGTTTGAAGATCCTGCTTATCAGGTAATATCGCTTCTATATTTTTTTAATAGTATATCACAAATGTATTAAACATATAGGCTAATATTTTTTTTAACAACGGAGTACTGTGAACAAAGCAAATAGATCAAATTTAAAGATAAATCATCATGCAGGTTCTCGATCTTTCCATCGTTCGTTTAACAAAATGGTAAGTTATTTTAGTGCCCGTAAAATATTAACATATAATACACATTTTCTGATTTAAGTTCTAATATAAATTTTCCTTTTGCAGAAAGAAGAAAGTCCCATTGACTATGATTTGACCCAATTGTATGCTAAAACTTATAAAAATCGTGATGATGTTTGGGTCAGTCCCGAAACAGAGGCAAATTATGTAAGTTTTTTTAATTCCATTGTCAAATAATATTTTTGTTACTTATACTAACTTTAATGTTTTTGCTTTTGTAAGACAAGATGATATCTCTTAAGGAAACTGTTGCAGATCCATCTGATGCATCATCTGTCAACAATGCTCAGATCTTTTCTCAAGTTCTTGGATCATGTTTTGGATATTTGAGGGGCTTAGGATGTTGCGTAAAACAATCCTCATCATCATCATCATCCTATTCTCGAGTTAGATTGAATGACAACAAGACTAAGGAATTGGAGGAAGCAACACTTGAGATAGAACGATTGAGGTCCAAGGAAAAAGAGTTGTTGGCCCGATTAGATTAAGCAGCAGATTTGGAGGCGAGATTAGAAGCGAGGATGCAGTTGAATAACCAAAAAATATTTGAACAATTCCAGTTAATAATCTCCCAAAACTCTATGCCACCACCATAGTCTTCAAATTTATCTTTTCTTTCATTGCATTTATGTTATAATATTCCAAAACATTTGAACAATTGATGTTTGAATTACAAATTGTGTAATATTAGTATGGTATTTTTAATTAAATTATGATTTGTATGATTAATATAGTTTGAACGGTAAATAACCAGTTCGAACGGTAAATTATCATTTGTAATTACATTCAAACCAAAACAGACTCATTCGAAGAAAAACTAACCCATTCGAACGACAAAAGAGAAATACGGATGTTCGAACAATAAATTATTTGTTTGAACAACAGTTATGTGCAAAACCCCATTCGAACGGATATAATTTCCGAAAATAAAATTTCTGTTCGAACAGACATAATTCTTGTTCGAACACAAATCGTTTGAAAAATTTATTAATTCGAACGAATAAAATCTGTTTGAACACTCCGTTCGTTCGAACATGATCAAATATGGACATTAGTTCGAATGAATATTTCATATTGTTCAAATGGACATCTCAGTTCGAACGGATAAATATTTCATTCGAACAATATATTGAGACGAAATCGATTCATCTAAAAAAAATTATCCGTTTGAACGGTTTCAACTGGATCTGCCCAATTTCGTCTCTAAAAATGATTTTTTGAGACGAAATTTGATTTTCATCTCTAAAAACTTTTTGAGACTGTCTTTTCGAGACAAATTTGAGACGTAATTTTTTCATCTCCAAATATAATTTTGGACGAAAATTGTGTTTTTTGAGACAAAATTTTTTGTCTCAAAAAACACAATCTCTTGTAGTGTTGATATATATCGCCTTTGTTTTGGGTACAAAATTTCACATGTTCCATTCCTCTCATTCCTACCCATTACCTTTTCTTTTAATTATTGCGAATATTAATGTAATTGAGCGTTTGTTTGTGGCATCTCAGGCCCTCTTGAACTACTGTTTTAGTTTAATGAAAATTTGCTAATAAGTATTGAATAAAGTCCCATAGACCCACATAGACGTTTGACAAAATGATTCTATTAAATAGACTTTTCATTGAGACTTGGTTACATATGATTTTTCATAAGAATACAGAGTAGTGTACCAGACTTTATAGAGAGCAATTTCCTAACAACTATTACAATGTAATTGGTCCACTTCAACATTTCCGTTATGGGATTATTCCTTCTAGATGATTATGTCAGCTAGTGAAGCACTCATGCGAGGGTGTGTGTTGGTGAGAATCCCTCTACAATCAAGTTGTTGGTCCTGCTTTGGGTCATCACATTTTTCTGTCTTGACATTCCCCTGCAATGCAAGTGGTACTTGAGTGAGAGTTAGGCTGGATCGGAGTTGAGAAAACCGAGCTGAGGACAAAGACTATGTAAAAATGTTAGCAAGTTGATCTTTGGTAGAGATAAAAGAAATTTTAAGTGTTTTGGCAGCTACCCCATCTCTAACAAAATGATCACACCACAAAGTTGGTGCTTCAACAAGAAAAATACCAAGTTCTTGTAAGAGAGATTGCAGCCACAAAACTTTACACGAGGCATTTGCTATAGCCTTATACTCGGCCTCAATAGAGGACCGGGCTATAATGGGCTGCTTCTTATAGCCCAAAGAGATAAGGTGAGAACCAAAATAAATGCAATGCACTCCAGTAGACTTACGATCATCAGGGCACCCGATCCAATCAACATAAAAAAATGCACACAACTTTATGGAAGATGTTGTACCAAAATGAAGGCCAAGGTTTTTGGTGAGATTTAAATATCAAAGTATGCGTTTTACAGCTTGTCAGTGGGGTAGCCGTGGGTAATGCATGAACTGATAGAGTTTTTTAACAGCAAAAGCAATGTCTGGCCTAGTGAAAGCTAGATATTGGAGACTTCCTACGATGCTTCGATACATGTGAGGATCCTCAAAGGTGGATCTGTCAAGTGTAGTTAATTTAACAGATGCCGAGAGAGGAGTAGAGACAGGCTTAGATTGATGCATGTTTGTTCGAGTAAGCAGGTCAGCAATATATTTTGACTGTGAAAGATAAAGGCCAAAGGAGTTCCAAAACACTTCTATTCCTAAAAAATAATGTAAGTCTCCAAGGTGGTTGACATGAAAACATGAACATAAAGCAAGAATAAATTTAGATATCAACACAGAATTTGAACCCGTAACAACAATATCATCAACGTATATTAACACAAATAGGAACTCAGAGTTATTACGAAAGATAAATAAGGAATTGTTAGACTAAGAACCAAGGTGCTTGACATGAAAACCAAGCCCAAGGGGCTTGTTTCAAGCCATAGATAAATTTCTTTAACTTACAAACATGATGTGGGAGACCTGGATTGACAAACCCCAGAGGCTACTGCATGTACACTTCATCTTCAAGGTCTGCATGTAAGAACGCGTTTTGAATATCGAATTGTTGTAATGGCCATTTATGGGTGACGGCAAGGGAGAGGATGAGTCGGATGGTGACCGGTTTGACAACCGGACTGAATGTTTTAATGTAATTGAGCCCAGGCTATTGGTAAAATCCCTTGGCCACAAGGCGATCCTTGCGGTGCTCAAGAGAGCCATTAGCCCGGTTCTTCGATTTTAAGACCCATTTGGACCCAAGCAGATTATAGGAGGATGAAAAAGGGATTAAATCCCAAGTGTGGTTCTATAGAAAGGCAGCAAACTTGACAGCCATCGTTGCCCTCCATTCTGGAAACCGAGATGCCTCGGTGAAAGACGAAGGTTTGTTTGGAATAGATGGAGAGGACCCTCTCTCTCTAGAAACCAGACCCTCTCTCTAAAACTCGCTCGTTCGAATCCAGCTGGGGGGAAAGGGAGCTTTGGCTCCTTCTTCCTCTTCCTCTCCTCCCTCTCCTCTCCGGCCCTTCGTCTCCGGTAGTTTCGTCTGGTTTTTTTTGTTTTTTTTTTCAGGTTTTTGGCAGAATAAAGGGGGTAGCCGTTTTGAGCTCCCTCAGTGACCATCGTCTGACACGTGCACCACCGAGAGAAGCCTCACCCACCGATCTTGCGGTCGACCAGATTGGGAGCCAATTGGAGCGATGCGTTGCTCCGATGCAAGGTTTAAAGGAAACGCGTGGGGTTCTCAAACGACCGCGATTCTTCTTCCGTCGACGCCATGCGCGACAGCTCAGGACCCAACGATTCCGACAACGTCTTGACAGGCTGAACGACTCCTTTCCAGTGTGGTGCGTGTCATGCACGCGTCTTGCAAAATGGCATAACCATACGGGATGGAGAAGCCCAATGGCGAAGGGAGTCACCCCCACCGAACTGAGGAGGAGACCTTGTACGGTGTTTTCCATCGCATGGTGTCCACGATCTTCTTCCCTGACGACCAGCGCGAGCATGCTCCATTGCTGCACTGGATCAGAGCCTCTGTGGTGAATGCAGCCCTTGAGGTGGATGACAAAACTGAATGAGTTGATCTGCTGAGTACTTCACAAGTTGCTTCGATTCAAGAACATCTGCATGCAATTGGGGTAAATTTCATTTTTCCATCCTAATTTTTCCTACTTTTTGCATGTTGACCGACAAATACCATTGTAATCGTGTGTGTGTGTGTGTGTGTGTTCTACTTTTTCTAGTGGTTTGATGGTCGGCCATTTTAGTTTCATTTTCAAGTGAAAAAAATGTTGGATTTGCAAAGAACTTTGGAAAAATTAATGGGAAACATTGAGGCAGGGTTGAATCTGGTGCACGGTTATGCTTTTGAGGCCTAACAAGGTATAAACTTTTTTGTACTTTTCTTAATTGTGTTAAGCCCTTCTCTTAATTTTGGAATTTATGGTTCATTTTTCTTTTTGATCTTAGATTCGTTTGTAGGTTTTTCTTTTTGCAGGAGTTGTTCTGGACTGAAATGTTTTGGGGGAGGAGATTTTGGTCTTGAACAAGTGCTTTTATGCTTGAAGATTGTTGACTATCGAATATGTGGTGACCCTAATTCTATACTTTGTTTTGCCTTTATTTAGTTTATTGATGAAGGTAATGTGTAGTAATATGGTGCATAGTTAAAAGTTCTTTTTACTCCTCTGTGTGTTAGAAGAGTAAAATTGATTTAATTTTTTTAGTTGATGTAATTAATATTCACCAATTTATTTAGGATCATGTATTCTTAATATTAGGCCTGTGCAAAAAATTGACTGACCCGGCCCGTCCGTGATCACCGGCCCGACCCGACCCAACCCGACCCGAAAATACGGGTTTAACTCTTGGTCGGGTTCGACCCGTACAACCCGCTTATAAAATCTGCTGATGAAACCCTAGCCCCCTTCTCAATGACCGGAAGGTCTCGAAATTTACTGATTACTGTCTCTTTCTTATTTTTGAAGGAAAAATCAAATTCTTCTTCATTTTCTTTGGACTTATTTTGCAGCCGAAAATTACTTCTGAAAGCTGTCGTCAAAGTATTATCTACGAGAGATGTGTGGTCTAATTATACATGTTGCTTTTGTCCATTTGACTTTTCTCACAGCACGAACTGGTGGATGGGATGGATTCTCTCTTTTCTCCAATTTGCAATGGGTTGGTACTTCCTCTCCACTTTTCTCTTCCAAATAGACTTGGAAAACATTATAACCTAAATCCGAAGAATCAACCTGTCTTCTCTAACTTTCCTTCCTTACTTTCAATGGCTCGTTAAACACAATAAATGCATTGAATCCCTCGTAACAAAAACAAAGCTTTTGATCTGAAATATTATGGCTCTTGAACTTGCAACAGAATATGCTTGAAGAAAAAGGAGGGTTGAAGACGAAGAAAAAAAAAATCCCGGGTTGACCCAATCAAGAATATGCGGGTCAGATCGATTCTGTCCAACTGATCAAGAAGTGCGGGTCAGTTCGGGTCAGGCCCACATGTTGAACGGGTTGCTCGGGTTGTAGCCCTACTTGATATGTGCCACTTGACCTATTAAATGGTAAATCTTTTCAATTTAATATTTATCTTATGCTCTGGTCCAGAAGTATTGAAAAGCTCATCCTATGTAAACTGAGTATCAGTTTGTTACCAAGGATTTTCAATTAAGCCTTTTGAAGCATACCTTTGTGACTCTGCCTCGAGTGGATGTGTTTTATTTCATAAAATGAAGTTGGTGTTTCTGGGATTGTTACTTGTTTGGCTGTTAGTATATCCTCATTTTAATTCTGTTGTTCCTTTGAGCCCTTAATTGGCGACAAGATGTTTATTGGTTAGACATTTTCATGCACATATGTTTTCATCAGTTTCATACCCTTTTGGGATACATGTTTCTTGGATCTACATAACGTTTTTTCCCCGTTAAATGAGATCTGCATAAGCTCACAATATTGAAATATACTGGGATCCTACTTTTCATATTCATCTTTTTTAACTGGCCAATACTGTAACGTTAGTGATGATAGATGTCATCTGACCTTACTCTATCTTGCCATTCCAGGTGGAATCTTGAGTGGTTCTAGAAGGGAAAGATGTTTGTGGAAAGTGAGTGTGAAAAAATAGACTGACTTATGGAACTCTATATGAGGTGCGTTGGCTCATTTTTTTTCCCTTCTACTATTAGATGATCAGGAATAGACCTGGGATTGTATGGAATTTGATGATCAGGCTCTCAATAAGGACACCTTTACACCGATAATTTTCATAAAAAATTAGTGACTGCTTATGCATCCAACCCGAACTTCACAGCCAATGCCAACTAATACCATGGAGTTCATAGCATTGGCGGGTTCCATCAATGGTCACATTTCATCTTTGGAATGGCATAACTCTGTACTTGCCTATCCTGTTATAAGTTAGAAAGACCTCTTTGAGAGCCATTATCTTCAAATTAATCTTATTATTGATAATCGTTGATTGGACCCCAATCCTTTTGCTATGATAAGAAAGATTCCAGAGATTGATTGCCCAATAAAAGGAACAAAAATAATTTGGAAACTGCATTCAAAGGCTTATATTCTCATTTCAAGAATGTTGAATTTTCAGATATTCTAATAGAGTCAGAACAGAGACCGATCGGCTGGACAGTCTTGAACTTGATGATTTAGAGGTTCTTTCTATCTGCTCTGTTTCTGATTTATGTATGCCATTTGGAATAACTCCACTTTCAATTAGAATTGAGGTTCATTTTTCTTACGTTCTGCAGATGAATGAAGAAGAGAAGTAGTACAATCGGAGGCTAGGATCTAGACTTTATACCCTTCAGGTTAGGTTTTGTTTTGATGACCTATCAGTTTTAACCATCAAAACGGGTTTTTTGGACACAAGTATAGGCTAACATAATGATCAAAATCATCAGTGATACCATATTCAATCACTGGGTTTTCTTTTATTTTGTTGGGGATCCATCAAGCACTGCCAGCTTGCCAGTAAAAAACCTGAGGAGAAAACAGAGGACATGTTTTTTCCATTAATACTTGTAAAAGAAATTAATTCAAATGTCTGAAAATGGGTACTTTTAGTTCAAATAAAAAGTTTTAATTGTATTTTGACCCTGATTCCAATTATGTTGGCAAAGATTTGAGTCCATTAAATCTAAATTGTAATTCCATGGATGGGTTTTCAAGATAAGGAGAAAAGATTGTTTAGAAAATGAGAAATTTCCAAGGTGAATAGGGTTTCCCTCTGCAGATTCCACAATCAACTAATACTATTCCCATTAATCATAGTTACCTGGAAGAAGAGGGTGAGAGGTGGGTTTAGGTTCAGGTAACTTACCATGATAATTTAATTTAAAAAACAAAAAAAAAAAAAAGGAGAAAATTTAGTTTACTGTAGAGCAGTTCGATAGATGTTTAAGCAATTTGAATTGTAGAAGATCATATGGATAAAACTAAACACTTTGCTGGTCAAGTCACTTTATACATGTTAAAGGTGCACAATCTCTCTCATTTTTCTAATATTTCTAAATTTATGGAATTTGTTCTTTTAATTATTGATGGGGTTATTCTTTTTGTATATATTCTGTGTACAAGGGTTTTGCTGCCATGCACTTTTATTGAAATAAATACTATAGGTGATCCCCATGAAAATATACTACTTCCCATGCCTTGTTGCTTTCAAGTTCTCCATTTGCATTTTTGGGTTAGACCTCTTTACCTATGATCCTGCAGTTAATTGCCGTAATCCTGGGTTATCTTTGATGTTCACCTAGATTTCAAACCTAATAATATTTATGTAAAGAATGATTTTTATAAACTTGCTGATTTTCAATATGAAATTCTCATGACAAGAGCTTGCTAATTGAATGCAGAATTAATTTGTATGTTGTTCAATTTATGTAAATAATGTGTTTAATTAGGTGTTGTTTAGAATATGTCTTTGATCATGACACAGAATTATTAATTATGCCACAAGCCAGCTACATTGAACTAATTTTTTGTTAAACTTGCATTAAACGAATTTAGCAATATGATCAATTTGCAAAATCTGTATTAAATTATGATATATTTTGAACTAATTTTTTTAATCTATGCAAACATCTAGCCTTGTTTGAATTCAAAATCCACTTCAATTCATCTCAACTCATCTTATCTCATTATTACAACTTTCTCAAATTCTCACACAAAATATAATAAACAATTTAACTTTTTCAAATTCTAAAACAACTTTTTCAAATTTCTAGATAAAATATAATAAATTATTCAAATTTTATTTTACTATTTACAAACTATCTTAACTAATCTCAACTCGTATCTGAATCTAAACCACTTCTTAAGTGTTATGTGTTATAGTTTACTAACCTATCACTATTAAAAAATATTTGCTAAAATCTGTATTTTTATACATTAAATTATTCATTAATTAATTTCTTTTGTACAAGACTATATAATTTTTGTTAAAATAATTTTTATCCAACTAGATTTTGCAACCTTTCTAGTATATATATAACTAGCAATTCCGTGGACACTTGATTCAACCATTTTATAAGCAGAAATCGACAAAAAATCATGGATCGACAGCAATTGACACAACGTAGGTCACTCTTTGCAAATTATGAGCCAAAAGTGATATTTATAAAGAGAGGCTCTAAAAAAATTACACACAGATACGATTGCTACTGCAGGCCCATTTGTCAATAAGTTGTTTTATTCATTTGGTTCCTTATATATCAAGTCATTTTTGGGAGCCACTGTCCTCATCACTCCTGACCGTTAAAAAATAAAGAAAATATCTATTACATTTTAATTTTTATCATTTTTTTATCATCTTATAATATAATATTAAATAATAAATTTATAAGTAAAATATAAATAAAATATAAATAATTTTTAATCATCTAATATCATTATAAAATAATAAAAAAATAATAAAAATTAAGATGATGAATAATATTATACAAAAAAAAAAAAGAATTTTATAAAATATCAAATAGGTTATATGATCAGTTTGCTTGCCAAAAAGAGAGAGAGTTTAGAATGAAGATAAGAAATGCAAATAACTTTCTTTCTTTTTTCCTTTTTGGTCTCTAAAATAATTCCAAGAAAGTGAATTGTCGGATTCTCTCTCTCTCTCTCCTGAAACAGTGAAACTTGAAAGCATTCTTGAGACGTCGACCGTCCCTTTTCCTTTCTTGTGTCTATTTTGGATCAAAAGTGGAGCTCGTCGTCTTTCCTCCCTCCTGTCTTCGGTCTATCATAGACCTGCATTCAGAGATGAAGTACTACAGAAGAAATTATATAATATATATATATATATATGTATATAAAGTAGGTAGTGAAGAGATCAGTCTACAACTTCACACACAGAGAGATTCAAATAATTCGTTGTTTTTTTTTTTTTTGTTTTTCTTTGAACAAATTAATAATATTGAAGTTTATCTTAATCGTATGGATCAGAGACAGGTTTGATGACAAGTTGCTTGCAGAAGATATTGATGCCTCCTGAGTTCTACATCTCCACTGACAATACTCACATGCTCCACTTGTTTGCCGACATATATATATATATAGATATAGATATATTTGGAAAAAACTTCTTTATCCAATGATTGTTCTAGTTGACCGTTAGTTAAATTTATTTATTTATTTATTTATTTTTATAATTTAATAATTAAAAAAATGATTTTAAATATATTTGTATATATATATTTTTATTTTTAAAAAATATTTAAATGTATTAAAAAAATATGAAAAAAAAGCAAAAAAAAAAAAAAAAAAGTCTGGGCTGCAGTTACGCTCAGCAGTAAACGCTAGGCAGTAGAGTAGACTTGCCTTATATATATATATATGATCGCTCATCACATTTATCCAAGCAATTTATATATAGTATGTAAGAATATTACAATATTCTTCATGCGAGCTTGAAAAATAAACTAAAATTAGAAAAAAAAAAAAAAAACAACAACAGAAGTATTAAAGATATTTATCATAAAATTAAAATAAACTAAAAATAGCAAGAAGACCTAGAAATTCAAAACTACAAAATAAGATATGAACTAAGAAAAACAAATAGTGAGCAATTAAAATTAAAAATACAGAAATGCTTTCGGAGTCTAAAAAATGTCTCGAATGAGTTTGTTTTTATTTTTATTTTTAATGATTAAGAAAATATTTTTTAATATGTTGTAACTTTTTTATTTTTTTTAAAAGTGTTTATGATGATTAAAAAAATATATTAAAAAAAATAAAATATTATATTCGGTAAAATTATTCGAGTCACTTTTTCAATAGTTATAGCAGGACTTTTAAAAATAAGTTCAATTTAAAAAGAAAAACTCAGGCGGTGGGAAAAGATCATGATCATGAGTTGCTTGTAACATATTGTCCCTGCATGGGTACTGACGTTCTACTGATATTTCCTGCAGCAATATCTTAATATATAGACATATAGTTGGTTTGGTAGTACTGATTTATCCTAAAACCTGTGTAAAAAATCTAGCAGACATGTTAGCTCAGCTCAAATTATGTTAAGTCAAAATCAATAGACAAAAAGCTAAAAGTTTTTTGTAAGATTTTGAGTGTTGTACGTTTGATTTTGTCTTCGTATCCTTGTGGGTATGACATGGAAAAACATCAATATTATTGGTTTTCACACGAATGAGTGTGGGCTATGTGGAGTACCTGCGCCCCAATCTTAATTCCAAAGACGTTATGAGAACAATGATACTTTGATAAATATTAAGTAAAACCACAACGTAGCTAGGTACCTTTTGGACTAAGGGCCAATTACCACATTAACTCATGAAAGAATGGATTTGTTCACTTCAATGCTTAATTTGTGGCAAAGTTTGCCTCTAGACCACAAGTCAGCTACGCACCCAGCTTGTATTACTGCTTATAAATTATGCATATGCATATATACACCATAGTTTTTATGTATATGTTTCATAACAATAGTTACTTATAAGTCATGCGCTGATCGAATACTTTTCTTTTATTCACTACCTTTTTAAGAAATGTTTTAACCATAAAAATAGCTTACAAAGATAAACTCACAAATTGACTTAACTAGCTTGATGTGGTATGTTAGATTGTAAAGTTATTTTTATTAAAACATATATAGATCTAATATATCATATAAAACTATGTCAGTTGTGGGTTTACTTCTATGAGATTCTTTTGTAAATGTATAGCTTTTCTTTCTTTTCTTTTCTTTTTCTTTCTTTTCTTTTTTTCTTTTTTTTGTTCTGTTTGTTTCCTCCACGTGAAACTCTCCCTTAAATGCGGGGCTGTGCAAACCTCCAAAAATTCCGACTCGGTCCGACTTTTGCTCTGATTCCTACTTCGAAGGAGTCGAAGTGGTCGGAAATCGGAGTCAGAATTGGAACAGCTCCGAATAAGTAGACGGAGTCAGAGTCAGAGTTTGGAGCTCCAAACTTCGAACTCCGACTCTGATTTTTTTTTTAAAATCAAATGTAAAATGATGTCGTTTTACATCTAGATTTAAAACAAAAAAATTAAACAACGCCGTTCCACATAAATGTGGTCGTTTCATCACACGGGGTCCAAAACGCAGGACCCCCTTCCCTTCTTCCGTCTTCCTTCTTCTCTGAAGTCTAAACCTCTCGGATCTCCTCTGTGACTCACCGCCTCCATTCCCTCTCTATTGCCACCGTTGCCTCTTTGCGCCTCCGTAGTGCGTTGACTTCATTCCCCTTCACTTCTCAAGCCAGCCTCCGTTCAGCTTCAACCTCTGGTAAGTAGTTCAACTCTGAGCCCTAAATCAAGAAAATTTAATTTTATGTTTTCTTTTTTTCCATGTTGTTGGGTTGCCTAGAATTAGTTGTCTTGGGTCTAATTGTTGTATTTTTGTGAAGTTGTGTTGTAGTAAGGAAATGTGATAGAATTGAATATGGTTGATGCGTTGGACTATGCAAACCAGTATACATTCAATGGTTTGATAAAATGTGTAAGAGATGCTACTACTTCAAAAATCAAGACCACATGACCAACAGAACAAAGTTAGTAATATAAATTGTAGAATAGTAAACTAATAAACTAATATAATTAAAATTCAGTACTTTTTAATTTCTTTATAATAAACAAATATCCAAAAAGAGTAGCTACCTACTCTTTCTTCATGGCTGTATATAAGTCAGTATATAAATATATTGATTTGATCTTTAAATTACTTCGATTGATATAGTATTTCTCATATTTCTATATAAGAAATATTATTTTAATATCAAACAAATAAATTTTTCCCGAAAAAGCACCTCCTGGCTAGCTCCTGTTATTCTATGATCTATTTGATCTCTTGAAAAAGGATAAAAAGCATATAAGGTAATATAAGATGCTGCCTTATTGATTTGAAAAACGATTCATACATTTTTAGAGTATGCCAACGTCATTAGGCAGGATGGTTAAAAAAAAAATAAGGGAAAAAACAAAAAACCATGAGAGGTCAGAATGGTTTATGAAAAATTCAACATTAAATTGTTTGAACTTTGGTAGTGGAAAATTGAAATGCTGCATCATGTTCTCCGTCATTTTATTTTGGCCTAATTTGACCTGAAAAGTCAAGGCCATGCGTGCTTCTCTTGGTCCCTTCCAAACTGTCCAAATTAGTTAACCCAACCCTTAATGCTTTTCTTGGTCACCTTATTATCTTTGCTTATCAGTACCGTGGTGGACACAAGACACTCCATCTTAAATGAGTTGATGCATTTTAATGAATTGATGTCTCTTTTCATGTATGTTTGTTTATGTTTAGCTTCTAATTTATTTTTCTTCATCTTAAATAAGTTGATGCCTTTTAATATAGCCAAGTTATTTTTTAAACTAATTTTTTGCTTCTAATTTATTTTTTCAGCTTCTTTGATTGTGATATGGATCCTACACCTAGTGGAGACGATCGTCCACAAGGAGATGTGGCGGATACCAGTGCTATTGCTCCTACAACGGTGGGTACTTCCACCCCTAGAGCCATATCTAGGAAAGCTACATCTAGATCTAGAGTAGCTACATGTTGTGCGAGTAGTCGACTCCTAGTAGATATAGAGAATGAAGATATATTCAACGAAGAGGAGGAGATGCCCATTGAGCATGATCAACCACCACGGCCTTCTAAAAAATGGTCTTGGACATGGGAGCATTTCACCAAAATTCCTGGTGATCGTGCGAACCCACAAGCAAGATGTCACCACTGTAGGCAACTTTGTGGTTGCCATTCGAAGAAGTAAGGCGCCAATGTGTTACTAGCACATCTAAATGGTTGCCAATGATATAATATCGCAAAGGGATTGGTGGCCACTAATCAAACCAAACTCAGTTACAAAACTTTTACGGCCACTGATGGTACAAAGGCTAAGAAATTGGTTATCCCTAATACAGTGAGAAGATCTTGAGAGACATGCTTACAGAGATAATAATTACTGATGAGATGCCCTTTACCACAGTCGACAAAAGAGGCTTTTGAAAGTTTGTACAAACTATTAAGCCATGATTTCCCTTTCCATTATGATGTACGGTGATGCAAGATTGTATGAAGATGCATGCAAAGAAGAAGACGGAGATGAATAAGATGTTTATTACCACTGGCCAGGGAGTGCCATTTACAACTGACACATAGACGTCCATACAGAACATCTACTACATGTGTATCACAACACACTACATTGACAGTGAGTGGATTTTGAATAAAAGAATTATTGGTTTCAAAAAAATTGCGGATCATAAAGATGCAATCATTGAGGCAAAGATGGATGATTGTATAAAGGACCGAAAAATTTGAAAAGTGTTGTGTATTATAGTTGACAATGCTAGTGTCAATGACATAACAATTGATTGGTTCAAGCGGAATACGATGGTGAAAGATGATGGCATTCAGGCTCACGAGTTTATTTATATTCGATGTTGTGCTCATATCATCAACATCATAGTCGTTGAGGGGTTAAAAGAGGTTGATGATTCCATTATCAGAATCCGCAGCATTGTGCGATATGTAAGGGATTCCCCCCAAAGGCTTGTCAAGTTTAAGGCAATAACAGAAAATCTTTAGATTAGATATTCTAGTATGTTGTGCTTGGGCATTCAGATTGGTATGCTTTGTTAAAGGTGCTGCAATCATACCATAATTCTTCATGAACTTTTTGTAGTAACCTGTGAGGCCCAAAAACCCCTAAGGGACTTCAAATTGTTTGGCATAGACCACTCCAATATAGTTGATATCTTAGATGGATTAGCTTTCACCCTATCTCCTGATATTAAATGACCCAGATAGTCCATTTCTGCTACACCAAATAGACATTTTGATCTTTTGGAAAACAATTGGTGTTGTCTCAAAACATCCAAAAATTGCCTACTGCCTTGCATGCTTACAAAAATTATTGTTGTAAACTAATATATCATCAAAAAAGACAAGGAAAAATCTTCTTAAAAAAAAAGGTTTAAAAATATCATTCATCAAATCCTGAAATATGGCAGGAGCATTAGTGAGCCGAAATGACATCACTGAAAACTCATAATGGCCATCATGAGTTCTGAAGGTTGTCTTGGAAATGTCTTGCTGCCTAACTCTAATATGGCGATAACCAAACCTTAAGTCCAACTTCTAAAACACCTATGCCCTATGCAACTCATCCGAAAGCTCATCTATCATAGGAATGGGGAATTTGTCCTAAATGGTTTCCTGATTTAAGGCCCTATAGTCCACACACGTCCTCCAACTCCCATCAGCATTTCTCACTAACAACACATAAAATGAAAATGGACTTTGACTGGGCATAACTACCTCTAATTTCAATAAATCTTGCACTATTTTTTCTATCTCAATTTTCTGGTAATGATGATACCTGTAAGGCCTCGCTGAAATGGAAGATGTGCCCTTTTTCAAACTAATCTGGTCATCATTGCTTCTATTTGGTAGCAGTCTAGTAGGTTCTACAAATAAATCTTAGAATTGATCCAAAATTATCTTCATCACTTCACACTAATTCTGACTAGTCCTCTCTTCTACTCTCATGAATTAATTACAATAAGAACCTAGACTTCCTTCTCGATACAAACTTGAAGAATTGGTTGCCATCTTCCACTGTACTCTACCCAAAACACAACCCTTGTAAACTGATTTGCTAAACTTCATTATCATTAGTAGAAAGTCCCATACGATTGGTC
This sequence comes from Juglans microcarpa x Juglans regia, assembly GCF_004785595.1. Taxonomy (NCBI): domain Eukaryota; kingdom Viridiplantae; phylum Streptophyta; class Magnoliopsida; order Fagales; family Juglandaceae; genus Juglans; species Juglans microcarpa x Juglans regia. Next base: position 27,841,713 of record NC_054603.1, on the reverse strand, counting down.
CCGATGTCTTAAGCCAATGGATCCCTAAGACCATGTCACAACCTCCCAGTGTCAACAAGTGAAAAGACACTAGAAACTTGTTCCCTCGAATCTTAATACTGACCTGCTCACATTTTCCACAGCTCGAAAGCTTTTCACCATTGGCCACTTTCACTTGCAGTCTAGGCCTTTCCTCTACTTTCAAACTGGATATTCTAGTCACCAAGGGATCCCAAAAGTTATGGGTACTTCTTGAATCTACTAATATCACCACTGACTTAGATCCAATCATTCCCATCAATCTCATAGTATTAGAACCAGGAGAACTAGAAATAACATTTATTGATATTTCTAGGTTTTCCTCTTCTTCTACCATATCTTTTCCCAATTATTCTTGTTCACAACTACCATTTTGTGGCCCTTCTTCAACTATAGTTTCCTCTCCTTGTAAGAGATAAAATCTTGGAGTTATACAGATGTTTGGCTAGGATTCCACTTTTCCTTACAGCAGTAACAAAACATTTTCCTTCTCTTTTCATCCATTTGAGAAGAATATATTTTCTTCCCTTGAACAAAAGACTTCTGAAACTTCATGCCTACTTCCTCACTACCTCAATAGCCATTACTCTTTGCAGTCGAGACAACAGACCAACTCCAAATATATTCTTCTTGAAACTTAGCAAGGCCAAAAGCTGCATTTAAACTAATGGGATTGTGCATCCTCACTGGTAAACGAATTTCATCTCTCAATCCACTAAAAATTTCAGACTTCATATTCTCTCTTATATAGTTGAGAACAGAGTACCAAAAATGCTCAAGTCTACACAGTTATGATAGAAAGTATTTCATTTTCTTGCTTAAATACAAAGAATAATGTAGAAAAAAGAATAATTACGCTTAGCATACAAAACAGAAAAAATGGTGGTAAAACTACACCAATCTACAAAGAAAGTAAAATGTTGTTCAAAATAATGAAATGCAGTAATAAAAATATCAAATTTAGTACAAACCCATATTTTCCCCCCTTTATCTTCATTGGAAAACACTTGAGGGAGACCTAGTTTTTTTACCAATAGCAACAGCTTTCACAAAGGCGACCACTGGCTCAAGCAAAGCAATTAAAGGCAACTTATGAGTGTGGATCAAGTGTTTCAAATGAAGCATAGTACCATGATTGGCTATGCCCCGCACATTCCAAATTATAAGAATAGAGGTCATTAATATATAAGTTTTGTGTTAGACTACTTAAGAAATGCAAAATCGATGAAACATATTTAAAATAGAAATCTTTGATTTACAAAAAAAAATTACGAAAGTAAAATTCACTACCCGCATTACATCTACCTTATACTAAAAAAGAAATTTACAATTTAATATATCAAAACAAACCACATAATTAGTATGATAGCTTTTAATCTCTTGAGGTAATTGGCTCAAGTGGCTGTAAAGACCTTGTTCTTGGTGGTATGCTCCCTCTTTGTCTAAAGTTCAAATCCTCTTAAGTGCAAACAATTTCTAGAACTGGTGATCATACTGGAGAAACTTCCCCTTAAATTACCCAAAGTGCACTTACTGAAAACTCGTTGCCGAGAACCTGTACACCTCTGAAATTAGTCGGGATTTTGTTCTAAAACATGATTTGGTGCCAATAAAAAAAAAGTATGATAACTTTATTTTCACTAGAACTGTAGGATCGAAAGAGGAGTGCTCTGTAAAATACTCTAGCTACAAAGAGATTATACAAATAATTTCACAAATTGGCGTGTTTTAAGTGATCTATTAGATCTATATTATAATTAAAATAATTTTTACAATTTAATATATCAAATCAAGCTATATTCATTTATAAAATTATTTTTATATAATATTTTTGTGACGAGAATATTTTTTGGAGCAAAATCATACGCAGTGGCATGACTTTTTGCGGACGAGGGTCATTTACAGAAGTGCACAATTATACAGACAGCGCGTGTAGCTTTCGAAAGTACAAAAGGGCCGGGCTAGAACATATGAATTCAGCAGAAAAGGATTTTTCCCATTAAAGTTACTTTATAATTAAATTAATAAGAAACTCTAGCCTTTCACCCGTTAATTTAACTATTCTGATAGTCCATTGAAACCAACCATCTAATCCGAACGTCACAATATTACATTCAGAAAATGTCTCTGTCATGAGCTTTTCCCCAGTTTCCATCAGATGATGCAAAGTCCTCTCCTTTCTTGATCCCAACACAATTCATTCTTTGAAGCAACATCACTAACAACCTTTGAAGAACTAAATAGCTGCTGAGACTGTTTACAGTGAGCGATTGCTCCATCTATTGAACTCTCAAGCTGTGAGTCCATGCTGCAATTGAGCCTCTTGAGCAGCTGTAAATCATTAAATCCACTTGAACCGAATGAAAAGGATGAAGAACCAGAAGAAGATGTAGACGAAGACCATGACTTGGTGTCAGAACGCAGTTGAATAACCCCAGAAAAAGACCTCCTGTGGCTGCAAACAGTTCGATTCCCTAGCATCTCTCCATCAGTGCTCTTCATCCAAGTGGACGATATCTGGTATTTCTCCCTATCAAGTTTTCCGAATGGGTTTTTCTTGGGGACCTTCACAAACTTATTTAGACAATCCTTACCCCTTGAGGCAGTTTTTGCTTCTGGAGTGCATGCTGCCTTGGCACTGGATGATGCATCTGAACAACCAGATTTGCTGAACAAAGTCTTGAGATATGAACTTGAAGCCTTGAGTTTTTGACCTAGTGCAAATTGCTTGATTTGCTTGAGCTTCTTGGCCCAAGACTTCTTTGGATGACTGCCAATGAATTCTCTTTTTTCAATAGACCATTCTAAGAAGCACTCATCTGGGCTTACTTCACTACTAAACCGGCAAGACTGTGAGTCAAGTGGAGTACTGCTATTGGTAGAATCTGCAGTACTGGGGCCAGTACTAGCGATAAAAGGACTGCTATAGTACTTTTCTTCTAAGGCTTCTTCTGTTTTGGGTTCAATATCTGTGCTAGAGCTCTGAAGGATTTTTCGAACCATTTGTAAGCGAGTAGGGAGGTTAAGAGGAAGGAGTTTTCCCTTGTAGAAGAGCTCATCAGCTGGGGAAGTTGTGGATTCTCTCTCACGTGACATTGAAGTCATTTGGAACTCAAACTCTCTAGTTTGTGGTGGGGAACTGATGAAGTAACACAAGAAGTTGGAAGAAGAGCTCAGTTCCATATCAATATAGTCTTCATCTGCATGCAGGTTAACTGAAGGTTGGTTTGTGGCCATTTTATGCATGTGACAGCCGGCCCTTTCTCTCTCACTCTTTCTCTGTATTATGTGTTTAGAGAAGAGATGTGCTTATGGGGAGGTAAGCTTGGTGAAGGAAGAGGAGAGCAGGACATGATCATTTAAAGTGATCGAGGATGATGACATACATGGACGAGGCCAAGGCTGGCTGGGGCGAGAGGGGGCCCAAGGCTGTGATGACTAAAAATTAAAAAGGCAAAAAGGTCACGAATTTTTGCTGCCTCTTCTGCAATGGCACCCTCTGATCCCCCTCCCCAAAAAAGAAAGTTCCCTTCTGCTCCCCAAAAGAATTTGGCCCCCCCCCCCAGCAAATGTGCTTAGCTCCGTCCCTTGGATAGTGCCAAACTAGAATGATATATAGAATAAAATCCTATAGTCAGATATTTTTATTATTATGAATGCTTCCAAGTAGGAAAATTTAGGGAAAAGTAAAACTGTGGACCTTTAATTTGCCTGCCGAGCAAAAAAGGTTAAGCATATAGTTCATGAGCTAGTTGCTTTTGTTTCATCAGTTGTGTGATATCTTAAGTTCAGATGCATCAGCAGCAGCTGTGTAACCGACATGCATAATTTGGTCAGTCTAGCTAGCTACCTAATTAATTACTTATGAATAATGCTACTATGTCTTCTCAATTTGTTCCCTCATTTTGATCACTCGTATATTTATTTTTTTTTAATTTTTCTTAATGGTTAATGAAGTGATTATTAGTGTACGTATTTGTATTTTTTTTCTTTTCTAAAAATATTTAAACATGTTTAACAAAATATTTGAAATAAATAGCAAAAAAAGAAAAGAAAAGTATAATTTGCACTAGGCGGCAAGCGGATACCTGCAGGCGACATAGTAACACCGCTCATTACCTATATACGAAAGATGCCAGCTATCTAAACTTGCTATAAATTTTACCACAAAAATCTTAAAATTTTCATGTGATTTGGGCCTACTCATTGAGAGGAAGTCTAACCCACAAATGAGGAGGAGTGTTAAGATATAAAATAATAAAATCTATCTCTTCCCATCAGCTTAAACTTTTGGGACAAGTGATGATTTCACTTATTTTTACTTTTAACTTTTGATTTGTAAATCTAAAGCAGTAAAACTTGACGACGTATACATCATGATCATAATTAATTCATCCAAGTTCTCTTCAACATGCATAAAGTACTTTCTGATGAGCAGTGCTGACCAGCTAATTTAATTACAAGTACTCCACAATGCATGGACATTTTCTTGTTTTCTTTCGTTGGCATGCATATATACATGTTGGTACCTTGAATTTGAAATGCCCAAAACGAGTTAAGTCTCCACTACATAGGAAGATGTTGACAGTGCTCTTGTTTTTATGGACAGTTTCAATGAAAGTAATTCCAAACCCATGACTCAACTACGGAATAATGTTAGGACAATGAAATAGAAACTCAGGATGAAGATTCGGATCGATGGATGAATTCTATATAGATATATCTAATATGTTTATATATATGCATGATTAATGTACATTCACTACTACGCCCCTGGGGAATTCTGAATGGACTGTTCCTCCAACCTTGTCTGTAATCTGTATCGTCCAGTTCTCTCTTATCTAATCATCAGTACTATATCGAGTCAAGTTGCTTGCACAAACCATGCATATACATGAGCATGTTCTTTACGGCCTCAAGTCATGACAGACTACATGCATTATATAGAAGAAAAGGACTATACACGATATGTATAGAGGTACAATAATACATCTATGGCTATTATAATAATGAACTTTCTCTAGTTTATGTTCCCCGATATCCACAATCTTTTCGAGTTAGGAAAGCTATCTCATTTCTCGAAACCCTAGACATTTTTAATTTTTTTCTGCATGGAATTTTAAATCTTGAATTCTAACGGATCAACATGATCTTCTCAAATTGACGTCTTTTCAATTTATTTTTATAAATTAGAAGATAGATTAAAAAATATAGCGGCACCGTAAAATCTAGTATTATTTATATAAGAAAAGATATTTGTAATCGTGAATTATATTACTGTCGCGTAATCGCTTTGAAAAAAAATAATAAAACATGAGATTTACATGAAAAAAATTAATTTTTTAATAGTAAACCCTACTCTTTTTCAAAACGTTTATACAATATTTACGTACTTTATAATTGTAAGTAGAATTAATTTGCTCCGAATTTTTGGAAGGAAACCCGCGTTTATGTCTACACGTCATGACAGATTTGCTTTACCAAAAGCCAGCTCAGAGACTATAAACTTGGGAGAGTTGATTACGCGCGGCTTTTGGAGTTATTTACATGTACCGGTCGATCGCATGATCATCGCAAAGTTCGTGGAAAGTCCAAAGGGCCAAAAGGTATCTCTCACTTTTGGAAACTGCCTTCCATTATTATGAATATGGGTACCGCGCGTTGAAGTTGTTGGTGTTAGCCAGACGGCCTTTTTCACGGTTCCAGCTCATAAGCATCTCTGCATTCATGCGGCCAGAATCAAATTACAGATAAGCAAATTAAAGACCAGCTCACTGATCCAACCGTTACTGAGTCAATAACATGAATATCTCCTCCATGTTTTCACATTTATCTTATCATGTGCGGTACGGATTCTGATAAAGTACATGAGAAAATATCAGTGTTTGTAGGTTGAATTCACTGTAGTGCTTGTATTGTGCAGCGGATATATTATATATAGAGAATCAATTCATAGAGTCTATAAAGTATGGGAAATAGTCTAGCTACAAAAGGATTACACAAAAATAATTTCACAAGCTGTTGTGACTTAATGTGATTCGTCAGATTATAAAATTACTTTTATTGTAAAATAGATCTAACGGATTAGATGAAACCATGACATCAGTTTTTGTGATTAGTTTTGTATAATTCGTTTGTGGATGTAGCAGTACTCATAAAGTATACAAATACATTATCTAGTGTTTAAGCTATAGATAAACTCTATGTTCCTAGATCTTTGGTCTCATCCTCGAACTGTTTGTGTTTATCATTCACACGCCCCCGCAAGTTGAACTGTGGAAACACCATATGAAGCTTGTCCCGAAAAGTAACAAAAAATACTGAGCCAAGCGATTTAATTTGTAAGTATGTCAACAAGCTAGTCCTTGCTTGATAGAAAACGGAAAATTAGACTCCCTTGTGACACTCGATCTCGTACAAAATAAAAGTACAATTCTATATACTTTGTGCGAGCATGAAATACTGGATTAGCTGTGAGATAAGTAACCCCTAGATTATCACACCATAGTAAGAGTGTAACGGGTCCGGTCTGATCTGATTTTGGACAAAATTTAGGACTGAATTGGTATATACCGGTTTTACATTTTTAAAAACCGATTACGCACCAGTTATTCTCCTAAACTAGTACTTTCGGTTTTACTGGTTCTGGTTCGGTTCAGTCTGATTTTCCGGTTTTAATAAAATGCAAATTTGTAAAAACAAAATATGTTTAAAAAAAAAAAACTGCTTTAAAAAAATATGTTTTATACTTTTATTCCAAAATCTGTTACTATTACAAACAATCAGAAAAATATTATATCCAAATTCATTTAGGAAAAAAATTAAAAATAAAGAAGCATATAGATAGATTTATGCAATCGGTAATAAATCCTATGCATTTACATGCAGGGCATGATAGACAACAAATTAATCGATAGATTAATCAAAAGTATATCATAGTTATAAGCCAGTTATGTACAAAATGAAGATATATAGATTGGATTAGAGGGTCCTTTCATTTATACATGGGTTGTTTTTAATGCAACTACTTGAATTTGCTAGTTATGTTAAATTATAAGAAAAAATATTGCATCCTCAACAATCACACCTTAGCTTTACTAGTTATATCAAATTAAGGAAAATATATAAGCCTACAAGACTGTGAGACGGTCGATTAACAGAGACGAAAATATTATATTCTTTCTAATTCCTCTTAAAGTTAAAGTTATCTAAATTGTCATTATTAAGTATCAATATCATATTTGGAGACTTTATCAATTTCAGTTTATTTTTAAATTAATTTCTGATAAAATTTTATTAATATATATATTTATGTTTAAAACATGTGATCATCAATTAAATTTTCAAGTTTAAGATTAAAATTTTATTTTATAAATTATAATAATATTATCTTATATATAATTATAATTTGTGTTATTATATGTAAAAAATATATATAATATAAAAAATATTATATATAATATTTAAAAATAATTTAAATACATATTAAATGGAACTGGTCTAGGCCTAAAAAGCCTAGAACTGGAACCGGACTGATTCCGACCGGTTTTCCCATTACGGAAACTAGTTTCGGACCGTGAGATGAGACTATTACTATAAAATATACCATATATAGCCACTTGTCGAGCGTCTATCCGCAAAAGAGCAAGCCCAATCGGCATCTGATTATGCTGCCAAAGTGGAGGATGGGCTTGGTTTTAATAACAAGCCGAGAGTAATGGAGGACTTCAGGAACCGTAAAATTCATTTTACGGCAGTCTAGTGGGACTTGGTTGGACGATGCATGAACTGACACACATTGTTGATAGCAAAACTTATATCTGGCTTGTTAAAGAGAGGTACTGTAAAGCTCCCATTGTGCTGCAATACATGTGCTCATCTTCAACTGGATTGCCATCATGTAGAGAAAGAGAATGAGCAATAGACATTGGTGAAGATACAGGCTTGGCATCGAGCATGTTTGTACGCTCGAGAAGGTTGAGGATGTAACGTTGTTGTGTAAGAAAAAGACTACATGGGATGAAGTTGACTTCAATACCCATAAAAGAGTGCAATTGGCCCATGTCTTTAATTGCAATACCTAGACTGAGAGATGTAATCAGAGAGGTAAGAACCTTATCATTAAAGCCAGTGATCACTATGTCATCAACATAGACAAGAAAATAGATTATGGCTGAAGTATCCTTGTATACAAATAAAGAGGTATCAACTTTAGAATTAGTAAAGCCAAGGGAGAGGAGTTTGTCACTCAGTCTAGAATACCAAGCTCGTGGGGCCTATTTTAGGTTGTAAATGGCTTTGTGAAGCTTGCATACATGGTTTGGCTACTGGGGATGGATGAAACTTGGTGGTTGTTGCAAATAGACTTCCTCTTGAAGGAAACCATGTAAAAATGCGTTTTGCACATCCAACTGTCAGATGAGCCACTTATGAGAAACTGCATGCCCAAGGACTAGCCTAATCATGCATGGCTTGACCACGGGACTAAAAGTATCTTGAAAATAGATTTCCTTCTTGTTGATGATAGCTCTTGGCTACTAGACAGGCTTTATAGTGCTCTAGTGAGCAATTTGTATGTCGCTTGATTTTATATACCCAACGACACCCCACTATATTCATTTTTGAAGTGGGTGGTACAAGTGACCAAGTTCCATTACAGATTAAAGCATTGACCTTAGCATCCATGGCCTGGCGCCATTCTGGAATTTACTACAATGATCAACAAAAATCACATAGTATTTATTGCCAGTAGTAGGAAGACAGGGGCAAGGCCCCAAACATTTGAAAATATTAAATATAAAGGACCTTGAGAAGAGGAGACAGGCGACTCAAAAGGTAACTGGTGGCTTTTGCCTTGTTGAGAAGCACTACATACAGACTCTGTTCTATGTGAAGATACTGAAAAGAGAACCTAGACGTAATAGCTTTAATTGTGCACATAGAAGGATGACCAAGTCGAGAATGCCATGTTTGAAGAGACACTCAGGAGGAGAGGAATGCTTGTGGTGAGGATGTGGTTGGGGAAGCTGGAAACAGTGGATATAGCCTGTCCTTAAAACTGTCGTGCAACAGTATTTGTCCTGTTTCCTCGTCCTTTATGTAAAAGTACTGGCCATGAAATTCAAGAAAAACATTATTATCAGTGGTGAATTTGCTAACTGATACTAAATTCTTACTCACACTGGGTACATGTAACAGTTGTTTCAAAAGAAAATTAGTATGAGGGAAGGAAAATCAAGAGGCCCCAAAGTGGGATATAGGCAAACCTGAACCATGCCCAATTTGAATCTGATCTTGACCTTGATATGACTCAGTATGGAGATTCATGTTTTGAAGCTCATTGGTTAAATGATGTGTAGCACCTATATCAGCATACCACTGTGGATCAAATCCGAGGTTAGGGGCAGCAACATATGAGGTGGGAAGTTGTTGAGATGCTTTATAGAAGTGATCAAAGCAATGCCAACAATTGAGAGCTGTGTGACTAGATTTCCCACAAACTCAACATATTGGACGAGTGGATGGTGAAAAGGTAGTAGTCAAGGTTTGACCACGGCCTCGTGTAGCATTAGTTTGCTTGTAACATTCATTGATGCGAAGTTGAGTTCAGTAGTTGAATTCCTTTGATCAAGGCGAGCTTCAGAATTAAGGAGGTGGCCAAAAAGATCATCCAAGCAATGAGGGTCTACCCGTGTCGTGATGGAGGTCATCAATGAATCATATGATGAATCCAAACTAGCAAGTAAATAAGAAATTATTTCCGAGTCTTCGAGAGGTTTACCAATGCTAGTAGGAGTGAAAACAAGTGTTTTGACTTTTTGATAATAATCGGAGATCGAGGAGTCACCTTTCTTCAATGTAGAGAGTTGGAACTGAATGCAGGTAATACATGCATGAGATGTCGCAGAGTACATGCGTTCAAGGGCTATCCAGACATCACGAGAAGAGGTGAGGCCAACAACTTGAGTTAAAACCCCTTCAGAGAGGAAGGAAACCAAGAGACTAAGAAGAACCTAATCCTGGTGATACCACTAAGTAAATGCCAGATTAGGAGCATCATCAATAAATTGAGGGGGAGGAGCGATACTCCCATCAACATAGCCATATAGTTGTTGTCCCCGTAGATATGGGCAAAGGTTTTCCACAGTAAATAGTTTTCTTTGGTGAGTTTGGGAGAAAGAAAGTCAGAAAAGTTATTGGTAGAGATGATAGGGTTAGATTCTGAAGAGGAAACATTGGTTCGAGGGGGGTTAGGAGAAGAAGAAAAAACAGGGGATGATTGAAGGGCCATAGGATCAGATGTGAGTCAGCTGGCTCTTGATACCATGATAGAGTATAGAAACTATCATAGTGTTTGTAGGTTGAATTCACTGTACTACTTGTATTGTGCAGAGGATATATTATATATAGAGAATCAATTCACAGAGTCTGTATAGTATACAAATACATTATCTAGTGTTTGTGCTATAGATAAAACTATGTTCCTAGCTCTTCGATCTTATTCTCGGACTGTTTGTGCTTATCGTTTACGGATTCAACCTTTATGATGCAATGATCTCTACAGTTTAGGCTATAATTCTCTTTTTTCTTGTATTTAAGTGTACATTTTTGTAAATGGAATTAAGATTCTTTTTGTCCATTTCTTCCTCTCTTCCATAGTATCAGCAGCCCTACGGTTGACACATTCGATCCCTATGACAAATTATTCTTCATTTGTTATTCCCAACATTACTTAATTTATCTCAATCAAACTTGAACCACAATTGTCTTCTTTGGTTGTCCCAATTCGTTCCTATGTTGTGAACCTATGACTTGATGGGCATTATCGATGGCACTGAACCATGCCATTCCAATTTCTTCCCACTTCAGAGGACAATCAAGTCCCTTCCATTAATTCTACATATGTCCTTTGGACATAAAAATTCCAGTTTATTTTAATATGGCTTAATGCAACACTCACAGAAGGCGTGTTGGCCACTATGTATGGTCTCCATACATCTAGGAAAATATGGACATCTCTTGCAACTTGGTTTGCATCTGAGTCCAGATCTCGTGTAGCACACTTGAAAAGGCAGCTCTAAATCATGAACATCCTATCTCAAACTTGCCAAGCAATATGCGGATCAACTAGCTACTGCGGGAAAAGCAATTGATGATGAAAATCTTATTGCCTATATAGTTAGTGGTCTTAATCCCTCCAATACCCCATTTATTACCTCCTTCTCTTTGGCCACCCAAGACCATCCAATGAGCTTTGATGCCTTCTTATCAGAACTCCTTAACTTTGAAACTTTGCTAGAATCCCACAACAATATGTGCTTCCTGACTCAAACTCTCTAGTTATGTTCTCCAAAAAATAGGAAAATCATTTCCTCCTTGCAAGAACAAAACTCAAACCTCTTCCAAGAACTTTTATCCTCGAAATCAATATAATTGACCCTCCTTGTAACGCTCATCCTTGTCGTCGAACTTTAAGAAATAGTTTTAAAAAATAAAAAGGGAATTACTAAACTTTTAAAAGATTTTCCTTTACTCCCTAGTATACCAAAGATTCTATAGTTTAAAATTGAAACCTGCTTTGTAAATTTAAAAGAGTGTTGTAGCACAATTTATTAAATTAAATTAGAAAGTCCTTTTACAAAACATTAGTTCATACATTACATAAAACGTGCCAAGGTCCCTGTCGTCTATTTTTGGGGCCATGTCTATCCTGACACTTCGCTCTCATTTCATTTATGGGTGGACCATGCATAAAAATAAAATAAGTCGAATACTCAGTAAGCATTACTTCATACTATAAACATATACTGACATATGTTTTCATTCATGCATTCATCGTTCCTCTATTTACATTACATAAAACATCTCTTTCATTTGAAAACATTATAAGATGGGGTTTTTTCTTTAAAAATATTTTCATTCCTCATAAAAATATTTCTCACACCTTGTACATTACTTCATAAAGATCAAAACGATTTCACAACATTCAATTAGTTGTTATCACTTTCCATTCATTGGTACACACTGTTATGTCTCATGTATTAGGGTTAGCAGTCTTTTGGACCTAGACTTCACTCGTGGCCACATGTTGAGAATCTCTTTCAGTTAGGGGAAAGCACTAGATGCACTAATCCGGCATTACAATTTACCCAGACCATTGGTACCATCATTCATTCATTCAATCGTGACCATTACATAGTTTCATACATTAAAACATTCATTTATTTCATTTCCTCTCTTTTCATTCATTTTCGTTTCATCCCTTTCAATCCTTTTATTTTTATTTATCAGTCCATTTCATTTCATAAAACATCATTTCATAGCGTAAAGCATAAATATCATTATTTCATGTCATGGAACATAAAGACAATAAGTACTATATATAACATCCATTTAACATGCATACAATTATTCTTGAGGTGCATAAAAATGGCTACTAAAGAAGGTCATTACATTCATATATTTAAAACATTAATACCTTAACATACTTTCATAAAACCTTGGTGAGCTCTCTTTCTTTCTTGGTATTTAGGCCATCAAAAATTCTTCGAGCCTTCATCTAAATCAATCCAAGTACATCTTAGACATCCTTCATCGAGCTCACATGGTTGGTGATATTTTATTTGATGGAACTAAATATCGAAAAACTGTGGGCGCTTTATTGTATTGCACATTGACAAGACCTGAAACTCAATCAATTGTGTCAGTTTCTACACTCCCCCACTACAACTCATTGGACGGCATCCAAGAGGGTCTTACATTATCTCAAAGGGACAATTAATCATGGACTGAATTCACCAAAAGTTCTCTTGCACTCACGGCCTTTTGTGACTCAGATTAGGTTGCTTCTATAGGTGATAGAAGATCAACTAGCAGTTTTGGCATTTATCTTGGTCCATGTCTAATTTATTGGAGTGCCAAGAAATGACCAATTGTCTCACATAGCAGTACTGAAGCAGAATATAGGTCCTTAGCTCATGCAACAATTGAATTCTATTGGTTAACAATGCTCGCTCCTTCGTGACTTGCAAATTTTCCTTCCTTCAGCCCCGATAGTTTGGTATGACAATTTGGGAGCCATCTCACTTGCCTCAAACCCAATATTCCATTCTAGAACTAAGCACATTGAAGTGGATTTCCATTTCATTAGAGAAAAGATATTGAAGAAGGATATTCAACTCAAACACATCTTCTTTGCAGATCAACATGCTAATATCTTCACCAAGGCACTTAGTACTACTATTTTCCTCCGCCTTGTGACAAGCTAATAATTTGTTGCCTCCCCCATTAGTTTGCGAGGGGGTGTTAGCCAAACATCTTCTTATAGTTCCAACTCATCAGTATCTCTGCATTCGTACCAAAATCAAGCCACAGATCAAAAAGTTAAAGACTAACTCATTAATCCTACCATTACTAAAGGAATAACCTGATGTCTTCTATGTTTCCGTATTTATCTATTCATGTGATGTACAGATTCATCCTTTATGCTGCAATCTCTACATTTTAGGCTATAATTTCTCTTCTTTCTTTTATTTAAGTGTACATCTGTATAAATGAAATTAAGATTCTTTTTGTCCATTTCCTTCTCTCTTATAATTTGATCTACAGTAGGAATCTTTGTAATGGCTGTGCTGTGTAAGTGTACAAATTCAAGATTCATATATACTAGAATGCTCCATTTATATAAATTGATTATTAGTTTGTTAATATGTGTATGTACGTGTCAACAGGTATTTGAGATCATAATAGTTGGGCCTCCCCGAGCTCCTAACAATATTGTTATAAACAACTCTTACAACCCAGCCCAAAGCTCAAAGTCCAACTCCTTTTGTTTGGAAAAAAAACAAACACAAGCCTAATTCTTCCTTCGGCTGTCTCTCTATCAATCACTCTTTCTCTTTCTCTTTCTCTCTCTACGATTTCGTCTCTCTCTATCCATCACTCTTCCTCCCCCTGTCTCTCTATCCATCATATCCTCTCCCCACCAGTGGCGACCTCATCGTTTAGTATCAACATAGCACCCCATTAGTGACTTTGCCAAAACTAACTAAGGTTGAGTTTGAGAAAAGAGAAATGATAGCTGCAGTCGTAAGTGTGCAAGTGTCACATAATCATTTTAAAAAAATAAATAAATACGAAATCCATATGAAAAAAATTTAATTTTTTAATAGTGAATCCCATTCTTTTTCAAAACGACTGCACGACGCTTGCGCACTCTATGACTGTATGTAACATTAGTATTGAGAAAATTACATTTTTTACTATGAAATTGATTTTTTATACTAACTTTACATTACAAGATATATTATTACATTGCATCCTAAAAACCCTTAAGGTATGAGATTACTGTTATTGTTACTGGCCCAGCCATGGGCGTAAAACGTGGCTACTGGGAGCTGATTACTGATATTGCTTTTATTGAGAATACTATTACTATTACTTGCCCTGCCATAGGCAAAAAATGTTGCAACTCGGAACTGATTACTGATACTGCTTCTACAAAGAATACTGTAACTGTTACTGCCTTTACATGGGTGTAAAATCGTTGCTACTGGGACCTGATTAATGATATTGCTCCTACTATGATTATTGTTACTGTTCTTGACCCGCGTAAAACTATGGCTAATAGGAATTGACTACTTAATATATACTGCTTCTATTGGGATTACTGTTACTGTTACTGGCGCCGCCATGGGCATAAAACTTTGGCTACTGTTATTGTTACTATGACTTATGATATTGGGGTAAATTTCATTGAGTTTAACTGCTATAGATTTTTCTATTCATCACCGCATTGCTTTTAAACTATTGACTTATGTTCTGCATACTAGTATATGTTCACTACTTAGTGAATCGGTTGACTCACCCATTTACTTTCTATAGTTTTCAAGTGACATTGAGTTTCATAGTGATGATCGAGGATAGAAAGTGATGGGCGGGATCGATTACAAGAGAGTAGTAAGAATCATGCTAGTTGGCATTGAAGTATATATTAGTTCGATTTAAGAGAAAATTGGTTGTGTTTATTTAAGTTGTTACCTTGATTCTGGTTAAAAGGGTTCATCCCCAAGTATGGGGCATGACAGTTTGTATCAAAGCCTAGGTTTCTAGATTCTGTAAACTTTAGTATGTGATTGAAACCTGAGTTATAGATTCTGTAGTCTTTAGGAAATTATTTTTATCGGAGTACTAAAGGTTATAGAAACTACAGACTTAATTAGTACATGAATTTGATCAAATATGATGTTATTAATTCTACAGACTTTAGAAAGTTATTATTAATGGAGTTAAGGACGTACTTGTAGGTTCTATAAACTCTAGGAAATGATTCTTGTCAAGTTTAAAGTATATAGATTCTGCAGATCACTTCAAGATGTTATTTTTATGAGACGCAAGGTCTTTAATTAACACGTTAATTTTATCGAGTATGAGGATATTGATTCTGCAAACTTTAGAAAATTATTATTAATGGATTTAAGATTGTAGACTCTATAGACTCTAGGAAATGATACTTATCAAATTTAAAATTTATTGATTCTACAAAGTTCAGGATGTTATTCTTATAAGATGCAAGGTCTTAAATTATGCAAACCTTAGGAAACGACTTTTATTAGATTAGCCCCGTTTGGATATAGAAATACTCTCAATTTATCTCATATTATCTCATCAGTACAACTTCTTCAAATTTCCACACAAAATATAATAAACAATTCAACTTTTTCAAATCTCAAAACAATAATAATATTAAAAAATAATATTCTAACAATATTTTATTCAATTCATCTAAAACTATCTCATTTCATCTCATCTTATCTAACTATCCAAACGAGGCCTTAAGATCATCCATTCTACGTTAGAGTTTAGAAAATAATTTTTATTAGATTTAAGATTATTGGTTCCACATAGTTTAGAAAATTATTCTTTATCGGATTCGAGGTAGGTTTGGAAAAATTTAGGAAATGATTCATATCAAATTTAAGTTTATAGACTTTGCAAAATTTAGAAAATGATTTTTTTTTTTTTCAAATCTAAGGACATAGGTCTAGCAGATAGTACTGGATCAAATGATACTTCTATTTCGATGGCTTGGGACGTGATTAAACTTGGTTTAAGAGTAGGACTGAGTAGATTGGCTTGTGTTGAAGTCAACTTGAGTTATGATTTTGATAGGCTTTAGTGGAAATCGATAGTGATTTTGGTGGCCATTATAATAAGGGTTAGTTAGAATTGAGGTGATGAGCATTTAAGTCTATGTGCTTGAGAATACATCCATTGTAGAGAAGATCGTTAGTGTATATTATATATATGATTGGTTCAATTATTGTTACCCTCGAGTCACAACTTGAAACAATAGAACATGCTATATGGGAGTCCCTAACTGCAAGTGATGAATGGAGGGTAAGGTGGAGTCCATGGAGTTTAGATCCAAAGTGGAGGTATTAAGTGAGCAACTGGATATTGGAGACTTTGAAGTCATGGCTATTGTGGCAAGGCAAATATGCTCGAGGAGAAATTAAGTTGTTCACGGGGGAATCTTATTGCATCTAAAACTACAACAAACAGTGCTCTTTGGGACATAATTTTTCCTCGCAACTTTTATTTGGTAGTAAATAATTACCTTTTGTGACTAATTATTTTGCAGCGATAAAAATTTTGTCGCAAAAAGTCAATTTTTACATTCCCATTCTTTTGTTTCTGATCAATAAGAAACTATAGGTAGTTCTTACTTTTTCCTTTCTTTTCTTCCCTAGTCCATTTTTCCTTTCTTCCCTTGATGTCTATGCTCTAAAACCCCAACCCCCGATGTTTCTCTCTTGTTGGCTCCTCTTCATTTTCTCCCTCCCTTTGTGCCGCCGCAGTCCCTAGCCGTTGTCAGTAGTAGTTTCTTCATGCCTATAAATCTCTCCATCTATCCCTCTTGTTCAGATCTCTTTTCTCTCTCTCCATATGGGTTTCTCACTTTGTCGGTTTGCCAGCCCATCTCTCTATTTCTTTGACTCTCCCTCTTGTGCTCCACCTCTGTGCTCTACCGACTTCCCTTCATATGCATCCTCTCCCTTCTCGACTTCCCACTTTCTCTCTTCGTCCGTGTCTCTTTTGCCCTTTCTCTCTCTCTCTCTCTCTCTCTCTCTCTAACCCTCTATTTTCCCTTCCGCCAATATCATCGTAGTGACCAGTGCATGTCGCTGAACCACACGCACAGCCGCTCTGCACCATCTAGTAGTCTTGTGTTTCTTGACCAAGTGATTGTTGGGTTCTTAATGGTTTTTGTCATTTAGTTTCAAGAACATGATTTTCTGGTTAGAAGACTTTTTCAAAATACTTGTTGAAATGCCCTGAAATTCATTATTTATTGAGGCTGAAAATAAAGACATATACATAAAATTTGATCGAAGATGTTGGAATCAGAAGAAAAATACATGAAAACTCAAAATTGGATTTTAAGGAGTTTGAGACTAGTAAGCTTATCAGAGCAGAATTGGATAAGATGGGTATTCCCTATAATTACCCAATTGCAGTTACTGGTGTTATCGACTTCATTGGGACTGATGGAGCCCCTTTTGTGGCCATATGGGCTGATATGGAAAAAACTCCTGATGTTCCATGGAAAATTGTTTATTTGTAAGTTATAGTGTTTGCCATTCTTGGTCTTTATGCAAACATCCCTATCAAAATTAGTGCCTTGTATTGTCAGGTTATTTTTTAAGGGCATAGTGCCTTGGCTTGACGTTAGAACCCCCATTTTTGCTTTTGCCACTGGGTAGGCTCATGGGTCATTGGTGCTTAATGGCCCATGAGTTGCTTTTTTCAGAATTTTATTTTCTACGAGTCATTGGTGCTTAATTATTGTCTATTATGTGAAGTTCTCTGATAGGTCAATTAATCCTGATGATTTCGATTGGATTCTTGGGAAGATTTTGAGATATTTTTATGACGAAAATTTCAGGTAAAATATTTATTTTCCATGCTACATAGGTCTTTTTGTGAGATAATACATGTATGATTGCTGGAATTACCACACCTACAGTAGGTATTTGGAGCTTGGGGAGTACTATCATTTGGCTTCATTTGGTTCAGTTGCTTTATTTTTAAGTCCTATGCTATTTGTAATTTGGTGTTCTACCAATGATTTGCATTCTAGATGGTGTCCATATTGATCAAGTACGGTTCTGGCACTGATAAAACCATTTCTTTCTATTTTCTAGGACATAATTAGCAATCGGACGGCTTGACACAAATGCAGTATTTTTTGATCGATCATCAGGGTAGATCTTATCTAAACTCAGTGGCCATGCTAAAAAGGTTCAACTGCTTTTAAGTTTTATTCATTTGCTTGTGTTTTATGGTCATTACGATCTATTGGCTGATTAGATAACAATTGGCGCACACTTCCCTACATTTTTTCATGTTTAGTACTTGTGCTTATTTTTTTTTCCCTTTCTTTTAAAACTATTTAGAAATTGTTATTTTTATTCCAATATTTTCTTTTTTGTAATATATTGTTCACACTCTTTATGTATTTTAGGTATAGACTGTCAGCCTATGATACTATTTTGCTAGTATTTTTTTTTTCATAAAAGACTATTTCCGTTGAGAACAAATTGCCCGAAATATTTTTTTAATGCAGGAAAAAATAATTTTTTGCCATATTTATTGTCTAAAATAGGCATTTCTGGCAACATCATTCGCCACAATAAAATTTTCTCACGAGCAAGCTCCACTCGTGTGTGACATATTTTCCATGAAAACTCTATATTTCCAACTACTATCATATGCCAGAAATAATAGTATTTTGGACAGCAATTAAATTCGCAGCTACTAGCAACATCTATTGCTAGTTATTTCTAGGGAGTGTCCTACAAGTCGAAATGGCGGAACTCATTTCTGAAAATAATGCTGACTATACAGTTTGATTAGCATTGCAAAAGCAACTTCAGCTAAGTTCAAGGTGGCCTTTACGGACATCCGTATGAAGATAACTAGAAAATCATTAAGAGATCAAAAATAAAAAAATAAAAAAAAAGTTATAGGCAAATGTTATTAAGCTTAACTGGGATGCAATAATTTATTACCTAACGTGAATCAGCAGAAGGTTGGAATTGGTGTCATTGCTCATAACAACCAGGGACAAGTGAATGCATTTTTAATAGTGTCATCATTCAGTCTGCACTGACCAATGAGGGGTTTGCTAAGAGCAAAAGGTTTTGTTTTGAGCTAGCTTTTAAGCATATGGAAATTGAAGGAGATGCAAAGCAAGTTGTGATAACGTTACAGGTTGAGATGAACTATAGTTATATTGGGCACCTATTAAAGGAGGCGAGAGAACTCCCTCATTCTCTCTTCTTCATCTTCTTTTCTATTATACTTTATTTTCACATAATATCAGAGCCCTTGACTAACGTCTGGCTTAATCCTGTGGATTATCTCTTTTAAAGTTCTTCCACTAGTTTTACCTCTCATAGAATTTTCACCGCCATTCAACGATATTTTATTCAAATCAATGCATTTGGAATATCTTTACTAGCTATTAGCCTTTTTATTAGGTTTTGATCTGTTGTGGGTATTGTTTGAAGTCCCAAACCCATTTTTGGCCTTTTTTCTTGGTCCTATAGTTGACCAAGGCCATATGTAGCCCATTGTCAGTTCAATCTTTTGACTTATTGTTAACCCATTGTTGGCTACAACTCCAGATTCAATGTTCTAGCTACTAGTCACTTCATCATTAGTGCTATTTTGATCATCTCATCGACGATTAATCAACGAATATAATGGTTACACTCAAATTTTAAACTCAATATTTCAAAGTTCTTCACCTTGAGTCTGAAGGGGGATGTTGAAGATAATATCAAGTCAATAACTTGATTTGATTAATATCTTGATTTAGTTACATAATTATCACATCAGTTGATTTGATTTTCATAATTATCAAATCAAGAGATTTGATTTTCAAATATATTTACCTTATCTCATCTCTATGTAATTTCTCCATAAAGAGATAGCAATATTTTGTATTCAATAACAATTGAAAATAAAAATGATGTAGCCTTTAAAGTATGTTATATCTCGCTCCTCTCTTCTCCATCCTCTTTCTATTATATTTTGTTTTCTATCAATTATAATAGGGTTGCATGAAAGCCAAGTTCGATGTCAGTTTTTTAGTAAGTGGAGTTGGACTGTATTCATAATTCCCAATGACTCAAGTTATATTATTGACAGGTCCTTTTGGCATGTAACTCCTACATGACTAGCTACCATTTTAAAAGCAATTGAAAAAAGAAAAAAAAGCAATCAATTCTCCAACATTAAAAAAAAAAAAATGCATGATTGTCCAACAATAGTATGGATAGTGTGTTCAGCATGCTGGCAGCGATAGCGCTGGTCTTCATCTTCTTGGAAAATGTGAAGGAACACAAATTATCTAAACAAACCAAACCTAAAAACAAGTAAATATGATAAAGATGCATGGGAGCAATGGAGGGAAGACGCACGTGCTCCACTTATATAACAACTCGTCAGAAATTTAGTGGATAAATTTCTTTAGACTTAAGAATGTCGTGAAATCCGAAAAAGATTTCACGAATTGAGCGATCGTTTAGGTTTTAGTCAGTCAGCATAGTCGGTTTCCTACCCACTTTAGTGATAGAAGTGTTGTTTTAGTTGTTTATGATACTTAGGATAATGACTTTGAGCAACGAGTAGCACTATTAGTCTCGTATGATTATTTAAGATTTTATGGTACAATGTTTTTTTTTTTTGGAATCTTTTGGATGAATAGTAACACTCGAGATAGAGCCATGAGAGACCCGGTTTAGACGATTGTCAAATCGCTTTGTGAATTTTTCCAAAATAGTCTTAGAGAGTTTTTATTGGACACTTGGCAATATCTTAGTCACACTTGGTATATAGTGTAGGACACTTGGTACTAAAAGGAACCATTAGATGGAAATGTGAAGGAATAAAAGAAAAATCAAGCATTATGATCATGCCACATAAGCCAAACACTAATCTATCCAACCAAACACTATTACATCCAACCAAACACTTTGTGGACAACCAAAAGAGAGTTTCAACCCTAGTGAAACCCCAAACCATTGAGATTCAATTGAAACCCAAAACCATGGTGGAAGTCGAAACCCTAAACCGCTCCCCCAAACCCTAAATGACTAGTTTTAGCTTAAGTGATTAATCACTTGATTAAATCATTTTCAGATGCTATTAACCACTCAAATACATGCTATTACACCCTAATTTTATTTTTTTTATATCTTGGTAATTTTATTGGGCCAAGAAAAAATTAAAATTGGGCTTGATAGAAACAGAAACATTAAACTAAACCCTCTTTAAATCCTAAAGTGAGGCCCATTCGGTTAAGACCCATCAAAATGCACTACCAATGCAAAGCTTCTTGAGGAAGTTACCCCCAACCCCCAAGGCTGACCTATGGTTGACATGTTATCCCAAATAGCACATGATGGGAGGCCAAACAACCACCCAAAACTACCCACCTCTCTCGACAGCAGCGGCCAAATACAATAGGCTAAGTTGCCTATGGTTTTGGCCACTATTTTGGCAACAACCCCCCCCCCCCCCCCCCCCAAATCAAGTGGCCCCATTCACCCATCTCCTACCATGCCTCTCCTCATATAAAGGACGTCCTAAGCAGCCCCTTTCACTCTTTCATCACTTTTCTTTCACTTACTTTAAGAGAACTTAAGTGGAAGTTTCTAGCAATTTTTATGACTGTTCTTGCTTTTTTTTTTTTAATCCTTTTTTCTGTAGATTCTCATGAAACTTCCTTCATATTCCTCTTTGAGTATAGTTTCTAACGATGTATTTGGTATAATTTTTCGTGGAGTATGGATTGGTAAAATGTGGGTTTGAGAATATAAAGGTCGTAATGGGTGACAATTTAAATGATGGTGTGAAATCTTTATTTTTTATGAAGTTTTTGTTAAATTTAGGAGTATATGTTGATATGATGAAATTCAAACACATTTTTATACATATTATGAGTTTTTTTTATGCAAAGGTATCTTGTATTGAAAAGAAGCTTTTAAACCAAAGCTTGGATACAAAGAGGTGCAAAATCAAATTAGGTGGTATAACCACTGATGCTTACAGGATCCTTACTTAAGGCATGAGCAACATAATTGTTAGCTCTTACAGTGTGCCTTGCTGACCAAAAAGCAAAGGAATTCAGAGTAGTTCTAGTGTCTACTATCAACTGGCCTGCGTAGGTGTGGATGACTGATGTTGAGTTGAGTCCAATAATGACTTGCAATGAATCTCCCTCCCTGATGACATCGCTATAGCCACATGACTTACAAAACATGGATGCTTGTAATGCAGCAAATGCTTCTGCCAGAAAAGGGTCGGGGTACAAGTCATGCTGCATCTTGAGGGTGGCAAGAACCTGTCCCTCACTATCCTTGATAATTGCACCCACTCCCACCTTACAAGAGATTTTATCAAGTGTCGTATCCCAATTCAGCTTGAGTCTTCCCTGAGGTGGAGCTTCCCACTTGGTGTGTTGCTGCCTAGTGGTTGCAAGAGGCCTCTGCTGTTGTGTAATCTATTGTAATTCCACCACAAGATAAATTGATTTCTGGGCAATAGCAAAAGGGTGTAGGTACTGTTCCTTAAAAACCATGTCATTCCTTCTCTTCCATATTAGCCACAAGATAATGGTAAAGGACATCAGATCCTCAAGCTCCAAGGTCTCCATAAATCATTCAACTAAGTCTTTAAAGTGATGGTAGTGAGGACTTGCCTTCTATAACTTTCTAGAACTCTAACCCCACACATCCTTGCTGAGGGGCAGTCCCATAGGATGTGCTCCACTGATTCTAGTTGTTGTTTGCAAATTGGGTATGCAGGGTCCTCAATGACCTTTCTCTTCAGAAGGTTTGGTCGAGTAGGCAAAGCATTAAGGCATGCTCTCTAGATAAATATTTTTGCTACATTGGGGATGTTCAAATTCCAGAGATTAGTTCAGGGGTCCTTTGAGCTACTAGGATTAGAAGATTGACCCAATTGTTGATTGTCCAACTTAGTGAGCAAATGGTAAGCACTCTTTACACTAAACGCACATGGGTTTGTTCTCATTCAGATCAATTTATCAGGTTTAGGATAGGAGCTTAGAGGAATTTCTTTAATAAGGTTAGCTTCCTCCTTTGTAAAGATAGCATTAACTAGGTCAGTTTTCCATTGATTTACTGATTTATTAATAAGAAAATAAACTTTGGTATCAACTTGCAAGAATCTGAAAGAGCTTTAAGGCTTGAAGATTGTCTGCATAGGTAGCCATTTGTCAGTCCAAATCTCAGCTGAATCACCATCTCCTATCCTCCATATCAGACCCTCCTTAAGTAGAGATCGAGCAGCTATAAAGCTCTGTCATAGGTAAGATGTGTTTTGGCCCAGTTTAACTGATAGAAAGGACCTGTTAGGAAAATATTTTTCCTTCAAGACCTGTGCAGCAAGTGAGTCTAGCTTAGAGATAATTATCTAGCCTTGCTTAGCTAGGAGAGCTAAGTTAAAGTTAGCAAAATCTTAGTCCAAGGCCACTGTGACACTTTGCTCTTTTCATTTGATCCCAATGAACCTAGTGGATTTTGTGTTCTTATGATTGTTGCCCCCACCAGAAGCTTCTAACCATTTTGTTCAATTCATGGACAAGCTGCCTTGGCAATTTAAAAATGTCCATACTATAAGTAGGGATGGTCTATATGACAGCTTTAATCAGGACTTCCTTGCCTACTTGGGATAGAAACTTGGTCTTCCAGATGGTAAGCTTAGCCTGCACCTTATCTAGAAAGTTTTTGAAGGATTGAGCTCGAGACCTGCCTATAAGGGCTAGTAAACCTAGATATTTCTCATAGGAGTTGGTGTCCCTGATTTCTGCAATGCTGGTTATGATTCCATTAGTCTCTTCCATGGTGTTTTTTATGAAGTAGATTGAGGTTCTTTTCCTTGTTTAGCCTCTGTCCTGCTGCATTTTCAAAAGATTCCAACAAGTCAAATAATCTGCTTCATTCTATAAAGTTTGCTTTGTAAAAGAGGAGACTGTCATCTGCAAAAAAAAAAATGGTTAATGGAGAGTTTGTTTCATCTTATAGGCAGACCAATGATGATCCCATTCCTCTCAACTTTGTTAACCATGCAACTAAGTGCTTTTGTCCAGAGAATAAATAGGTAAGGGGATAGTGGGTCCCCTTGCCTAATCTCTCTTGTGGGTTTGAAACATTCTTGAGGCACTCCATTAAGGATGAGAGAATAAGAGACTGATCCTACACACTTTATAGTAAGGTCAATCCACTTTTGTTCAAAACTAAGCTGCTGCATTACTGATTTCAGAAAAGGCCACTCAATTCTATCTTAGGTCTTACTCATGTCGAGTTTAAGAGCTATGAAACCATCACTTCCCTTCAACCGTGCCCTCATGATATAAAGAGATTCAAAAGCCACAATAATGTTGTCTATTATGAGCCTGCCAGGGACAAAGGTTGTCTTAGTTGGAGATTTGATGTCTGGCAAGATGTATTTCATCCTATTAGTCAAGGTTTTAGCAATGATTTTGTAAAAAATATTGCATAGGCTTATAGGCTTGAAATCAATCACCTAAGAGGGGGAGGATTTAATAGGGATTAGTGCAATAAGGGTCTCATTCATAGTGTTAAACCATATTCCTTTATTCAGAACTTCAAGCATAGCTTTTGTAACTCTTGCACCCATCAGGACCAAGTGATCCCAAGGAACTCATGCTGAACAGGGTCTCTTTGACTTCCACTGCAGTAAAAGGACAAGCTAGGATGAGATTCATGTCTACTATGATTTTCTTAGGCATAGAGGAAAGGCATGTGGCAGTACTAGTAGGACTCGAGGAGGTGAATAGGTTCTGAAAGAAATGCTGAAACACCTGACTTATGTCCTGTTGTCTGTTGAACTCTTGGCCAGTCTCATCTTGAATCTTCTTAACTGTATTATGCTTTCTTCTTTGGCTAGCACATTATGAAAGAAAGATGTATTCATGTCCCCTTTTTTGAGCCAGGCTTGCTTTGCTCTTTGTTGCCACTTGGTGGTTTTAGCATCAAGTGTTGAATCCACTTCTTTCTGAAGTTCTTTGATCTCAGCATACAGTTTCCCCTCATTTTGTTCTTTTAGATGATTAAGCATTTCAATTTTAGACTTCAAGAGATCCCCTTGACTTCTGTGCATGTCCCTGCTCCACATTTTTAGGCCCTATTTGTAGTTTCTTAAGCCAAACAGTGGTATCAGATTGCCCTATGGAGTTCTCCTAGGTCTATTTGATCAAGTTCCCACATCCATCCCTCTTGCTCCAGCTAACTTCATATGTGAACATCCTTTCTTGCTTTTTAGTCACAAACTTGTCCTAGATCTAAATAAAAATAGTCATGTGATCTAAGGAGGATGCTGACAGATGTGGAACTAAATTCTGCTCGAATTTAGCAAACCAAGCAGTGTTGCCAAGAGCTCTATCAATCCTTTCTTTAGTAAAGTGACTTCCCTCTCTATTATTGGCACAACTAAATTTGTCTCCTGTAGAGCCAAGGTCATTGAGATCACAGTGTTCTAAGGCTCCTCTGAAAGCCACAATCTACCTATAGGGTCTGCTAGCAGCTCCAACTTTCTCATTAAGGCTTGCGATCTCATTGAAGTCCCCAAAACACAACCATGGGACATTCAGTGCAAGGGTTAGCTATTTTTGGAGCTGCAAAGTTTCACATCTTTTAGTAATGTTAGGGTGTCCATAGAAATCAGTTAATACCCAAGGGGTACCATCATTTGACAGATTGATTAATACAGAAATGTGCCAATAAGTATGCAAAATTACTTTTAGATTCACTGAAGAATTCCATAGTATGGCCAAACCACCACTTCTTCCCCTACTGATCACACTGAGTCTTTATTAGAAAGACCAAGTATTGGATCTTTGTTTTCACCAAAAGGTGAAGTTCGTGAATTGTTCGGAGGTTCCCAAGCCTTCAGCAATTCCAATTTAAGCAACTCATTGGATGAGGTGGGGCTTCTGAGCAGCCTCCACCACTTGAACTTGAGGTTGGCTCCTATTAGGTCTGAGCTCGATCTTCCTCTTCTTTTGGGCAGAATTGCTATACTGGGTCTCCAACATAGCTACGGGTCTTTTGGTATTTCTAAGTTTAGGAGGGGTATATGAGAGATTTGTGATATCAGACAGTACTGTGGACTGGCCTCTGGCTTTCCTTTTCCACGTGATGCCTTTGGGAGCTAAAAAGGAGTTTGAATGAAAGTCAATGGTTGTAGAACCAGAAATATGAGGTTTTGACATATTAGGAAGTGTAACCTTGTCAGTGAAGCTACTGTTGGCTACCATGTTAATCTCTTTCATAGGAAAAGGCAAATTAGGGTAGTAGTTGCTTACCTTTTGGACTGCATCCTCTAAACCATAGAGAAGACCCCAACTATTTTTAGCAAAAGGCCTAAGATTCTAGGAATCACCTGAAATATGCATAGCATTGCAATCTTGTTTGTTGGGTGCAAGAGAGAAATCCGTAGACTTCAGATTGCATTCCTGGTTAGTCTGACTTGTGATTGGCTCCTTAAACGTAGCAGCATTATCTTGACTTGTTACCTCTACCTCTGCATCTGATTGAGACTTGCCATGGCCAGCATTCCGAGGACCCCCTCCTCTGAATGCCCCCAAAAGGTAGTTCCCTGGGGAGAGGATTCCGATGACCCTCCATACTTCTTCACTGAAAACAACTGCAGGGAAACAGAAGCTGCTCTTAACCATTGCCCATATTGTTCCTATGGCTGTGTGACTTGGTTAAAACTAGGGCACTTCTAGTGGACATGCTGCAACAGGCCACATTTGACTCAGAAATTAGGTAGCCTTTCGTACTTGAAATAGGCCCAACATTGCTTGCCGTCATGGTTGAGCATACAACCTTGGATAAGAGGCTTAGTGACATTGACATCCACTCTAAGCCCTAGAAAGCTCCCCCAGCCACACCCTTGTTCATCAACCTCCACATGTGCACCTTACCAATGGCTGCACCTATCCTTTCACCTAGCACCTTATTCATACCTGCAAAAGGGAGATTATGTAATTGAACCCAAAGAGGTTCTGAAGTAAACTGCACCTCACTTGCAGAAAGCTCCCCCTCAAACTCTTTTAAGAATATAAGGTGACGATTAAAAGACCAAGGTCTTCCCTGCATGACCTTTTGCTTATCTGAGAATAGTTGAAGCTCAAGAAGAAACCGGTTGATGCCAAATTCTTTAAATGTTATCCATCCTGCTGGGTTCCAAACCTTTGCCATGGTAGTCTTGAAAGCTTCTCTGTTTGCAATTCTGTCATTGAGTATCATTGCGAAAAGACAATGGCTACCTCTAATCTTGGTTGATAAAACTGTTTCATATGCCAGTGTTAAAACCTGTTGTTCTTCATCTGTTAACTTCAAAGAACCCCAACATTGTGTGATATCATCGGACATGGATTTTTACTCCATAGACTGTCGACCAAGAGAGACAAGCTTTGTCAAGAGGCCAAGCAGAAACCTCACCCTTCAGAAGGAGAGAACACAAGCTTTGGAGTTCAGCTCAACAACCTTCGTCATACATATTATGAGTTGATCCAAAGCATGTTAGCATTTTTATTAAAGAGCTTTACATATTTTCTTTGAGCTTGAAACTAGAACCCACAAAACAAATTCTGTTTTGAGGTTATGATGATTATTAGTTCTAGAAACCTAGTCCACTGGCTATAAAATTCATATATGATCTTCTTAAGGGTTTCATTAGGTGTTAAGAGTCTCGTTTTGAAGAAAGATGGTTTAGATCTTTGTTGGAAGCATGTTTTACATGAAAAGATTTGGTTAAGGCACAAACTTGAAGCTCACAAGTTTACTTGGTGTTTTTATGGAATGTTTGACATGTGATCCTAGATTAAATGCTTAGATCAAGCTTATAAGTTGAATATGAAGTGTATGACTTTATTTCTTGAAGATTTGCTTCATAAAAGTCTCGGATTTAGCATTTTTTTATCTAAGTAAAAAACATGTGGTACTTGGTTTAAATTTTAGTGAGCATGGCAATTGTTTGGTGATGAATTCTGTGATTTTGGTTATTTAATCTAGCATGTTATCACTTAGTTTTGATTTATAAACATGTAAAAAGTGTCTTTATAGACTTTTAGAGTCCTTGGAGTTGATTTGAAAAGTGTTAGATGAAGAACATCAAGGGTGTGTTTTATTTCACCAAAACTTAATATTTTGGGCATTTTATTGATATGAGGAGTTTAGATTTTTATGAAGTGATTATATTGATGCCTTAGCACGATCTTAGAACTTAAGATATGATTTTTAGTCTAGCATAAATCGGTTTAAGAATATGGTTTGAGATTTAAAAAAATTGCAACAAAAATCAAGATTTTCTAACCTTGATGTAGAATGGTCAATGCATAGTTTGTATAGTTGTGGTTTTTTTTTTTTTTTTTTTTTTGTTCTAATTTCATAATTGGTCTTAGGAAAAAATTTACATGAAGTTAGTATGTAAAGTTTGATAGCATTTGGAGTTAGCATGTGAAACCCTTAATTTAGGGGCAAACTGGTCATATCCCACAAGTAGAGGGGTAAAATGGGCATTTTTCCATGAGTCAATGAATTTTATGTTTTATAGTAATTAGTGGGATATTCTAACCCTTAGAAATATTTCATTTCAGTTCACACTATTTTCTTGCTACTTTTACGTCACGTACAATCATTGTAAGTTAGCCTGTAACTTACATGCCAGTGTATTTCTGTATGTACGATGGTAAGCCATAATTGTCATAGTATTTTCTCTTATGATATCTATAAATGTTCTAATATGCCATGCCATGATTATTAAAAGTACATGCTTATCTGTTACATGCCATGTTATGTCATACCATCTGTCATATGTTCATGTCATGTCATGTCCCATGCATAGAGTATGTCACGAAAATTATTTTCAAGTCAACGGAATTTTTATGTTTATCCTGACTCCAAGTGCTAGGGTGGGGCATTATCCTAGTGGAATTCTATTTTTCACGCTGGCGTGTTTAAACTAGTGTGGAATTCCCTAAATTGACAAAGTACCATCAATAGATTTCGAATGAGACCTAAATAATTGGTTGCTGGAGCGAAGTCAGGCACCCAACGTCGGTAGTGCCAATCTCATGTTTATTGGTTTCAATTAGTTCAGTTATCATGATGTACACACAGTTGGCGCAGATGCTTGTAAGTGATGTGGTTCCGACAAGAGCACACAACTCAAGGGGACCCGTGTTGCATCCATATATTCATATTTAATTAGCCATGTTTATGTTGAACAAGATCTCAAGTTCATGTTCAGTTCATATCAAGTTCAGTTCATGTCAGTTACAGTCCATGTCAATTCAACTTATGTTAGCACATGTCATGTTATTTGCCAAGTCATGTCACACACATTCATGTTCACGTCACATCGCATTCAGGATTTATGTCATTTTACTGTCATGCATGCATCTATATACTGCTAGTTAAGTTGGTAGTTAACTTACTGAGATTGGTAATCAAATCTCACTTGGTAGTTTCAATTATCATTTCCCCCAAAATAGTAGACTGTGTCAGGACCTGGAGAGCTAGTTAAGGACCATCTAGATGAGGTCGATTAGGCCCCGATGTGATGACGAGTAGATTGTTACTTCAGTCCTCCAATTTTTAGATAGGATTATGGCTATCTTAGCCGAGTTACATGAGCGGCTCTGCGAGTTAGCTCAGTAGTTTAGTGTTTTTCAATACTGTACTTATGGAGCGTTGTCTCCAGTACTTATTTATGTTATAGTCATGAAGGACAAGCTTTGTATCATTACAATTATAATTTTGTTATGAAGTAATGAATTATGATATGTTTTGGGATATTTTTTTTGGTAAAGTGTTATTCATTCAAAGAAAAAATTATCCGCTGTGTATATTGCATATTGCTTAATGTATGCTAGGTGCATTGTATCTTTAACTGTCATGAACAGGAGCAAGTAACCTTGTGCATGTCCCAATGCTTTAGAGTCCGTCCAATCCTAAACAGAATCTGGGAGTGTCACAACTTATATATCCGAAATAGACACAAGAAAGCAAAAGGGACGGTCTATGTTAGAGAGAATATACCAAAAACAATATCAACATAAAAAAAATTAAAAAAAATATCCAAAAAGACCTAGCAAGAAATTCAAAACTACAAAATACAATATGAACTAAGAATAAGAAAAAAATTAAGTCAGAAATTAAACTAAAAAAATTCAAATAAAAAAATCAACTAAAAACTAAAAAAAATCCTTGCTAGGAGAAAGAGTTGCTTGTAACATGTCTCTGCATGTATGTCCTGATACTTCCAGCAGAATCTAATGTGAGATTACTTCAAGATACATTATCATCAAATAATTACTTGTGTGTCATGTATATGCATAGAGATTTATTTACTTTTCCTTATAAATATTTTAGTCATAAAGAAATTTTGTAAAAATAAACTCATAAGCTAACATGGCTTGATATTGTATGTTAAATTGTAAAACTACTTTTATTGTAAAATATATCTAACATATTATATAAACCATTTCAATTTGTGAGTTTACTTTTATGAATTTTTTTTATAAATGCATTTTACTTTTTTTTATTCGGGAGGGCGAGCATGACCATAATATTATATATAACTAATATGTAACATTTGTAGGTATTAGACAACTTCATGTTGATTAACAGAAAGAAAAATGATTTACATACAATATTTTTTACAACACTTTATACAACTATGTTTTAAATGATGGGTATTTTTGTAAAACACCTTATAAAAGTAACATCATTTTACAAAAATATCATCATTTTATAACATTGTTGTACAATATGTTGATCAATATGTTGTGTGTATATTATTACTCTAACAAAAAACTATCCACGTACCAATCATTTATTAATTGATCTGATGATGATTGGATCGCAACCATTCAGATAAAGTCATTAGTACTACTGTACGTACTTGCATGCAATCACAATCGTCCAGACATTTAACAGTTTTGATCATGCGTGCATCTTGCCTGCGTACTTTCATGCAGCTAATTTGTGACAAAGTTTTGCATCTAATACACAATTAATGCCCGCCACGTACGCACTTAGCTTGTAATTAATACCGTATTAATTACTGCCTACGCTACAAATTAATGCACATACAACAGTACAATACAGTAGCAAGGGGTGGCACAACTATTAGTTACTTAATGTTTTTTTATGATTGTATTCTTTTTTGTAAATCCAAAATAGATGAGTGGAGACAACTAAAGAGCATTTTGGATTCTTATGAAGTTGCTTCTGGACAGAAGTTGAACAAACAGAAAACCTCTGTCTTTTTTAGTTCAAATACCCCTCAGCAAACAAGAAACAGTTTAGGTGAAGTGATAGGTGTGAGAAGTTGTGGTGATTTTGAGAAATACTTGGGTTTACCCAATGTTGTGGGTAGATCTAAATATAACTCCTTTCGGGAAATTAGAGAAAGAGTTTGGGCAAGAATTAGCAATTGGAAGAATATTTTCTTAACACAAGCTGGGAAAAAATTTTTGATAAAAGCAGTTCTGCAAGCTCTTCCAACCTATGCTATGGGTGTTTTTAAGTTGCCTAAACAGTTATGCACAGAAATCTCTTCCTTAATAGCCAAGTTTTGGTGGGGTCATATGAAGAATGATAATAAGATCCATTGGAGGAAATGGAAAGGTATGAGCAGATCAAAACATGAAGGGGGGATAGGGTTTAGAGATATTGATTGTTTCAATAAGGCAATGCTAGCTAAGCAGGTCTGGAGACTACTAGTTAATCCTGAATCTTTTGCTGCTTCTATTATGAAACAGGAATACTATAGAAACTACTCTATTATGGATGCCAAGCTTGGTAGTGGACCTTCATTTATATGGAGGAGTTTATGGGAAACCAGAGATGTGGTTAGAGAAGGGATGAGATGGCGAGTTGGAAATGGCAAGAAGATAAAGATATGGGTTGATAAATGGATGCCAACTCCTACATCATACATGTTTCAATCTCCTGTTTCATCTCTTGGCAGGGAAGCTACTGTGGCTGAGCTAATAGATGAGGATACTGGCTGTTAGAGGTATGATTTGGTTCGAGAGACTTTTAACAGCGAGGAAGCTGCAACTGTTTGTACTGTTCCTGTGGGTAGAATGGGTTTGGAGGATAAAATTTATTGGGATCCTACAAAGAATGGACTTTTTTCTGTTAAGAGTGCGTATTATATTGCAATGGAGATTAAAAGGCAACATGGAGGGGAGCAATCTGTTAGGAATGGGGTAAATCTGGTGTGGAAGCAACTATGGGAGCTTAATATACCTAATTATATTAAGGTATTTCTATGGAGAGCTCTAACCAATTGTCTGCCTACTAAAGATATTTTGTGTAGAAGGAAGCTTATAGAATTTAGTTTATGTCCAATATGTGAGCAGCTGGTGGAAACAAGTGGACATGTATTATGGAGCTATGTGGCTACTTCTGATGCGTGGTCTGAGAACAGGAGTAAAGCTCAGAAAATGATATGCCAAGAAGAAGATTTTCTTGAGATTTGGACTGAATTATCACAGAAGGTGCAGAAGCATGATCTTGAAAGAATGGCTTTTATTTTCAGAAAGGTATGGCATAGAAGGAACAATTGGATTTTTGAGAATTCTTTTCAGAGTCCTTCTGAAGTCATCACAGGTACTATGACAGATCAATAGGAGTTTAATCTGGCTAAGGGTGTAAACCAGGTAGACATTTGTGTTTCAGCTCCTGTGAGTCGAAATGTAATTTGGCAAGCACCAAAACAGCACTCATACAAGGTGAATTGGGATGCGGGGTTTGATGAATCTTCTCTAAAAATGGGTGCTGGGATTATAATCAGGGATGGTGTAGGAGATGTTATAGCTGCTCTATGCATGCCAGGGAGATCTGTTAAGGAAGCTGTGGTGGCTGAAGCGTATGCTCTTTGGAGAGCTATTACTTTCTGTGAGGAGATTGGGATTGGGGCTGCTATTTTGGAAGGGGATGCTATGACAGTTATCAAGGGAGTCCAAGCCAGTGAAGAGAATTCTACATGGTATGGTCAAGTAATTGAGGACATCAAGCTGAAGTGTCGATATGGTCAAAGATGGCTACTGCAATACACCCCTAGAGAATGTAATGTGGTAGCTCATAAACGCTAAATTTGCTTTGCAATGTGAGGAGGAGGTGGTCTGGTTAGAGGAATGTTCTGATTGGATTAAGCCGTGTATCCAACTGGAAAAACTTTGTATCACTTCTGGTGTGGAATGAAGTATGGAATATGTTACTTTCAAAAATAAAAAATAAAAATAGTACGATACGACCCTTTTTTTAACAAAATGGTACGGCCATAGTATTAATACGCTTCAATACGATAGTTAATCATTAGAGTACGTAGTATATAGGGGTGAAAACCGTCATCAGTATAGTTTCGGTCCAAAACTGACGCTATACTGACGTATTTTTCAAAAGTCCAGAACCAATCGAACCAGCCAATTAGGGGAGCAAACTGGCAGCTTTGGTGTCGGCATAATTCTAGTCAATTATTCAATTTTTCATTGGTGGCACTATAAAGGAGGAGGAGAGCATAAAGTTGTGGCTCTGCGGGGTTGCGTGTGAGAGAGTAGAGAGATTATGAAGAAAAAAGAAGAAGATCAGGAAAGGAGGGGGCAGAGTTATTAAGGTTACGTTTGGGTAATGAGGTGATATCAGATATTTTGTAAATAATAATGAAAAAATAATAATAGAATATTGAATAATAGTGAAAGGTAGTTGAAAAGTAATAATTTTTTTATTATATGAACGTTAGAACTAAAACGACGTCGTTTCACTCATTTAAGTGAAACAACATCGTTGTATCTACGTATAATATAAATATATACATACATATACATATATATACAGTCGACCGGTTCAGCAGTTTGAATCAGGTTAATTCAAATCGGGATCAAACCGACCGTCGTCGATTTCTTTATTTTTTTGTCGCCGATCGACAGATTCTCTGCTAGTTTCGGCCTCTGACGGCCGGTTCGCATTGGTGACGACCGATGTGGTCAATTTTTGTACAGCCGTAATGTAGTAATCAACATTAATAAAAATATTTTTCCTTTCTTCACGTGAAAGAAGTCGCCACTAAATATAGTGCGATCCCTTTTCCCTTTTTCTTGCTTTGTGGTGATTGATGCTTTGGATGTTTATCGTTCTCCCCACCCTCAGGGCAATGTTTGTACTCTTATTTTATATTTCAATAAAGTTTTATATATCCAGCTAAGAATTTTTTTTTTTTTTTTAAAAAAAAAAGGAGAGAAAATCTTTACAACCCGATGTCAAATATTATTAAAGGATCAATGCACAAGAATAATTAACTCATAAAATGAAAATTGCTCTATGTAACTAAGGTACCAGACCTTGAGGCATTAATATACAACAAATATATATATATATATAACTTTTAAAAGAGCATTATTAATGTAGCATTTTGATCTTCTAGAATATGGCTGATCAGCAACTTAATTAATCTTCTATACCCTCGGTATAATACGTACTTTCGATCTTTTGTTAAAAAAAAAAAAAAAAGAAAAAAAAAAAAAAAAGGTCACAAGTTAGAAAGACTAAAATGTTTTGTTATACATCAGTCACTATTCATCTTCACACCTCACATTTGACAACTTTTTTTTTATTTTTTCATATGGCGTGCAGTGCGTGCAGTGAATAATAGCTGATGAGAAGAATTATTTAAGACTAAAATATATACTAATTTTATTTTAGAAAAGTGATCAAAATATTTCCTATTTATTAATGATATATATGTTTTGTAATTTATAAGATTAATTATTCAACTGTATCATTTTTAAACGACAATCGTTAGTATATATGCACTGTGAATATATAACTGTTTCAAAACATTCATGAGTATAGCTATCCAAACCCTCATCCCCTAGATCCCCAGAATGGGAAGTAAGCACCAACATATACTTGTGATCACAAATTAGAGAGATCGAGAAAAACTGACTGTCTTCAGTGTTTTCCCCCAAAAAAATCTTCAGTATCAAAATAATCATCTGTGATCTGCGCTCCAAGCATGACTTTTTAATGATAAGGCTCTTTTGTAAAAGTGTACATGCAGATATATAGACTGCGTGTAACTTTTAAAAGTACAAAAAGGTGATAGACCATATAGTGAATTAACAGAAGCGGATTTTTCATTGAAATTTATTTTTATTAAATTTATAATAAGCAATTCCAATGGTTTCTTCCACCCATTAACCTTAAAACAATGAGCTAATCTGGGAGTCCATTAAAACCAATTAAGCATATAATGCTAACATCATAATAATACATTCTGGAAATGTCTCTTTCTTGAGCTTTTCCCCAGTTACCATCAGATGATGCGAAGTCCTCTTCTTTCTTGATCAACACAAACCGCATTCCTTGAAGCAACATCACTAACAATCTTTGAAGAACTAATTAACAGCTGCTGAGACTGTTTACAGTGAGCGATTGCTCCCTCCACTGAGCTCTCAAGCTCTGAATCTGTACAACAACTGATCCTCTTGAGCAGCTGTAAATCATTAAAACCACTTGAACCGAATGAAAAGGATGAAGAAGCTGATGTGGATGAAGAACATGAGTTGCTATCAGAACGCCGTTGAATCACCCTAGAAAAAGACCACCTATGGCTGCTAACAGTACCATTCTCAAGCATCTCTCTGTCAATGTTCTTCATCAAAGTGGTCGACATCTGGTATTTCTTCCTATCAGTTTTTCCAAATGGGGTTTTATTGGGTGCCTTCCTAAACTTGTTTAGACAGTCCTTACTCTTTGAGGCAATGTTTGCTTCAGGAGTGCATGCTGCCTTGGCACAGGAGGATGCATCTGAACAACCAAATTTGCTGAACAGAGACTTGAGATATGAACTTGAAGCCTTGAGCTTTTTACCCAGTGCGATTTGCTTGAGCTGCTTGCCCGAAGACTTGTTTGGATGGTCTCCAATGAATACATTATTTTCAATAGACCATTCTAAGAAAAACTCATCTGCGTTTAGTTCGCTGCTGCGGCAAGACTGTGATGGTGAAATGTTGCGGGAGTCAAGTGGGGTACTGCTATTGGTAGAACCTGCAGTACTGGAGTCAGTAGTTATGGAATGAATCTTATAGTTTTCTTCTAAGGCTTCTTCTGTTTTGGGTTCAGTTTCTGTGCTAGGGCTACGAAGGGTTTTTCTAGCCATTTGTAAGCAAGTAGGGAGGTTAAGAGGAAGGAGTTTTCCCTTGTAGAAGAGCTCATCAGCTGGGGATGTTTTCGATTCTCTCTCACGTGAGATTGAAGCCATTTGGAACTCAAACTCTCTAGTTTGTGGTGGAGAACTGATAAAGTAACCCAAGAAGTTGGAAGAATAGCTCAATTCTATATCAATATAGTCTTCATCTGCATGGTTAACGGCAGGTTGGTTTGTGGCCATTTTATGTGACCTTCTGTCAAAACCTCTCTCTCTCTCTCTCTCTCTCTCTCTCTCTCTCTCTCTCTCCTTCTCTGTGATATGTGTATAGAGAACAGATGTGCTAGTTTGGTTGGGGGGAGGCCGTGAGCTTGGTGAAGGAAGAGGAGAGCAGAACATCATTTTATAAAGTGAGGATGGAGCATGCCATGGACGAAGCCAAGGGAGGGGCGAGAGGGGCGGGGCCCGAGGCTGCGATGTCTAAAAATAAAATTTAAGTAAAAAAGTTATGAATATTTGCTGCTGCTTCTGCAATGACACCCTCCCAAAAAAGAAAGAAAAATCTCTTCTAGTACTACTTCCCGGCCATCATCAGCAGATCTTCTTAGCTTCGTCTATTGAATAGCTCTAAACAAGAATTTACGGACAATTTAGAATGCTTCCAAGTTGGAAAATTTAGGGAAAAATAAAACTGTGGACCTTTAATTTCCCTGCCTAGCAGCCACACACTGACTGATCAATATGCATAGCTTGTCGTTTTTCTCCATCAAAAAAGGTGAAGTACTATATAGTTCATTAGCAAGTTGCTTTGTTTCAATTGTGTAATGTGTTCAGACCAGATATTGCATCAGCAGCATGCAGCAGCTGTGCAACCGATCGACATGCATGATCATTTGATCAGTCTAGCTAGGCTAATTACCTATATATGAAATATGCTAAACTTACTACAATTTTTACCACAAAATTAAATCTTACATTAACTTTCATGTGATTTGTGACATGATGTCATCATCAATATAATGAATATTAATTTAACTTTGTGTTTATAACATAACAATTTGTAAATATCACTGCAAGAAAAATTAGTATATGCGACGAATTATTTACAACGAGAGTGATTATTTACGACGAAAACAAATTCATTTTGACAGGATATAATTATTTTCACAGAAAATAACTGGTCATAATTAAACTGTTTTTTTGTAGTGTATTCTCGTGTGGTACTAAAATATGTCGTACTTGTAGTCCCTCTTAACACTTTTAACAATACTCATTACCTATTTTGCAGCCACTATTAAAATGAATTGTTCGATCAAATCGGGGTTGGGAGAATAGACCTGAAAACCTAGGATTTCGATCCAGATCATGATGAACTTGACCGAGATGTTAACAAGTTCTGACCAGAGTATTAGCACCGTATGGAAACGCCAAGTTCATGATTCACCTAAGTTATATTCAACATGCATAAATTGTTCGTGATGAGCACAGACCCAGCTAATTATTTAATTACAACTCCAAAATGCATGCACCGTGTATGTGTATATATATATATATATATAATATATATATATATATAGCTTAATTACTACCGGATGACATTGCTTGATCGAGCAAGCAGCATATATATCTTCTTGTTTTCTTTCGTTGCATTGCATGCATACGGCCTGTTGGTTCCTTGAATTTGCATGCATATATATATATATATATATATAGATCACACACGCACGCACACATACGTGATGAATGTTCTTTACGGCAGCTCGCGTGACAGACTACAGTATATATAGATAGGCACAGTAACATCTAATGAATACTGGCCTACATGATTTGAAATTCGAACAAACACGCAATAGGAAAAAATGTGAGTCATGTTTATCAATTTTTGGAAACCCCCGTGCATCTATATATAATGTCCACACGTACGTGACAGACTCGCTTTAAAAAACCAGCTAAGAGACTATAAAATTG
The DNA here is from genome assembly GCF_004785595.1 of Juglans microcarpa x Juglans regia. Taxonomy (NCBI): domain Eukaryota; kingdom Viridiplantae; phylum Streptophyta; class Magnoliopsida; order Fagales; family Juglandaceae; genus Juglans; species Juglans microcarpa x Juglans regia. The sequence continues at coordinate 27,803,439 of NC_054603.1, read as the reverse complement.
GGGGAGTTGATCAAGTGCTGCGCCTTATCGGCCTGCTTTTATTTGGAGTAGTGATATTTCATGTACTGGTTGATCGCATGATCATTACAACTTTCACAACGTGCTTCTCATGTGACTGTTACTAAAGCTTTCTGCAGATAAAAGTTAGTGGAAAGCCCGAAAGGTGCCTCTCACTTTTGGAAACTGCCTTCCATTACAATGAATATGGGGTACCGTTAAAAGTTGTTGATTTTCTGGAAAGTGCAGTCTAGGAGTACTACCACTAGTACTGTTTAGTCTGCACGCAGCACTAGGAGTCTTTATAATGATTCATGTGCTCTGTAAGCGTACAAATTCAAGGTGGTCCATATATATATATATATATTATATAAGAACCTATCTCACGTAAACAGTAATTTTCTTATCCTTCCGTATATAGTCGGGTGTGTTGTCTTTTTTATCATTTTATTATATTCTTTTGTGTCTGTTTAAGTGAGGTTTTTGATCTTTTGGTGTAGGTGACAAGGCGTGCAACTTTAGTTTTTTTTTTTTTTTTTTTTCTCTTTCAATCTTTTTCGGTGTTGTGTTAGGAATGGGAATGGAATTGCGTCAATGAGTTTTTGTATTTTTGCATCTTTATTTGTTGAGTGTTAGGATGTTTTTGGTTTATTATTTTGCCTATTATGTTTTGTCGATTATGTCAGTACAAAATTCATGATTAAAGTGTTCTGTTAATCTGTCATACAAAATTTATAATTTAGAAGTTTTTAATTTCGTTGATTGTGATGTTATTGAGGTTTCTGATGCACTAACATTGTCATTTTGATTATGGGGAAGGAAATTGCTGGTCTCTGTATGATGGAATGTTTTTGTGTCAGTACACCACTTTTATGCTTTTTCTCAGTATGCTGGTCTTTGTATGTGTTTTCTCTTCTGCAGGTTGCATCAATGCATGCGTATAGGCAATTGTGCCTGTTTACATCTTTAAATTTATTTAAAAAAAAAAAAACCGTGCTTGCCGCTAAAGAAGAAAAAAAAAGCAACAAAAAACAAATAAAAAAAAGCACAAAAAACATTAAAAAATTGTAAAAAAAATAAATCAAAATCTAAAATAAAGATAAAAAATACAAAAACCATTAAAAAATTATTGTTAATCAGTGGGTATAAAAAAAAACTGTAAGGGTTTCTGATGCACTGACACTATCATTTTAATTATGGGGAAGGAAATTGTTAGTCTCTGTATGCTGGTATGCTTTTGTGCCAGTACACAATTTTTATATTTTTTCTTTGTATGATGGTCTTTATATGCTTTTTCTCTTCTGCAGATTGCATCAGTACATGCATATAGGCGATTGTGCCTGCTTACATCTTTAAATTTAAAAAAAAAAAAAGCTGTAAAAAAAAAATCGTGCTCGCCACGGAAGAGGAAAAAAAATACAAAAAACAAATAGAAACACACAAAAAAATAAAAAATAAAAAAATTGAAAAAAAATAATCAAAATCTAAAAAAAAAAAAAAAAAAAACCACAAAAACCATTAAAAAAATATTCTTAATTAGTGGGTATAAAAAAACTTCATCATTACTAAAAAAATAAAATCAAATCCATACATGTCTTATGTCCATTCATGGTCCTGTTATCGCACTTTCCTACAAAGGAAAATAAAATACATGTTAGAAAGATTTTTAAGAAGAATACATATAAGTGGCTAAAAAAAAACTGTACAAAAAAAACTATGCCTGTTACTGGACAAAAAAAAAAAAAAACATATGCATGCATGATTTCACAAGTTTTTTTCCATATCTGGTTTGAGAGTTTTTCTTTTCTCATGCCTGGCTTGGTTGATTTTGCAGCTTTTGATTGGTTTTACAGTGGTCTAATGGGCGATAGATCGCTTGGGAGGAGAGGGGACATTGCACTTTAAAAGATAATGTGTTGTGTTCATCTTTAGAAGAGTTCAGAAATCTTTAGTATTTTCATCTTGTGTTTTTTGTTTTCTTATGGATATTTTTCCTCATTACAGTTGGTTTTCTAAAAAACATTTTTTTGTGTTTTTTACTTCTCTTCTCTTTCATTTTTTTTCTTTTACTGGTTTTTAATGTTTACTACTAGTTTTTATTGGTGATTTCTTTTCAGCTGCTTTCCCAGTTCTCTAAGGTGTTCTTGGCTGAGGATTTCCAAAGCTGGAACTTTATGGTGTTTTATCATTGTGAGTGCATGGTTGTTTAGTGTAGTATTTTCTGACTTCCTTTTTTTTTTTTTTTTTTGTTCGTTGGTTGCTGTAGTGCTTAGTATTTTCTACGGGTTATTTTTTGTGCTTTGTTTTTAGGTCTTGTTGGTTGAGGGCTTTCAGAGCTGGATGTTTCTGGTTCTTATTTTTGTAAGTTTATGGTGCTATTTATTTTGTCACGTTGTTTGTTATATAATTTATTTTTTCAATTTTATTTATTTATTGTTATTCTATTTTATACTATTTATGGGGCAACACTTTCATTAATGAAAATGGTGCATGTGTTATTCTATTTATTCATTAATAGTGCATGTGTATTGTGTGGTTTGATGGTGACCTAAAAATTTTAACTTTCTATGTAGGATTGGATATATAATGGTTACACGAACCTTTTATAAAATGGTGCATGTGCAAGTGTTGCCCCATACTATTTATTTATTGTTATTCTATTCATTTATTCTATTATTATTCTATAATGAAAATGCATCTGAAAGTCCTACCTACAAAAGATGATATGTAATAACCTTATTTATAACATATAATATATTGGTGAGAAATCAAACAAAAGTTACAAAAAAAAAAAAAAAAGCATTGGAGCACACTTAACAGATAATTAGTTTAGTTCAAACCCAACACAATGTACAATATATAGAGAGATCTAACAGAAATTGTGAAAACATAATTTTTTAAAATTCCTATTTTTATTAAATAAAACAGAAATCATGTTTTATCTAGAAAAGCTAAAAATAAAATAGAATTTAGGAAACTCATTGTAAAAAAAGGCACAGATTAATAATTATTGCCTTTTATTTCGGATTCTTATAGATTTGTCAAATATAATATTATTTTGCTGCAATCAATCTAATTTTTGGAATATATTTTATATATTTTAGGTGTTTGTGTTGGCGGGCATTCTATATATAAAATTGTGAAATTGGTCAAATAAAAGGAAGACAGTTAAAGGTAACATTCAGATCAGATACAAAGCAATGTGAGGTCTAGTTGGCTATGTAAGGACTTGGAGAAGCAGAAAACGTGCGGCAAACTAGATGCAATTATCCCATTTTCTTAAAGTTATAAACCCAATCATAAAACTCTAATAATACAAACTCAATCACAAAACCCTAATAACACAAACACAATCACAAAAATCCTAATTTTGGATTCAAAAACCCTAATAAAACAAATACATTATATCATCTACCTGATTTGAGATTTCAAAATAATTTTAATAATACAAACCCATTCACAAAACCCTAATAATATAAACACAATCACAAATACAATCACAAAAATCCTAAATTTCGGATTAAAAAATCCTAATAAAGCAAATACATTATACCATCTACCAGATTTAAGATTTCAAACTAATTTTAAAATCACAAAAACAACTTACCATGGGAAATCGAAGACAGAGAGAGTGAGGTGAGGCCAAGGGTCTGTGCGTGGTAGCAATGGTAGGCTGCGGCTAGGTTATATGCGACAGAGAGTGGGGCTGAGGGACGAGAGAGTGAAGGTGAGGAAGAGAGAAGAGAGAGTGAGGTAGATTTTCCAATCACAAAACCCTAATAACACAAACACAATCACAAACGCAATCACAAAAGCAATCACAAAAATTCTAAATTTCGAATTCAAAAATCTTAATAAAACAAATACATTATACCATCTATCAGATTTGAGATTTTAAAGTAATTTTAAAAACACAAAAACAACTTACCGTGAGGAATCGAAGACAAAGAGAGTACTAAGGTGAGGCCGAGGGTCTGTGCGTGGTAGCACTGGTAGGCTGCGGCTAGGGGTAACAGTATGTGACACGACTCATTAACCCAACACGAACATGACATGATAAAAGCGGGTTAGGGTTTACCCTTAATGGATTCGAATCAAAACGGGTTGACCCGTTAAGACACGATAGCTTAACGGGTTGATAACGGGTCAACCCGTTATGACCCATTAAGAAAGTTAAAATTACAATTATACCCTTTGTAAAACCCCGCATTTTAGTATATTTTTACTAAAGGATTATTTTTATTTATTTAAATTTTATTCTCGTATTTTAAAATTGGTTGGATTTTTAATGAGTTTATTTCTATGATTTTAATTTGGTGAAAATTATTTTTATGTGCTTTCTTAATATTTATTTATTGTTATGCATTTAAATTGCTTTTAATATTTATTTAATTACTGTGAGATTCAATTATTTCAATTTGACTTTACCATTACGTTTAAATTATTTTATTTAACTTGAGGTTTTGAAATCATTTCCGTTGGATCATTTTTGTGACCCAAGTTATGAGGATTATACCTCATTTCTTTCTCTGCATTTTCTCTTTCCTCTTTTCTTTTTCTTCTTTTTTCTTTTTCTTCTTTCTTTTCTTTTTCTTTTCCTGGTTTCCTTCCCGTGCGCGCGTCCAGCTCCCTCTCTCTCTCTCCGTCCGTTCTTCTCCTCCCCAGCTCGCCGCCGTGCGCCGGCAGTGGCCTGCACCGCCCAGCCCAACAGCTCCCCCACCGGCCGGCGACCACCCCCCATCAATTCCAGCCTCCCTTGAGCCGCCGTGAGCCTCTACGCACGGCTGGAAGCCGCGGCACTCTTTCCGCCGCTGCGCCGCCGTCGCACCACCATTGGCCACCATCTTCACACCACTTCATCCTCGACCTCTTGGCAACCCATTGGACCCAACCCCAGCTCCGATCCGCCACCGGTGAAACTCCACCATCTACATTTCCGATTTGGGTATTTTGGTCTTCTACCACCCATTGCGCCGCCACCCACGGCCAACCTTCACCACCACTAGCTTCACCGACCTCCCTAGGCCCTACCCTATCATTTTTGAGTCTTCGTTTGTCTCCGTTGAAAAGTGGGTATCTGTGACCCACGGCCACAGTGTATTTTATACTGTTCTGTAGCTATTTTTCCACTTCTTGCAGCTTCGTGATCCTTCGGAAATTGCTTTATAGCATTGTAAGTATTTCTCTAAAGAACTTTCGTAATTTAAATGTATTTTTGCACTAACCCATTTCACTGTATTTTTGGCATGCCAGACTAAGTTCGAGGAGTTCGGGGGTCGGATGGATTTGTGATTGGAGTTGTTTGGTTTATTTGGTTTGGTTGTTGATGAGTTGCTTTGATTGGATTTGTTGGGATTGGTTGTGGATGGATGTTGGATCAGTGTTGGTGCATGTTCATACCATTATTTCATGCATGATCATGTTTGTAAAGAAAATTAGGTTTTCATGTGAGAATGGATTTTGGGTGTGTGTGTATCATGACCCCAAGCCGAGATGGGGCATTAACTCGGTGGAGCTCCTCTGGTTACTCGGGAGCAGAATATACTGAGTAACGTCCCCTGGATTGTCGCCGGGCGACAATGGGATCGGACGAGATGGTCTCATTCTGACTCCGTGGTCCTTCTGCTGGCGGGGACTAGAGGATGTCTGGCCACGTACGCACTGGGCACGGAACTGGGCATCGCTCGTTGCGTAGTATGGGTGCTTGGCCATGTACACGCCGGGCGCGGAACTAAGCACCGCTACGAAGCCAGGACGTGCTGATGGTCCATAGGGGAGGCCATGGTGCATATGGAATTAATGCACTATTTTCTGGGAAAATAGTGCGAGTTTGATTTCTGGGTAAATCATTTTCTGGGAAAATGTTTTACGGATATTTTGGGCCAAAATGGGATTTTGGCGTGTGTTGGAAAATTATCATTTTCGGGGAAAATGATGTCTTCTGGAAAAATGAATATTTCATCATGTGCATGCATGTTAGTTGCATTTAATGCATTTTATATTACATTGTTATTTGGGGTCATACTTACCTGCGATACCATTTTGTGGTAACGCAGATTTTGATGCAGATGAGGAGGAGGAGGGCGAGCCTGAGGAGACGGCTCCGCCGAGGAGTGATCTGGGATCACTCGTTTGTTTATTTGAAAACTATTGTAATATATTTTTATGGATGACTGTATAACTGCTATTTAAATTTTTACTGATGTTTGATTGTAAATAAATTCTGGTACTTAGTTGACTATCCGCTGCGTTATTTTATTTGTACACTGTTGTATGTACACACACTGGCACTTCGTTGGGATGTGTGACCGTGTTGTCACCATCCTGGCGTCTCGATCCATGTGTATTTATATAAGGGGGATTGGGGGCGCCACACCCTTATACCTAAAAAATAAAATTGTTGGGATTTTAATTTCGATATTTTTATTGTTTGGATTGTAATTTTGGACTTATAGTTAGTTTTATATTTTTTATAGATATTGTGATTTTAATATTTATATAAAATTATGCTAAACTTAACTAGATAAAATAGGTTAATTTTGGGTCTGTTTCAATCTATTTACATAAACGGGTCAAAACAGGTTGACACGACACGATCCGTTATGTTAATGGGTCGTGTTAGGATTTGAGATTTTGACATGATAAGCTTAACGAGTCGGGTTAGGGTTGACCTATATAGTATAATATACATGTCTTGATACAACACGAATACGACCCGTTAACACGATTTAACACCCCTAGCTGCGGCTAGGTTATGTGCTACAAAGAGTGGGGCTGAGGGACGAAAGAGTGAGGTTGAGGAAGAGAGATGAGAGATGAGAGACGAGAGAGTGAGGTAGATTGCATCATTGCAGAGAAACAGAGACGAGAGAGTAAGGCGACAGAGCGAGGAAGAGACGAGAGAGTGAGGCGAGAGAGTTGAAGAAGGGAGTGAAATGGGAAAGGGGTGTGTGACGCGGGCGAGAGGGGGGAAGGAGAAAAAGATAGGGTTTTTACTTATTTGTAGCAAAACGGCAACATTTAGGGAGAGGGGCTGGATTCCCCTTTGGCACACGAGCTGGGCCTTTCACACACACACAACCTCAGCCCAATAATAATAAAACTCACCCAAACACTACACATAACCCACCAGCACAGAAGGCCCAACCCAAAAAATCAAAATAATATATAAGAAGAAAACACCTTAACACAAAATACACAACAACTTTTGCAATAGTAAAATAAAATAATGAAAACGATCGTAATAATAACAATAATAATTTGAAATTAAAGAGCTAATAATAATATAAAATATTATTAGAAAATTAAAGTTTATATCATATATTATTGTGACACAGAAGACCCAATCCGAAAAACTAAAATAATATATAAGAAAATACATTAACACAAAATGCATAACAACTTTTGCAATAGTAAAATAAAATAATGAAGACGATCATAATAATAATAATAATAATTGAAATTAAAGACCCAATAATAATATAAAATATTATTAAAAAATTAAAATTTATATAATATATTATTGTGACACAGAAGGCCCAATCTAAAAAACGAAAATAATATATAAGAAAACACCTTAACACAAAATACACAACAACTTTTGCAATAGTAAAATAAAATAATGAAAATGATCATAATAATAAAAAAAAATGAAATTAAAGAGCCAATAATAATATAAAATATTATTAGAAAATTGAAGTTTATATAATATATTATTGCGGCACAGAAGGCTCAATCCGAAAAACCAAAATAATATATAAGAAAACACCTTAACACAAAATACACAACAACTTTTACAATAGTAAAATAAAATAATGAATAAGATCATAATAATAATAAAAAAATGAAATTAAAGAGCCAATAATAATATAAAATATTATTAGAAAGTATAAAAAATGCTTTCATTACTATTCAATATTGGCTCATCGCCGAACTAGGCAAACGTGCTTTGCATGTTGTTCTGACCTAGTGTATATATATATATATATATATATATAAATACTGAAGTGCTCCATGCTATATACACTGGTTAATTGTTATTATCATGTGTATATATGGTACAATATATTAATTCATTTCTTTACTATGTTTTGACTAGAAATCAACAGGGATTTGAGAACACAATAGTTGGGCCTCCCCGAGCTCCTAACATAATTGCTGCCTCCACATATTTGCTCTACATGATGTCATGTCACACTTATCTCTTTCTTCTTTTTTTCCTTTGGGAAGGATTCATGCTTTTTTCAAGGTTTTCCTTTGTGTAACGTGGCATACACATCAGTTTCTTAAAATAAAATAGAAAAATTATGTTTTATCTTCTCAATTTTACTCTCTCTCTCTATATCTCATGGCCAAGATGATAAATTTTTATTAACTAAACTAGTGAGAACAACACATGTAAGGCACGTGCCGGACTCCCCATATCCTAGATGGTGAGCACTATGCTTTCCATAGTGCTCGCCTGAGGCCAAGAACTTTTGCTCACCTCGGTGCTTTTGTCCAAGTTTCTACACTTGATTGAAAATTGCAAATGTTGGCTTCATCTTTTTTTCTCTCTTTTTAATAGAAATGACGCTTCCACATTTCCCATTCCACCACTTGACTTTGGCAAAACTTCTTCAGAGATTGCAGCCATGGAAAAGTTATTGCAATTCCAACATTTTGTTCACTTGTAAATCTAAAGTTAAGTGTGGTTAGAAAAGTTGGAATCTGAGTAAACAACCTAGTCTTCTCTCTCCTTTCCGTTTGTGGAAAGAGAGGAGGAGTGGGTCACACAGCACCCAAGGAGATTCTAACGGAATTCTGGTGGAAAGCACTTGTGAGTGGGAGCAGTTTTCTGTCAGCACCTGGCAGACTAAGGAGATGCGTGGTGGAACAGGGTGGAAAGCGGCAGCTGAACGAGGAGGAAGGTGGTTTGGTAATGGAAAATTTTGAGGCTTAGTGGGGAAAGCTTCGACTAACAAAGGATGAAAAACTCTGTGTTGATTTAGATGATGTTGTTCCAGAGGAAATAAAGAACAAAGGAGAAAGAAGCTTGGTGGGAAAGCTGTGGTTAGAAAGGAAGATTAGCTCTGGGATACTGGAGTCCACAATGGCAAAGATTTGGAAACTTAGTAAGGCAGCAAAATTTCTAGAGGTGGGGATGAATGTGTGTGTCATCATCTTTGCTAACCATGCAGATAAACAAAAAGTGTGGGATGGGAAACCATGGAAGTTTGATAACCAGATAATGGTACTCAAAATGTTCGATGGTTTTACTCCTCCATCAATGATGAGTTTTGATCATGAGAAGCTATGGGTGCACATGTATAATCTGCCGTTAGCCTTGATGACAAAGGAGAAAGGTGAGCAGGTGGGGAACACAGTTGGGAAGGTGGAGGATGTTGATGTATAGGGAGATGGAAGTGGTTGGGGAAGTTACCTAAGGGATCAAATCGATATGGATTTAACTAGGCCTTTGGCGAGAGGTAGAACAGTTTCAGCTCAAGGCAAGAGCATATGGGTTCCCTTCAGGTATGAGAAATTACATTTTCTGTGTTTTTTCTGCGATAGAATTATTCATTGGTCTAATGGCTGCCCAGAGAAGAGAGAGTTGAGGGATGGGAGTAGTGGGAGAGATGAGCAATTTGGGGCCTGGTTAAGAGTGAGTTTAGTGGGGAAGAAGAAGAGAAGCTCAAGGTTTAATGGGAAAACTAGAAGCAAGGGGTCATGGAGAACCAAGGTGGAGGAAGAGAGAGTGTCTAGCCTAGTGGGGGGTAAGTAGGTAGGAATGAAGGCAACAACCCAGGTGGCAGGCCAAGTTCATGAAGGGGTGGTGGAGAATGTGGAGATAGGGGGAGAGCCAAGGGGAGTAAAGGGGTCTGTTAAGCCTGGAGATGAGTTTGAAATGATGGATAGAGTAGAGTATGAGGGTCTTAATGAGAAACTTGTTTACCAAGAGGATGAGGAGGTTCTAAGGGACCTGGTAAAAAACAGGAAGACATGGAAGAGAAGGGCTTGAAATGTGGAGAATAGAGAGGTCCTGTCAATGAAATTATCAAACAAAAAAAGACCTTGTGAGGATGTTAGGATGGTTGATAAGGAGGTAACACTACAGAAAAAACAGAAAATAAAAAGTGAAGGAAATTCTATTGATGCATAGGAAGTTTTGGCGGAGGCTATTAAATAGCCTCGCCAAACATTATGAAAATCTTAAGTTGGAACTGCTGAGGGCTCAGCAACCCTTGGACAGTCCAAGACCTCTGTTGTTTAGTAGAGGAGAAGATGCCAGATGTGGTTTTTGTGATGGAGACAAAGTTGCAGCTTCGAAGGTTGGAAGGTATTAGAAAAAGACTTAGAATGGAAGGGTGTTTTGGGGTGGATTTAAATGGAAGAGGAGGTGGCCTAGTATTGTTTTGGAAAGAGGAAGGTTTGGTTGATATTCTGAATTTTACTCAGAGGCATATCAGTGCATGGATCTGTGATAATAAAAGGAGATAGTAATGGCTATTGACAGGTTTCTATGGACATCCCGAGACAAACAAAAGACAAGAGGCGTGGCAGTTGTTATATTCCATAAAACCTGAGAATAATAAAGGTTGGTGTGTTCTTGGGGATTTTAATGAGATACTTACGAATGATGAAAAGCAAGGGGCAGGCCTGGGGGGGAAACTTCATGAATAATTTTAGGAATGCTTTGGAAATGGGAGGTTTATCTAATCTAGGTTGGAAAGGGGATAAGTTTACCTGGAGTAATAGACATGGGAATGATATTTTCACTAAGGAGGGGCTGGATATGGTGGTTGCAAGGCTTGGATTGAAGCACAAAGGGAAGTTAGTGTAGAGGTTCTAGTGGCTAGAAATTCTGATCACAGGCTTGTTTTATTGAGTTTTTCCCAAACAAATAACTCATATTTCAAGGGCAGTAGATTTTTTAAATATGAGGCTTGGTGGGCTTCTGAAATTGACTGTGAGAGGGTGGTTAAAGAAGCGTGGCAGCAATCAACTAGGGGAAGGGGACCTTTTGAGAAGCTAAAAGGGTCAATTAGAAGCTGCACTGAAGGTTTGAGGAGGTGGAGCAGTGCTTTAACAAGAAACAAAACTCATGAAATTACTGCTTAAATTGAGTTGCTGAAGAATTTGCAGAAAGAAGAAGGAAGCCATAATATACAGGAGATTAGGGAGGTCCAAAAGGAGCTGGAAAGCCTGCTTGATCAAGAGGACTTGAAGTGGAAACAAAGAGCAAAAAGAAAGTGTTATAAGCATGGAGATAGGAACATGAAATTTTTTCATGCTTGTGCTAGTCAGAGGAAGAGGAAGAATATGATCACTCAAGTTTTTAATGAACAAGGAATTTTGGTGACTAATAAAGATGAAATAGAGGGGGCTTTCAATGAGTATTTTAAGAAACTGTTTTTTTCGACCTGCCCAACTCAGGAAGTTCTTAAAGACTGTCTAAAAGTGGTGGAGCCTAGAGTGACTGAGGAGATGAATGAGCATCTTTCCAAAGGGTTTACTAGAACAGAAGTCGAAAGTGCTATAAAACAAATGGCCCCATTAAAATCTCCTGGACCTAATGGGCTAGGTGCATGCTTTTTTCAAAATCATTGGCAGGTGGTGGGGGAAAATGTTTGTGATGTTGTCTTGTCTTTTCTGAATGGTGGTCCCTTTGATGAACTAATGAATTGTACACACATAGCACTTATTCCTAAAGTCAAAAACCCTATAGTGGTGAATGAATACAGACCTATTAGCCTATGTAATGTGGTGTATAAGATTGCCTCTAAAGCCATTGCTAATAGATTAAAGAAGGTTTTGGCAGTGGTCATCTCCCCTACTTAGAGTGCTTTTATCCCAGGGAGGATGATCTCTAACAACATAATGGTTGCTTATGAGGCTCTTCATGCTATGAATACAAGGCAGAAGGGCAAGACTGGGTCAATGGCCATCAAATTGGACATGTCCAAAGCCTATGACAGAATTGGGTGGTGCTTCCTGGAGGCTATGATGAAACGGTTGGGTTTTTGTGAGAAATGGATAAGACTGATTATGAGCTATGTTTCTATAGTGACTTATTCAGTTCTAATAAATGGGAGACCCTATCTCCCATTACCTTTTTATTATTTGTGCAGAAGGCTTAAGTGCTCTACTCAATTTTTCTAATGCAAGGGGCTTAACAAAAGCGGTAACTATGGCTAGAGGGGGGTACTAGGATAAATCACTTACTTTTTGCAGATGATTGTGTCTTGTTTGGTAGGGCCAAGTGCGAGGAATGGAAGAAGCTTATGGACTTGTTAAAGGTCTATGAAAAAGCCTCGGGTCAATTTTTGAATAAAGAAAAAGCTTCTATTTTCTTTAGTTCAAATACCAAAATTAAGGATAGGGAGCTTATTTTGAGGGATGGAGACTCGGTGGCATGTGGATGTTATGAGAGATACTTAGGTCTTCCAACAATGGTGGGAAGATCAAGATATAATACTTTCAAGTGCATCAAAGATAGGATTTGGCAAAAGATAATCTGCTGGAAAAATAATTTTTTATCTATGGCAGGAAAGGAGATAGTGATAAAAGTTGTCCTGCAAGCAGTACCCACATACATAATGAGTGTATTTGAGCTTCCAAAGAATCTATGTTCTGAGATTAATACCATGTTCTCGAGGTTCTGGTGGGGCAGTGCAAAGGGGGAGAAGAAAATTCAGTGGCAAAGCTGGGAAAGATTGGGGACTCAGAAGTTGAAAGAGGGAATGAGATTTAGAGATCTTGATAGTTTTAACTCAGCCTTACTAGCCAAACAGGTTTGGAGATTTCTACAAAACCCAAACTCTATGGTTGCAGCAATTTTTAGAAAGAAGTATTTTAAGTCCAAGCATATGTTGGATGCAAACTTGGGCTCCAATCCCTCTTTAATCTGGAGGAGTATATGGGGATCTTTGAAATTATTAAAGGAAGAGCTGAGATGGAGAATAGGGAATGGCAAATGTGCTCTTGTTTGGGGTCACAAGTGGCTTAATACCCCATCATCTTTTAAAGTCCAATCTCCTGTCAGAATTTTAGACAAAAATGCAAGGGTATGTGATTTGCTGGATCAAGGTGGAAAAGAATGGAATAAGGAGCTGGTGAAGGGAATCTTTATGAAGGAAGAGGCTGAACAAATCTGCAGTATCCCTTTAAGTAAGTTGGGTTCAGAGGATAAGTTGATATGGGGGCATTCTAATAAAGGTCATTTCACTGTAAGAAGTGCCTATTATGTGGACCAAGAGAGGAAAGGAGCACAGAAGGGGGAAACTTCAAGGGAGCAGAAAAAAGTTCTATTATGGAAGAATATTTAGGGTTTGAGGGTACTAGGTGTGGTCAAGTCTTTTCTATGGAAGTTGGGGAACAATGTCTTAGCTACTAAAAAGAATCTATGGAGAAGAAAGGTGGTGAAAAATGCATCCTGACCAATATGTGGGTATGAAGAGGAAACTGCAATGCATGTTATATGGAATTGCCTACTGCTAGGGATGTTTGGGCAGTTTCTCTTCGAGTCATTCAAAATGGTCTGCTAATGAAGATATTTTTCTGATTTTTTGGGAGAAGCAGATGGAGAGATTGAAAATTGAGGAACTAGAACTAGTGGCTGTTCTAATGAGGTCACTATGGCTCAGAAGGAATTTCTTTATTTTTTAAGACAAGTTCAGAGGACCTGATTCATTGATCAGAGCAGCAAGAACAGTGATTGAAGACTTTCAAGAGGCTCAACTAAAGGACAAAGCTAAGCCACAGAGTGAAGGTATTTCAAGAAGTAGTTTTTGTCAAATGTGGCTGAAGCCTTCACAAGGATGGATTAAGGCAAATTGGGATGCCTCTCTCAATAAACAAAATATGGGGTTGGGAGTTGTTTTAAGAAACGAAAAGGGAGAAGTATTGGCCTGTGCTTGTTACAAAAGACCCCCAGTTTCTGATTTTGTCATGGCAAAAACAGTAGCCTTGTGGTATGCTGTGGATTTATGCAATGAATTGGGCTTCAATAAAGTCATCTTTGAAGGGGATGCTCAACTTGTAGTGGAAGCTGTTAATAGTGAAGATGAGGATCTGTTTGCTAGAGGCCACATCATTGAGGATATAAAAACAGTGTTTAAAGGAAGAAGTGCTTGGAAGGTGAAGTTTATAAGAAGAGAAGAAAATGGGGTAGCTCATTTGTTAGCAAAAAATACTTTAGATATAGTACAAGAACAGATATAAATAGATGATTGTCGAGATTGTATTCTTTTACAAGTTTTAAAGGAGTCAAATTGTACTAGTTTCACTTTTGAGTAATGAAACATACGAGGTTCTTTGTTTCAAAAAAAAAAGTGTGGTTAGAATGTTAATGTTGACGGAGAGACACATGGTGAGAGAAATATGCTTACTTAAGGTTGTTGGTGCCACGGGATGGTGGCTTCGCACTGTGGATTGGTGATGGTGGTTGCGGTAGCTTTGTCAACAATGGCAGCAAATTTCTATAAACATTAGTAGAGAGAGAGAGAGAGAGAGAGAACAGCTTACTGGAGATCGGAGGATTCATTGTGGATGGTGGCCTCATGGTGGAGGGTGAGAGTTGAAGATAAACTGCTTTTATCCAAATCTCTACACTAATTTGAAAATGGTAAATGTGGCTTCTTCTTTTTTCTTTTTTCTTTTTTTCTCTTTTTAATGTAAATGATGTTGCCATGTAATGTTGAAGCCATACCCGTGGCCATCCCTTGGATAGGTGAAAGGAGTTGGCCTGATGGAGGTGATCGGAGAGGTTGAGAAATCTAATATCGGGATGGTGCGAAGATATGGCATTGGATTTGCTAGCCGAATTAGACTGTTCAAAAAGCTACTTGTCTGACGTGGATTAGACTGTTAAAAAAGTACCAAAAAATTGCATGGCTTTTGCAGATTGAATTATTCAAAGAGTACAAAACATTGGACCATTAAGTCTGAATAGAACAACCATGAACCGTTGATTTTTAAGGATGAAGATAGCATCTTCAAATCGTGTGGGCTCCATAATTTTAACACAAATGTTAGGGCGAGTTGGGACTATAAATTGGAAACACAAACCTCTTTTTATATTAGAGAGTAGATAAGTGGAATAAACGATGGGAAGGAAACCCTAACAAGCATCCCTGATAGGACATAGGTACATAGAAAAATCCAGTGAAACATGAAAAGAGAAACGGCTCCAGTTAAATTGGGCCGGTCCCATATTCCTTGGCATGATAACAAAGAGGTGTCAACATGCAATATGGGTGGTATTTAATGCAATCCAGTGACAGATTACTTGTAATTGAACTTTGTAGAATCTCTATTGAAACAATTGTCGTAAAATCACTACAAGAAAACTGTTTATTTGTACTCAATTATTTCTTGTGAAAATAATTATTTCTTGTCTAAATGAGTTTATTTTTATTTCAAATAATTCGTAACAAATGCTTATTCTTCCTGTAGTGAATACTCGTCCAATGGACCAACATTATCAGAAGGAGAAACAATGTCACAAACAAGTAAAAAAAGCATAAAATGGAATAGGAAAGAGAAAATTGAAGTGAACTTTGTGGTCATCATGAGGAGATGATCAAAGGCCAAATTGTGTCGACTAAAATGTGGGGTCGTAGGAACTTTCTGGTAGATCTGAGGGGGGAGATTCCAATTGTAGTAGAGGTGTGTGGAATGTTGATGTTTTGGCGGCAATAGATCTGATTCCCATGACTGAAAATGATGTGGGACATGATAAAAATGGGTATATGGTGATTGAGGATAAAGAAAAGAGGAAGAAGAGATAGAAGAATAGTGAAAGAGGAGGAGAGGATCATCAAGAGTAGGGGAGGGAGGGAGAAGCAAAGGAGCCAAGCTGCTTCTTCCTCTAAGTTGAGATCGGTCTTGGGGAGGATTATCATGAGTAGAGAGAGCAAGACTGGGGGACTGAGGTGAAAACCTCAAGGAGCTGGCTTCATTATCATGACCATCTATCAATATAAACCACTAGACTACCTAAAGTATCATGTAACTCCAAATTACAACTTTTACATCAATCTCCTTCTATGAGACCCATTTGTTAAAATCATGTTATATGACATTTTCTACTTACCTCAATGGTCCAATCATAAGAAGATAGTAATTAAATTGTAATTTATATTTTATATTGGGAGCTAAAGTTTAAACACTAATTTTGATAGTTTCTTGATCATATTACAAGAGGAAAAGGATCATAAGTTGTGATGTATTCATAAAATATTGTAGATCATTACGAGAATAACTCTCACAACAATGAGAATATATAAGACAAGGTGGGGATACCATAGAAATAATTCTGAAACTTTAAATATTAAATCAAATAATCTATTATTTAATGATAAGATTAATACATGAGATATAAATATATAATACAAGAACATGATCAATCTCGAGACTTGTAATCTTTTTATATTTGTTTCACTTCAGTGGCACTGTTCTCTGGTCTTGATCAAGAGCTACATATTTTCGTAATATGCAAGAATTTGCTGATCATATAACTTCCACTATGAGTGCAGCAAATTAGGAAGGAGATTGGTAGGAAATAGCTCTTGCTAGGTTCAAATTTTCTGACATCTTTTAACATTAGTTTCCCTTGGAACGTTACGTTTGGTTTGTATCTACGTTCATCATCAAGATCAAACAACTTGTAGTAATGCTCCCATTTGACCTAAAAAATATATATTCTTCTGTGGGGAAAATGCTTTCTTTCTTGCCCCATGAAAAAGAGAATCATATAATATATTTCTTTTCCATCTTCTTGCAGGTCAGCTGCTGGTTTTTAGGTCCTGTTCAATAGCATCAAACTCCCAGTCACCAATCTCCTCTGCCAATTCATCTCCACTAACCTGACCAATTTCCAGCTCTACTTTTGTCGGCTCTGCCTCAGAGTCCAATGCATTGATCAGTCTCTTAGTCATGGCCTCATCTTGTTTCTCTTCCAAAGTCACAGTATTCTGTTTTGAGTCAAGGAATGGACTTTGATGGGGACCATTGCTGGATGGTGTCTCTAACTTTCGAGTTGGAGACTCGATTTCTAATTTCGGTCTTGCAATTGATTCAAATTCTTCTTTTATTTTCTCCAGGTCATCAAACAGCTCTTTGACCTTCTGATCATCTTTTCTGGATGAGAAGTGTCCCAGGTGTTCTTTTTTAAGTGAGATGGATATACGTATTGCAAGCGATTGGGAGGGGAACAAACATGATAAAGACTGCATGCATACCTAAAAATGCCTTCACTCTGATTGCAAAACTGCCTTTTCATTGTGTCCACAACACTTAAAGTGGTTACAAACTGGAGCAAACAAATAAACATGGAGAATCATGTATTTGTTAAGTAGACAAGAGGTTGAACTTTGTGAAACAAGATCCTACTAATCATGGAAGGATATAAAATTTGACATCAGTATATTATAACAAAGAGAAATGATAGTTGCAGTCGTGAGTATGCAAGCGTCGTACATCACTTTGAAAAAAGTGAATAAATACGGGACCCACATGAAAAAAAAATTATTTTTTTAATAGTGGACCCCACTCTTTTTCAAAACGACTGCACGGCGCTTGAGCACTCTATGACTATATGTAGCATTACTCATTTTCAAAACTAAGTAAGAGATTAGGGGGCGTGGGGAAAAGAAAGTCATGCATACCTTGGCTTCAATATTCAAATATTTTTCTTCAAGCTTTTTTCTTGGATTTGTCACTTTTGAACTTTCATCATCAATTCTAGGAGATATTTTGGACCTGATTCAGACAAACAATACGAGGCTTGGTTTAACTTAATAATGTTTTTCTTTTTTTTTTTTTTTTTTTTTTTTTTTTTTTTTTTTTTTTTTTTTTGTTAATATGTTAAAGTAGGTTTTGAAAATTGAGTAACAAAATTTTAATATGAAGAGAACAAAATACCCTTGACTAGAACCCAAGTCGTCGACAAGTTTCCTGGTATGAGCTATGGAAGGCTTCAATATTTCCTAATTTTATATACACGATATGCTTGCTAATTAGAAAAGATACCGTGTCACCATGACAGATTAGAACAATCTAGCTGAGATGAATAAATGAATACCTTGTAAGTAGAGAGAAGATTAATAACCAGATTCACAAAGTTGTCTCCATATCTCTCCAGTTCACCACTTGATCAGCATGCAATAAGGAAAACACCATCAAATAAAAGAAATCATGTAAAAAATATGCAGGCACATGAAACATAGAACTGAAATTAGCAGATATTAATTCAATGTTCTGAACTATGGTCTTCAAAACTATACTTATAAAATGAATTAAAAAAAGAGACCATATATCAAACATACATACTTGACCTGCATCTCCCGTTGCTCTGTATACAAGGTCTGGTGAACCCAGGTATCTTCCAGAAAAGTGACCCATGTATCGACAACATTTCTTTCTACTCGACAATAAGAAATGGATCTCAATAGCTCATCTTCCTACAATATATCAATGTTTAAAGTACAAAATATCAGTGTAACGAGATGGATTTAGCCATTTTGAGCTATTTAAGTTTATATTTCTATGAGTAATCTAAAGGAGTTGATATGAGGAAAGCTATCATACCTTTGTTTTCAAGTGTGTAAGAATCTCACTACTTGCTTCATCAAAATTCTCTCTTTCTTCTCTCACATTGTTTAACTTTGCATTAGCAACAGCCAAAGAGTTCTTGACCTACAATAAATATTCATCTAATCAAATTAAACTGACATTGGCAATTTGTTTCCTTGCAAGTGCACAAACACATAGGTGGAATATGACACACTCAGCATACTTAAAGTAACCTTCTGAATGGATAATAAAATGAAAGAATATGCAGAACTAACATCAATGGAACAACTTAGAGATGTCTTTATCCCCTAAAAACTTTCTTCGCACTTGAGAAATAAAAACATAATCAGGTAGAACAAAAAGTAACCTTTTTCAATTTAGCTTCAAGTTCATCTCTTTGCTTTTCAAGTTCTCCAATTTCCACAATCAGTTCCTGGAAATGCATAATAATTAATGTTAAAAACCTTTGCAATGAAGTGGATCATATTCTGTTTTAAACTCCATTGCCAAAGAACTGTTCACTACATATCAGATAAGGATAGGAAACTTTTCAAGGGTATCAAATATGTTGTTGAAGAGGACTCGAGAGGGAAATTGGAGACTTTTCTCCATTCCCCGGGAGGATGGGTTGCACGTTTCTCGTTTCTCCACGTCCATAATTTCAAAGTTCAACGAAACTAAAGGGGAATGGAGAAAAATCAAACAGAGAGAAAACTAACAGAACAAGATAAAAGTTGAAGAGGACTCGAGAGGGAATGGTGAAAGGTTGCACATTAAGCTTTGGTTAAGGGATTTTTTGGCTTTAAAGACTTTTAGTTTTGAAGAGAATATGCATACATACACAGATATATATATATATATATAAAATAAAAACAGAAAACGGATACACATAGAAAATTACTATGTACCACAGAAGCAAAGATGACTGGTATCATCATCTTATCACGAAATGTCATGTGCCGTTAAAATTATTTTAAGTACTAATAGTGCTTATCAATGGCATTGATATATTCCTGAAAGAGAGTCCCTTAAATCAATGCTTACTGATGAGGAAGAAACATTACTTCTTCAGTAGCAATTTACCTTCTCAAGCTGGGTAACTTCATTGGCTTTAGCCACACGAAAATTGAGAGCTTCTTCTTTCTGAGACCTATTTGAAATGTATAAGTAAACAATAAGAAACGTTTAACTAAAGTGAAACACAAAAGGGAAGGAGGTAAACAGAAAATTTCAATGCAAGCAACAAAAAGGCTCGGGAAAAGCCATTCTATAGTCAAAACTGCAACTTATTGAACCATGGCAAGAAATTAGAGATGTTTTCTGTATTTACCCACAAGTGTGATGATGTCACATCCAGGTTTGTAGCATGATGTCTGTTTCTACATTGATTTATTCTAGTTTTTTGCTCGAATTGGTAAAAGAGAGGATGCATAAAGATAATGAGATGCCTTATCCTATTTTGGCATATGTAACTTATGTTGTAACCCAATAAATTTAGTTACAGATGACAAATATTTCCCCTTTATTGTCTTAAAGAAACCATGGGCATCTCTTATCCTAAAAAAATATAAGTAAGCCATCACAACGCAAAAGCAAATCCATCCACTAATACATGCACATGTAAGCATATGTGGCTATCCATACAAACACATACCAACTCATGTAGGAAACTTAAAAGCAAGTTCGCAGATACAATATGAACCTGTGGTCTAAAATCCGCTTTTCAGCTTTTGAGGTAGAGTTAGCCAGAGATTCCGATAATACTTTCAATTTATCAACCTGCACATATGGCATCTTCAACTATCAACCACAGAAAACTGTGATAGAGTAATCATGAAAGAATTTGCATAAAGCGAGCAAAGAGTTGCACAAACTATCAATAGTGAAATTTGGAATAAAAGTGCTACAAACGAGTTTAAAACCAACTGCATAATTCTATGATTTTTATTTCCCAAACACACCAAAATGCATGAAAAAGCCAGTATTAGACATGGATGACACATTTAGTCGGATATGCCTGGGATGCATGCCATAGGAGATATGTCTAGGGAGGAATAAAGACAGTAGCACGGCCCTAATTCAGCCAACAAAGGGGAAGCATCAAGTATTCTTGAATTATAGGTATGACAGCCTGAAGTCAGTTTGAACCGATATTTCCATATCATGAACATGGAAAATTGTAGCAGCACCAGAAGAAGATACTATGGTGGTGCTACAGCACCAATGTCATAACATCTGTCACTCAGAGGCATGGTTAAGCTTATTGTATACCAGCCATCTATGAAATAGCATATAAAAAAAATTTATCAAAGATAATGCCAACAAATGAGTCAAATATTAGAAGCTTTCTTCACAGTTCTGTTCCTTCCATACAGAATCAATGTTGGTGCTTGCCCAATACCAGAAAATAACTTCTGGCTGGGTTATTTGGGACACTTCAGCTGTGCCCTAGGTAAGATAAATGAAAAACTAACCTATTATCGTTGGACTCAGTTGAGATCTTTCATCATACATAAAAAAAATAAAATAAAGTAAAAACAAAATGAGACCTTTTCAGCATGAAGTGCTGGAGAATCACCAATGCTCAAGGACTTTTTCCTCAGTAAAAGTGCCTCCAACTGGAAACATAGTTGAATTTGTGCAATTGCTTCTTGTGGAGCCTGCAAGGAAACCGAAGACTCAGTTTCAATCATTTTTCACAAAATTATACTTGATTATCTGATTGAGAAGCAGCCTAGTGCTGCCCCAAGATTGCGAATTAAAATGGAAACTTCATAAAAAGATCTACGGGTGCCTTGAATAGTCAAGAAATTGAAGTTTAGCTTTACTTTCATTAAGATTAGACAGCTAAGATGCTCTTGCTTTCCCTTGTAAAGAGAAGTGAGCATTAATTGCAAAATGACTTGGGGGATGTTTTGTTTTCATGAATGGCATAGAAATTATTATGGATAGTTGTGAAAACGTTTTTTGAAAATGTTTTGATAGAGTTTTAAAAAATTGGTGCAACCCATTGAAAATACAGTTGGATGTCAAAATTTTAGGGAGAATAATTTTTTTCTGTAAGTTAAATACACTCCTTGTGTTTCTTACATTTACAACCTGATCCTTCACCCCATTCTCTTGAGGAGAGAAAGTACCATATAAGGCAAAGTTAATTAGCGATATGCTGAACTTAAAGTATTAGAAGTTCAAAGAAAATTTTTATCAACTTGCATCTGTTATGTCCATGTTGGTGTGTGTGAGATGAAAAAGATCAAGCTCACCTCTACCACTGCAGAAGTTGTTTCTTCATGTGATCTTTCACAACCTTCGCCTGGACACTGAGATGCATTCATTTTATCAAGTTTTTCCTTCAGAATACCAGCTTCAGCATCTATTCTGAGAGCAGACATCAGTTCACAAAAAGCAGTGGACAAAACATTAAAAGCTCCAATTACCATTTGTGTGATGATAAGCAACCATGAGTTGGGAAAGAAATTAAACTCAAGCATGATTTGAGAGTAGTTGCTAAAACATATATGCATGGTCACATATGACTCTAGCTATATACCACTTACTGATAGGAGAGCAATGGCCAATACTGAAGGGAGGGTATTCCAGAGGCAAACGGAAGAAAACACACCCTCCACATAAAATCCACACAGTGGCTATAATACACTATATCATTGGTGGAACATCAAAGAGTGAAGCACTACTTTGTCAAAGCTCAAGCAAGCAACAGTCATTTGACACATAAAATGGTATTGCAGATAAGCAAAGTTCCATCTCATCAAGGTTTAAAAATGTAGCCACAAAAGATCTGTTCCTTAACTGCAAATGAGTAAACATAGTGCTACATGCTGATTCATCAGACTCATCAGAAATCAAGCATATTACAGTTTATTCCATGCATAATATTTGCAACTGGATATAAACTAAAGTGCAGACTCATCACGGCCCTGACTTTCAGCTATATAAAGCAAGTTCCAAAACTACCTTTCAAGATCAGCATTCATTTTCAACCCTGTAATTGCACCTTGAGCATATTGCAGCAACTCTTCTCGCTTAACCTAAGAACAAGAAAACAAATGGAAAGAATGAATGGAGAGATGCATATATGCAAACATATTCAGTTCTAGGCAAGCCTGATGGTGCACAATAAAACAGGCAAGCCTATGTAAACAACATCAAACATTTTATCTGTGGCGCACAATAATGATGCTAAATAGGCAAGCCTGACAATATTTTGACTGCTCTGTAAAAAAAAGATAACTAGTACGGACAAATCAAATAGAACAATGGCCAGAATCGGATCCAATGAAAATAATATTTTTCTACATACAGAAAGAAAATCTATGTTAATCTGCAATTGAAAATATCATTGCTTTTCCATCACCAATGACAATAACTTAAATTTATAAAGCTTCTTCAAACTCCTAGTGAAGAACTTCTACAAATTAAATTGTGCCAGCATCTCTATGATATGATAATGAGTTCATGTGTATGTTCCTCATAATAATCAGGGGCGTAATGCTTATGCAATTTCTATGTAAATAGATGTCCTGGGCATGCATCTAATGTCTTTACCAGTACTTCATCTTGGTAGCCTGAGAATGCTTTTGCCAAATCCTGTACACTGCTCATTATTGCGTTGTGAACTTCCTTTCCTCCTGAAAGACACAGCCTGTACAAACCATACCACAAGAAAGTTTCTATGTAAGTCAAATAATACTAGGCTGAAATATGTGCTAATCATCTTTTTTTCCAAGAATGTGATTTCAAGGGAAAAAAAAAAAGAACAGGCCAAAGCGCTGTGATCAGACATTTTAAGAAAATTGGAAGATATAAAAAATCACCCATATATCTCCAGAAGTAGTGAAACTTCCTCCTCGTTTGGTGCTTCAAGAATCTGATTCATACAAAAGAGTTAACCTGCGGTTAAACTCCATGGATCAGCAAATACAAAGCCAGCAATGTTAATAACAATGACACTAAAATTAGAGGTAAGGTAGGAAGAGAAAAAGTATCACAAAGCCACAAATTTCTACTAGCCTAACACCCAAAAAATTAATAATAATTTAAAAAGAATCATCAAGTAGTAAGATCTTATTTTCCTCAACTATAAATCAGAAAAACTTCATATGTACTTCGAATATGTCCCTACACAGTACAAGCGTTATTAAAACATAAACAAGAGGGTTCCACTTGATCAGCAGAGAACATCCACATTCCAGGTGAACTTTCTCGTTTGGGATACAATACCCATTTATTTAGTAAATTAAACACCTCCTTCAAGATCCATATGTGCTATCTATTTTAAACTTATAATCCTAACTTCACCCCCTCCACTCAAGAGAAAGGGAGAAGTACTATTATAGAAAAGTATAATCCTTTCTTGTCAATGGGCATCTAGTGTGGGTTAGTTGAAAATTTCAAAGACTATAAACCATTGAAAATCTTCAAAATTCTTATGGGAAGCATGGATGTGTTGTTCAACTTACCATGGACAACGTTATACCTTCAAGAGCTTGGCTTTGAAGAAAGGCATCACGAAAATTCCTAAGTTCACCACCCATGTCAGAGTCAACATAATAAACCTGTTCACCATTATATGACAATTACTAAAAAATAGCTTAAAACATACAGTGCAAAACGCACAATGTGACCAAAAATAAATCTTATATGAAAAACCACAATAGTCAAACCCCCACCGCTTAGGAAAAACCAACTAGTGGTGCTCCCTAAAAATTTCTCACAACCAACAAAACATTCACATATACCCAAAAGAGAGACAAAATAAGATCCAAAACCGGTTTGCTTCTCACCAAAGCAGCTTTTCTTGGAGAGTCATTAGATTCATCAGAAGCAAGCTGTTCTTCGGGACTTTTTTCTATGTCCTCTCGAGAAACCACGGATAGACTCTCTATTTCTTTAAGGGCCACCAACCACCTTCTCAGTAATTGAACTCTCTCTGTCCCTCTACACGACACAGAAACCTCTTCCAATCGTTTCACGGTGAGCTTAAAGCTTTTCAAATTCCCAGGACCCTGATCGTGAACTTTAAAATAAATCTCAAAAATACAAGAGAATAAAATCATATGGCCTAAAAAATTAAAACAACAACAACAACAACAATGTGGGAACATGACACAAACAACCAGCATTGCTTCTAATTGACTAATTTCCAGTATTGGAATAATAATGACAATAATAATAATAAGGACGACAAAAGGATATTAATGCAAAACCCCAGCCGACAGCCGAGAGATATAGGAAACAAATAAGCTAAAATTATGTATATTGCATGATAGCAGAACGTATGTCAAAATAATTTTAAATTTACAAACAATAGTATGTGGATGAGAATCATTATAAGGAAGAATAATAAGAAGAAGAGTCACAATGCGCTCATGGATGATCTTGACGCCCTCGGAGACGGCATAGCCGGCGTAGTTGCGGACGGTGCGAGTGAAGTTGTTCCTGCCCCCAGCTTCCACTGCTTTGTTCACCGCTGTTCTTATCCACGACATTGTTATCGCCTGTCTCTCTCTGTTGACACCACTTTTTCAGGCAAAATGTAGGATGGTACGAGAATCTGAGAATGGAAGCTATCTGGGAATTAGACAGTATATATATTAAGGATGAAACAAATTTTCATATTAGTTTTTTGTTATAAATATTGTCGTGGACTTTGTTGTTAGAAAGAGCCAGTTGGATCGAGAGAAATGGTCGGGGATGGAAGAAGAAGAAGTCAACCGCTTCATCCAGCGCGCCGGTGCAGTGAACGTTTGTATTTTTCTTTACTTTTATTAGTTCATTTCGATTCCCATGCCTCTCCTTCCGCTTCCTAACTTCATTTCTCCTCTCTCTCTCTCTCTCTCTCTCTCTCTCTCTCTCTCTTTCAAGTCCAAATATTTTTCCTTTTTAAATTTCAAAATAATGTGTTGTCTATTAAGAAAAAATTTGTTTTATATCTAATGAAATAAAATGAGACGAGACAATCGTTAATAATAATGAAATCGCATGTGAATAATAGTGATAAATTTGCGTTGAGAAATTTGTTTTATATCTAATGAGATGAGATGATATAATCGTTAATAATAATGAAATAACATGTGAATGACAGTGATAAGTTTGCATTGAGATTTTTGAAAATGAAAAAGAAAAAATTAAATAAAAATATTATAAAGTTTAAATATTTTTTTAATATTATTTTTGTTTTGAAATTTAAAAAAATTGAATTTTTTTTTTATTTAGAAATTTTAAAAAATTATAATGATTAGGTAATGATTAAATAAAAAAACTACATATTTAAAATTTAAAAACAGTTGTATTTATAGTATTTAAATATTAAAATAAGATGAGATGAAATAAGAAACTATAAGGTGATATAAGATGAGAATCTTTTGCTATTTAAACTTGACCTTAGCAAATAAAGTACAAACAATCCCAGCGACTTTCGCAAAATACAAGTACAATTCATTTTATAATTTTGATTATATTCATGTTTTAAATTGAAGATATTTTTTAAATACAATATTATTTTTTATAATTTATTTTACAAAAATATCTCTTATTTAAAAGTAGGATTTTGTAAAGAATTGTGAATATAATTATAGGTGTATCATCTTATTTATTGTTATCCAAACAATATTTTTAAATTTTAGTTAAACACTTTCTAAAATTTCATTAAAACTACGTCTAACAACTTTTATTCAAATAACTTTTTATTCTGCTAAACACTATAGATGAGTAAAGATGATTCATTTAATAAATCTGTCGCCCATAAATATTAATATTTAGAATAGATAACTGATACGCACCAGCCTATATATTGCACACCTTTTTTTTTTTTTTTTTATCTTTAGATTTTTGTCAGACCCATCACATCTGTATGATTTCAATCTCTCTCTCCTTAATCTCTTTCACCGAAATCCATATCTCTCTCTCATCGACCTCTCTCCTCAAGCTTTCTCTCTCTCTTTGACCTCTCTCTCTTCTCAAGCTCTCTCTCATCACCCTCTCTCTCATCAAGCTCTCTCTCATTGAACTCCCTCTCTCTTGCAACACCCCCTCTCTCTCATTGAGCTCTCTCTCTCATCAAGCGCTCTCTTTTTCTCTCTCTCTCATCAAGCGCTCTTTCTCTCTCCTCGAGCTCTCTCCCTCCTCGAGCTTAGTTTTGGGTTAGTTTGATTTTCACTTTTTTTTTCATTACATTTTCTACACGCAAGGCAAAAAACACTAAGAATCTAAAGTCAGTTTTTGTATTTTTATATTTAATTGATGAATCCAGCGATTTTGTATCTATTTGAAATAAAATCACTGCAAAAAACCTTTAATTACAACGAGTTTTATATCGCCGCAGCCTTTTTACGTCAAGTTTTGCGACTAGTCTTTTGTAGTAATTTTTTTACTTTGTGCGATGGAAAAATCTGCCGCAACAAAACAACTGGTCTTTTGCAACGATTTTTTACTTTTTGAGACCAAAAAATCCGCCGCAATATTATAAAAACTTATTGCGATGTAAGTGGCCCGATGCAAGTAACACTTTGTGGAAATACAATTTTTTGTGGCGAAAAAAAATAATTCTTTGCGGCGAACTTTAGTCGATGCAATTAGTTTTAAAATTAAAATCTCCATCTTTCCCCTTTCTTCCCCCCTATACTCTCGTCTCTCTCTCTCTCTCTCTCTTCCCGCAACTACAATCGTCTTCCCCCGTCGCGAGCTCACATAAAGCCAGTCCCTCCCAGGCACAACCTCACCCAGTCAGTCATCCTTATAATTTTCCTTCAAAAAACCCTAGCCTCCACAATTATCATCCCTCTCTCTCTCTCTTTCTCCCCCCTACGAGTCTCTCTGTCTCTCGAGTCTCAACACACCACGTGACCTCAAGGTCCTCACCCAATCCCCCCTGTTACGATCCCACATCAACTAAGTATGGGATTGGTTGATGGTTTATAAACCCCTAGGCACTATTCCCTTATAAGCTAGTTTTCAAGGGTGAGTTATACCTAGTAGGTTCATAACAAATAGTATCAGAGTCACCACACGACTAAGGCCATATTGTGACGGTTGCAATCGTGCGGCACGTGGGTGATACCTGCATGGCAGTGTTCGCCCGAAGCTAGGAAAAGACGTAGTGCATAGCCAGCCAGTATGAGCGTCGGGACCGCCGTGGACATCGGCTACGGAGCGTGGTGGTTGTTACGATCCCACATCGACTAAGTATAGGATTGGTTGATGGTTTATAAGTCCCTAAGCACATTTTCCTTATATGCTAATTTTTAAGGATGAGTTCTACCTGGTGGGTTCATAACCCCCCCCCCCCCCCCCCCCCCACGCTAGTAGGACGCCGCAGTTGTTCCCCAACCACCCCCGCAAGCCGCAATCCACACGTTCTCTCTCGCTCTTCTGGAGACACGGTAAGCCTCTCTCTTTAATTGATAATCAATTCATATATTATGCGTAATCCTAATGAATTCATATATTATGTGTAATCCTTTGTAAATTCTTTTAGTTACTGCTATTAGTATATTATCATGAAACTTTCGAGGTGTCTATGTGTAATCCTAATGACTACAATATATACACAATAAATTGCTTTTTATTGTTAGAGGTGTCTATGCGTAAGTGCATGTGCTCTAATTTGCCCTTTTTTTACACCTCTACTAAATTTTTGTCTCTTTGGTTTGCTTGGTGTATGCAACTTATGGTATGCCTGTGGCAGGTCTACGGGTTACCACAAATAGGGGGATTACCTCAAAAATGGGTCTAGGGGCTTGTTTGTTGATCTCAAAGCTGATGTTCTGCTTTTCAAGTTGCTCTCAAAGCTGATGTTCTGCTTAGTACTTCTGCTCCAAAAAATATCATTTTGTATGATATCATTCGGTAACTGAGTTGAAAAACTTCCAACTTAAGCACGCATGCATGGGATATGTATCCAATTAGTAATATTTGTGCACCTATATATGTTAAGAAACGATTTGTATAAAGTAGTTCATGCTTAAAACCCATTTGTTATTTTAATATGGCTTAAAATGGCTTTGTCATCAAACTAAGCATTGAATCAAATCTGCACATGGTTTTAAGTATAGTTTTTGTGTTGGCAAGTGGAGTATAAATAAGACTAAACCAACTTCTATAATATATTTGCTCAAATATGTTCATGTACTTCTTAATAACGATGTCAGGCGGGGGTTTTTGGATGGTTTTTCAAAGTCTCTAGCATGCAAGGAATTCTGGGGATGAAAGACTAGAAGAAATATTTTTTGAAAATTTCTAGATAACTTTAGAAAATCTCTGTCAACTAAGGAACTCTAAGACAAAGTCCAGAACAAACTTTTTTTTTTTAAGTTGTGGTTGTGAAGGTTTAGTATTGTTAACTCCTAATAGCTTTTGGTGTTATGACTGGGAAGGAGTTTTTGGATTTAAATCTTTCAGTGCAAATCATTTCTAGGGTCGTTGAGTCTGTGTCAAACATTTCTTTTTTTCCTGACTATTAAGTTTTAATTTTTTTTCTCAGGTGGGGTTGGTCTTGCGGGTTGCTTGGATTGGCCCTCCCATGTTTTGGCCTCTGATTTTCTTCCCGGTATGCTTTACATTTTTACTATGAAGTGCATGGTTCGCGTATTTTTCTCTATTTTTGCTGCTGCTATTTGTGGTTCTTTGGTTCTTTCTTAACACCATATCTTTGTTTCAAATATCTTTGGATCTTTCTTAACACCATACACTAGCAATGTTGTCATGGCATTTTTGTGGGGCAAATAGGTTCATGAACTCATTATAATCTGAAAAATACTAAAATGTTATACTAGAAGTTAAGGCATATTTCTTGCAAGTCGGGGATTCAAAGCAATAAAGGAATGAAAATAATGTTGGGTGGAACTTGGCTAAACCCAATCTATACTAATTAGGTATGATTCAAATGAAAATTGGAATAAAATAGAGGTTTGGTTGCAACAGGATAGTCAAGGTGACTTATAAAAAAAAAGGATAGTCAAGGTGGGTTATACCTTGCCAACAAGAACTGCCCAGTTACCTTATAACCATCTTCCTCCAAGCTCTGTGCACATTAGAAATTGCAATGGTTTTGGTGAAAGCCATGTGTACTTGAAGGAACTTTGATGAAGTTCTTATTATGCTTTGAACAAAGATGCTTGTTGTCAAGCTCTGCCCAGTCACGTTGTCAAGCTTGTGATTTGGTTTCTCGTACATATATTCATGTAGCTTTTGTTTTCTATTGTATCCACCTCTGATTTAAATAATATCGTGAAGTTTTTCTCATGCTGTTATTTATAATAATCTGTAATTTGTTGTCTTCAGGCAAAAGTTTGATGATGAGTGAGTGACAAAAGAAGATGGAAAGAGGGCATTAAAGGAGCAACATGGGTGAGGAAGAGGTAACATCTATCATAAGGATAATGATACTATAAAAATATATCATAAGGATAATGATACTTCGCTCAATGGATTGGAATGCTAGTGAAACATTTCACTAGTAATTTTTTTTTAATGTTTGTAATAGATTATTAAAGTTGCCACAAAAGGACCATCTTTTCATCGAAAATAGATTTTTGTGACGATTAATGTATGTCGCAAATACACTTTTAGCGTCCAACATGAAATTTGTCGGAAAAATTTTATTTGCGACAACGATTTTCAACAGAAATGGCTATAGATATTTGCGACGATTCCGTGGTCGATGGAAATGTATGATTGCGGCGAATAATATTGGTCGCAAAAAGTCCTTATAGTTCCCATAACCTTTTAGTGTCGAAACAAAATATCGTTGGAAATTGCTTATTTGAGGCAATTTTTACAGTATTTACGACGAACAGTTAACGCTGCAAAAACTTTTTTCTCAACGATTTCCATTGGCAAAGAATGCACATTTGCGGCGACTTTTCAACTATTTGCGACCAACTTAATCACCAGAAATAATAAGCTATTTGCGACAATTTTTAGCTTTCATTGATTAAGAGCAAAAGTGACTCTATAATTCCGACGAATCTGCAGAGAACCAAAAATCGATAGGAAATATCAATTACGGCAATTTTGCCCACTTTTTGTGACGAATTACGGCGCTATAAAATGTTATTTTTCTTGTAGTATAGAATTTATAAACCGACTGATGAGAAGATTTACTCTTTAAGTTATTATTAGGGGTGGACCCACATACTTGGTTGGTGTCTCAAAGTTTTCAAATATCACCAAAAAAAAAAAAAAAGAAAAAAAGAATTTAATGATCTTTATATGTGAGAATTCTATAAAAGTTATTCTCCTGAAAGTCTGCTTATTTTTTCTGCCCCTAGTTATCATATAAATTTAGTTTAGTATACTATATAATATAATATTTGTACATAAAATACGTATATTTTATAATTGGATATTTGGATTTATCATGGCCAGAGGTTAAAATTTAAATAGTATAGCTAATATGGTTTACTAATTATAACAATTGTTAGAGGCATAGTTTTCCTGAATTCCAAATTGTATTCATTGTATTGAGGCAGTGCATATTTATACACTTTACAAGGGAATCAATTTAGTTACAAGAGAATAAAGTAAAGAATAAAATAACATAAATGTAAAACTTATTCTAGAATATACTAGAGTAAATGTAAATCAGTAGATTCTATGCTAATACGCCCCCTGGAGTCCAGTGGGGTGTCAACAACAATGAGACTTGTGCGAAAATTAAGAAATTTTTCTAAGACTAAAGGCTTGGTGAAGACATCAACCAGCTGATTTTTTGAACTACAGAAAGAGACTCAAAGTTTTTGCAACAACTCTATCTCGTACAAAATGATAGTCGATGTCCATGTGTTTGGTTCTGGAATGATAAACTGGATTAGCTGAGAGGTAAGTAGCCCCGATATTGTCACACCATAATGTGGGAGGCTGAGACAATGAGATGACGAGTTCCTGAAGCATGGTTTGTAACCAAATTAACTCAGTAGTAGGAGATGCAAGAGACATTTACTCAACTTATGTGCTTGATCTAACAATAGCTTTTGCTTCTTAGAACTCCACGAGAGAAGGTGCTGTCCCAGAAATACACAGAAGCCACCAGTGGATCGTCTATTATCTGGACAGTCTACCCAGTCTGCATTCGTGTACGCTTGAAAAGTAAGACTTGAAGATGATTTAAAAAATAGACCATGATTAAGTGTGGCTTTGAGGTACCAAAGTATCTTTTTAACAGCAGACCAATGAGACAACTTAGGACAGTGCTTAAATTAACATACTTTGTTTATAGCAAAGGCTATATCAGGCCTTGTTAGAGATAAGTATTGTAACCCTCCTACAATATACTTCTAAACAGAGTACAATCATCAAATTGAGGAGAATCAAACTAAGAGAGCTTAAGGGAAGCTGCCATAGGAGAAGTCATGGGTTTGGCATGAAGCATATTACTCCTAATTAACAAATCCTTGATGTATTTTCGTTGAGACAAAAATAAACCAAAAGTAGAATAATCAATCTCAAGCCCAAGAAAGTATGATAGTCGACCAAGACCCTTAACAGGAAAGGCAGTAGCCAAATCATTAATAAGAGAATCAATAGCATTTGGTTGTGAAGAGGTGATAATCATATCATCAACATATATCAAAACAAAGATGCGTAGATCACCATGATTCAAAATAAACAGAGAGCGATCTGCATGAGAGGCAGAAAAACTATACCCAACCAACCAAGAATTGAGTTGTGCAAACTAGACTCGTGGAGCCTGCTTTAGGCCATAAATAGCCTTGTTAAGTTTGCCCACGTAATTAGGATAATTCGGATCAATGAACCCTTAGTCAGATGCATGTAAACTGTGTTAAATAATGAACCATGTAAAAAAACATTTTGAATATCTATTTGGTGCAGGGGTCATCCCTAACTAACAGTAAGAGATATTATCAAACAGATGGTGGTCGATTTCACTACTGGACTAAAAGTCTCATGATAATCTAATCCCGATTGTTGGGGATAGCCTTTGGCTACCAATCTAGCCTTCCTACGTTCAAAAAAACCATTAGAGTTTAATTTGGTGCGATACACCCATCGACAGCTAAGAATATTAAAAGAAGGGAGAGGGGGTACCAAACCCCATTTTGAAGCAAGGTAGTGTACTCTTGAGTCATAGCGTCACACCATTCAGAGAACTTGGAGGCAGTTGAAAAACTGGAGGGTTCATATGGAACAGCTATCGTGGTGTTGAGACAATGCCGTCGTGGATAAGGGATCGTGCCATCTGTGACAACTCGTGGTCGCGAGGAGTTGGTATGACTTCGAGTAATGATTGGAGATCTTGGAGGAATGAGAGGAGATGAATCATTTTTGGATGGAATGAGAGTGGTTGAATGAGAAGGAGGAGAATAGAGAGCAAAATAATTTTCAAAAATTGAAGGAATAGAGGACAGGGAATTAGGGCTCAAGGAAGAATTAGGGCTTACAGAAGGAATAAACAAAGGAGATTGAGAATCTCGGCTTGGGCCTGGATCGAGGATGGGGGTTGTAAAGAGAGGGAGTGAAGTATGAGTCTGGGCTGTGTTGGATGGATTGGATAAGTGTTGGGGAGTGGGCTTCAAATGAGAAAGAGGAAAGGAGGCCTCATTGAAACTTATATCTCTTGAGATGTAAAGTATATTTGATTTGGGTTCTAGGCACTTATATCCTTTGTAAGTGGTGCTATAGCCCAGAAAAACACAAGATATGGAATGAAAATTTAATTTGTGTTGGTTATAGGGATGTAAACTGGGCCAACATTCACAACCAAACACCTTTAAAAAATTGTAATCCGGATCCCTTATTATAGTCGAGAATATGGAGATTGATTTTTGAGTATTTTTTAAGGGGGCAAATTGATCAAGTACACAGCAGTTTCGAATGCTTCATCCCAATATTTGGTTGGAAGAGAGGCATGGGCTAATAGAGCAAGCCCAGTTTCGACAATATGTCTATGCTTGCATTCTACTATCCAATTTTGTTGATGAGTATGAGGGCATGAGAAATGATGTGTGATGCCTAGTTTGTGACACAGTGGGGTGAGGGGTTTGAATTCACCATCACCATCGGTTTGAAGCATAATTAATTTGGTATTAAACAAACACTCGATAAAAGGCAAGAAAGTTGAGAATACTTGTTGAACATCAAACTTTAATTTCAATGGAAAAAGTCAAGTAAAACGAGTAAAGTGATCTATAAAAGAAATGTAGTATTTAAATCCGTTTCTGGAAACTACATGAGATGTGCCCCAAAGGTCTGCACTAACAAAATCTAAAGGCCTTGTATATGTGGGCCGACTAGATGAGTAAGACAATTGATGGCTTTTTGCTAGAGAACATTTGGAACACTTGAACGCAAAGGGAGTGGGAGAAGCAGGCAAACGGTTGGTATGCAAAATCTTAGAGACAAGTTCAAGGGATGGGTGACCCAGCCGTTGGTGACTTGGTGCCATTGAGGGAGAGATATTCGTTCACCAAGATGAGCTGAAGCAGATGGTTAATTTATTGTTCAAGGGAAGACATACAACCCATTACGTGTGGGTCCGGTGAGGAGGGACTTCCTCATTCGATTGTCCTTCACAAAGAAATGAGTGACATGAAATTCAAAAAACAAGAGTTATGAACACAAAATTAAAGAACTGAGATGAGGTTTTTGGTGATATTTGGAACATGAAGTAAGTTATGTAAAATGAAAAATGAAAAGCTTGAAGTAAGAGAGGAGTCACCAATGTGTTAAAGGGGAAGGCACGATCCATCACCAACTCTGATTGTCTCATTACTAGAGTATTGTTCGGTGGATAGGTTGAGGTTGCTCAAATCATTGGTAATGTGGTGGGTAGAAGCCGAATCTGGGTACCAAGTGGTGTCGGAAAAGGAGCTAGGCGTGGTGTAATTTGCAAAGAAGGATATGGGTGCTTCTGTTTGAAAGGCATGATCAAATTTGTGCCGGCATTGGAGGGCAACATGCCCTAGTTTGTTGCATACTTGACATGTGGGACATTGTCCACTAGGTGTTTGATGATAGTTGCCTAAAGGAGAAAAAGAGTATCGACCACCATGGCCATTGAATCTACCTCGGCCTATGCCTTGTCAACCACCACAGAAGAAACCTCTGCCACGTTGATCTCGACCACTATGTGCACTGTAATTAACTAAGTGTTTAAAGAAATTTTTGGCAGTGTAAGCCTGCCTACTTTCATGAATTAACAATAACTTATATAATTCATGAGATGAAAGAGGTTCGGATCTTGTAGTGATAGAGGTCACAAAAGATTCATAAACTAGACCTAAACCAATGAGCAAATAAGTGACGAATTCCTTATCTAGAAGTGGGTTACCCGTAGCAGCCAATGTATCAGCAGGAGTCCGAACTTTTCCAAAATATTCAGAGATAGATTGATCTCCTCAGAAAAGGTTGGTAAGCTGAAATTGTACCTAACATTCTTTTGCTTGAGAATGTGAAGCAAACATGAATGCAAGAGAGAGCCATAGTTCTCTAGCAGTGTTAGCAAAGAGAACATGGCCAATGACAGAATCAGAAAGGGATGAAAATAGAACACTGAATACCAACTGATCTGTACACATCCATGAAAGAAGATCTGGGTTGGTTTTTGGTAAGCCATTTGAGATGGGAGATAGAAATTGATCTGGACAAGGGAGGATTCCATCAACATAGCAATAGAGATCTTATCCTCTAAGATATGCCAATATTTGAACTTTTCATAGTAGATAATTTCCTATTGTTAGCTCAATGGTAACAACATGTGAGAAAGAAGAAATAATGGAAGAAGTTGGCTGTGGAAGAGAGGAGGAGACAGGCATTGCCATGGATCAAGGAGATTGCTAGTCGAGCAGCTCTCTGATACCATGTTAGAGGCACAGTTTTCTTGAATTCCAAGTTGTATTCATTGTATTGAGGCAGAATGTATTTATACACTTTACAAGGGAATCAATTCAGTTACAAGAGAATAAAGTAAAGAATAAAATAACATAAATGTAAAACTTATTCTAGAATGTACTAGAGCTAATGTAAATTAATAGATTCCAATCACTTATAATTTGTAATTCGATAGTATTATATAAATATACTATAATATATTTACAAAGTACAACTTAGAGCACTAGTATTAACTTGCCAAATGTCAGTGAGATTCATTAAAGACTAATGGAAGCCAATATTGACTTGCATTGGATTACGCAAAGAAAAATATATTTATCATACTCTGCATCATATACCAACATGTGATTTGTCATTTTTGTCATTCTATTTAAACACTCATATTGATGTGTAAATATGTGTATTTGAATAGAATGATAAAAATAATGAGGAAGGCAAGTAGCATTTCTCTTAGGCAAAATGAAACTATCTTAGCTTTTAGCTACAGTAATAAAAAGAGATTCAACAAATTTGGCCTCAACCGTAGAAAGGTCATCTTAGTTTTTTTATTCTTATTTCGCCCAGCAAAATGGTAAGCATGAGAGCTGCTATACAACATAACTGTTCATCCATTGAAAGATATCACAAAGGTCAGAAAATAGCTACTTATGTTTCCTTGACGCATGTTTTCTTCCCCAAAATACTACAGGTCAGAAAGAAAGAAAACTTTGTGATACAGGAAATGTCAGAAAACATAAAGGTCAGAAAATGATACAGGAGGAGGGCTAAATGTCACAGAGAATTTTATTCAGAAATGTATCTTGTGACCCTATCAAATAAATAAAACTTCCAGTAAAACATTGAGAGCTAGCATTAATTCTGGGATAAAGCCCAGCTGGTACCGGCAAACAAGAAGAACGTTTAGTGTATCCAAGTTTTGTGGGACATCCCAAGCCACTGACCGCGTTGGTACTATAAATCAATGTCTGCCACTGGCATTTTCCAATAATTCCACGAGTTATAATCTTCCTGCATGGGCATCAATAATCAAAGGTTGCATGAAGATTGCAGATCATGAAACAAGATATGCGTAAGACAACACCCTTTCCCCCTCCATCGACCCAAAGAAAAACAATAAGGTCAAAAACTAAAATAATCTTTTTGTTTTGCTCAATAGACAAATTAGTTTCTAAACTCTAAAATTAAACTTTTTACTCCCTACCATTGCATCATTGATCCAATCACTTCTTCTGTCACCCTCCAATTGGTAAATCGTTTGAAACGCCACATCAACACTATTAGATGCTTGGCATGTATCTATTAACAAGTTACACGTAAAAACATCCAATAAAAAAACAAAAATAATTTTGTTCACAAATATTTGTTTTAAAATTTTAAATAAATATATATATAAAATAACTGCAGTAGAGGGGACAGCAGCTCCTCCAGACAGCAACCCTTGGAGGGGCCAACACCACTCTAGGTTCCCTTTCACCTTCTTTTGGTTGGGGGGGGTAGAGGAACCAACCACAGAGGGTGGGGGTTCCCATCAACCGTTGTGACTCAGTGGCACAACCAACTTGTGAGCCCTCATGAGATTAGATATTGGTCTTGATGTAGCATTTCAAACGGTTTACTAACAAAAGGGTGGTAGAATGAGTGATTTCATCGATCATGCAATGTTGGAGTAAAAAGTTCAACTTTAGAATCCAAGAACCAATGCCCACTAAGCAAACCACAGAGAATTATTTCAGTGTCTTAACCCAAACAAATATTTAATTGTAAGGTTATCTTACCTGCTCAACCAATGAAGTTGGCGGGAACATGTCATTGACAAGAGTGTGCAAAGATGTGTATGACTTCACATCAATGCGATGACTAATGGCCACCTCACCCTGTCAGTTTATATTAGCTTCTCAGTAAACAAAATATTACTGAATGGTGAAAAACATAAGCTGAAGATAAATACCTTGGGATTAATGATAAATATTTTTCCCTTGGGAATCCCAATTTTCCTATAACTGAGTTCATCTGTGTCTCTATTTCCAAAGCCAGCATAAAATGGATTGCATTCAGAAGGAAATAGTTTTCTAATATCCTGTAAAATATGACATACAACAAAATCTCATAACAAAGGATACAATTGTGTTAAATATACATTCAGTAACAAGGTTGACCCTTGA
The DNA here is from genome assembly GCF_004785595.1 of Juglans microcarpa x Juglans regia. Lineage (NCBI taxonomy): Eukaryota > Viridiplantae > Streptophyta > Magnoliopsida > Fagales > Juglandaceae > Juglans > Juglans microcarpa x Juglans regia. Next base: position 27,765,856 of record NC_054603.1, on the reverse strand, counting down.
TGTTTACCTCTAAACACGCAATCTTGAATTCATGAGGCGCTCGTCGTATTACTGCCAATGGTAAAGGAAGAAATAAAATAGTAAATAAAGCATGCAAAGCAAGCATAAATAGAGACTTATGCTACCTGGGCAAGAAACGTGTACTAACAACAGTGAATCCTATGGTAATGCAATTTAGTACTTCTTTCTAGGGTGGGGTAACAGGTACATGTTACCCAGCCCAACCGCAGAGCCAACGGGAAGGAAACCACCTGTTAACCTGGGTGGGCTGGGCGGATTTTGCTACAAAATATTAAAGGGCAAGCGGGTAAGTTCTGTGTTGATTTTATTTAACCCAGTATATACCCACCCGCCAGCTTGATATAAGTATGTATATCATTACAGAACATAAGAAACCTAAGTTACCAAACACCTCTTGCGCTGCTCACATCTTCTCCCTCAAGTTCTTCTTTTTCCCCTTCCCTTCTCTTTTTGTCTCTGTTTCCTCCCCTTCTGTTCTTTCTCTCTTCTTGCTTCCTTCTCCTTCTCTCAGATCTCCTTCTCTCTTATTTACATTGCTCTCATGAACAGAAAGACCCACCGTCGGGGGTCTCTGCATGATCAGAGATCCACAAGTCGTCTCTGTGGGAGCAGATATGCGACTTTTGATGTTGGTTCTTGTGTTTAATGATGGTTTTTGTGTTTGATCTGGTATTTTACGGATCTGCGGACAGAAGGGTGATAAATTCATTTCCCAGTCAACGGGGATGGGTGGAGCTGGCCAGGGGCAGGGACAGGGATGGGGGGGCTATATGGCCGCCCCACCCAGGAGAGGGCAGCTACTAACCTGTATAGGGTATACAGGCTGGTAGCAACCCTACTTTTGATGTAGGTGCTTCTTATAATACATCCACCTTTCGCTAAATTCATTCATTTGAAGTCAGCTCCATAGATATTAGAACTCAAAGTTATTCATTCGATGGATAAATCATTTTATACATATTTCGGCATTGTATTTGCTATATTCACCATCTATCCACCCCCCACCCCCTTTTGGCTGAATGGTTGGACAGAATGTTTTGTGCATGCTCATAACAGCAGAAAAGTCACAATCACCACTAAGCATATTTACCAGAGAGCCAACAGAGAATATCACATTATATAGTTGGCACCATAGGCAATTGTGCTACAGACTTGATGCAAGCTGAAGTATTTCATGCAACTTTAGTGACATTAAATAATTCTCGAGGATGGGAAGAATATCACCTTCTCGGTACAATGAGGGAAATAATCCATCAGGGGAGATAACAACAGGCCCATTTGGTAAAGTATTCCCATCCTGCAATTGTAGAAGATTTGTCAATTCAGCGTATATAATTCAATGACCACAGTAGCTGCAGCCTCTGCAAGCCTAATGTAGGGCAAGAGGAGAATTGAACCGATAGGGAAGCTACAAAGATCAACCATAATCTCCCATAATATGATCCAGAAAGCCAAATGTTCAGCAGAAACACATGAATTTTTTCAGATGCTGGATCAGGACCCAAACCCTTCAATGAAACTGATTAAATTATCAATTATTTCAAAAGCTTAAACTGATAGCTTTCTTTTCCTCTAGAGACTAAGATGTTTCAATTTCAGTCTCTTGCCTACCCATTGATCCAACAACAGTTTGAAAGGTTAACTTATTTGGGAGTCTTTGGATCTACACTGATTTTCAACTCCCCAAAGAATTTCATCAGGACTACACCCTTCCTCATCTCTAAGTGCCTGGGTATCCACCATAAGCTACAGTACTAGTTGACATTCATGAAAAATATCTAATGAATTATGATTTCAATGCATCTTGTTTAGTAGAAAGATATTCCTTGCGCATTATCAGACAATCACTTATTTACAAACCTCGTGTGGGGCCAATCGTTCTCATTTCCCATCTCATGGAAAACCATTTTCGCTCCACTTAGCCCTATCCCCTTCTAGGCTTCGTTTGAACCTCACACCTAAATTTATGGTCGTGCCATCCTAAGGTGCTACCAAACAGAACTGATCTAATCGATATCCATTGTTGATAAATCAAAGATCTAACTGTCAAATCAGGAAAATTGGGTGTTATCATATAGGTCTGTATCAGCTAAGTTCACATGTTGGAGATATGCGAACTCAAATTGCTGGCATTCGTCACAATGGTATCATGTTAAATCACCAATCGTCCCAAAAGTTAATTAGCTTGGTAAGAAGAGATGAATTTAAACATTTAGCTAATATTCTAGCAAATTTAAAATACATCTCTATGGTTGATCTTGACCGTACTGCCAAATCTTAATTTTCAAAGTTCAAGATCTCATTATGCTAGAAAATCTAGTGAGATTTCAATTTTCAATCATTCAAGGAGCCAGTCAACAAAAAACCATTTTGTCTTGGTACCTGTTTCAGATTGAGCAAAAAACTCCTAGTAAGATATGCCTGAACAATTGCACGTGCACTAAGAAACAGCAGGTGATATCCATTCTCCTGTAAAAGGAGGAGCTAAAGATTAGACATCAATATATTAAAGCAGGTCATATCATTCCAGAATAGCATATTGGGCAACTCGAGAAAAGCTCACTTTTGCTTGATTGAGTACTTAATTCTACAACCATACTGCTCAATAAAATTTATCATTCATACCAAACTCCAAATAAAGCAAATGTTTTAAAAAGTTTATTTACTAGCATACTGCTACAAAACAGAATCGATCTATCACAAGTGGCCATTTTTTTAGTGTCTACAGTCGGATTTCTAGGAGATAAATTAGGAAGTTCTATTTTAGATAAAATCTGAAATTACTATTTCCGATTTTAGATATTTCTGTTTCCTGTTTTGTAGCCTAGATATTTGCTTATTTGATTTGCTGATTTTATGGCCTTCCTCTTCTATCTATCTTGTAATCATTTCTCTTGGAGATTAATAAGAATGATAATTCTTCATCTCAAAAACTACATGGTATCAGAGCAAAATGATCGCGATGTTACTACTTATTATTAGGAGTTGGTAACGTTATGGCAGGAACTTGATCAGTGTTATGATGATGTTTGGGAAAATTCGAACGACTATGCTCATCACAAGAAGATAGAGGAAAACGGCAGGGTTTACATGTTTTTAGCTGGCCTTAATCGAAGTTTGGACAAAGCTCGCAGCCGCATTCTCGGCAGGCAACCATTGCCCTCTCTTCGGGAAGTTTTTTCTGAAGTTAGACGTGAGGAGTCAAGGGGAAAAATCATGCTGCGCAATACAGAAACTGGTTTAAACCTGGAACCTGAGAATTCTGCTCGTGTCAAGAAGTGTTGATTCTGAAAATGACGGGCGTAATAAACCGTGGTGCGAGCATTGCAAAAATCGTGGCATAGGAAGGAGATGTGTTGGAAACTTCATGGTAAACCAGCAAACTGGAAGCCAAAACCAAATGTGATGGTTGCACCTACCAAACCACTGCTGAAGAGCTTCAGGAGCTTTCTACCAACTCAGATGCAGTACCTTTTACCAAGGAGCAATTAGAGCACCTGTACAAATTGTTTCAATCTCCAAAACTGTCCCTAACTCCGTCTTGTTCTTTGGTACAGAAGGGTAACCCTCTTGCTAATGCATTTTTAGGTGTTATTCCTAACTCTGTTTATTCTTGGATAATTGATTCCAGCGCAACTGATCATATGACCAGTTGCTCCGAATTGTTCTCATCCTATAGTCCGTGTGCAGGCAATAAATGGGTCAAAATTGCAGATGGTTCGCTCTCGGTAATTGCTGGGACAGGAACTATCAAACTCACTTCGTTGTTAACCCTTGATGATGTGCTCCATGTTCCCAATTTGTCTTGCAATTTGTTGTCCATCAGTAAAATTACCTCTGATCATCAGTGTCAAGCTAATTTCTACTCTTCTTATTGTGAATTTCAGGAATTGACCACAGGGAGGATGATTGGCAGTGCTAAGGAAAAAGATGGACTCTATTATTTTGAAGATGGACCGAACTCGAGTAGACAATGTCAAAGTACTTGCTTAAATTCAGTTTCTGTTTCCAAAGATAATGATATTATGTTATGGCATTATAGGTTAGGCCATCCTAGTCTTCAGTATTTAAAACACTTGTTTCCCAATTTACTTTGGACTTTCCTTTCAATGTGAAGTTTGTCAGTTTGCTATACATCATCATGCATCCTTTTCCACCCAACCCTACAAACCAAATAATCCATTTACTGTGATTCATAGTGATATCTGGGGCCCTTGTAGAACATCTACGTATTCCGGAAAAAAATGGTTTGTGACCTTTATTGATGATCACACGAGATTAAGTTGGGTTTATTTGATGACAGAAAAATCTAAATTGGGAAAAATTTTCAAAACTTTTTACACCATGGTATGGTACAAACACAATTTCAAAAAAATATTCAAATATTGCGGATGATAATGATCGAGAATATTTCAAAAACATTTTGGGCCAATTTTTTCTTGAAAAAGGAATTGTTCATCAAAGCTCTTGTGCCGACACTCCGCAACAAAATGGTTTGGCTGAAAGGAAAAACAAACACTTATTGGAAGTAGCTCGGGCATTGCTTTTTACCAATCAGGTACCTAAATATCTTTGGGGTGAAGCCATTCTTACTACTACATATCTCATAAATAGGACGCCTAATGAAACACCTTTTGATGTTTTTCATAAGTTTTATCCAACAAATTGGCTTTCTTCATCTTTACCACTAAAGATATTTGGTTGTACCGCTTTTGTTCATATTGATAGACATAATTGAGGAAAAATTGAACCCCGAGCCACAAAATGTGTTTGTTGGTTATGCTCCCACACAAAAGGGGTATAAATGTTTTGAACCCATTCCCAAAAAAATGTTTGTTACCATGGCAGTTACTTTTTTTGAAATACATTCCTATTTCCTATTTCCTATTTCACACCTCATCTTCCGGGGGGGGACACAAAACAAAGACTCGGCTGTTTTTCATAATTTCTTCCAAACTGAAGACTCGCAAAATGATCCTTCTCCAATTATTCAACCTGAAAACCCAAGCTTTATTATACCAGGGGAAAATGAGTCGAGTTTTTTAGATACTGAAAATGCAGGTCTTCCTACAGGGCCATCTCATGATGTTCACAAAGGATAAACAGAAACCAAAAACACAGCGTTGGTACCATTTGACATTGTCTACTTGTGACAGAATACAACTCGAAAGAAAGGGTCTTCCAATCCTTCGCATTGCCCAAAATCCGAAAACCCTCCAGGTAATGTCCTTACCGAGTCCTTACCTCATGTTCAGCCCATTTCATCTTCAAGTTCTGAGTCCTCTAGCTCTAAACCCGAGTCTGGGTCCAATCCTGAGTTCGATGATTCTAAACTTCCTATTGCTGTCCATAAGGGTGTGAGATCTTGCACCCAGCATCCGTTGTCCAATTATGTGTCATATGAAAATCTCTCACCTGTTTTTCAAGCCTTTACCTCACAATTGTCTTGTATGGAGATTCCTAATACTGTGCAGGATGCTCTGAAAGTTCCTGAGTGGAAGGAGGCTGTCTTCGAGGAGATGAAAGCTCTTGAGAAAAATGGCACGTGGGAGTTAGCTGATCTACCAAGAGGGAAGAAAACCGTAGGGAGTAAATGGGTGTTTACAGTCAAGTATAAATCTAATGGCTCTCTAGAATGGTATAAAGCTCGATTGGTTGCCGAGGGATACACTCAGACCTATGGCATTGATTACTTAGAGACATTTGCCCCAGTCACAAAGCTAAACACCGTAAGAGTTCTTCTGTCACTTGCAGCTAATCATGACTGGCCTTTGCAATAGTTGGACGTAAAAAATGCATTTCTCAATGGAGATCTAGAGGAATAAGTGTACATAGATGCACCTCCAGGATTTTGTGAAAAGTTTGTGTAAACTGAAGAAATCCTTATATGGGTTAAAACAATCACCAAGAGCCAGGTTTGAGAAATTCACTTAGTTTGTTAAAAGTCAAGGGTATACTCAAGGGCAAGGTGATCATACGATGTTTACAAGACATTCACAAGATAAGGAAGATAGCAATACTTATTGTGCATGTAGACGATATAATTCTCACTGGAGATGACGTACTTGAGATGAACCAATTGAAGGCTTCTCTATCATCAACATTTGAGATCAAGGACTTAGGATCTCTGAGGTATTTCCTTGGAATGGAGGTTGCTCAGTTGAAGAAAGGGATTGTTGTTTCCCAACGGAAGTATGTCCTTGACCTCCTTAAGGAGACTGGGATGAGTGGGTGTAGGCCAGCAGACACTCCAATCAATCCCAATCAGAAACTTGGAGATGACAAGGAAGGTGTTCCAGTGAATACAACTTGGTATCAAAAGTTGGTGGGAAAGTTAATTTACTTATCACATACATGGCCTGATGTTGCTTTTGTTGTGAGTTTGGTAAGTCAGTTTATGCATTCACCCTCTGAGAAACATCTTGAAGCAGTTTATCAGATTCTCAAGTACTTGAAAAGTACACCAGGCAAGGGTCTACTCTTCCAGAAGACCATACAGCAAAACATAAGAGGCATACACTGATGCAGATTGGGCAGGCTCAGTTACTAACAGGAGATCCACGTCAAGATACTGTACTTATGTCTGAGGAAATATGGTCACATGACAAAGCAAGAAACAAAATGTAGTTGCAAGGAGCAGTGCCGAGGCAAAATATAAGGACATGGCTAACGGAGTTTGTGAGATGTTATGGCTAAAGAGAATTCTTGAAGAGCTGCGGATGCCAGTAAATATGCCAATGAAGTTGTATTGTGACAACAAAGCTGCTATAAATATTGCTCAAAATCCAGTACAACATGATCGCACAAAGCATGTAGAGATTGACAGACACTTCATAAAGGAGAAGATTGATAGTGGAGTTGTTTGCATGCCTTTTGTTCCTCTACTCAGCAAATATCCGATATCTTCACCTAAGGACTTTTCAAACCTAGTTTTGAGCTCTTTGTAAGCAAGTTGGGCATGATAGATATCTACGCTCCAACTTGAGAGGGGGTGTCGGATTTTTAGGAGATCAATTACGAAGTTCTATTTTAGATAAAATCTGAAATTACTATTTCAGATTTTAGATATTTCTGTTTCCTATTTTCTAGCCTAGATATTTGCTGATTTGATTTGCTGATTTTATGGCCTTCCTCTTCTATTTATCTTGTAATTGTTTCTCTTGGAGATTAATAAGAAGTGAAGGAGGGGAGTGGCAGAAGGGATAGAATGAAAGGGAGGGGAGTTTCTATTGTCCATGAAACCTAAGATCCTCTCATAGAACGTGCGGGGGCTTAATGATCGCAATAAGCGTCTCCACATTAAATCTTTATTGCGATCGTGGAAGGTTGATGTGGTGTGTTTTCAAGAAACAAAATTGAGGACAGTTGATAGAAGACTTCTTAGCAGCTTGTGGGGATGTTTGTATGTAGGTTGGTCTTATTTGCCTTCGGAAGGAGCGGCTAGGTGTGTTCTCTTAATGTTCCCTAAAAGGGTAGTGGAGGTGACTGAGGAATGCGTTGGGACTTATTCGGTTGCTAATCTTTTTAACAATGTAGTAGATGGGTGGGAATGGGCATATGTAGGCATTTATGGGCCTAATTTGGATAGAGAGAGGGGAAGACTTTGGGAGGAGTTGGCGGGCTTACATAGTCTATGGGACATGCCGTGGTGTATGGGTGGAGTAGCAAGGGATGGTCGAGACTTGGCAGGTTTATTATTTCTCCTTCTTGGGAAGCTCACTTTCCGGACCTGAGGCAGAAGCGGTTGGCCCGGGTTTGTTCGGATCATTTCCCTATCTTGCTAGATTGTGGTGGAGTTCATAGGGGCCGCCAATATTTCAAGCTTGAAAATATGTGGTTAACAGCGGAAGGTTTTGTTGAGAAAGTTCGTTCTTGGTGGTCTTCTTATCAGCTCATGGATACCCCTAGCTACATTCTTGCAGGCAAGCTTAAAGCTTTAAAACAAGATTTAAAGAGGTGGAACATGGAAGTCTTTGGCAGTATTGACAACCAGAAGAGAGGAGTTACAGGAGTTGGAGGGGCAGCTATTGATGGGAGATACTTCTGAAGAGGTTCTGTTGAGGAAGAATGTGGTGGAGACTGAACTGGAGAGTGTTGTTGATGGAGGTGACCTCGTGGCAAAAAAAATCCAGGACTCTTTGGTTAAAAGAAGGAGATAAATGTACAAAGTTCTTTCATAGAGTAGTTAACTCACATGGGCACAACAACACTATTGAGACACTCGAGGCAGGTAATCAAGTTCTCTCTTCCCCTATTGAACTAGAGGATCATATTGTAAATTACTATGAGAATTTGCTCACGAAACCATCTTGTTGGAGGCCGAAGCTTGATTTGCCTTTTGAGTCAATTGACTTACAAAGTGCGAATTGGCTGGAAAGATCTTTTGAAGAGGATGAGGTGTGTAAGGTCATTAGCAGTATGGCTAAAGACAAAGCGCCTGAGCCGGATGGTTGTTCGATGGGTTTTTTCCAACATTGTTGAGAGATTGTGAAAGGTGATGTAATGCAGGTTTTTCTTGAATTCTATGCTTTCAAAAAAATTGAGAAATGCCTTCATGCGACATTCCTAGCTCTCATACCGAAGAAACATAGGGCGATTGAAGTAGAGGATTTCCATCCTATAAGCCTGGTGAGTGGGATTTACAAAATTATTTCAAATGTCCTTGCTAATCGGTTAAGCGTGGTGATGGAGCAAATTATTTCAAAACCTCAAAATGCCTTTGTATGGGGGCGGCAGATCCTTGATTCAGTTCTTATTGCCAATGAGTGCTTGGATCACAAGTTGAAGGAGGGCACACCCGGTATCCTATGTAAGCTTGATATGAAGAAAGCATATGACCATGTAAATTGGGATTTCCTTCTTTACTCTCTTGGGAGATGCTGTTTTGGTGACAGGTGGATTTCATGGATTTGTCATTATATTACTACTGCTCGATTCTTAGTGTTAGTTAATGGTATCCTTGTGGGCTTCTTTAATAGTTCGCGTGGACTGAGGCAAGGAGACCCCTTGTCTCCATTCCTTTTCGTTATTGTCATGGAGTCACTTCGCCAGATGGTGAAGGCTGCTGTTAAGGGTGGTTTCTTTACTGGATTTTCGGTGGGTAATGATACAAATGGCTCTATTATGATCTCACATCTTCTATTTGCAGATGATACACTCTTTTTTTGTGATGCAGAGTTGGGCCAAATCCAAGCTCTAAGAGCACTTTTGTTATGCTTTGAAGCCGTGTCGGAGCTTAAGGTCAACCTTGGCAAATCTGAAATGGTGGCGGTGGGTGGGGTGCCTCAAATCAGCAACCTAGCAGCTCTCTTGGGGTGCAAAGTGTCTTGTCTGCCCATGAAATATTTGGGCCTCCCCTTTGGGCGTCTTTCAAAGCAAGAGCTATTTGGGAAGGGGTTATTGAGAAAGTGGAGAAAAGGTTGGCTGGGTGGAAACGGCTGTATCTATTGAAGGGAAAGCGGATTACACTAACCACAAGCACTTTATCTAATCTTCCGACCTATTTCCTATCTTTATTTCTGTTGCCTGCTGGGGTGGTTAATAGGATCGAGAAGTTATTTCGGACTTTCTTGTGGGGTGGTTTGGGGCAGAAAAACAAATTTCATCTTGTTAATTAGAATAAAGTTTGTTCCTCAATAGCGAGTGGAGGTTTGGGTGTGCGTAATTTAAAGACTTTCAACAAAACGTTATTGGGGAAATGGCTATGGAGGTATCATTTGGAATGTGAGTCTTTGTGGAAGGAAGTTGTTAACCCTAGGCATGGAGGTGCTTGGGGTGGTTGGTGCACTAATTTAGTGAGGGGGCGGTATGGCGTGGGTTTGTGGAGATATATTAGGGTGGGTTGGCAGTGTTTTGAAAACAACATCCGTTATGTGGTTGGTCAGGGTACTAGAATCAGGTTTTGACAGGATGTTTGGTGTGGTGAGCGCTCTTTGGAGTGCCTTCCCAGCGCTCTATAGCATTGCAGCTAATAAGGAGGTTACGGTGGCAGATGTGCTAGTGTTTGTTCATGGTGCTTATCAATGGAACATTCTATTCACTCGGGATAATCATGACAGCGAGCTGTCTACCGTTACAGAATTTTTCAGCTTGCTACATTCCTCAAGAGAGACAATGGCACAAGTTGATAGAATACAATGGAGAACCAGTAGTAGCAAGAAGTTCACAGTGAAGGCATATTATAAAAGGCTGGCTTCACAAGGTAATGTACCTTTCCCGTGGAAGAGCATTTGGAGGTCTCACGTACCTTCTAAAGTAGCTTTCTTTGTGTGGACTGCAGCCCTGGGGAATATTCTAACCACGGACAACTTACGGAGGAGGGGCCTCATTGTGATGGATTGGTGTTATATGTGCAAAAAACACGGGGAATCAATAGACCATCTTTTATTGCATTGTGAGGAGACAAGAGAGCTGTGGGATGGGATATTTAGTAGAGTGAATGTTGCTTGGGTTATGCCATCAAATGTGGTTGATATGCTTGCCTGCTAGAAGGGTATTCAAGGTTGTCCCCAGGTGGCCGCAGTTTGGAAGATGATACCCTTATGCATTATGTGGTATAATTGGATGGAGAGGAACGCGAGGTGCTTTGAAGATAGAGAGAGAACAATAGCGGAGCTTCAGAATTTTTTTCTACATACTTACTCCTATGGTTTTCAGCTATTGTCCTTAATGGAAACAATGTGCATGATTTCTTATCTTTAATGTAGTCCTTTTAGAATGTATTTAGGCATGTTCTTTTGTATACTCCCTATGTACATGAGCTATGCCTATCTTTCATTCATATCAATGAAACTTACTTCTTACTTATAAAAAAAAAATAAGAATGATAATTATTCTTCTCAAAAACTACATCACCAATGAAAGTACAATGACAGAAAAAAACAGACACGACATCAACAAGCCTGCTTCAGCATTCCCACTATATGGCTTGGTGCCAGATGAGCATGAATAATATTTTCATGGATATTCCAGCAATTAAAATAAAAAAAAAAATATTTAACATATATTTGAAAATAATTACAAAATTAACAAGTGGTCAATCTTGAAGAGTAAAATGTAGAAGGATGATAACAAGCCCTTTCCTTATTTATTTATTTTGGCAAGTCAAAAATATTTGAAACCAGGAGTGGGTATTGACCACAGTGGAAGTCGAGGCCCACTTCCTTCTGCTCCTAAGTCAAACTCCCTTAACAAATCATAGAAACCTATATCTTTAGAGTACATTCTGTCTCACATCATAAAATTTCATTTTGTCCAAAATTGATACTTCTGTCATCTAAGTGACCATACAGCAGCCAAATGATGATTTGGGAACATTAAAATTAGAAAACACATACCTTAATTGCAGAGAAAAGTCTAGCGACCCCAGATTGCGTCCAGTCCCTACCAACTAAAGGCATAAACTGGCCTAAAACATCAGATCTGAAAAGGTAGAAAAAACAAGGGCCAGGGTAATGCATGTCACTTAAACCCTACAGTTAAATGGAAGAAATCCAACATAAAAATAAGAGACATCAAATAAGGAACACCCATAAAAATAGAAGACATCGAATATCCTTGCATAATAATAAATTTGGTAACAAGAATGCTCTTGGTTGCTTAAAAGTAAGACTCTTCATGGAGGAAGAGTTTCTTCCTTGCATTAAATTCATCTGTTAAGCCGTTAGTTCCACAAACATTTAGTACAGATCATGTTAAAGCATGTACTTAATAACCTTCGCCACCATCCATTATCCTCAAAAATAAAATCTTGATCTCTCCAGAATCAACACAGGCAGAAGGCTTCCTACGAAAAACAGTTGGCTATGCAGACAAAGAAAGTGGCAGATCAAGAAGAATACACAATCTCCAGCAAGGTCATGGGGACCATGAACGGGTTCATAAACACCACCTTCAGGAAGGTCGCTTTAGAACCTCCGTAACTTGCCAGGTACAAGAAGAAGCCCATGATTTAAACGAGAGACCCAGACAGCATTGTGGCTTGCATTGCTAGGTGAACTGCCTTAGTACACCCTGTTGGAGGGTATTAAGGCCATGGAGAAGAAGGATCTACTCTCCACTGTTGTATTCCTTCTATTTTTTAGCTTTTAAATTTGGGTTTGTATGTGGAGAAATTGGACCACTTGATCTGAATTGTTTTATGGTACAAGTGAAATGGAAGAGCTTTTCTATAGCTCTGGTTTTGGCAAATGGAATCAGAATTTAGTGAATAGAATGGTGCTTTCAGAAATTTATTGATTCTGTTTGACCATGCGATTTGTATAACCTGTTTGATGAAATGTCTCTTTGACAGTCCCGTTGTGGTGTTCTAGTTAAGAATAACTTCCTAAGCTCAATATAGCCAGTTAGTGAAATCAATGGGTAGTCTTTTGGTAAGATTATGAAGCTGTGTTTGGCATTGACGGGGATTGTCCACTTTCCAGTTTCCACCACCATCATGGCCGAATATGCTAACAAAAGAATTTGGGGTTCCTTCATAGTTGTCGTCTTTGTTATGCAGGGCATTAAATTAGCAGGTTGTATACTTCCAAGTATGGTTGCATCTGTATCCTTATGTTAGGAGCAATCCCCACTGCAATAACTCAATAGTGAAGCATGATGATGCTTGAAAGGCAGTTCACAGTCCTTGTTTTCAAGAATGCAGAACAAGCAGCATCTGATATGTTAAAGTTGTTGCAGAGAGCAGTAGGAAGTCAGAGTTTTTTCCTAATGCTAAGAAAACAAATGTTATTTTATGTTGTTAGAAATGTGGTCTTACCACTGCCCCTAGACGCATATTACATGATGTGTCACAAATCGAAAAGCCAACCAGAGCAAACAGAAGGGTCTTAAACCGGAGCAGAGCCACTCCCAATGACCAGGTGTAATGTTTTGAGCTTAAATATAAGACCTGAAGCTATGATAGAGTGATCTGGACATGAGCGAGAAATAAAATGGAATATTTCCATTGAAATTTTATATCAAACATTGGCAAGACCCTTGTCTGATAATTATCTCCCATGCGGAAGGACTATAACAAACCAGGAACACTGGTCGAACAATCTGCAAGAACCTCAAGATGTCCTACTTAGATGTGATTATGATTGCCAAGCCCTAGGGGTTGGCTCAAGTGGAAAGAACCTTGGTCTTTGTGGTATACTCCCTCTAAGACTAAGGTTTGAACGTTTTGGTGCAAACAACTTCTAGTGTCCATTGTACCGGGGAAATTTCTCCTTGAATTACCCCAAGTGTACTTGCGGGAAACTCCTTGCCGAGGGCTTGTGCACCCGCGGGATTAGTCGAGACTTTATTCCCGGCACCCAGTGCCAATAAAAAAAAAAAAGGATTATAATTGCTGAAAGAGTCCGTAAGTGTATTTAATTACATCACAACTTTAGTCACCATTGCTACACTAACGAAATTAATTTTTTATTGCAATTTTTTCTTGGATTGTCAGTTGCCTATATGGAACCTAGGGAGCCTACCTTGTAAAGTTCTTTAATAGCAAATTTGCTTTATATAATAACATCATGAAGTCACACCATCAATTTGTCAACATAATCCTGAATATAACCAAAAACTGATGATTAAACACATATGATAACCTTTTTTTTTATAAGTATACAAATTTTATTGATCAAATAATCGGCAAAGCCATAACAGAAAAAATGCCTTAAGCTACGTAGGCACATTATAGACAAGAAAATCATGTAGGTCCATGCCTTGAAATCAACAACAATGGCCCAAGTACAAAGCGTTCTAAAGAAAAAAACTTTCAGCTCCTCTTGCGATCTCCCCTTGTCTTCAAATGTCCTGTCATTCCGTTCCTGCCATATACACCACATACTACATATAGGGATCATCTTCCATATGGCTTTAATCTGTTGCATGCCTTTTAGATTGGTCTAGCTGGCCAGCAATGCCACCACTGTCTTTGGCATAACCCAAGACAAGTCTAATCTACTGAACACCTCATTCCATAATACCCGAGCGGTCTTACAATGTAGTAGGAGATGGTTTACAGACTCTCCCCCTTCTCTACACATGCAACACCAATTTACAATGATTACCTTTCGTTTCCTCAAGTTGTCGATTGTGAGAATCTTCCCAACGAAGCTGTCCATACAAAAAACGCTGCTTTGGGAGGCGTCTTATGTCTCCAAAGCCTTCTCCATGGAAACTGAGTTTGGGGTTCTTGTGTGAGAGCCTTGTAAAAAGAGCAAACTGAGAATACCCCTTTACCATCTGGTATCTAAATCTTCCTGCTGAGTGCTTGGTAATATAGAGTACAGAAGGCTGTAATAATCTGCAAAGCTGCTCATTTCCTAATCTTGTGCCGCTTTACTAAAGGTGATGTTCCAACGGATCTGCTTCCCAGATATCTCCATAACTTCCGACATTGATACATCTTTAGCACTAGCGATATTGAACAATGAGGGAAATATCTCTTGTAGAGTACTATTACCACACCATATATCTCTCCAGAATTTGATCCTAGAGCCCTCTCACAGAAGAAGTCTAGTATGTCTACTCAAGGCCTCCCAACCTCTTCTAATATGTTTCCACAAACCCACTCCATACGCCCCCCCAACTTCGTTAGTGCACAATCCCCCCATAAATCCTCATATTTGCTCTCAATCACCAATTTTCACAGGACTTCTGGTTCCTTATGATATCTCCACAACCACTTGCCAAGTAAAACCCAATTAAAGGTCCTCATACTTTTAATGCCCAAACCACCATTAGAAATGGGGCGGCATATCGTCTCCCACTTGACTAGGTGAAACTTGAACTCCTCCCCCCCACTCCACTCCACTCCACACAAGAAATCACGTTGGAGTTTCTCAATTCGAAACGCCTCAACGTCATCCTACCACCTTTTGACAAATACATCCTTTTCCATCCCCCAGCCTCCATTCTACTTTCTCAACCACTGTGCCCCATATAGAGGATGCTCTCGAAGGAGCCCCCAACGGAAGGCCCAGATAAGTCAGGGGAGTGAGGCTATCTTGCACCCCAACATATTGGCCAACTGTCATAGGTTAAGAACACCTCCAACAGGCACCATCTCTGATTTGTCGAAGTTCACCTTCAAACTAGATACTGCTTCAAAACATAGGAGCAAAGCCTTCAGTGCTCAAATCTGATTTTGATCCGCCTCACAAAAAACAAGAGTATCATCTGCGAACAACAAATGAGATATGTTAAAGGTTCCCCTCACAGGGGATCCAACCGAAAAACCATCCACGAAACCATTATTAGCCAATGCCAAAGTCATCCTACTAAGCGCGCCTCCATCACAATAACAAACAGCAAAGGCGACAACGGATCTCCTTGTCTTAAGCCTCGTGTGCTATGAAAAAAACCAATTGGACTGCCATTTATCAACACTGAGAATTTAACCGTTGATATGCACCAACTGATCCAAGTCCGCCGCCTCTCCCCAAAGCCACACCTCCCAAGAAGGTAGAGAAGGAACTCCAAGTTAACGTGATCATACACCTTCTCCATATCTAGCTTGCAGATGATCCCTATTTTGCCAGACTTTAACCTACTATCCAAACATTCATTGGCAATAAGAACTGCATCAAGAATTTGTCTCCCTCTTACAGAAGCATTTTGAGGTTTTGTAATGATCTTCCCCAACACCTCACTTAGATGGTTCGCCAGCACTTTGGAAATTATTTTATAAACACCATTCACTAAGCTTATGGGCCAAGACTCCTCAACCTCCATGGCCCCCACCTTTTTTGGTATCAATGCAAGAAAAGTGGTGTTAAGGCTTTTCTCGAATTTTCCCACCAAGAAAAGCTCCTGAAACACCTGCTGAGATCTTCTTTTATCACTTCCCAACAAGTTTTAAAAAAACCCATAGACAAACCATCAGGCCCCGGTGCCTTGTCTTTAACCATTTTCCTCACTACATTATAAACCTCTGCCTCCTCAAAGGCCCTCTCCATCCGAGATACATCATTCACCGCAAGGCCATCAAGTGTAGGTCACCATCCCTCTTGCTCAATTTGGAGCTGCTCAAAGAAGCCTACTACATGTTCTTCAATAACCTGCTCTTCCTTGCATTCAACACCATCAATTTTCAGTAAATCAATGTTGTTGTTTTCCCGATGGAAGTTTGCAATTCTATGGAAATATTTGGTACTTCAGTCTCCTTCCCTCAACCACAAGGCTCTCGATTTTTGACGTCGTTACGTCTCTTCTAGTAAGATAATCCTTTCAAGTTCCGCAGCCAACATTGTCATTTGTGCTAGCTCATCCTGTGTAAGAGGCCGCACCTCTTGTAATCTCTCAAGCTCCTGGATTTCCATCACCTTACTTTTCTTGCGCTCCCCTATATCTCCAAAAGTCGGTATATTCCAAAGCTTCAGATCTTTTTTTAGCGCCTTCAATTTACCCACTAGGATGAAGCTAGGGGTACCCTAAAACTGATACGAGGACCATCATTGTCTCACCCTCTCTACAAAGCCTTCTGACTTCAGCCACACGTTTTCAAATTTGAAATACCTTCGCTTTCTTCGAATATCACCACAATCAAACATGATAGACCAATGATCCAAGCAAAGACGAGGCATTCGTTTTTGCCATACATCCGGAAAATGACTTTCCCATTCTGGTGATATTAAGAAACAATCCAAACGAGACCAAGACTAATTGTTTGACCACGTGGCTGAACCCCCTGAGGCAAATCCACCAAATTCAAATCAAATATGCATTTCGAGAACTCAGTCATTGCTGGCCTTACTCTTCGATTCCCCGAACATTCGCTTGGAAATCTTATAACGTTAAAGTCTCCCCCAATACACCAAGGGAGATCCCACCAGCTGCATACTCCAACTATTTCTTCCCACAATGCTCTTCTATTGTTATCCAAGTTTGGACCATAGACACCTGCAAAAGCCCACAAAAAAATCATCTGATACACTTTTGAAGGAACATGCCACCGAGTAGGACCCTACAAAATCCTCTATTTTCTCCACCACCCGTCTATCCCACATCAACAACATACCTCCTGAGGCCCCAATAGAAGCCATATACACCCAATCCACGTGAACACAACTCCATAAACTACGCACAATTTTCCCATCAATCATTTTCATCTTCGTCTCTTGTAAACAAACAATGTCTGCTTTCCACTCACGAAGCAGATTTCTTACTTGAAAACGTTTATTAGCCTCATTGAGTCCGCAAACATTCCACGATACTATCTTGGATTTCATTTAGAGAAAGCCAGCCCCTTCCCTTTTGACCTACCCCTGCTGGAGCTACCCTCAGAATTCATAGACCAAGTCAATCTATTTAGCTCACGCTGTTTTTTTGATCTAGCTTTTCTATGACTTTGATGCCCCGCTTCAATGGCTATAAGCAAAGCCATAAATTGATCTTCATATCCCTCACACTTCAGTCCCACAACTTTTTGTAGTTCTTTTACCATTTGAAATACCCAATCTGAGATATTATAATGCACTGGCATCATGAAGCTTAGAGGGACTGGAACACCTCCACCAAAAGTCTCTTCCACCACTGAAATCTGTCCAGAAATACTCCCAGAAAGTTCAACGTTAGAAAAGTAAGCTTGCTCTTCATCCGAGCCCCCCCTCCCCCCCCAAAAAAAAAAATCCTCTTCAACCGTTTCATCCATCTCAGATTCATCAAAAAAGTGTGCAGGTGGGTTCACGTACGCGGGGCTTTCACCCACTAAGCTTATCGGCAAACTCTGCCCCTCCGCAAGTGACGCAGATGCAGATTTGAGCTCGCCAATCATTCTGTGTCCATTCGACACCTTTTGGCCTTCATCAGAGGCCACCACCATCGTCTCCGGCGTATTCTAGGTGGCCACCGTCACCTTCAAACCACCACCACCACCATCTCCGGATTGTTTCTGGGAAACCAAAACAGGTTCGTCGGGCTTTTTCTGCAAAACCAGTTGCTGCTGAGACCCCCACCAACATCGCCGGCACCTTCTAAGTCGCCGGCACATTCTGTGTCACTGGTGGCTGCATCCCCACTGATGGTGTGGTGGCTGGTGCGCCGGCTGCACTCTCGTAGTTGGGAAGGTTTCTCGGGCTAGCCTTCCTGTGGTACATTTTGAGCTAGGGCCCATAGTGAGGCCCAGCCCTTGATCTCGAAGGCCTGGAAGCCTTTGAAGGCCCAATCTAGCTCAAAGGCTTAAGCCTTTTTCCGTGGGGGCCCAGCCCATGGTAAGGCCCAATTCTTTCCACAAATGCCGGCCCCTTACCCTTATCCTCTCCCCCTTCTTTTTCCTTTTTAGTCCAACATTCCTTAACACTTCATCCATTTTTTGCTGCAGGTACCTCAATTGCCTCTACATGTCCATCAGAGCATGCCACATATCTCCTGCACTTTTGCCATCAGCCTCCCTGCCATAGCCCGCGTTACGTACAAACGAAGGGGCTCGATACAGCTTTCGGTCCTTAGGCCTCACACCACCATCTCCACCTCCTTGTACCAAGGGCGGCACCACCTGCACCAGAGCATCCTTGTATGACCGAGAGCCACCATGGAAACCACCCCTGTTTCTCCTTTCCAGTTCATAGTCCACAGAGCCTCCCTCAGTCTCCTCCCTCCTTCACCCTCAAGAATCAACAAAAAACTCCTCCTTCCTCCCTCACCATATGCTGCCACCATCATATATCGCCCTCTACTATTCGAGCACTTCTGTGCTACTAAACTTTGGTAGCCTTCCCTAATTGCTGAATAAAACTCCTGCTTTTCCCCATTCAAGCATTCCTCCAGCGCACCTCAAAGCCATTGCACTATCCTTGGTTCCAACAATAAAGAACTCTCCCCTTTCCATCCTTTCTCTGTGATACATAACAAAGCAACCTCTTGCACAAGACTGAAGAGTTTTGACTCTATCACAATCTCTCTTTTGAATCCCATCACAAAAATTAGTGTATCATCATGAAGCACACAATTTTTTTTTTTTTTTGTGAAAGTGTACGGAGAGAACAGGTTTAGGGGGAGAGAATACAGATGATAACCTAACATCGTTATTTCAAAATTTGTCCAAATTTTAACAGCAGCCCATCTCTCCATCAATCAATCTCTCTTTTCCATCTCTTTCCCAGATGGCATGAGTATCGGGTATCAAATTAGGACTATGATGGGAATATGATTTTCCTCCAGTGTCAATAGAAGATCTTTCTTCAAAAAACAATGGAGGGTTTTGCTGATTTTAATAAAAGGGTAGTGATAGGCTTACAATTCATTTACTACATATTTACTACTTATAATGTATTTGTTTTTTTATCATTTTCTTTTAAGTATTTTTTTAACATCCTTAATTATTAAGAAAAAATTAAAAAAATATATAATTTTGCCAATAGTCACTTCCTTAACCATTAAGTAAAATAAAAAATTTAAAAAAAAATTCAAATACAAAAAGAGTAGTAAATGAGTAGTAGGAGGGTTGTAACCCTATCATTTTCCTTAATAAAAAGTGTCCAAAATATTGCATTGACACCCACTATAGGAGGTCACCTTGTCTTGGCATTTTGAAATAGGCTGGAGGAAAACAGCAAGAGCTAACCAGAGTGGTCAGGCATGAGCAACTAAAACGACCTTTTCCATTAATACTTTTATCAAAACTCATGCTGAGGTTCATCTGGATTTTATAATTCAAGAGAGGTCAGGATTTGAAGAACACTACAAGTTAAAGTTCCCTAAGAGCTTCAAAAGATATTGTTTTTTCTGTAGAAGCTTAATAGTCCAAAGACAAAATAACGGCAACTAATATCAATAAGCCATGTAAATGACTCAGCATAACAGGAAACGCCCCTAGAGCTGCCTTGGTTGTGATATGAAAACTCTAATGGCATGTGCATATACTTCAAAGTCCAAAAAGACTAACGCTTATGATAGCCAAAGTCAGGCATTTGGGTAGATCACCTTTGGTGATTTCCTATACAAAATTGAAAGAGAAAACAGAGAGGAAAAAGAACATTATAACAGGAGCATCTTCATTGGCTTTCAGCAAGTTCCAGTAACAAGCATACTTTTTTTTTTTTTTTTTTTTTTGACAAGTTCGTAACAAGCATACCTAGCAGACAGATAATAAGATTTAAACCTTACTTGGTAATAGTCCCATCAACATCTGAAATTACAATTCGTGCATTCCACTTCCACAAGTAAATATGGGCATCAACCTGTTAAAAGTTAATACAGTTTTAGCAACTAAATTATACAAAAGTCCTGCTTTGATATCCATATTGGAATCTTTGAATTCTAGATGATTGACAAACCTTTTGTGTTCCCAGAACCCTGGTAGAGAAACTGAAAGTTATAATATTTTGACCTTCTTTCAGACTCAAAGAAGCTATCTGCTCATTAGTGGGAACATTGGTCCTTATCAATTGCTTGTGAGGGGATCCATTGCCATTATGCGAAGCCAAAGTTGACACTACTGTTGAGTTGCCAGATTCAGAATCAACAAAGACATCGTCATTGGATGAATTACTGCTAGCATGCTCAAGTGTTTTCACTCTTCTGAATGGAATAGGCCAGAGCCTCCATCTACGCCCAGATGAAGGAGTATTTCCAGAATCGTCATCCCTCGGCTGTGGTGTGCCATCCTGTTCCACAGGAATTGCATCTTTGGGCTCAACAGGTAAATCTAAACCAAATGCAGCCACTCCAAGAACAAGATGAGCAGCTTTTTCCCACGGCAAGTACCTCTCTCTAAATCTGACTATTAGATTCTCATTACTGATAATTGATGCTGATGAGTTTGTAAACTCCTCCGCAGATATCCGATGCGCATCAAAGGCTTCAGCAGCAGCTTCCAGACCCATACCTGGATGAAGTTCATTCCTACATAGTGAAATCTCAAACCCTGCGAATTGTAACATGGATGAAAGAATATAAATACTTTATGAGATGTACAACAGGAGACCCATATTTATACTAAATGACATCAAGAGACCCTTACTTAGGATGGAGTGAGTTTGATTCTCTTCAATGGAAACTCCTGTGTGAGTTTCTGCTGGCTCATTATTA
Source organism: Juglans microcarpa x Juglans regia (assembly GCF_004785595.1). Lineage (NCBI taxonomy): Eukaryota > Viridiplantae > Streptophyta > Magnoliopsida > Fagales > Juglandaceae > Juglans > Juglans microcarpa x Juglans regia. The sequence continues at coordinate 27,744,826 of NC_054603.1, read as the reverse complement.
CTGCATTCATCTACCCCTTCAAATGCTGCTGATGTGGTAAACTTTCCATCCTTAGATTCTGAACCATTATATACAGAATGAACAGATTTGCTGTCATCCATGTGTTCTACTTCTGCTTCTGCATTCCATGCATTTTCCTCAATTGATTCAACTTGAACCTGTAAACCTGGAGACGTCATATTACCAGGAGAACTTGAACTACAGGAGGCAGATAGCCCATCATCATTTCTCGATTCTACAGCACTCCAATCTTTCCCTCCCTTAACAACTTGAGAACTCTGTTGAGATGTCTCTTCTGAACATTGGGCGTCCAATGAGGAAACCACATCTTTTAAATCAGTATTTCCAACCTGTTTGGTCAATTCTGATAGCTCCAAACAGCTCTTAAACACCTCTCCACTCTTGTTAGGAGGAGACACATCCTCTGAATCACTTTGCACGTGAATCTTTCCTTGCTGGTCTGCAATGTTCATAGCTTCTTGAGATTGACAAACATGGCCCCCCTCTCCTTCCCAAACTTCCAGCTGGTGTCCAAAAGCATTGTCATTATTGCTAATACTGCCAACATCAACAGATGCACCATTAGCTGTAGATGGACTCATCTTGCTAATATAATCAACAGCCCAAACATTTTCGCCTGTGCTAAACTCCTCATTGCCTTCACAAAAATCTGCCCCATCACCTGGGCCCAGATGAAACTGTGGTGTACTTAATTGCACATTCTCTGTATTCTGCTCTGATGTTGAGATGGGGGCTGTCAATACATAACCATCCACACTTACCAATACCACTTCTGCATTCAAACTTTGGGGTTCCACAAAAGCCTCGCCGTCTAAACAGTCATATCGATTTGATCCATATTCTGACAACTCTACTGAACCCTCAAAAGAAGATTGTTCATCCTGGAAATCATAAAACCTTCGATCGACATCAGATTCTACCCTCTCAATACGGTCCGGACGCAAGGGAACATATTCATCTCGCAATCCAACCACCCCTGAATCAGAGGCACTATGTTCAAGTATGTGAATGCCATTAATGTTGTAATTACTATCTTTGTTGTTATCGCCTAAACTACTATCCTCTGCTGTAACTTTCAAGTTATCAGAATCCTCTGCCACCTCGTTTATCTCACCTCCTTTACCAGCATCGACCTTTATAAAATAGGCCTCGCCTGAATTATCAAGATACATGTGGAAATTGGCTTCAACGCCATTGACTGCTATGCGAACAACCTTCTCAGCACCTTTCAGAACTCCCTGAAATTTACCAAAACGGACATACCAAGGCGTGCTTCGGAATGTCCCATCCTGCTGCTGAACAACGATGACATCAACAGCCCCACCAAAGGGGTGGAAAGGGGTAGCAACAGAGTAAACACCCTGGGAAATTAGGCTCCCAACTTTACCCACCACATTCATCAGGTCAACCTACTACCAAACCCTCAAGATTTTGGGAAGCCCACAAGGTTCAATCTTAATTTCCTCTCAATTGAAAAAAATCAACATAAATTATTTCCTCCAAACCAGAACGCGATATATTTCAGGATTTCATGGATTTTTTTTTGTCGATCATAATTGCCACTCTTCAACGGCGCTGCGTGACATCCAAGAAAATAAAATAAAAAATGCAATCAAGTTGTCATCTTTAAGAGAAAAATTACGAAGTAAAGATGATGTCCATACTTTGAAGAAAATTTGAAACCTTAATGCCTGTTTGGGCAATAAAACGAAGGGAAAGTAAAAGAAAAACTTCCCGAATACATATTCTGAACATTAGGGAAGATAAGGGAAGGCCACATGCAAACGAAACGAAGAAATGAACTCAATCTACACTTAAAAAAGAATCTAAATTTTTCAATATTTTTTAGCTTTATTTTTCCCAGCAAGCAAAAATGCACAAACAGCAACTTTCTTTCTGAGAAAGTTAACAAACAAGATTGGAGAAGAGAAAATTGAAGAACGAGAAAGCGAGCTCTCAAAGAAAATAAAAGAAGATGAGGCGGCTAGACTTACAGATACACAATTGAAGATGGCCGAAGACAGAACAACCAGGAAGCTCGAAATGCACAATTCCTCTTTCTTTTTTTTTCTTGCTCTTTCTGGGTGATTTTTTTTTTTTTTTTCTTCTTAAAATTTCTTGAAATTTCTTCAATCAATGGTTCTATGCTCGCGTTTGCAATCCTCAACCCGTTGAAATTGTCGGAGGCTTCGAAGTTTGGTCGTTAGTGAGGATTGTCTCTGGATAACAAAAACAGAAGGCCACCAGAGTCAAGAAACTTCCACCATGGCCAAACAATAAATAGGTATTCCTGGAATGATGTTGCTCAACTGGTCATATTGTTGAATGAAATTACAGAGCCTTGCTCTTGAAATCTTGCGTAAATGTTAAAGGAAAGAAAGGGTGTTTTAGGGAGTTCGGCTTAGTCTCCGTGTTAAATAAATACATGTTGTCTCCAGGTTACAGGTATGGAATGAGCGAACCCAGGCTAGAGCCTCTCCTCGTAGCGCTGTCTTTAAAATGTGGAGAAAATTCAATTCCTGATTTTGAAAAGACCAAATTGCCCTCCTTCCCCAAGTTCCATAATTTTACTGTACAAGTACAACGTACAGTTCAAGATTTTAGTTGTCACCGTTACAAATTCTTTTCCCACGAGAATTGAGATTTGTTGAAATTAAAATTAAAAATTAAATAAAATATTATTAAAATATATTTTTTTATTATTATTTTTATTTAAAAATTTAGAAAAGTTAAATTGTTTATTTTATATTGTATAAGAATTTAAAAAAATTATAATGATTAGATGAAATGAGTCGAGATAATTTTACTACTCATCATTTCACACATTATATATTATACTTATTTTTATTTTTATTTTATTTCTGTTAAATTAAATGAATTTTATACTCATCATTTCTACATCACATACTTGTTAAGAAAAAAAATATGTGTATAAATGATAAATAAGATTTTTCTTAAATATTAGAAATTGTGGAAGTTTTTCAAGATAAAATAGTTTTGTTTCCACAAGTAGGTGTGTTTGGTTCACTATTTGTCGTGAAATTTATTATAACTTAAAAAAAAAAATTAAAGTACCAATCATCTTTTAAGATAGTTGATGTGAAACTTTTTTACATAATATCAATATGTTGGATATGTAAAAAATAATATTTATAAAGAAATTTTTCCTCTTGTTTTTAGATAAAGTGAGAATAAATTGGGAGTTAATACTCACCCCCAATTATTAGTTTTCAATTTCATTCAAATTGGGTTAGAAAAAATAAAACCATCCCACTTTTGTATATACTAAAACAAATAATCAATTCATCTAAAAAATATTGTAGAAATAAATGAATATTTAAAAAACAAATTATTTCATATTTAGGAAAAGAAAATCATAGTTTTTAATTGAAAGACTTTTTATGAGTATGTAGACTCTCCTTTAATAGTATTAGCAACGTGGGTCGCTCATACAAAAATAATAAAAGTGGTGTTAGCCACCGAGACTGTAATTCGAGGATGGATTCCGATAAGGTTATTTAGTTTTTTTTTTTTCTTTTTTGTCATTTATTTTTTTTATATCCTTATATATATATATATATAGATATATTTTAAAAATCTCACAACATAATTCAAAAATATTTCTTTAATTATTAAGTAAAAAAAAATTTATCGAGACTCATGTGTAACCATTTGTCGAAATAAGTAACATTATTTAAAAAGTAGTGATACATGTATTTACAATTTTATTTACAGTCTTACTTACAATACTTATTTTGTTAGTTTTTTTTAAATTTAAATTTTAAATTTTAAATTTTATGATTTTTAACATATTAATAATTGATTCGTAGAAATTTTTTTTTTTTGTTTTAAGTTTTTCTTAAATTTTTCTTATTCAAATAATAATAATAAAAGTAGCAAATTGGGTCACGTCGTGACTCATTCTGATAGAGGACAAGATCGGTATATGATATTACAGAGAGGGCATTTCTGAGACAGAATAATGGGTGTGGACGGTGGCATGGCATCTGTTTGTGCACGAGTTGCGCATGGAGAGTTGCATGTGTTGCACATTTATAAAATAAAATATAAATGCCTTAAACTTATAAATAGACTGACCTATGTCATCTTCAAAACTTATTTTTTATAAAATATTTTATTATTGTATTCCTTCCCTTGCAATAATATTCTCATACATTTCATCATGACAAGTACTAGACCTATAAAGATAATTAATATATTAGATCTAATTTTTAAGACCGTTCACTTGGATATATATCTGGCTATTTGACTATATACCGGATTCGAATATCCATTTGGATCAACCCTAGCCGGTACCCGGAAGAATCTAGATTTTGAAACCTAGAACCTAGGTTGTACCCGGAAAGATCAAATTTTGCAAAAAAATCCACTTTTTATTTATTATTTTTTTAAAAACTGGATCCTCCGATTATATCGGATTGGGCATAACGTAAATTTTTAAAAATAAACTCGGGCTGCTGATATTCACCTCATGTACTCGTTCCCACTCTCAGATATGAGGAGGTCGGTAATTTGGTTTAGAGGTGGCAATTCATATTTGTGGATCGTGTTTATATCTTGTCAAGTGATGAGTATTAGAGTATATGTGAATCCGATCCATTTAATTAAACGGGTCAAACACTAAAATCTTAACAAGACTCATATAAATAACGGGTGATACGATATAACCCACTTAACCCGTCTTATAATAAAATTTTATTGGGTTAACCTAGATACAATCCATTTAATCCGTTTAATCCACTTCAACTCGTTTTATATAAATGGATTGAATTGACCCATATATTTATTTTTTAACTCAATTAATATAATTTTATATATAATACAAAGATTACTATATAAATCATTCACAATCACAACTGGATTCGTTATAAAATATTTTATTATCAATATCCAAACTAATAACATGTTAGAAAATTAATATTTTCATAAAATAAAATTACATATTAAAATTACATATTTTAATCTATAAAATAGTTATATCGGGTTCAAGTTGAGATGCTTGACCCATTTAACCATTCGTGTCGGGTTTGAATTGACTAAAAAATGACTCGAGATTGGCCTAACACAAGCTCAACATGACACAACCCAGTTGATAGTCCGAAGATTGATGTTCACTTTCAATTTCAAACTTGGATCTTTTTACATAGGCTGCAATTTGACAAATCTTGAGCATTAATTTGAAACTAAGGCTGCGTTTAGATGTTAAACTGAGTTGAGTTGAGTTGAGATGATAAATTATTATTATTATTTTAGGATTTGAAAAAAGTTAAATTATTTATTATATTTTATGTTGGGATTTGAAAAAATTGTAATTATGAGCTGAGATGAGCTTACTTACCAAACTAAAGCTCATGATTCCACCATATAAACAAATGTACAAAACTCAAGATCCATTCAAAAGGTAATGGTTAATTCTTTTCTCCAATGAACTAATATTGCTGATTGTCACTTGCTCGTTAGAACTCGATCTCATAAACTATCATCTAATTTTCACTTATCTCTCACATACTTTGTGGTATATGATAAGTGGAAATATATATAAGTTTTTAGGCACACAAACCTCAAAGCCCACCAATGATGTGACATTAAATTAAAAAACAAGTTCTATGTGGAGATTGAGTTTTTTTTTTTTTTTCTCTCTCTGACTTGGTCGCTTTCCTGTCTCCCTTGGGTATCCACATGGCTGCTCAGGAGGCCACGTCAGTCCCACAGGCACCAACGGGACATCGTTTGTTTGCTGACATCATTGTGGAACCATCAAAGCCTCTTCCTGAAGTCGAAATTCCAATGCGCCACCGAAGTTTTAAGGAAGGGGAGATGTTTTTCCAATTTACAAAAGATGAAATTGACCGCACTACTTCTCCTTTCTGTTTCACCGTTGTCCTGAAATTTTGCGCATCCATCACTAGACCAAATCCAAAAATTCATCAAACAAAGATGGGGTTTCAAAGTGCAACCAGTGGTGGATGGAATGAGGAAATCGGTATGGTACCCAAGACAAACGAGGATGATTTTCGCACTGTCATGGCAAGAGAATTTTTTAACATTGAAGGTGTGCCCTATCGCATTTTTCGCTGGTTTCCTGATTTTGATGAGAACGTAGAAACTGTGAAGGCCTTGGTGTGGCTTTTCCTATCGGAGTTACTACCAAATTTTTATCACATCTCCATGCTGAAGATTCTCACTGGAGGTTTTGGAGGGTTTTTGAAGCGAGACAATGCCATTGCGTGTGTTTCACGCCCTAAAGGAGCAAGATGTTGTATTGAAATGGATATCACCCAACCTTTGCGGAAAGGTTTCTAGATTTGGTCCCCTAGTGAACCTAGAAGTAGATTCCAGGAGTCGTATTTGAGACTTTGTCTTCCTTATGTCAAAAGTATAATATTCAAGGACATTCTGATAATAGTTGTCTGTTACAAAAGTAAGAAATAAATGGAGTAGAGGAGGCAGCGAAACCGAAACAGAAAGGACCTAGAAAGGTGTGGTGTCAGGTTAAGTGCCCTGAGAAAACTTAGAAAGAGAGCAGGAAAAATAGAAGGGAAGAGATTCTTAATCGGATTAAGGCGAGGCAGAAGCTTGGAGAGCAGGCGGATCAGATCCTGTATGCATCAAGAGATGGCATTATGAGGAATCAAGAGGAGTAAAAGTAGGCAGAGTCATATAATGGAACAAGAAAATGTGGAGGCTCTAGCCAAAAAAAAATAGGCTTTAGAGGAGATTGAATCCCCTCGTGAAGGTTATCAGTTTTTGGCTGACAAATTACAATCCCCACGTAGTTTTTTACAGCTGGTGGATGAAATTTTAGAATATGAACAGGGTCGTATAGCGCACCATGTCATCAAAGATATGGAGAGGGAGAATGAAAAGGAGCCCAACCTACTTGAGCAATAGAACCATGTTGTTGTGTTGGATTCTGAAGTGCCGATGGAGGATGGGGCTTCTGTGATAAAGGATTATGAATCTTATCCGGAAATGGGTGTCACAATTCGAGAAATTTTGAAGTCAGACAGAATGAGATCTGGAGTGATTTGTGGAGTCACCACTCGGTCTAAAAAACTTCGTTAACTATGTTTAAGATCCTTACGTGGAATATCAGTGGTGTGCATGTCTCAAAATCATTTATCCCATATTATGAAGAGACTTAAACCTCGTATTATTGCGATCATGGAACCTTTCTCAACTGAAAAAAAAAATATGCAAATTTGGGCTCGACATTTGAAGTTTCATAATTTTGTCTCTAATTCGGAAGAGGGTGGAGAAATTTGGCTGTTCTTAGATGATGAATTATAGTTTACACCATGTTTGGTCACGAACCAAATATTATCAGGTTGGTTCTCGCTTGGTGATGAGAGGATGCTTGTTACATTTGTTTACAATAGTTGATTTAGGCGGGTGCAGTTGGAGATGTGGGAGGATATAAGTTTGGATAATGAAGGTAAACCATGATTTTTGGCGGGTGACTTCAATATTATTCAGAATGATAGTGAAAAGGTGGAGGGTGTTCATCGGGCTGATAGGGCGAAGTAGGATTTTAATAATTTCATTGATGATTGTGGTTTGCTAGAGGTTCCTTTTTAGGGATTTAAATTTACTTGGTGCAATGGACAACATGAACGACATAGCATTTGGGCTCGGCTGGATTGGATTCTTGTAAATGCATCGTTTATGAGTAGATTTCAATAGACAACATGGATGCCATAGCATTTGGGCTCGGCCGGATTGGATTCTTGTAAATGCATCGTTTATGAGTAGATTTCAACAATGCAATAATGCATGACTTGCCCCATACTTCATCCGATCATAGTCCAATGTGCATTGAGCTGTGGAGGTTTAACAATTTTTCAAGAACAAGCCAGTTTTGGTTCCAAAGAATGTGGGCGTCTCATGATGATTTTATTTCGCTAGTAAGTAAAGTGTGAGATTGTGATATGGGCAGCAATGCTTTGACACGGGTAGCCAAGAAATTATATAATCTTAAAAATGCCCTAAAGTTGTGGAATACTTCCACATTTGGGCGTGTGGAGAAGGAACTTAAGTTGGTGGAGGATCAATTGGTTGGTTTGGAGCATGAGGTTGCTGATAATTATTTTGAGACTGCCGAAGAGCAGATGTTACTACTCAAGGTGAAGCATCAACTGTGGTTTGACAGGGAGGAGATCTTATGGAAACAAAAATCTCACAACCGATGGTTGAAGGAGGGTGATGCGAACACGTTCTTCCATGTGAGCGTCATGCACAAGAAGCGAAGGAATAATTTAACTTCTTTATTCTTGCTGGATGGGTCTTCCTTGTAATCTCCTTATGAGATACATGATGGAGCTATCACTTATTTTCAAAATTTGCTGGCTGCCGAACCAGTTGTTAGAGATGAGGTTGCACTTTCTCTCATTCCTAAGTTGGTTTCAGAGGAAGAAAATATGGCTCTACTTCAGCCTCCAACTTTGAAGGAAGTTAAATAGGCCTTTGATTCCATTTCAGATGATAGCTGTCCTGGCCCTGATGGGTTTACAGTGGCTTTTTTCAAAGTGGCATGGAACACCGTTTGGGATAATTTGTAGAAGGCGGCAATGGAGTTTTTTAGTGTCAGTCCTCTACCCACTTTTTATGGTGTTACAAACCTAGCCCTTATTCCAAAAGTAGATAAATCGGATAGCTTCACAAAATTTCGACCTATCAGTTTATGTTGTGTGGTGTATAATATTTTTACCAAGATTATGGTGAATCGTATGGCTCCTATCTTCGGTAAACTGATTTGTCTTGCTTAATCAGCTTTCTTAAGTAATCGCAGTATTTTTGAGAATATCTTCATTGCTCAAGAGATGGTCTCTGGGTTTAATAGAAAGGTACATGGCGGCAATGTTATCTGTAAGATTAACATGGAGAAGGCTTATGATCGGATCAATTGGAGCTTTCTACTTTGAGTGCTAAAGGGATTCAGCTTCTCCCCAAGTTGGTGTGATATTATTCTTTAGTGCATATCCTCTCCTTTTTTTCTGTTTATGCTGAATGAAAAATCTAAAGGGTTCTTCAAGCCTTCACATGGGATAAGACAAGGTGACCCCTTTTCACCTTATCTCTTCATTCTTTCGGAAGATATTCTTTCAAGGCTCTTGGATCCACAATTTGATCTTTGAGCTATCAAATCTTATTCTCTATCCAACTCTTGCTCGAGGATTTCACATCTCCTCTACGCAGATGATTTGTCGATCTTTTCTAAAGGTGATAAATGCTCTATTCGAGGCTTGTTGAAAACTTTGAAGCTATATGAATCTATCTCAGGACAGAAGATGAGAGCAAAAAAATCGATGTTGTTTTGTTCCAAAAAAAAATTATGCAAGGAAGCAAAGTTTGATGCAAGTTACAGGTTTTATTGAAAGCAAATTTCCTTACAATTACCTCGGTGTTCCGCTACATACTGGTAGACTCACAGCCTCTATGTTGAAGCTGCTTATTGAGAAAATCAGGAAGAAAGTAGTAGGTTGGAAGATAAGTCTTCTTTTTGCGGGTGGAAGATTGGTGTTATTGAAGCATGTCCTTAATAGTATCCCGATTCACGTCTTATTTGTGCTGAAAATCCCTTTGGTGGTGATTAGAGATATTCAAATTCTGCTTTTAGAATTCTTGTGGGGATCCAAGGATGGCAAAACAAAAAAAAAAGCCTGGGTATCGTGGAGAAAAATTTGTCGCCCGACTCAAGAAGGCAGCCTAGGTGTGAGATACCTTAAGGAGGTGTAGGATTCGCTTTCACTGAAATTTGCATGGAAGCTAATTGGCAATAAGTCTCACAGGGCAAATGTTTTTGAAAGCCAATACTTGAGGAACATGACACCTTTAGAAGCTGCTCAATCCCCCGTGGCTCTAGTTTTTGGAGAAGTGTGCTTGACAGGGTCCCTTTGGTCCTCAAACATGGTTTATGGAAAAATAAGGGAAAAGAATGTAAACTTTTGGTTTGATCCTTGGCTTCCATCGGGTGTGCTGGCTATTCGGGTTCAGGCTGTCCACTTCCTTTTGCTCCAAATTCGTGATTTGCTCTCTCTAGTTGGTTGGAACATATCTCGACTTAAAGATTTGGTTGGGGATGAGTTATGTAATGACATCCTGCAATCCAATATTCAGTTGAAGAAAGGTCCAGACATTTTCATTTGGGCACCTTGTCGTGATGGAAAATTCTCGACAAAAGGTGCATGGGATATGCTACGGCTTCAATCGATGCCTCCTCATTGGGCAAAATGGACCTGGTTCAAAGGTATTCTGAGTAAAATTTCTTATACTAGTTGGAAATTCTAGAACCGTGCGCTACCAGTTGATGCACGTATTCAAAAAATTGGTATCCATTTAGCATCCCACTACCATTGTTGTATGGAAAATTGTGAGATTGAAACGGAGGAACATATTTTTGGGAATGGCTCTCTCGCTGAACGAATTTGGAAATTTTTCTCTAAGAGATTAGAGATTCAATATAGAAGAGGCCAAAGCATTTATGTATTGCTCTTTGGTGGTTGAAAGCTAAGAGCTCGTCTCAACTGGGGGTGGTGCGTGGCCTTCTCCCAAATATGATTATTTGGAGACTTCAGAATTTCCGGTGCAAGAATCGTATGGAGGACAGAAAATTGTCTTGGGAGCATATTGTTTCGGTTATTGTGATGTGGGTCTAGAATTTGTTTGCAAAGTCTATGAAGTTTAACTCTAGCTCTATTCAGGACCAACAGATGATGTGGAGCATTAGATGTCCTATAATTATGCCACAGTTTACTAAAGTGAGAGCTTTTTCCTGGCAACTTCCAGAGCGTGGTTCTTAGAAGTTAAATATAGATGGATGCTCCCTTGGTAATCCTAGTTTATCTAGTGGAGGTGGTGTGATTCAAGATGATAGAGGAGATAGCTGAGTTTTGGACTTTAAGGGACGAACTTTGTCTTTGTAAAGAGCTGGGTTTATCGGGCATTAATGTTGAAACTGATTCTATGATGGTGCTCTCATATTTTCAACGAGGTGCCTGTTCACACTCGTATTTGTGGGGTTTTTGGGATGAGATGGCTGAGCTTCTACAGACTATTAATTGCCGCATTTGCCATGTCTCTCGGGAACGTAATATGGTTGATGATTATTTCACTAAGGAAGGTGCTCGTAACTCATGCCTAGATCTTTGTGTTCACAATATTCTCCCTAGGAGGCTCAAAGGTTTGTTGCGCCTTGACAAATGTTCCATACCTTATCTACGTCTGAGGTAATCCTTTCTGTGGTTTTGGGTTGTTTTTTTCTTAGTTTTTGGTTTCCCTTTGTGTTAGCTTTTGTCTTTTCTTTGTGTTGGTAGTTTGTTTATTTTGTTGTCTTTTTTTTCTTTGATGGATTGTAACCACGATATTCCTCTGCCATAAGTGAATGCTTCTTAATAAAGCTTTGGAGGTTAAATAAAAATAATAAAAAAACAAAAACAAAAAGAACTGGTGAAATATTCAAATGCAGGACGCATGCCTACATCTCTTACTACTATCTAATTTTCTCTTTGTATGTTCCTCACCACCTCCTTCCACTATCTCATTGATTGTCCCTCTATGTATATTTGCTTCTTGCTAATTGACAAACACAAAAAATAAAAGTTGGAATATTTCACAGACTTTATAACCTGCATTGTCTATTTGTCTACATAGGCCGTCACACTAGAGTTGGAAATTCTGTGATGAGTATAATTGGAAGCCAAGCCGTACGTCATCCATCAAAATGTAACCCAAGACTCAAGTGGAGGTATTGAATGATCACTCAGTGCAATCCCATGGATTTTTGCCTTATTGAGACAATTAGCATGGTTTCTGCATCTTCTTGTTAACTAGCGACATTGACTTGATGGTAGCCATTTCTCTTTTGACAGCTTCACACATCTATCAGTACTCAATGACTTAATAGTATGCCTATACATAGTATCAAGGCATTCTAATTTAGCCTATAGGTTATCCCCTCCGTGACTTGAACCCTTAGTGTTAAGGGTGTAAAATTTGAAAAATTGACCAAACCAAAAACTTGTTTGGTCGATTTCAGTCCTGTCCTAGGATGGGGTTTTACACCCCAAACCAACAGAGCTACAAATATATATTTTTAATATTTTTTTGTAAATTATATATTATTTTATATAATAGTTATATAAGTGAATTATATAATTTTCATATAACATATTATTTTGACAATATAAAATGTTAAATATATAATTATTAATTAACTAATATATAATTATCAATTTTGATAATTTGAACAACTTTTTTTTATGTTATTTTTAAGTAAAAAATGTGCAAATAAAATTAAATAGTTGTATTATTCAAAATTATAAATATTGTGGGCTTCTTTTTATACTAATGGGCCGAAAATACACATTGCGGACTTTTTTGTATACTTCAAGAATGATGAGTTTTTTGTATGATTGGACCCCCATTTAAAATTGGCCCAGACCGATATGGATCGACATGACTGATAGCTAACGGTTTAGTCCAGTCCACTAGGGATGATCGATTCGGGAAAATGATGATCATCTCCCCCCTCCCCCCGGCGGCCCCGGGACCTATTTACACCCCTACTTGACATGGTCCCTGCTCTGATACTAATTTTTTAAAACTCAACCATTGATCCAAAAGTCCTAAAATTATTGGATACTAATTTAGTTAAACATTTAACCCTCAGGATCATAATATGCAATAGAAAACAATTGAGAGTTAGAGGGAGAATCGATAGAGAGAGAGGAGAGCGAAATCAAAAGAGACAAAATGACGACTAGGCGCAAGAGATGTGCAACAGATCGACGGAAGCTGAGGCAGGTAGCATGGCTGGCGACAAAAACAAAATTGTAGAGAAGAAAGAGAGAGAAGTCGAGAGAGTGATATAGAGATAAAAAGAGAGAGAGAGAGAGAGAGAGGGATCGATGAAGACTTACCACCATGAGGTGGTGCAGGTCTGAGGGGCTAATGGTCATGGGTATGGGAAGCAGAGATGATGGGGAGGAAAAGTTAGAGACAGAGAGAGGGAAAAGTTTGGAAAAGATGTAAAAGTTAGAGGACCCCTTAGCGCCAACTTAAAATTTCAACATTGGCTCAAATGTAAATAGATGGTTAGAACATATTTTACAATTTTGCTAATAAATTATTATTTTTTTTGATATAAAAATTTTCACAAAAAATATAGTTTGAATGTAATATCACTGCTTTCAAACGTGGAAGAAAATTTGATAATTTTTTGTAATGATTTATCATAACTGTCACAAAAAGTCATTTTTAGTGACGATTTTTTATGCATCACAAATTTTAAACCGTCCCAAAAACTTAAATTTGTTGTAGTGCTGTACTATAGTTGCTTTTAGGTTTACAAAATAATTTCAAATTGGTGATAATACTTGATGACACTTACCTTGGATTCAACTTAGAGATTATACAAAGAGTTGCAACAACTAAGGACTTGTTAGGACTTGAAAAATGTGTTATATATAGGAATGTAGAAAACTTAGGTTGTCATGCTCATTTAAGTCGTTGGAAGGTAAGAAATGATTTTTTTTTTTTTTTTTCCGAAATGAAAAAGAAAACTTACCTAGATCACCAATGGGAGGCCAACATATAGGATTCTATTAAGAGAGGAGAAGGGTTGTGATTCTATGAATATCATTAAGGTTTAGGGCTAAGCATCAAGGAGGAGGGGGATTATGAGGTTTGGGGATATTTTTTCATAAGCAGAAGTACTTTGGGTTTTTTTTGGGTTCGTTTCATTAGGCTAATGAAATTATGATTGCAGGGCACAAAAGAATCTTCCTTGTTCTGTTTTCATTAAAGGTAAGTTTCTATGCCTAATTGAAGGCCATGGCAGCCTTGGTTTTCTTTCTTTTTTTTTTTTTTTTTTTTTTTTTACCCTAGGTTTTTTCTGGTAAGAATACAATATTCTATAAAAGTTCTCTGATAAGGCTGATCAATTCCTCTTCAAAAAGTTGTTCCTACTTACCAATTATAAAAATAATAATAATAAAAAAAACACTTAATGTAACAATCCAACCCAATAATTTTAAGATCGGAATATTGATCATTTTTATTGGGTCTAAACTATATTTAATGGATCATATTGGATAAGTCCACGAGCGATAAGTTATTGAGATTGATTATGAGTTTTAATTAAGCTCAATAAGTAGGTTAAATCTCATTTATTATTAAAGGGTTAGACTTGTTTTAGAATTTAAAGATCGACCATTAGAAATTTATTTCAATTTAAAATCATCACTGATTGAAGTCTCTTACACAGTCTCAGTCACTACCAATCCTACATTGAATGAACTGTTAAATCATATTTTTAAATTCAAATTCTCTTTTTAGATGATCACGACTGAGTGTTCAGCAAATTAGTGTCACTACATGTATTAACTGATTCCAACTCAAACTCATCAGCGCCTCTCCCAAATCTCTCTATAAATATTTCACTTCCGTGTGTTATTTGAAAAAAACCATAAACCTCTATAAGTGCAGCGGCCGAATCCAAGATATCTAGTCCAATACTGTGCGTCTTCCATGTTCAACACGCCAATAGTCGACTGCCTCATGCCTCTCACAACATCTCTCGCGTTTTCTCTCTCTTTCTAGTTCACATGATTGATTTCATGTCGGAAATATTGGATTAACGCTGCGAGGTAAGTAACCTGATCATAAATTAAGACTAGCACGTCAGCTAGTTATATATATTATTATTAAAGCCAGTCCTTTGAAAGCCACTGTTTATGCATCACGCATGTCATAATATTTGCAAGTACGTCATTCATCATGTTTCATTTCGCATATTATAGTTATGCATATATTATTCATCTCACGTTGCATGAGACATGTAAGTTTTCATATAATCAAGTGTAATATAAGTATAAAACAGTTAATCAGATGGTCATTTAGATGTATAGTACCAACGTAATTCATGGGTGGATATGCAAGCCACATAGCTAAGCGTGGTGCACTATAGTATGCTAGAATATTATTAGCAACTCCTATTGCGGCTATGGGATGTGGGGCCAATGCATAACCTTGCACATAGGATTAAATGCATGGGCCAATATAATGAGTAAGATAAATCAGGTAAGCTAAGATAAGTCATGCTTGTCATAGCATACATATGAACAGCCATGATTTTAAGTTCTCAGCATGAAATATTTTATGAAAAACCTTATGTTAAGTATGTTTACGTTATGATAGGTTTTTTACTGAGTCATCCACTCATTTTAGTTGTTTTATGTTTTTAAACCACTCTAAGTCAGAATATTTGTAAGGGTTGAGCTGCAGAATGAGACTTGGTCCAGGGAGACATGACAGTGACCCAGATCATATACAAATATTTTAAGTTATGCTTTTTATAGCACAAACTTTGCGAAGTTTTAATAAAAACTTTCGTGCATTCTTATTTATGATTTCAGCATTATAATACAAAACAAATCTATTTATTTTAAGGAATCTTTATACTTGGTATTTTCTTTATAACAAATGATATATATTTTTAAGTCAGATTCAATAGTAGTACTCTAGCTCCTGTGATTTTCTAAAAAAAATAACATATTTTTTAACTATGGGGAGCGGGGTGTTACACTTAAATACAACCAATCATCATCTAATTAGCAAGTACCTCTCATACAATTAATTAAAATTGAGTAGTAAAAAAACTCCATTTAGGAGTTGAATACTTGAGTTTGGCATGGCATGTGGAGGTAGAATTGGTAATAGCATATAATCTTGAGCAAAGGACTTTTTGCAAAGAGAAATGCTAAATACCATCACTTTTCTTATCATCATCTAATATGACATTAAATGATTGGAAAGTTATTTATTATTCATTACTTATTATCAACTAATCATGTCACATTAGAAGATGGAATGGTGGATAGAGTTTTTTTTCCAACAAATACAATAATGGCATTCAAGGGCATGGTCGACGAAGTTATTTAAGATAAGGAGGCAATTCTATTAGTATGCATTTGATTTTCAATCACATGTCTTGGTAAAATGGATTATCATTTGTACAATTAAATTTAAGTAGCCACTAAGTTTGATATTTGTGGTTTACTACCATTATATTGATATCAATTAAATTTAAGAAGCTACTAGCCACTAAGTAATGTGTTTGTATGTCTAGAATTGTTCGTTTGAAATTTTCTTGGTAACCAAATGACAAGGATGAGAAACATAGACAAAAGGAACAAAAATTCCAATACTACACATATCACTACCGACACCAAAACACATTAAAATCGTAAATCAAATATGCAATGAGTGAGAGATGGGAAAACTTGGAAAGTGTAATGCCTAAACTCTCCTATGGGTGTAAAAAAAATCGATAAATTGGTTGAACCAGACCGAACTGGTGTGTTTGGTTTGGTTCGTACTTGCGACTCGAAACTGGCTCTAAACTGGTTTGGTACTGGTTTTTATATTTTGAAAATCGGTTTGAACCATACCGGACCAGTATATATATTTTTAGTTTAGATTTTTTATTATTATATATAAAATATTATTCATATAATTATTTATATTATATATGTGTTATATGTTAAATTTCTAATTAACATAACATGAAATTTAATTTTATTATTCATGTCTATTAGTCTTATAATATAAAATTAATCTTAAAAGTTTTAATATAACATTTGATTTATAATATAAAATAAATTAATATTATATTTTTAATATAACATTTAAGTTTTGATATTAACATATAAATTTTAATTTTATAATTTTTTAGCCAAAAATTATAAAATATGGGATATGGGTCAATCACTTGCTAAGTTTTTGTCGGGGTATAATTTTTTTTATCCGTAAAACTGGATTGGACTGGATTGAAACCAGAAACATTGATAGTTCCGATTTCGGTGGTTAATCGGTCTAATATCAGTTCTTAAATTTTTAAAACCGGTAGATATCGGTTGGGTTCTACAAAATGTCCAAAACCAGATCAAATTGGACCAATTACACCCCTACTCTCCAATAAACAGTATTTTAATAACATGATGAGATCTACAATAGTAAAGGTATGGAGATCTCAATAAAAATCTCATTATAGATTATACATTGGAAAATCTTATGTTGCTTGTTGGTTTTGACCACTAGTGCATTTTATTTTTTTAAAAAATAAAACAAATAAGAATGCACTAGCAGTCAAAACCAATGGTCCCTATAATAACAACAACAACATTGTACATTTGGCCAAAAAAATAAAAATGATCAATAGAGCCAAATAAATGGTTCGATCCCATGTTGTTAGAAGTCAAGAAAATATACACAGTGGAATGATTATACCTCAGGTTTAATCTTTGTAGTTGTTCCATGAATGAATCCAATGTACCACACTCCGATTAATCCGAACATATCTCTACACAATAGTTGAGTGTACTACATAGATAAATTAGAGACTCACTCAAAATACTCAACCTAGATGCCTTTTCAAAGAGAGAATGAATTTTGGGAGAGAAGATGATATCACCCTAGTCTCACATCACTAGCTGAAAATTCCCCTAATAAAAGGAATTATTTTTTGGTAATATATAGGTGGCCTTAAATGCTAGCCATCATCCAAATGTAACGCATGGCCATAATGACAAGCATTATTGGCTTGGCAGATGAATAGGGAGGGGCATGCCCATATGATCTCCCCTTCCTTTTTCTATATCTCCCACTCGTACATAGTGAGGATAGCCCTAGATCCATATTTCTCACTATTTTCTCAATATTGTTCAAATAAACAAATAGGTTGTGCCACTACCGAATACACATAAGAAGAAAAAAATGTGATAGCATTATACCAAATTTCTCCAAGAGAACACCAATATAATGACATCCCTAAAGTGTCTTATATGCACCAATCTCATTTGATTGCATCTAATCAAGCATCTTCGATCCCTCTCGAGATCTAAAAAAACTAAAAAAAATGCATCTTTAAACTGTATTAATCATGACCATAGACAACATACTATTGTAGCAAACAACATAATCTCTATCTTATGACATATGAAAGAAAAACATAACTATAAAGAACATTATCCAAATATACGAAAACATTATTTTTTCAAAAATAATACAGAAACCAAATCCAACTTAAGTAACTACAAAAAGTAAGTTTTGTTGAATTTTGAAAGTGTATAGCACATTGTGGAGCAATAAAGTGTGACAGGCTTGCAATTCTATCTTCTGGGTACCAACTCCTAACACCTCCACACTAGCTCTATTCCCACTTTGATATCACGACCCCCAACTACAATCCAACAATACTCCTCAAACCCGACTTTATCTTGCACTATATGCTCAGTCGCTCTTGAATCAACAACCTACATTAGATATGAGTGAGCAACCATCACATGACTTGTTTCATAAATAGAAAGAGGATAGCCAAATGGTACCTTCTTCGACTAAGTGTAGTCATGAGCGAAGTGACCTTTATTGGCATAATTGAAGTAGTCTAGCTTGGACTTGTTCTTTCCGCGCTTGCATCTCTTGCCACGCTTAGAAGGTCCTGACCCTTTCTGTACATGTCCAATAGCTACTCCAATCTTAGCGTTCTTGCATTTGGGCCTTAATGCCTTGCGGGAGCCAGATTAAGTCGCATAGGTTGAATGTTTGGGTTTAGCGGCCTCCAAGCACTCAACCTCAAGTTTTAAGTGACATGACACATCATCAAAGGTTTTGATGTTTACATTGTGAAACAAATTTTGGCTCATCGTTTATCAAGAATTGGGTAGAGAGCATATCACTGCCTGTGATTGTTGTTCATCAGTCATATTGTTTCAGGCTATCTTGAGTTTGCAGATCATGGATGACATCGCTCTAAGATGTTGCTTTATCGTGCATTTAGAGTGCATCTTATAGGAGTCAAACTTCATGGTCAACCCGTACAATCTCATAGCTAAAGTTCTCCCAAGCTTCACTTTTAGTGTCTTCCACAAATTCTTGACAGTATTGAACTCCTTAAACCCACTAATAAGATCATCGTGCATGGTACTTAACATAGTAAAGTGCAAGCATTGATCATTCTTGAGCCAATTCTCAAAGGCCTTACAATCCTTTCGGCATTTTTATGAGTCCCCTTTCTCAGGCTCATTTAGTGAGTGAGTTAGAGTTTTCACGACCTCCTGCTCAATCAAGACATATTGGATCTTGCAATGCTAAAT
The DNA here is from genome assembly GCF_004785595.1 of Juglans microcarpa x Juglans regia. NCBI lineage: Eukaryota > Viridiplantae > Streptophyta > Magnoliopsida > Fagales > Juglandaceae > Juglans > Juglans microcarpa x Juglans regia. The sequence goes on along the minus strand of NC_054603.1, from coordinate 27,725,633 downwards.
GTCATAGTTCTTCTCATCTAATTTCTCTCATTTGTTTTAGCCAGTAACAATATTCTTAGATGCCATTTTACTACAAAATGGCACATAAGACATTACACTCACACCCTTTAAGGCCTTGTTTGGATGTTGAGATGAGATGATAATAGTAGTAAAATTGTTTAAATTAAAATATTTTATAGGATTTTGGGAAAGGAAAGAAAAAATATTGAATAAAAATATTGTAAATTTAAAATATTGTTATAATATAATTTTTTAATGTTATTTTTGTTTTGAGATTTGAAAATGTTGAATTCTTTTTTATATTTTGTTTAGAAGTTTAGGAAAATTGTAATGATTAGATAAAAAAATTAAGATTTGAAATTGAAAAGTATTTATGTTTGAGTCATGCTTGGATGTTGAGATTAGATGAGATAAGACCAACACAACATCCAAACGAGGAAAGAGATTTCCCATGCTAGTGTTAAAAGAAGAACAAAAACTCGAAATGGAGAAGTAATGTGGGGAAAAATCTCATTCTCATTATATTGTTTAATGATACAAAAACTACTGATATATACATTACAAAAAGCAGAAAAGAAAAGAGTTCTAAAATTAACTTTTGATCTTCTATTGAGTTACAAGTAATGATCTGTAGCTGTATGGACAACATGGATAGGTAGTTTACACTGAGTTTCCTGACATTTGTGCATTCTATGTAGCCATGTATTTTACAACTGATGTCTTGTTTTTCTTTGTCATTGCTTTTCTTCTTTCTGTTGCTTCCTTCTATTTCTTGTGTGCTGCAGTATGCTTTATATTTACTTTTGTTGCTGCATGTATTTCTTGTGTATTGCATGGTTCTTCATATCTACTTTTGCTGCTACATGTATTTCTTGTATACTGCAGTTTTGTTGCTCAGTGTCCTTATGTCTTTTTTGCTTGTAATCTTTCTTATCCCATTTTATTTCTTGAGACTCCCCTCAAGATAGGTATAGATGTTTAGGATTCCCATCTTGGACAATAGAAATTGAAAAACAGAAGCTGATAATGCCTTAATGAAGATGTCTACCAATTGGAATTTTGAGACTATGTGGACAGGAGTGTTGACTCCAGCTAAGACCTTTTCTCAAATAAAATGGCAGTCCAGTTCATTTGTGTACTTTCCAATGAGTCTTTGGTAGGTTGTAGGGTCTTGCAGAATTTCATTTGTGGTGTGGCTCAACTTGTGATTCAACTCAATGGGTGAAAAGACTATTTTGGTGCCAAGTAACCCTGCATCTTCCAAGATTTCGAAGGTATAGTTCCTTTGACAGATCTTGATTCAAGAAGATGACCTTGCAACCTCTAATCCTAGGAAATATTTGAGAGTGAATCAACTTCTTCTTGAGAATTACTTTCCACTATGATATCATCCACATACATTAAGAGTGTTGTAAACCCTTTTTGACTAACTTTAGTGAATAAAGAATAGTTAGATTTGGATTGATGAAATCCAATAGAAGTGAGTGAATTAGAAAAATTTGAAGACCATTGTCTCGATGCTTGTTTAAGTCCATAAAGGGACTTATACAGTTTGCATACTAATTTCTCCCCCTCAAACTGCTCTCTGTGGATGTGGTATTCTGGTGGCATCTCCATATAAATTTCCTTAATAAGATCCCCATGTAAAGAGGCGTTAAGAACATCCATTTGAGATTAAAAAAAAAAAAAAAAAACCACTTGTGAATAGATATGCTAAGGCAAGAAAGACATGAACTGTGGTGAGTTTGGCAACTGGAATGAATGTTTCTTGGAATTCAAAACCCTCTCTTTGAGTATACCCTGTGTATTTCAAAAGAACCATCAGATTTGAGTTTCACTTTGTAGACATATTTACAACCAATGACAGTTTTATTGGGGGGAAGAGAAGTAACAATCCAAGTGTTATTTTCCTTTAAGGCATTGAGTTCAACTTTCATAGCATCTTGCCAATGTTTAAATTTCATAGCTTCACTATAGGATCTAGGTTCAGAGAATAATGAGAGGAAAACAAAAAAAGATTGGTGAGATGGGGAGAGATGTCTGTTGCTCAGGTGATGATTGAGTGGATGAAGTGTGGAGGATGGAGAGGATGTATTGAGGGGTAAAGATTTTGCTATCTGGTAGTGGTATTGATGAAGATAGGCAAGTTGATGTTTATCTCTAGTGGACCTTCGAAGAGGGAGGGTGGCATGCAACTCATCTGGTGGTTGCAATTCGGAAGGGGTGGCATGCAACTCAAAAGGGGTAGCAGGTAAGGATGTTTCAGGATGAGGTGATTTAGATTAGGAAACATGATTGGATGGTTAAGGAGAGGGTGTGAAGGAGTCATCTAGTGGTGCCGGAGGTAAAACCAAATTTTGAGGAAAGGAGGAATGAATGTCTAAAGATGGATGAGAAGAGGGAGTGAAGGTAAAGTGGAGGAGTGGAATGGAAAGACAGATTCATGAAAGATTGCATTCCTAGAAATGAAGGTAGAATGAGTCTCTATGTCATACATCTTGTAACCTTTGATATTTGTAGAGTATCCTAGGAAAATACAAGGTCCAGTTTGAGGTTCAAACTTGGTTCTGTGGTGTTTAGGAGTGCTAGCATAACTTAGGCAGCCAAAAACACGAAGATGAGCATAGGAAGGTAGTGATGAAAAGACCATTTCATAGGGAGATTTATTAGAAAGGTAATCTGATTTGCAGAATAAGGTGCAGCAGAGGTACCTCCAAGCTTGGTGCTAAACTTGAAGTTTGGTGGAAATCCTACTGACTTATAGCATTTATCTTTTGTATTTTCAATCTTACCATAATGGTGCAAACCAGGTCTAACCTATCTTTTTTCTTTAGGAAATTTTGGTAGGCAAGTAGGGTAGAAGGTTCTGAGGTGGGTAAGACTATATTCCTTGCTTGCCTCTATCTTTCCTCTTGTAAAATTAGTGAAAACGTTTTATCTAATGAAGGCAAGGGACTTAGCAAAATGATATATCCCTTTACAACATCATAGCTGTCGTTTAAGCCCATTAAAAACTTAAACACATAATCTCCTTGTTAGACTTCACCAGTATTTCTTAAGGCATCACAGGTACACTTTCCGCAAGAACAACATGGAAGAGGTCTACAACTATGTAACTCTTCCCAAATAGCATTAAGTTATGTGAAGTAATCACTTACAGAGAAGTGTTCTTGTACAATCCCACTAAGCTTGTGTTGGAGGTGATAAATTCGAGCTTCATCAGGTTGTGCAAAACGTTCCTTAAGTTTGTTCCAAACCTGTTTAGCTGAAATCATGAAAAACACATTAGATGCAATGTCTTTTGAGATAGAATTCAGAATCCATGCAAGGAGGATGTTATTGCATCTTAGCCATGAAACATAGGAAGGGTCTGGCAAATCAGGAGTGGTAATGGTGCCATCCAAGAAGCTTGACTTGTTCTTGATGGAAATAGAAAGCAGAAATTATCTACTCTAAGAAATGTAGTTTGAACCAGTTAATGAGGGTGAGACAATGACAGTGTTAACATTGTCACTGTGATGTAAGAAAAATGGACTATTTGGATTCTCAGCAAGGGAAGGAGGAGAAGAAGAAGAGGAGGATGTCATGATTTATGAGATGAAGTCTGTTTGTAAACGAAGTAAACACAGTAGAAGAAATTTCTTGCTCTGATACCATGTTAAAATAAGAATAGAAAGTCAAAGTGAAGAAGTAATGTGGAGAAAAATCTTATTCTCATTATATTGTTTAATGACACAAAAACTATTGATATATATATATATATATATATAATACATTACAAAAAGTAGAAAAAAAAAGAGTCACAATTAACTTTTGATCTTCAATTGAGTTACAAGTAATGATCTATAGCTGTATGGACAACATGGATAGGTAGTCGTTTACATCGAGTTTCCTGACATTTGTGCATTCTGTGCAACCATGTATTTTACCACTGTTGTCTTGTTTTTCTGTGCCATTGCTTTACTTCTTTCTGTTGCTACCTTCTATTTCTTGTCTGCTACAGTGTGCTTTATATTTATTTTTGCTGCTGCATGTATTTTTTGTGTGCCGCATGGTTCTTCATATCTACTTTTGTTGTTGCATGTATTTCTTATGTACTGCAGTTTTGCTGCTCAGTGTCCTTATGTCATTTTTGCTTGTAATCCTTCTTATCGCATTTTATTTCTTGAGAGCTAGTCTAAGTTAAAAGGAATAATAATTAAGACGCGTCACAAGATTGAAAATTTGTTAAGCTTTCTAGTCATCTCTTGCGCTATAATGTCTAATTGGTAATTTTTAAATTAATTTTTTAATTGGTAGTAGTGTTTTGTGTTTAGTCAAACTACTGATTTCCTGAAATATCTTTATTTTGAGTGTATGAAAAATATACTTCACTCTCCCATAAAGTTTTACAACGAAATGAATTCCCAACAAATTCTGCTTAGTCATTAAATGGATATATGCTTTAAAGTATAGAAGTAAATGCAACCGTATTCAGCAACAAGTGAAGCTTATTAAATATTAGTTAATAAAAGAGAACAAAGAAAAAAGATAAATAAAGTCAAGTTAATAGTATAGAGAAATACTTTAATCACAAAAAGACTTCACAAAAATAAACTTATAAACTAATATAGTTTGATATAGTACGTGTAGATTATAAATGTACTTTTATTATAAAGTACTAGATGTAATGTATTATATGAAGCCACACTAATTTTTAAATTTATATTTGTATGATCTTTTTGTAACTATAGGAGTCATTGAATTTTCTAGCCAATTAGATATTAAAATAAGAGTCATTGCTAAAGCGTTTGATGCACAAAGGAAGTGTTATGGGATGCATTGTTTTGATTGTTGCCGTAGGAGGGAACTACTATTGGATATTTTGTGAAAAATAATTTGATGTGATATGTTAGATTCTATTTTACGATAAAAATAATTTTATAATATCTAATATTCTTCATTAAGTCACGTCACTTTATAAAATTATTTTTATATAATTTTCTTGTGACTAAAATGTTTCTCGTAATGGAATGTAACAAATCAAACTGATTAGAGTATGGACTACTCCCCGATCCTTTCTTGAATCAGCACGAGCGTCAGCACCTATGGAAGTGAGATGGAGTTGCTTGAATAGCTTGATAGGAGGCTAGGAATACACGACTATGACTTGTGGAAAAATGAACGGAAGAAAAATGATCTAAGACAATTACAAGTATGGCTTGTGGGGGCCGGAGATCTATGGGCATGTTGATTTGGAGAACGTTGTTTGAGAGATGAAGTGAGGTGTTAAAACATCTCTGGATTAACTTCAAAGCTGGGAAATTTTGAGTAATGAGTCTTGAAATCTCCGGCTTATAAAATTCTGTTGAGCCAAGATTATTGTCTTGTCAATAAAAAACGGCCGGGCTTCTTCTTGGTTGCTTCCTCTTAGGAAAATAAATAAATAAAACCGAGGAAAAACAGCAAGTGTTGACTGGACAAAGACTAAAATATAAGAGCAGTTGAACAAGAAACTTACAACCAAAACCGAGGCTGGTTTGTTTTTTTTTTGTTGGGTTTTGCTATGTATAAGATACTATTTATTTTTACATCATACACCTAATATTTATTTATTTATTTTTTCTCATAAGGTGTAGGATATAGGAAAGTGAATAGTAATCGATGAGAAATTCTTTTTTTTTTTTTAGGCTGCGTTTAGATGTTGAACTGAGTTGAATTGAAATGATAAAATATTGTTAGAATATTATTTTTTAATATTATTATTATTTACTATCCATTTACTATTTATATTATATTTAGTTTTTTGTTTATCATTTTTTTAAGTATTTTTTTTAACATTCTTAATCATTAAGAAAAAATTAAAAAAAAATATATAATTTTACTAATAGTCATTTCCTTAACCATTAAGTAAAATTAAAAATTAAAAAAAATATAAAATACAAAAATAGTAGTAAATGAGTAGTAGGAGGGTAATAACCCTATTATTTTTCTTATTTTTGTTTGGAGAAATATTTTAGCCATCAAATAATTTTATAAAATTAAATTTATAAATTGATGTGATTTGATGTGGAATATCATATGATAAAATTACTTTTATTGTAAACTAAATTTAACAGATTACATGAAATCACGTCAATTTATGAATTAACTTTTATGGATCTTTTTTTTTATACCTTTAGCGCTTGTTGTTTGTTCTTATTTTTCTGATATATTTTCCTTTAAAATAAGACTCTTTTATTAATTTTTTTGCAGGTATCTTTTAACTAAGATGCCATAAATTGCAGCCATCAACTCTAAATTAGATGATCTAAATTGTGGGACAAGGATCCTCACCCTTTCATTATTATCAGCCATCTTATCATTTGCTATATCATAAATATTGTAGTTATAAAGGAATTACAAAAATAAATATATAAATTAATATAATTTAATGCAGTATGTCAAATTATAAAGTTATTTTTAATATAAAGTAGATCTAACATATTTCGTAAAATCACGTCAATTTATAAATTTATTTTTATGTAATTTCATGAGATCTATAATAGTACTCTTTACAAAAAAGAATTAAAAAAAAGATCGTAAAACTTTGTTGCATTCAAGATGTATTTTTATTGTGTACAGTGCATTGAAGGATGCTGTCCCAGATTTGCTGTCCTTGCAAAGGATCCATTATTTTATTCTCTAATTAATTTAATATTAATAAATATTAATGTTTAGAAAGAGACATAGACCAACAAACCACTAATTTAAAAGTCAATCACATAAGACTTGAGTTCGAGGCAATTCAATATTTAAATGCCGATGGCTGAATGGTTATTGGATCTTACTCCCGCAAATTTGGACATATACACAAATCCTGCCAATTTCGACGTGAACCCATCAGCTTTGTTCCCTAACCCATGACCTGGAATCTACGAACAAGTACAACCCAGCTTGGGATGTTCACTCACTGGCATTAATTAGGTTCTTCAGATTCAACTTAGGGAATTGAGGACATTTTCCAAACATAGCAAGTCAACTTCCTCCTTATCAAAATATATATTTAAGAGGAATATCATGCATCAATTATTATTTATTAGCACATTCTATACTTATAATTTTTTCATAAAATGTGAAGGTATTTTTTTATAAAGTGTAAGAGTATTTTTTATAAGATGTGAAATTATTATAACTTTTTAAATTCTCATATAAAATATAATAAATAATTTAATTTTTTTAAATTATAAAATAAAAAAATATTAAAAAATTATATTATAATAATATTTTATTTAACTTTTAATAAAACATTTCTTCTCGTCTAAATTATGTAGTCAAACGAGTTATTACTTCGCTCTACAAGTTTCAGTTTTCCTCTCTCAAAGCCATCCGATCATGACCCAATATTGGTCCCATGGCTCAAGTGGGCCAACAGTTTTTTTTTTTTTTTCCTTTCAATTGTACTTTGTATCCATAGAGTGGACTTTACTATGCTGGAAAACTTGGAATGGATAGTGGAAAACTGAATTATAGACTAATTATGGGTTTGTCAAGAAAGTGAAAGCAGAGAAAGTTCTGAGAATCCTCCAAACAATCCGATCACTGACCCTTTTGTGTATTGTAGGGCCCCATCTTGTTCTGCTTTAGCTCTTCCTTTAGGCTTTATGCATGCTTGCCGCCTGGTCCCTTCACACCCATCCACTGGTCATATTTCTGGGATTTATTCAAAAGACTTTCTTTTGCAGACGGCAATGTTATTATTTCATGACAAGTGCCGCAGATATAACGAGGTTATAAGTAAATTTATAAATTGATATGATTTTTTAAAATTTGTTAAATTTATTTTATAATAAAAATAACTTCACAATTTAACGTATTATATTATGTCATATCAATTTATAAATTTATTTTTGTATAATTATTTTATAATTAAAATATTTTTCTTATTTTATTGCATATAAACGAGCGTTGAAATGGAAGACCTTCGGCTTTCATAACATCATAACGTAAAGAAGCTGCATACACAAGTTTCGGGTCTAACAAGTGCAAATAAAATATCTGAAAGATAAGATAGAATTAATATCATTCTTAAGCATTTTCCATGAACTTTCGTCCTAAAATGCCTTTCTGTTGGCTCAAGTTTCCAGTTTCAAGCTGCAGTGCGTCAAAAGTTGGTAAATGGGATTCGTGACTCAGGACTGGGAAAAAAAAAAAAAAAAAAAAACAGAGGCCTTGTCGTTAGTCAAAGAAGCAAAGGTCCAGGCTCCATTCCATTCAAGGATTGCTTTTTCTTTTGGTCTAGAGAGTTGTATCGACCAAATGGTGTCTTGTGAGTTGTGACCACTACCAGATGGCAGCGGCTGCTCTCTCACCCAAAAAGCAGCATGTGTTCATATATAGAGTTCCCCCTTTTCCTCATCATTCAAATAGAAAAGTAAACCAACGACAAGAAGGCATTCTCTACTTGTCCAACAAGAAACAACTCGTGAAAGCAAGAGTGCTCTTTAATCTAACGTCGCTTTCTCTCAAGTCAAAAATTCAAAATTTGTTATAACGTATCTTATTAGGAAAATGATATATGTCCCGCTCCCAATTTTTTTATTTTTTATTTACTTAATGATTAAGTATATATTTTTTAATAATATTATAATTTTTTATTTTTTAAAAAAACATTTAAAAATTAAAAAAATACATATATGAAAAAAAAAAACAATCATAAGACTATCGGTGGCTCCCAGCAGAGCGGTGGCTGTAGAGCCACTCATCTTATTAAGTCATATTAATTTATAAATTTATTTTTATACAACTTTTTTTTTTTTGCACTTCTCTTTTCAATACAAAGATTTGCTAAATTTATTATTTAAATTTTAAGGTTTTTGTATTTAATTTTTTTGGATATTTAAGCAATATTTATTAACTATTTAATAATGCCTACATTCGCACATTTAGTAACAAATACTTTTCAAACTTACTTTTATGTACCTATATTTCTCCTACTCTAAATCCTTACATAAGTCTAATTTGTTTTTACAGATAAAATGAGATAAGATAAGATGAGATAAGTTGAAATAAATATTAAAAATTGAATAAAATATTATTGGAATATATTTTTTTAATAATATTATTTTTTTGAGATTTGAAAAAGTTAAATTCTTTATTTTATTTGATGTGAAATTTAAAAAAATTATAATAATTAGGTGAGATAAGATAAAATGAATTGAAATGTATTGGAAAAACAAACGAGGCTAATACCCTACCAACAACAATAATAAAGACTAGTTGTCGACTTAGCCAACAAGAAAGATAAAAATAATAGCAATTTAATGTGAAAATAGTAAATGCCGTTTAATCTAATGTCGCTTGTAAGGATAGTTTCAAAATGTATATGATGATGTTTCGTTACAATTCAAAAATATTATTCTTGAATTTAAATAATAAAAAATAATATTATTCTTGAATCGGGTTACATATAAGAAAAATGTTATTTATATTTATAATTTTAATTACATAACCATACGTACTACCATATCAGTTATTAAAATTGAGAAAAAATTTTTAAATTTGAGATTTGAAATTTAAATTAAAAAAGAAAATACTGATAAAATAGATGAAATTGCTATTCAATACATATAATATTGCACGTAAAATTATACGTTGGTTGTAGTATTACTCTACCTATAATGTTACAAAGATGACGTTTCTGTCTTCATAATGTTTAAGTTGCATATAATGACACGTAATTAATCTATTTAAAGACGTTTTTTATAAGACGAAAGTGACAGAAAATTGGGTGTAACATAAAGAATAACATTGGAAAAATATTAGAGAGATTATGATTCCATTCCAACAACCATTGGTTTATTCTTTTTAAAAAAGAATCACATCTAATAAGTTATTGATAATATAAAATAAAGAGAGCACAAAGCATAAGCATGAAAATTGAAATTAAAAGGCATATGCTCTGGTTTCTCCGGTAATTTAATCGCACGGAAGGTTAGCAGGTAGTTTCGATAATCTCCTCTCTAATCTAAACGCACTTAGGGAGGGAGAGAGGGAGAGAGGGAGAGAGAGAGATTGTGGAGGGTCAGTGGAAAAGTAGGAATCGTTCCTCGATCTGATGCGCCTTAATTGAGTGGTCGAAGCATTTTATACTTTTCTAGAGAAACGAACAAACGCTAATTTAAAGGGCTCTTTAGAAAACAGTCGGAGTTCGGTGATTTGGGATTTGCAGTGTCCTCGGAAATTTTGTTTGTCTTCAATTGATCAGGGTTTCGTACGATTTGACCTAGAAGATTGGGTTTTCCTGAGGAAACAAGTTCATCGTCAAAGTCCGTAATCTCTATGGGGAAGGGTGGCCAAGACTACGGTAAGGCGGAAATCGTTAGCCCCAAACCCTCCGATCGAGAGGTGTTTCCAGCCTGGGCGAAACAGATTCCAGAATGCGAGCAGCACTACCAGGTGAACAAGATATCTGGACTAGGATCCGAAGACGTCGAGAGATGGCGCAAGATCTACGGCTACAATGAACTGGAGAAGCATGAGGGCCAGTCCATTTGGTCTCTGGTTATCGAGCAGTTCAACGACACTCTGGTCCGGATCCTACTTGTGGCGGCAGTCATATCCTTCGTGCTCGCCTGGTACGATGGAGATGAGGGCGGCGAGATGGAGATCACCGCCTTCGTGGAGCCTCTTGTGATTTTCCTTATCCTGATTGTTAACGCAGTCGTTGGAGTTTGGCAGGAAAGCAATGCTGAGAAGGCACTAGAAGCGCTTAAGGAGATTCAATCGGAGCACGCCACGGTTATTCGCGACGGCAAGAAGCTCCACAATTTGCCTGCGAAGGAGCTAGTACCCGGCGATATCGTGGAGCTTAGGGTTGGCGATAAGATCCCTGCCGATATGCGCGTCTTGGAATTGATTAGCTCGACCTTAAGGGTTGAGCAGGGGTCACTGACTGGAGAAAGTGAAGCTGTGAATAAGACCAATAAGGCAGTTCAGGAGGACGCTGATATTCAAGGGAAGCGATGTATGGTTTTTGCTGGGACGACGGTTGTGAATGGTAATTGCTTTTGCTTGGTTACTCAGACGGGTATGGAGACAGAGATTGGAAAGGTGCATGAACAAATTCACGAGGCATCGCAGAGCGAGGAAGATACGCCGTTGAAGAAGAAGCTGAATGAGTTTGGTGAGATGCTGACGATGATAATTGGAGTGATATGCGCGGTGGTGTGGCTCATCAATGTGAAGTACTTTCTTACTTGGGAGTATGTGGATGGGTGGCCTAGAAATTTCAAATTTTCGTTCGAGAAGTGCACGTATTACTTTGAGATTGCAGTGGCATTGGCGGTGGCTGCAATTCCCGAAGGTTTACCGGCGGTTATCACGACGTGCTTGGCGCTTGGTACGCGTGAAATGGCTAAGAAGAATGCCCTTGTGCGGAAGCTGCCGAGCGTTGAAACTCTGGGTTGTACGACTGTGATTTGTTCGGATAAAACCGGAACCTTGACTACAAACCAGATGGCTGTGACGAAGCTTGTGGCGATGGGGAGTAATGCTGACAGGCTTCGAACCTTCAAGGTTGATGGGACTACATACAATCCATATGATGGTAAAATACACGACTGGCCAATGGGTGGTATGGATGATAATCTTCAAATGATTGCAAAGATAGCTGCTGTCTGCAATGATGCGGGCATTGCTCAGTCAGAGCATAAATATGTAGCCACTGGAATGCCTACCGAGGCAGCTCTAAAGGTAAGACCTTTCTTTTTGAAATTTGTTTTCCTATTCACTTTTGTTTTCTATCTTTGCGACTGATTCCCCCCTCGACTGACCCATAATTAATGGACAACGGTGAAGAATTTTCTGTTCTAAAAAAATAAAAAATAAAAAAAATCTGCAAATTGAGTTGCTGTATGGTGTTTTGTTTATTTCACACCTGCTCTGCAACAGCAAGTAAAATTGTTATTGAGATTCACACTTGAATCTGCTCTCTATGCATTTCAGGTTTTAGTTGAGAAGATGGGCCTTCCTGAAGGTTCTAACCATGGTGGATCAACGACTAGGAGTGATTTACTACGTAAGTTGAAACTGGCATACTTCTCTCTTTTGACGCCTTCCGCCTCCAAGAAAATGAAAAAGTTTTAACCTTGATGATTTACATGGTCTGCTGCCGTATTTTATTTCTTAATTTTACATTTATTTAGGTTGCTGCCAATTGTGGAATGAATATGAACATAGGTTCGCAACTCTTGAGTTTGATCGCGATAGGAAGTCCATGGGTGTTATTGTGAACTCCCAATCGGGGAAAAAGTCATTGCTAGTGAAGGTGCTCTCTCTCTCTCTCTCTCTATATATATATATATATATTATTGTATTAAAGAAACTTTCACACTTTTTTTTTATAAGTAAAGTAAGAGGTAAATTTTATTGATAGGAATGAAATAGGCATAGCCTATGTACACAGGATGTATACAAAAGAGCGCCTAAATATATTCTAGAAATGCTAAATTAAAGATAAGAAGTCATGAACATTGCTTCCATCGAGCACAATGGCTGAAAACCAGAGCAATAACGTGTGTACAAAAAAATTCCGAAGCTCCGTCATTGTGAGCTCCCTATCTTCAAAGCACCGCACATTCCTTTCTGACCAACTTTCACACTTATTTTGCCTTTCTATTAAATGCAACAGTATTATTGTGATATAACAGAAGCTATCTGTGAAGCATGGGCAATGTGTTTCCTTTTCATTTGGTGTTTTTTTTTTTGTAAGTAAGAAGAGATTTTATTAGAAATGAATGTATAGGCGAAGCCTATGTACACATGAAGTATACAAAAGAAAACACTTAAATACATTCTAGGAAACAAAAAGCGACATCAGAAAATCATGTACGGAAGATCCGTTGATAACTAAAGCTGAAAACCAAAACAGCAAAGAGTGCACAAAAAAATTCCAGATTTGCTTGAGATGCTCCTTGTCATTAAAACACCACACATTCATTTCCATCCAAATGCACCACATAAGATGCAAAGGAATCATCTTCTAGGCCGCGCCCACTTGAGAACAACCAAGAAGCCCGATCCAACATGCAAGTAGGCCAACCACTCTCAAAGGCATCACCCAAGCCAAGCCAATTCTACAAAAGATACCATCCCACAACGCCCGTGCCACCTCTCAATGCAAGAGTAGATGATCCACGGTTTCCCCATTCTTTTTACACGTGAAGCACCAATCCATAACTATAATACCTTGCTTCCTTAAATTATCCAGCATCAAAATTTTCCCAAGAGAGGCAGTCCAAATGAAAAAAACCACTTTGGAAGGCATGAGGGACCTCCAAATACACTTCCAAGGAAAATGAGGACTATCCTGAAAAGTCAACAGCTTATAGTACGAATGAACAGTGAAATTTTTGCACCCCTTAAGACTTCCACAACATCCTATCCTCATCATTACCACCAAGCCTCAAAGAGTATAAAAAGCTGAAGAAAGTTGAAACTTCGTCAATCTCCCATTCCTGTACAGCTCTAGTTAAACAAATATCCCACTGAATAGTACCATTAGAACAACAAAGCAAATCTGAAACTGCAGCAAACTGATCTGAAGCCAATCAAAAAATAGCTGGAAACACGCTATTGAGGGCCCGATCACCACATCAAATGTCAAACCAGAAATGGATCCAAGATCCCTCACCAACAGCAAAACTAACATGACTAACAAAGCTCTCCCAGCCCTTTCTAATGAACTTCCGAAGCCCCAAGCCATAAACCCCCTGAACTACATTAGAACACCAACTCCCCCAAGAAGTTTCATTTGGTGGTTTTTTAAGTGCAGTATTTTCTTGGAAAGCTTCTACAAATTTAATGGTTCAGTTGAACTTGTCTCTACAGTTGCAATCAAATGCCTTCTTGATTTATCATCAACATGCTTGGTTAGTTGATTTGTATGTTTAAAACCTTAAAAGTGCAAAATGTGGAGAAGAGAAGTTGTAGGGTTCTCGTTTATAAGACTTGAGAATCCTGGGGGAAGCCCCCCTGGCGGGTGGGTATAAGGGGACAAATTTGGCAATCAGAAGTATATAAGGTGCTAGGTTTCCATGATCCAGTATTGATTCAATTGAACTTGTATATAATTGTAATTAATGTCTTCTTGTATAATGAAGAGCTGCTGATTATTTCATGTTGCTAATGGCAATTAATTTTTTACTGCCGTGTAGTTGTTTTCACTTTGTCAATTGTACCATGTTATATAATTCTAATATGAAGTTAAATTGTGGCAGGGTGCTGTAGAAAATCTCTTAGAGAGGAGCACTAAGATTCAGTTGCTTGATGGTTCCGTTCGATTTCTTGATGAGAATTCAAGGAAACTCATTTTAGATGCTCTTCAGGAAATGTCAACTGGTGCACTGCGCTGTCTTGGTTTTGCATACAAAGATGAGCTCGGTGATTTTGAAACCTATGATGGTAATGAAGATCATCCAGCTCACGCACTTTTACTTGATCCTTCAAATTATTCATCCATTGAGAGTGACCTCATTTTTGTTGGCTTCGTTGGACTGAGGGTAAGTCTTGACATTGCTAAACTCTACATGCTTTACTTATTCAATCACTTTATTTTTCCTTAGTAGCCTTAGGCCTAACTTTGCGCGATCATTTTTCCAAATTTTTATAGGACCCTCCTAGGCAAGAGGTTTACGAAGCAATTGAGGACTGCAGAGCAGCCGGGATTCGTGTTATGGTTATCACTGGAGATAATAAGAATACAGCAGAAGCAATCTGTCGGGAAATTGGTGTATTTGGACCTAATGAAGACATAAATTTAAAAAGTATAACAGGAAAAGAGTTTATGCAACTGCATGATCAGAAAGCTCATCTACGCCAAACTGGTGGGCTCCTGTTTTCTAGGGCTGAACCAAGGCACAAGCAAGAAATTGTGAGATTGCTTAAAGAGGAGGGAGAGGTGGTTGCCATGACTGGTGATGGAGTGAATGATGCGCCTGCATTGAAACTCGCTGATATTGGGATTGCAATGGGCATTGCTGGAACAGAGGTGTTGTTTCTTTTCGTTTAGTAAATTATTTCTCATATTTACATTTTGAGGTACATGCCATGCCAATGGTAGACCTAAATGAAAGGAATAATCAGCAAAAGAAGCTGACTTATTAAAGAAATCATTAGGGAGAAATGCCTAAATGGTAATATTAGAATTTCCATGAGGTAATGGAGGCAATACTGAGAGAATGGATATGTTTCATTTAATTGTATAGACAGAAGTAACATACTAGAACAAATTGTATGGACAGTAGATGTGCATTGGACAAAATTGAACGCTGTTGAACTGGACTTATGTGGCATATGCACTGGTAGATGGAATAAGGGAGTAAGCATTAGTAATATTGTATACCATAATTATAACACCACTAACTTCTTTCCTGGTTAAAATACACTTGTTTTTCTGATCAGTGAAAAAATACATAACTTGTAATTTCCCTATATTCCTTGTAACTCTCCAATCTTTTTCAACCATTGTTTCAATTTTCCTACTTTCAGGTCGCAAAAGAAGCTTCAGATATGGTGTTGGCAGATGATAATTTTAGTACAATTGTTGCTGCTGTTGGTGAAGGCAGATCTATATACAACAATATGAAGGCATTTATCAGGTTGGATCATACTTTTGCTTGTTTAGTTTTCATTTTGCATGATTTTAAGACAATCAATAATCAGAAAAAGAAAGCTCTTAAAATGGTGTACTTCAAAGTTGGGATTTAGCTATAATTAAACTTAAGTCTGTTTGGTGGCCCGTGTATTGTCATGAAATAGTCAATTTTGACTGATTGAAGAGGTTGAATGAAATTATAGCCATGACTAGATAAATGAATGGCTATTAACAAACTACAAGTGATTTATTTGAGTTGATTTCCTTGCTTGATATTTGAAAATTTTGTTGGATGGTCATATCGTTGTTTTGGTTGTTAGTAGATAGTATCTAATTATAAAATAAAAAGGTATCTAACTTGATGCAACATAACGAATCAGTAAATCCCATTAGTTTTCCATGGCCTAATTTGTTCTGAAGTGCAATGTGAATTTGATGCTTAACGGCTCAGATCATATCTAGGGCTGGTCATGTGCTGGGAGGGGTCCAGTCTGGATCATCACCTTGGGATAAAATCGTATTGCCTTCCTAGCCCAGCCATGCCTAGACTTGTGCCTTAGATTGCAGACATGGGCCCAGGTTTGTCCTGGGTACTCCCATTGATTGTTCTTCATTTGGTATGAAATTGTCTTTGTATTCATCATTAATAAGATCTTTGTTTTACTAATAAAAATAATCTTTTTAGTAATTTATTTTTTCTTTAAAAGCCCCTTCCAAGTTTTGTTTTTGTTCATGGATTAAGGTATAGATATCAGAGGTCTTTTATTCAAACATTCTGTAAGTAAAAAAAATCCTTGAAGTAAAAAGAAAATTAAAGGATTATAATGGGAACCATAATATTATAGGAAGATGGTGAATGGAATCTCATTTTGCTTGGGGGGAGAAGTTCAAGCACTTTTTAATGATTTTAATGGGCTCCACTTGTAACATTGATTAGTCCTTCATAGTGACAAGGAGAACATGCTTTTTTTCATGTCATGTTAGTGGCATCATCTTGCCTTGACCTTCGCTCTCTTTCCCCATTTATCTTTTTTTTTTTATTAAAAAAATAAATATGTAATACCCCAAATTTTGTATAGAAAAGTGAATGGAATTCCACATTGCTTGGGAGGGAGAAGTTCAAGCCCTTCATTATCATTTCAATGGCTCCAATTATAACATCGAATAGTTTTTTTTCGAGTATCGGCCCAGGTTTAGCTTCAGCCTTCTTTGGGTCATTACAAAATAAATGGTATTAAAGATAATTCCAACCAAAAGTATGACACTTGAGTCTTGCCACCTATGATGGAATGGCTCGACAGAATGTCTAGGGTGGGGGGGGGGGTTTGTGTAGGAAAGTGGTAAATGAGATCCCACATTGCTTGGGAGGGAGAAATCCAGGCCCTTTATAATGATTTAAGGAGACTCCAATTATAATATTGACTAGTCTTTTTTACACACCCGTGGGTAACCCAAGTGGTAAGGGCGAACTTGTGTGCATTAGCCCCATGTCATAGGTTCGATTCCCCCGGACCAAACTGCGATTTAAGTGGGAGGCCATGGTGGTATGTTGCTGTGCTAGTCTCCCCGGGAGTTTAGGTTCCAGGGGTGAGTCCTAAGGGCTATGCCGTGGGGCAGTTCCCCCATAATAAAAAAAAATTGACTAGTCTTTTTGGAGTATGGGCCCAAAGGTCGCTTGACTCTTCCTTAGGTCATTACGTAATTTGATTTTTGGTTCAAATGCCATTTCCTTTTCCATAAGGACAGGGTATAGTGTGAGGCTGTGGGTTCATGATCTAGTAGGTACATGCATAACGTTTTTGATAAGTAAACAGATTAATATAAAATGCACGCTTTGTCATCAAAAGATGAAAAAATGCATACTATACTGTCATTTTTATACCATATTGGAGTATGTTGGCCTCAACGCCCTCCTTTGCAATAAACAAAAGGACATATAATGCACATAGTGCTTTGTCATGTGCATTCTGTTTGGATTTTTAACATAGTACTTTATTGCTGTCGAGTTGATTCATTTTGTTTTGCATTAGTTCATTAATGGAGTCTAATGTCGTCATGATTGTGGAATTACTATAGGATAAATAACTTATAATGCACATAGTGCTCTGTCATGTCTAGTCCAGCGGTACTAGGGCTGTAAATGAACCAGTCTGTTCAATAGCCCGCTCGATACTTGTCCGGTTAAACTCGAATCGAACTCGATTCGTGGGAAAAAAATCGCTTGTGAAAGTAGATACCCACTCGATTAGTAAATGACACATACCCGACTAAACTTGACTTGACTCGGCTAAGGCTGTCGTTAAGGCCCGCCCGTTTATGCCCGAGTCTACTCTATTAAAGCTCATTCATAAATTGATAAATATATACATACACCTTTGTATATATACATATATATATATATTAGTTAATAATATAAGCATAGCATCTTTTATAATTAAATATATAGTATGTAACCTAATTACTTATGCATAATCACTTGTGCCTATATATTGAATATACTTTATAGCTATATTTTATAATTTGTACAATAGTTAATTGATAAGATTTAATAATTTCATATACTAATACGTGAGAAATATATATGAAATGTTGATATATACTATCATATTATGTGTATGTATTTGTGATTTATATAGGCATATAATATGTTATTATTATGGATAAACATCGACTAGTTACAAAGTATTTATTTATAAATTTTTACAATTTCTAATTCAATAGAGGTTCTATTTGTTATTTGTAAAAATTCCATTAAATTTAAATTTAAATTTTTTTATTTATCTAATATCTTAAATATTAGTTTTTTTTTTCAAAAAATAAAAAATAAACAATTCGTGCCGAGTTAGCTTGGCTTGGCTCGAGCTTGAGTTTTTTGAGTCGAGTCGAGCTCGGCAATACAAAGACCGGCTCGGCTTGATTACAACCCTAAGTGGTACTGCCACTTCTGATTTGGTGTCTACTGCCTCTTTAGCAAGTGTGAGAGATACTTGGGTGTATGTTACAAAATCATGCAAACTTGCTGGTTTTTCAAGATGATGGACTCATTCTCTAAAAGTAATGCTATATACAGTTTTGGAGTGTGCAGTCTCTGCATACTCCTTTTGAAAAAAAAGTGGGGGCCACCATTAAAAAAGTTATTATTTTTATGTGGGTCCTAGATTTTTCCACTTTTTTCAAATGGAGTATGCGAGGATTGCACACTTTAGGACTGTAAATATTTTTTCTCTTCTCCAAAAGGTTTTTATAAGGAAAAAAAAGTATTATCATCTTTCCTATAGGTGACAATATATGACACGACTCGTGAACCCAACATGAACACAAATACGAACACGAACGAAATTAGTGGATTTGAGTTTTATGTTAACGGGTTCAGGTCAAAACGGTTAATCAGTTAAGACACGATTTACAAACGAGTCAATAACGGTTCAATCCATTTAACCTGAAATCAACCTATTTTGACTTGTTTAGATTTTATTTCAAAATACAATTTTATTATTGTTGAGTTGTAATATTGATATTTCTCATTATGCTTATGTTTTTATTGTTAATATTGTAATTCTGGACCTATGCTTTGTTATTGTAGGTTTTGTAATATTGGTTTTATTATATGTTAAAATTTGAAAAATGTTGATATTTTTTGTTAATAGGTAGTCTTTTTTTTTTAAAAAGATATTGTGGCTATTAATAAATATAGATTTTAACTTTTATGTGAAATTATGTTAATCAGGTCAAATGGGTTATGCGTGTTAGTTCAATCTATTTACATGAAACATGTTTAAATGAGTTGTGTCGTGTTTACCTATTTTTAATTAATTATTAAACGGGTCAAAATGGATAACACGACATGACCTATTATCTAAATGGGTCGGGTTAGGGTTTGAAAGTTTGACATGTTTAGCTTAATGGGTCAGGTTGACCTATATAGTCGAATGTTGATGACTTGACACAATACAAACACGATCCAAAAACACGAATTTCCACCCCTAATCTTTCCTTCAATGTGGAACTGCAATCCATGTTTGGTGATATTTACCAAGTCTGTTTGTCAGCACTTCATGCTAGTCATGCTGTGATCAATTGGTCTTTGAATTTCGAAAGGCACCTTTGTTGAAATTAATATGTAAAAGTTGTATATCTCCTTTTAACTTAAAAAAAAAAAGAAGTTTTATATCTCCTTTCATAAAATTGATTACTTTTCTGCCTCTTAAATTAGATACTTCTGGCATATGATGACATGTCAATGTGTATTTTTGTGTTTCCAACCATTGTTCAGGTACATGATTTCGTCCAACATGGGTGAGGTCGCCTCTATTTTTCTAACTGCAGCTTTAGGTATTCCCGAGGGCCTGATACCTGTCCAACTTCTGTGGGTCAATCTTGTTACTGATGGACCACCTGCAACTGCTTTGGGATTCAATCCTCCAGATAAGGACATAATGAAGAAGCCACCTCGTAGAAGTGATGACTCACTAATCAATGCTTGGATTTTATTCCGCTATCTGGTATGTGTCCTTTCATTATGCTCCAACTTATGTTGACATTAATGTTTATAAGTTTTTGTTTTTTCTTGCTGCACACTTTCCGCTGATAGCACTCAGGGACTTGATATATAATTAATCCACTTTAACGCTGCACACAGGTCATCGGGATGTATGTTGGAATAGCAACCGTTGGTATATTTATCATTTGGTACACCCATGGTTCCTTCCTGGGCATCGACCTCAGTGGAGATGGTCATAGCCTGGTCACATACTCCCAACTTTCCAACTGGGGGCAGTGCTCATCCTGGAAGAACTTCACCGCCTCATCCTTCACTGCTGGCAGCCAGGTTATCTCTTTTGAAAACCCTTGTGATTATTTCCATGGTGGTAAAGTGAAAGCGATGACACTCTCGCTCTCTGTTTTGGTTGCCATCGAAATGTTCAACTCCCTCAATGCCCTTTCCGAGGACGGAAGCCTCTTAACAATGCCCCCATGGGTGAACCCGTGGTTGCTTTTGGCCATGTCTGTCTCATTTGGCCTGCACTTCTTGATCCTCTACGTGCCATTCCTGGCAGGAGTATTTGGCATTGTGCCCCTCAGCTTCAATGAATGGCTCTTGGTTTTGGTAGTTGCATTGCCCGTGATTCTGATTGATGAGATTCTCAAGTTCGTAGGGAGATGTACAAGTGGGTCTCAAGCACCCAGTAGAAGAACGATAAAACCCAAGTCAGAGTGAGGCAACTTGTGGAGAATTTTTATTCCTAAGACTGCCACTGTTGGTTGGTATTTTTGACATGGGATTCTTAACCTCCGTTCTTTTGGTACTTCATAGTTTTTTATGGGGAAGAAAAAAAGAAAAAAGAAAAGGACATTTTTTCCTTACTTCATTAGAAAATTTATGCAGCTCGTTCTTTTCATGCCTATCGGGATGGAATGTCTCGAGGCAATGTATAAAATGCACTAGGTTGGGCTTCTGTCTGCAGTGTATAAAATGCAATCCCAACTTACAACCCACCGAACCCCGATCCTCACATCTTCTAATTGACGCTTCAAACACAGTTAGAAATAATCAAGGATGGTGCATTGTGTATTTTCCAACTAATAATTGTCTAGGAACTTGACAAGGATAAAGCAGCCCATATCCCTCCCAACTAATCTCCTACATTAGATATTCTGTGTACAAACTGTAATTAATTCGATATATCCATACTGTATAACTATATTTATTTTATGCCCTTGAAAATTTCTGTAAAATCGCCCCTATAGACTATTGTCTAGGCAATATTATAAACTGTAATTATAATTTGATCTTTAGGGCCCTCTATAAGTTGTAATTGTAATTTGATCTCAAATGACCATTTGCAAACTTTTGTTGGTACCGAGGTTGTAACGGGCAGTTGTAGAGTATGCCAACGCTATAATCGAGCACTTGCTTGATAATTGAGCATATCGATGTTCGTGTGTGACTGTTTATCATTAGTGAAAAGCGTGCATTTCAAACTTGGTTATCGGTTTTGTTTTCGTGGGCGCTAGTGGATTTCTTGCCTTCTAAGGTGATTTCAAGATTGTGTAGTTGTTTTGGTATTAAAGTCAAAATTTGTTTGTTGTAACTCGCGCTTAAGTGGTCAGGGAGCCCATTGACCATTTGGGTCTATCTTAGGCAGTTTCCGATGTGATACCCCAAAAGAAAACTTAGAATTTCTGTACTTTTGGATATATTGATCTAATATGAAAACATAGGATTTTTGTGGATCAAACTAGTTAGAATTCCATTTTAATTTCAATGTTAATTTATGATCCTCAAGTGAACCCAAAAATTCTTGGATTTAGTTGAGATATTTAGGATCACAATTAGACAAAATGATTTACACCATTAGGTATCGTTTAGATTTGAAGATGAGTTTACATGAGTTGTGAATAGTAGTGAGATGAGTTGTAAATAGTAGTGAGATTTGTGAGTTAAAGTTGATGAATAGTAATGAATAGTAGTGAGATGAGTTGAGATGAGTTGAGATGAGTTGAAATGAGTTGCGAATACAAATCGGGATTAATCTAGTCGAAATTTTTAGAAATTTTTAGGAAAATAAATTTTTTTTTGCGATGATGTGGCAGAAAGTGGCCCAATCCGGGCATGACACGTGGAATGTACATTTCCACCTGATCATCCGGTTACTCCATAGCTTGTAACACCCTCTCCACCTGGAAAACACACTTGCAGCAGCTCCTCACACATGGTTTGATCTCCTTCCATCCATTTGATCAAGACTCACACACTTGGCATTAAGTATACACATGAGAGAGTAAGTGCAGTTGCCAAGCTGCATGCCTTCACATTCTCACTTTCCTTCTGCAAAATCGAGCCAAGTCCCTCGTATTTCCTCTGTTCTTCTTCCTCTCACGCACTCTAACTCCAGCTGCACAAGTCACACAAAATTTTAGTTCATTACTTCAAGTTTTAGTGAAATTAACCGAGAGGTGGTGTGAGCATAGTGAAGAAACGGTTACTTTATGCTTAAGGTCTTTCGGTTTGGTCTCTTCCATTTCTTTTTGTTACAGGTTAGATGAGTGAATTAAGATTTGATTTGAAGCATATTATTGGAAGTATATATTGAAATTGTTAGAGGAATCTTTATCTGGATTACACCCTTCTCTGTCTCATTTTATTCTTATCCTTTTTTTTTTTTTTAAAAGCGGACCCTCTAGAACATAACTAAAATGACTAAAAAAGTAAATTTCTTTGGGTTTATAATTGATCAAATTATTTATACATTCTAATCTGAAAGAATCTATATCTTTGTTGGTTTGAAGTCTCGTTACACACTTTGGAGTTTGATGTTGTTAGCTTAAGTTTAATCTTGGAAATGTGAATTTTTATAACTTGAATGTCGTATTTGGACTTGAATTAGACTTGATGATGACTTGCATGGTTAATTTAGATGTTCAAGAAAATCAACATATTATAAGAAGATGAAGTTATATGCTGTAGATTGTTGGATATATGTCTTGGTTTGAACATTTGTTTATGATTTGGAGTTTTCCCTTAAAGTTATCTTAGATTATTTGTTTGTATGAGCATGATACCTTCCATAACTGATCTTTGGCATGAATGTATTTAGAACTTAGGATTCATTAACGTTTTAAGCACCCAAATACACAATAGAAGCAAGGAACACGATATTCGGCCTTGGTTTGTTGTTTGATGTTTTAAGTTGGATTAGTAGTCATTCTTTTCATGAACTTGGCCATTTACTCTATTTTGGAATGTAATCAAGTATCAATTTTCGGTTGTGTGTTTATGAGTATGCAATTAGGCTTTAGTTGCATTTAGTGAAATATTAATGTCAAGAATTTCGGATTTAGTGAATTTCTTATGTTTGATGTGTGATAAATTATGTTTTGAGGCCAAAAATGGGTTTAGAATAGAAAATGTGCATTTTGTGAAGTTTGGGGGCTAAAATATAAATATTAAAAGTTTAGATATTTATGTGCAATTTTTTAGAATTAAGGGGTTCATATGCAATTTTTGCTATATTTATGAAATGTTCAGAACTTGTTTTATATTTTATGATTTATTGTAAAGTCTCTAACCATAGTATATATTTATTTGAGCCTTTGGAGATTTCTTTTGTAAACTAAGGAGTTTGTAAGTTAACTTCGAACTTACTCATGAATTGTACTAATATGCCTAATGATAAATGCTATTCATTGATAGGTGTCTATGTTCTAAATTTCTATTTGATGTCCCGAAATGTCCATATCATGTTGTAATGTCATATCGCACGAAGCATGAATTCATGTCATGTGGTATAAGCCATGCACTGTATATGTTTTGTCATGACCCAAATTAGGATGAATGATTATCCTAGCGGAACTCCTTTGTCTACCTTGGAGTACATCAATATGGAGTGGAATCTCTTGAATTGATGAAGAACAATCAACAAACTCGAAAAATGATCATAAAGTGATGGTATTTATGTGCCTTCCCGTTGGTGAGGGCTAGAAAGTACTTAATGTGAAGGACATTTATGTGAAGCTTGAGTATTCTTGAGAAGAAGTCATTGATGGGATTTTTTTAAAACTCCCATTATTTATTAAAACAATCCTCACTTATAGTGGAGGGAAACCTTATACATCATCCACCTCAAACAAATAAACAAAACAAACCAAAAAACCGGACCAATAAAGAATAGAGTGGAAACAAACCAACAATGACATAAAGTAAAAACAGAACACTCAGAATTCTCATCTTATCCATTTGAATGATTCCTCTCAATTTAGTTGGCAAAACATCACCAGCAAAATATCTCCTTGTAATGCCTCCCTCTCCTTTACGCGCTAAGAAATCTGCTGCATGATTTCCTTCTCTAAATTGATGTTTTATAGAGAAATGAAGACCTTGTAACTCCTCTAGTATTTCCCAAAAGTCCCATAAATACCAGGAAGAGCAAAATCCATTTGTGAGCCATCCCACTACCAATGCCGAGTCACTTTCAATACAAATATTTTGGAAACCCAAATCTTTACACAACCGAACACCACTAGTAAGAGCACTTAACTCTGCTTTATTGATGGGCGTTACCTGTCACGTGGTGAAGATAACCAGAGGTGCATACTTATTGTGAGGGGAGCCGTGGAGGTACCATAAGTAAGATAAAAAAAATGATGTTATGATGTTACTCTGACTTTTGTAAAGGAATCTAGATGAGAGAAAAATACAGTTTCATGAAGTACGAGTCTATCTTCATGCATATATGCCTTGTTTATTATTAGCCATGTTATTATAATTTGTTTGTATGTTTTTAGCTTAACTTATTGATATTTGTAGAAATCTCATGGTGGTAGTCTCACTACCATTCCCATTGGGAATGGTAGAAGCTGTGGCAGGACATGAGAAGACGGGTCCTAATTAGGAAGAGACAATAGGACTGGGTGAAGTTGACTGATGAAAGTTTCTTCTTTGATGGAAGAATGTTGTTATTGATAATATTATTTGTTATTTCTGGTTTATTGTGCTTAATCAGTAATTTGGAAACATCTTGATTTTAAAGTTTATAACTAAGGAGTATGCTACTCCAATACATTTTGGTTTGTATGTTTTACTTGATGGATGTTGAACAAGTTTGCTATGCTTTAAGGTTATTCCTAAGTTTGGGATATTAGTTATTCAGGCACAATTGCTAATTTGGATTACTTATTCTGCTACGATTATTTTATGCTGTTAGACGCATGCTAGGTGGATTGCATATTATCCGTCAAGTAAAGGGATATGTAATCATGTGTTGCATGTACTGATGTTTTAATCTCCATCAAATCCAAAGCAGGATTGGAGGCATCATAGTAGAGCCTGTTGAATCATTCCTGAAAGCAACCCGTGCAAGGCGAGTTATACAGATTGGAGGCTCATCCCTAGAGGTAACCCGCTAGTGGTGATTATGGCGAGTGTTAGTCTCTATCGCATGTGCGTTACCAAAATTTCTCGCTAAGGTAGAGGGAGGATATCTTAACTGCTTTTATGAGGTGTAAGTATTAGCCCCAATCGCATGCGCATTGCTAACACTCGTGTGGCGTCTCCAATCCCCCTTATATAAATACACAGGGATCAAGACACCAGGATGCTGACAACACGGTCACACATCCCAACGAAGTGCCAGTGTGTGTACATGCAACAGTGTACAAATAAAATAACGCAGCGGATAGTCAACTAGGTACCAGAATTTATTTACAATCAAACATCAGTAAAAATTTAAATAGCAGTTATACAGTCATCCATAAAATATATTACAATAGTTTTCAAATAAACAAACGAGTGATCCCAGATCACTCCTCGGGCGGAGCCGTCTCCTCAGGCTCGCCCTCCTCCTCCTCATCTGCATCAAAATCTGCGTTACCACAAAATGGTATCGCAGGTAAATATGACCCCAAATAACAATGTAATATAAAATGCATTAAATGCAACTAACATGCATGCACATGATGAAATATGCATTTTTCCACAAGACATCATTTTCCTCGAAAATGATAATTTTCCAACACACGCCAAAATCCCATTTTGGCCCAAAATATCCGTAAAACATTTTCCCAGAAAATGATTTACCCAGAAATCCAACTCGCACTATTTTTCCAGAAAATAGTGCATTAATTCCAAATGCACCATGCATTAATTCCATATGCACCATGGCCTCCCCTATGGACCATCCGCACGTCCTGACTTCGTAGCGGTGCTCAGTTCCGCGCCCGGCGCGTACATGGCCAAGCACCCACATTACGCAACGAGCGATGCCCAGTTCCGCGCCCAGCGCGTACGTGGCCAGACATCCTCTAGTCCCCACCAGCAGAAGGACCACGGAGTCGGCACGAGACCATCTCGTCCGATCCCATTGTCGCCCGGCGAAAATCCAGGGGACGTTACTCAGTATATTCCGCTCCCGAGTAATCAGAGGAGCTCCACCGAGATAATACCCCATCTCGGCTTGGGGTCGTGATACACACGCACCCAAAATCCATTCTCACATGAAAACCCAGTTTTCATAAACACATGAACATGAATGCAATACACGAAAACCCAGTTTTCTTTACAAACATGATCATGCATGAAATAATGATATGAACATGCACCAACACTGATCCAACATCCATCCAGAACCAATCCCAACAAATCCAATCAAAACAACTCATCAACAACCAAACCAAATAAACCAAACCAACTAAACAACTCCAATCACAAATCCATCCGACCCCCGAACTCCTCGGACTCAGTCCGACATGCCAAAAATACAGTGAAATGGGTTAGTGCAAAAATACATTTAAATTACGAAAGTTCTTTGGAGAAATACTTACAATGCTATATAATAATTTTCCGAGGATCACGGGTGCGCTCGAAGTGGAAAAATAGCTGTCGAACAGTGTAAAATACACTGTGGCCGTGGGTCACATATACCCACTTTTCAACGGTGACAAACGAAGACTCAAATTTGATAGAGTAGGGCCTAGGGAGGTCGGTGAAGCTAGTGGTGGTGGTGGTTTGCCGTGGGTGGCGGCGCAATGGGCGGTAGAAGACCAAAATACCCAAATCAGAAATGTAGATGGTGGAGCTTCACCGGTGGCGGGTCGGAGCTGGGGTTGGGTCCAATGGAGGGAAAAGAAATGAGGTCCAATCCTCATAACTTGGGTTACAAAAATGATCCAACGGAAATGATTTCAAAACCTCAAGTTAAATAAAATAATTTAAACGTAATGGTAAAGTCAAATTGAAATAATTTAACCCCACAGTAATTAATTAAATATGCAAAAAAATTTAAATGCACAACAATAAATAAATATTAAGAAAGCACATAAAAATTAATTTTCACCAATTAAAAAAAATCCTAAAAATAATCCAATTAAAATCCAATAATTTTAAAACAAGAAAATAATTTTTGAATAAAATAAAAATAATACTTCAATAAAAATACACTAAAATATGGGGTGTTACATCCTCCCCCCCTTAAAAAAAATTTCGTCCTCGAAATTAGCAAGGTCAAACATTAAACCAAGACAGGATCAAGATTCAACCGAGAGAATACTTAGAACATACCGTCAAAATCAATCAAACAAGTACGGATATTGCTCCCTCATGTCGGCTTCTCTCTCCCAAGAGAAATCTTGAGCCAACGGATCACCCCATGACACTTTCACCATAGGTATTATCTTGGACCTTAACTCTTGCTCTTTCCAATCCACGATCTGTGTTGGGGCAACTTCATAAGTAAGGTTGGGCCGCAGTTGAATGTGTTCGGGATCCACAAAACGTGGCTCTTGCTGTCCAAAACTCTTCTTCAAAGAGGACACATGAAACACATCATGAACATCCCCAAAATAATCTGGCAAGGCAACTCTATAAGCAACAAGCCCAACTTTCTCTACGATCTGAAAATGGCCCACATATCTTGGACTAAGCTTTCCTTTCTTACCAAAGCGCTTAACGCATTTCATAGGAGAGACTTTAAGATAAACTCAATCATCTTCTTCAAAGGATAAGTCTCTTCTTCTTGTATCTGCGTAACTTTTCTGGCGACTTTGCGCTTCAGCCATCTTCTTCCTAATAAACTGAACTTGATCCTTCATTTCTTGAATTATCTTAGGCCCAAGCAATTTGTTCTCGCCAACTTCATCCCAACATAAAGGCGATCTGCACTTCCGTCCATATAAAGCTTCATACAGGGCCATCTGAATGGAGGAATGAAAACTGTTATTATAAGAGAACACAATCAGCGGTAAGTGATTCTCCCAACTTCCTTGGAATTCCATGACACAAGACCGCAACATATCCTCTAGAGTCTGAATAGTACGCTCTGATTGGCCGTTCGTTTGGGGGTGATACGCCGAACTAAACTTCAATTTAGTGCCTAATGCTGCCTGCAAACTCTTCCAGAAATGGGACGTGAATCGCGAGTCTCGATCTGACACGATACTCTTGGGTATTCCATGCAAACGCACTATCTCCTTGACATATAACCGAGTCAACTTACCCAAAGAGTCAGTATTATTAACAGGCAAGAAATGGGCACTCTTGGTCAACCGATCCACAATCACCCAAATGGAGTTCTTCCCACTAGGAGTCCTCGGCAACCCTACCACAAAATCCATAGAAATATCATCCCACTTCCACTCCGGAATAGGGAGAGGTTGGAGTCTACCAGCAGGTCTCTGATGCTCAGCCTTCACCTGTCGGCATGTGTCATATTTCTCAATAAACAAAGCGATGTCCAACTTCATTCCTTCCCACCAGAAATTCTTCTTTAAATCTCTATACATCTTCGTGCTTCCTGGATGAACCGAATAAGGAGCCGCATGGGCTTCTGCTAAAATCCGCTCTTTAAATTCAGAATCTCGGGGAATCACTCTATGATCCCGAAACCGAAGAATGCCATCCTTATCCAAGTTGTAATGCAAGGGTCCTCTAGACTTTCTGACTCTTTTCCTGATAGCCAACAAATTAGGGTCCCTTCTTTGAAGAGTCTTTAATTCTTCAAAATCCACTACTCGGACATCCAAGACTGAAGATAATAATTCTTTTTGTTGTGAACTCTCGATAAGAAGTCTCCTCATTCCACAAAGGAGAGAGTCCACATCTGATGATTCCGCTTCATCCACTTGTTGTGACTTCCTACTCAAGGCATCAGCGACTAAATTTGCCTTTCTTGGATGATACTTGATTTCACACTGATAGTCGCTAATTAGCTCTAACCACCGTCTTTGCCTCATGTTTAGATTCTTCTGAGTAAACAGATGCTTCAAGCTCTTGTAATCAATATAAACTTCACAGGCTTCGCCATACAGATAATGCTGCCAAATCTTAAGCGCAAAAACTATTGCCGCCAACTCCAAATCATGCGTGGGATAATTCCTTTCATAAATCTTCAGCTGACGAGATGCATAAGCAACAACCCGTCCCTCTTGCATAAGAACGCATCCCAACCCGAATTTGGATGCATCACTAAAAATCACAAATGGCTTGTATGGCTCCGGAAGTGCCAAAACAGGTGCCGTTGTCAATCTTCTCTTCAACTCTTGAAAACTTCTCTCACATTTGTCAGACCATACAAACTCAGTATTCTTCCTAGTCAAGGCAGTGAGAGGTCCTGATAGTTGAGAAAAACCTTCCACAAATCTTCGATAGTAACCGGCAAGTCCCAAGAAACTTCGTATCTCACGAACTGTCGAAGGGCGAGGCCACGACAAAACATCTTCTACTTTACTAGGATCTACAGCCACCCCTTCTTGAGAAATCACATGTCCAAGAAACTTAACTTCTTCTAACCAGAATTCACACTTGCTCAACTTAGCGTACAATTGATGCTCTCTTAATTTCCCAAGTGCCAGACGAAGGTGACAAGCATGCTCTTCCAAATCTCGAGAATAAATCAAAATGTCGTCGAGAAACACCACCACAAAGGAATCCAAGAAAGGCTGAAACACCCTATTCATCAAATTCATAAAAGCAGCAGGGGCATTAGCTAACCCAAAAGACATCACCTTAAATTCATAATGCCCATACCTCGTCCTGAAAGTAGTCTTGGGCACGTCCTTATCTCTTATTCTCAACTGATAGTACCCTGACCTCAAGTCAATCTTCGAAAAGATAGCCGCTCCCTGAAGTTGGTCAAACAAATCATCAATTCCCGGTAGATGATACTTGTTCTTAATAGTCACCTTGTTAAGCTCCTGATAATCTATACACATTCTGAGGGTACCATCTTTCTTCTTGACAAACAACACGGGCGCTCCCCACGGTGAAGTACTAGGCTGAATAAATCCCTTGTTGACTAGTTCTTGCAATTGAGTCTTCAACTTTTTTAATTCAGCCGGTGCCATGCGATAAGGTGCTTTATGCACAGGAGCCGCACCAGGTTCCAAATCAATAACAAATTCCATATCGCGAACGGGAGGCAATCCGGGCAAATCATCTACAAACACATCAGGAAACTCGCCCACAACTGGAATATCTACTAACGACTTCTTCTCAGATGGCGTAGACACGACTTGGACCAAAAAAGCATCTGCTCCACAAGCTATATCTCTCCTAGCTTGAATTGCTGATATAATTGTTGGTTTTGCCTTCAACTTACTTCCCGCGAATTCCAAATAATCATCATCCGAGAGTTGAAAACCAATTACCCGACTTCTACAATCAATATTTGCTGAATATCGATATAGCCAATCCATTCCCAAAATTATATCAAATCTCAGCAACTTGAATACAATCAAATCTGCATCCAGTGTCCTCCCTCCAAAATCCAAAGGACAGCCTAAAGTAACTTTAGAGCACCACACCATCTCACCATTTGGAAGTGCCACTACTAGAGATTGCGATAAAGGCTCCGTGACCAGATTACACATCCGTGCAAAAGTGGCAGACACAAAAGATCGAGACGCCCCGGAATCAAACAAAGTACATGCATAGAAATCATATAGGCGAACTCTACCTGAAGCAAACACATCCACCAGACAATTCCAAAAAATCCAACCATATCAAACATTAAATCAAATTAAAATAATTAAATGCATACCAGTAATAACCCCAGCATCGTGGGTCTCTGGAGCTCCATAATCCACATCACTAGGGGTCACTGCATAAACCCGAGCTTGTACCAACTGTCTCTGGTTGCCCCTTCCACCTCGTCGACCTCCTCGCGCTCCTTGCCCTCCTTGAACTTGACCAGGACACTCCCGAGCAAAGTGACCCGGCTGGCCACATCTAAAACACTGAATTCCTCTCTGGCCGCAGTCACCCTCATGGGCTCTATTGCACCTGTTACAAACTGGAGCTCGACCTCCAGCACGAACACCGGTGGTAGTCTGCGAACGGGCACTAGTCCTTTGCACGAACTTATGAGGCGACCCAGAACTACTCCCTTCACCAACGTAACTCCGCCTCTTCTGACCCGGAAGGGAGCCTACTCCAAAACTATTTTCCCGTTCTGCAATGCTGGCTAAATCCACTAACTCTTGAAAGTCTTTAATCCGAAGGCAGGCCACTTGTCTACGTACCTCATGGCGCAAACCCTCCCGGAAGCGCTCGACCCGCAACTCCTCCGTAGTAATGAGGTGAGGAGCGAATCGTCCAAGCTCCATAAATTTTCTTGCATATTGCTCAACAGTCATGCCTCCTTGAACCAAATTATTGAACTCCCGAGCCTTTTGCCTTCTCACTGAAAAAGGAAAGAACCGGTCATCAAACTCTTTCTTGAAACGCTGCCAAGACACAGCAGCCAAGGAACCCAACTCCATTTCTAATAATGTCCGCTTGGTCTCCCACCAATTTTCCGCTTCACCTTACAGCATATAGCTTCCATATAATACCATCTGAGCCTCCGTGCATCCACAAACTTCAAATGTTCTTTTCAAATCTTGAATCCACCTCCTAGCTCGCATTGGGTCCTCCTCCCCAGTGAAGGCAGGAGTCCTATGCGTTAGAAAGCGCTCATAGGGGCACCCCACTTGGACTCCTCTACTTGAATCTCCTTGCGGCGGTCGAAAATTCAGTTGAAGAAATTCTGTCATTCTATTTAATGCTCTTGCCATAGCATAATTTCCATCACCTCTAGGTAACTCATCTTCAGGCACATCAGCTTGCCTTCTTGGTCTCACCATAGTCCTGTCATAGAGCATTCTCCAACCCCGCTTAAATCCAGATAAATCATACTCAACCAAAAATAAACACTAATTAAAGCGATAAATAAAATAATTCAAATAACATCAATTAACATAAAATAACATAGCAATAAACTCATAATATAAAATAAATAACTTAACTTACACCACTTAAACAAAAAAATTTTATTATTTTAAAATAATAATAAAAATAATTTTCTGGTACTATCCTAAGGGACATGTGGTTTTACCCAGAGCCGAACTGCTCTGATACCACCTGTGGCACCCCCAATCCCCCTTATATAAATACACAGGGATCGAGACACCAGGATGCTGACAACACGGTCACACATCCCAACGAAGTGCCAGTGTGTGTACATGCAACAGTGTACAAATAAAATAACGCAGCGGATAGTCAACTAGGTACCAGAATTTATTTACAATCAAACATCAGTAAAAATTTAAATAGCAGTTATACAGTCATCCATAAAATATATTACAATAGTTTTCAAATAAACAAACGAGTGATCCCAGATCACTCCTCGGGCGGAGCCGTCTCCTCAGGCTCGCCCTCCTCCTCCTCATCTGCATCAAAATCTGCGTTACCACAAAATGGTATCGCAGGTAAGTATGACCCCAAATAACAACGTAATATAAACTGCATTAAATGCAACTAACATGCATGCACATGATGAAATATGCATTTTTCCACAAGACATCATTTTCCCCAAAAATGATAATTTTCCAACACACGCCAAAATCCCATTTTGGCCCAAAATATCCGTAAAACATTTTCCCAGAAAATGATTTACCCAGAAATCCAACTCGCACTATTTTCCCAGAAAATAGTGCATTAATTCCAAATGCACCATGCATTAATTCCATATGCACCATGGCCTCCCCTATGGACCATCCGCACGTCCTGGCTTCGTAGCGGTACTCAGTTCCGTGCCCGGCACGTACATGGCCAAGCACCCACACTACGCAACGAGAGATGCCCAGTTCCGCGCCCAGCGCGTACGTGGCCAGACATCCTCTAGTCCCCGCCAGCAGAAGGACCACGGAGTCGGCACGAGACCATCTCGTCCGATCCCATTGTCGCCCGGCGACAATCCATGGGACGTTACTCAGTATATTCCGCTCCCGAGTAACCAGAGGAGCTCCACCGAGATAATACCCCATCTCGGCTTGGGGTCGTGATACACACGCACCCAAAATCCATTCTCACATGAAAACCCAGTTTTCATAAACACATGAACATGAATGCAATACATGAAAACCCAGTTTTCTTTACAAACATGATCATGCATGAAATAATGATATGAACATGCACCAACACTGATCCAACATCCATCCAGAACCAATCCCAACAAATCCAATCAAAACAACTCATCAACAACCAAACCAAATAAACCAAACCAACTAAACAACTCCAATCACAAATCCATCCGACCCTCGAACTCCTCGGACTCAGTCCGGCATGCCAAAATTACAGTGAAATGGGTTAGTGCAAAAATACATTTAAATTACGAAAGTTCTTTGGAGAAATACTTACAATGCTATATAATAATTTTCCGAGGATCACGGGTGCGCTCGAAGTGGAAAAATAGCTGTCGAACAGTATAAAATACACTGTGGCCGTGGGTCACATATACCCACTTTTCAACGGTGACAAACGAAGACTCAAATTTGATAGAGTAGGGCCTAGGGAGGTCGGTGAAACTAGTAGTGGTGGTGGTTTGCCGTGGGTGGCGGCTCAATGGGCGGTAGAAGACCAAAATACCCAAATCAGAAATGTAGATGGTGGAGCTTCACCGGTGGCGGGTCGGAGTTGGGGTTGGGTCCAATGGGTTGCTAAGAGGTCGAGGATGAAGTGGTAGGAAGATGGTGGCCAATGGTGGTGCGACGGCGGCGCTGGAACGAAAGTGACGCCGCGGCTTTGAAGGGCTACTGGTGGTTAACGGCGGCGCGAATGGAGGTGAGGTTGGTGGGATAAGGTCGCCGGCGGCAGGAGAACACAATGGGGTGGGCGGTGAAGGCCACCGCTGGCTCACGGCGGCGCTGGCGTTGAAGGCGACGGACGCACGGGGAGAGAGGGAGAGCGGCTGGGTCGTGCGTGGGAGGGAAGGGGAAATAAAGAAGAAAAAGAAAAGAAAGAAAAGAAAAGGAGAGGAAAGAAAAATGGAGGGAAAAGAAATGAGGTCCAATCCTCATAACTTGGGTTACAAAAATGATCCAACGGAAATGATTTCAAAACCTCAAGTTAAATAAAATAATTTAAACGTAATGGTAAAGTCAAATTGAAATAATTTAACCCCACAGTAATTAATTAAATATGCAAAACAATTTAAATGCACAACAATAAATAAATATTAAGAAAGCACATAAAAATTAATTTTCAACAATTAAAAAAAATCCTAAAAATATCCCAATTAAAATCCAATAATTTTAAAACAAGAGAATAATTTTTGAATAAAATAAAAATAATACTTCAATAAAAATACACTAAAATACGGGATGTTACAACTCGACTTTGTAATTAGGCTAGAAAGGTTCTCGACCGTTGCTTAGGAGAAGGTTAGTTCCGATCACATGCGCTTTGCTAGCATTTGATCATCGGGTGTGGGTGTTAGCCCCGATCGCATGCGCATTGCTAACACTTGGCTTGATGGGTGGTTGGCAGAGGTTCTCAACCACAACTTGGGTGAAGGTTAGCCTTGATGCATGCGTGTTGCTAGCCTTTGGTCATCGATTGATGGTTGTAAGTGTTAACCTCGATCGCATTTGCGTTCTAAACACTTAGTCGTTGAGGTAGTGGGAGGGTCGCGTGACTGCTTGGCTGAGGAGAAGGCGTATATATGTGTTGTTCGTTGGCGTGAGAGGCGTGCTCAACCGCGATGCTGTGATGGAAGGTTTGAGTGCTTGACTCTAGGTCAACCTGATCGTTTTGAGAAATTTTCACCAAAAACAAACTGGTTAGTGTAAATAATCCAAAATTACAATTTAAGACTTGGAAACCTGAGACACTTTGCTGGAGTATGGAGAGGGCTCAAAGCGCTTAGGAGAGGCTTGAGGGCGGCCATGCCTTGGTGATAATGAAGATCTGACATGCCTAAGTGAATGCTCTAGGACATTGTTCTGGTGAAGACAAGGTGTTGAGGTGCCCGAGTGCTTTTCGAGTCCTAACTACTGCTCCACGTCATCCTTTATTGCTTGGAAGAGCCTTGTATCTCGAGAAGAGCATTGTTTCTCTTATAAATTTTATTGCTTGGAGAGTCTCCTTAATGAGCGAGAATAGTGTTGTATGTTAGGGCGAGCGTTGTTGCTCAATGTGCGTGTCTGCTCTAGTGAAGATAAAGAACTGAGGTGCCTGAGCGATCTTCAGGGTGACCCTGCAGTTAATGCTCTAGGTTAGGTGGATTTTTTCCTAACTTTTTGTCTAGCGGGGGTTGATCATTGTTGCACATCCACTTTATTCCTTTCATTAGCCTTGGGCTCTTATTCGGGATATAGATTATTTGAACTTACTTACGATTAAAACTGAGGAAAGTGTGTTATGCTCATTCATCCCTTAGGATTCTCATGGAATCTTAAGGAGTTTTGTGGGGGAAAATGTCCAAAAACCAAACTTGTTAGTGAAAGTAAAATTCAAATAGTAAGTTTGAGAGAGGTAAATCCAGGCCATTTAGTTGCTGCTTTCCATTTTTGCTTGAAGAGATTGTTCGCCACTAAATGATTTTTGGTTGATGGAGGTCGTTCTTCCTTGAGTGATTCTTGCTTGAAGGAAATCATTCATCATCGAGTGACTTCTTTGTTTTGACTTGTCCCATTTGCGTATTCTCTTTGTTCTGTTTACATCTCGCGTGACTCATTGTTGAGCCTAGGTGTTGAGTTGTTTATGTTAGACAAATTATGAATCATACATTATATAATTGCCTAATAAGTGTGATCAATAAAGTGACATAACTGGGCCATTAACACATCTTTAGAAGCCCATGCTTTTGGTCAAATTATGAGCATTAAAGTGGTATCGGCCCAATTCATGTGTAGAGATCCATTAAAGACCAATGTAATATCATTATTTTATTATGGGAAAAATTGAAATTCGGGTATTATATATAGGTCATGGTCCCCACTCCAGATCATCTTCTTGACCCTACACTTCCCATTGCCACTTTTTCTAGAGAGTGAATCTTAGACGTGGAAGACCATACCGCTGCGCTCTTCTCTCCAATCGCTACATGTACACTCTCTTGGCTAGATTTCTACACAATTTTGACAAGTGATCTTGGCGATTTTGGTATTTATATAGATTCGACAAGTGGTATCAAAGCCTCCTTGTCAGCTTTGTGTGGAAATAAAGCTTGTGAAATATGATTTCGTATTTTGTGAAGTTTTCACCGCTCAAAGTTTCTTATAGAGTTTTTAGGGTGACCAGAAAGTTTTTCTTGAGTTGTTGTGGTGGTCGCCAGTATGTAGCTCACCGGATCTATAAAAAACCGCCACTTATGGTGGCCAAAACTTTTTTTTTAATATTTTTTTCATTTTATTTTTGATTTTTGACTAAATGGGGTTGCTGGAGGCATGGGAGGACACTAGAAATGTCCTCATTGGTGTCCCATTGTCCAGATCTATCAGAAAAGTAGTCTGGTCAGCCATATCGGTGACTGGAATGTTATTCATGGGTCATGTTGTTTTAAATTCGGGTAGGGTTTATTATGTGAATTGGACTTGGGTCTTAACAAAAGCCTTGGGCTTGCTTTAGTTGGTCCAATTCCTTAATAAATATAAGGTGAATTGGGTTAAGTAAGGATTGAGTTTTATATGTGATGGTTTGGCCCATGTATTGGGTCAAAGTTATAAGACCATTGTGTTTAACACTTGTGGGCCGAATTACATCACAAGTCTATACCCATGGGTTGACCCTTACCCATCTTGATTGGTTGACTTTGACCCAATTGACAATTGACTGACCTGTTTGACCTGCCCGTTTTGCTTGAATCTGAATCCTGATCTAGATTCGACAGAATGAATCTTATTATTTATTATTTTAATAATATTTAAAAAATAAAAAAAAAAATCTCAGAATATCTCTATTGTAGACATGTTGTTTAATATTGTCTTATTTGTATGAATGATCTTTTTTCTTTGAGATAGTTAGTTGCAATTCATACATGTGGCTTAGAGAAATTAAAGTGATTCGTCATCTGAGTGACCTCCATCATGGAGATTTTCTCCTAGGACTAAAATGTAAAAGTTTAATTAATTGCATCAAGTTACATCTATATATATGCGAATAACAATTGGCTCAAAGGAAGGCTGTTATTTGGCCAGGTCTTTGATGGTATAAGGTGGTTATATGTGAATTGCAGAATTTTTTGATTAGCCTATGTATTCAATAGTTGGCCCAAAGGAAGGTTATTGTTTGGCCAGGTTGTATAATGTTTGGGGTTGATGAACCTCCCAAGCCTACTGATCAGATGACAACTTATGATAAATGGGATCGCTATAATCGTGTTAGTCTTATGGTAATGAAGCATTCTATTCCTGATTCTATTTGAGGTGTAATGCTTGAAGAGGAAAATGCCAAGAAGTACCTGAGCCAAATGTCAGATTGATTTTTTGCGTCAAAAAAGGTAGAGACAAGTACGCTTCTTAGCAAACTTGTCTCAATGCAATATAATGGCAAATGGAACATAAATGAGTATATTATGGAAATGTCCAATCTTGATACTAAATTAAGCGCACTCAAGTTAGAAGTTTCTGATGAAATTCTTATGCATCTCATTCTGATTTCTCTTTCTGCACAAGTTGGTCATTTCAAAATTAGTTATAATAATCAAAGGAAAAAATGAACTCTTAATGAGCTTATTGCTCATTGTGTACAAGAGGAAGAGAGATTGAAACAAGAAAGGACAAAAAGATGATTTTTCTATCTTTGTTTGCATTGAAATTAATCTACTTATTGTGCCACCTAACACTTAGTGGATAGATTCGGGAGCTATGTAGGGTTACCTAAAGTACCGAAAACCAAGTGATGCTGAAAAATTCATTTACTTGGGAAATGACAATAAAGTTAGTGTGGAGGCAATCAGAGTCTATAGATTTAGATTAGAGTTTGGTTTTTATTTAGATTTGGATGAGAATTTTTATGTGCCGTCATTTAGACGAAATTTAATTTCTGTTTCTTATTTGGACAAATTCGGTTATTCTTGTTCATTTAGAAATGAGAAATTCAGTTTTTTTTTTCTGAGATTCAAATGTTGTCGGTACTGGCTCTTTGATTTATAATTTTTATTTGTTGGACTTGTAGGCCTCTCACTTAAAGATAAACGAAACCTTGCATGTAAATAGTTGTGGTACAAATAGGAGATTAATCAATGAGAATTCCTCTGTATTGTGGCACAAGTGGTTGGCAAAATTGAAAGGCTTGTATCAATTGGAATTTTTGATCCTCTTGATTTTTTAGATTTTATAATCTGTGTTGAATGTATAAAAGGCAGGCAAATAAATTTAAGGAACATAGGTACCAACAAGAGTTCATGCGTCTTAGAAGTGATACACACTGACATTTGTGGTCCATTTCCTATGACATCTTAGAATAGTCAGCGCTATTTTATCACTTTTATAGATAATTACTTTTGTTATGGGTATCTATATTTGATACATGAAAAATCACAAGTACTGGACGTTTTTAAGGCTTATAAAGCTGAAGTTGAAAATCAGATTGATAATAAAATTAAGACCGATAGATCTAATTGTGGTGGTGAATGCTATGGTAGATATGACGGATCAAGTGAACAACTTCTTGGGCTTTTTGTGAGGTACT
The DNA here is from genome assembly GCF_004785595.1 of Juglans microcarpa x Juglans regia. Taxonomy (NCBI): domain Eukaryota; kingdom Viridiplantae; phylum Streptophyta; class Magnoliopsida; order Fagales; family Juglandaceae; genus Juglans; species Juglans microcarpa x Juglans regia. Next base: position 27,686,577 of record NC_054603.1, on the reverse strand, counting down.
TAAAAGAATGTGACATTGTTCCTCAATACACCACTCCATGTCAAAATGGTATAGCTGAGAGACGAAATCAAACCCTAAAAGATATGGTTAGAAGTATGATGTCTCATTCTTCTTTGCCAAAGTCAATATGGGGAGAGGCCATAAAGACTGCAGTTTACATTCTCAATTGAGTACCTAGTAAAGCAGTAGCTAAAACTCCATATGAGTTATAGACTGGAAATAGGCCTAGTATTAGGTATATACATGTCTGGGGTTATCTAGCTGAGGCTAGACCCTATAAGCCTAATGAAAGGAAACTGGACTCAAGAACAATAAATTGCTATTTCATTGGATATTCAAAGAGATCAAGGGATTTCAAGTTTTATTACCCTTAAGGTAATACTATTATTGAGATGGGTAATGCCAAATTCATTGAGGATATTCAGGATAGTGAGACTACACAACCCAGAGATATTATATTTTAAGAGGAACAAATTGAAATACCTCTGACTAATATTGAGGGTGGTGAGATGGTAACACCTGTCATAGTACATGATGCAATGTAGATCATCAAACCATTTTTGAGTTGCCTCTAATTAATAAAGAAGAACCTGAACAACCTCAATAAGAAGTGCCATTAAGGAGATCAAATAGGGAGAGGAGATCGGCAATTCATTGTTTATCTCCAAGAGCATGAGTTTGATATAGGGTTGGAAGATGATCCAATCTCTTACAATCAAGCCAAACAAAGTGCTAACTTCCAAAAGTGGATGGGTGCAATGCTCGATGAGTTAAAGTCTATGAAAGATAATGACGTTTGAGACTTGTGGAATTTCCTAACGATATTAAACCAATTGGTTGTAAATGGGTCTTCAAAACCAAGCAAGAATCTAAAGGCAATGTCAAGAGATATAAAACACATCTAGTTGCAAAAGACTTTACACAAAAGAAAGACATTGACTATAAAGTGACTTTCTCTCCAGTTTCATTGAAAGAATCTTTTAGGATCATTATGGAACTTGTTCCTCATTATAATTTAGAGCTTCATTAGATAGATGTAAACACTACTTTTCTTAATGATGACATTGAGGAAACAATATATATGATGCAACCAGAGGGTTTTGAGACTGATGAATCAAGTCGTTTGGTTTGCATATTAAAGAAACCCATCTATGGATTAAAGGAGGCATCTCGCCAATAGTATTGAAAGTTTGATTGAGTAGTTTCCTATTTTGGTTTTAAGGAAAAAGCTGTAGATCTATCTATTTATCATAAGATCAGTAGGAGCAAATTTATATTTTTTGTACTATATGTCGATGAAATTCTACAGGAAAGTAGTGACATAGGCCTATTACATGAAACCAAGAAATTTCTTTCGAAACACTTTGAAATTAAAGATCTTGTTGCGACATCATTTGTTATACATGTACAGATTCATCGTGATAGATCATATGGTATAGTGAGCTTATCACAGAGGGCATATGCCGATAACATATTCAGTAGGTTTGGAATGCAAAATTGTGCATTTGGGGATGTGCCCATTGCAAAAGGTGATAGATTAAGTTTGCTCCATTGCCCAAAAAACAAAATTGAAATAAAACAAATAGAGGATAGCCCTTATGCATCAGCTATAGGGAGCCTAATGTATGCTTAGGTTTGCATACGCTCAGATATTGCGTATGCAATTAGAATGCTTGACAGATATTTGAGTAATCCAGGTATGGATCACTTGAAAGCTGTTAAAAGGGTAATGCGGTAATTACAAAGAACAAAAGACTATATACTCATGTATCGGAGGTGAACATCTAGTGATTATTGGGTTCTCAGACTCTAATTTTGCTGGCTACCTTGATAGTAGGAGATCTACTTCTGGTTATGTTTTCATATTGGTTGGAGAAGCTATATCATGGAAAAGTCTCAAATAGACGCTTACAACTTCTTCTACTATGGAAGCAAAGTTTATTTCTTGCTATGAGGCATCCAACCAAGCAGTATGATTGTGAAATTTTATCACTGGTCTTCAAGTCGTAGATAGTATTGAGAATCCATTAAAGGTTTATTGTGATAATAAGGCTGCTGAGTTATTTTCTAAGAATGACAAGAGTTCGTGAAAATGTAAACACATTGACATAAAGTTTCTTATTTTGAAAGAAAGAGTTCAAAATCATCATGTGTCAAATTGAGTACATTAGTACAAACCTTATGGTTGTGAATCAGCTCACTAAGGGCTCACCACCTAAAGTGTTTAGAGCATGTAGCTCGTATGGGAGTGGTTAGTCCTAGTGACATATTTTGTTAGTGGGAGTTTTTTTGTTATGTACTTGACTTATTTGACACTTACTATGATCATGCTTTTGGTTTATTGATGATGCTAAGGCTACATTTCTTTCAAATTGTAGTAATACATAAGGCTTGAAAGAATGATGCAGGGACTGGTTAGAAATAGGCACGATAAAAGGATCACATTAAATGAAATTTTCATGCTACACATCCGTACTTGATCTAAGTTGTTAATGATATTAGTGTTTGTGACAATGTTTTGGTCCTGTCACTATAAACATGAAAATGACTAGTACCATAATCCTATATTGATATTATTCAATGGACCATATTGTTTCAAGATGATATCCGTAAAGTTTGGCAATTACAGTTTGAGCTCATAAAATTTATAATGTTTGGTTTTTCTAGAAATCTATGGTCCAAGTGGGACATTTGTAGAATTATTTAAATTAATGGATTCGCACATATTATGAATCATACATTGTATAATTGCCAAACATAAGGTTTGGATAATGTTTGTAAGGTCCAATAAATGTGATCAATAAAGTGACCTAACCAATTTTTTTTTTTTAAAAAGTGACATAATCGGGCCATTGACACATCTCTAGAAACCCATAATTTTGGTCAGATTATGAGCATTAAAGTGGTACGTGTCCAATTCATGTGTAGAGACCCATTAAAGACCTGTGTAATTCTATTATTTTATGATGGACAAAATTGAAATTTAGGTATTATTTTATGATGGCCCAATCATAAGACTCATGTGATTAGAGCGATCCCATTTTTCATAAGTTGTCCTCTAATAAACAGAACTTTGAACAGTAGGCTTGAGAGGCTCATTAACCCGAAGTGCATAGTCTAGATCCATACATCCAAGAACAATAATAATATGCTCTTTCCATTTTGCAAAAGTTGATCCATTAAGGATTGGAATGTTATTCAAATTGGTAGATATCGAAGATGCATTCACCATAAGGAAAAAAAAAGAAGAAAGAAATTCACAATAAATAAACATCCCATCAATCTTGAAATATTAATAAACAAACCGTAACTTTTGTCATGCAAACTTTAGTTCAAGTGGACAACAAAATCAATCAAACAATATGACAAAATTAAACCCAAAAACTTTATGGTTTTATAAAAGTGGGCCCGTATGAGATATCTAGTGTATTATTGCAATCCAAGACAGTAACTATAACATGCAAGTGGTCCTCTCCCAATAAGGCTAGTTATCACGAATAATGCAAAAAATGTACCTTCCTTTGGGTCGACTATTGAATGCATAGGCTAATCCCAAAACAACAATTATACAACCTGGCCAAACAATAACCTTCCTTTGGGCCAATTATTGAATGCATAGGTTAATCTGAAAAATTATGTAATTCACATATAACCACCTTATACCATTTATGACTTGGCTAAATAAAAACCTTCATTTTGGCCGATTGTCATTTGCATGGATGTAGATGTACTTTAATGAAATTCATTAAACTTTTACATTTTAGGCCAATGAGAAAATCTCCATGACAAAAGTCACTTAGGCAACATATCACTTTAATTTCTCTATACCACATGTATGAATTGCCATTGAATATCTCAAAGAAAAATAATCATTCATAAAAATAAGACAATATTAAACAATAAGTCTCCAATAGAGATATTCAATTTTTTTTAAAAATATTATTATAATAATAAATAATAATATTTTATTCTGTCGAATTCGGGTAAGGATCCGGATTTGGGTCAAATTGGGTGGTCAACGGGTCAACTGGGTGGGTCAAACGGGTTGGTTAATGAGTCAATTGGATGGGTCAAATTCAACAGTCAAATGGGTAAGGATGAATCCCATGAGTATGAGCTTGTCAAACCATTCGGCCAATAGGTTTTAATTATAAAGGCCTTATGACTTGGACCCAATACATGGGCCAGAGCAACACACACAAACCCAACTCTTACTTAACCCAATTCACCTTATATTTGCTAAAGGATTAGACCAACTAAACCAAACCCAAGGCCTGTGTTAAAGACCTAAGTCCGATTCACACTAAACCCTACTTGAATTTTATAACCCTATGACTTGAGTTACTGTAGCAGAAAGAGACCACTGGTGCCATCATTGTTCCGGCCACTTTTGGCTAGGGCTTTAATCGAGCCAAGTTGAGTCGAGGCGGTTTTTGGCTTGTCGTTGAACAAATCTTTATATTGATGTGAGAGTCAAATTTTGTAATAAGATATGAATTATATGGAACAACTTAACGATTATCCACGTTTTTGCCCCTAGTTTTGGCAATAATTCCATTATCACGGCATTTATATTGTGGAAAAAAAATCAGTTCCAACAATTGTATTAGGCGTGAAGTTTTTGGATAATGGCTTTTACAACAACCATTTTTCATACATACATTGGTTGGATTTAATATTCCATAGAGACCATGTATTATATGTTTTACAACTGTTCTATATAAATGCAGATTTTCATTTTTGTCAGGAATTTCTGCAGACACAATCTCATTAAAAGCTTATGGAGCATAAACTTTCAAATCTCTTTGTAATATAATCAAGAAATCAGCATGTGGTAATCTTCTCTTTTGATGCTCAATTACATAAACATAGGCCGATGCTTTGCCAATGATTTGTCGTTTGAATAATTCATCTTTTAGTTATTCTAATTTTGCTATAAAAATATGTGCAATTAAATTAGGCCGATTTTGTGCTTCTTCCTGTGGCCTCAATTCATCTAAGATTTCTTTTCAACCTGGATTACATGTCATAGTTAAGAAAATATCATTTTTTTCAAAATATTGAACTAAAGCTATTGCTTCCACACACACACACACACACACACACACACACACATTTTCATATCTCTTGGACATCCAATAAAAGATGATGGCAAAATAATACAATTGCCAATTTTGGAACCGTTAGCTTCTCCAACTGAAACACTATTAAAAAATCTTTTATACACTTCAGACCAAATTTCTTACTGTTTATTACGAAAGTAATCCAATATTGAAGTCTCAATCTTCACATACATATCAATAACAAATTCTTGTAACAGAAAGCCAGATAGTAGCAGAATAGACTTGTCATTTGTTTTGATTTATAACTTGCAACAGTAATATTTATGGTATGAAACAATTTTTATTTTTTGTTTAAAAATGTAAAAAAATTAAATACAGTAGATTAAGAAGTTGTAGATTCAAGGGCTAAACAGTCAAGAATCAGAACATAAATAATTATTTTGACCTTGTTCCTCTCTTCCAAGTAACTAATCTACTGATATTGATTGTTGTGGATCAATTGATAGTCTTATTTCAGTTTGTGACAATGTTGTTCCTTTTTTAACTCTTTGTATGCATTGATACCAACCAGCATTGTCAAAAGGAAATAATAATGGATATTACAAAGGATTATAACAGCCAAAATAATATTGAACTATATGATTGCCAACTGAATGGTTGAAGACCACAATATCTCGCCCCTTTAAAGGAGCCGAATCATCACTCAATTCAAATGATTGCAAATTATGAGATGATGGTGCATTAAAAACACGTTGATTCAAGCCAGCATCTAGTCTGATATGAGTCTCACATTTTTCTAGATCGGATACATCGCCAAGGGTTCTAAAAAAACTTGAATATGTATTAACCTCAAGTATAGCCATGAGTTTAGAAATAATCGATGGATCCAATTTTCTTGAATCATTAACTCGATTTTGTAATTAATGTTCGGTGTCATAATAATATAACTATAGATAAGTTGGTCATTCATCCACAGGAAGCAAGTCATTAATATAATGATAGATCTGTCATTGAGCTCGAAATGTATAAATTCTTTTATTCCTTCTGCATAGATCTTTATCAAATTTAACGCCGAATGATGTAAATGTAAATTTTTTATTATATGTACGCACATAGGTATGAAATCTAGTAGATTCAACTGAGTCTAAACTGAACAAGTTATAGAGCTGATCATGAACTTGATTGGCAACTAAATAAATGGTGCCATCAGCACAACAAAAGCCATTTGTTTCATAATAGAATCTTTTTGCTCCCCAATATTTACAAGATGGTACTGATAGTAAGAAATTTACTTCAAGCGGCACAGTTTGTAGTATTTGCCTAAGGCAAGCGGATCGATAATGCTGCCTTCCTAGGAAAAAAACCAACATATATTAAAGACTAAAAGCAAATTCTTACATGGTGCAAATGATTACATCAAACGTATCATTGGCCAATATATAATAAAAGGATGAAAAGGGAGGAAGAACTATCACCCATTTGTAAACTTCTTTCTTACCCCGAGAAGCTGTTGATGTCGTTGTTTCGAAATTTGGTTGGTCTCGAATAAGACAGGCAACCTATCGAATAAGACATACAGCCTATCAAGTAAATCTTTTGTCATGTAAAATTAAACAAATACAATAGTTGACAAAGAAACAAAACAAAGAACAAATGATGTACAATACACCTGTTGAATTAGAACTTGATCAAATCTATTTGCATTCTATACATTTGTAGTTCTTACACTAAGTGGTAAAGAACTTGTGGAACTACTCGTTTGAATAGCATCTTGTTCCATAATGATAGATGCATCATGTGAATAATTTAAAGCAAAAGCATCAACATTTGGACAATGATCTCAACATCAATGTCAGGAATGCATTGCCCTTGATTCTGCAACAGTTGGGAGATTTCATTGTTGTGTTGAACTTCAAGATTACCGTTTGAAACACTTGGTTAGCTAGAAGTAGCCATAGGGCAAAATAGAACTTGCCCTTCATTCTGAACAACAATCATGGTTAGACGCTTTGTTTAGAGCATATCTCTCTCTTTTCCTGCTATGATAAGCCTATTTTTGTTCTTCTGATATTAAATTATACCAACTCATTTTTTTGGATATCCTTGTTTTGAAATTTGGTTGGTCATGAATAAGACAAGCAGTCTATCGAATAAGACAGACAGCCTATCAAGCAAATCTTTTGTTACGTGGAATTAAATAAATACAAGAGCAGACAAAGAAACAAAACAGAGAACAAAGGATGTACAATTTGTTCTTTGGAGGACATCTCTCTAGCTTCAACATCAATGTTAGAAACACATTGCCCTTGATTCTGCACGAGTTGGGAGATATCATTGTTGTGTAGAACTTCAAGATTACCGCTTGAAACACTTGGTTGGCTAGAACCAGTCATAGGGTGAAATAGAAATTGAGATTCATTATGAATAGCACGCATCATGCTTAGACACTTTGCTTAGGGCATATCTCTCTCTTTTCCTTATGCGATAAATCTCTTTTTGTTCTTCTGATATTAAATTATACCAATATATATTTTTTTATGTTTTCCAAGACATTCGGGAATTTTTTGAAAAAAATTTAAATTATCAAAATATAATAAATTTCCTTGAAAAAGTTTAGATCTATGTTTATGATATTTTGAGGAATCTTACCACTTTCCATCTAGTTATTGAAGAGGAAGTATTTCTCCAACAATTAGATTATGTTGACAAAGAACTAGGAGCAACGGAATTGATGAATAGGATGTAAAAGGAAAACTTGACTCTAAGAAAATAGAAAATGTTACAAACGGATTGATGGAATTTGATTAATCATAATATTTAATTAATCATAATTAAAATTGAGATTGATGCAAATAACTTTTTTTTTTTTTAAATAAAGGGAAATATAGTCATGAGAGCTGTGGGATACAAAGAAAACAAATGCATATATGATTGATAAAATGCCAAAAATGAAAATCAACAAACACAGGATATGAAAATTATAACTGCATGCATACACTTTTCCTCAGTGTTAATAAAATCATACTTTCTTATGGAAATAAAAACCAATTAGAATATATGAAATGTTCGTATGTTTAATAATTAATTTAATTGCAATCATTGATTAAAAGTATATATATATATATATATTTATATCTATGTTAGATTTCTTGCATCTGTTAATTTTTACATTATTTAGATTCAACTTTTTTAATCTGTAGAATCTTTCACATCTGGATACACTATTTTTTATTGAAATCATTTGAAGTAATTCAATTAGGTTTTTCAAAACCTATTGTCCATAAAGAAAGTATAAAGATTGTTTCGAGAGGAGCACTTACTGAAAGAACGTCAGGAAAGCAACAAACTATAAGCAACTGATCATGAACATGTGATTTTTTTTAGTATGTAATCCATTTTTTCATTCATTGGTTTTAAGCGCATACTTTTCTCTGGCTAATTGTAATAAAAACTTGTTTATCGTTACAAATAGAAATCATCTAGCATATATAAAATAGCCTTATGTTTAATAAATAAATTCATTGCAATGATTCATTGAAGTACTATATATATATATATATATATATATATATATATATATATATATATAAATTCGATTTTGGAAGTTTTCTATGTTTTATCTTATTAACAACACACCTCTCTAATTTACAGAATTTTCACAAGTAGATATATTATTTTTTATTAAAATTCTCTGATCTGATTCACCTATCTTTTTCAAAAATTAATTTCTTTAAACATAATCAACCATTGAAGGACTATATATATAAATTTGATTTTGCATGCTTTTATCTTTTGATTGCTTCTATCAAATCAGTGTTAATCACATCCCAATAGAATATAAAAAAAAGACCAGTGAATCCATCAGGACTAGGAGCTTTAGAGGGTATTTTGGATGGCTGATTTACTCTCAATATCATTAGGAATTGATATTAGGGATGAAAGTTCAATGGATGAGATTTTTTATGGACATAGGTGGTCTAGATTTTCAGGGAGTGCTGGTTAGAGGTTGTGAAAATGCTCCTGAAGTGTTCAATGAAAGAATTTTGGATGATTGAGGGGTCTGAGGACCACATACCTAGTGAGATCTTCAGGCTATCAATGGCATTGCTCCTTCTTTTGATGGTGGTTGACATATGAAAAATCTAGCGTTGAGATCTGTAGTGGTAAGCCAAGTTAGGCGTGATTTCTGCCTCCAAAGTTGTTCTTCTCTAAAAAAGAGTTCATTGAGGTTTGATTGGAGGTGTTCTTCCAAAGTTCTATCAATAATGCCTAAGGGTGAGGATTGAACTTCAATGAGAGCTTCATTGAGGAGGTGAATCCCAGATTGGATGTTGCCAAAAGAGAGCTTGTTCCAAAATTTCAGGGCTTTTTTTGTTGCTCTCAATCTTTTGAAGAGGATGAGGGCAGGAGAGCCATAATTGAGATGGTGCCATGCTGGTTTTACAACTTCTATGCTGGATGGATCTCTGGTCTAGAATTCTTCAAATTTGAAGGGTTTCTTTTGGTTTTTTGGGATAAAGGTTGAGAGGATGATGAGTGAGTGATCTAAGTAGACCATTGGAAGGTTAGTCAAATGTGCATCAGGGAAAAGGGTTCTCTAGAGATTGTTGGCAATGCCCCTGTCTAATTTTTCACAGATGTTAGCAAGCCCATTTCTCCTATTTGACCAAGTGAATTGGTGTCCTGAAGTGCTTAAATCAATCATACCATTTCGTTCCATCAGGGAAATGAGGTCTAAGGGTTGGGATGAGCTAGCAAAGGGGCGGCCCCCTCTTTTCTCAGTTTGATTAATAATGCTATCGAAATCCCCTAGTCCTAGCCAAGGCCCTAGGAAGGAGTTGATGATTGAATTGAGCTTATTCCAGAACTCAATTTTGTATTTTTGTTGGGCTGGACAATAGATCAAGGTGAGCAACCATGGATGATATACAGGGTCTGAATACAATAAAAGAGCTATAATATTACTACAGATATTTACAAACTCCACATCCAGACCCAGTTTCCACATGAACAACAAGCCACCCTTTTTACCAGAAGGAGAGGGGGGGGGTATATGAACCTAGAAGTAAAGCCTAGACTATTTACAATAGTTTGAGTATTTACATCAGACAAAAGCGTCTCCATTAAGAAGACTCCATCAGGGTTATGATTCCTAATGTTGGCCCTCAGACTTTGCATTGAACGGGGTCGGGAGATGCCCCTATAGTTCTAAGCTAATAACTTCATTTCTTTGAGGGTAGCGGTTTTGGGCCTACCATCGTGGCCTCAAAAATTTGGGGGGTGGGGGGGATTGCATTATTGGGATATAAGGGTTGATGTCCACTGGAGAGTTGTCATGCTTGAGATATGGCTTGTATCTTGATTTCTTTAAGGATGGATGAGATTTGTTACCTGGTTTTTTCTTCTAAGAGGAGAGATATGTTGACAGAGTGAGATCATCACTGAGCGAGTTCTTTGAGCATGGATTAAGATGACCTGATGAACCTTGTTTTTCGTGTTTGCCATAGTTTTGTTTGCCTTTGGTGTTTGGGGTAATAAGTTCCGAGATCAACTTGCAGTGTATGGGAGCTTTCTCTATACGTGTATGGGAATGATCTTCTGCATGGGTAATGAGTTGTTTTTAATTGGTAGGGGTTAGGTGAAGGTCTATGGTATTGAACAGTAGGGGGATGGTGTGAAAATTGCCTTTGTGGTTGATGATTGGGGGGAGCAAGGGCAACATCGGTTTGTTTCAGTGATGGGTAGTGCTAGTAGTTGGGGGTAGGGGTTAAGGTGGGGAGCATAGGTTGGGTCGATAGTGGGATATGTTGGGTTGGGGTCTATTAGGGTTAGGGAGAGGATGGATTTTCCAGATGGGCTTACGAGCAAGGATATTTATGGTTTGGGTGATTGATTTCTGATGAGCCCAATATGTGTTCAAATTGTGATATGATGGACTTGTAGAATGAAAGATGAGTTTATGTGCGGGAGAGTGGGATTCGAGATAGTGAAGGGAGAGATGGGCATTATTTAGGTTGCAGAACATTTGTTTAGAGATGGGATTTGGAGGCTACAAGGGATCACATGGGGAATTGGTTGATCAGAATGGGTGGCTGGATTTGCAAGAGATAATTGGGTAAGGGATAAGGAATTTATTTGGATTATTTTTTGTGGGCTCGGTATTGGATTTGGGGTGATACAAGGAGACAAATTGGCAGGAATTAAATGGGTATGTTTCTTCAACAGAGTTTGGCTACATTTGGCCACATGGAATGGTACTGTTTTCCTACATGCATTATGAGAAGGAGAGGTGGGCTACAATGTTCATGTGGTGGCTTTCACGATGCAGTTCTAGGATGAGCTCCATTTTTTGCTTCCCCTTATGGGACTGGCTTTTAGTGATGATGTGGGGCAAGTTGATCACTTCGCTTGTAATGATCAAATGTGATGGGGGTTGGTTATCTGTTTTAGGGTTTATGGGTAGATTTGGCTGAAGTTGGTTCTCAAGGGTGGGAGGTGTTCTCAGGGATAGGTTTTGACTTTGACAGGGTTTGGGTTTCAACTCTCATCTAGGGGCCAAAGGTGAAAATTTCTGATGGTTTGACTGTGAAGGAGCATTGATGGCATGTATGACCTAGATGTCCACATGAGTAATAGAAATTATAGAGCCTTTCATATTTGAAGATGATTTTCGCATTGGATTTACTCGAATGTGGGAAGTGGAAACCATCTTGAATGGGGGCTGAGGCTTTAAGCTGGACTTTTAGTCTGAGAAATTTTTTTGGTGGACCCCCTAGGATTGAAGAATAGTCTACACAAAAAATGTAGTCTATTTCAAGTATATTTCCTAGAACCGTACTTATTTTTTTGGCATTTTCAGATGTCATGAGCTGTAGAGAGAGGCCATGGATTTGCAACCAGAAGGTAGAGTGCTCTAGGTCTATTTCTCGTAGACTTTGTCCTGGGAGCCAGTTTTGTAATATCATATGATATTCTCGAAAGTTCCATGAACATTGGGACAAGATTCAGTCTTTGTCTTTTGATAGAGGGAAGGTGAAAAGGAAAGTGTTACTGTCTAGATCCTCTATGGTTAGACCCTCTGCAAAGCTCCAGATGGCTTTGATGGTGGAATGGAACGTAAATCTATTTAATGGGCAAGAAGAGATGAGTCTACCTACCAGTGTGTGATTTGAAGTGCGGGCTGATGCTTCAGGTGCAGGGTCTAGTTGCAGATCATTCTAGGAGAGGGCCTTTGTTAGGGAGATACATTTGTCAATGTTAAGGGGATCCATAGGAGAAGGGTGGTTGGTTGAGGTTGATTGGGTGGGTATGAAGGGTAGTTGGGGACATCAGTTGATTAGAAGGTGGATGGCTTACAGTATTTCTCAAAGGAGATAGAGAGAACTGATCACTGGAGGAGTTTAGAGAACAAGTAACCATTCTAAAAAATAATCCTTTAAGTTACCTATTTCAATGCGATTAAGATAAGAATTTGGTTTATTTTGAGATTTGGAGGGAAATCCATCCTAAAACAACAGTGAATCTGTTTCGATCAGCTCAATACAAATTAAAGAGATTCAAAGTAAATTGACTATTGTGCCTGTGTCCGGCCCGGTTTGGATTTATAATCCATCTCAACTTATCTCACTACTATTCACTATTATTCATCAACTTTAACTCACAAATCTCACTACTATTCACAATCCATCTCACTATTATTCACAATTCATTTCAACTCATTTTCGAATCCAAACGTAGGAGATTCCAACTGTGATACCCAAAGGTATATAATTAAGAAAAATGCTAAACGTAACCGCCCCATGTAATTATCGTGCAACTGGCTCCACGTCAGTAAATAGAAGGTGGGATATAATGTTTAATGAACACACAGTTTTGATTCTTCTCCTCCCTTTCCTTCTACCTCATCCTTCTTGATGACAAAACTGTTACTCCCCTTCTCCTTCACCAAAACCTTCAAAATCTACAGAACATAAATTGCTCTGCTTCACTACATTTCTCTCCCTGTTGAGATGAGATAATGGTTAGGCCCTTGAGCTTGGGAAAGCACGGATCCGTGAAACTTGTGCTCATCTACGCGGGGCAATTTAGATTTGCACTTGTCGCTGATTCTCTCTGGGCCTCCTCTTCACTCTTTGCTTCTTCTTTTTCCTCCTCCATCCCTTCCGATTGGGCTTCTTCTCATGATCGCTTGCAAAACACCCTAATTTTTCCTAGAAAAGATTAACTGAAGGAACCCTCGAAATTGGTTAGCTTTGCTGATTCACAAGTAGTCAATTTTGAGTTGCTTAATTAACAACATTTGTTTTTTTATTTTGGTCTTTATACTTGTGTTTTTCTAATTCAGGTTTATGACCTGTATTCTTGTTAAGTAGGGAAGAATAAAGTTTTAAATGCTGGCCTTTTTTAGTCTTTTTATCAGAAAATTTGATGACCAATTTATGTTATTTGTAGGGAGTAGCTGTTGTTAAGAGTAAGGATGGCAAATTTTGCAATACATATGAACAAGATTTGTTCCCTTCCCAATTCAGTATGTGAGATGAAGTCTTTGCCCTGGTTGGATGCTCACTTCAATGAGCTCCATGGCCTTCCTCTTGCGATTGGAAGATTGACTAATCTTGAAATTCTCAATCTTAGCAGTAATTTTAGTGACCTAAAGGAACTCCTTGACACATTTGGTGATTTGAAAAACCTCAAGAAACTTGATCTCAGCAACAATCAAATCCATGCTCTTCTTGATACATTTGGTCAGCTTGACAATTTGACCAAACTCAACTTGGAACAAAATCCTTTTGTAATTCCACCAGCTAAGGTTGTGAGTGAAGGAGTTGAAGCTGTGAAAGTTTGGCTAAATGGTGGCTTGAGATACTGGCAGAGGAAGAAAGGAAAAACGTGCTTGAAATGCAAGAACATGCCCAGACCGGATGGTTAACTCGCAGTACCTCATGGGTGAAAAATTATGTTTCAAAGTGTTTCAGATTATTTGGGGTCTACCAGGGAATCTCCTAGGGATCCTTATCTTGATCAGCAGCTATGATGCTGATAAATTTGATTTTGATGTCTCACTCTCTTTTGCCCGAATGTGAAGCTGATGTTTTGCCTTAAGGTCAAAGAGATGGCCATAATCTGCTACAATCTTCTCGCTTCCTATTTTTCACTACATCCAGTCAACCTTCAGGTAGTTGAGCATCTTCAAATCTTATTCTTTTTCCAATTCAGTTGTTTGGGTATACGAGTTTTGTAGGAAATCTAATAGGTATGGCCTACTGTGACTTTTCTTTTTTTATGATAGTAGTTGATTTGGGTTTGCTTTCTTACTTCCCATCACCACGCTTGTTTGATGGTCATAATTATATATGCAACAAAAGGTCCAAGTTCCTCTCATAGCTTCTTCACCATAAACCACATGATATTTCTTTCACAAAATTTCACCAGCCGCTCATTTGTTTTTGGATTTTGGAATTTCGAGAAGAACTGTCACCTTGTCTTTGTAGCTATTTCTTGAGGCAAGACTCTTATGTCCTCCACACACTGATGCTATGACACGTCGATTCTGCTTTCTCAAACTCTTCGTCAATTCAGTATCGTTATTATTCATAGTCTAGTTCTCTTCCTCTTGGAGTGACAGTAAGTAATATCTGAACACATCGATATTAACAGGGACTATCACATGGATGATACAAGCAAGTAATAAGCAAAATCATAAAGAATTAGGTTTTAGTGATTTTTGTTTTAATTCGAGGAACCATATCTAAACACATCGATATTAACAGGGACTTATCACGTGGATGATATATCTAAAAGAAAGAAGCCTAATATATATATATATATATATAGAGAGAGAGAGAGAGAGAGAGAGATTTCTGGCCAAGCCCATATATTATAAGATTTTAAGTTATAACTCAACTTTTCACAGCTCAATCAGTAAATATTGTTCCAACTCCTTATGCTTTTTCTCCCAAGCTGAATATAGGTTTTGAAACCATGCTGAATATTAGAACAAAATTAATAGGACTCCAACATTCTAGATGAAAGAACTAGTGGGAAAGTGTAAGCTCGTGTATTGGCTATTGGCAGGAAAAAGATAGCAAAAAAAAAAAAAAAAAAAAGTGTAAACAATTATTTTAAAAAGATGTAAATAGTTATAAATACACACACAAAGCACTTGGCTTGTAACCAAAAAAAATGTGAACTGTTATGGATACTCACACAAAGTACTTGGCTGTTAAACGAAGTGTAATAACCTTCCTGCAAGAGAGCACCAGAGCACCTTTTGCATTACACCTAAAGAATACAATTTAAAATAACAGAGCAAAAGAACCTCACCCATTAGCATAAAATGCACTTGATCATACCCTACATGCTTCATTCGTATTTCTAAAATATACAATAGAAAAACAAATGCCCACAACTTGAAGGGCATGAAAGCAAATACACCCAAAGTTTCAGATATCTTATCATGAGGGGAGGGCTCACGTTATCACATTACAATATCTACTCAGCACTGCACGCTAGCAACCTTTTTTATTATTAGGATTAAAAATGGGGGCAGAAAAGGACACAGACATGTAGTGCAGGGAGAACTCTCCCTCCAGAGAGCACACAAATGGTGTGAATTTATTAAGAGAATGAACCAAAACCCATTTAAATTGGAAAGAAACTTGGAACCAAAGATGGTTATGCATACTGATCAATTTTTCTGTATGTTTTGAATTGAACCTTAAGGTTAATGGTGTTGGAAACTCAAGCTTTTCAATTGTTCAATATGATGCAATTTTTGCAAAAAGAAAAAAAAAAAACAATGAAAAAGAATTAGAACAATAATTTCTCGCATCCAAAGAATTAATTGCCTTTCTCAAAGTAGATAACTTTAGTATAAAACTCTTGAAATGGATGGTCTTGTCTTTTTTCTTCCACCCATTTTTCCAAGAAAGACCAAAAGATTTACCGAAGCATGAAAAAATAAAAAAGAAAGCCTACCTAATGATGGCGGACCTAGATTGGGAAATAGATTCTTTTTTCAGTGTTTTTCTGAAAACTTCATATGGGCTTAAATTTGAGCAAACACTACTTAATCCACTATTAAGGAAACACAACGCAAATGGTTTACAGATGAAAGAAACATTTGTAGATGGTTTACAGATGGTACCTCGCATTTTCCAGTCAGATGGTACCTCGCATTTTCCAGTTGAAATGCTGCAGTCGTCTTCTCGGTTTACAGATAGGTCTCCAAATGGGTTTGGGTTTGGGCATTTCTCTCTTCTCAAATGTCTTCTTCCCGTGCAGTTGTCTTCTTTTTTTTAATTCTGTCAGATGATGACGTGGCAAACTCGGTTACCCAGCAGTTGTGCATAGCCGGTTCTACATAGCAGAATTGTTAAATTAAAGAAAAACTTTACTTGCAACCGGTTGGGGGAACCCCCGCCTAATCAGGTGCACCTTTTGATAAAAAAATTTATTTTTTCTACCTCTCTCTTCATTTCGTTCCCTCTCTCTTTCTCTCTATGTCAATTTTTTCCTACTCTATTCTTCCGCTCATTCTCCCTTTCGATTTCGATTTCACTCATTCTCCCCTCCCCGCCCCCTTCTGCTTTCTCAAGAACCGTGGCAAGGAGATTCAGTGTTGAGCTTGCTAGGACTTCTGGGTCTAAGAGCATCATGGCAGGTGGAGCTACGGGGTGGAAGAGTGCAGGTACAGAGGTTGCCGGTGAACCGACCACATACTATGTTTACTGTGTTTTCGTCGACCTTCTTCCTTATAGCATCCATCGTCTGGTTGGCAAGAGCTTGAGCAATTTCAGATTTGATATTGGACCTGTGATGCCTTGACTCCCACGTACGGAAACGTGAGAATCGTGACGTCGGAATGATGACAACACAGGTCACACATGCCAACGATAAGTGCTCAAGTGTGTGCAACAAGCAACAAGAGCACCACAAAAGTCGCAGCGGATAAATTAAAAGTAGTCAACTAAGTACCAGAATTTTTTAATATAAATATTCAAAATAAATTACCTCTAAAAAGTTATACAGTTATTCGTAAAATAAAGTAAAAAGCCAAATACATGGACAAAAGGGAAACAAATCCCGTAATCTAAAAGCAACCACATGTCATTTCCTTCACAGAGCCGATCCCTCAGGCTCTTCGTCCTCATCTGCATCAAAATCTACATTACCATAAAACGGTACCGCAGGTAAGTAATAAATCAAACAACCCACGAGATAAAAGTGCATTAATGCTACCAACATGCATGCATATGATGAAATATGCATCAGATCCAAAATATCATTTTCTCGAAAATGAATGTTTTCCAACACATGCCAAAATCCCATTTTGGCCCAAAAATATAATCTGTTATTTTCTCAGAAAATGATTCACAAAAAATCCAACCATTTATTGGACACTGTAGGCGGGAATCGCATGCAGGACTATACTATCATCCCTGCTTACCACCATCCCTACCGTGTGCACCGTAGGCGAGAATCATAGGCGATACTTTATCATCATCCCTGCTTACCACCATCCTTACAGTCTCTTTCCTTTCTCTCACATGAAAATTCAATTTTCAAATATACACATGAACATGAATGCAATTACACGAAAACCTAATTTTCATTTACAAACATGAACATCCGTGCAAATGCATTGTATATGACATAACACAAATATTTAACAGCCAACAAAACCCAGCATAATCCAATCACACAACTCCATCCTCCAATCCAACCGACTCCCTTACTCCTTGGACTCAGTCCTGCACAACCAACCAAATCACAGTAAATATGTGTTAGAGCAAAAAATACATTTAAATCTCAAAAGTTATTTGAAAAAATACTTACAGCGTTATAACATACTTTTCGAAGGATCACGGAGGTGCAAGAGGTGGCGACATAGCAACGGAACAGTGCAAAATGCACTAGGCCGTGGGTCTTAACAACTCACTTTTGAACAATGACAAATTAAGACTCAAGATTATTAGGGAAGGGCTTAGGGATGTCGGTGAAGCTAATAGTGGTGGTGGTTGGCCGTGGGTGGCGGCGTGGGAGGTGTTTGGAGGCCAAAATGCTCAAATCTAAAAAGTAGATGGTGGAGCTTCACCGGTGGTAGATTAGAGCTGGGGATGGGTGGTTTAGGTCGCTGGGAGGTCGAGGGTAGTATGGTGAAAAGATGGTGGCCAGTGGTGGTGCGACGGCGGCGAGAACACAAAGAATGCCGCGACATAGAGTGGCGCGTGGGGACAAACGCCGGCAAGAGAGGAGATGAAATTAGAGTGGGGTGGTCGTCGGTAGGAGGGGAAGAGAAGGAGAGGGGCGGTGACGGCAATGGGTGGCGCACGGCGGCGCTGAGGGAGGAAGAAGAAAATGCACGGGGAGAGGGAGAGAGGGGCTCGTGCGTGAGGGAAGAAGCAGGGGAGGAAGGAAGAAAAAGAAGAAAAATAACGAAGAAAAAGAGGAAAGAGAAAAAGAAAAGAGGAAAAAGAAAAATGGAGGAAAAGAAATGAGGTCCAATCCTCATAACTTGGGTCACAAAATGATCCAACGAAAATGATTTCAAAACAATAAATTTAAATAAAATAATTTAAACACAAAGACTAAGTAAAATAAAATAATTAAATCCAACAACACAATAATTTTAAAACCCACAAACAACTAATTTAAATTAAAGAACAATTTAAATGCAAAACAATATTTAATATTAAGAAAGCACATCAAAATAGATTTCACAACTTAAAAATCATGAAATAAACCAACGAGAAACCCAATAAATTTTAAAACAAGAGAACCAATATTTAAATTAATAAAATTAATCTTTTAGTTAAAATACATTAAAATACGAGGTATCATAGGACTAGTCTTGCAAGCTATGGAAGTTGCTTTCTCTACTTGAGATGAATGGAAGACTCCTAACTGACTGTTTTTTTTTTTTTTTTTTTAACATAAAAGTTGATCTTGTTCATGTATCCAGGTGCATATGTTGGCATAGGATTTGCTATTTCTATCGCAATGTAGTACATATAGTGAACGAAATCTGAAGAACTTGGCAATTGGCAATGTTCGAAAGTTCTATTTTCATAGTTTTCTTTTTCTTGTTTATCAAACTTTCATCACGGGGTGGTCCATTGTAGGCTCTGCCGCTCTAGTTATGTCACAACTTGTGTATCTGTTGGTAGTGAACTCCCAGATGTTGATCCTCAAAGTCATTTTCTTTGATAACAACATGCATCATCATATAATTAGTTGCTCCTCATTTACGTATCAATATATATATATATATATATATATATATATATATTTCTTCTTTCAAGTGAAAGTTGTTAGAAATGGCTGAGAAGAGTAGAGATGGTAATGGACGATTCTCCATGGCAATTAAGTATGAGCTGGGTCGACTTCTGGGTCATGGCACTTTCGCCAAGGTGTACCATGCCTGAACTTGCAGACGAGGAAGAGATGAAGGTGGAGGGAAAGGAGATTTCAGATGTACGAATCAAGAAAAATGAGATTGTGAAATGCCAACACGTCAGTCGGTTGCATAGTAATTCCGCATGGCCGGTTGTACCTAGCAGAACTGTATAAGTAATATCTATCTGATCTGTTTTATTCTCATCTAATAATTAAGCTCCTGGAAACAGACAAAGAACTTGATAATGTCAACATTACTAACTACAACTTCTCTTAGGGAATGTACATACCCTACCCCTATGGCCTACATAAGGCCGTCTTATTCTATAAATGAGACGGTTTCTTTAAGTAATATTAAGTTCTAGCATTAGGGGATTTTAATGAAGTAATGCGTCATCATGAAAAAAAGAGGGGGTAACCCTAGACCTAAATGGCAGATTACTGCATTCCGAAATGTGGTCAATGAGTGTGAGTTGAAGGACTTGGGAATTAGGGGGCAGAAATTTACTTGGAGTAATCGTAGGAATGCAGTGCACTATGTTCATGAAAGACTAGATAGGGCTTTTGCAAATTTACAATGGTGGTCTAGATTTCCTTTTGCCTCTGTTGTACATGGATTAGTGGCATACTCTGATCATATCCCTCTCTGGGTTAAAACTAATGGTGAGGAGGTCCCTGTGAAGCTCAAAAAACTTTTTAAATTTGAGTCAATGTGGGTAGGGGAGAAAGCCTATGAGGATATTATCACGTCCACTTGGAGGAGGGATGGGGTTGGTTGTAGTATGGCTAAGGTAATGGGTTTGATAAAGGAGAGTGGTGATTAGTCAAGTTGCTAGAATAAAACTTCTTTTGGGAATGTTCAAAAACAGTTGCATTTGGTAAGACAACACTTATCTTCTCTGCATGAGTGTGACCCTTTGGAGGATGATAGAGAGGCTCATAATAGGGCTCGAGAGGAGGTACACAAGTGGTTGGAAAGGGACAAATTAATATGGAAATAGAGATCAAAATTACTATGGCTAAAAGAGGGAATTCAAACTCTAGATACTTTCACTTGAAGGCTTCTCAGGGGCAAAGGAAAAACAAGTTGGTAAGGATTAAGGATGGTAATAGGGAATGGCATTCGGGTGAGGAGAAAGACCATATTATCCTTGACTATTTTAAGGACCTGTTTAGGAGCTCCAATCCTATAGGGCCTCTTGAGTTTCTGGGCCCACTTGTTGGTAAAGTTTCAAGTATAATGAATGAAGACTTATGCAAGGAATACACTAAAGCTGAAGTCTTTGTAGCATTGACACAGATGCATCCCCAAAAAGCACCACGTCCTGATGGGATGTCACCTTTGTTCTATCAAAAATATTGGCATCTAGTGGGTCCTTCAGTCACTAGTGCAGTCCTCAATGCTTTAAATTCAGGTGTTTTCCCTTATGCTATTAATCACACAAATACTACTCTAATTTCCAAGAAAAAAGTTCCTGAATTAGTAGCTGACTATAGGCCCATTTCCTTATGTAATGTGGTCTATAAGTTGATTGCTAAGGTGGTAGCAAATAGGCTGAAGGTTGTTTTACCTTCTGTTATTGAGGAAAGTCAAAGTGCTTTTGTTCCGTATCGGTTGATTACGGATAATGTGTTGATTGCATATGAATTGATTCATTTTCTTAAGCATAAAAGAAAGAGGAAGACATGTTACATGTCTATTAAGTTGGATATGAGCAAGACATACGATCGGGTGGAGTGGTCTTTTATTAGAGCTGTTATGACTACTATGGGTTTTGATAGGGCTTTTATAGAATCGGTTATATTTTGTGTGACCTCAGTTTCTTTCTTAATGTTAATCAATGGGGAGTAAAAGGGTCCTGTCATTCCTAGTAGGGGTTGAGGCAAGGGGACCCTTTGTCCCCTAACCTCTCTCATCTTTGTACAGAGGGTTTGATTGCTTTGCTAAAGACAGCTAGGGCAAAGAGAGAGCTTTCAAGAATAAAAATTTGTAGGGGGGTCCTAACCATAAATCATTTATTGTTTACAGACGACAGCTTGATATTTTGCAAGGCTGAGGTGGAAGAAAACAGGAGATTACAAGGCTTGTTGGATGTTTATGAGAGGGTTTTGAGTCAGAAAATAAATAAGGAGAAAACTGCCATGGTGTTCATCAGTAATGTGGATAGGGAAAAGAGAGAAGAAATTGGGCTGATGTGGGGAAATGGAGAGTTTCAACAATATGAGAAATATC
This sequence comes from Juglans microcarpa x Juglans regia, assembly GCF_004785595.1. Classification (NCBI taxonomy): domain Eukaryota; kingdom Viridiplantae; phylum Streptophyta; class Magnoliopsida; order Fagales; family Juglandaceae; genus Juglans; species Juglans microcarpa x Juglans regia. Next base: position 27,664,884 of record NC_054603.1, on the reverse strand, counting down.
TTGGTCTACCTCCAATAGTTGGTAGATCGAAAAATAGAGCTTTTCATTCTATTAAACAGAAAGTATGGCAGAAGCTTCAATATTGGAAAGAAAAATTACTCTCTTAAGGGGGAAAGGAAGTATTGATGAAAGTTGTAGCATTATCCATTCCGTCATATGTAATGAGTTGTTTTTTGCTACCTAGCAGTTTTTGTTCTGACCTAGAGAGTCTTATGGCTAAATTCTGGTGGGGTCAGGAGCAAGAGGAAAGGAGGATCCATTGGGTGAGTTGGAGTAATATGTGTCAGAGGAAATCAAAAGGGGGAATGGGTTTTAAAGACCTACAAACATTTAAGCTTGCTCTCCTTGCCAAGCAAGGGTGGAGATTGCTTCAAGATGATACTTCTTTGCTCTACAAACTGCTTAAGGTAAGGTATTTCTCAAAATCTAGTTTCCTTGAGGTAGGATTGGGCTATTGCCCTTTCTTCACATGGAGAAGTATATGGGCAGCTAGGAGATGGTTAAAAGAAGGGTGTAGAAGGAGGATAAGAGATGGTATAACAACTCATACTGAAAAGTGGATACCTGGACATAAGGCTCTGATTCAAAAAGGCTATGAGATATCTGAGGAGCACAGACAGGATCGGGTGGTGAGTTTGTTTGCAGAAAATCGAAGATATTGGGATGTGGGGATTCTTAGATCTCTCTTCAATCCAAATTTGGTTACAGAAATAAGAAAGTTGCTGCTAGGACCAGAAAATACATTTGATAAGTGGATTTGGGAGCATGAAAGGAATGAAAAATTTACTGTTAAAAGCTGCTATCAGTTTATTTCAAATCAATTAAAGGCTGTTGTAGTAGAAACTTCAGAGGTGGATCGATAACATGCAGTTTGGAAGGCTTTGTGGAATTTACCTTTGCCAAGTTAGATTAAAATTTTAGCATGTAGAGATTGTCTTCCAACTAAGGAAAATCTTTTGAAGAAACAACTAGTAACTGAAGGGAAGTGCAGTTTCTATGAATATCGAGTCGAGGACTTAAATGATGTAGTTTTCAGTTGTCATATTCTGAGAGAGTCTTGGAAGAAACATGTCCCTAGATTGGCTATGAATCATACGCTAAGTTTGTTGAATTAGTCTCACAGAGAGAGCTCTGTCTACTAAAGGATCATGATAGTTTGGCTATCTTTTGCTCTTTGGCTTAAGGTTTCTGGTACCGAAGGAACAAAATGGTTTTTGAAAATGTGGTTTTGTCCATTAAACAGGTGCCTGAACATGCTTTAGGCCTATTGAAAAGTTTCAAGTCTGTAAAGGGGCAGTCTCAAACACAAATGCAGAAGCTCTTTTGATGGTATCCACCTCTAGCTGAGTGCTTGAAACTTAATACTGATGGGGCTCTATTATGTGATCTTAGGAAGGCTGGAATTGGATTGATTCTAAGGGATGACAAGGGTGAAGTGCTAGTGGCAGCAAGTATGGCTGAGAATGAAGTGGAAAATCCAGAAGCCATTGAACTGTTGGTTGTTTTGTGTGGGATGCAACTATGTGCTGGAATGGCTGTCATGAATTTAATTGTGGAATTTGATTGTTTATTGCTTGTTGATTCTTTGCAACAACTAGATATGCTTCACTCAGATCTTGGGGCTCTTTATAGTGAGGTTATGAGATTAAAAACTAGTTTTGCATCTTGCTCCTTCACACATGTGTATAGAGAGGGTAACTTAGCAGCACATTGTCTTGCAAGACATGCTTGGAATGTAGAGAATGTTGAGATGTGGGAAGATTGTATTCCATACTTTCTTTCTCAAGCTTTATAGCTTGATAAATGTCTGTAATCTTTTGTTTTATCTTCAATAAAGTTGATTTTCTATCCAAAAAAAAAAAAAAAAAAGTTCTAGCGCCAACCCATATAACGACTTATATATTGCTTATGTAATTAGAAAAAAAAAAGTCATATTCATTTGACAAAATGAAAATATTTATAACAAAACTAAGAAAGAAAATAATTCAATTCAATCATATATACATATATATATGATCAATAAATAATATTCTTAAATTTCATGTTCCTACTTTATAAGCACTCCTTACTTTTGAAAAATAAAGTTTAAAAAAACTTTGATTTGTTTTCCGCGTATATAATGAGTTTTGGCTGAAGTCCTAAAGAACAAGGAAACTCCAACAATGATAACTGATAAAGTGTCAAAAACTACATGATTAAGCTGCTAAAGTGAATGAATTGTCTAACTAAAAAATGAATTAAACACTTAATTATGTAGTAGTTTTTAGTACTTGACTCAATGTTAAATTTTGGTATTTTGCACTTGAAAAGAGTTGTAATGTAGCTGGTCCACACCAAAATTAATACCCCAAAATTTTACTCCTCTCACATCTTACTTATGTTGCAGTGCATTATGGGAAAGATGTTAAAACACGTGGGTATTCTTGAAAATACCCAACTGACACGGTAACACCCAAAAGAAGGCTCTGGAAACTCATGCATGCGGGACTAGAAGGCTGGATCGTGGCCTCACAAACTGCTCTGGAAACTCACACACAATGCTAGTGGAAAGGAGAGCAGCTCACGTGGGATGCAAAACGCAGGGGCTGGAATGTGGCTTGAGGGGCAGACCAGCTCACGCACGAACGAGGGGGCTGGAGACGCAAACTGTAGGAATCAGGATCGGGGGCCTCAAACGGTGCAGCAGCAGCTCACACATAGTATAAAAAGGAAATTTTGACGTGCGCTTTTTTTCTTCTTTGTTTTTTTCTTTGGGATTTTTGGCTTCCAAACCTTTGTTTGAGGGGATTTTATTTTCTGAGTTGTAGAGATTCTAGGATTTTTTTTTTTGGCAGTTTTGTGATGCACCTAGCTACCCTTCTATGTGTTGGAGTTTACTCGTTTTAATTTCTATTTCCTTAGAGAATGATGTTAGGCTAAGTTTTCATCTTGAGCTACAAGATATAGTTTTCTTACTCTAAACTACTGATTAGAGTGATTCTGATATGATAAAAATCTATTTTATATTTTTGCAAGTCGATTTTGTTGAGATAAGTCAAAACCAGAAACTTTTGTTCTTATTCTAATGTTGACGTAAGATACATCATAAACTTGGTAATATTTTCAATGTTTTTCATGGTTGGTATTCATAGTAAATTTATTTGCACTCTATAGATACTTTAGACTGGGAATTTGGTTTTAAATCTTCATTTTCCGATTGTTAATGTTTAGACTAGATTAACAATTGAGTTATAGAGTTAGACCTCTTAATCAGAGTTTGGAAAATGAGAAAACATTCTTGTAGCCTAAGTGTTTGACATTTTGTGTCACTGGTTTTGATATTATTGCAATCTTTACATTTTCTGCACCCATTTCTATAACATTCATGTTCTTTTCTCATTTCTTTTAATTTTCATTTATTTTAAGTTTACAAGCATTCAAAAAATTATTCAAAAAAAAAAAAAATAGAGAAAAGATGCAAACCATTCTTCATTAAGACACTCCAAATCAATACATAAATATACTCTTCTTGTTTCTTTTCTTGGTTGCATAAATAGCCCTTTCACAAACAAGTTCCTCACACAAAATACACTTCATTATATGTTTGCTCAACATGAATATTATTGTCCCTGTGGAAATGACCATGGAACTCATCCATGTACTACTTTGATAGCTTTTGCACTTGGAAGATAGATTTAGAAAGCCATCAATAACCCAAAGTAGTTGATATTCATCACTTTCTCAACTGATAAGCTCATGAAAATAAAGAAGGAAACTAAAATCAACATAATAGCAAGCAACGTACATCTTCCCTTGGTGACAATCCATAGCCTGCCACCTTTACCCACATTTATTCTATAGATAAACTGCTATGTAATTACTAAGTAGCTCGATTTTTATGGTCCATTACCATGGCATGTCCTCATAGAAGAACTTCTTAAAAGAATTCATGCATTCTGTTTGCAAACGGAGTGCTATGATTAGAGATCCATCTGCAGCTGGACTTGACATGATGTACGTCTTGCCATCGTCATCATTTAATAATGCTGGACCAACGTATATTGGCTTTCCGCACCCATAATCCATACCATAAAATGGCAAATTGATCCAACTTATAATAGAAGCGTTGGGATTTCCTAAATAATTAGGTGGATTGGTGTGTGCACCATTGTGCAAGCCACACCTCAAAGCACCCACATCCTTCTGGCTAGCTATAAAATCAAGAGCAGACCTTATATACTCATCTGTCATACGCTCGATGGCTTCCCTTAGTTTTCCAGCAGCATAACTAAGTGGTTTGGCCAATAGGTCGCCATGGACACATTTCGATGTTACGGTCTGAAGAACTGTGTTTCCAAAGTATCCTGGGGGGAGAGACGGCTTCAAGCGGCTGCGAAAATCAATCACCAAGGTAACTCTTGTTGGTTGAGAGTTATCGTTTGCTCGCGCCTTGCATATACACCTCCATAAGTGGCTGGCAATAGCTTCATATCGAGAATAAGGTCGCGTCGACACCATCTCCACGTCCTGACATGGGATCTCATTGGCTTTCTTCCTTAGTCCCTCGACTTGCTCTTTGGTGACTTCCAATATGGCGACACAAGTTTCTTTCTTCTTCTCCTCTTTGGCATCAGTGTGTCCCAATCGGAGTGGTGGTTTGGTGAACTCTATATGCTCAAAGCGTGGAGGCATAGGCGGTTCATGAAGTGATCGTAATATGGTGCGATCATGAAAAGGCATCTCATTCTCCTCCAATTCATTTCCTCGAGCCAACTTGGCCCATGCATTGAAGAATTTAGCTGCAGACCATCCATCAACCATTGTATGGGACATGACTGTTGCAACACAGAGACCACCGCAACTAAATCTTGTGACTTGCACCAGCAGCAACGGCCAGTCCTCAATCGGACTACCATAATCAACCTTAGGGACCAGATCTTCGATTGCCTTCATTGGTGCAAAGTCGCCAAGTTCATCAAGTTTTGCTTCAGAATAAGCTTCCAGTAACTGCGCACCCTTAGCATTGCAATGGACTTCCAGTCGACCACCATGAATCCAGTGTAGTCGACCAGCTAGTGGATAATAGGGAACCAATACACGACTTAGGGAGTCTTTCAAAGTCTCTACTGTTTTTGTTTTCTCGTTGTTGTCGTCGGTGGCTTTGTAAATAAAGATGAGCGGGATATGAGTCCATTGCATTCGTTGATCACACTCAGATAACCGTAATACGCCAACCGGGGTAGGCTTGCTCGGAATGATGGAGGAAGTAGACTTGACGTAAACCATTATGTTTTGAAAATATTCTGTGTTATGTGTTTTTCTGCAATTTTCTCGCTACATAATACATATAGACTGTATCTTTATATATATAAAGTGTCTATGATACGGATATGAGACGAAAATTCTTGTTTTAACGTTTTTGCCTTTTTTTTTTTTTTTTTTTTTTTTTTCTTTTGGTTAAAGTTAACCGCAACAATCTACATAATGACCGCCTTTTGTTTCTCTCTCTCTCCAACTTTTTGTACGTGCGTGTGCATAATGGGGAAAGAATAAAAAAAATATATATATAACTTTATTAAAAAAAAATGATAATCCCAAAGTGGAGGATGTATTTGTTTGGATATTTATGAATGGTTTAGATTTAAAAATGAATTGAGATAGATTGAGATGGTTTGTGAATAGTAAAATAAAAGTTAAATTATTTATTATATTTTGTGCAGTAATTTAGAAAATTTGTTTTGAAATTTAAAAAAGTTGAATTGTTTATTATATTTTGTGTGAGAATTTAGGAAAGTTATAATGATGAGATTAGTTGAGATAAGTTGAGGTGGGTTTTGAATGCAAACGAGGCCTATCGTTTGCTACCTAAACCTATCTCAATTCATTTAAACTTATCATTACAACTTTTTCAAATTTCAATATAAAATATAATGAACAATTCAACTTTTTTAAATATCAAAATAATAAAATATTAAAAAATAATATTATAATAATATTTTATCATATCACTTCAGCTCAATTCAACATCCAAACACAACCAATACTATTAATTAAAGCTTTTAAACACTTTAATTATATTTATATCTTTTCAAAGTTTTTAATACCATTTTGAAGATCGTTTGGTAAAGACACTGTAATAAAATATTTTGGTATCAATACTATTTTTATATAGCTTATATATAGATAAATTAATTATATATGTATAAATTAGATTTCAAAATAATATCAATACAAGTTTTGAAAAATTAAAACATATATTTATAAAACTTAATAATACTTTTAAGTTTTTAATCCAATTATTAAAAAAAATAATCACTTATTTTCATTACGAAAATGGGAGTAAGGTTTAATTTTTAATTCTTGAGAAAAGAGAATTAAAAAATGTTAAGAAAATAGTCTTAAGATGTGAGAAATATAGTGAAAATTATGAAAATATATTAAAAATACAAAATTTCGACCGGTACATTGAAAACTGGCCGATATTGATCGAAACGTATCGAAATGACTGATATTTAATCCGGTATGAAACACTTATCTTTCTCGCACTGGTTACTATTCCAACACAATAAATACCGGTTGGTTTGGCACGATATTCAAAACCTTGATATTTGTTGTTAAAAGTTACGAGCTGCAACATGGACCGACCTGTATTTACAAGAAAAAATTTTCAATTTAAAGATGTTAAGTTGTTAGATTCTTAGATGATGGTCTAAAATTAATACATTGATAATATTCAAAAGTACCTGTAGAACTATGCGTATGTGTCATGTAATTGTACATCCGACTAATTTAAAAATTAATGTCTTTTCTGGCAAGTATGTCGTGATCTTTGTTTTGAGCCTTAAATTAAGGTCTCCTATTTCAAATCTGAAATTTAAATTGTTTTTTAATAACCTCTTCACCACAATATATCTTATATTATTCGGATAGTGACTTAAAACTTGATATTATTTCATAATTAATTTTTTTCTTTTTTGGCAATATTTTCATAGTGAAAATTTTCATTTTTAATGTGGAGTAGTTAGGCCTGGTTTGGATAGTGAGATGAAATGAGATGATCTGTAAATAGTAGTAAATTGATTTGCGAATAGTAATAAAGTTAAGATGTTTATAGAGTTTTGAAAAATGAGAGAAAAAATTGAATAAAAATATTATATAGTTAAAATATTGTTAGAATATAACTTTTGTTTTGGTATTTAAAAAGTTAAATTAGTTTTTTGTGTTTTATTTGAAAGTTTGATAAAATTGTAATGATTAAATAATGATTAGATAAAAAATTAAAAATTTGCCATTAAAAACTGTTTACGTTTAGATATTAAGATAAAATGAGATGAAATTATTGGAGTATCTGATTATCCAAATCATAAGTTTCACAATTTAGTAATCATAAGTACCAGAATTTTATAAACAGAACCATAACAGTGAAATATCTTCAACAAGGTTATATAGTTATCCAGTAAAATATAATACAAAGCCAAAATATATAAGAAAAATGATAAATAAATCTCATTTGGCCCAAAACACGCAATTAAATACCATCATCTTGATGATGCAAACTCAATCATCTTGTTAAAGTACTAATCGTAATAATTAATTTGTTTGTTAAAATTCTTTTATAATATTCTATTAATTATATTACTTATATAAAAGTTAAAGCAATATCTTCTAAACTATATATGCCATCAATTATTTTTACAAATTTTATAAAAATACATATTAGTTTTATAAAATAACTATTTAATCTAACTAGATAAACGTATTTTACAAGTTCCTTTGACCTAATATATATATATATATAAATAAATGGGTGATATGATATGGTAATCGACGTTTTGGACGAGAGGTGCGCGCGTGCAGGATTAGTGGGGCTCACATCTTTGCGTAGGTGGGCAAGTACTCTTCATAATAATAAGAACGTATTGAAAGTAGAGAAAAGTACTGCAATCTTGAAAATGCTGGACCAAATGCTTTTTTTTTTTTTTTACTTTTTTATAAAAACAATCATCTTCATTCTTCATTCGAGTGGCAAAACAACCCATCAAACTATACGGCTTGAGAAAGAAAATCTATACTATCAACCCTTCAAACGCTGCGTGCAAGCTCATGCGCTGCCGTATTTTCCTCGCTGTGCATAAGACTGATGATAGCATGCAAGTGGCAAAACAAACCCATCAGTCTCTTAACTTCTTTGAAACAGCGCATCAAGAATCGAATCAGCCATATTACTCTGCTGCAAAGATTGTGTGGTCGAAAATCGAAACAGCGCACCAGCATGTTTCAGTGGTCCAAAATAGGGCCACTCTGAAAGGATTCTGTGATGCATATATATGCTACGTACGTCCGTCGACCGTGGCTAGCTGTCCCCTTTCTTCTTCATCTCATCATAATTATTTACTCAATTAATGTGGGGGCAGTACATGGGAGCCAATAGGTGGAGGCAGACTAGTTGGTGATCCCTAAAATCCGGTAGGTGGAGGAAGACCGAAACTCGAGTTTTAAATTTAGACTAAAATCCGGATCGATTAGCCTGGATCAAATCCGGATCCGAATCCGAATGAATTTAAATTTTAAATCCAGAATCCGGTCTACACTCTACAACCCGTTAACCTTTTTTTTTTTTTTTACCTCGTATAACAGATACATTTCTCTATAAATTCGTTAATTTTGGAATCGCTCACCAGCAGGTTTAATGCCCTGCAACAAAAATGCACCAGTATGCATACTGGATGTTAGCTTATAGGTTTACGTTTCCCCGTAAAACACCGAGTATCTTTCTAGATGGTATCATGATAGGCCAAAAGTTGCATGGTAAAACACCCAGTAGGTTTCATAGCTTATAAGTTTCCGTTTTATAGGTTTCTAGATGGTATCAAGATAGGCCAAAACTTTCTTATAAATTTGAGCGGGCGAGAAGAGATGAGTCTACCTACAAGTGTGTGCACTGCTGCTTCAGGTGCAGGGTCTAGATGCATATCGTTCCAGGAGAGGGTCTCTGTTAGGAAGACAAGTTTGTCCATGTCAGGGGATCCATAGGAGAAGGCTGGTTGGTTAAGGTTGATTGGGTGGGTATGGAGAGTGGTTAGGGATGTCAGTTGATTAGAAGGTGGATGACTTGGGTATTCCTCAGAATAGATAGAGAGACCTCACTGGCGGAGTTTAGAGAACAAGTGACCATTCTAAAACATCATCCTTTAAGTTACCTATTTCAACGTAATTAAGATAAGAATTTGGCTTATTTTGAGATTTGGAGGGAAATCCGTCCTAAAACAACAGTGAAGCTGTTTCGATCAGCTCAATACAAACTAAAGAGATTCAAAGTAAATCGACTATTGTGCCATGTCCTAAAAACCAAGGAGATTTCAACTGTGATACCCAAAGGTATATAATTAATCTGACTTAATCTTATAATCGGTCGAATTGTTTTTCCCTAACCAACAACCCTCCAATGGATGACTTCTATGTAGCCAACTCACTTTAACTACCATGTGCCCCCACTGCATGATATTACACGTTGCCCTTTACATTCTCTCCCCATGGAACTAGAAACACAAACCCTCTCCATTCTCTCCCACGAAACCCAGATGAAGACCCTCTCTGCCATGACAACGGCCCTTCTCTCTGTGAACTTTGATTATGGGTGATCTGCGCTGAAAATTAGAGATACCCAATTGAGACAAAGGTTGTTAGACCTCGTTGGAACTTCTGCCCCAACATAACACAAGTCCAACCCCACAACAACCACGTGTAGAGAGAGAGAGAGAGAGAGTCCAACTTTTTTCTTTTTCTTTGCAGAATCAACGGCGTCTCACATAAGAAAAAATCGAACCCCTCAAGCTTACTCTCCAAGAAAGCCAGCAAGAGATTGCGGGCCAATGAACGTAACCGGCTTCAACCCAAAAATCTTGAACCTGTCAAGGCTAAAAAAATAGATCTTTTGAGCAAAAATGTACTCAACCAGTTGTAGATTTCCTTGGCCAAACAAATTCTTCTGAAATAAAACCAAAGCCCAAGAATCAGGAACATATGATTTTTTCCAAGAACGTGCTAGAAGACTCAATGTCGAAGCAAAATCTAAAGAAGCGGAATATCAAAGGACTAAAATTTCACTCACCCTCACCCTCTATCTTTCTCTATCTTTTTGTTCTGGAAAACTCGAAGAAGAAGAGTGAGGGGCTTACGATTTTTGCTTCTGCAAAATTCATATTCTAGTGTGATGCACCTCTTTTGGTTTCGTGTGGAATATGTGACGTGGCAAAATTCTATTGGTGTCTTCTGTTAATGCCTCAACAACAGCCCGGCCAGTTCAAATCGGGATTGAATTAATATCTATCTTGATCTCTTTTATTCTCAACTAATAATTAAGCTCATGGAAATAGACAAATAACTTGATAATATCAACATTACTAACTACAACTGTAATACCCCGTTCCCGAAGATTCGGAAAGTTAGCTCTTGTAACCTAAAACCATCTCTCATAACATATTTATATGCTCCAAATTCTCCATCAAAATACAAATCCATTTATTCACACTAAGTATATATGTTCCTCCACCAGAACACCAAAAAATACTTCAATGAAATAATTTAAAAACTTCATAAGGATTGAAAAATATCTATAACTCCAAATACTAAATAACATAAAATCATAAACCTACTAAATAAGACTCACAATAAAAACTTGTACCCTTTAGCACTTATTCCTTTATGATCATCAAACCTTGCTAACACTTCCTACTATTGACTTCCAATTTAGACATCAAAATTATCTGAAAAATATTGTGGAGATAAGGAGTGAGTTATCAACAATTCAGTAAGTAGAGAACATATACTAGTATGTAAACATGATCATTTTCAGAATTCAGAATGCAGAACAAAATATTTACTTTCACAATGCAGAATCAAAAACATCTACTTTCAGAATGCAAAATCAAAACATGTTACCAAAAATATCAGAACAAAACTATCAGAAAACATTCTTATTCAAAAATCCTTTGGCATATCACAATTTGAGACCTCATCTTCATCAATCAGAGCATCACATTGGGACAAATACCAAGTTTAACCCCCTTTATAGGGTTATAAACCACAATTATAACCTGTGAAAGGGCCATATCTACTATTATAACCTGTGGTTGGCCCGTATGCCATGTTTAACCCCGTGGTAAGGTTATAAACCACCATTATAACTCATGGAAGGGTCGTATCTACTATTATAACTCATGGTTGGGTCGTATACCATGTTTAACCCCCGTGGTAGGGTTATAAACCATCATTATAACCCGTGGAAGGGCTGTATCCACTATTATTACCTGTGATTGGGTCGTATACCGTGTTTAACCCCCGTGGTAGGGTTATAAATTACAATTCTAACTCCTAGAAGGGTTGTATCCACTATTATAACCCGTGGTTGGACCGTATCCACTATTACAACTCGTGGTTGGGTTGTATGCCACTATTATCACTCGTGGCTGAGCCGTAACGGAAACCGAATAGAACATCATAATCAGACTTAATCAGAATGCAGAATTAGAATCTAATGCCAAGGTTTTCAGATGCCACACCATATCCAAATAGAGTACTGAGCCAATTCCGATCTTTTCACATATTCAAAAATAGTTTCAGAATATTTTCACATGACATGCACAAATTTTCATAAATTTCATATTCCTTTTTTTTCATAGATTAGAAACAAAATGCACAAAATTAGCTCATGTCTACACCAGTCATGACAGAAAATATTTTATTCTTATATAGAATTTCATGAGTAATACAGAACAAATAATTGAGGTCGTTTCAAAATTTCTTTTCAAAACAAACATGCGTGCTTTCAAAATCAACATCGTTTAATTTTATTTTTATGCAAAGTCGAGCACAGAAACCCCGTTTACCTGAACTTTTTAGCTTTTCCAAATTTTCCACAATAGTGCCGAACGAATATCAATCGTCACCTATAAAATAGTTACGTAATCTCTGCAAATTTTCCACCGAGCGTGTATTTCAATACTTAACCTAAAATTCTAAAAGAACTTATTTTAATTCCTCAAAAACCTAAAATTCTCATAACCCTAAAATACCATCCAAATACCTCAACATCCACTTAATTTCTCCATCTAATACCTTAAACTCTAAATGATTTTCTTACAAAAATAAAATAAAAATAAAATACATATCTAAAACATTTATTCAATTAAACTAAGATCCTTAAAAAAATGCACTTTCACTTAATAATCACTTAGCAAAAATTCCACTCAATAACAAGTCCATTTATCAATAACCCAACTTAAGATATATGTTCCATTTTAAAAACATTAAAAAAAATCGAGGGAATGACATCAAAACAAGTATTCTTCAAAGTTTACCTACTAAGGCAATAAGGTTAAAAACATTTAAACGTATTTGTGATACTTTACATATAGTCACACTAAAGGCTTGATGGCATTTTCTGTAAATAAAACTGCCTCTTTGGTTATACTCAAAGAAACCCACATTAGTGAAGAAATGGATGACTTTTCAAAATCTGAAGCTGTGCAACATAGGGTCTCACTCACTAGAGAGTAAATGGCAACAGCTGATCGGAGTGGTACTGGGATGAAGAAGGCTTCCAGTTGGCTGTGGCCTCCGTTGGGTGGTGTTCGGGCAGTGAGGTGTGAGCGAGAGAGAGTTAACGCGAGGGCAAAGAGAAAGAGTGAAAAAAAGTGTATTGAAAACTGATGCAGTTTTCTATACAAGCTATATTTAGTTTTCTGCTATTATTAGTCATACGATTCATTACTCTGCTTTGCAACTATATGTTATTAATTGTTGTTGCTCTCAAGATGGCATATAAGATGTATTTTGGTGAATTGTAAACGGTAGAACAATAGAATCAATCAAAGAATTGTTGGTTGAAGTTCTCCCCTGTTTTTCTCCTTTGGTTTCACTATTTTTCTATAATCTGGTTTCTAAAACCAACAATTGGAATCAGAGCACGTCTCGATCTTCTTGGGAAAAATGGTTGCCCTTGGTTCATCCACATCAATTCCTATTTTTTCTAGTGAAAATTATGACTACGGGAGCATAAAAATGAAGACTTTGTTCTTGTCTCTTGATCTATGGGATGTCATCGGGTCTGAAGTTCCAACAGCCAATGAAAGCTCAAGTAGTGGTGGTTCAGATTCAAGTCAAGTCATGCTGGAAAAACAGAAGGATGCAAAGGCATTATTCACTCTGCAACAAGCTGTAAGTGAATCTATATTTCCAAGACTAATGAGAGCTACAACTTCTAAACAAGCATGAGAAATTTTACAACTTGAGTTTCAAGGAAATAGCAAAGTTAAAACTATTAAGCTTCAAGGGTTGAGAAGGGAGCTTGAGAATCTCAAAATGAAAGATTCTGAAACTGCCAATGAGTATTGCTCAAAACTCGTTGAAGTAGTTAATCAAATGAGGGCTTATGGAGAGGACATAATTGATGAGAGAATCGTACAAAGATCCTCATTAGTTTAACTGAGAAATATGACTCGATGGTTGCTGCCATTTAAGAATCTCGGGATCTCTCTAGACTTTCAAATACTGAACTGATGGGTTCTTTGCAAGCACATGAACAAAGGCTAGATAGGAGCAATGAAGCAACTCCTAAAAATGCATTTCAGTTGAAAGTCAATCTCAAAAATCAGAAGCAAAAGGATTTCAAAAAGGGGTATAAGGGCAAGGCAAAAGATGGAGAGAGTCATTTGAAGAAGTATGCTACAAAAGGTAATTTCCAACCTTGTGGCATTTGCAAGAAAACTAATCACTTGGAGAAAAATTGCTTTCATCATGGTAAACCTCAATGTACAAATTGCAAAAAGTTTGGCTATGAAGAAAGGGATTGCAGGTTTAAAGACAAGAATCAACAAGCAAATTTCACAGAAGATAAGAAAGAGCAGTTGTTTTATGCTTGTCAAGTAGTTGCTGAACAAAAAAGGGAAAGGTTTCTTGATAGTGGTTGTAGCAACCACATGACACCAGATTCAAGTCTATTTTCTTGAATTGATAATTCTGTTAAGGTAAAAATCAAACTCAGAATGGTGAACTGGTGGAGGCAAGAGGGAAAGGCACAGTAGTTTTGGAAACGAAAGGGGAACCAGATTTATAAATATGTGGTGTTAGTTCCAAGCCTTGATCAAAATCTGCTAAGTGTTGGACAGATGATGCAAAATGGATACTCCCTTCACTTTGAAGATGATCAGTGCACTATTTATGATATAAAGAACAACAATCATGTGGTGGCTGAAGTGAAGATGGGAGATGGGAGAAATTTTCCTATTTATTGGCAATACCCGAAAGCTCTTGTGGTTAAAAATGATGAAACTACCTTATGGCAACATAGAGAATCTTTTCCAAAAGGAGAAGCATGGAGAGCCAAAACAGTTTTGGAACTTGTGCATACAGATTTATGTGGTCCTATGAGAACTCCTTAACAAAGTCAAAATAGGTACTTCATCTTGTTTATTGATGATCTTTCTAGGATGACTTGCGTGTACTTTCTCAAAGAAAAATCAAAAGCATTTGAAATGTTTAAGAAATTTAAATTGCTTGTTAAGAACCAAAGTGGCAAAAAACTCAAAACTTTGAGAAGTGATAGAGGCTCTGAGTTTAACTCTAAAAAGTTTGATGAGTTTTGCAAAAATGAAGGGTTGGAACACCAGTTGACTATTGCCTATACTCCACAACAAAATGGAGTCTCGGAGAGGAAAAATAGGACTCTCATGGAGATGGCCAGGTCTATGCTTAAAAGAACTTCCTAAAAAGTTTTGGGCTGAAGCTGTTAACACAGCTGTGTATCTCTTGAATAGATGTCCTACAAAAGCTGTGAAAAATTTAACTCCCATTGAAGCTTGGAGTGGGATCAAACCTACTGCTGAGCATCTAAAAGTTTTTGGGTTCATTTGTTATATGCATATCCTTGAGCAAAAAAGGCACAAGTTGGAAGAAAAGTCAGCAAAGGGAGTCTTCCTTGGATATAGCTCTCAATCCAAAGGATATAGGGTCTTCAACTTAAAATCACAGCAGCTAGTTATAAGTAAGGATGTCGTGTTTGATGAGTATTCAACTTGGAATTGGGAGAAAGATGAAGAATTAACTCAGCCACTTACCATACCAGTAATTGAAGAACCTGAGACAAGAATGGAACATGATGATGACAATCAACCAACAACTCTAACTTCAGAACAAAGGGTTGACAGTAACCTTGAGTTCTTAGATCAGTCTACTCCTAAAACAACTCCAAGAAGGCTGAGACCTTTGAGTGAAATCTATGAATCTTGCAACTATATTCTTTAGAGCCTGAAAGCTTTGCAGTAGCTGTAAAAGAATCAGTTTAGGTTGATGCAATGAAGGAGGAGATTAGGATGATTGAAAAGAACAATACCTGGGAGCTTGTTCCTTGTCCTGACAGTAAAGAAATCATTGGAGTTAAATGGATTTACAAAAGGAAGCTTAATCTTGATGGTTCATTAAAGAAATGCAAAGCAAGATTAGTTGCTAAAGGGTACTAATAGCAGGCTAGAATCGATTTCGATGAAACTTATGCTCCTGTGGCAAGATTAGATACCATAAGAACTGTTTGTGCACTTGCAGCTCAAAGAAGTTGGAAGATCTCTCAACTTGATGTTAAATCAGCTTTCCTCAATGGAGAACTTGAAGAGGAAGTGTATGTGGAGCAACCCGAGGGTTTTAACAAGGAAGATGGCAGGGTGCTTAAATTAAAAAAGGCTTTATATGGGCTTAACTAAGCACCTAGAGCATGGTATAGCAAGATCGATGGTTACTTTGGTGAACAAGGCTTCAAGAAAAGTGTGAGTGAACCTACACTTTATGTTCAAATCAAAGGTAAAAATTTGCTCATAGTCTCCTTATATGTTGATGATTTAATCATAACTGGAAATGACTCAAAGATGATTGAAGAATTCAAGCAAGAGATGATGAAGTCTTTTGAAATGAGTGACTTGGGTTTAATGCATTATTTTCTTGGTATGGAAGTATGTCAAGATGATGGCATCTTCATTTCTCAAAAGAAGTATGCTGAAGATTTACTTAAGAGGTTCAATATGATTGATTGCAAACTAGTGGCAACTCCTCTAATTGCAAATGAAAAACTAAAGAAAGAAGATGGGGGAAAATTAATTGATGGGGCTACTTACAGAAGCTTGATTAGCAGCTTGCTATACCTCACTTATACTCGACCTGATCTCATGTTTACTACAAGCATGTTGTCTAGGTTCATGCAAAATCCCAGTCAAGTGTATTTTGGTGCTACAAAAAGAGTGTTGAGATATGTTCAAGGAACTTTGAAGTATGGTATTTCTTTCAAACCGTGTTCTTATTCAAAATTAATTGGATACACTGACAGTGATTGGGCTAGTCCTATTGATGATATGAAGAGTACATCAGGCTATTGTTTTAATTTTGGATGTGAATTTTCTCATGGGGTTAAAAAAAAAAAAAGGTTCTGTGGCTCAATCTACAGCAGAAGCAGAGTATGTTGCTGCTGCCAATGTTGTAAATCAAGCTATATGGCTGACCAGAATACTTGAAGACATGGGAGCAAAGCAACAACTTCCAGTTGAGATCTTCTGTGATAGTAAATCAGCAATTGCAATAGGAAAAAATCCAGTTTATCATAGCCGAACCAAGCACATTGGTATTAAGTATCATTCTCTTAGAGAAGTAATTGCTAATGGAGATGTTGAGTTGAAGTATTGCAAGTCAGAAGAACAATTGGCTGATATCTTTACGAAGGCACTCCCTAGAGACAAATTTCAGAAGCTGTGCTTGATGCTTGGAATTGAAGAAAATGCATCAAGGAGGAGTATTGAAGACTGATGCAGTTTTCTATACAAGCTATAATTAGTTTTTTGCTATTATTAGTCATCTGATTTGGAAAAATATATTATTAATTTTTGTTATTCTCAAGATGGCATATAAGATGTATTTTGGTGAATTGTAAATGGCAGAACAATAGGATCAATCAAAGAATTGCTGGTTGAAGTTCTCCCCTGTTTTTCTCCTCCGGTTTCACTATTTTTCTGTAATTTGGTTTCTAAAACCAACAAGAGTGGGGAAAAGGTTCATTGTGCACTTACCGAGAGGGACACGACAGACCTGGGTGCACGACCTGCTTCTTCTAGTGGTTCACGCATGAGGCTGAACAGCTGGGTGGCAGCGCTGGGGTTCACTATGGAGGAAAGCAGGTGCTCTGCTTTTGGTGGTGCAAAATAGAGGCTTGCGTGTGGCGTTGCTGCGTGTAGAAGTGGGGTGGCTCACGGTGGTGCTAACCGTGGTGGGTTCGTGGCTAGTTGAGATGTGTTGCATTCATGTAATGGTGCTACGGTGGCATGGTTGCAGTAGTGTGGAAGGGCAGCTCGATGGCTACTAGTGCAATGGGGCTAGAAAAACTAAGGGGCACAGGGAGGTTTGAAGCTTTGGGCACTATCCCATGGTGTTGCATGGTGGAACAAGGAGGAGACGGCAGCAACAGGGTGGCTAAAGAAGGCAGCAACGACAACAACGTGGAGGAGCTTGACGTGACCATTAGGGAGAGCGCTAGCCATGCATTGGGTATGTTGCCGTGCTTGTTTTCCTGGACATGGATTGGAGGTTGTTAGTGCGTCAAGATCTGAGTGGTTTGCATGTAGGAGCTTGGTAGTGGAGCTACCTTAAGGTGGTGCGGCGTCAACTTAGTCTAGGGTTGAAGATGAAAGATAAATGCATGAGGGATGTGCGTGAACTGTAAAGTTAATGTGTGAATATATAAGTGATTAGAAAAAACCCTAGAGCTGAGGAGAAGAAAGGTGTACATGCATGGGAGTGCTAGAGTCATGTGTGGTGGTGGGGTTTAAAAAAATTTAACTGAACCGATTCTGACAGGTTGGGTTTTGGGGTGATCGGGTAGGGCCATTTGAAGTATTTGGGCTCACATATAAAAGTGTATAACAGATAATAAATGGTTTTTCCTTGAGTTTTGGACCTCAACTCATCTCAAAAGAAATTTATTTGTTCCATAAATTACTCGGCCAATAAAAAGATCTTCCATCTAACCTAAAAATATTTAAGGAAATTACTAAAATAGCAAGGCCAAAAAAATTTGATATTCACCAAAATATAATTTGGACCCGCAACCAGTATATAAGAAAATAAATACTTGAAAATTAACTTGGTTCTTCATACGTATTAACCCAAAAACAAAAATTTTAGAAAATTGCTTGTTGCTGAATCCGGGTGTTTCATCAACTTCCCTGAGGGAATGTACATACCCTACCCCTACCTAGATAAGGCTGTCTTATTCTATAAATAAAACGATTTATTTAAGTAATATTAAGTTCTAGCGCCAACCCATGTACGACTTATATACAACTTATGTAATTCATTAAAAAAGTCACATTCATTTGACAAAATGAAAATATTTATAACAAAACTGAAAAAGAAATTAATCCAATTCAATCATATCAATAAATAATATGCTTAAATTTCATGTTCCTATTTTATAAGCACTACTTACTTTTGAAAAATAAGTCTAAAAAAACTTTGATTTGTTTTTCGCGTATATAATGAGTTTTGGCCAAAGTCCTAAAAAACAAGGGAACTCCAACAATAATGATATCCCAAAGTAGATGATATCCATCACTTTCTCAACTGACAAGCTCATGAAAATAAACAAGGAAACTAAAATCAACATAATAGCAAGCAACGTACATCTTCCCTTGGTGACAATCCATCTAGCCTAGAAGAACTGCCACCTTTACCCTCATTCTATAGATAAACTGTAATTTAATTTCCAAGTAGCTCCATTTTTATGGTCCATTACCATGGCTTGTCCTCATAGAAGAACTTAAAAGAATTCATGCATTCTGTTTGCAAACGGAGTGCTATCATTAGAGATCCATCTGCAACTGGACTTGACATGATGTACGTCTTGCCATCATCATCATTTAATAATGCTGAACCAACGTACGCGGTATATTGGCTTTCCCCACCCATAATCCATACCATAAATGGCAAATTGGTCCAACATATAATAGAAGCGTTGGGATTTCCTAAATAATTAGGTGGATTGGTGTGTGCATCATTGTGCAAGCCACACCTCAAAGCACCCACATCCTTTTGGCTAGCTATAAAATCAAGAGCAGACCTTATATACTCATCTGTCATAAGCTCGATGGCTTCCCTTAGTTTTCCAGTAGCATAACTAAGTGGTTTGGCCAAGAGGTCGCAATGGACACATTTCGATGTTATGGTCTGAAGAATGTTTCCAAAGTATCCTGGGGGGAGAGACGGCTTCAAGCTGCTGCGAAAATCAATCACCAAGGTAACTCGTTTGCTCGCGCCTTGCATATACACCTCCAAGTGGCTGGCAATAGCTTCATATCGAGAATAAGGTCGCGTCGACACCATCTCCACTTCATGACATGGGATCGCATTGGCTTTCTTCCTTAGTCCCTTGACTTGCTCTTTGGTGACTTTCAATACGGCGACACTAGTTTCTTTCTTCTTCTCCTCTTTGGCATCAATGTGTCCCAATCAGAGTGGTGGTTTGGTGAACTCTATATGCTCAAAGCGTGGAGGCATAAGTGGTTCATGAAGTGACCGTAATATGGTGCGATCATGAAAAAGCATATCATTCTCCACCAATTCATCTCCTTAAGCCAACTTGGCCCATACATTGAAGAATTTAGCTGTAGACCATCCATCAACCATTGTGTGGGACATGAATGTTGCAGCATAGAGACCACCACAGCTAAACCTTGTGACTTGCACCAACAGCAAGGGCCAGTCCTCAATTGGATTACCATATTCAACCTTAGGGACCATATCTTCGATTGCCTTCATTGGTGCAAAGTCGCCAAGTTCATCAAGTTTTGCTTCCTGTAGATGTAAAAGTTTAGCTAGGACTAGGTGACTAAGTTGACAAGTTTGTTTAGGATTAGGTGACTAAAATGATAGAGTTTATCCTATCATTAAGTTGGTAATTTTGGATGAATGTAAATTATTTATTGACTTTACCTATAACAATATTAAGTTTATCTAGGAGGTATTAGAGGTTGTTTAGATAAGTCATAAGTGAAAAAATCGAGTCCCAATGAATCTGCACTTATCCAGAAAAGAGGTTGAGCTGAAATCCATTACTGCAGTGAAGAGTTATCATGAAATGTCAGCATTCTGTCAGGAGACCAATTCATGACTGTCAGCAGAGTCCTACTGCAGATTAAATTCCTACCAGACTCATTCCGTCAGTTGAGTCCTACTGTAGATCAAACTCCTATCATATTTGTTTCATCAGCAGAATCCTACTACAATTGGAATTGATTTTCAGATTGTTTATTTTAGGGATCCTTTTGGTTAGGATCAATAGAGATTTAGATCTGCATATTTTCTAGAGTAATTTCCTGTGCATATTTTGATGAGAAAATTTATTGGAGAATTTTTATACTATTTCTCTTAGAGAGTGGTACTTGAGTGTGAGAAAATTCTCTTGAGAATTTTTTAGTATTTTATCTCTCTTTTTGAGTGCTTGCATACTCCAAGTTGGAGAATTGACTGGTCGAGTTTAAGCCACTGGAGTTCTAAGAGAAAAGTCAATGTTTGAAGATCGTCAGAGGTTCTGGTTGCTACTACGGTAGAAGACAAATGGGTCATTTCTCTGGTCATGTAAGAGTGTCAATTGACAAAGATTTTGTAATTGAACTTTACTTGTAATTGATTTTCAAATAATAAAATTGACTTTTCTAGGTTTGGCTGCCTTGTAGGATTTTACCTTTAAAGGGTTCTTTAAAGGGTTTCCATTCGATACCAATTTTGGTGTTACGCACTTCGTTTATTTTATATTATTGCTTAATTAATAAATTAATTGCATGCTTGACGACTAACCAATTTATTGAGTAAATTGGTAGATATTTTCACTGCGTTACAGGGGTGCTTGGATAATTTCAATTGACATCAAAGTGTGGTTCACTCATCCGAGTGTGATCCATTTCCCGGTAGATCATGTCGTCATTATTATATGTCCCGTCACAATTTGATGAGGAAAACTATGCTTATTGAAAAGTTTGTACGAGGGTTTTCCTAAAGTCTTTAGATGAACGTGTGTGTGACATTAAGCGATAGGACTACTTCCATGTTCTTGCATTCATTGCATTTCATTAGCCTAGGACATGCATTTTTATTTAGTTTTTGTTTTATGTTTTTGTTTTTCAGTGTAAAATGCATTATTTTTCTGGTTTGTTTCTATTTTGATTTTGGGAAGTGCATGCTTGATATGTCAAAGGTTTGAGCACATGTGTTCTCACAAAATAAATTTTTGAACTTATGCATCTTTCTACTTTGTGTAGTGCACTTTGTGCATACTAACCCTATGGGTCATCTCGA
This sequence comes from Juglans microcarpa x Juglans regia, assembly GCF_004785595.1. Classification (NCBI taxonomy): domain Eukaryota; kingdom Viridiplantae; phylum Streptophyta; class Magnoliopsida; order Fagales; family Juglandaceae; genus Juglans; species Juglans microcarpa x Juglans regia. The sequence goes on along the minus strand of NC_054603.1, from coordinate 27,643,521 downwards.
CAAACTTCATTTACAAAGCATTGTGAGGAACTTATATGTATGTACATTATAATTAAGCTCTATATTTATTATTGATATGCTTACTATAGAAGGAGTTCATGCCTTGAATTGACTAATAGTCGTTGAACCTAGTACAACAATAGAGAGATCTTTCCTTGCCAAACATAAATAGTTTATCCATATAGAAAACGTTAGTGTTATATCATTGCGAAAAAAGACAAACGGATCTATCAAGTCCTTATATAAAAAATCGTGACTCAAATCATTGTGGAAAAAGATGAGCAACAAAAATGTACATAAAAAAAAAAAAAAAAAAAAAAAACAGTTGTCCAAACTTGTGTTTGGAGGAGATACTCATGTATCTAGGCCCTAGCATAAATTTTGACTTTTGAGGTAAGTGACAATCTCTTGGGAGTATCTATAAGAACAAAATACTCATGAATAATATTATAAAAAATATATTGAAGAGAAAAAAAAAATAAAGAGTTAACTTTCTATATAAGTTTGCACTGTCACACACTCACATGAACTTTGACATTGATGATCTTATGCGGTGTGAACATCCATGGTGATTGTTGCAAATAAGAAAGTGTACTCTATTGAATTTTTTTGTGAGTGACACTATGTTTAAGCTAAGATGCATCTAGGCATATTACTTGCCCCATTGCTTATATATATAAAAATAAAGATTTTGTTAAATTTTTTATTTTATTTTATTTATTTATTTATTTTGGTTTATATAAAATAAATAAAATGGTGAAAATATAAAATATATTATTTTTATGGTTGTTTGGTATGTTTTATTTTTTTGTGATTTTGCATTTTGATGCATAAGTCTGGAAGGTGTGTTTCTGTTGGCATGAGAATTTAAGTCTCAGTGGGACTTTGGGTTATGATGGCTTAGCCATGTGAGTTAAATAAGTCGTGCCCCCCTCCCACCCCCCCTATTTTAGTCTTTACTAAACAACGGCTTTCTCACTCTTTTCGTGTCCTAGACAAACACCACTTCTCACCCTCACCTTGTCGTACTTCCTCATTGCTTAGAATTCGCACAGACCTTCTTGACTCCTTGATTTTGAGTCACAGTATGTATATTTCACATCTATATCCTCTCCCATTTTCATTTTAGGGCTCGGCACACATGCATTTTGGGAGTGCTTATATTTGTTTTGATTTGCGGCTTGGAGCTTTTAGGTTTTTTTTTTTTTTTTTTTAATATTTGGATGTGACGAAGTAGATTGTGTGAAGTGGGTCTATTTATGTTCATGTACTGATGAATGATTTTTGGTGATTGATTCTTTATACACTTCGGTTTTCATGCTATGCCCACCAAGTGTTTGTTTTTATGTCTCAACCAAACTACTTCATTCATTTCGTCATGATTCTACTTGCATTCATACTTATACATCAGGTACATTTAATCCATAAAAAGTTGAGACACATGAGAGTTGTTCATCATGTCTTTCTTAGTGTCTTCATCTCAGCTCACATAAGTGATATTTATTACCTTATAAGTCTTGTCAGAGTATTAAGAGGGAGAACTAAATACTGAACATGGTTATTTAGAATGACTAAAACATTATTTTAATAGGTTTAGATTACATCTAACCTTTGATTTTGTTGAGACTAATCTCAAAGAGTGTTCTATGTCATTTCTTCTCATTATTGTATTAAGATTTTCTTTACGAGATCTTGGTCTGGTAGTTGTTTTTGTCTCAAGTACATACTATATTCATCAAGTTGGTTTTATCACCAATCCGCCAAAGGGGGAGATCGTAGATGCAAGATATTCCTCAAGTTGACTTTGTTACCAATTCGCCAAAAGGGGAGATTGTATATATAAAAGTTTAGGTAGGACTAGGTGACTAAGTTGATAAGTTTGTATAGGATTAGGTGACTAAAATAATAGAGTTTATCCTATCATTAAGTTGGTAATTTTGGATGGATGTAAATTATTTATTGACTTTATCTATAACAATATTAAGTTTATCTAGGACATATTAGATGTTGTTTAGATAAGTCATTAGTGGAAAAATCGAGTCCCAATGAATCTGCACTTATCCAGTGAAGAGTTATCGTGAAATGTCATCATTTCGTCAGGAGACGATTTCTTGACCGTCAGCAGAGTCCTATTGCAGATCAAATTCCTACCAGGCTCATCCCGTTAGCAGAGTTCTACTGCAGATCAAACTTCTATCAGATTTGTTCCGTCAGCAGAATCCTACTGCAATTGGAATTGATTTTCAAATTGTTTGTCTAAAGGATCCTATTGGTTAGGATCAGTAGAGATTCAGATCTGCATATTTTCTATACCACTTTCCAGTGCATATTTTGGTGAGAAAATTTCTTGGAGGATTTTTATACTGTCTCTCAGAGAGTGGTACTTGAGTGTGATTTTCTAATATTTTATCTCTCTTTTTGAGTTCATGCATACTCCAAGTTGGAGAATTGATTGGTCGAGTTTCAGCCACTGGAGTTCTAAGAGAAAAACCAATGTTTGAATATCGTCAAAGATTCTGGCTGCTACTGCGGTAGAAGACAAATATGTCATTTATCTGGTCAAGCAAGAATGTCAATTGACAAAGATTTAATAATATAATTTTACTTGTAATTGATTTTCAAATAACAAAATTGACTTTTTCGGGTTTGGCTACTCTATAGGATTTTTACCTTTAAAGAGTTCTTTAAAATATTTCCCTTCGATACCAATTTTGATGTTACGCACTTCGTTTATTTTATATTATTACTTAATTAATAAATTAATTGCATGCTTGACGACTAACTAATTTGTTGAGTGAATTGGTAGATATTTTCACTGCATTACTGGGATATTTGGATAATTGCAGTTCTGAATAAGCTTCCAGTAACTGCGCTCCCTTGGCTTTGCAATGGACTTCCAGTCGACCAGCTAGTGGATAATAGGTAACCAATACACGACTTAGGGAGTCTTTCAAAGTCTCTGCTGTTTTTGTTTTTTCATTGTTGTCGCCGGTGGCTTTGTAAATAAAGATGAGCGGTATATGAGTCCATTGCATTCGTTGATCACACTCAGATAACCGTAATACGCCACCCGGAGTAGGCTTGCTCGGAATGATGGAGGATCATGTAGACTTGACGTAAACCATTATGTTTTGAAAATATTCTGTGTATGTGTTTTTCTGCAATTTTCTCACTACATATAAACTATAAATTAGTAGGGCTCACATCTTTGCGTAGGTGGGCAAGTACTCTTCATAATAATAAGAACGTATTGAAAGTAGAGAAAAGTACTGCAATCTTGAAAATGCTGGACCAAATGCTTTTAAAAAAAAAAAAAAAAAAAAAAAAAAAAAAAAAAAAAAAAAAAAAAAAAAAAAAAAACCATCTTCACTCTAGATAACAATTATAAACAATTGTCAAACTGTCATGTAGAATACAATCCTACCACATTTCTATACTATCAACCGGCCTTCAAACGCTGCCCTTCAAACGCTGCGTGCAAGCTCATGCGCTAGCTGCCGTATTTCCCTCCATGTGCACATGACTGATGATAGCATGCAAGTGGCAATACAAACCCATCGATCTCTCGACTTCATGAAACAGTGCACCAAGAATCGAATCAGCCATATTATTCTGCCGCTAAGATTGTGTGGTCGAAAATCGAAACAGCGCACCAGCGCCATGTTTCAGTGGTCCAAAAATATATAGTGCCAGAAATTATAAGAACGTGCATGGTCCAGCAAACGATTAACTCTTCATAATAATAAGAACATGCATGCCATGCACAAATGACTAGTGGTCGTGAAAATGGTGGACCCGCCCTGTTTCATGAACAATATATATCATGACGGGCTATGATCTGAGAAGTGTTGTCCACTTTTTCTGACCGTTAACTATGACCACAATATAAATTTTTAATTTTCCAAGTCCAAGACTCATTGAAAATTACATTATAATAGATAATTATTAATTATAAACTATTTCCGGCTATAGTTTAGTCGTTGCAAAAAATATTCTATAAATCGAGAGTACTAAAGAAAACGGTGTAGATCATATATATTTCCAACTCATTCTTCTAAAAATCAATTAAAGATCTTACCATATATGTTCCTATATTATATTTTTTCTCTTGAATAGCTATTGTCAATGTCTCGATGATCTCTCTGAAAGGATTCTGTGATGCATATATATGCTACGTAAATGCGTCGACCGTGGCAATGAATGTGGGGGCAGTACGTGGGAGCCCGTAGGTGGAGGCAGACCAGTTGGTGATCCGGGTAAACCTGGACGAAATCGGATTAGTCTGGATCAGATTCGGGTCAAAATCTGAATTTAATTTAAATTTGGATGAACAGTCCTGCGGCACATATTAAAAAAATCTTTATAAAACTAAAAATTAAAGAAACTGAAAAAATAAAATCTTAAAATTAAAAAAAATAAAAAAGGGAAAAAGCAACTGGAAAAAGTATTAAAAGTAGTGAAAATCTTGAGTAATAAAAAAAAAAAAAAAATGGGACGGTTTGCAATTATGAACACTGAATATTTGCCCTTATTAATTATAACTTCTTATCCAAGGGGTCCCTCGTGACTCATCTTGATCATGGGGTACCTACAAAAACATTAAAGTTGGGACTTTTAATGCATACTCTACCTATATTTATTTTATTATTATTTATTATTTATTATTACTATTTAAAATTTTATTATTATTTTTTATAAAATATCTAAAACTATCTTACTATTTAAACATAATCTTAATTTTTTATTTTTTCTCATAAAAGAATGGGTGAAAAATATAAATGACTTTATGTATCTATTTATTTACTTATTTAAAATTCTTTAAGTTGAATAAAATTTGAAAGGACATTAATCAACAATAAAGGAAGGTAGACCGGTAGCCTATATGTATAATAATTAGAGAATTGCTATCTCGTTTTTATGTGATGGCCCATGGCAATGATATCTTATCCCTACTCGTTTACTATCCGTACCATGTGAATTTATTTTTGGGTCTTGCTATCGGTATTGATTTTCTGAATAATTCTTTATCTGTACAGATTCATCAAACACTTATTCTATTGACACTAAAAAAGCGAGTCTGTCAATATTATCATACTTATCAACACAAACAATATTGCAAGTGTGCATCAGACTTTCAAGCCAAAAAAGTGTAGTGAAAATCATATTCAAATAGTCAATAGTCTACACTTTTCAAAATCGTTGAAGAAAACTTTAATGAGGTCCTTTTTCATGTTAGCCAATCAGTACCTATTTTAGTAAGCTACTTTTACTAGACGGACGATTACTGCTCTCGGTATTACAGAAGTTCTGATGTTCCTTGGACTTTGTGACAAAACAATCTCCTTTGTTTATTGAGAAAGGTATGAGTGAACACCTTCGAGGAAAGAAGCACAAGGCCAAAGAAACAAGGCATAGAATTTAGAGAATGGGAAAGATTGATAGCTCAAGATAACTGTCAAAGGAATGCATGCCTCTGCAGCTCACAGAGATTACTAATATGAGAAGCTCAGGATTGGAGACAAAAACTGAAAGGGAATCAGTTCACATCTTCTTGCAGAATGAAGCAAATACACACAAGATCCAGTTGAGATTAGTAGTTGACTGAGAAAAGAAAATCAAAGATCTTACCAATGTCTGATGAAGCTACCCATGAAGAGGACCCACACGAAGACAACCAAAACGAAGATCTTACTAGTTTACACCCAAGATCCGACAAGTCATACTGCAGCAAACGGGTGATCTAAATCCATGAAGCTCTTTGATCCCTAATTGTCATAGAAATCACCCATGCCAACGAATGTCGTACTGGTCGTAGAAATCATGAAAAAGATTTGCATTTTTCATCTACCCACGAAGATGACCCATACGGAGACCCAAATATTTTCATCTACCCATGAAGACGACCACCACACAAAGAGCTCTAAATGTCTTTCTTTTTATTTTCTTCTGTTTTATTTTTTTTAATATATTGGTTGGCATGGCAAAGACGATTCCCCTGTGGTTACGCACCGCGACTGTAACTAGAACTGTTGAATAAAACCATGTTTGCCAATGAACTGAGGTTTGCGATACTTGTGTCTGCAAGAGCAACCGACCGTACAAGAAAGTTGAGTAGCAACTCTCCAAACTGCTCCTCTTAAATTGTTCTAAATTTTGCCTCTTCAAAGGTGTTGAGATTTGGGTGATGTTCCATTTTGACCTATCATAATTTTTGTTCTTTTCATTTTTTGGTTTGGGTCATATCTACAAGAACTTGAGTGTAGTGCTATCACAACCTTCATGATTATGAACCCATTCGAAAGAGAAAGAAAGCCATAAATTTATCTGATCAAACCAATCTGGATAAGAGTTTCTAATAAGAAGGTTAATGACAATGTCTCTCTTGATTTTGAACAAGCTAGTTAACTGACTATGGATCCTAATAGACTCTATTTCTATGCAATCTGCATAAGTAGGGTGGCAATGGTTTGGTTCTCAGGTCCAGTGAAGGGATGATCCTCTTCCATGGACATCTCAATTCTAGGTTCATTTTTCTTTCCATACAAGAGTGGGTTAGTCTCTCTAGTGAAGTTCCATTTGTGCAACTCTTCCTTTTTAGGAGCCATGTGGAGGGGTTAATATTGGTCTGGCCCAAACCGGCCTATCATCCATAGAGGATAGCTACTCAAAGGATTCGAGTAATTTAACCCAGACCCTAGTCGCCCTGATTATTAGGAGGGAGATAAACCCTCGCATTATGAATATGGATAATCTAATGACTAAGTGTTATGCAAAGTTAATCAGTTTATCTTACTCATCCAATAATCTCCACAGCTATATATAGGGGCAACAGGTAACGTTCGAATTATCTAATTGAGCATTCTTGAATTATTATCTCTCACTTATTGTTGAATTAAGCATCAGAGGTGTAACCAGGCATACCACGTTGCCTATGTAACGATTTACAGGTTAACGAGCACGACTAGTGGTGGGACACGTCCTTTATAGTGGCACCGTCTGTGGAATACTGTAATCTGTGATTTCAGTTTTTCATTGGACTTCAACGTGATTCCCTCATGCCGACTATGACACATTCTCAAGCAACCCATGAACCCGAAACAACACCAGCAGACATAGAAACACGATTAGTAGTAACTGAACAAAAGTTGAAGATAGCGTTAGACACCATGGAAAACCTAAGGAAAGAGAAAGAGGAACTAAAGTGCCGCAACATTGAGCTCGGTGATGCTACCATGCCCAGCCATAGCGAACAGGGAAGTGAATGCGGAGGATGTGGAAAACAAAAAGCTGCATGATGAGCTACGTAGCCTCACCGGCAAGTATGAGGAGATGGTGAAGAAGATGGGAGGATCTTCCTCAATGGAACAATTGTTGAGTCTCATGGATTTGCCTTATAGTGTAGAAGAAATGGCCATGCCACTCTCGCTGAAGTTTGAAGTGCAATAGATAGAGATGTATGATGGGTCCAATGATCCAGTAGGCCACTTGGAGAACTTCAAGGCACATATCACACTCCACAGTTCCCCAGGAGAAATTGCATGCCGATCTTTTCTCCTAACTCTGAAGGGAGTGGCGAGAGGATGGTTTGGAACGCTCCAACTGGGATCGATCTGAAGAGCTAGCAAGGCAATTCTTAACATGATTTATGCTCAGCGGGAGGCATAGGTGCCTAGCAACATACCTTCAAACCGTCAAATAGAGGGAAGTGGAGAGCCTAAAGGCATACCTCACCCTCTTTAATAAAGGAAGGTTTACGAGTGATGGCCAAGACAAGAAGATTACTCTAACCACCTTGTTAGGCGGGATTTAGCCATGCAACCCGTTCATGGCTGAGTTGGCTAGAAAGACCCCCTTTACCTTGAGAGAGTTCATGGATAGGGCAGATAATTTCATCAATGCTGAAGATACATTACAAGCTCTTGTAGAACCATGGAAAGGGGGGCTGAAGGTAGAAACCAAAAGCTGTTTGGGGGACAAGAAAGTTGCACCAAACCACCAAGATAGGAGGCACGAAAGGCGACAAGAGCATAATACCCGACTCATCCACAATAATTTGAATTTGAATGTGTAAGAACCGAGAGGCGCTATTGCAAATATCATTAAATGAGCTGACACTGGACAGAGGACTGCACGAACATGAAGAAGAGAGTGAACAAACTGCCAAGCACTGGATAACTTGAGTGAATGGTCGCGGAGCGAGCAAAACCCAAATGAAGATTTCATAGAGGACATAACCCCTCTAGAAGTAGCAGCACGAATAGACGGCGCCCATCGAGGGAAGGCACTTGTAATAATGACAAGGACAGGGCCCCTATGCGAAATCAAGAAAACAATAGGAGATTTCACTAAGGGCGGCAAATCCTCGTCTAGCAGAAGGGTGCATGACCAAGGGGCAAGATACAAAGAAATTTATGTAACGGAGAGGTCGCCTAAGCACCAAAAATTTGACACCTCAGTATCTATCCCTTTCGAGGAAGATGATTGTGAAGGAGCATTGTACTCTCATGATGATGCACTAGTAGTAACCCTCCTAGTCACTAATGACACTACCAGGAGCATCATCTTTGACAATGGGAGCTCAACAGACATTTTTTTGGGAGGCTTTCATAAAAATAGGGATAGATGCCACTAAGCTAAGACCTTCTCCGAACAACATGACCGATTTTTTAGTCATCAAGGCGCCCTCCTCGTACAATGCTATATTAGGGCGACTTACATTGAACAATTTAAAAGCAATTACGTCCACGTGCCATCAAGCCCTCGACGTCATCAAGACCTGGAGAAGGCACGCATGCTGGTGAGCAATTGAGGGTAGAAGGCGGGGTACCCTGAGGTCTGTTAGCCGCAGTGGAAGAGCCAACACCTATGTCTGTAGCCCCTTCTTCACCGCAGGAGACGGTGTATCTGTAGTAGTCTAACGAGAACGCTTCCATGAAGCCTTTGGAGAAAACTCAGATGAAGGCTTAATTAGGGGTGATGGCACCATGACCATGTTAAGGAAGAGGCAACCCTCGACCTTCAAACGATTAGGCATTACCAAGAAACGATCAATAGGGTGTCAAGAGATCATCAATCCAAAGGTCATCCTGCTCGGCCTGCGGCAACCATGTCAACATGGGATTGCTCTCATTCAGATAGAGGTTGGAAAGCAGCCATCAGGCCTTTGTCGTCGGGAATTTTACTCTAGGTAGCTCTAATTGAGAATTCCTGGCAGACAGCCTTTGAATTGGAAAATTCCCAACCTTCTCCAGAGGCCAAGAAAAACTTCATTGTCCATTGTTTGGCATTTGAATGGTGGCTCTCAAAACGGGCCAACTGCAGCTTCCTAATTCAAAAACTGCAAATGTTGCCCAGAAAGCTCTTCAAATAATAAGACGCTAGGAACTCTCAAGCTGTTAAATTTGGGTGTTCGTCCCTAGCGGGTTCCAAAACCAAATGAAACACGATGCAAGTACAAAGAAGAACCCGCCACGCATGAGAATGAAGCTGCGCAGGGGCTAGTAGAAGAAGGTAAAAAAATGTCTCATACTGGCTGACCAAAAGGAAGTCGCAAACCTTGGGTTAGGGCATAGACAAGATGTGCAACCTTTTCTGTGAACCCTTCTTCTTCGACGCAGACACGGCGAGGGAGTTCCAAGAGTATTGAGTTTGGGATCCCGTAGGCATTGCGTAGATTCACCAAGTTCCTAGCAGTGAGGGTGGAATGCCATCCATAACCTTTGAAGCATGGGACGCCTTTAGCATAAGAAGATTCTGGGACAACAGGGGTCTGATATGTGTTTCGTTGGGCCGTGAGGATGACAAAGAGGCAGAGGAGAAAAAAGAAATGGGGGAGATTAGGGTCGCAGATAAAGAAGTCGAGATAGTGGGGTCTCAAGAATGTAAAGAAGACAGGAAGAAATTGTGAAGAAGATGAAAAATGAGAAGGTATAAGGAAATGAAGAGTAGGCGATAACTATAAATCATCATTACCTAACTAAATGACGTGACTGAAAGAGAACATGGCGAAAATTACTAGGTAACGTATACAAGTTCCCCAAGTTTAAAATTCCTGCCCCTTAATAAGTGGAAATGACGAGTAAAGTAATAAATGGGCTAGCGGGGTAGTCCATAAGTCTAAAATCCCTAACGGGGTAGTCTAGGGTCTTAAACATCCTCAACTGAGTAAAGCAAGATATTTACAATTCCTTCATTGGTGAATTCCCACGCTTACATGCGAGAAGAATTAGCAGGGTAATTGATGGGGTTAATATTGGTTTGGCCCAAACCATGGGCCTAGGCCCATCATCCATAGAGGATAGCTACTCAAAAGAGTCATGTAGTTTAATGCAGCCCCTAACCGCCCTAATTTTTACGAAGGGGATAAACCCTCGCATTATGAATATGGATTACATGGTGATTAGATAACTCAAATACATAAGGGATAAGCCTTACAATGGCTAAGCATTATGCAAAGTTAATTAGTTTATGATACTCATCCAATATTGTCCACTCCTATGTATAGGGGCAACAAGTAACCTTCGAATTATATGATTGAGCATTTTTTAATTATTCTCTCCCACTTATTGCGGCCTTAAACATTGGAGGTGACACAGGCACACCGTGCTGCCAACTTAACAATTTGCAAGTTAACGAGCATGATCGGTGGTGGGACACGTTCTTTACACCATGTTTCCTTTTTTGTAACTCATCAGAGCTTCGGCTTTCTCCATCACCTAGAAATTGCACAAACTGCCCCAAGATCTCTCATTCATTGCTTTATTTCCAAATTGGAAGTTATAACCTCATGGCTTTGCTGCAATTTTTTAACTTCTTCAGCAAACCCTTTGTTTGAGATTGAAAATTGGTTTTCCTGATCTTTTTGACTGCCAAACTAAGAATTATACCTCCTAAATGTTGTTACTGATGATGATTCAGTTAGAATGCCTTTTCTTGAAGATGATTGTCGGCTAAAGCTCCCAAAACCTTGAATCCCACTTGATACATTCTGAGCTTTGTCAAGCAGCTTCTGTATTCTTTATGATTTCTTTCTAATAGTAAGGCCCCAATCAAATATGTGTGTGGGTATTAGGATCTTCTCACAACAATATATACTACCAATATGAGTTTTTTCTGGTTGGTTCACGATGGAAAAGAGGGTAAAAAGGAGTTCTTGTTGTTTACGATGAAGAGAAGGAGAAAAACGAGTTCGGCCTAGTTGGTTCGCAATGGAGAGGAGGAGAAAAAGGAGTCTGAGATGTTTCCTTTTGTATTTCAAAATGAAAACGAAAGTTCAAACATCGGGACGGACATGACTGACAGCAAATTACATCACAGAGCTCAGAAGATAGAAGGCAAAGGAAGACGTTCAACATTCGCAGGGAAGAAAAGGAAACGAGTAGGTTTTGATGGTAAGGGTATTGTAGGGAATTTTCCCCCCGACCCATAGAGTTTCCTAGGCCCAACCCATTGGGGGAGAGACGCACTAGAAGACAAAATATAAGCAAATGAGAGGGGACAAGAAGAGCCTAAGGAGTGAGGGTGTCAAGAAAGGAAAATAGGTGATTTAACATAAAGTAAGGAAAAACAAGGCTTAAGGTGTTAGGAGAGAAAAGTAGAATAGTGACTTAAAGCAAATGGGTAGTAGGAGATAAGAGGTAAGGGAAACCTACGGATTGGAGACTTTTGGGGGGGGGGGGGGGGGGGGGGGGGGGGGGGGGGGGGGGACAGAGAGGCTTCTGGGGTTTTTCTTCATCGACTTCTTCTTCAACCTTTTGAGAAAGAACATCTTCTCTAGCTAGTACATCTCTATTGTACAATGAGAAATAAGGGCATATGAGAGACTGTAAACAAGCATATTATATTGGAATCTCCCCTCTCCAAACCTACGTGGACGTAGGCCTAGTGCCGAACTATTGTACTACAACTCGATTTTTTTAATTTTTTGAATTTTTTCATAGGAGGACGTGACAAGGCAGTTGCACATTGTCGATTCTATATAGCAAAATTGTTAAATTAAAGAAAAACTCTACTTGCAACCGGTTGGGCAAACCCCCACGTAACCGGGTGCACCTTTTGATAAAAAAAAATTATTTTTTCTGCCTCTCTCTTCATTTCATTCCCTCTCTCCCTCTATCAATTTTTTCCTACCCTCTTCTTCCTCTCATTCTCCCTCTCGATTTCGATTTCACTCATTCTCCCCTCCCCCCTGCTTTCTCAAGAACAGTGGCAAGGAGATTCAATGGTGAGCTTGCCAGCGACTTTTGGGTCTAGATGCATCACGACAGGTGGAGTTACGGGGTGGAGGAGTGCTGGTACCGAGGTTGCTGGCGAACCGACCACAGACTGTGTTTACTGTGTTTTCATCGACCTTCTTTACCGCGTCGATCTTCTCCCTCATAGCATCCATCGTCTGGTTGGCAAGAGCTTGAGAAATTTCAGATTTGATATTGGACCAGTCTTGCAAGCTATGGAAGTTGCTTTCTTTGCTTGAGATGAATGGAAGGCTCCCAATTGATTTTTTTTTTTTTTATTTAATGTAAAAGTTGATCGAGTTCATGTTCCAAGTGTATATGTTAGCATAGGATTTGCTATTTCTATCACAATGTAGTACGTATAGTAAACGAAATCTGAAGAACTTGGCAATTGGCTTTTGGCAATGCTCGAAAGTTCTATTTTCATGCTTTTCTTTTTCTTATTTATCGAACTTTCATCACGGGGTGCTCCATTGTAGGCTCTGCCGTTCTAGTTATGTCACAACTTGTGTATCTGTTAGTAGTGAACTCACAGATGTTAATCCTCAAAGTCATTTTCTTTGATAACAACATGCATCATCAAAGAATTAGTTGCTCCTCATTTACATATCAATATATATATATATATATATATATATATATTTCTTCTTTCAAGTGAAAGCTGTATGTTTTATAATATTTGTATATTTTTCTGTCCATGGAGATGGATTCTTTATTAATCTTTTAAATAATAGTTTACATAATGTTATGCAAATGCAAATAAGATAGACAATTTAGTTAAAAGAAGAAAAAAATGGTCTGCATTGAATTATGCAAATGTAAAACAAAATGGCTTTCTGCTACTGTAAATCAACTCTTGTAGTTATATTTGACATTCAATGTAGCTCAACCAAATCTATTAAAAAATTATTTTTCATCTGAATACTCTCTCTCTTCTCTCATTTTTCTCTTTATTCTACCAACTCTTTTTCTTTCCTCAATCAGGATGATTCATCATAGCCTTTTTTTCCCTGATTATGTGACTGCAGTAGATCAAGAAATAATTAATGGTCCAGATAATGATGGTGCAGTACCTTGGACCAACTTTCAGAACAACATATTCCCAAAAACTGTGCACTGTAAATTTGTAGATTTATGGAGTCTTTGTTTGTTTTAGTTTACTGGGTCTTGTTTTTTTAATGCATGAGAACATCAGTATCTTTAAGCTTGTCCAAGATTGTAATTTATAAAAAAAATAAATAAAACATCACATAAATGCTACTAGTCTAAAAGAGAAAAAAAAAAAAAAAAAGGAAGCTAGTATAACATTAATATTTCCATACAGCTCTTAATTTAGGAAAAAAAAAATTAATAGAACAAAAACGATTGAAAAAAATATATTATTAAATTTATAATATTTTATTATTATTTTGACTTGTATATGGATAATCCAATATAGGAATAAGTTTTAAGTAAAATAGTCAAATGCAAAATCATGTTATATTATGCAAATTTTACATTTGCATTTGCACAATCCAATGCTAATGCTCTGAGAGATTGATAAAAATCTGTAACATAATTGATGCTTCCTAAAAATCTTTGTAGTTGTTGCTTGCCTTTTATTTCATCTGAAAATTTATCAGCAAATTCTCTTACTCTACTAATTGGTGTTATAGTTCCTTGATAAATTTCATATCCAAGAAATCTAATTTTGTCTTGAAATAATTTTATCTTCGGTAATGAAACGATTAATCCATTTTATTTAATAATTTAGATAAAAATATTTAAATGTTTCCAATGTTATTCAATAAATGAAAAAAATATTAATACATCATCTATATAAACTATCGAAAAATGAGTGAAAGGGGTAAATATCTCATTCATAATATTTTGAAATTCACTAAGACCATTTTTTAACCCAAAGGATATAACATTTCATTCACAATGTCCAAATGGTACTGTGAGTGTTGTTTTATAACGGTCTTTTCCAGCAATTGAGATTTGCCAAAATCTACTTTTCATGTCAAATTTTGAAAAGACCGTAAGTCGAGATAATAAATCTTTTTTATTAGGAATTGGGTATCTAATCTATTGTAATACTTTATTTAAAGGTTTATAATTGATGACTAGACGAGGAACTCCTTTTTCTAATTTTGCCTTTCTTGAACATAAAAGGCAACTCTATTGCGACTTACTTTTTCTAATTAATCATTTAGTTGATAAATCATTAATTTCTTTTTTACAGAATTCTAATAATTCATTATTTATTTGAATCGGTCTAACCTTAGTTGGAATATTTTTCTTAAAAAATTCTTTTTCATAGGATAATTCAATTATATGTTGTTTTCTATTCCAGAAAGCATTAGGCAGGTTAGAGCATAATTCATTTTCAATTATAGTTTTAAGATCATCAATCTTTTGGGTTAATAAGGGCTCTTTTAATTGTTCTTGAATCCTTTTATATTTTAATTCTTGTTTGAAGAAACTTATCTATTTTTCCTTTCTTCTAATTTTATTTTTTGTTAAAAAATTAATTTCTTTGGTTAATGAAACTTCCTTTAAAGAGTTAATTTATTTTGATACAGGGAAAATAAGAATTTAAATTGAATTTATTGTCCAAGTATTTTAGTAGAGATTCATTCTTTTGTTACAGAGAAATAGTAAAGTAAGGCAAGAAAAAGATTTCCTAATATTACTTTGGTATTTTAGTAGAGATTCCTTCTTTTATTTTTACTAAAATAAATGTTGCGTTAAAACAAATTCCATTATTATAAATATGTGCATTACATAATTTATAATTTATATTTAATTTTATTTCCTTGGCTTGGGATAATATTTCTTTTGCTTTTTCAAAATATTTAGAAGGTATTAATCTCTCTTGTATACATTTTAAATCTACTCCTGTATCTAATAGGGCAATTCTGGTGGAAACAAATTCTTGATTAATTGAGGTTGTTACTTCAGTATACCATCTTTTGAAATTTATCTTGTCAAGCATATTAATGAAATTATCTATTTCGTCTTTTATAACTATTGTTGAACAATCTCTTTGTTCTTTATTATATTCTTTATTATGAAGATTATTTACATTTTTATCTATTTTTAATAATATAATTTTTTGTAATAATTGTTCATTTGAAACTTCTAGTTTAAGATTGGATGTTTTCAAATTTTTAATCTCTTGTTTTATCTTATTAATTTCTTGTTGTAGATCTTATACTATAATTTTTTGTTTTTCTGTTTTGAATCTTCTAAAATTGTAAGGTGTTGAAGATGTTACTGAAGTGTTTTGACTATTAAAAATATCTTTTAATTTTTTAAGTAATCTTTTCTTTTTTGAGAATCACTGATTTTGTCTATTAATTCTAATATAATATCTTCTTGTTTTGAAAGTATATTAATGTTTTTACTACAAATACAATTATTCTTATCGAAACAATTGCAGACCTGTACCTCATATTCTTCAGATTTACTATTAGAAGATTGCTCTAAAAAACTTGATTATTTTAATTGATATATTTCTTCTTCTTCTGAAGAACTTTATTCCTTTTCACTTGAATGTATTATAAAAATACCTAAAAAGTTTTCTTTTAATGTTTCAGATATATCTAGTTTATTAATTTGGTGTTTGACTTTACAATTTGATTTATAATATCCAATTTTTTCGCATTTATAATAAACATTTTGTTTTTTCTTTCTATTAGTCTTTTAAACATTTTTTATTGGTTTATCATATATTTATTTATATTTTGTCTTTTTATAGGTTTTTTGTATTTTCCTTTTTTATTAGAATAATTCTTATAAATTCTTTTTCCCTTTTTGTGTCTTCTTGAATGAGCTTATATTAGGTATAGCCAAACTGTTCCCAAAAGGTACATAATTCTTTTTTAGCAAACTTATTTTCTTTCTCCATTTGCTTTTTTAATCTTAAATCGCTGCACATAGTTAAACCAGTTTTATTAATAGTAGTTATTATATCACCATATAAGAGATTATAAAAGTTAATAGTACCATCTAATTTTACTAATGATTCTCGTACCTTTTGGGCAAACTAATATTGAAGTTCGGCTATAAACTTTTTATTCTAGTATGGCTGCTGGCAGTCATTTCTGATCACAACCTTAGGTAGAAATACATTTTTATACCAAAGAAAATCAGATAGTTGAGGACATTTTAAATTAATCAATAAATCACTGGTTCTTTCTTTGAATTGAACAGAATCACTAACAAAGTGTTTAGTTAATGCATATATTAAATTATTTACAGCATTTTCTAATGGTAAACCATTTTCTGTTTTAATCACTCACATGTTTTCATCATATTTATATGCAGTTAATATTTGTATCCTTTATTCATGTGAAAGATAGTGATCACACCAACCTTTTAATTGGTCAGTAAACCCTGTAACAATAATATGTACTACTTGGTGATCAATTTTTCTATTACTTTTATTGACGTTAACAACCATAATAATTTATTGGAAATGGTTTAATATTTCATACTTCGATAATCCATCTATCTTCCATTCCTACAATACATCTAGTACGAAATGAGATCTTACTATATGTTCTCTTTCTTCAAATTGTATATCCAGTGGAGTAGGCATCGGATACCAATTACGAGTAACAGGAACATGATGTTTAGAATCTCTAGTTGAAAAACTATTAACATGATTTTCTCTAATCATATTTATTTGTAAATCTAAATTTTTAAATTGGTTTTCAATATTACTAACTTTAGAATCAGATAATACAGGTGAGTCTGTCTTGCTTAATACATTAATATGTGGTTATTTTGAAGTATATGTAGTATTACTAATAGTTAATTTTTCTAATTTATTAGAGATTTGTTCCAATAAATTATTTTTAGTTTTAGAAAAAATAGGTTTTAAATGAGATCGAATTTCATGAGGAACAAATAAAGTGGTTTCTTTTACTTCTTTATAGGAGGATTAATGGGAGATATTTAGATTTCAATTCTTTCTAATTGTTTACTCATATTTTTTAGATATAAATTGGTGTAATTGTTTTATTGGATTATATTATCAATATTTTTATCAGTGTTATTACCTTTTATTGTATTATTGTGTTTTTTAATCGGTGAAACCAATATTTGAGTATTTCTCTTATTGAACTTAATGGCTTCAAAAGGGAGGCATTCTTCTTAAACAATTTGATTATTCTCTTCTTTAATCCATTGGTTAGTAGTCCTGTTTATGGTAGACAATTGATTTGATTTATAAATCTCAAACCATGCAAAGAAAAGTATATTAATCTATATTTTCTCTAGATACTCATAATATTTTTCTTGAATATAATTTCTTTCTATTTTTGTAAAAGTTGAGAAAAATACCAACCCACCAGGCCTCTCCTTCTCAGCAGACATCTCATTCTTAGGGTAATTCAGTTGCCTTTCATTCTCAAGATTACTCACCCTACCATCCAGTACATTTGATTGGTTCTCAAAATCCATTTGATTTGGAATTAGCAAATTATGACCCCCAGATTATGTGATTCTAGAAGATTACTAATTTCTCAATTAGTCAACATAACAGATGGAAGTTGTCAGGAATATTATCTCCTCAGAAGATTATTATATTATTCATGTCAGATTATTGTCGCTGCCCAAAATCATTGTTCAAGAAAACAACAAACGACTTTGTACATACTGTTCTAGTTCACGTGTTCTATACTGTGCTAGAGTCGGTTTATTTTTAGTCTTAGCTGATACTGTTCATGTATTATTAAAATTACTATTTTGTACTGTTCTAGTATCTATATAAAGAAGTTTCTAAAGAAAGAAGGGCATTCAAAAACTCTCATCTGAAGTCTCTTCCTTTCTCGCCCAAATCACTCTAGTCCTCCTTACTCCTCACTCTCAAAATCTATCTTTTGTAAATCTTCATTTCTTCATGTCTTCTACTTCCAACACTTCTAAGAATTAGTCTTCTTATAAATATTATGTCTTTAATGAAGAAGTTGATTTTGTATATATTTTCTATATTATTTACTTTCTCATGCATATAGTTAGTTATACTGTCTGTTCTATCTGTTTTCATGCGTATGACTGGTTATACCACCTATTATTATCACTAAACTATTATTACTTATTTATTACTTGCAATTCACGTCTTTGGTATAAGAACTATTGGTGATTATATTGTTATATTATTATATTTTATCATTATATTGCTATTTTATTATATATATATAAGTATATTATGTAATAGTTATAAATATATAAGTACACAACACTTTATAGTTGTATATTTCACTATAATATAACTATATAAGTATATTAGATATATAGTAGTATATAATTATATAGTTGAATATATAATTATAATATATTGCAGTATTATAAGTATATATAAGTAGTAGTATAAATATTAGTATATAATAATTAAGTAGTTCGCATTATAAGTTGTATAAGTATTATATATAAGTAGTATAAGTATATATGCTATATTATATAAAAAAATATAATAATAACCAAAGCAATTTTTTTACCGTTGGAACGGTACTAGTAAACGTTCGAACCAATAAGATATTTTTGGAATTCGTTTAGATAGAATTAATAACCGTTCAAATGGAAAAAAATAAATATAAGCCATCGTGTCCAGATCCAGTTACGTTAGAACGCACCTAACCCATAATCGTTCCCTCTGCCGCTCTAGTGCCACCTGCTACCCAACACCGTCGTCGAAGCTATCGTCAACCACCATTTGGGTAAATCATGTAAATGGGTTGAAAATGGGGTTTTGATAAATACCTCATTTCAATCTCGTAGTTCACTGGACATGGAGGACGGGATGACTATAGTCATCCCAGACTCTTATTGTTATTGTGGGAGGAAAAAACAATGGTTTTAAACGGTAGATTTGTAGTTTTGCAATGGCTGAGTTGACTCAGCCATGGGCGATTTCAAACCAAAAATCAACGTTCGAACGTCCACTACAACGTTCGAACGAAACACGAAACGACAACCAAGGGAAAATTTGAACGCCCGTAAATGGACGTTGGAATGTGTTGTTAAGCATTTGAATAGGCAATTTTAATTTTTTGATAGATATAATTAGCACTCACTAATTATAATTATGATATTTGTAATCATTGTCCTTAATTTTATATCATAAATTTAGCATCATTCAATGTCTTCTTGGGAAAGAAGCGGGTGTGTTAGGACAATCATCCAACGAATTAGTTCGAGAGAGGACTATTTTGTTGGAGAGGCATGTGAAGATAAATGATTTTAGGGATCTTTTGTGAGAGGGACATTCTCTTGCATCTGTCTTTCTGGATCGTGGTTGGACACTGATCATCGATCAAAAGGACAAAGGGACAAATAAGATAGTTTCCTAAATCAATATTGTATATGAGTTCTATAGAGAACTTGGTCATGCTAGTTAGGAGGTTGACACTTACAATTTCTCCATCAGAGGTGTCACAGTAAGCTTTTCAGTTGATGCAGTTGCTGATTTTCTAGGTATTCCTCGACTGCCCATAGCATATCCTACCGTGGTGCCTAGAGAGTCTACCCTTGCAGACAAAGGGGAGACTGCAGAGGAAGATGATATTGTGATGCCTAATGAGATCGATGGCCTCGTTGATCATGAGGTTTGTCAGTTGGTTGTGGGTCCAGATGCTACTTCCTATGATGAGAGCAAGATCATCAAACAGGTGGACTTATCTAGCTTTTTCAAGATCATGAAAATTATAATAGCCAACAACATCGATCCTCGACTGCGCAAGACAGAGGTGAGCATGAACCGGGCATGATTTATGTTACGATTCGCTCGCAAAGTGCCTATCAACCTATATATTTGCTAGGATTTGATTAGAAGCCACCTATATTACGACCTGTAGAATTTTATTTTATTTAGTGTACTTAGTTACTCCTTTTGATATCTATAATACTTGTACTTATCAAAAAAAATTTATGACAAATATATTGCTGTTTGGAGTCATGCTCACGCGATTGCTTTTAGCAAAAGAAGTTAGGCCAGATGAGTTTGAGCGTCTTTGGGAGTCAATTGGACCGATCAACTCAACGACCTTGTCTCGTAGCATCGGACACTCCAGATTTCATATTCGTGCACCCACTACAGAGGCGGTCGACACTCAGGGAGGTGCATAGGGCGTATTTGTCGAGGCATCTACACAGGGTGCATTACACAGTGCTACTTGTGAGGAGATTACAGATATCGTGTGTGTAGATATGCGCGCACAAATATCAGAGATCATTGATGCAATCCGAGTCACCCTCGCAGAGACTAAGTCGAAGCTCATGTCTTGAGTGACTGATATTGAGGCACGCATTGCTAGAGCGAAGGCACTACTACACGATATGAGCTAGTAGTGTATATATTTTATTAGCATTAAATATGCTTTTTTGTATTGACAATCATGACTATTTGTATTTTGTATAATTAATTTAAATATTCAAATAGTCATACATTATATTTTTGGGATGCAATTAATGTAAAACATGATACTATAAGTAATATTTATTTAAAAAAAATACTAAAATATTTTTTTTTCATTAATTACATAAAGTTAATTTATGAATTCGTAAATATTTTATGTTTCGTTCG
Organism: Juglans microcarpa x Juglans regia; assembly: GCF_004785595.1. NCBI lineage: Eukaryota > Viridiplantae > Streptophyta > Magnoliopsida > Fagales > Juglandaceae > Juglans > Juglans microcarpa x Juglans regia. Next base: position 27,622,716 of record NC_054603.1, on the reverse strand, counting down.
AACAAGGGTTAAACAAAACCCTGGCAATTTTAATTTAATTTCACACCTAATGATCTGTTCAAATGCATAAATGTCATGTTCGAATAAGCTTGCAACCTTCCTACCATGGTTTCCCACTAAATCTTTATTGTTCGAATAGATTTAAACTTTCTCCACCAAAATAAATTAATTCTCCGTCAATATTACCATTCAAACCAATTACATAAAATTTGAACATACACTAATTCCATGTTCAAACGTATTTCTTACCATTCGAACGGTTTTGACGTTTTGTGACGACCTAATTAGTCACAGAAAATGTAGTTTGAACGGATTTTAAGCCATTTGAACATTTTTACAAAGTCATCCTTTTTTTGAGATGTCTCTAATAATTACTTTTAGGGACGAAATTTATTTCTTCCCTAAAACTTAAATTTCTTGTAGTACCTACCCTTATGGCCTACAAAAGGCCATCTTATTCTATAAAACGATTTATTTAAGTAATATTAGGTTCTAGCGCCAATAATACATGACATGGGTTATACAACTGTTTAAGGGGAATTTTCGTTTCTACCCTTTTTCTCTCTACGGATGAATAGGGTTTATGTTCTCTAGTCGCGTGTTTTGGTCCTCCTAAAGAGGCTGCATGGCAGCCGCTGATGGTGGCACAGGTCGGCCTTCTTTAGTCGACCTGGTGGCTACTGTTCTGCAGCCCATCCCTGAGATGGTGTTGCCATCACGTCCTTTGAAGATGGTAGACGGTGAGGTCTACTTTCAGTTCGCCAAAGATGAAATTGAACGATCTGTCGAGCCCTTCCGATTTTCTGTGGTCCTCAATTTTTTGAAGCAATGCCCTTCGCTGGACGTCGTGTGCACATTCATTCATAGTCGCTGGGGACTTTTGGCTATACCAGTGGTTTCATCCATGCGGCATCCTCAGAAGGTGTTCATGCGAATGGCTAATAAGCTGATTTTACAAAGGCCTTATTGAAGGACATATGTGAAATTAATGGAAATTTCTACCGTGCTTTTCGCCGGTCCCTAGAATTTAATGAAAATGATGAGCTGTCAAGGGTGCCATTATGGCTTTCTCTTCCGAGTCTTCCTCCAAATTACTATCGTGAGGCTTTTCTGAAAATACTCATGGCGCCTATTGGGACATTCATACGTCGGGACAATCTGACGCGCTGTGCAACGAGAACGGATGGAGCACGTCTATTTGTGGAAGTAGATGCAATAAAAAACACCCCTGACTCATTTATGGATAGGGGCTCCGGGTTTGCCTGCTACTCGTAAACAAGAAGTTGTATACGAAACTCTTCTTGCATACTATGTTATGTGTAAGATGCAGGGACATAACTCATGGACTTGTAGAGCAGGAAAGAATGGGCAGTCTTGGGTTGGAAAGAAGAGTCATCAAGAGATTGTCAAGGCTATTGAAGAACCTAAGGCAGAACCGGTGCAACTAGTCTCTGTTATTTTGAATAAACAGGTTCCCGCTGCGGAAGAAACATTGGTGACGGGCTCGGAAGCAGTGGGTGTTGTGGTTGAAGAGTCGATTTCCTCTAAGGAAGTTCGCCAGTCTGAGTCAGTGGGTGGTGATGTGGTGTTTCTTGAGAATGAAGGGGCTTTGGTTTTGTTGTTAACAGAAGGAGATGCTGCGCTAGGGGGTGAAGTTGTTTCCCATGGTGTTAGCATGTTTTCTATAGAAACAGAGGATGGTAAGATTACTGAAATAGAAAAAATTATTCTCATTCGTGATGAGAATGCTACGAGTGCTAGCATGGGGAAAAACTCATTGGTGGGTTGTACGTAACGGACTCTTGAATCCCCGATGATGTTGCCTAGTAAGGGGGAACTGTTTGAGGTGAGGGATATGTGCGTCGTGCAGAATAATCCACGTGAGGAAGAGGAGTATGAGGAGGTCTCTGTGGCAGAGATGCTTGTGTTGGAGAATACTGTATTGGAACTTGAACCAAATTTTAAATCAAAGGTCTTGCCGTAAGATAAAGAATATCTCATAGAGTCTGAGGCTAATGAAGGTAAGAAGAAATATAAGAAAAATATGTTCGTTAAAATGCGAAGCTCATCTCAGGTTCATGCTCAACTGTCAAACCTTGCTTAATGATTGATTCCATTTTTGTATGGAATATTAGAGGGATTCAGACCTCTAGGAGTAAAGTAAAGAAGTTGATTGGTAAATTGAAACCGAAAGTTGTTGCTTTATTAGAACCTTTACAAAATTTAGAGGAAGCTCATAAATTGGCGCGTTGTTTGAATTTTGATGGTGTCATTGCTAATGAGAATGAAGGGGAAAAAATCTAGATTTTCTGGAATAGTACCTCTGTGGTGCATGTGGTTCGGATGGGAATACAATTTATTTATATGCTAGTAGATGAAGGGACCGAGATGTTCTTGCTCACTGTGGTTTATGCTAAATGTACCATTGCGGAGAGAAGACTCCTTTGGGATGATCTTAGTTCTCAAAATTTGGGATCACATCCTTGTGTGTTTGTGGGTGATTTTAACATTATACGTAATGATTCAGAAATGAGGAGAGGTAGGCCTCGGCCTAGCATGGCTATGGAGGATTTTAATAATTGGATTCACCAAAGGAGTTTGATGGAAATGGCTATGACAGAAAGTATATTTACATGGTGTAATGGGCAATTGGGGCATGCCCGTTCATGGGCACGTCTTGATCATGCTCTCATGGATAGTTCCTCCCTTGCATTGTTTCCTAATGCTTCTTGTTTATATTTGCCATGTTCTACTTCAGATCATGCTCCTATGTTTATTGCTCCCAAGAAGGATCCTTTTGTCTATGGCCCGGCCCCTTTTCGTTTCCAACAAATGTGGGTGGACCATCATAGTTTTTTGGACTATGTTCACGTAGGTTGGGACTTGCGGGTGGACGGCTCGACTATTCAGATTTTGACAAGAAAATTAAAGCAGACTAAGGTGGTGTTAAGAGAGTGGAATAAAAGGGTCTTTAGGCATACATTGGGTCGTATTGATGCGCTGGAAAAACAGGTTGAGGAGATTAAGCAACATCTTCTAGTTAATTGGGAGGGAAATTTGGAGAGAGAATCACATATGGTAGTCTCGAATTTGGCAAGCTGGCAGAGACGGGAAAAGATACAATTGGCATAAATGGCAAAATTAAAATGGAAGGTGGATGGTGATTGAAATTCTAAATTTTTTCATGCTTGCCTTACTAATAAGAGGAGGAAAAGAGTGCTAAAAATTAGATCAAATGTGGTGGTTTATGAGATGCCAGAAAGCATACATCAAGGGGCAGTGGAGTATTTTTCTTCTTTCCTTCAAGGGGAGCAATTGGTTAGGCCACCTAGACTAGAACAACTAATTGATTCAATCATCTCAGAGGCAGATAATGTCTCACTTCTTCGTGCACCTTCTATAAAGGAATTTTTTAGGCCTTGTATTCCATTTCGTCTCAGAGTGCTCATGGTTTTGGTTCGAGCCTCTATAAAAGTTGTTGGAAGGTGGTTAAAATTGATGTGTGGAATGCAGTTTTGGAATTCTTTATGTCCAAGCCACTTCCAAGGTTTTTCATGGCCTTATATTTGGTTTTAATACCAAAGGTGGATTCGCCTACAGGTTTTGATAAATTTCGTCCCATTATTCTCTGCTCTGTTTTTTTTAAAAATTTACTCCAATGATTATTGTGAATAGATTAACAGGTCTTCTTCCTCGCCTGATATCTCCAGAGCAAAGAGCCTTTATTCCTAGAAGAAGTATTTTTGAGAATATTAACCTCACTCAGGAAATGAAACATTCTATTAACAAACATACTCATGAGGGCAATATTATGTTGCAAGTGGATATGACAAAAGCTTATGATCGTGTGGATTGGGCCTTTTTTATTGCAGTTTTGCGCAGGTTTGGCTTCTCTTCTAAATTTTGTGATTTGGTGCATTTTTGTATTTCAAGTCCTTGGTATTTAGTTATGATGAATGGTACAGTCAAGGGTTTCTTTCCAGGAGGTTGTGGTCTTCACCAAGGGGATCCTTTGTCACCTTATTTATTTATTATTCAACAATAGGTACTTTCCAAGATGATTCATGCCAGTGTGAGAGATAATAAATTCGGCCAATTTTATCAAGCCCGAGGTACGGCAATTGTGTCTCATTTGATGTATGCTGACGATATAATGATTTTTTCCAATGGAAGCCAGAGATCGGTCCGAGCACTTTAGAATATTCTGAGTCAATATGAGAGATGGTCGGGGCAGGCTATCAACATTCAATAATCAGTGCTATATTCTTCGAATAATATTTCATCTATATGCAATCATAGACTTTTACGTCGTACCGGGTTCATGGAGGGAACTTTCCCTTTTAAATATCTAGGAGTGCCAATAATTTTGGGATGTCTTAAGCAGTCTCATCTGGAGGGCATGGTAAATAAAGTGAGGCAAAAAAATCAATGCTTGGAAAATGAGGCTACTCTCTACTGATTGTAAACTAGTTCTATTGAGGCATGTTATATCTAGCATGACGATTCACCTCTTTGCTGTTTTACAGGTCTCTCAAGCTATTATTAACAAGATTCATAGATTGATGAGCTCTTTATTTTGGGGAGAAAAAGAAATGGGTGGCTTGGAAACATGTCTGCAAACTTGTAGAAGAAGGAGATCTTGGGTTACGGCATCTTCATGACATGCAGAAAGCTTTACACATGCGTTTTGCTTGGAATTTTATACAAGGTAATGGGCTAATTTTTTCAAAGAAGAATATGTGGGTTCCAAGCCTTGGGCTTTAATAAAGGCCACGAAAGGTTCTAGATTCTAGAGAATGGTTGCTAATTGTATTCCATGTTGTTGAATAATTCTAAATGGAAGATTAGAGAATGAGAGATTTTTTTCTGGTATGATAAATAGAGGGATAATGGTCCACTTATTAATGAGATGCCAGTAGTGGGCTCACCCCTCTAAAAGTTAAAGAATGTAGACTATTGGATAGTTGGGATGTGGATGTTCTAGAGAATTTGGTTGGGCAGGAGAAGGTGGATGAGATTTTAGTCTCTTTATCTAGCCTAATTCCGGAAAAGATGTTCTAGTTTAGACTTCTATGGAGACAGATATGATCTCTACCAAATCTGCTTGGCATTGTATTTGTATAAGAGGTTCTCCTCTTGACTGGCATGAGTGGATTTGGCATAAAAGCCTTCTTTTAAAAATGTCTATTCATTTTTGGAGGGTTTGGCATATGGCCTTAAGTGTGAATGATCGCTTGCGCCGTTTTGGTACTCCCCTTGTTTCCAAATGTGGCTGTTGTAATGTAGGCCATATTGAAAATATTAACCATGTATTATTTGAGGGTGATTTTCTTCATAAAGTATGGTCTTTTTTGGCACTCTGTTTGGTATTCCTCTTGACAGATCTTGGAAGCAAAATTCTGGAATTTGGTTTAGGCGTGCTAGCTCTTCTTCTCAGGTAGGTTTTATAGTTAGCATCATTCGCATCATTTTTACTTAGCAATTATGGAGGAAAAGATGCCTTACTAGAATGGAAGGTATTCGGGAATCTTATGAAGTTGTTGTTCATTCTATTTGTGTGTGGCTTGGTTCCCTTTGTCATGTGGTGAAGAATCCTATGCATTTGTCTCACTAGGATGGTAAGATAATAGAGGTCTTGCGGATTAAACCGATTATGCCTAAAGGTCCATGTTGCAAATTGGTTAAGTGGATTAAGCCACCGTCATGATGGTACAAATTGAACGCGGATGGTCGTAGTCTCTTAAACCTAGGATCTTGTGGCATTGGTAGGGTTACTCAAAGTGATTTAGGTTGTCTTGTCAAGGCGTATGCCTCTCCTATTGGTTTTGGCTCCAACAACAAAGCGGAACTTTTGGCGCTTCTTTAAGGTTTGAAATTTTGCAAAACTTTACATATTTCTAATGCGATAATAGATATGGATTCGATGATGGTGTTATTGTGGTGGTTGAGAGGGCGTTGTGGTGTGTGGTACCTAGAGATTTTTGGGAAGAACTTGTTGGTTTGACTCGTAATCTTCATTGCTAGTTTCAACATGTGTTCCGTGAGGGTAATATGGTGGCGGATTAGTTAGCCAAGGAATGTGCTTTAGGCACCAAATTGGCTTTTTCTAATAATTATGAATTGCTGCAGACTCTTCGTGGCTTGCTCCGTTTGGATTTCTTAGACCTTCTATCTCTAAGAGTTTAGTTTATTATAGTTTTTGTGGTTTTGTTTTATGTCAACACATAAGTTTGTCATAGTTTGTTTTTTGGGTTACGGTCCTGATGGGTTTTCCCATGGTCCTTTTCTTGTTACCACGGTATTATTCCGCCATAAGTAAGGGCATTACTAATAAATTTGGGAGGAATTCATTATTGGACATGTGACTTCCACTCTTATTTAAAAAAAAAAAAGAAGTTCTAGCACCAACCCATATAACGACTTTAATTCATAAAAAAAGTCATATTCATTTGACAAAATTAAAATATTTATAACAAAAATAAAAAAGAAATTAGTTCAATTCAATCATATATATATATATATATGATCAATAAATAATAATATTCTTAAATTTCATGTTCCTACTTTATGAGCACTCCTTACTTTTGAAAAATAAGTTTAAAAAATCCTTGATTTGTTTTTCGTGTATAATTAGTTTGAATAATGATAGAGTTACTACCGTACTACTACCTATTTATTACGCTTTTTATATTTGATTTTTTTTACTTTATTTAATGATTAAGCAAGTAAGTATTAGTAAAATTATATATTTTTTAATTTTTTTTATTGGTTAAGGATGTTAAAAAAATATTTAAAAGAAAATGATTAAAAAAAAACTTAAAATGAACTTGAGTAATAGATAGGTAGTAATACAGTAATAACCCTATCACTAACCAATGAATTTGGGCAAAGTCCTAAAAAACAAGGAAACTCTAACAATGATATCCCAAAGTACGTAGTTGATATCCATCACTTTCTCAACTGACAAGCTCATGAAAATAAACAAGGAAACTAAAATCAACATAATAGCAAGCAACGTACAACTTCCCTCGGTGACAATCCATAGCCTGCCACCTTTACCCACATTTATTCTACAGATAAAACTGCTATTTAATTACTAAGTAGCTCGATTTTTATGGTCCATTATCATGGCATGTCCTCATAGAAGAACTTCTTAAAAGAATTCATGCATTCTGTTTGCAAACGGAGTGCTATGATTAGAGATCCATCTGCAGCTGGACTTGACATGATGTACGTCTTGCCATCATCATCATTTAATAATGCTGGACCGACGTATATTGGCTTTCCCCACCCATAATCCATACCATAAAATGGCAAATTGATCCAACTTATAATAGAAGCGTTGGGATTTCCTAAATAATTAGGTGGATTGGTGTGTGCACCATTGTGCAAGCCACACCTCAAAGCACCGACATCCTTCTGGCTAGCTATAAAATCAAGAGCAGACCTTATATACTCATCTGTCATACGCTCGATGGCTTCCCTTAGTTTTCCCGCAGCATAACTAAGTGGTTTGGCCAAGAGGTCGCCATGGATACATTTCGATGTTATTGTCTGAAGAACTGTGTTTCCAAAGTATCCTGGGGGAGAGACGGCTTCCAGCGGTTGCGAAAATCAATCACCAAGGTAACTCTTGTTGGCTGAGAGTTATCTTTTGCTCGCGCCTTGCATATACACCTACATAAGTGGCTGGCAATAGCTTCATATCGAGAATAAGGTCGCGTCGACACCATCTCCACGTCCTGACATGGGATCTCATTGGCTTTCTTCCTTAGTCCCTCGACTTGCTCTTTGGTGACTTCCAATATGGCGACACAAGTTTCTTTCTTCTTCTCCTCTTTGGCATCAGTGTGCCCCAATCGGAGTGGTGGTTTGGTGAACTCTATATGCTCAAAGCGTGGAGGCATAGGCGGTTCATGAAGTGATCGTAATATGGTGCGATCATGAAAGGCATCTCATTCTCCTCCAATTCATTTCCTCGAGCCAACTTGGCCCATGCATTGAAGAATTTAGCTGCAGACCATCCATCAACCATTGTATGTGACATGACTGTTGCAACACAGAGACCACCGCAACTAAATCTTGTGACTTGCACCAGCAGCAACGGCCAGTCCTCAATCGGACTACCATAATCAACCTTAGGGACCAGATCTTCGATTGCCTTCATTGGTGCAAAGTCGCCAAGTTCATCAAGTTTTGCTTCAGAATAAGCTTCCAGTAACTGCGCTTAGATGAGCGGTATATGAGTCCATTGCATTCGTTGATCACACTCAGATAACCGTAATACGCCACCCGGGGTAGGCTTGCTCGGAATGATGGAGGATGTAGCCTTGACGTAAACCATTATGTTTTTCTGCGATTTTTTCACTACATATCTTTCTTTATTATACAGGAGGCTATCAAACGGTTCAAACGGAAATTTTTGTTTTTGTTATTTTTCCATTAAATCAATGTTAATTACTATTGCAGCTTTGAGAACGGTGATATTCTGTTCGCACTTTTATAATTTTATCTCTCTATTTTGTTTGTTTACTATTTTTATCCCTCAATTTGTTTTGTTTTATTCATATTGTTACGTTTTTGTCCCTCACTTTAATAAACAGTAAATTTTCAATCAACCCATCCCATCCCTGACACAACACCTAAAAAGAATGAAAAAAAAAAAGATAAAAAAGGCTAAAGCTGAAGTAAGAGAAGCTAAGAAAAAAAAACTCATAAAAAGACTTTTATTTCAATTTGTGCGAGTGGCTCAATAGTCAGTGCATCAATTAAGAGAAAGAGATAATTTTACTTGTGTCTGCTTGTGTAAGTGATTTTTTTTTTTTATTTACAGTTATTTCTCTTAATTTCATTATTTTCGAGTGCAAATCTCTTTCTCTCTCATTCCCGATTCCTTCTCTCCTCTCCGATTCCTTCTCTCTTCTGAGTTCTCTCTTAACCTTGACCTCTCTTCCCTCTCTTACTCTCTCCACCTCACAGCCCTTGCTGCCGTCAACAGTCACGGAGCACGGCAACCCTAGTGATGCCGTGCGTAGCCTCCAGCCACCAGATGCAAATTTCAAACCTCTTAATTTTTTTTCTCACCGGCCAAACACGGTGTCAAGATGGGGATTATTAGCATGATTTAGTGTACATTGCGACTTAACAAGATGAGATGAAATGGTTTGGATTTCGCTTTTGGTGTTTTATCGTTTTCGAGATCAGATCTAATATGCTTTTGCTGCATATTTAGGAATAGCTATGCATCGGTTACTATTAATGATCGTGCGTGTTTTCAGTTTGATGTCCATGCTTGTCTGATGTGCATGTTTTCATCTTCAGATTTGTGGTGTTCGATTTGTGTTGATCGATTACATCTTCGATTTTGTGGGCGTCCAGATCTGACTGGTTTTGACAACCTGTAGTTTTTTTTTCCTCTTACTTCGTTGAAGCTAATTTCAAAATGAAAAGCAACTACATCGGCCGAATTGAGTTCAGAAATGGCGGTGTCCGTACATACTGGTATATGGGACAGCATGAGAGAGCTAACCGGAGTGGCCTAAAGAAAGGGTAAGATCCTTTGCACTAGGCATTACAGATATCTTCGAACTTAAACTCCGCTGCAGTGGTTGTGCCATTTGTGGAGCTCGCCGACATGTTGGTGTTGTACATTTGCTGGGACAACAACCTTCCTATTCTCTAGAAGTTTTTGGAGGTTGATGTTGAGTAGGACAACAACCTTGCCCTGCTCTCCACGAGGTTTGTGTTTCTGTTTTGAATGGTTTTCTGGGTCTTGTTTTGTTTTATTTTTGGTGGGACTGTTTTGATGATTTGGAATGACGTTTTTTCAGATATTGTTTGTTGGGTATTATCGAAATTATGTAAGATTGCTTCGTTTGTTTACTAAATTCATCTTAACTCATCATTATAACTTTTTCAAATTTCAATACACAATATAATAAATAATTCAACTTTTTCAAATCTCAAAATAATAATAATATTAAAAAATAATATTCTAATAATATTTTATTATCTCAACTCAACTTAGTTTAACATCCCAATACAGCTTAATCTTTTTTCTTCAAACCGTTCGATTCTTTCCACTGCGTGTTGCTTGATGAGTTTTAGTCGGCGGCGCTTTTAGTCTCTTCACTGCACTATGTGTTTGTTCCTCAAAAAATGGAGGAAAAGAAAGTAACAACTAAATTAAGAGTGCATTCATTTTTTTTTTTTTTTTCCTTATTGTTGTTTTGCTCGCCAAGAACTAAAATAACAACTCAGCCAAACAATCTGTTATGGTTACTTTTGTGGATTTATTGTATTCTCAAGTTTTAACATATAGAAAATCTGACTATAAAAGTTTGTTTTCCTTTCTTTGTACCTCAAGATCTCTCTCTCTGCGCGCGCGCATAACTCTTTGTAATAAATATATATATATATATATATATATATATATATTGTTGTATATATGTGTGCGTGACCTTAATAATAAGAACGTACTGAAAGTAGAGAAAAGTACTGCAATCTTGAAAATGATGGACCAAATGATTTTTTTTATTATTTAAAAAAAAAAACAATAATCTTCATTATTCGAGATAACAATTATAGACAATTGTCAAGCTATAAGGAACGTGCATCATCCATCAAACAATTAACTGTTCATAATAATAAGAACATGCATGCCATGCACAAATATCACTATAAGAAAAATAATTTTTGTGATTATTTAATTGTAATAAAAAGATTATTTGTAATTAAAATAATCTTATTTTAATTGTAAATAATCATTTCGTTAGAATTAACTAGTCACAAATAAACAGTTTTCTCGTAATAAATATGTAGTCGTGAAAATGATAAACCTGTTTCATGAACAATATCATGACGGCCGGGCTATCTGAGAAGTGTTGTCCACTTTTGTGACCGCTAACTATGACCATAATATAAATTTTTAATTTTCCAAGTCCAAGACTCTTTGAAAATTACATTATAATAGATCATTATTAATTACGATTAAGATATAAACTATTTCCGGCTACAGTTTAGTCGTTGCAAAAAATATTCTATAAATCGAGAGTACTAGAGAAAACGGTGTACATCGTATATATTTCCAACACATTCTTTTAAAAATTAATTAAGATTACGTCTAAACGTTGAAATGAATTGAATTAAAATAATAAAATATTATTAAAATAATATTTTTTAATATTATTAATATTTAAAAATTTAAAAAAATTAAAATAATAAATTAAAATGTGTTTCTAAACGTACACTAAAGATCTTACCATATATGTTCTTATATATTTTTTGTCTTGAATATCGCTTTCGATTGTCAATGTCTCAATGATCTCTCTGAAAGGATTCTGTCATATATGCTACGTACGTGCTTCGTGGCTAGCTGTCCCCTTTCTTTTCTATCTCATCAAAATTATTTACGCAATGAATGTATAGCTGGTAGGTGGCGGCAGACTAGCAGGTATAGCGTTGCTAAAGACTTTAATGGCTGTAGCTACGTCTCAATCTGTCCTACTTGTCTGCCTCTCAGTGGTTTTCAAAACTTTAGAATCTGTTTTTTTATAAAAATAAATAAATAAATAAATACGAAATTGTAAACCCAGATTGCGGATTTAAAATCCGATACCTGACAAGATGTGTGCAATCTTTGTTTGATAGTTATCTTTGTATCAGACATTTTGAGTTCTTGCAGCAGTTGCTTAACAATCAATTTCCTTTAAAGACAAATTCATTTCTTCTCATCCTTATTAAGCATTTCTTTCAGAATTTCCTTCATGCTGCTATGATTTCTCAGGATTTTGATTGAGTACTGTTCCAGAACATCATTTATTGTAGCACATTCCCATAACATATGTTCGGTTGTACCTAGTACCTGCAGACACATAGTACACATTGAATCATCTAGAATTTTCTTCTTCTAGCTAAGGTGCTAAGGTTAGTCTTGGTAGGTAAAATGTTAATGCAAACTCTCCAAAGAAAATGTTTGGTAGCTGAAGGTATTGTTAGGTTCATTCTGGTTCATGCTTCTTTACTAGGATTACTTTGACCTTTTTGATTATTTTAAAGTTGTGTTTGAATGATGAAGTGAATTGAATTAAGTTGAGTTGAGTTGAATTGAGATGATAAAATATTTTTAGAATATTATTTTTTAATATTATTATTATTTTAAAATTTAAAAAAATTAAATTATTTATTATATTTTGTATTGAAATTTGAAAAAATTGTAATAATAAATTAAGATGAGTTGAGAGGTGTTTAATAACTAGACGTACCAACTTTTAATGCATATATTTATTTTATTATTATTTATTATATTTTATATTATAATTTAAAAAAATTATAATAATAAATTAAAATAAATTTATCATCTAAACGCACCCATACATACTCTAATCGAAGACGCAGCATTATTCCTAAACCGCTTGTGGGAAAAGTGGCTCGAAAATATTTAATAAAATTGTGAAGACAAATTGTCAGATCGTTACTGTTGTAAATGTAGACAAAATGTTCTTTATAAGAAAGCGGGGAGGATGGGACTGACGGGATGATTCGCGGACAAGTTTCCTTTATGGTCATTGAAGGATCCCGACCCCTCTCATGTAATTGAAGTAAAATTATTTTTTTATATGTAAATTTCGTTTTTTTTTTATGTAAATCTTTAAAAAAAAAACTTTAATATATAATATTTCAATAATATATATTTTTTTAAAAAAATTAAAATTATTTAATTATTTTTAAAACTTCCCAATCTCAATAACACCTAAAAACAAAACTCACTGATGTGCCAAAGTCTTGTAATACGGAGATTCCGACGATGATTTCCCAAAGGTTGTTGATAACAATGGCCCACATGAATGCTAGCCAGCTGTGTTCGTCAATTACAGCCTCACCACGTGAAGACAACATCCACCAGCACTTGCAAAAGACTTTCACCAGCAAACGCCAACGTAATTTTTTAAGAATCAGATGAGAATTTTTAATTTTAGATAAAAATTTAAAATATTATTTTAAAATATTATTATTATTCTAAAATTAAAAAAATTAAATTATTTATTATATTTTGTATGAAAATTGAAAAAAAAAAAGAACATTCTCTGCGTTCACCTCTAGTTCTGACACCATGAACTTCTAATTTGTTTTCACTACTCATCTCATTTAATCATTATAATTTTTTTAAATTTTCATAAAAAAATAAACAATTCAACTTTTTCAAATTATAAAATAAAAAAAATATTAAAAAAATATATTCTATTAAGGAAGATGCTCAAAACATGCAAAAGTCAACAACACAATAAATCACTCTAGATTTTGTTCTCCAGATTTTATGCTAAGCTTGATCATAAGAATCGGTTTTTATTTTCATGTAATTAGTAGTTTTTATTCTTGCTGTAAATGTTATTTTTTTAGTTACATTTTCCTTGTATAGCTCACGGTTTGTATTTATATACTGTGATGAAGAGAAACAATGAATTAAGTTTTTCAAAACCTTAGCAGTGCTATTTCTTACATGGTATCAGAAGAGCCAAAACTCTAACGAGATTCGTATCATTTCCTTCTCACATGGCTGCTCTTCTTGCAAACAATACTGATTCTCCTATCCTTACCATCAACACTGCAACCACCATAAATGAGAAAATTACTCCATCAACTTTTCCTCAATGGAAAGCACAATTTGAAGTCTTGCTAATTAGCTATGACCTCATTGATTTTGTTACTGGAGCTCGTCCATGTCCACCCATCGATGCAACGAATTCCGCACAATCCAAAGCTGCGAACTCCCACTGGGTTCGTCAAGACAAATTAATTCTTCATGCCATACTTGCTTCCACCACTACCACCATAACCCATCTTCTTGTTGCGTGCAAAACATCTCATCAGGCCTGGGCAGCTCTTAATCGTCTCTATGCGGCAAAATCTCGAACACGCGTCATGCAACTCAAGGAGGATCTCACCTTGAGTACTCATGGAAATCGTTCGGTCACCGAATTCCTTCATGGCGTCAAAATAATTGCAGATGAACTTGCAATTATTGATCATCCAGTCTCAGATAATGACTTGACTTTATACATCCTTAACGGATTGGGTCCTGAGTTCTAAGAAATTGCAGCTCTGATTCGTGCTTGTGAAACTTCTCTGAAGTTTGAAGAAATTCATGACCTTCTGGTAGGACGTGAAAGCTATATTCGCCGGCTGGAGCTTCACTCTGCCGCTCATTTGGTTGCAATGGCGAACTCCACTCATCAGCAAGAACACACTTCTGGAATGCCCAAGTCCTCAAATTGCTCTTACAACAAGAGCCATGTCAACAACAATAAAAGTGGGTCTTCAAATTCGGGCTTTCGTAAATATAAGCCCAAATGTCAGTGGTGCAATCAAATGGGCCATACGGCCAAAAACTATCCCAAGATGAACTCTGTTGAACCTACAGCAAATTGTACCTCTACCTCATAAGGAAAAAATCAAAAATTGCTAGTTGAGTCTTCAGCATCTCACAATATGACCACTGATCTCTCAAATTTGTCCATTCACTCGGAATATGATGGTACCGATGAAGTGGTAATTGGTGATGGTTCAGGTTTGCCTGTATCTCATGTTGGTTCATTAATTTTTTCTTTGCCTAATCGTGTCTTTCATTTACATGATACACTTTGTGTTCATACTATTAAAAAAAATCTCAGTTCTGTTCACCATTTCACAAAGCAAAACAATGTTTTTCTTGAATTTCATCCATCTTATTTTTCGGTGAAGGATCGGATCACGGGGGCAACACTACTCAAAGGCGAATGTGAAGATGGCGTGTACCCATTTTCAGAGAAACTAGCTATGCCTTCCAACAATGCGGCTGCCTATGTTCATGAACGTACCACCATTGATGGGTGGCACAAAAGACTTGGTCATCCCTAAAAAAAAATTGTTCATCATTTGATTAATGCTTTTTCATTAGCCACAAATAAAAATGGGCATTCATCTCTTTGTTCTTCATGTGCTCAAAATAAAGTTCATCGTCAATCTTTTAATTCTCATGGCCTCACTAGCACTGCTCCTATAAAATTAATTTATACTGATGTTTGGGGTTCGTCTCATGAAATTGGTATTGATGGTTCAAAATATTACATAATTTTTGTTGACCATTTTACCAAATACATATGGCTTTATCCCATGCCTCATAAATCAAGTGTTCAATATATTTTTCCACAATTTCGAAATCTTGTGGAAAATAGATTTAACATCAAAATAAAGAGTATTTACTCAGATAATGGAGGTGAATACATTGGGTTAAAATCTTACCTATCCGTTTATGGCATTAGTCATTATACTACTGCTCCTCACACTCCCCAACAAAATGGCATGTCTGAAAAACGACATCGTCATCTTGTTGAAACTAGGCTTACTCTTCTCACTGATGCTCGCATGCCTCTCTCATATTGGCCATATGCTTTTCAAACTGATGTGTATCTCATAAATAGAATGCCCACTCTTGCGTTGCAAAATCAATCTCCATTTGAAATATTGTTTAAGCAAAAACCCAACTACATGAAGCTTAAGCAATTTGGTTGTCTATGTTATCCTTTAACTAGGCCTTACAATACCCACAAACTCCAGCCCAAAGCCCAACCGTGTGTATTCCTCGGCTACTCGCTCTCTCAAAATGCGTACATATGCATTGAGCCCAAAACCAGAAAGTTCTATCATTCTCGGCATGTGCTCTTTGATGAGGGAACTTTCCCTTTCGCTACTTCTAACCCTAAAATCTCAGATTCATCCTCTTCAATTTCGGGTGCCTCTCCATCTTCGGATGCTGTAATTTCCTTGCCACAAATTCGCATGATCCCTGTCCAAGCTCATGACTCTCCAGTCGTGGGGGTACCGTTTCTCCAGCCGTGGGTACTGTTTCTTCACCATCGCTTGCGAATGAGTCCTCTCCTGCGTCGACTTCACCACAGGCAAGTGTTCCTTCTTCTTCTCTTTTGGTTCCGCAAATCACCTCAGCTTTAGAATTGAATGAATCTGAGATACCTTCAATTTCTGATGTGCGCACTCACACAATGACCACCAGATCCATGAATCAAATTTACAAGCCAAAAAAAATCCTTCTTGGTCACTAAGCACCCCCATCCCTCCTTCTATAGAACCCACGAGTGTCACTGAGGTACTTTTTGATTCACGTTGGCGTGATGCTATGTCATCTAAATTGACTGCTCTCTTGAAACATGATACATGGCAACTGGTTCCACCACCAAAACACTACAATCTTATTGGTTGTAAGTGGGTGTTTAGGATTAAGAGACATGCCGATGGTTCCATTGATCGATTTAAAGCAAGGCTTGTTGCAAAAGGGTTTAATCAGAGACCTGGTCTGGATTACACAGAGACATTCAGTCCTGTAGTTAAATCAGTCACCATACGCACTGTTTTAACACTTGTTGTGATGCATGGTTGGTCCTTGAGGCAATTAGACGTAAATAATGCATTTCTTCATGGGTATCTCACGAAAAAGGTGTATATGAAACAACCACCTGGGTTTCTGGATCTTGAAAAGCCAACTCATGTATGTTGTCTTCGAAAGGCAATATATGGCTTGAAACAAGCACCTCATGCTTAGTACTCAGCCCTCAAACAAACACTATTAGAGTTTGGATTTATCAATGCAAAATTTGATTCATCACTCTTTGTGTTGTCTAAAGATTCTATACTTGTCTACTGCTTGGTGTATGTCGATGATTTGATTATCACAGGAAATAACTCGACCTTTGTAGCAAGTGTTATTGCTCAACTTGGACAAAAATTTTCTCTCAAAGATTTGGGTCCATTAAACTTCTTTCTTGGTGTTGAGGTTATTCCTACAAAGGATGGTTTATTTTTATCTCAGCATAAATACATCCGGGATATTCTTGCTAAAACGAGTATGGATGGTGCCAAGGATGTCACAACACCCCTATCCACCTCTGTCCCTCTCAAGCTCGTTGATGGCTCCTCAAAAGTTGATGCTACGGAATATCGAAAAGTTATTGGTGCATTGCAATACTTGTCATTAACTCGGCCTGATATAAGTTTTGCAGTAAATAAACTTTTTCAGTTCATGCACTGCCCAACAACGATTCACTAGACAGCAATAAAAAGGCTGTTACGTTACTTGAAGAATACCATTTTTCATGGTATTAATATCACAAAATCAGTGAATCCAGCCCTCACTTGCTTTTCGGATGCTGACTGGGCAGGTAACTTGGATGACAAAAAATCTACATCAGCTTATCTTATTCTACTTGGCACAACTCCCATTTCGTGGAGCTAAAAAAAACAACGGGCCATTGCCAGATCGTCAACCGAAGCTGAGTATCGAGCTCTAGCAACAACTGCAGCTGAGTCCATGTGGATACTTTCTTTGTTTCATGAAATGAAGTTTTCGTTAAAACAATCACCACTGTTACTTTGTGACAATTTGGGAGCAACACACCTAAGCTTCAACCCTGTCCAGCACTCAAGGATGAAACATATTCAAATTGATATTCACTTTGTGCGAGACTTGGTTGAAAAGAATGTTCTTCACGTTCAGCATGTTCATACAAATGATCAACTTGCAGATTTACTCACCAAGCCCCTCTCACGCCAACGTACTGATTATCTCAGAAACAAGATCGGCCTCACTGATGGGAGCCGTTCTTGTGGGGGCGTATTAAGGAAGATGCTCGAAACATGCAAAAGTCAACAACACAATAAATCACTCCAGATTTTATTCTCCAGATTTTATGCTAAGCTTGATCATAGGAATCGGTTTTTATTTTTATGTAATTAATAGTTTTTATTCTTGCTGTAAATGTTATTTTTTCAGTTACATTTTCCTTGTATAGCTCACGGTTTGTATTTATATACTGTGATGAAGAGAAACAGTGAATTAAGTTTTTCAAAACCTTAGTAGTGCTATTTCTTAAATATTCTAATAATATTCTATTCAATTTTTAATTTTAATCTCAATTTATCTAATCTAATCTAATCTAATCTAATCTAATCTAATTTAATTTGAGAAAACAAAGGAAACCAAGTGTTTTTGAGAATCTGTGTCTCACAACGAGCACATAAGCGAACATGTTCCATTTATAAAAAAATGAACAAATTGACTTTACAAGCAGTGGAAGCTGTATAAGGAAAAGATTGGGCCTAGTTTGTTTTTACATCTCATCTTATATTATTTTATCTAATCATTATAGTTTTCTCAAATTCTAACATAAAATAAAATAAAAAATTCAACTATTTTAAATTTCAAAATAATAATAATATTAAAAAATATATATTATAAAAATATTTTATTTAATTTTTAACTTTTATCTCAACTCATCTCATCTTGTCTTATCTAAGAAAAATAAATGAGACCTAAAGCTGACTAGAGCTGTACAGTCAAAAAAGCAAGGATTGCATTAGATTGTAAGGCTGTAATTGAGGATCACATATAGCTAGTAGAAATTGTTGGGATAGTGAGATGAGATGAAATTGTTTTAGATGAAAGTTAAATAAAATATTATTAGAATATTAGTTTTTGATATTATTATTATTTTAAGATTTGAAAAAGTTGAATTATTTATTATATTTTATGTGAAAATTTAGAAAAATTGTAATGGTGAGATGAGATGAGATGAGATTGATCGAGAGTGTTTCTCAATCCAAGCGACTCCAAATTAGGTTGGCATGTGCTGGTGGATGTTGTCTTCATGTGGAGATTGTAAGACTGTAATTGACGAACACGGCTGGCTAGCATTTTTTTTTTAATCAAGCATGTTTAGTATTATAAAATAAAGTCTAAAATACAATATAGATTCAAGGTGGATCCCTTCTATTAACGATAAACAAAATGCACCTAGGAAGAGAATATAAAGGAAATGAGCCAAAAATAGATTGGTTGCTGCCCATTGCGCCATTGAGTGTGCAGATCGATTTTGAGATCAATAAATTTTTACTATTTTCCACTCCTTGTGATGTCGAAGGATTTGCTGGATAACTTCAATGATAGGAGTGATTTGCTAATTTGGAGACGAATCTGTGCTTTTAACAGCTGTTATGACTGTTTGAGCATCACCCTCTATCACTGCTAGATTTTGTTGGAGCTGAGATGCCATTTGGGAAGCCAAGAGGGCTGCTGAAGCTTTAGCTTTCATGGGATTTGTGGTTTTAATTTTTGATGCTCTGACCTCCAAGATTTACCTGTTGTGGTCCTTACATATCGTTGAGATTGCTGAGAAAGAATCTTTGACTGCAGCATCAAAGGAGAAACTTCTTTGATTTTGAGGTGGTGGTTTCCAAACTTCCATTTTATTTTTTCTGTTTTTCTTCCCATGCATTCTTGTAGGCTTGGTAAGTTTGGTTCAGTTGATCGTTTTACAAGAAGTTGAATAACTAACAAAATGGTGGAAATCCAAACTATTTACAATAAATAAGATGTGCTCTACCGATACCAAGGCTTCTGATAGAAAGATAACGTCCGGGATATTTTTCGTAATATTAATCCTTAAACTTCTAGTTGCTTTGGGTGAAGCTAAACCCATACAATTCCATATCCTTGTCTTCATTCAAAGGACTGTATTGAGTGTAGAATCGGGCACGAAATGGCTAGCTTTTGAGGGAAAATATGTGCTTGAGGGGCTGGAGCTAATCGGCCTTGTGGAGAAAATGTTTTCAGCTTGTTTATCTAAGAAAAGTGGGCCTTGTCTAATAAAAGGTGCAAATATAGAGTTGGGCTCTCCAATATGGGTTGTGCATTGTTAGGCCCCATGTTTGGCTCGATATGCTTTATACCCTTGCATTGCCGAATACATATGGCACCATCGTGCCTTCCATCGGGTGTATCTCCTTGTTGACACCCCTGAATTTTGTGACGTAAATCCCACCTGCTGCGCCATTGCCATATTTTCAGTTAATATAAACACTATTCCAGTTGGTGAGAGGGATAAATTTTGTCTCACTGATGGATTTGGCGGGACTGAACTGAGCGATGGTCCAACAGTGAAGTAATTGAAGTTGGTAGGTGTCGAGTTGAATGCTGTTGTTGCACTGCCCTGGTACAAAGGCAGGGCTTGTGGGTTGGGTCTTGTGATAGTTACAGAAGATTTGGGAGTGACCCAATCTTCCACATGCATAATAGAAGTCAGATAGCCTTTCATATTTAAAGGAGATCCAAGTCTCTTGGTTACCAACTCTCGGTAATATGAAACCTTACTGCAGAGGATTAGTGAATCTATTTCAACTTTAATTCTAATATGCTTTCTGCATGCAATGCCGAATAGTGGGTCTTCTTCAACCTTCACCAGGTTACCTAAAGCTTTCCCTATGTTTGTACGATTCTTAAATGTCACGTGGTCCAATGGTAAGCCATGGATTTGAAAATTGAAAATGGAGTGTTTAAGACAGATTTCTTGTAACGTAGAACCTGGAGACCAAGGTTTTAGGATTAAGAGATGACCTTTGTAGTTCCATGGTGCTTGGTTGAGCACAGCTCTGAGCTTGGTTGAGCACTTTGAGCTTGTCCTGTGGAGAATGGAAAGTAAATAGTGTAGATGTAAAGTTTGGCTAGGACTCTGTGACTAAGTTGATAAGTTTGTATAGGATTAGGTGACTAAAATGATAGAGTTTATCTTATCAATAAGTTTGAATTTGAATGAATGTAAAATAATTATTGACTTTATTTTAAACAATATTAAATTTATCTAGGAGTCTTTAAGGTTAGTTAGATAAGTCAGCAACACGAAATTCGAATTCAAAAAGATCTGCAATTATCCAAAACAGAAGTTGAATACAGTTCAGTAACTACAAAGAAGAGTTATCGTGACATGTCAGCAATCCGTCAGGAGATGTCTTCTGACAGATTCTGCCCTTCAACAGAGTTCTACTTTAATTGGGACTCTTTTCAGATTGTTTATTTAAAGGATCCTACGGGATATGATCCATAGAGATTCAGATCTACATATTTTCTAGAACACTTTCTAGTGCATTGTTTGGTGAGAAAATTCCTTAGTGAATTTTCATATTTGTGATCTCTCTTTGAGTGTGATCGTGCTTCGTGCGTAGAGGATCGTGTGATTGGATTTTAGCCGCTAGAGTTATAGGAGGAAAGACAATATTTGAATATCTTTAGAGGTTTTGGCTGCTACTGCGGTAGAAGACAAACGGGTCGTTTGTCTGGACAAGTAAAATAGTCAAGTTACAAAGGTTTTGTAATTGATGAGTACTTGTAATTGATTTTCAAATAATAAGATGACTTTCCTGGGTTTGGCTGCTCCGTAAGATTTTACCTTTAAAGAGTTCTTTAAAGAGTTTTTCTTCGATACCAATCTTAGTGTTATGCAATTTATTTATTTTATGTTATTTTTTAATTATTAAATTAATTGCATTCTTGAATAGTAACCAATTTGTTAAGTGAATTGGTAGATATTTCCGCTGCATTACAGAGGTACTTGGATAATTTCAATTGGCATCAGAGCGTGGTTTACTCATCCGAGTGTGATCCGTTCCTTTGTTGACTATGTCGCTGCATGTCCCGCCACACTTTGATGGGGAAAACTATGTATATTGGAAAGTTCGTATGAGGGCTTTTCTCAAATCGTTGGATGAATGAGTGTGGTATTCCATTGAAAAAGGATGGACTAAACCAACACCAAGTATTGATGCTTGGACAAAAGATGAGATCAACAACTGTAATTGGAATAGCAAGGGACTGAATGTTATATTCATGGCTGTATCTCCGGAAGAATTTAAGAGAATCTCCATGTGTGAGATTGCTAAAGAAGAATGGGACATCTTGGAGGTTACACACGAAAGAACAAAAATTGTGAAAAACTCAAAATTACAATTGCTTACTTCAAAATTTGAAGAGATTAAGATGATGGAAGATGAAAGTTTTAATGATTTTTATGCTAAGCTTAACGATATTGTTAAGTCCAGGTTTAATCTCGGTAAGAAGGTGGAAGATTCAATGGTCGTGAGAAAGATTTTGAGGTCTCTACTTGAAAGATTTTAGCCTAAGGTTATTGCCATTGAGGAAAGTAAGGATTTGGACGCAATAAGGATTGAAGAGCTGATCGGTTCCTTACAAACGTATGAATCCTCACTTCCTCAAACAAGAAAATGTAAGTCCATTGCATTAAAAACAGTAAAGAGGATCAAAATGATTTTTCTGATGAAGAAAATTTTAACAATGAGGATATAGATCTCATTGCAAAAAAATTCAGAAAAATTTTGTTTAACAAGAAAGCTAGTGAAAAACAAAAGCAAGGTAAAAATTTTTTGCAAAAAAAAAAAAAAAATTATTCTGAAAATTGGAATAAATAAATTTTTGATAATAAAAATAAAGTAAAGTGTTATGAATGTTCGGGTTATGACCATATAAGAATTGAATGTCCAAATTTCAAGACAAGTAAAGGAAAAACGTTAAATGTCACGCTTAGTGATAGGTCAGATTCTGAAAGTTCAAGCTCATCATTTGATGATGAAAAATCTTTTATGATTTTTCCTTCTATTGTGAATGATTTTCTTGAGATTGCACTAAAAAAATCTGAAAATGGTTGTGATTACAGTGATTCAGATGTATCACTTGTTGATACTGACCAAGAATTTAGTTTACAAGAAGCATATAATGATGTGTGTGAAGAAGTAGTCAAATTAAAAAAACTCAACAAGAAGCTGTATAATAAATTTACTACTGTGGAGAATGAGAAAAATAATCTCTCTAAGGCATTAAAAATTTCTGATGTTGAAATATCAATATTAAAAGATCAAAAGGTTGCACTTGAAAAAGAATTGAAAAAGTTTCAGGAGTACAAATAGAAAACAACAACACAGAAATTAGAAGAGATATTAAGTTCTCAAAAATCTAGTTATGATCGTACGGGTTTGGGGTATATGACTTCCCAAGGTATGAAACTTAAAGGCTCATCATCCACTGCCACTTCATCAAAAAGTATTGTGTTTGTTAAATGAAGTCAAGATGAGGAAGCTCTAAAGAATGTTGTGTCTAAAACTCATGTTTCGAGAGCCTCACATGATAAATCAATGACAAAGAAGCCCAACCAAGATAAGTCTGAAGGTAAGTTTATTCCTACTTGTCATCATTGTGGTATTCTTGGCCATATAAGACCATATTGCTTTAACTTGAATAAAGTAAAGAAAAATGGAGGTGAAAGAAAGTTAAAAAGGAAGGGAAAGATTCTAGAAAATCAAGTTGATGAGATGAATCAACAAATTACTTTCATAACTCTAAAACTTGGTGAACTAGCAGAATTTTACTTTCACAATAAAGAAAAGATCATACAAAGTGGTATTAATGAAAATAATAGGCCAAAATTTAAAGCAAAGTAGGTGATCAAAGAAGATGCCGTGTCACATTAATTGATAAGATTACTTGCATGTTCTTACATTCTTTCATTTCATTTTATTAGTCTAGGACATGCATTTTATTTTTCTGTTTTTAAGTTATGTTTCTATTTTCAGTTTTTTTTTAATAAGCAAACTAATATATAAAAAAAATTTTCTAGTTTGTTTCTAATTTTTTTTGGGAAGTACATGCTTGATATATCAAAGTTTTGAGCACATGTGTTCTCACAAAATAAATTTTTGAACTTATGCATCTCTCTACTTTGTGCAGTTCACTTTGTGCATACTAACCCTTCGAGTCATCTTGACAAAGTTTATTTACAAAGCACTGTGAGAAACTTATGTGTATGCACTTTATAATTAAGTTCCATATTTATTATTGAGATGCTCACCATAGAGGGAGTTCATGCTTTGAATTGACTAATACTAGTTGAACCTAGTACAAAAATAAAGAGATCTTCTATTGCCAAATACAAATAGTTGATCCATATAGAAAAATTCGGTGTTATATCATTGCGGAAAAAGACAAATACCATACACGGATCTATCTCTTAAGTCCTTATAGAAAGAATCATGGCTCAAATCATTGTGGAAAAAGATGAGCAACAAAAATGGACATGAAAGGGGTTGTGCAAATTAGTGTTTGGAGGAGATATTCATGTATCTAGGCCTTAGCATAAAGTTTGACTTTTAAGGTGAGTAACAAACTCTTGTGAGCATCTATAAGAAGCAAAACATCCATAAATAAAGGTCTCAAAAATATTTTGAAGAAAGAAGACATAAAAGTATTATGATATAAGGTTATTCACTCACATGAACTTTGACATTGATGATCTTATGAGGAGTGAACATCCATAGTGATTGTTGCAAATTAGAGGATGTTACCTATTGAATTTATTTTGTGAGTAACATTATGATTGAACTGAGATGCATTTAGGCATGTTCATTGTCTCTTTTTTTTTTAAAAAAAAGGAAAAAGATTAATTTAAAAAAAATGGAAAAACAAAATATAAAATATATATTTAGCTATTTTGTTGATTGTTATTTTTTTCCTTTATATTTTTTTTGGTCTGTGCTAGTTTTGGGTATTTTTGGATTTGATGCACAAGTCTGAAAGTAATAGTATGGGTCTCTATTTTATGTCCCACTGGGACTCTATGACAAGAGTTAGTGCATGGCACGGGTAACTTTTAAGTGACTTCAGTTAGTCAAATATGACCCAGACTCCTTATACGTCCCGATATCTCTTAAGTGTTGGATGTTGGTTTAAGTCTGGGACTTGGTTTCTGATATATTGGCATAAGTCCTAGTGATGGGTCTCTGTTTTGTTTCTAAGTCCCAGTGGGACTCTAAGGCACAAAGCACGTGCACGGTCCTTAGTCACTTAAGTGACTTAAGTCACACGCCCAGCCCCCGAATTGATTTTTCTAAATCTTCCGATACACAGCTCATGGCTCTCTATACGCAAGTCGTAGCCTTCCTCATCTCTTACATAACTTCTTCGATTTACTTGAGAGAAATACTCGGGTTCAAGTTTCTTGACTAAAGGCTCTCAATCATGGACTCACGGTAAATTTTTGAATTTATTCAAATCACTCTTTCCTTCCAATTCTAGGTTTCGACACATCAATATCTGAAAATTGGGATTTTGATTGTTAATTTATGATGTTGAGGCTGCGATTTTGATTGGGCAAAGTGGGCATTGACATAGTTGATCACATGAGAGTATTTTATTCATGTATTGATGATGATTTTTTGTGAGTTATGTGATTATACATTTCAGTTTTATCTCAGTGCATACCAAGTGTTTGATTTTTTGTCTCAATCAAGTTGTCTCAATCATTTGCTCATTGCTTGACATACATTCATGCTCATACATCAGGTGCATTTTATCCATGAGAAGTTGAGACACATGGGAGTTTTTCATTATGACTTTCTTAGTTTTTTTTCATCTCGACACATATAAGTGGTATTAATTCTCTTATGAGTATTGTCATATTAGTGACAAAAAGGGGGAGTATTAGAGTAAATTAAAATATTTTGGTATTGTGAATTTTAGGAGGAGTTGAAGAATTTGCTGCTGAAATGAATTTGTTGAGGGGGAGATAAATGATGAAAGTTTATTTTTGCTGGACATAATTTAAAGTTGGAGTAAAACAAGATTAGACTTTGAATTAATTTTTAAATCTTGTGAAATATGGTTTAATTCAGTTTCAAGTCTAATTTCATTGTGTTCAAGTGAATGGTTTGAACTAAACTTCTAATATTAGTTAATGATGCTTCACGAGATCTTGGTCTATTGGCTGTGTTTGTCTCAGGTACACTTTACATTCATCAAGATGGTTTTGTTACCAATCCGCCAAAGTGGGAGATTGTAGTGCAAGACATTCCTCAAGTTGACTTTGTCACCAATCTGCCACAGGGGAAGATTGTAAATGTAAAGTTTGGCTAGGACTAGGTGACTAAGTTGATAAGTTTGTATAGGATTATGTGACTAAAATGATAGAGTTTATCTTATCAATAAGTTTGAATTTGAATGAATGTAAAATAATTGTTGACTTTATTTTAAACAACATTAAGTTTATTTAGGAGTCTTTAAGGTTGGTTAGATAAGTCAGCAACATGAACTTCGAATTTAAAAAGATATGCAATTATCTAGAATAGAAGTTGAATACAGTTTAGTAACTACAGAGAAGAGTTATCGCAACATGTCAGCAATCCGTCAGGAGACGTCTTCGCGACAGATTCTGCCCGTCAGCAGAATTCTACTTCAACTGGGACTCTTTTTAGATTGTTTATTTAAAGGATCCTACTGATTAGGATCCATAGAGATTTATATCTACATATTTTCTAGAATACTTTCTAGTGCATTGTTTGATGAGAAAATTCCTTAGTGAATTTTCATATTTGTAATCTCTCTTTGAGTGTGATCATGCTTTGTGCGTGGAGGATCGTGTGATTGGATTTCAGCTTCTAGAGTTCTAGGAGGAAAGACAATATTTGAAGATCGCCAGAGGTTCTGACTGCTACCGCGGTAGAAGCCAAATGGATCGTTTGTCTGGACAAGTAAGAGAGTCAAGTTACAAAGATTTTGTAATTGATGAGTACTTGTAATTAATTTTCAAATAATAAGATTGACTTTCCTGAGTTTGGCTGTCCCGTAAGGTTTTACCTTTAAAAAATTCTTTAAAGGATTTCCCTTCGATACCAATCTTAGTATTATGCAATTTATTTATTTTATATTATTTTTTAATTATTAAATTAATTACATACTTGAATACTAACTAATTTATTGAGTGAATTGATAGATATAATGGGAACAGATTAGCTTCTAGGTCTTTAATGAGGAATTTTTGGATGAAATTCTACAGCTGGCTAGCATGGTTATCAAATATCTCTTATTATCTACCGACGAGTTTGTGGTAACAAACAAGGAACGTGATAAAAGTAAACCGACACCTCACCCACACGAGGTATTCCTATTCTATAGATGAAAAATTCTACTGTCTACACTATTATATAACTCTTATTACATTTTGATGGGTGGTGGAATTGTCAACTAACCTTTAAATTTATTTATTTTTTAAAAAAAGTGACGATCTTTGGCTAATTGTAATTGCCCATCTATAAAAGTACACTATTGAGACACTTTAGTTGCGTCAATTTGCGGTGATTGAATTTGAATGGAATTAATTATTTACGAACATTTTTTTAATAATTTTACAGTAATTTCATTTGACGCCAAAAGCCGTTTCTATGGTAATGGTAGGTTGCTGGATAGCAACATGGTACGTAGCATTATTCATAACTGTTAAAAAAAGTCGTTTTCACTTGAGAAGATACAAAAATTAAAAAAAACTAAAAATTTTAATTCAATTCGATCATTTCAACCAATAAGTTTAAAAATAGAATTAATCATACCATTTCAGAATTAATCATATATATAAATATAAATTGATAACTATTAGAATAAATACATGATATATAAATCTGCATTATGCATATATATATATGTGCGTATAAAGATAAAAGAATTGACGATTTAATACACGAAGAAATATTAAACTTATATAACTATATTTTAGATTTTAGAATTATTTAAATATCATATAGATTTAAAATTTACAAAAATAGCACCCAAACTAAAGAAAGTTTAAAAATTGCCATTCAAATAGTCTAAAACAGAATGTCAATTATTGCCAAAATGGATGGAATTTGACTGGAATGGTCGAAATGAGCCGAAATTTGAAATAAAAAGGAACAAAGAGGTATAGTGTCTTGGCTACCACACTAGAATGAAAAATTCTAGCCCAGAACGGAATTGAAAAGTATGATACTTCAAACTAAAATTTTATTTATTTATTTATTCTCTAAATATTTAAATGCAACTACTTGATTA
This sequence comes from Juglans microcarpa x Juglans regia, assembly GCF_004785595.1. Taxonomy (NCBI): domain Eukaryota; kingdom Viridiplantae; phylum Streptophyta; class Magnoliopsida; order Fagales; family Juglandaceae; genus Juglans; species Juglans microcarpa x Juglans regia. The sequence goes on along the minus strand of NC_054603.1, from coordinate 27,594,971 downwards.
AGATCATAATTATGTGTGTAATCGGTTCGGTCTAGTCGGAATTAGAGGCAAATTTCGAACCAAACAGATTTTTTTAAACCATCAAAAGTTCGGACTATATCCAATAAAGACTTTGGACCAGACCGGACCACTTTGGTTTGATACTGTCGAGGCATTTCGGTCCGGGTCATTTTTTCTTTTTATTTTTTGACAAAAACTTAAGGTGAAGGCAAACAGTTGGCAGTTGGAGGAGACGTGTTCAATTTCAATCGTAAAGAGGATGTATGAATTGTGAATGTGTTAATATCTACTTTATTTTGGCATCACAAGGTAGATTTCATGAATACTTTAACAATTTGAGATGTTGGAGGAGGCAATCGAAAAATCTTTCCAACAAATGAATTTGGAAAATTGGAGGACAATCAAATTATGTAACTCATTTATATAAGGTAAGGAAAAAGATAGTCTTCCCATTGGGAGCAACCGCTAGTGGCTCCCACTGGGATTTTTTTTTTAATTTCTTTTACTTAATGATTAAGGATGTATTTTTTAATAATATTTTAATTTTTAAAAAAATAATATTTAAAAATGTTAAAAAATACATATAAAAAAAAAACAAATCCCTAATATAACTAACGATAACTCCTAGTGGGAAGCTGCTGGCCATTCTGGACTTCATAAAACTCTTCATAGATCTCAAGCAAATTTTTATTGGAAGGGGTTGATGAAGAAGAATGTTCAGCAATTTATCAAGAAATGAAGTGTGTCAGCACAATAAAATCGAAAATATCAAGCCCACAAATCTGCTCTAGCCTTTACCCATTCCCAATAGGGTGTGGTCTGACATTTCTATGGACTTTATAGAAGGGTTACCCCCTTCAGCCTTCCCATGGGTTTACTGTTGTTTTGGTCATAGTGGATGGTTTAAGTAAATATGCACATTTTATTTCGGTTGCACATCCTTACACAATAGCTAAAATAGCTCAAATTTTTATTGCTAATATTTTAAAGCTTCATGGTATGCTTAGCTCGATTGTTAATGACAGGGATCCCACACTTACAAGTTTGTTTTGGAAGGAACTAATCAAATTACATGGCATAGATATGAAGTTCAATACGGCATATCATCCTCAAACGGATTGCCAAACTGAAATTGTGAATAAATGTGTTGAGCATTACTTAATATGTTTTGCAGAAGATAAACCTAAGGAATGGTCAAAATGATTATTAATGAGTGAATGGTGGTATAACACGAATTAGCTTGCATCTAAAAAAATTATTCCATTCGAAACAGTTTATGGGTACCCACCTCCATCATTGTTGCCACATTACCCTTATACAGTCTTTGTCCAAGTTGTTGAAGATACACTGAGATATCGGGATCAGATCGTCCAACTTTTGAAAGAGAACCTACATGAAGCACAAGAAATGATGAAATGGTTCACGAATTTGTAGCACATGCAAAGGAGTTTTGAAGTGGGCGACCTAGTTTACCTTCGGCTCCAGCTGTATCAACAGCATTCAGTTGTTTGTTAAAGGCATTTGAAACTTTTACACAGATTTTTGGATCCCTACAAGATCCTGGACCGAATTAGTATTGTTGCCTACCAATTATAACTTCTCCTTGGGATGCTAATCCATTTTGTATTTCATGTATCATGTTTGAAGAAAATGCTAGGAAATAGGAATGTGCAAGTATCGACCATACCTCTGGTGGCTGAAGATGGTGGATTGAGAGCTGAACCTGAACAAATCTTAGAGTGGCGCATGAAGAAGAAGGGGCGCAAAGTTGTGACAGAGCTGCTTGTCAAATGGCAAGGGTTAGGGTTTGAAGATGCTTCTTGGGTTGAATATCATGAGTTAGCTAAGGACTTCCCTGACCTTGTAGGCAAGGTCTTTTGATGGGGAAGGGATTGTCACGGTCTCATGGGCTTCAGTGGGCTTAAGGCTACTTTGAGTGGGTTGAAGCTTAGGTTTTAGTGGGTTGAATAATCTGTGGTTATGTTGGTTATGTTAGTTGTAGATGAGTCATTCAGTGGGTCGGATAATTTGTTATTAGTTAGTCCGAGTCTTTGGGTAGTAAACTAGTGTGTTGATTTTTAGGCAATTTGTTAGCAAGGAATCAATTGCAGATTTGGTCTTCAACAGTTATTAGGTTGCTCCTTAATTGTAGTGATTGGGTTTTTGGGTAGTTTCATAATTGTAGTGGTTTGGATTGAGTCTGTTATTTTCCAGTTGTATTTAACTTAATAGAATTAATGGAAATCCATAGAGATTTTTATTCCCAACTTACAAATCTGGAGGTCTAACCCCATCGAAGTGGTTAACTTATCTTTAATTCCTATCGTGCACCTTACACTCACGCACGACAGCAAGCCCTCTCTCTCTTGATCCCTTTTCTCCCTGTTTGTTTCTCTCCTTTTTGGCTGCCACCCACAACCACTTAAAGCCACCCCCAAACTTTCATCTCACGTCGTAGGTCAGCCACCCAAACAACCCCTATTTTTATAATCACGAAGACAGAGTAAGTCTTCTTCCTCCTTAGCCCAACTCTGCCCCGCACAACCACCCACCACCAGTAAACCACCATTGAATCCCATGATGTGAGCCACCTCTCAAGTTTCCACCTGGGCATCCCAAGCTAGAGCCCTCCTCTGGTTCCTCCACGCAAATTCATGGCAAGTCCAACCTTGAACACATAGCAGAGCCACCGTAAGCCACCATCACTATGTCTACACCGAAAACAAAACACCAAACCACCGTGCTCAACCACCCGAGTCACAGAGCCCCTCAATTTTGGTATAGCCTTAAGTGGGAAGCGGCAAGCGGCAAGTAGCAAGCAATAACTCCAGCCCCTTAATTTTTGGTATAACCCCTATTCCCTTTATCTCTCCTAGATGGGGGGTTGTGTTGAATTGGACATATTTTCTATATATATTGACTATGTTGATTGTGGAGACTCAGAAGAAGTGGTGTGTGGTTGGGATCGAAATGGAATTGTAGGTGAAGCATGGAGATTGTGAAGTATGGGGTTGTGTTGGTTTGTTGTGTGGAGTTTAAATGGACTGTGGATTTAGTATGTATTTTTGGTGTTGTTTTGTTGTATATCGAGTTTAAATGAATAATGGATTTAATTTATGTGCATGTAGTTGCATGTTTTGATGTTTGATTTCATGGACTAAGGAAGTTTGTAGTTGAACTAGGAAATTTTTGTAAATTGGTAAGTTGTTGTATATTGATTTTATATGTGTAAGAAATTGATAGTATGGGCAGAATTGTATTTATATATACTGAATGTATTGATTTTGATAATTGAGAAGAGGTGATAAATGTGTAGTTATGATGTGTTGTGCTATGTGAAGTGTTGGGATTGTGGAAGTTGGGAAATTGTGAAAACATGATTATTGTATCGGTTCAAAATTTGTGAAGCTATGTGATTATTTGGCTTCATTGTAGGTGAGTTTAAATGGATGATGGACTGGATATGTGTGTTGTATGTATTGTTAAGAAGCTTACTTATTGAATATAGTAATTGTGAAGGTTGGGTTGTGTGGAGTCAAATGAAACTTATTAATCTTTGTGTATTGTCATTGTGTTGGATTGATATGCTTATGTGAGTAAATGTGTAGTTGTGAAGTGGTTGTATGCTGTGTGAAGTGAGAGGATGGTTCTATAGTTTGTGAAATAGTCGGATGTCATGTGAAGTGTTCGGAATGTTGTTGGTGTATGAAGCTAAAAGCTCATATGTATGTTGGTGTTAATGGCAGAACAGACTTTTATACATTGAATGTATTGTATGAATGAAGCTTGCACAATTTAGTGATTGTGTTTGAGTTGGTGTAAAAATGATATGGACAAATTTTATATACTGAACGTGTTGGTTTCAATAAACTATGAGGAAGTGATGTATTGATTGGAAACTTGTTATGGATTGTGTGTTTATATTGGATGGTAATTTAGGAATATGGAGGTGTTATCAAATGGCTTATAAATTGAGTAAAATGTTTGTGAAGGTTGGGCAGATTGATTTTATGCACATTGAAGTTAATATGAAGCTTATATGACTCTTTGGTTGTGTAATGGATTTGAGTGGAGGTCAAGTATTAGATGGATAGAATATATATATATATATATATATATATATATATATATATATGGGTTGGGTTGGACTACATGGGTAGCCAACATGTTGGTATGCTTTATAATTTGAGTTGTGTATATGGAAGGGTGAAGTGGAATGATACGAATTGATACTAAATATTGAAGTGATGTTGGTTGGGATTGTTGTTGGTATGTATGAAACTTGTAAAGCTTTGTGAATATGTACTGTGGGTGTATAAATTGTATGGGAAGATTTCATGTATTGGACAGATCTAATGTTTAATCTTTGACTTCAATTGTATTAATGTTTGAGCATGGAATGGGTTGTAATTACATGATTATGCTTGAGTTTAGGTTATGCTACCTAATTGAGTTATATTGAAATAATTGATGTGAATATATGGCATTGGGATGGAGATGGATTTTTTTGAAGTGTTGGGATTAAATGATGGAGTTGTAGTGGGTTTGTAAAGCATGATGATGATGTTGGTTAGTAAATTGACAGATTTGTGTATTTAAATGTTTTTAGTATGGATTAAACTTGTAAAAACAAATGAGTACTTTGAATGAAGTGTATGTTGATCTTAGGTGATAAAGAGGTAGGGTACATGTGTAAGTTGATTGGGTGCATATATTGGATAGATTTGTGTATCCTAAATGTGTTATGTATGGATGTAGCTTGTAAGAACAAGTGGATACTTAGATGAATTGTATGTTGATCTTAGGTGATAAAGAGGGTAAGGTACACGTGTAAATTGATTGGGTGCATGTATTGAATATATTTATGTACTTGAATGTGTTATGTATGGACAGAGCTTGTAAGAACAAGTTATGGATTGTATGTTGATCTTAGGTGATAAAAAAGATATGGCACATGTGTATGTTTGGTGGGTTGTATATGTATGCTTGGTTTGGATTGTCTAACATGTTTGTAGGTGAGGAAGTGAATGGGAACTTGAGTCGATGTTGGATTGGATTGTATGTGTATAGAGGATGGGTATTGTATTTGTCGTTTGGATCAAATGGTGAAGTGGGACAAATTTGTAAAGCTTGTTGATTGATGGTTTGGAGGTTAAAGTTAAGCATTGGAGCTCACTTTATTGGTTAGAAAATGAAGTTAGACTTTTAGGTTTATAGTCTAAGCTTAGGATTTATGAAAATGGTTATGCTTCAATGATTAAATGATGACTTGTATAAGTGAAATGAAATGGATATTATGAATATCTGAAGGTGTAAGTTTGTACAATTAGGAAGGTCATGAAGAAGTATACAAGTAAATAGTTGATGTAGATTATTTGGACATTCATAGTGGAGGAAGTTTAAGTAAAGAACCAATGAGAAGTTAATGCCATTTGGAAGAGAATGCACAAAGAGTTAGGGGACGCTTATTTATGCAAGTTCTAAGTTTAATATTCTAATGTAAATGGAAAGAAAATGACATAAGGTTATGTATCATGTAGCTTGCCATATGACCTGCACATAAATGGATTGCATAAAATAAAAATGGCATGGAGTCCAAATAAGTATTATGTTCATACTCTTCTAAGGTTTTACAAATTATATGAAAATGAGAATGAAATGCTTTTATAAATATTCTTTTATGCAATAAAAGAAAGAGATTTTTTATTTTTTTAGAATGAAATGATGTTTTATGAATATATGCTAATGTATTAATTTTTAAGTATATGTATGTAGCAGCCTTCTTTGGTAACCCCTTTTTATGCACCACAAGAATAATTATATACATATGAATGGATGTTATATGTTGTACTTGTTGTATTTATGTTCCATGAAATGAAATGATGAGCATTTATACTTTATGTTATTAAATGATGTTGTATGAAATGAAATGGATTAATGAATGAAAAGAATGAAAAGGAAATGACTGAATGAAAGGAAAGGAAATAAATGAATGTTTTAATGTATGAAACTACGTAACGACCATGATTGCATGAATGATGGTACCAAACGAGGGGACTATTGAAATTTTGAGTAAATGGTATTGGTAGTGCACCCAGTGCTACCCCCTGATTAAAGGATTCCCAATCCACGGCCATGGACAAAATCCAGTCCAAAAGATTGCTAACCCAAAACATCGGGCGTAATAGTGTGTACCGGCCAGAGGAAAGTGATAAGAGTAATTGGATGTATGTAACATTGTAGTTTTTTATGAACAATTATGAAGGAATGTACAAGGTGGGGCATGTTTTTATGAGGAATAAAAATCGTTGTAAAGAAAAACCTCACCTTTTAATATTTTCAAAGGAAAGAAATGCTTATTGTAAAGTATGTAGAGGAATGATAAATGCATGAATAAAAACTTATGTTGGTATATTTTTACAGTGTGAAGTAATAATACTTACTGAGTATTTGACTCATTTTATTTTTATGTGTACTTCACCCAAGAATGAAATGAAGAAGAAGAAAAGTCAGGATAGACACAGCCCTTGGAGAGGGTGATAGAAGTCTAGGCTTTTTATGCAATATATGAAATCATTTTGTAAAAGAACATTGTATTTTAATTAAATGAATTCCAATGTAAACTCTCTTTAGATTTATAAAACAAGTTTTAAATTTTAACTATAGAATTTTTTATATCTTGTAGAGGAAAGGAAAAAGTCTAAAAAAAGAATTTAGTAATTCCCGTCTCATTTTTTAAAACCACAAGGCGGGCGTCACATCAAGTAACTAGCTGGTAATTGAATCTTTCCTTGTTGGTAAGCTTGACAGTTGCATAATAGTTTCTATTTGGAATCTCATAATTTGAGGCTTAATGATTGCCACTAGGAGATACTGTTGATGTAGAGTGAGCTTCAATCTTGGTCATTGATTGTTGTATCTTAACATCTCACTCAAGCTAATGGGTGGAGAATACACTCTTAGCTTGTCACGAATGAGAAGAAACCTTGCTCATGTAAGACCCTTAGTATAGATGTCATCTATTTGATCAAAAGTCTGAAAATATGGGATGCAAATGACTCCATTCAGAACCTTCTCCTGAATGAAGGGGTAGTCCACTTCAACATGTTTAGTTCTAATATGGAAAACAAGATTTGAGGGATAGTGCTCCTAAATTGTCACATGAAAGAGAAGGTGGACTTTTGATGGAAATGTACAATTCTTGGAGAAGCATGATAATCCAATAGAGAAATGATTTGTACAAGCCCCAAATAGACAAGCCCCATACAAGCCTTTGTAAAAAAGTAGACCCCACTTTAAAAAAGTATAAAAAAATTATTATTTATTAGTGGGACCCATTGTTTTATAAAAGGTTTGTATGGGACTTGTCTATTTGAGGCTTGTATCTAACATTACTCAATCCAATATTATTCAATAGTGGCAAGAGCAAGCAATCTATATTCAGCCTTAGTACTGGATTTGGAGACGACTGGTTGCTTCTTAGCTCTCTATCTTATAACACTAGGAATGAGATAAATGGCATAACCCATGGTAGACCTCCTGCCATAAGGATTTCCTACCCAATCTGAGCTTGTATAAGCATTCAATTGGAGTGTTCCTTTGCTAGAATGCAATCCATGATTCAATGAGCCTTTAAGATAGTGAAATATCCTTTTAGCAAAAAACCAATGAGTGGTTGTGGGCTAATTACTTAGAGGCACCTACAAGTTGATTGATAGAGAAAGATATTTAAAGTGCAATACTACAAGGCACCTACAAGTTGTCGATACTTAGAGCGATTTTCAAGGGTGTCACCATCATGTTAAGATAATTTGGAGCTAGCAGGAGTAGGTGTTTTGGCAAGCTTGGCATCTGTCAACTTAGCTCAGGAGAGAAGGTCTAGAATGTATTGGAACTGTGATATCAATAAAACAATGTGAAAGGGTTGAAGATTAATGCCATGAAAGTAATGTAGGGCCCTAAGGTCCTTCATGGCAAAACTCTTCTTTAAGCAAAGCCATGAGGTTGTTCCATGTATTTCTCCTAGTCCAAGGTGCCATGGGGGAAGGCATTAGAGGCATTCAGCTACCTTATATGCCACTAAAAATGTATTGCAAGAGCAATAATGGTTTGAATAGTAGTTCACTTAATCATAGAGCAATGCACTACCTTAAACACCCACTTGTTGCTGATTACATTCTTGTGAAAAGGCTGAGGAGATAAGATCCAATTATTGTTAGTTATAAGAGCATTGAATTCTTCAATCATGGCTTGGTGCCATTGTGGAGTTTTCATGGCTTGGGAAAAATGAGATGGAGGAGAGGCACATCAAGTGTAGCAATGGTAGAATAGAGGGCCATCAATGGATATTTAGTGGAGTAATGCTTGTAACCTGGGTAGATTTTGATTGCCCAAGTACCATCTTGAGACCTAGTGGTCATGGGGTGAGTGAAGGTAGCTTGAGACAAAGGGGTCGAACTTTGTGGGTGCATGGGAAGAGTTATCATCTGCAGGAGAGTGAGCATTACCTGCAGTAGTGTTGGAAGAAAGGGAATTAGTATCAGTGGGATCATGCAGTTCATTTTCTTGATCTATAGAAAGAAGATCATTAGTGAGTCATTATACAGACATAAAGGAAGTAACAGGTGCTGGCAGATTAGTGGGAAACAAAGGAATGAAACCAACAATCATATTTCGAGAGGGACTTACCACTAATGGGGCTGAATCTCAAGCAAAGCCTTCAAAGCCCTTCAGGGTAACACCATTTTGATCTGTAACCACATTTCAATCAGGGCTTCCTCCTCACAAACCCCCATCTCACAAAGCACCATATCCCTACCAAGCATTACACACTTAATCTCTGTCACATTTGACAGTAGCAATTATCTAAACTGGGTTTCCTAGTTCCTACCAGTATTTAGAAGCCATCATCTCATGAGCATCGTTGATGGTGTTGAGCCATGCCTTTCTCAGTTTCTCCTTGATGAAGCTAGAAAATCTACCACAGTTGTGGCAAAAAAAGGACCAATATCTCCCAAATTGGTTCAATACTACCTGTCTAAGAGTGTCTTGTCTTTTGTCTATGGCTTGAACACATCTCGACATTAGTGGACTTCTACTGCTCATTTTGCCTCCCAATCAAGGTCTTGAGTGGCTTATTTAAAGAGACAACTTCAATCTCTCAACAAAAAATCTCGCTCTTGTTTTGATTATCTCAGCCAAACAAAGTCTTGGGTTGATTAGTTGGTTGCAGCAGGCAAATCGGTCGAGGATGAAGACCTAATCTCCTATATTTTGGGAGGTCTTAGCCCTACCTATACATGGTTTATCACTTCATTTAACTTTGCCACATGAGAACCACAAATCTCCTTCAAAGATTTTTAAGCTGAGTTGCTTAACCAGGAGATTCTTCTTGGCAATCATCACCAACAAAACTATGATACCATGAAAGAATTAAGAGAAACTAGAAAAGTTTTAGTAATCAAAGAAACAAAGTTAACAAATATTTTTGACTAACTTTACAACAAGCCTAGTCTATGTATATATACACTTTACAAAAAAACTATATTTGGATGGAATCCCATGATTGTACCTATAATAGAATGCCTGATATGATTATCTGGGATCAAATAACTGATTGTAGGGTTGTACACAAACCAGCTAGATCGACTGTCGCCAACGCAAACCGACTGTCGAATTCAGAAACCGGCCAAAATCGGCAGAGAACTGGTCGGCCGGCGGTAGCAAATTAACGAAACCGACGTGGGCCGGTTCGGTCTGCGGTTCAGACCCGGTCTAAACCGACAAACCGACCGACATCTTATATATTTATTTTTTAAAAATATTTATTATACAAAACGACGTCGTTTTGTTCTTTAACCTATGAAAAAAAATAATGGCGAAATGACGCCGTTTGGTCTAAACCAAATGGCGTCGTTTTTGGGTAGAGTTAGAATCCCCTGGTTTCTCCTTCCTTCCTTCATTTCGTAACTTTTGTTCTTCGCTCTTCGCTGGCAGTCGTCCCACTCCCAGACTCCCTCTCCCTCTCCTTGATCTGTACTATCACACTCTCATTTCCCGTCGATCATTGTCTCCTCTCTCGTCACCGACAACCCACAACCTTCTCTATTCTCTCGTCGCCAACGACCCACAAGGCCCACATCCCACTGTAAGTTTCATATTTTCCTTTGTAATTCATCTTTTCTAGGTTCCATTTTTTTGTTAGTTCTTATTGTTAATTTCTCTGAGGAATTTTTTGGGAGGAAGAGGAAATGCTGAATCTTTTGTCTCTGTTTTTGCCTTGCTTAGTAAAAATATTGTGGTTTGTGACATTGTGTCATGTGTGATGGAGCAATGCTTAGTAGCTTACAGTAAAAATATTGTGGTTTCACAAGTTTATGCCGAAATGCTTACAGTGTGACTGTGAAAAACAGTGTGATAATTTGTGTGTATGTGTCTGTGATAGACTTGTGGGCTGTGTTTGAAAATTTTATTTTCTTACCAGTCTTTGAATCAGTGAATTTAAAGCATAAAATGTGATGAGTGAACTAAACTTAGATTAGAGTCTTAGACTTGTGATGTTTGCTATGTTGCAAACTAGCTGTTGTGTAATACTAATCACTGTGTTGTTTTATAATGTACGTGATAACGTATTAACGTGTAACATTTATGTTTTGTTATATAATTAGATGGATTCTTCGTCGTCTCTAATTGATGTTGATGCATCAACACCAACCATTAACTTGGGAGATGATGTGAGGGAGACCTAGTCATCAAAACCTCCTAGTGCTCCTACTAGTACTACTTGTCCATTACCTAAGAAACGAAAAGGGAATGATCTATCTTTTGGTTGGAATCATTTTACGAAGGTGGAGGGTTGTGCTATAGCTGATCCAAAAGCTAAATGTAATTATTGTGGCAAGACGTATGCTTGCCACTCAAAGAGGAATGAGACTTCAACAATGCAAAACTATTTGCCTTCATGTCTTAAAAATCCTCATAAATGTGGGTCTTTGGATAGGTACCAAAAAATATTAATAGGTGAGGCAACACCTGAGGAGGGGGTTGGAGAGAGTGATGGTATGTTAAGGAGTCTTGTAACCCACAAATATAGTGAAGATGTTGTGAGGTTGGTGATTGCAGAGATGGTAATTGTCGATAAGTTACCATTTAGAGTTGTTGAAGGACAGGGATTTAAGAAAGTGTGTTGGTCTTTTGAACCTTAGTTTAAAGTGCCATGTCATGTCACAGGGGCAAGAGATTGTATGAAAGTGAAAAGGGAAAACTTAAAAAAGTGTTAAAAAATGGTGGCATGAGGATTTTGTTGATGACCGATACATGAACATCAATACAGAATTTGAATTATATGTGTTTAACTGCACACTTCATTGATAAAGATTGGAAATTGCAGAAAAAAATCATTAACTTTTGTTTAATCCCTAATCATCGAGGGGAAACTATTAGGAGATATGTTGAGTCATGCTTGTATGATTGGGGCATTGATAGAATATTTACTGTGACTGTTGATAATGTAAGTTCAAGTGATACTGCAATTTCATATTTGAAACAGTTTTTGAATGGGAATTTGTTGGGGGGTAAGTATATGCACATAAGATGTTGTACTCATATATTAAATTTTATTGTGCATGAGGGTTTGAATGAGTGCAATGATGCCATCACAATGGTTAGAAATACAGTTAGATATGTGTGTTCATCTCCCGCAAGATTATACAAGTTTAAGAGATGTGCAGAAAAAAAAATTGATTGTAAGAAAATGTTGTGTCTTGATGTACAGACACGATGGAACTCAACTTATATGATATTGGAGGTGGCTGAGAAGTTTGAGCAGGCTTTCAAGCAGATGGAGAGTAAGGATTATAATTACCTCTCTTACTTTGATGATGGCCCTAGGTCTGGGCACATGGGGCCTCCTAAAGTTAGGAAGTGGGAGACAATGAGAGTTTTTGTTAAATTTTTGGAGATGTTTTATGATGCCAATAATAGATTTTCTAGGTCTTTATATGTGACAGCCAACACCAGTTTTCTAGATATTTGTGATCTCCAAAATGAGTTGATGGAGTTGAGCGAGATTCCTAATAGTTGCTTGAGGAGTATGACCATAAATATGAGAACAAAGTATGATAAGTATTGGGGATCATTAGACAGACTGAACTTGTTCATGTTAATTGCAGTTGTGCTTGATCCACGAAGCAAGTTAGGATTTCTTACTTTCCACTTGAGCAAAGTTCATGATGAGTTTCGTGCTAAGGAGTTGGTGTCGAGTGTGAAACAGGTATTGAAAGGTTTGTATGCGAAATATAATGTAGAATTCGATTTCACCACGAGTACCCAAGAACATGTGCCCCCTTCGACATCTAGAACCATGAATGATGGTGATGGCAAGCGTGAGACCAAATGGTTCTACGAGTGGTATAAAGCATCTTCCGCCATGGGATCTAATATTGCCAAAACAAAAGTAAATCGATATTTATCAGATGGTTGTGAGGCACTCTCCACATCGTTTGACTTGTTGACTTGGTGGAAAATTAATGAGGCTAACTATTCTATACTCGCAAGGATTGCACGAGACTTATTGGCCATGCCTATTTCCACGGTTGCATCCAAGTCAGCATTTAGTACGGGAGGTCGTGTGCTTGACCCTTTTCGGAGTTCTTTAGCTCCGAGGACCATTGAGACACTAATTTGTACTCAGAATTGGTTAAGACATCCGGCAACAACCATTGATATTCGGGAGGTTATGGATAATGTGGAGAGCTTCATAGTAGAATCAAGTAATATTTTCTTTGTTTTTATTGTAATTTAATTTTTTATAAACCAAATTCACTAACAGGTAGTATTTTTTATAAACCAAATTCATTAACATTTGATGTTTTATTCTTATTATTAATATTTATTAATATTTGTATATATAGTTGGGCACACAATCAAACGTGACAAGTATTGAAGATTAAAGGTTGACGGCTTGAAGTTGAAGTAGCAAGTAGCAACTATCCAATTTGTTGTCATTTAATTATGTTATATTTTTTAGTTGTATTTTGCTATGCTTAAGACAATTTGTTTTTGTTTTTGTTTTTTTCAATACGTATTAAGTAATACTAAACATCTAGTGAAGTTATTTTTATTTTTTTAATTATGTAATAAGTAGGAAGTAATAATTAATATAGTTAGTTAGTAATAGTAGAAAATTATAAATGACATTACTATTAACATTTAAAATGAAATCAATTCAAAAAAAGCTCAAAAAGAACCTGGATAATGAAATGAGAAGAAAAAAAAAAGCCCAAGCTATTTGTTGAATTGGCCCAATTGGGATAGAACAAAGGCCCAAAAAAAGGGCCCAAGAAAAAGCCCAAACTGATTAAACCAATCGGCAACCGGCCTGACCAAAGCCAGCCGGTTTCAGCCCTTAACACTGGTCGGTTTTGATCGGTTTTTATCCTCAAATAATGCAAGTTGGTTGGTTTCGGTTTCATGAGAAAATCAAACCAATAAAGTCGGTTTTCAGGCCTAATTGATTGGTCATTGGATATGGTTTTTGTCTATAAACGTGCCTAATCCAACTTGATTAAGATGAGATTTATTTTATTTGGAGGAAAACCCTTAAAGGAATTTCCTATTTGGGATAAACATATCAATGATTTTGTTTTTCTTTTTTAATGTTCAACAATGGCAATTATTTACAAGAGTTTCAAAGTAAATTAACCCCAAGTCCTAAAAAAATAAGGAGATTCCAACAATGATATCCCAAAAAGTAGTTGATATCTATAACTTTATCATCAACTAGAAATTACATGGAAACAAAAGGAACTTGATTAAAAAAAAAAAAAAACCATAGCTCCCCTTACGGCTGGTTTGGGGAGTGAGATGAGAATTTTATGAATAGCAATAAAATAGTTTGTGAATAGTAGTGAAATAATTTGAGTTGAGTACTTTTTAGATTTTGGGAAAGGAGAAAGAAAAAATAAAATAAAAAATATTATAAAGTTAAAATTATGATACCCCGTATTTTAAGGTATTTTAATTGAATGAGTATTTTAATTAATTTAAATATTGGTTCTCTTATTTTAAATTTATCAGATTTCTCATTGGTTTATTTTTATGATTTTTAAGTTCTGAAAATTATTTTGATATGTTTTCTTAATATTAATTATTGTTTTGTATTTAAATTGTTCTTTAATTTAAATTAGTTTGTTTGTGGGATTTAAAATTATTGTGTTGTTGGATTTTTATTATTATTTTATTTTAAAAAGTCACTGTGTTTAAATTAATTTATTCAACTTATTATTTTGAAATTATTTTCGTTGGATCAATTTTGTGACCCAAGTTGTGAGGATTAGACTTCATTTCTTTCACTCACTTTTTCTTTTTTCCTTTTTTTCTTTTCCTTCTTCTCTTTTCTTTTTCCTCTTCTTTCCTCTGCTTTCCTCCCTTCCACGCGAGCCTCCCTCCCCACTCTCCCGTCAGTTTTTCGTTAGCCTCCTATGCGCCATCGCACACTGCCCCTCCCAACTTCTTCCTTTTTGGCCGGCAAACCGCCCCACCCATTTTCAGCCCCCCCCCCCCCCCCCCCCCGTGCTGCCCCACGCACGGCTGGAAGCCGTGTGACATTTTTGCTCCAGCCCTGCCATCCTACCACCATTGGCCCCCATCTCTTCACCACACCACCATCGGTCTTCCAGCTATCCAAACCACCATTCCCCAGCTCCGATCTACCACCGGTGAAACCCATCCATTGTATTTTTTGATTTGTGCTTTTTGGCTTTAGACTGCTGCCCACGCCGCCACCCATGGTCAACCACCACTAGCAGTAGCTACCCCAACACTCCTAAGCTCTTCCCTAGGCATCCCAAGTCTTTGTTTGTCCCCGTTCAAATGTTGGATTTTTGAGACCCATGACCGTTGTCCATTTGCATTGTTGCCTTTCTTTGCCGCCACTTCTAGCACCTCATTGATCCTCCAAAAATTATATTATAGCGCTGTAAGTATGTTTCCATAGAATTTTGAGATTTAATTATAATTTTGCGCTAACTCATATTTATAGTGAATTGGTTGGTTGTGCCGAACTAAGTCCAAGGAGTAAGGGGTTGGTTGAATTGGAGGATGAAGTTGTTTGTGTGATTGGATTATGCTGGATTTGTTGGCTGTGAACTTTTGTGTCATGTCATTTATCATTGCATAATTGCATGCATGTTCATATTTGTAAATGAAAACTGGGCTTTCACATAATTGCATGCATGTTCACATGTTTAATTAGAAACTAGGTTTTCATGTGAGAAATGGTTTTTGGGTGTGTATGTATCATGACCCCAAGCCAAGATGGAGTATTATCTTGGTAGAGCTCCTCTGGTCACTCGAGAGTAAAATATACTGAGTGAGGTCCCCTATGTTGTAGCTCTGCGACAAGGGGATCAGACAGGATGACAACACTCTCGTACCAACTCCGTGGCCCTCTTGCTGGCGGCGATTAGAGGATGCTTGGCCACGAATGCACTGGGCATGGAACTGGGCATCACACGTTACGAAGTCGCTCGCATGGTCGTTACCCGTGCTGTGACGAAGGGAGCCAGGGTGTGCGGATAGTCCCTAGGTGAGATCATGGTGCATACGGTTAAATTGGATCTTTGGGCCATTTTTTGGAAAAATGGCGGGCTTTGATAAAAAGGATTTCATGTGCACCATTTCTAGGAAAAGGATGAATTACTTATTTTTAGGCCATTTCGAGGAAAATGGCAGGAAATGTTTTAATAGAATGTTTTGTGTGACGCCTAGACTCCCACGTACAAAAAAAAATACGAGAATCATGACGTCGGGATAATGACAACACGGTCATGCATCCCAACGAAATGTGCTCACGTATGTGCAACATGCAAAGGTGCACAATAAAAGTCGCAGCGGATATTATAATAGTCAACTAAGTACCAAAATTTTAAATACAAATATTCAAAACAAATTATCCTTAAAAAGTTATACAGTCATCCCAAATATATTACAAAGGCAATACATAAATAATTGATAAAAACGAATCTCGATAAACAAGAGCAATCCCAGATCACTCCGCCAACGGAGCCAAGCTAAGGCTCATCATCCTCATCTGCATCGAAATCTGCGATACCATAAAATGGTACCACAGGTAAGTATAAACCAAACAACTCTCGGGATAAAAACATATTGATGCAACCAACATGCATGCATATGATAAAATATGCATCAAATCCAAAATATTATTTTACCTGAAAATAGATATTTTCCAACACACGCCAAAATCTCATTTTGGCCCAAAAACAATAATCCGTCATTTTTCCAGAAAATGACCAAAGTCAATAAAACATCATTTTCCCAAAAAATGAATCACATAAAATCATTTTATTCAACACACGCTATTTTCTCAGAAAACAGCCCATTATTCCATTAACCAATGCACCATGATCTCCCCTAGGGATCATCCACACGTCCTGGCTTCGTAGCGATGCTCAGTTCCACGCCCAGCGTGTTCGTGGCCAAGCACCCACTACCCAATGAGCGATGCCCAGTTTCGCGCCCAGCGCGTTCGTGGCTAAGCATCCTCTAGCCCCCGCCAGCAGAGGGGCCACAGAGTCGGCACGAGACCATCTCGTCCGATCCCATTGTCGCCCAACAACAACCCAGGGGATGTCACTCAGTATATTCCGCTCCCGAGTGACCAGAGGAGCTCCACCAAGATAATACCCCATCTCGGCTTGGGGTCGTGATACACACGCACCCAAAATCCTTTAACACATGAAAACTCAGTTTTCATGAAACACATGAACATGAATGCATGTACACGAAAACCCAGTTTCCTTTACAAACATGATCATGCGTGCAATATGCCATGTACATGAACAACACCATACCAACAACCAACATTTCACAATACCAACCAAACACACAACTCCATCCACAATCAATCCGACCCCCAAACTCCTCGGACTCAGTCCGGTATGTCCAACCAGATCATAATAATATGAGTTAGTGCAAAAATATATTTAAATCACGATAGTTCTTTGGAAAAATACTTACAGTGCTATATTATAATTTTCGAAGGATCACGAAGGTGCAAAAGGTGGCGACACAGCAACGTAACAGTGCAAAATGCACTGTGGCCGTGGGTCTCAAATACCCATTTTTGAATGGAGACAAACTAAGATCCGAAATTGATAGGGTAGGGCTTAGAGAGGTCGGTGAAGTTAGTGGTGGTGGTGGTTGCCGTGGGTGGTGGCCCAAAAGGTGGTTTTAGGCCAAAAATGTCGAAATCAGAGATGGAAATAAATAGGCTTCACTGGTGACGGATCAGAGCTGAGGTTGGGTCCATTGGGTTGCTATGAGGTTGAGGATGAAATTGTGAAGAGTTGGTGACCGGAGGTGGCGCGACGGCGACGTTGGAACGAAGAGAAGGCCGCGGCTTTGGGTGGTTCGTGGAGGCTAACGACGGCGAGATAGGGGCTGGGATTTAAGGGGAAGGGTCGCCGGCTGGTGGGGGAGAGGTTGGGCTGGGCGGTGTCGCGCACGGCGGCGCGATGGCGGTGGGCTGGGAGAGCGACAGAATGCACGGGGAAGAGGGAGAGGGACGTCGCGCGCGGGAGAGAGCTGGGGGAAAAAGAAAAAGAAGAAAAAAGAAAGAGGAAAGAAAAAGAAAAGAGGAAAAATAAAAGGGGGTAAAGAAATGAGGTCCAATCCTCACATCTTGGATCACAGAAAATGATCCAACGAAAATGATTTTAAAACAGCAAATCAATTAAAATAATTTAAACGTAATGATAAAATGAAAATAAAATATTTAAATCCAACAATCAATTAATTTAAAAGGAGAACAATTTAAATGCATCACAATAATAAATATTAAGAAAATATCTCAAATTAATTTTCACAATTTACAGATCATAAAATAAACCATTTAAAAATATCCGATAATTTTAAAACAAGAGAATAAATTTTTGAATTAATAAAAATAATCCTTCAATAAAAATATACTAAAATACGGGGTGTTACATTTTGGGTCAAAATGAAATTTTGGCGTGCGTTGGAAAATAATCATTTTCAGAAAAAATGATGTTTTTGGGTCTCGTGCACATTTCATCATATGCATGCATAATGGTTAGTTGCATTAATATATTTTTATCTCGTAGGTTGTTTGGATTGTTACTTATTGAGATTCACATATCATGAGGTATTCCTTACCCTGAGGTACCGTTTTATGGTATCGTAAATTTTGTTGCAGATGTTGATGTTGAGCCTGAGGATTTGGCTTTGCCAGAGGAGTGATTTGGGATCACTCGCTCATGTTTGAGAAATGTTTCCCGTTTTGAATTATGTATTTGGTATTATTATGTTTTAAGGGTAACCGTATTGCTTTGTAAAACGCTTTGGTTTAAGTGAATTTGTATTAAACAATTCTGATACTTAGTCGACTTATTTAAATTATTCGCTACTTTGTTTTGTTGTATACTATTGCATGTACACATACTTGTCACTTATCTTTAGGATGCGTGACTGTGTTGTCATCATGGGTATCTCAATTCCTGAGTTTCCATACGTAGGGGTCGAGGGCGCCACAAAAATATTGTAAGAATATAGTTTTATAATATTATTTTTTTTTTAGATTTGAAAAAGTTGTAATTATTTTTTATTTTTTATTTGAAAGTTTAAAAAAGTTATAACAATTAGTTTGAAAATTTTGTTTATGAATTGTGTTTAGAAATAAGATGGGATAAAATGAAATGAGAAAGAATTTAAATTGTCATCTTAGGCCCCAAATAAGCTCTTAGTGATAGTGAATAGTCACTACAACACATGTGGCTATTTGCTGCGATTTGAACTCTCGGCAAATAGCAGAAATCGTAGTTAAAAGTCTTTTTTTAACAACTGTTTTGTATTACAAATGAACTGTGAAAAAACCTGGTCACAAAAAAGTGTCTCACTTGTGGTAGAGTATTGCCGCAAATAATCTATGCAATTTGTGATGAGGATTTTTCCCTCAAATGATTCTATGTTGAGGAAGTTCCAACTGAGTCAACACGTTCAACTTTCACTCCTTGAACATCAAGTATATCCTATAACATAGAATGTGAAGATTTATTTTGGCATAAAAATAAATTTTGCACATCGCCTCTTCCTTTGCAATTAGATTACTGGTAGTGGACTTAACAAAATTAAATTTTGGGTAAAGTTTAACTAAATTGCATAAAAATGGATTGTAGTGGACTCAACAAAGCTACATTAATTTCAGGTATGAATATTTTCACTAGCCAAATCTATTGAACTCAACTGTTGGCTAAAATATTATTTTGGCATAAAAAATTTAGGTTTCACCCCAATTTCATTTTGCGCTTTAACAAATGGCCTTCGTCACTCCTGGGTTCTCTTTCTGCATTCGGCATGAAAGGAAAAAAAAAAAAGTAGAATTTTGGGCCTTTTTTGGGAATTTTGGTTTCTTCTGTTAATAATCTTCTATCAACAAGAATAGAGCAATAAAAGAACTAGTAGTTGCTTGTCAGAGTAGATGATGGTGAAAAAGAATAGGAGCTTTTTGCTCTCTTCTTTTTTATTCCATTTCCCTTTTCTTAATATTTTAATAGAATAATAATAGATTTGTTGAGAGTGTTATTTGATGTTGTTGAAAAGTGACCAGTTAAATTTATAAAAGTGAATGTTCTAATCAAAATTTGACTAAAATTTATTTAGGCCATCGCTAGTGCTCTTACTAGCTGCTTCTTCCAGCATTTGCTCGATAAGATCACAACACTCCCATTAGCCCTAGGCCAAAAATATATTACCAAAAAAAAAAAAAAAGGAATAACTTTTATGCACTTCTATGTTTTTGGACTCCACAATATGGAACATGAAGGATCTCCTCTATCCACCAGCTAGTAAAGGTAGATTAGATGCAACACTAGTCTAGTAGCAACTATAACACAACAACTACTAACGAGTAGTTAAAGCAGCATAATTTACTTGGTTTGTGCCCAAAATGGTATATAAACACAACAACTATAATACCCTAAATTCACCACACAATTTAATCAGCATCAACTATAACACAACAACAGTTAATCACTTCAACCTTTAACACTATGGCTCTTGATTGTAGAGTTTTAGCACAACAACAACTATAACACAACAACAATTGATCACTTCAATCTTTATCACTAAAACTCTTGATTATAGAGTTTTAATGTAACAGCAACTATAACGCATCAACAATTAATCACTTCAATCTTTAACACTAAGTCTCCTAATTTAAGAGTTTAAACACATCAACAATTATAACACAACAGAAATTAATAGAACATGCTTTATGTTGCATTATTTCAAAATGTAACCTAAGCTTAAGAGACTAACCACACAATCTTCAAATATTAATTTTAGAGAACCATACCCTTGGTAGAGATGGTAGAGAGGTAAACCAAGGAGAAACAGTGATGGCAGGCAGCTGATGAGTGATGAAGAGTGAGACAAGAGGCTAGAGAAAGAGAAGAAAGGCAAACAATGGAGAGAGAGAAACAGATAGAAGACGGATAGAGAGATAGAATACAAAGATAGATGACCTGAGACAGAGTCCAGATGACAGAGATAGAGTTGATGTGCCAATGACGATTGACTGGGGTGACCATGAGTTTAAACCTTGAGACTATCACTATGAGCGACCGACGACTATAAGATAGAGACTTGAGAGAGAGGGAGACCGGGAGAGATAGTGAGACATCGGACGGAGGGAGACTGAGCAAGGTGGGGTACTAGGGAGTGGGGAGGACGTGAGAATGAGATTGAGAAGTATGTTAGGATTTTTCAATTTTTAGCATTACAAGTGTATAATTGTAATTTTGAGTTAGAATTTAAACGGGTTATACGAGCTAATTTTGGGTAAGTGGGTTGGTCCGTTATTGACACGTTTATTAATTGTTTCTTAACAAGTCGACCCCTTTTGGCCCAAACCCATTTAGATCAAACTCAAACCCTTTAATTTCATGTCATGTTCATATTGGGTTCAGGGGTTGTGTCACATACTACACCCTTATTCTCTATACTTCATTTATTCTTATTGGAAACAACCTTGTCTCTCCGTCACTTAAATAAACTAATTTTTAAACCAAAACATTTGAAAGTTGGTGTAAAAGATTGGAATCTCTCAATTTTTGTTCATATTTTTCACAACCTTGCTTATTTATGTGATAAAATTTGAGCTACTGAACTCTCTTTGCAAAGTTGTTCCGTTAGTTCTGATCTAGTCATTTTGCAAAATTTAGAAAAGAGTAAAATGATAGATTTCTCCAAGAAGAAATCTTTTATAAGCAAAAGTGTAGAATCTACTGGTTATCTAAGGGTGACAAAAGCACCAAATTCTTCCATCAAATGGTTGCTCACAAGGGGAGAGAGGCTTTTATTATTTCTCTTACTCTCCCAAATGGTTCTTTTTTCTCTAAGCATAACATTATTTACTCGGATGTTGAGGATGATAAGTGTTATTTTTATGTAATTTTTATCACAATTTTTTTATGAAAAATATCATTTTCTCTTCTATACTATTGACTTTATTTTATTTATACATATTTTTATTTATTTTCTTCAATTTGAAGGAATGAGAAGATTTTGTGTAAAAGAAGAGCATTTTAGTACAAAAGAAGAGACTATGGATCCAGACTGAAGAGAGGCAGCGAAATATGAAGAGAGCCGATGAGATTTGGGAGAGAAGCCTTATCCCGTGGACAGCAAAGAGATCTTTCTCGCCCAAAGGCAAGAAGACTTACCTCTTGGTAGGCAATGAGACTCACGACCAAAAGGAGCGACCAGAAGGCACGAAGACTTGGCAACAAGGCTCTAGGCTGTTAGATTGGGCGACCAACTTAAAAGACCAGCCTAAACTACATCGTTGGCAACAACTAGAAAATGCGAGAGGAGTCTTTCATCCAGGTCACGAGTATTTCCACTCTGTAGATAAGGAGAGGCTCATTCATTTGTGACCTCCACGCCCGCCAGTTATATTCAGCGCACATGGCATCTACTTGCCTCTACCCTTCCGAGTTCCGCAATCAATCTATTGACAACCAAATCCTCCTGAACTCTGCAATTCAATCTGCATATAACTAAATCCTTCATTTTAGATAATTTCCTTTTATGTTAACATTTATTTTTAGAAACTATTTTCCAGATTTTTAGGCTAGATTGTAGCCGCATTTATTTTGTTTCCAGATTTGAGTCTTGACATCTATTTAATCCCGTCTTGTGGGATGAATAGGGAATCTTTAGTCTTTGAGTTTTGAGTTTTGAGTTTTAGAGAGTCTGAGTTTTAGGTTTCGATTATTTCAGAGTTATTCTTTGGGTTTCTTTTGAAGAGGTAGATCTAGAGAGCAGAGGCGAGAGCCGCATGTTTCCTCAACCGACATAACGAAGAATACCAGTTTTATTCTTTTTAATTTCATTATGAACTAATTCTATTTTCTAGATTTTTTATGTAGCCTAGCATTGAACACACAATTTCTATTTCAAGTTATTTTATTTTCAATATTTCCAGGATTGAATGTCTATTCCTTGTTCTTAATGCTTACAATTTTCTAGCTAACTATTATTCGATCTTTTGGATTGCAATGAGACCAAGGTGAATTGTGACTAAAGCTCTAGGATTAAACACCATTAGTTGAGCGAAAACAGAGATGCTTTACTGTGACTAGTGTGATTTTTAGGAAAAATCCAAAGAACTTAATGAGTCTCCAATTAGTTAAATTTACATAGAGATATGGAATTATTAGTTGGAGATATTTTTGGTATTGTTCGAGAGAAAATATTGAATAATTAAGAGATTTTTATCATCAACTTAGGATAATTGGAATTGTATAAAAAGGAAGAATAAATTATGTGAGATTTACTAGGTGAAGTCAAATGGTCTAGATCTATTCTCATTATTTTTAAAATTTTAATTTTAATATTCTTTTCTTCAATCTACTTTAGATAAACTATTATTCAAATTTCGGTTTTCCAAATAGTAATTAATTTAGTCAATTTTAATACTCAATAGCATAATTACTTCCTGTGAGTTCGATAACCATTTTCTTTAAAACACTTTACTACTTGTTACGATTCTATGCACTTGCAGATATATTTTTATGCGAACAGTGGACTTCTTCAACAATCAATTAACTGCTTTTTCGATTCACTTTTCTAGCTCTTTATTGGATTTAATTCCTAACTTGGTTTCTATTGATGACGATACCCTGATGCTCAAACTTCCTTCTTAGGAAGAAGACAAGAAAGCTGCCTATAGCATCTCTTTGGACTCGGCTCCTAGTTTGGATGGTTTCTCCTCATCTTTTTACATCTCTTATTGGTCTATTATCCATTCTAACCTCTTTGATGTGATTACTGATCTTTTCAAAAAGGAGTACTAGCCTCCTTCCCTAAAGCACACTTTCATTTATTTTTAGTCCCTAAAAAAGATTATCCCTCCACTTTGTTGGATTTTAGACACATTTGTCTTTGCCAAGTGTGTTACAAGATGTTTTCTAAAATCCTGGCTTGTCATCTTCCCACCATATTGCCCAAGCTTATTTCACCCCACCAAGCTGCTTTTGTTGAAGGAAGAATCATTACTAATAGTATTTCCTTGGCTCAAGAATTGACTCATAGTCTTGCTAGAAATATCAGAGGCAATAATGTTATGCTCAAAGTTGACATGGCTAAAGCTTTTAACAAGGTCAATTGGATTAATCTCTCTCGTGCCCTCCATTCTTTTGGTTTTAATGAAGGTGTTGTCTCTTTATTTTAGAAATGTTTTATTATCCCACATTCTTTATTTGCTAAAATGGTACTCACTCGAGTTACTTCACTTATAGTATAGGCCTAAGTCAATGAGACACATTATCCACTCTTCCTTTCATTCTTAGTAAAGAACCCTTGCGTAGAGGTCTTCACCAAATTCTCGTCATGGTGATAACTATACCTTGCACCTCTTCTTTTTGCAAGTTTGTAAGTAACTGTTCCCAGACCTACATGAAATTCATCTCATTGCTTAACCATTTATGAATTGGACTAGATTTATTTGCCAACACATCACTGGCTGTTGGATTGCTTCATAAAACATGTGTAACTATTTCATTTTCAACTTGACAAATTGGACATAATGCATTTTCAACAACTTTTATGCTAACGATATTTCTTATTGTAGGCAAGATGTTATTTCCTGCCTTCCACATGAAAATTTTCACCTTACCAAGTACATTCATCTTCCACAACTTAGTCCATCTGTCATCTACAAAATTTCCTTTTAAAGTCTCACCACATAATATGCACTTCTAAAGTATATTCAATACATAGACATAAGTAATTAGGTTACATATTTTATATTAATTATAAAAGTGCTATGAATATTATTAGCTAATACATATATATGTATATATACTTAGGTGTATGTATATATTTATCAATATGCAAATGAGTTTTAATCGAGTCGAGCTGACGAGTTGATTCAGGCATAAACAAGCAAGACTTAACGAGACTTAGCCAAGTCGAGTCAAGGTTTGTCTATTATGTGTTATTTACTAATCAAGCAGGTATCTGCTTTCACGAGCGAGCTTTTTTTTTCATAAGTCAAGTTCAATTTGAGATTAACAGGGCGAGTACCAAGCGGGTCATCAAATAGACTGGTTCATTTACAACCCTAATTAAGAGTTAAGAGAACCTTGCAAATCATCCCTATCGCCAAACCCTAGCTAGTTGGTGTACGTCAAACTTGCAAGATATTTGTGTATTTATTTTCTAAATATTAGAATATTGAAACTACCTCATGATTAAGATTTTCTTCTGTTAACTTGCAAGAAACAAGCTAATTAGCACCATCGTGGGGAATTTTCTTCCGTTAATTTTCTACTATTAACTAGCCCATTCCAACCTGATTAAGATCATAAATTGGTTTATTTGAAGGAAATCCGTCCAAAACAAAAAAAATATTGTTTGGGATAAAACAATATTGTTATTTGAATAATATATATTAAGTTCTAGCAACATATATGTAGCTATAAATTAAGATTACTACTAATTATTAACTTGTTGGATTTGTACAGACCATATTACCATGAAATATTTTAAACTTTCTAAAACATGAACTTTTTTATTTTTGGAAGTTATTTTTACAATGAAAGAATTAGTAAATATATAGATAGATGAGGCTATGCTTGCTAGGGTAACAAATAAATTATGGAAAGAATGGATAATGGCTAATTTCTTAAAATCATGGTGTTGCTGATTTGGTTGCTGATTTTGTGCTAAGTGTGATTCGAGTGATCCTATCAATACTACCCCTCAAGTTGGCGCATGGAGATCTGTAATGCCCAATTTACGTGAACAATAATGAAAAAGTTCACGCAAGTTGCTGATGGGAGGAGGTATGAATGGCTGTAAGGAGGCTTGAGCGGATCTTGTCACGAACAATGTGGCAGTCAATCTCAATATGTTTGGTATGTTCATGAAACACATGATTGTAAGCTATGTGGAGAGCAGATTGATAGTCACAATGTAAGTTGATGGGCTCATAATAAGGAACACCAAGATCAGTGAGGAGCTATTTCAACCAGGTGAGTTCGCAAGTGGTGAAGACCATGGCGCGGTATTCAGCTTTAGTAGAAGAACGTGCCACTATCGTCTGTTTCTTTGTGCGCTAGGAAATGGAGCTCATGCCTAGCTAAATGAAGTATCATATGGTGGAGTGACAAGTGGTGGGACAACTAGCC
This sequence comes from Juglans microcarpa x Juglans regia, assembly GCF_004785595.1. Classification (NCBI taxonomy): domain Eukaryota; kingdom Viridiplantae; phylum Streptophyta; class Magnoliopsida; order Fagales; family Juglandaceae; genus Juglans; species Juglans microcarpa x Juglans regia. The sequence goes on along the minus strand of NC_054603.1, from coordinate 27,569,238 downwards.
CAATCCGAATCAGTGTAGGCAGTAACATGTAAACCACTGGAGGAGGAGAAAAAAATGCCTTGTCTCGAACTTCCTTTGATGTAATGAAGAACACGAGTGGCAGCTTGTAGGTGAGGAACATGAGGAGCATACATAAACTGACTGAGAATGTTCACTGAAAAATAATATTAGGACGTGTGATAGTTAGGTAGATGAGACGTCTAACAAGTCGTCGATTGGTACAAGGATTGGGAAGAAGAGGGTTGTCGTGATTGGTGAGCTACAAGTTTTGTTCCATGGGAAAATGGGCAATCTGGGCACCAAGTTGCCCATTGTCAGTTAAAATACCAAGAACATATTTTCGTTGATTGAGGAAGGTGCCTTGTGAAGAACGAGCAACTTCGAGACCAAGAAAATATTTGAGAGGACTGAGATCTTTGGTTTTGAAGTATGTGGAGAGAATGCCTTTGAAAAACTCAATTTGTGAGAGATCATTGCCAGCAACCAGAATATCATCAACATAGACGAGAACAATAGTGATACTGGTGGAAGTGACCAAGGTGAATAGAGAATGATTGGCCTGATTGAGAAAGACATGCAATAACAAGCACAGTGATTAGTTTAAAACACAAGTTGCAGGATGTTTATTTGAGACCGTAAAGGGATTTGTAAAGAGGGTAGACACGAGTCTCCCCCTTGGGACAATAATATGGAGTAGGTGTCATGTATACTTCCTCATCAAGATCACCATATAAAAAAGCATTGTTGACGTCAAGTTGATGGATGATCCATTGTTGTGTAGCAGCGATAGCCAACAAACACAGAACTGTGGTAATTTTAGCAATAGGGTCAAAAGTCTCATGATAGTCGAGGCCTTCAATTTGAGTGTAGCCTTGGCTGCTAACTGAGCTTTGTGTTTTTCGACAGAGCCATCTGCTTTGAGCTTAGTTTTAAAAACTCATTTGCAACCAATGGGTTTCTTACCAGGAGGTAGTAGCTCAACTGTCCAACTTGAATTGTTTTCAAGAGCACGAAGTTTAGCAGACATAGCTTCACATCAATGGGAATGACGAAGAGCAGTAGAATAGCAAGAAGGTTTAATAGAAGTAGTGAGGACAGTTAAAAAGTAAAGGTGAGAATGTGAGAAACAAGATTATGAAATAAAGCAAATAACAGATGGGTAGTACCTGAGGGATGTGCAGCTGGCGTGGATGTCGTGGGCTCCATGTGTAGGATCGGGCATACATAATCTTGAAGATACGCTGGTCGGGTAGTTTGGCAGTGAAGGTGAAAAGAAGTAGGAGGAAGGTGGATGGGGTTGCTAATGAAAGAAGTGGGAGAAGGGGATGGCAATATAGGCTCAGGGACAAGGAGGGGGAGGATAGGGAGGGAGGTGTGTGTAAGACCAGGAATTTCCTGAAAGGGAAACTGTTGTTCATGGAAAATGACATCACGAGAATAGAAGATGGCTTGCGTGTCAAGATTATAAAGTTTGTAGGCTTTATGAGTGCTAGGATACACAAAAAATACACATTTTGAGGCACGAGGGGAAGATTTATCATGAGAAGCATGGAGAGTTTGAGCATAACAAAGGCCACCAAGCACGCGAAGGTGATCATAGGTGGGGAAAGTGTTAAAGAAAAGTTCAAAGGAAATTTATTTTGGAGAATACGGTTTGGTGTACGGTTGATGAGATAGGCCGGTGAGGATAAATTCACCCCAAAATGTCAAAGGTAAGTGAGCATGAAAACGGAGACTGTGAGTGAAATTCATGAGGTGTCGATGTTTCCTTTCCGCAACACCATTTTGTTGCCGAGTTTCAACACAGGTATATTCATGAATGATGTCGTGATCATGGAGATAGGTTTAAAATTTGTGGGAAAGAAATTCTTGTCCATTATCAGTTCTAATTATTTTAATCATGGTGTTGAACTGATTTTGGACAAGTGCAAGGAAATGCATGAGATGGGTATAAGCCTCATATTTATAACGCATAAAATAGATCCAAGTAGTGCGTGAAAAATCATCAACTATTGTAAGAAAGTAATGAGCACCACATAGTGAAGAAGTATGATAACCATCCCATATATCATAGAAATTTTGATTAAAAGAAAAAGTACTTTTATTAGCATGAGAAGGAAAAGAGAGTCTTGTGTGCTTAGAACGAGTACAAACATCACACTCAGAAATAACACAGGGATTACTTAAAAGACTAGGAATGATTAAGCTGGAATGATGACTTAGGCATTGGTGCCATAAGATTTTATTTGCAGTAGTTTGAGCAGAGAGGGCCATAATGGGTTTGGGCTGATACACATAAAGCTCATTACAAAAAAACAATTGGCAGAGAAAAAAGAAACAATGCAATAATAATTAATAGTAAGCTGAGGGACTGAAAGGAGATTAAAATTAAAGTGAGGGATATAAAAGAAATTTTGTAAAATTAGGTTTGGGGTCAAAACACATGTGCCGACACCTTTTATGCGAATAGTGTGGCCCGTGGGTAACCGAACGTGCCTCTCTGAAGGAGAAAGAGAAATGGAGTTGAAGAGGGTCCGATCATGGCACATGTGGTTGCCGTCACCGTTGTCCACGACCCAGTCACGGTGGCTGTCGAAAAGAGGGGGTGGTTGGAGTGAGCAAGTCGAGCAGCTTTTGGTAGAGATCCAATGACAGACCAGGCCCTGATGACAAGGCAGAGGAGATGCAAGTGTTGTTCACAGTGGGCGACAGACTAGAGGGAGATTTGCCAAGAAGGGAAGGTCGCGGCTTGGACTATGGGTCTTGGCCTGGTGGGTAGCCAATGAGACACCAGCAGTGATCATGCAAGTGGCCAGATTTGCCACATTTCGAGCAGCGGAGGGTGGGCTTCACGGGATGGTGACTGTGGGCGGCGAAGGCTAGCAAATCTGATGATGGTGGCCGAAGGTGGAGGAGACGCTGCTGCTCTTCCTGAAAAGGACTAGAAAAAATTTTGGTGATGGGGGGAAAGGGGTTCCATTGTAAGGATTTGTGTTCTGAGTTAGGAAAAGGAGTCATTCAGGCCAAGTAGAAATTGATAAACACGTTCATCCTCTGTTTGTTGTTGTAATTCTTTGAGATCATTGCTTTGTTGTAAATGGCTAAGTTCATCCTAGATTTATTTAATCTGGTTATAATACTCATGAACAGAATGGGTGTTTTAGTGCATGGATGACAGTTCACGTTTGAGATGGTAAATACGGGCATTGTTGCCTTGACAAAAAGGGGATTGAAGATTGAGCCAGACTTCATGAGGGTTGGTGTGAAATTCAAGGAAATTGGTGATGGAGGGATTGATGGAGTTTAGAAGCCATGTAAGGACCATATCTTTTGTTTGGTGACCTTGGGTGTAGTTGGCAGAATTGGGATTTGGGGGTGGGAGAGTGCCATCAACAAAACTTAGTTTGTTCTTGGTGTTAAGAGCATGGATCATGGCTTTCTGCCATTTAGGAAAATTATCCCTTGTAAGAAGTCTAGAAACAAGGATAAGACTAGCAGAATCAAAGGGATGGAGGAGGTACAGGGAGGAAGGAGGGTGGTGAGGGTTTGAAGATGAAGCCATGGAGGTTGTAGGGAGAGGATCGTGGTTAGGCTGATACCATGTTAAACAATATTCTATAACATGAACTCTTTTATTTCTGGAACTTATTTTTACGATGAAAGAATTGGTAAATATAGGTACATGAGGCTATGCTTGCTATGGTAACAAATAAATTATAGAAAGAAATGGCTAATTTCCTAAAATCATGGTGTTACTTAATTGAATTTGTTGCCGATTTTCACGTGCTAATTAGTGTGATTCGTGTGATCCTGTCAATAAAATAGGTCAGGCCTCGTTGAAGAACTTCTTAAAAGAGTCCATGTATTTTGTTTGCAAGCCGAGTATTATGATGAGAGATCCATCAGCGACGACATAATGAATGCTTTTCCATCATCATTTAACAATCTGGGACCAACGCATGAACATGATTGGCTTTCCCCACCCAAAATCTGATCTACTAAAATGTCAAATTGATTCGGCTTCCTGGCCAGGGAAACATTGGAACTTCCTAAGAAATTTGCGGTTTGTTATATGTATCAACATTTTAATTATATATATATATATATATATGTATGTATGTATGTATATTCTATAACATTTCTTTTTGGCAGACGGGGTGGAGTCTCATGGAGATGATAAGAAACATTAATGTTGTCTAAGTAGAAAGTAAAAAGAAGATTTCTATCATATTGTTGTTTGTAGAAAACTTTCTTATTTCAATAACAAAAACTCGTTAAAAGAATTGTATAATCGCTTAAAATTTAATCACTATAAATATGGAGTTCACAAATAATTAAGGTTTTGCTTTAAAAATAAAGTAATTAAAAGAAATTATACTAGATGTCTTTTATAAGTGGCACTAACAAAACCACACATCCATGTAATCGCAGACAAAAATGGAGAGTTATATATGACACTTACAAAAATAACTCAACTACCATTAAGCAGTATCAGACAGGAAGATCATCTCATTTCATTGGACTCCTGTTTTTTTTTATCTTAAAATTTCTGTTTTCATTTGGAAGTTATGGCACAATATATATTGGTATTCGGTGGGGAGATCGATGTATATACTGCTGTGCTCTAGAGGCTTTGTACGTAAACTTTTCATGATCATATATAATTTGCATGAGCAACTGACATCATGATCAGAAGCAGGCAAAAGTATACCAGTACTTTTCTTCTTTTAATTTGCCCATTTCACATGAAGATCTGATCAATTTGGTTTAAATTTCATCTCCAATAATTAGTTTTAGGGACGAATTATCTCTAACAAATTTCGTCACTAAAAGTAAAATTTCTTGTAATTAACGGTTTGTGTTCGGGATAAACAAATTTTTCTTATATAGCATCCAACAAATGGCAAATCTTCGTACAAGAGTTTAAAATTAAGGAAAACAACTACTTTGCTCGAGTCCTAAAAAATAAGAAGATTACAACCATGCATGATATTTGCAAAACTACTAGTAGATATCCAATCACTTAGATCTCTTTTATTCTCAACTAAAAAGCTCATGGAAACAAACAAGGAACTTGATAAAACCAACATAACAGCCAACAAATGCTTCCCACATTTATCCTATAAATACCACGATTTTAACCAAATAATACCAAGTTCTAGTGCCAATTACCCAAGCAATAAATATGAAGATATATATATAGAGAGAGGGAGAGTGATAATAAGTAACTAGAGTTTTACGTCCCATCACCATAACAAATGTCCTCATAGAAGAACTTCTTAAAAGAATCCATGTGTTCTGTTTGCAAACGGAGTGCTATGACGAGAGATCCATCAGCAGCTGGACTTGACATGATGAATGCTTTGCCATCATCATTTAACAATCCGGGACCGACGTATATTGGCTTTCCCCACCCATAATCTCTACCATAAAATGGCAAATTGATCCAACTTCCTAATGAAACGTTGGGATTACCTAAGAAATTTGGTGTTTCAGTATATCCACGAATGTGGAAGCTATCTCTCAAAGGACTCACATTCTCCTGCCTAGCTATAAAATCAAGAGCAGACCTTATATACTCATCTGTCATACGCTCGACGGCTTCCCTTAATTTCCCCGCAACAAAGCTTAATGGCTTGGCCAAGAGGTCTCCATGGACACAATTTGAGGTCACAGTCTGAAGAACTGCGTTCCCAAAGTATCCTGGAGGGAGAGGTGGCTTCAAGCGGTTGCGAAACTCGAGCCCTATGTAAAGTCTTGTTGGTTGAGAGATATCGCCCCCTCGCGCCTTGCATATACACCTCCATAAGTGGCTAGCAATAGTTTCGTATCGAGAATAAGGTCGCGTCGACTCCATTTCCATTTCCTGATAAGGAATCTCGTTCGCTTTCTTTTTTAGTCGCTCCACTTGCTCTTTGGTGACTTTCAATATGGTGGCACAAGATTTTTTCTTCTGCACCTCTTTGGCATCAGTGAGTCCTATTAGGAGTGGTGGTTTTGTGAACTCTATATGATCAAAGCGTGGAGGCATAAGTGGCTCAGGTGATCGTAATATAGTGTGATCAGGAAACGGTATCTCATTCTCCTCGAGTTCATCTCCCCGAGCCAACTTTGCCCATGCGTTGAAGAAGTTAGCTGCAGACCATCCATCAGCCATTGTGTGGGACATGGCTGTTCCAACACAGAGACCACGGCAGCTAAACCTTGTGACTTGCACCAGCAGCAAGGGCCAGTCCTCAATCGGACTACCATAATTAACCTTAGGGATCAGATCTTCGATTGCCTCCGTTGGTGCAAAGTCGCCAAGTTCATCAAGTTTTGCTTCTGAATAAGCTTCAAGTACCTGCGCTCCCTTGGCATTGCAATGGAGTTCCAGTCGGCCACCATGAATCCAGTGTAGTCGACCAGCTAGTGGGTAATAGGGAACCAATGTGCGACTTAGCGAATCTTTCAAAGTCTCAAGTGTTGTTTCTTCATTGTTATTGCCGGTGGTTTTGTAGATACAGATGAGTGGTGCATGAGTCCATTGCATTCTTTGGTCGCTCTCAGACAACCATAGTACGCCCCTTGGGGTAGGCTTGCTTGGAACGATGGTGGAAGTAGCCTTGAGGGTTATCATTTTTTGCATTTTTTTAAAGGTTCAATGAATATTGGCAACTATTTTCTTGCTATATATAGACTATTTGCTTGCTATATATACACTTTGGATAAGGTGCATTTAATTTATTTGGGAGATAAGGTTATGGAAATTTTCTTGTTTCTATCAATCGTAGAAAAGAGAAATATTAGTTTTTAATTTAAATTGAGTTATTCAACTAACACTTATTAATTTCATTTATTTTAAATGATTATCAATTGATATATATGAAATTATTTAAAATTCTTCGGTAAGTATGATCATGAAAATGATAAAATCTATGATGGATAGTAGTAGTACTATAGCTAGATCTTGTAGAAACATTAGAACAAATCATGTTAAGAGGGGCTTACGAGCCACTACAACACAATTGGTTTTTAGTGACGGTTAGGAAATTGTGACGGTCTCTAGACCGTCACTAAAAGGTATTTTCTGTGACAGTTTCTGGAAACCGTCACTAAAGATAGAATGAGATGTTTTTACGTTCCAACGTATGGGAAATATGCGTTCGAACGTTACATATACGTTCGAACATTATGTCTGTTTACGTTTGAACGTAAAATGTTTTGGCGCAACCGTTCGAATGTTATTAATTTTACGTTCGAACGTAAAATGTTTGTACCAATGTTCGAACGTTAAGTAATAACATTCGAACGTTCATTGTAAATTTAAATTAAATGACTTTAATTTAAAAATTATGTGGTTTTTATTGTGCATAATTTGTGAACAAGTCTAAAAAATTGAATTGTATATATTTATATATACACACTTTGTAATATATAAATATATATTATTGATTTATATATATTTGAAATGCAGTGATTTAGTATTAAAGTTGAAAAATATAACATCAAAGAAAGTTAAAAATTGAAATTAAAAAACGATAGAAATATTCAATAATATTTTTCGTTACAAATATTAAAAATAAAATATAAAATTTGATATTAACAGTCAGATGATAACGTTATCCGCAAAAGTCGAACTCCGTACCTCCTCAGTCAAGGTATCAACCTTGTCGTTGAGGATAGTTACACGATGGGTGAGTTCGGCAACAGACGCCGATATAGCCTCGAGCGATCGATCGATCTTATGATCGATATGCGCAGTCAGCTGTGAGATGACCGCATCAACCCAAGCAGGCCGCACATCTCCTGCAGATGTACTCGGCGTATGCTGACTACTACTCCCGACATGACCTGGCTCAGGCTGCGTCGGAGGAACTAGATCCTCTACAAGGGGTGGCTGACGTCCCCTCGCCTGTCCAATGCTACGTCGATGCGTGGTCATGTCGAGGGGGCTCATCTGATCTTTGACCCGGTCCTCTGGCTGGGTCGGCACTCCCCGTGCAAGTAATAGTCGGCTGATGAGGACACCATATGGGAGATTATCCGTGGAGACGATGCTCGCCTCGTAACGGATCCTCTGAAAGATGTGCAATGGCAAATCTATAGGTCTCCACGTGCCACTCGTATCAAAAATTGTGCCCGAAGCCGACTAAATGTGGTTTTATGAGCCACAGGATCCACATTTGTTGCAACAATAAGGTGCAACATGCGGAAGAAATGCAGCAGATGGTTCTGGTTGAAGGCGTTCTTCCGCTCGATCTGCATGCGATCCCTCCCGGTGAGGATGTAGAAATCCTCGTCTCGGTCATCATCCCGAGCCTCGACGCCAGTATCCTCAGCCTCTGACTGGCCTGCATCTCTGGCTGATGCTGGCTCACATCCCCGACCAGTAGATGATGTAGAAGTGCCTACATCCTCACGGGTGTCGAGTGTGCAAATGTCTCCACTCCTCGACGAATCCCAAGGTGCTCGCCGATGACATCTGCTAATACCTCAATGGAAACACCGCGTACAGTCACGGTGTGAGAGGATGCATCCTGAGGCATGTCACACATCCCCATATAGAATTCTTGAACCATTGAGGGGTATACCTTCCCCCTCAATGTGCAGATATTTCCCCAGCTTCTACTGAGAAAAACATCTCTCAGGTTCGTCTGCTGCCAACAGAGTTCGTCGAACTCATTAATTAAGATCTCTCGCTCTACCATAACAGTACGAGCTCCAATGCGGGCAGTGTCCGACGTGGCTCCTTCCCTCCCTCGTTTCCTAGTATGCAGTGGAAGAGCCATATCCTGAAAATAGAAAAGGAAAAAAAAAATTATTTACAATAATGCATTTTTTTGATATTAATTCTAAGATGCTCTGCCGTAACGTTCGAACGTTTTATCTATAACGTTCGAACGTAAAGATAAAACGTTCGGATGTTTATTTATACGTTCCCACGTAAAATAATGTCAATATATTTACATTCGAACGTAAAAAAATACGTTCGAATGTAACAATGTACGTTCGAACATAAGCAGTAAATAAATATTGGCTGACGTACGTTCGGACGTTAAAACAAATACGTTCGAACGTATTTGTTTTACGTGTGAACATAAATATGGACGTCCGAACGTCGAAGCATGAATAATGTAGAAAATCATTACGTTCGGATGTTATAATCAAACGTTCGAACGTGGAAGCCGTAACGGCTTTGTAATTTAAACGTCGTACGTTCGAACGTCTTGGTGAAACGTTCGAACGTTTCGACGCAGAATGGCTGAGTCGACTCAGCCATTATTGAAATCTCAAAAATTTCGCTACACGGTTCTAAATACCGAAATGTCACCGTGGAAATGAAGTATACACTTCAAGAAACATTTCTACGGTGACTATTCGGCAAATGACTAGCCGTGGTGGCCGGAAAATGAAGTTGAAAGTCTTGAAATAACTTATCCGGTTTAACACAAAACTCAATCCAAATTTCAATAAAATACATGTTACTTGAATAAAAGATGAATGCCTACCTTTAGTGACGGTTGTGGCGGAGTTGACGGCGGCGGCGAAGGAGGCGTGGCGGCGTGCAACGGAGTAGACGATGAACGTAATAGAGATGTCGTTTCGACGTTCGGTTTTGGCCTTATATACACAGAACGTTCGAACGTAATTATTATTACGTTCGAACGTTTTTCAATTTAATATTATATTATAAATGTTTATGTTATAGATTACGATGTTATATAATATTATTGACAATTAGATTATTGGTTTTTTTGCGAGTGCTTGTTATATTTCTAAAGTTTAGCAATATGTTTATACATGTTGTTGTGATTTTATGCTTACTCTTGAAATAATTATGATTATTGTTTGTGAATTTTGTGAATAGTTTATGAGCTTATGGTGTTTATTGATTATTTAATAAGTAGTATATAGATATAAATAGATATATAAAATGTAGAATACATATTATAGTATAAGTTAGTATATAATAAAGAATTTAATAAATAACAATTTAATATATATTATTCATTTATATATATGGTAAGTTTATATATTATATACATTTATGTTCTCATTTAAAGTATTATGCTATCATACTATACAATGTAGTATATAGTTATAGATATATAAAATGTAGAATACATATTATATTATAAGTTTTTATATAATAAAGAACTTAATAAGTAACAATTTAATATATATTATATGGTATAATTTATATATTATATATATTTATGTTCTCATTTAAAGTATTATGCTATCATACTATACAATGTAGTATATAGTTATAGATATATAAAATGTAGAATACATATTATAGTATAAGTTAGTATATAATAAAGAATTTAATAAATAACAATTTAATATATATTATTCATTTATATATATGGTAAGTTTATATATTATATACATTTATGTTCTCATTTAAAGTATTATGCTATCATACTATACAATGTAGTATATAGTTATAGATATATAAAATGTAGAATACATATTATAGTATAAGTTAGTATATAATAAAGAATTTAATAAATAACAATTTAATATATATTATTCATTTATATATATGGTAAGTTTATATATTATATACATTTATGTTCTCATTTAAAGTATTATGCTATTATACTATACAATGTAGTATATAGTTATAGATATATAAAATGTAGAATACATATTATAGTATAAGTTAGTATATAATAAAGAATTTAATAAATAACAATTTAATATATATTATTCATTTATATATATGGTAAGTTTATATATTATATACATTTATGTTCTCATTTAAAGTATTATGCTATCATACTATACAATGTAGTATATAGTTATAGATATATAAAATGTAGAATACATATTATAGTATAAGTTAGTATATAATAAAGAATTTAATAAATAACAATTTAATATATATTATTCATTTATATATATGGTAAGTTTATATATTATATACATTTATATTCTCATCTAAAGTATTATGCTATCATACTATACAATGTAGTATATAGTTATAGATATATAAAATGTAGAATACATATTATAGTATAAGTTAGTATATAATAAAGAATTTAATAAATAACAATTTAATATATATTATTCATTTATATATATGGTAAGTTTATATATTATATACATTTATATTCTCATCTAAAGTATTATGCTATCATACTATACAATGTAGTATATAGTTATAGATATATAAAATGTAGAATACATATTATAGTATAAGTTAGTATTTTTTAAAGAATTTAATAAATAACAATTTAATATATATTATTCATTTATATATATGGTAAGTTTATATATTATATACATTTATATTCTCATCTAAAGTATTATGCTATCATACTATACAATGTAGTATATAGTTATAGATATATAAAATGTAGAATACATATTATAGTATAAGTTAGTATTTTTTAAAGAATTTAATAAATAACAATTTAATATATATTATTCATATATATATATGGTATAGTTTATATATTACGTTCGAACGTTAAATAAGAGTAGGACTATTACGTTCGAACGTTTCATGTTAACGTTCGAACGTTAAATAAGAGCGGGAAATTTCCCGCTCGATTAAGGTATGTGTGTGATTATTCAGACGTTCGAACGTTTAGACTATGCGTTCGAACGTTATTTGATGAATTAGTTCGGAAAATTTAACTCTCAAATATGGTAACACTTTGATGAAATAAACGTTCGGACGTTTAAGTTAAATGTTCGAACGTTTATCTGTAAATTTACAAACGTTCGAACGATAAATTGTGATACATTCGAACATATATGAGGAAAGTGCGGGAACTTTCCCGCTAGATTTTATGATATAAATTAGAAGGGTACGTTCGAACGTGTACTGTAAACGTCCGAACGTTATGAACGGGTGAAATTTTAGCATATAACGTTCGGACGTACAACTTAAACGTTCGAACGTTTAAACTAATAATTTGCGGTATTAATCAGTACGCGCACGGGAGGAAGCGGATCATTTCTCTTCTCCCGTGCGCGCAACAGACAGAGAGAGAGAGAGTGAGAGAGAGAGAGACAGAGAGAGAGAGAGAGAGAGAGAGGGTGTTAGTGTGAGAGAGAGTTGAGTTAGAGAGTTAGAGAGAGTTGAGTTTTGGTAAGAAAATATTTTTATTTCTTATCTTTATTTGAATTTTATGATATTTATAGAATGTGTTTTTGTTATAGAATATTTCTAATAAGTTAGTGTTGTATTTTTTTGAAGGATTGCTTGTTTTGGGAAGTTGGAAGATTTTGATTTGTAAGAGGATATTGTGAGTGCTAGGTATATTTCTAAACTTTATCAATATATTGTTGTGATTTTATACTTACTCTTGAAATATTGTGATTATTATTTGTATAGTTTGTAAATAGTTTGTGAGTTTTTGTAAATATGTTGTGATATGAATTTGAAATATTGTGTTTCTTATTAGGTATATGTTTTCATTAGGCTTTGTTAATACATGTTTATTACTTACTCAACTTTAAAAATATGTTAATACATGTGGCATGTTATTTTGTGAATATATTGTGAGTTTTTTTCTAGTATGTTGTGATATAAACTTTAAATATTTAAATTATTATTTGTGAATGTTTGAATATATTTACATTATTACAAATAAGTAAAATGTTCGTATAGTAGGAATCGTACGTTCGAACGTTTCAAGTTAACGTTCGAACGTTAAAATAAGAGCGGGAAATTTCCCGCTCAAGGTTTCTGTGTGATTATTATACCGTTCGAACGTTTAGACTATGCGTTCGAACGTTACTTAAATTAGTGCGGAAAATTTAACTCTCAAATATGGTAACACTTTGATGAAATAAACGTTCGGACGTTTAAGTTAAATGTTCGAACGTTAATCTCTAAATTTACAAACGTCCGAACGAAAACTTGTGATACATTCGAACATATATGATTAAAGTGCGGGAACTTTCCCGCTAGATTTTATGTTATAAATAAGAAGGGTACGTTCGAACGTGTACTGTAAACGTCCGAACGCTACGAGGAGAGGAAATTTTATTAAATAACGTTCGGACGTTCAACTGAAACGTCCGAACGTTTAAGGTAACGTTCGGACGTACAAGTTAAACGTTCGAACGTTTAAACAAATAATTTTAGAACTTAATCCGTGCGCGCACGGGAGCGCCATTGAACATTTTTTCTTCTCCCGTGTGCGCAACACAGAGAGAGAGAGTTGAGTTGGAGAGTTAGAGAGAGTTGAGTTTGGTAAGAAAAAATTTTTATTTCTTGTCTTTATTTGAATTTTATGATATTTATACAATGTGTTTTTGTGATATGGATTTGAAAAATTGTGATAATAATATTTTAAATTAAGTAATAATAAATAAAAGTAACTCTTTAAGAATTATAATAATTAAAATTATTGTATAACCATTGAAATTTAAGAATGATAGTGTAAGTATAACAATTAAAATTATATTTTAGGAATGATAATAATTAAAATTATAATATAACATTTAAAATACTCTTCAATAAAAAAGTCTTGAAACTACTAAATAAGTAGAGTTTGAATATGTAAATATACTTATTTATTACAAACTAAAGAGAAAGGAAATAAGGATCAAATAGATTCTTATATAAAAATTATATACTTATTGTCTATATAAGTAAATAACTCACTAAATTAAGTATAACAATTAAGATTATAATTGTAGAATGATAATAAGTCGAAATTATATAATAACATTTAAAATTATATATAACAATTATAATCTCTAAATTTTGGTCTAATTGCTTGACTGTCATAGTCTCTTCGGCCTTGAGAGGAGTGTCGAGGTCGGACAGTTTGTGACGGTTAAGTAATTAGACCAAAATTTAAACATTTCATCAAGATCATTCTCCCTCGTTGTGTACAAGACACGAAACAGGGGGTCACATAATCTTCCATCCCTCTTTAGTTTAACAAATATGGAGATATTGTTGTATGATTATATTGCTAGATGCGTGTGTCATTGCATAAATACCCTTAGACCCGTTTGGGAATCAGTGTACATTTATGTGTCCACTGATTCCTGAATTGTCCAGTGTGGACAGTTTGAGATTATATTATCTGTATTGCACATTTTTGTTACTCGCTACTTTCCACGTTTAATATGAAGTTTCGGTGTCTTCTTCATTGTTCTTCGGGTATACTGTTCGTCGGGTCACAATCCCGATATTTGAACATGTATACTTGGAGAATTATGGGGAGGTGCTGCCGAAATTTCTACTAACGTAGAAATTAGTAGAGTGACGAGATTTGTGCAATATGGAGAATATAATCTCGAATGGGATAGGACCAACTACCTTATCAACAAAGTAATGAGAATTGGAGCATGACATGCATGTGAATTTTCAATGTACGTGTTATTAATATATAGATGTTTTTAGAAATGGATAAAAATTGGATGCGTCTGGACGATAGACTTGGAAAGGATTACGTACCCTATGCATGTGGAGTAAGAACTTTCATTGATTTTGCACGGGCTTCTGCTGATAGTCGTGGTTACATTAAGTGTCCATGTCGAGGGTGTAAAAATTTGTGTGCGATAGGATTGGATGAAGTAGAGCGTCATATATTTGTGAACGGTATGGATCTGGGGTATACGCGATGGGTACTGCATGGTGAGCCGTATGAAGGGTCAGCAGATGTATTGGTCGATCATCACAATTATTTGCGGCACATGGATGATGATTATGAGCATGATGAGATGGAGGAGATGTTGGGTGACATTGGAGCTGGGATGTTTATGGATGAGGTTAACGACAATGCCTCAACTGGTGGATCAGGGACTGATTGTGAAAATTTCCCTTCACTGTGGGAAGATGCAAAGCGCGAGCTTTACCCAGGTTGTACAAAACATTCCAAAATGTCGTTTATTGTGCGGTTGCTTCACATTAAATCATTGTGTGGGATGTCGACGAAAGCAATAAACATGGTATTGGACTTATTTAACGAGGTGCTTTCCGAAGGGTCTGCATTGCCTAAGAACTTTTATGAAGCGAAGCAGTTGAGAAAGGGATTAGGATTTGAGTACAAGTCCATACATGCATGCAAGAATGATTGTGTATTGTTCTGGAAGGAGAACGAGGAGAAACAAGCATGTCCTGTATGTGGAGAGTCGAGGTGGAAAGGTAAGAAAAACGTTCCGGTTAAGGTGTTGCGGTATTTTCCCTTGAAACCTAGGTTGCAAAGACTATATATGTGTAAGAAAACAGCTCATGATATGAGGTGGCACGAGGAGAAAAGAGTTAAGAATGACGGGTATATGAGGCATCCAGCTGATTCACTTGCGTGGCAGTCTTTCGATAATCAGTATCCAGAGTTCGGGTTAGAAGCTCGGAACGTGCGCTTGGGACTCACAACCGATGGATTCAACCCTTTTGGGAATATGAGTACAAGTTATAGCACTTGGCCCGTGGTATTGATTCCGTACAATCTTCCACCATGGAGGTGCATGAAGGCGCCAAACTTTTTGTTAACTTTACTCATCCCTGGCCCTAGATCACCTGGGAATGATATTGACGTATTCATGCAGCCGTTGATTGAAGAGCTGAAAGAGTTATGGGAAACAGGGGTTAGAACTTATGATGCATCTAAGTCGACATCTTTTCAGATGCATGCTGCGGTAATGTGGACCATAAATGATTTTCCGGCGTATGGGAATCTTTCCGGCTGGAGTACGAAAGGGAAGTTAGCGTGTCCGACGTGTAATAAAGAAACTGCTAGTGAGTGGCTAAAATTTTCTCAGAAGTTGTGTTTCATGGGTCATCGACGTTATTTACCAGCAAATCATGCATGGAGAAGAGAATGTGCCAAGTTTGATGGGAGAGTAAAGGATAGGATTGCACCAAAAGAGTTATCTGGAGAAGAGATAGTGGAACAACTGGAACATGTTAGAGCGAACAATTTTGGCAAAGGTCGGGGAAAGAACAAGAGAAAACGAGCCGTACCAGAATTGAATTGGACAAAGCGTAGTATTTTTTTTGACTTGCCGTATTGGTCGTCATGCAAGTTACGACATAGTTTGGATGTAATGCATATAGAGAAGAATATTTGTGATAATATACTGGGTACATTGATGAGTATTAACAAAAAGACGAAAGACACGATCAAGACGAGGAAAGATCTTGAGAGAATGAGAATTAAACATAATCTGCATTTACGGGTGGAAGGCAACAGGGTGGTCATGCCGCATGCATGTTTTACGATGACGAGGGAGGAGAGGATGGATTTCTGCAAATGGTTGCAAGGTGTGAAGTTGCCAGATGGTTATGCTTCAAATATTGGTAGATGCGTGAGTCCTGATGATTGGAAAATCAATGGATTGAAAAGTCATGATTGTCACGTATTTTTGCAGAAGTTATTACCTGTGGGAATTCGTGGGAAGCTTACATCTAATGTACGTGTGGCCATATCTGAACTATGTATGTTTTTCAAGGATTTGTGCGCTCGGGTAGTAAATCGAGATGTGTTGTCGAAATTGGAAGAAGACATTGCTACTATACTATGTAAATTCGAGCAGATCTTTCCACCATCATTTTTTGATGTCATGGTCCATTTAGCAATACATTTACCGCGAGAGGTACTTCTGGGTGGACCGGTGCAGTTCCGTTGGATGTATCCAGTTGAAAGATATTTGGGTCGATTGAAGCGCACTGTTGGGAATAAAGCCAAAGCTGAGGGTTCAATAGCAGAGGCATATATACACGATGAATGGTTAACATTTTGCTCTCTATATCTTCGTGGTGTTGAGACACGATTTAATCGTCAAGAGCGAAATGCTGATCTTGCTACTCCGCCTCCTCGTGAGCTATCAGTGTTTTCCCAGAATGTACGACCCTTGGGTGCACAAACAGGTTACGATTTAATTGATGGAGAGTTGGGTAAAGTTCGGTGGTATGTGCTAAATAACTGCCGAGAGATTGATGATTATCTTAGGTATGTCATTTCATTTCTTTGAATAATTATAGTTTTCTTTAAATTAATTAGAATTGTTGTGCTCAAAATATACTTCTTTTGCAACATGTTATAACAGTGACCACATGGACAAACTTAGGACGGAAGGAGTAGAAAATATAGAGGCAAGACACGAGGAAGAATTTCCCGGATGGTTTGAAGAACGTGTATGAACTAAAATTATATATATGTTATATTGTGAAATTTTTAACTCTGGATAATGAAATAATCAATATAATCTATTTCAATTTATAGATTTTGGAACAACGTGCTCGTGATCCCGGATCAATTTCTTCTGAATTGTATGCATTGGCTCGTGGTCCCTCAAATAGAGCACTTCGATATACTGCATGCACGGTCCGAGGTTATAGATTCCATACTTTGGACCGTGAACGTAATAGAAAGACTCAAAATTGTGGTGTGTTGGTCGAGGGGAGTCATGGAACAGATGATATTGACTATTATGGTGTCATACGTGATATTATCGGATTGAAATATCTGGGTGGGTCTGTAACATATGTCTTTAAATGTGATTGGTGGGATCTAGGCGGTGGTCGGGTTTCGATACATAGGGATAATCACTTTACGAGTGTCAATACTGCATCTAAATGGTACGAAGATGATCCATTCGTATTGGCTTGTCAAGCTACCCAAGTCTATTACTTGATTGATCCAATGAAAAGTGCTGATGAAGATAGTGGGGAGATAACTTGGCGAGTCGTACAAAAATTTGTTCCTCGAAATATATATGAAGCAGGAACGGGTGCAGATTACGAGAATAGTGGAGATGAAGATGACACTCCGATTGTTGAGGCATACCAGGAAGATGGAGAGGGTATTAACTTGTTTGTTGACCTCGGTGCACTCGAGTTGCTCCCTTGTGTAGAGATGATGTCCCACCCGTACATCTCGACCCGTCTGTATTAAATGATCATTCAATTCAAGTCAGTGAGGAGGAAGAAGAAGAAGACGAGTCAGAAGATGAAGACGAATCAGAATCCGGGCAGGAGGTGGATAAAGATGATGAAGAAGAGGTGCATGATGATGATGAAGATGTTATTGATGGAGATTCTGAAACAAGCATGGAAAATTCATCTGAAGAATAAAAGTACTAAATATTTTATTCATATAGGTGACTATAAAATATCTTGAATTTTCATAATTTCTTCTAATTAATTTTCTTTGATATAATTAATTATTTTCAAGAATGCCGCCAAAACGACAACGAAGAAATGTGCCTCCGCCAAGTCCAAGTCCTGAACCCATTGAGGACTTCCCACTCGAGGAATCCGTTCCTGAAGATCAAGCTAACACAGAAGAGAACAACAGCCAGTCGACACCTACCAGTAAGGAAATATTGTCGTTGATAATTATATATATAGTTAATACTTTTTTCTCAATAACTATATAATTATAATTATAGTATATCTATTATCATGTAGTTGATGCATCTGCACGTCGCGGTCGTGGCTATACACGTGGAATCTCTCTTGAAAAAAATAGAAGGCATGGTAAACTGAAGATCACAATTCCTGATAATTCCACTGGAGGAGTGGATGATAGTGCAGCAGCGCTTTCCTCCTATATTGGCACATTAGTTCGAGCTTATGCTCCATTTTATGTGCGCTCATGGCGAGATGTTCCGAATGAGATTAAGGAGCACATTCGAAGTCGTGTGCTGGTGAGTTTACTTTTCAGTACATTTTTTTCACCTAGATTAATATATTATATTTTTTACCTGATTCCCTTATTAGGATGAATTCGACCTCGACTTTGGCCGTAGCGAGGATTTGAGAACCGTGAATGAGTTGATGGCTACACTATTCCGACGTCACAAAGGATGATGTCATGACCACTTCAAGAAGTTTGAGACGTTGGAAGAGGCTGCGCAGTCTCCTTTTCAGCAGATGAAGTTAGATGATTGGAGAAAGTGTTGTGATCTTTTCGCATCTCCAGATTATCAGGTATTTTACATTTATCTCTTTTAATTATTTACATTCATATTCGTTTTATATATTATATGTATACATATTACAATTAACATTTTTAATATATTTTGTAGTACTTGAGTTCTACAAATGCACAGAATAGATCCGTTATGACTGTCCACCATCGTGCCGGTTCAAGGTCATTCCACCGTCTTGCTGAAAAAATGGTAATTAAAAAATTATAGAATTCATTTATTTTCCTGATATTATTTCTGATAAGTACGTACTAATATTATCTTTTTAAAATTGCTAATATTCTCGCTTTGTTAGAAACGTGATGATCCTGAAAACTTTTCCCTCATTCATGTCTATGCTGCTGCTCACACTAATGAGCATAGTGAGTGGATGGATCCTGTCGCTGCAGATAATTATGTAAGCAGTGTTAATTTTGTTAAATAAATTATTTATATAATATTTTAATAGTTTATTTCTTATTTCTATTTCTTTTAATACGTTACTAATTATTTACGATCATTACCTTTTAAATTGCAGAGCAAAATGTTGGAGATGCAGTCGGCTTCTGAGGAATCATCTCCTAGTGACATAGACATATTCACGCAAGTGCTCGGGCCGCAGTCTAGTATGGCAAGAGGTTTGGGACGATCTATCAAGCATAAATGTTCATCCTCCTCAACCTCATCGGCTTCACAAATTAATAATCTTACGGCAGATTTAGAAGCTGCACGGCGTGAGAATGAGTATATGAGGTCTAGGCAACAAGAGTTAGAGTCTCTCTTAGAACGACAGTCTCATTTAGAGACGCGTTTGCAGGACCAACAGAGAGACCAGGAGGAAAGAATACGCAATGAAGTGCAAGAGCAAGTGCAACGGGAGATGATGGTGCAAATGGAACGTGTTATGTCGTTGCAACAGAATCCACGTGGGAGAGGGAAAAAGAAGAAATAAATTTTATCAATATTTCTGACTAGTTTTAATATCTAATTTTGTACTTTTATAAGACATTCTTACTTCTTAATTGGGTATGTAATATGATACTATTGGTATTATATATGTTTTTAAATTTTATGAAATTAGTATTTCTGATCTGTACGTTCGAATGTAAATAAAAATCGTTCGAACGTTGGTTCACACTGTAACAAACGTTCGAACGTAAATACAATTGAATCGTACGAACGTTAAACTATACGTTCGAACGTACTCACGCTAAAACGAACAAACCGTTCGAACGGTAAAGCGACTAACGTTCGAACAAAAAACTTGCATTCGGACGCTCCTTCGTTTACATTCGAGTATACGTCCGAACATTAAACGCCCTACGTTTGAACATTTACGTTTACGTTCGAACAAATATTCGAACGTTTAATGTAATTAACGTTCGGACGCATTAACATTCGAACGTAAATTTATACGTTCGAACACGATATCCAACGAACGTCAACTTCTCTCATTCGAACGCCAATCGGTCGGGTATAACGTCCGAACGTTTTATTTTACGTTCGAACGTGATTTTCTGTGACAGTTCATAACCGTCACCAAAAAATGAACGTTCGAACGTTGTACCGAACGGAACACTTCCAACCGTCACTAAAAATATTTTTTGTGACGGTTGTACAGTAAACCGTCACCAAATGTTTTCTGTGACGCACTTTAGGTGACGGTCATGGTGACGGTTTCAAACCGTCACCAAAAATTTTTAGTGACAGTTTGCTATTTTTTTGTGACAGTTTTCTCTGTCACAAAATACACATTCTGTTGTAGTGAGCTGAATTCATCACGATTATAGTAGGCAACTCCCAAATTCATGGCATGGAAGTATCCAATTAAGGAGTTCTTCGATCGGGGTGGAATATTAATTTAGGTTTCTATAAACTAAAAATAAAAAATAAAGAAAGAAAATTTATGTCCTTAACTTTATTTATTGAACAAGTATCAAGCTCAGCTTAGCATAAAGATTAAGATTTGATTTGATCCCCTAAAATTTATATCCTTAACTTTAATTCTTTTTAACATCTTATTAGGTTATATGAACATTCAATTATAAATCAATCGGTCAAAAGTTATTTATAATTTGATCATATTTAAGATTAGATTTTATCCCCTAAATAACATTAATTTCTAGATTAGATTTTATAAAAAAATAAAAATAAAGTAGCAAACCACACTCCTATTCTAGTAGTACTTTTATTTCAATATATAAAATATCACACTTTTATTATTATTGGTTTTTCCTTTATTTAATTAAAAGAGAATTTCAAGATTGAGAGACTATATATGTCACCTAGCATAATTATATATAGAAATATAAGAGTATAGTTGATAGAAACTTTCAAATCAAAATCACACATTAATATTAACACCTCTTATATCGTAAACATGTCCCTTAAACGGCCACTTAGAATATATATATATATATATATATATATATATATATATATACACACTAGCAGTGGTTTAATGTACAAAGCACATTTGCCACATTTGCCTAATTGGGAAAAAAAAAAAATTCTTGGAAATAATGTGTCCAAACCGTAAATAAAGTGTGACCCCTACATACAGCAAAGAATCTTGAATAATTGAATTAGATATTAGTTCACAATTATCAAAATTAAGAGAGTACATAAAATTGATTAGTAAATAGCCTAATTATTATTAAATTTAAATTATGTTCAAATTTCTAATTATTTATATGGTTTTACACTCTTAAAAATATTTAGCAAAATTTAATCATTTATTTAATAATGAAATATTAATATTTTATAAATTAAAGTTAATTTTAACTATATGATATGATATTTATATTTTAATTATCTATTTAAGTTAGTTTATTTTCAATATTTTAATTTCTACTGTTGAATCAAACTTAGAGACTCAAAATGAAGAGTTGGCTGACAAAACTAGAAGACTAAAATCATAATGACAAATCAAATAAGAGTGACGGATAAAGTGCAAATGGAAAAAGTAAAGTACAAAAAGTAAGGCTAAAATCGTAATAACACCTAACTACCAATGGCATTGATGGAATAAAAATGTTAAACATGAATTACTATTTATTATTGTTCATTATTGTTTACTACTTTTATTAGTGTTCATATTTATAGATGCTTTTAGTACAAGGTGATATATAGCATTTATAAAAATTGATTCTTCCTTATCATGAGGTATATATCGCTTGTGATCCAATTAGCGGTATCCCTAGCTAGCCCGTGACTCATCTAATTGATGGTTGTCTGCAAAACTTTAATAATTCCCACTGCATGAATGCCATATGCCATGTGGAAATCTGATCGAAGTGCTGTTTTCCCTTGGTTTTCTAGCTAATTCATTGATGCGGTCGGAGGCATAGATCTCATTCGATGCCCAATTTTTTTATCAGCGTCAATTCTGGCATCTGCATATGTATGCAGGCTGATCTGGAATTTGCTGCCGACTTCTGCCCCTGCGTTCTCACATCATGCCATTTTTGTTATTAATAAATCTTAATTCTTTCTATATAATTACTATACTATATCTCTCCACTATATATTAGTATTATGTATTAATATAGTAATAGTAATATAGTATTACTATATAGTATAGTAATAATATATAGTAATGCTATTAGTATATAACATATAATATTAAACTAATACTATACTAATATATTATATGGTATAATGTTAACATTATCCTAATGCTATTAGTACTTATCCTGATACTATTAGATATATATTAATACTATACACTAATATTATATATATAATGAAAAAACAATTCACAGTATAAGCAAATGATTGTATGCATTTATAACAAGACATACAATCATTATTATAATCATTTAGTAGATTATATTTTATTGAGTATAAGTTAGAATATTACTAACAACATTAACATATATTAGTATTGCATATGGTCGGTTATACCGTCTATTTTACATGCTTTCATGCATATGGCTGATAATACCGCCTATTATTATTATCATCATCATATAATATTATTAGTAGCTATTTATTACCTGGAATTTACGTCTTTGATATAAGAGTCATATGTGATTATGTTGTTATATTATTGTTATATCACATATTATTGTTACAGGCCGGCCAACTAAAAGATTGGTCGGATCATTACCTTTCAAATGTCACATCTCCTTCTCAAGATTATTCACCCTAACATCCACCTCTCATAATCCTGAAAAAGAACATTTTTCTCCAACATATTCACAAGTGATTGGAGATGATATCCAAATATACAACTTGAGTAAAGAAGAATTTAAAATTAACAAAAAATATCTCAAACAAAATTATATGAAAGAAGAAAATAGTTACAAAAGGTTACTATTTTTCTCAACTTTTCAAAAATAACAATTAAATTATATTCAAGAGAAATATTATGAGTATCTAGAAAAAATACATATATATAACTATTATATTAATAAATACTAACTACTAAAAAATGTCCTAAACTAACGTTCGAAAGTACATTTTTTACGTTTGAATGTCAAATGTAAATCGTGCGAACGTGAATCGAGATATATGAGAGGAAATCGATTCACGTTCGAATGTTACATTATATCACATTCGAATATAAGAAGAAAAATGCTGGAAATTTCCAGCTCAATTTCGGCCCCTCTATGATGATCTGAAACATTCAGATGTTAAAATTTTAACGTTCGAACGTTAGTCACTGAAATTTACTGGGAATTTATAAACGTTCGAACGTCAAATTTCCGTACGTTCAAACATGAAAAGAAAAGTGCGAAATTTTTTTTGCTAGATTTCAGGTTTTGTCATAGTAAGTTACGTTCAAACATGTATATTTAGCGTTCGAACGTCATTTGAAAATTGGGCTAGATATTTTAACGTTCGAACGTACAACTTAAACGTTCGAACGTTAAATCTAATAATTTAGTTTTTGCATGAATACACACACGAGAGGAAGCAGACTCATTTGTGAGTGCTTCTCCCGTGCACGCAAGTAACCGAGAGAGAGCAAGAGAGAGAGACGGTGAGAGATAGTGGGTCGTGGGTTAGAGTGAGAGAGAGTTGAGTGAGAGAGGGTCGTAGGTTAGAAAGAGAGAGTTGAGTGAGAGAGGGTTAATATTTTGGAACTCTAGTTCCATTGATCTTGGTAAGGAAAAACTATTTTTCTTGTGTTTTTTTGAATTTTATGATATTTGTCTTATGGTTTTTTTTTCATATATATGCTTCTAATAAGTTAGTGTTATACTTTTTTGAATAATTGGTTGTTTTGGCAATTTGAAAGCTTTTGATTTGTAAGAGGATATTGTGAGTGTTAGGTATATTTCCAAACTTTTGCAATATGTTTATACATTTTGTTGTGATTTTATGCTTATTCTTGAACTATTGTGATTATTATTCGTGAATTTTGAGAATAGTTTGTGAGTTTATGGTGTTCATTGATGATGAATTAATATCTTTATAAATATTGATGTGGGAATATTGTGAATATATTATGATACGGATTTAAAATATATTGATTATTGTTTGTGAATTTTTATTGAATGTGTTTATATGGTTAGAAATATATTGTGTTTAAGTTATGGATTTATGTGAATTTTTTGATATAATATTTTTTTTGGTATTTTTTGAATTTTTTGAGGAAGTTGAAAGTCATATATTTGTGAACAGTATGGATCTAGGGTATACCCGATGGGTAATGCATGGTAAGCTGTATGAACAGTCAGCAAATGTATTGGTCGATCATCCAAATTATTTGCAGCACATAGATGATGATTATGAGCAAGAGGATATGTTGGATGACGTTGGAGTTGGGATGTTTATGGATGAGGTTAACGACAACGCCTCAAGTGGCCGAGAGACTGATTTTGAAAATTTTGCTGTAATGTGGGAAGATGCAAAGCGCGAGCTTTATCCTGGTTGTACAAAACATTCCAAAATATCGTTTGTTGTGTGGTTGCTTCACATTAAATCATTATGTGGGATGTCAACGAAAGCAATGAATATGGTATTGGACCTATTTAACGAGCTGCTTCCCGAAGGGTCTGCATTGTCGAAAAACTTTTATGAAGCGAAACAGTTGAGAAAATGATTAGGATTTGAGTACAAGTCCATGCTTACATGCAAGAATAATGATTGTATTTTGTTATGGAAGGAGAACGAGAAGAAATAAGTATGTTTTGTATGCGAAGAGTCGAGGTGGAAGGGTAAGAAAAACGTGTCGGTTAAGGTGTTGCAGTATTTTCCCTTGAGACCTAGCTTGCAAAGACTATATATGTGTAAGAAAACAGCTCACGATATGAGGTGGCACGAAGAGTTAAGGATAACACATATATGAGGCAACCAGCTAACTCACTTGCGTGACAATCTTTCGATAATCAATACCCAGAGTTTGGGATAGAAGATCAGAACGTGAGCCTGGGACTCACAACCGATGGATTCAACCCTTTTGGAAATATGAGTACAAGTTATAGCACTTGGCCCGTAGTGTTGATTCCGTACAATCTTCCACCATAGAGGTGTATGAAGGCGCCTAACTTTTTACTAACTTTACTTATCCCCGGCCCAAGATCACCTGGGAATGACATTGACGTATTCATATAGCCGTGGTTAAAATATTCTTAAAAGTTGTGTTTCATGAGTCATCGACGATATCTACCACCAAATCATGCATGGAGAAAAGAATGTGCTAAGTTTGATAGGAGAGTATAGGATAAAATTGTACCAAATGAGTTGTCTGGGGAAGAGATAGTGGAACAACTGGTACATGTTAGAGCGAACAATTTTGGCAAAGGTCAAGGAAAGAATAAGAGAAAACGAGGCGCAGCAGAATTGAATTGGACAAAGCGTAGTATTTTTTTTTTTTACTTGTCGTATTGGTCGTCCTGGATGTTGCGACATAGTTTTGATGTAATAAACATAGAAAAGAATATATGTGATAATATACTAGGTACATTGATGAGCATTAACAAAATGATGAAAGACACGATTAAGACGAGGAAAGATCATGAGAGAATGAGAATTAAACATAATCTACATTTGCGGGTGGAATGCAATAGGGTAGTCATGCCGCATGCATATTTTATGATAACGAGGGAGGAAAGGATGGACTTCTGCAAATGGTTGCAAGGTGTGAAGTTGCCAGATGGTTATGCTTTGAATATTGGTAGATGCATGAGCCCTAATGACTAGAAAATCAGTGGATTGAAAAGTCATGACTGTCACGTATTTTTGCAGAAGTTATTACCTGTGGGAATTCATGGGAAGCTGACATCTAATGCATGTGTCTCCATATCTGAATTCTGTATGTTTTTTAAGGATTTGTGCGCTAGGGTAGCAAATTGAGATATGTTGCAGAAACTGGAAGAAGACATTACTACTATACTATATAAATTCGAACAAATCTTTCCACCATTATTTTTTTATGTCATGGTCCATTTAGTAATACATTTACCTCGAGAGGTACTGTTGGGTGGACCGGTACAGTTCTATTGGATGTATCCAGTTAAAAATATTTGGGCCGAATGAAACGCACTGTTGGAAATAAAGCCAGAGCTGATGGTTCAATAGCCAAGGCCTATATACATGATGAATGGTTAACATTTTGCTCTCTATATCTTAGTGGTGTTGAGACACGATTTAATCGTCAAGAGCGAAATGCTAATATTGCTGCTCTGCCTCCTCGTGGGCTATCAGTGTTTTCCCAAAATGTATGACCCTTGGGTGCACAAACGGGTTACAATTTAATTGATAAAGAGTTAGATAAAGTTCGGTGGTATATGCTAAATAATTGCCGGGAGATTGATGACTATCTCAGGTATGTCGTTGCTTGCTTCAAATAATTTTAGCTTTTTTGAAGTTTAACTATAAATGTTGTGCTCAAAATATACTTCTTTTGCACTTATATACAGTAAGCATATGGACAAACTTAAGACGGAAGGTGTAGAGAATATAAAGGCAAGACACGAGTAAGAATATTCCGGATGGTTTGAAGAACGTGTAATATATTTTCTTATCGCAATGAAAATATATGTCAGTATTATACTCAAAATTGTTAGAAACTAAGTTCACATGTCAAATCCTATGTAATTAACTGCAAAGATAATTTTGTAAGAAAAATATTTCGTCGCAATTGTAACTATTTGCAAAGACACAATGTAAATAATGTTTATTGCAAAAAAAACTATTTTTGCTGTAGTACAATTAACAGTACCCAAAAAACTAAATTACATCCCAACCATAATATCCATAAGTCACTTGTCATGAACCCATAAGCAAATGAATAATACAGTCATTTGTTCTTTCTGTCAAGTTCATATATACCACTTTGAACGTTTTTGTATTACGCAGATAACTATAATACAGGTAGTCGAGAAATTGTATTACATTCGAATATATACAAATTCATGTTTGAACGGGCCCTGGACATTTGAACATTAAGGCTATTTACGTGCGAACGTGTAATTTTTGGGGCCAACGTTTGAACATTAATGATTCACATTTGAACGTTAATTGATTTAATATTAAAGTTGGATATTTCAAATTAAAAAAGATTGAGAATTGAAATTCAAAAATAGTAAATATATTAAATAATATTGTTCATTACATATAATAAAAATAAAGTACAAAATATGATAAAATTTTGTAAACAACACTCAGATCAACGTGTTGTTCATAAATCGTATATTGCAAAACTCTTCAATCAATGTCGAGACATTCTCGTTTAGAATATCTACACGATGGGAAATCTCGGCGATAGTCTCCTCTACAGCCGTGATCTATCTGTCGATTTATCGGTCAATATGTGCAGTAAGATCTGAGATCACCGCATCAACCCAAGCAAGATGCACATCCCCCGCTGATGTACCCATTGGCTGCCAACTAGTACTCCCAATATAGGGAGCAACATTGGGCCCAAACTAGGTCGGAGGAACAATATCTGCTACAGGGCCATGTTGACATCGAGCATGCCCCCTCCCCTGTCCAATGCTCCAATGGAGTGTGGTCATGTCGAAGGGGCTGATCTGCTCTGTCAACCACTCATTCGCCTAGGGTGGCACTCTACAGGCCAATAATAGCTAGGTAATGATGACTTTGTATTAGAGGTTGTCCATGAAGACGATACTTTCCTCGTAACGGATCCTCTAAAAAATGCGCAGTGGCAAGTTGATGGGCTCTCCACTTGACACTCATATCAGGAACTATGCGTGATTTCGACTGAATGTGGCCTTATGTGCTATAGGATCCAAGTTTGTCGTAACAATACGATGCAACATGCGGAAAAAGGCAGCAATTGTATCTGGCTGGACGAGTTCTTCTTATCGAGCTGCGTGTGGTCTCTCCCAGTGAGGATGTAGAAATCCTCATCTCGGTCATCATCATCAACCTCATAATCAGTACCCTCGGCCTTCGACTGGTCTAAATCTCTAGCCATAGACTCAACTGGGCCAGTAGATGAAGCAGTTGATGCAAATGTGCCTGCAGCTGTTGCAAATGTGCCTACCACTACTGCGTCCCCAGGCTGAGCATCTCTTGTAGTCGATGTCTCAACTATGCGACGGATCCAGATTAGCTCGGTGATAACATCTGCCAAAACCTCGAACTGAACACCACATACAATCACGGTGTGAGAAGATGCATCGTGAGGCATGGAGCACATCCTCATATAAAACTCTTGAACCTTGAGGGGTATATCCTACCCCTCAATATCAGATACTGCTATAACCTCTAGTAGTGAAGACGTCTCTAAGTCTCTTCTGCTCCCATCTGTGCTCATCGAACTCATTGATCAACACTTCTCATTCGACCATAACAGTTCAAACCCCAATCCAAGTAGTGTCCTGGCCGGTTCCTTCCTTCCCCCATTTTCTAGTAATCAAAAGATGAGCCATATCCTAAAATAAAGAAAAAGAAAAATATTAGTACTATATATGCATATTATGTACTGAAATATAAATTGTTTAGGAAAAATGTTTGAATGTAAAATAATATACGTTCGAACGTTATCCTTCTACGTTTGAAAGTGTTAGGCTTTACATTCGCATGTTAATTGCCTATAGCCTAAGCATTTGAACGCAAGATGAGTTATTTTCAAACGTGATGCTGGCAAACACACATTCGAACCAAACCAAGTCTATGTTCAAACAATATTAATAAAATAAATAGAAAGTTATTATATTCGAATGTACCAAACAAATACATTCAAACGTCAGCAAGATCTTGAACGTATTTATTAAGATGTTCGAACCTACATTAATGATTCATTCAAACGTTTCTGACCTTTTTGAAAATTGAAAGGTTTTACATTCGAACGAATGTGAAAATTCAAACATAAAAGACTAACATTCGAATGTATGTGACGTTTAAGAATATGAACAATATGATGTTCAAACATTACAAACATACGTTTGAATGTAAAATACACATTTGCACGATACAAGATTAACGTTTGAACGTGTTTGACATTCAAGAATTTGAAACGTCTAACGTTTGAATGTACGGCTGTAACGTTCGAATGTTAGGACACAAAAATGGCTGAGACGACTCAGCCATTCTCGTACAACTCAAACACAATGAAAGTGGCTAAAAGTCACCGTAGAAATGAAGTATACACTTCAAGAAAGCTTTCTACTGTGGCCGGAAAATCAAGATTAAAATTTGGCCACCAATGAGTGTCAGTTCATACCGAAACCTCCATTAAACATTAAAAAAAACATATTAAGGGTTAAAGAGGAATGTTTGCCTCTTTTGTGACGTTTGTTGTGGCATTTGACGGCCGCAGTGATGAAGAAGAGGCAAAGTGCGACGATTCTGAGTTTTTTGGTTTTTGCTGAAATGTCATTTCGCATTCGAATGGCAGCTTACATACACGTGACGTTCGAACGTCACTTAATTCCCGCAAGAGACATCTAAACTTTACTATTTGTACATTTGAATGTTCATCTCTTAATTACTGATACATTCAAACGTTATATTTGTACGTTCGAACATTTCTAGAATAAATTTTTGATAATTTATACTAAATAATATATTATTTATAATATAATATATAATAGTTGTTATATATTATATAATCTAATAATAATATTATTGATAATATAGTTGTTTTATATTGTAAATATATTATCGATCAAGAATATTATTTATAATCTAATATAGTAATATACACTTCACTATATATATACATTAGTAATATAAATATTACTTTAATATATATTATTACTATCATATATACTATACAAGTTTTGAAGGAAAAGTATTTTACTATCATATTATATTATATTACTACTATACCATATACTGGGATCAAATGAAAAGAGCAAAGTGTCATGGTGGCCTTGGACTAAGAGATTTTGCTAACTCTAACTTAGCTCTCCTAGCTAAGCAAGGCTAGAGAATTGTCTCCAAGCCACTGATGCTAAGAGCCAGTTGTATAACCACTGATGCGAAGAGCATCCTTACTTAAGGCATGAGCAATATAATTATTAGCTCTTACAGCGTGCCTTGCTGACCAAAATGCAAAGGAATTAAGAGTAGTTCTAGTGTCTGCTATCAACTAGCCTGCATAGGTGTGGATGACTAATGTTGAGTTGAGTCGAGTAACGACTTGCAGTGAATCTCCCTCCATGATGACATCGTTATAGCCACAGAACTTACAAACGATGGATGCCTGTAATGCAGCAAATGCTTCTGCCAGAAAAGGATTGGGGTACAAGTCATGCTGCATCCTAAGGGTGTAAAGAACCTGTCCCCCACGATCCTTGATAATTGCACCCACTCCCACCTTACAGGAGATTTTATCAAGTGCCGCATCCCAGTTCAACTTGAATCTTCCTTGAGGTGGAGCTTCCCACTTGGTGTGCTGCTACTTGGTGGTTGCAGGAGGCCTCTGCGATTATGTAATTTGTTGTAACTCCTCCACAAGATAAGTTGATTGTCGGGCAACAACATAAGGGTGTATGAACTACTCCTTAAAAACCATGTCATTACTTTTCTTCCATATTAGCCACGAGGTAATGGTAAAGGACATCAGATCCTTAGGCTTCAGGGTCTCCATAAATCCTTCAACTAAGTCTTTAAAGTAATGGTAGCGAGGACTTGCCTTCTGTAACTTTCTAGAACTCTGACCCCACACATCCCTTGCTGAGGGGTAGTCCTATAGGATGTGCTCCATTGATTTTGGTTGTTGTTTGCAAATTGGGCATGAAGGGTCCTCAATGACCTTTTTCTTCAGAAGGCTTGCTCGAGTAGACAAAGCATTAAGTCGTACTCTCCAGAGAAATGTTTTTGTTGCATTGGGGATGCTCAAATTCCAGAGATTAGTCCAGAGGTCTTTTGAGCTACTAGGATTGGAAGATTGACCCAATTGTTGATTGTCCAACTCAGAGAGCAATGGTAAGCACTCTTTACACTGAACGCACCTAAGTTTGTGCTCCTCCAAATCAATCTGTCAGGTTTAGGATAGGGGCTTAAAGGAATTGCTTTAATAAGGTCAGCTTCCTCCTTTGTAAAGATAGCGTTAACCAGGTAAGTTTTCCATTGATTTACTAATTTATCAATAAGAAAGGAAACTTTGGTATCAGCTGGCAAGAATCTTATAGAGCTTTGAGGCTTGAATGTTGCTGCATGGGTAGCCATTTGTAGGTCCAAATCTTAGCTAAATCACCATCTCCTATCTCCATATCAGACCCTCCTTAAGCTGAGATCGAGCAGCTAGAAAGCTCTACCGTAGGTAAGATGTGTTTTGGCCCAGTTTAGCTGACAGAAAGGACCTGTTAGGAAAATACTTTTCCTTCAAAACCTGTGTAGCAAGTGAGTCTGGCTTAGAGACAATTCTCCAACCTTGCTTAGGTAGGAGAGCCAAGTTAAAGTTGGCAAAATCTCCTAATCCAAGGCCACCATGACTTTTTGCTTTCTTCATTTAAATTACTATATATTATTACTATCATATCATACTTTAAGTTACTATTATATTATTTCTATAATATATACATTATACTTTAGATTACTATCATATATATCATATTATCTATATTATAATATATATACTATAATATACTATAGTATATAAACTATACTAGTCTAGTATTGTTAATATATTAATAAAGTATAATTAACAACTAATATTATATACTAATATATTATAAGCTAATAATATATGTTATACTAATATCACTATGTACTATTATATATGCTATACTAGTACATAGTGTAGTATTATAATAACAATATAATCACCAATGGCTCTGATACCAAAGGCGTATATCCCAAGTAATAAATAGACAATAGTACGATATTAAGATATTAACAATAATAATAGGCGGTAAAACCGGCTATATGCATGATAGCAAATAGAGCAGGCAGTATAACCGACCATATGCATAAGGAAGTAAATAATATAGAAAAGAAATATGAAATAAACTTCTTCATTAAAAACATAATACTTATAAGGAGACTAATTCTCAAAGGAATTGGAAGTTGAAGTTATGAGGGAAGGAAGATTGAAAGATTTACAAAGTGAGGAGGACTGGAATGGAGAGGTTTGGGCGAGAGAGGAAGGGATTTCAAATCAGAATTCCGAATGCCTTTCTTCTCTTGTGAACCCATTTATATAGATACTAGAACAGTACAAAACAATAATTCTAATAATACATGAACAGCACCAGCCAACACTAAAAACAAAAATAGTATCTGTCGACGCTAAAAACAAACACAGTACAGGACACGTAAGCTTGTATGTACAAAATCATTTGTTGTTTTGCTGGACAATAATCTGTCATGAATAATAATCTTCTAAAGAGATCATATTCCTGACAACTTTCGTCTCTCATGTTGACTATTCGAAAAAGTAATAATCTTTTGGAATCACATATTCTGAAGATCATAATTTGTTAATTCCAGTTCAAACGGGTCTTGAGAATCCATCAGATGTACTGGATGGTAAGGTGAGTAATCTTGAGAAAGAGAGGTAGCTTGGTTACCCTGAAATTGGGAGGCCTATTGAGAAGGATAGGCCTGATGGGCTGACGATAATGTGGGTTGCTGTAGTGGAGATAATCTGGCTAGATGTTGTGCTTCTTCTTCATCGTCACTGTCTGATACTTGTGACATTGTTTCGGCTAATTTTTTCAAATCCTTCTTGTTGGTAGTGGATGCTAATTGTGATTGAAATCTGCTTCGTTTGACTAGGACTTCTGGAGTTTTGGTAACTTTTGAAAACATCTTTAATACATGATCATAATTGTATTTTTCCTACCATTTGACGGAAACTTGGCGGGCTAGAAACATAATGGTTTTGAGAGAGGGATGAGGTTTGATGACGTATTCTCATTTCATAATCCAATTTAATTTTGTTTTGAGAAAGAAGAGCAGAAGTGGTGAACAATGGTTTAATGCTGGTGGACTGTCATTTTGTGAAGTAAAATTTTGAAGACTTTCCTGAAGGGGAAGAGGAAGGAGAAGAGGTTCGGGTCCGTAATATTTCCACCATAATGAGAACCATTTCGGGAGTGTATTGATTTCTTGTAATTTGTCAAAATGAAGGAACTATGAATGACGCAAATTTTTATTTTGTTTTAAAAACACTTTTGACCATGCTTGCTGGTAATCATAATAATCATAATAAGGAGGATCATAAGGATGAAAGAATTTTCTTGTTAAATAGGGATTTTTTCCCTATTGTTCTAGAGTGAAAACTTGTTTAATGGTGACTTTATGAAAAACAATAATTGGGGATGCAGGTGAAGAAGATTGAGTTTGAAGAGAACAAGGAATTTTCGAGAGAATAATTGAGTTGGTATCTACTAATATGAATTCATAAAAATGCTGGGTTTTCTTAATATTTTGTGGAACATAATGCCAGTATGGTAAAAAAAATGCATCAAGTAATTTCTGGGGGTCAGACAGATGTTGAATTTCAGATTCAATAGGAAAGACTGGATGCCAATGAGATTTGATGATAATAGGAGATGAAGAAGACTGAGATAATAATGGAGGATTAATAATTTGGGAAGGAGAAGAGAAAGAGGGTGAAACAGTTTTGGAATAGGTTGGTAATTTTGGAGAAGCTAATGGTGAAAATGAATTGTAAGAGAGTTTAATGTTTTGCGGTAATGACCCCAATACCGTATATGATCTTGGAGTTGCAGAAAGATAAGATGAAGGATAAAGAGGAGATGGTGGTCATGCGTATGGGATTTGGACTTTACTTTTGACTTTGAATATGACATGATTTTCCCTGTAAGAATTCTCGGGATAGAAAATCAGGAAGAGAATTAGATTCTCCTTTAACATGTTCAATATCAAAATAAAAAATACTTAATATAACTTGTCATCTGGCAAATATTTGCTTAGCAGCCAGGTTTTTTACATCTTTAATCAAAACTTCCTTGGCTAATTTACAATCTATTCTAAGTAAAAACTTTTGATTCAACAAATCATCTTGAAATTTGGAAATACATAATACAATAGCTAAAATTTCTTTTTTAATAGTACTATAATTCTTTTTGGTAAGATTCCAACATCCTGAATGGAATTGAATAATCAGTTCTAAATCAGTTGATAATTTTTGTTTCATAATTCCTCCATATCCAAGATCAGAGGCATCTGTTTCAACAATTTTAAAAGTATGAGGAGATGGAAGTCCTAAGCATGGTAATTTCTTAACATGAGCTTTAATTTGTTTTATGATATTAGTATGTTTTTCTGTCCAATGAGGTGGATTCTTTTTTAATCTTTTAAATAATGGTTTACATAATGGTCTGAGAGATTGGTAAAAATCTGTAACATAGTTGAGACTCCCTAAAAATCTCTGTAATTGATTTTTGTATTTTATTTCATCTGAAAATTTATCAACAAATTCTATTACTCTACTGATTGGTGTAATAGTTTCATGATAGATTACATGTCCGAGAAATTTAATTTTTTATTGAAATAATTTTATTTTTGATGATGAAACTACTAATCCATTTTGTTTGATAACTTAAATAAAAATATTTAAATGTTTCCAATGTTGTTCAATAGATGAAGAGAATATTAATATATCATCTATATAAACTATCGAAAAATGAGTGAAATGAGTAAATATCTCGTTCATAATATTTTGAAATTCACTAGGAGCATTTTTTAATCCAAAAGGTATAACATTCCATTCAAAATGTCTAAAGGGAACTGTGAAGGTTGTCTTATAACGGTCTTTTTCAGTAATTTAGATTTGCCAAAAGTCACTTTTCATGTCAAATTTTGAAAATGTTGTAGTATCATATAATCGGGATAATAAATCTTTTTTATTAGAAATTAAGTATCTAATCCATTGTAATACCTTATTTAAGGGTTTATAATTTATTACCAGAAGAGGAACTCATCTCTCTAATTCTACTTATTTTTTAACATAAAAGGCAGCTCAACTCCATGGGATTTACTTTTCCTTATTAATCCTTTTGTTCCTAAATCATTAATTCTTTTTTTTTTTTGCAGTATTCTAATAATTCATTATTCATTTGGATAGGTCTAGCCTTGGTTGAAATATTTTTCTCAGAAAACTTTTTTTCATAGGGCAATTCAACTATATGTTGTTTTCTGCTCCAAAAAGTATTAAGCAGGTTAGAGCATACTTCATTTTCAATTATAGTCTTAAAATTATCAATTTTTTGGGTTAATAACGGTCTTTTAACTGTTCTTGAATTCTTTTATATTTTAATTCTTGTTTTAAGAAATTTATCTGGTTTTCTTTTCTTGTAATTCTATTTTTTGTTAGAAAATTAATTTCTCTGGTTAATGAGATTTCCTTTAAAGAGTTAATTTCTTTTGATACTGGGAGAAATAGGAATTTAAATTAAATTTCTTGTCCAAGTATTTTAGTAAAAATTCCTTCTTCTGTTACAGAGAAAGGATAAAGTAGGGTAAGAAAGGAATTTCCTAATATTACTTTAGTATTAATATTTTTTACTAAAATGAATGTTGTTTTAAAGTAAATTTCATTATTACATATATGTGCATTGGATAATTTATAATTTATATTTAATTTTGTTTCATTGGCTTGGGATAATGTTTCTTTTGTTTTTCAAAATATTTAGAAGGTATTAATCCCTCTTGTTTACAATTTAAGTCTGCTGTTGTATCTAATAGGGTAATTGTAGTAAAAGAGAATTCTTAATTAATTGAAATTGTTACTCCAGCATACCATTTTTGAAAATTTATCTTATCAAGAATATTAATGAAATTGTATGTTTCATCTTTTATAACTAACGTTGAACATTCTGCTTGTTCTATTTTATGTTCTTTATCATGAAGATTTTTTCCGTTTTTCTCTATTTTTAATGATATAATTTATTGTAATAATTATTCATTTGGAACTTCTAATTTAAGATTAGATGTTTTTAAATTTCTAATTTCTTGTTTTATCTCATTGATTTCTTGTTGTATATCTTGAATCATAATTTTCTGTTTGTCAGTTTTAAATCTTCCTATTATTTCTGAAAAATTGTAAGGTGTTGAGGATGACGGTATTGAAGTGTTTTGATTATTAAAAGTATCTTTTAGCTTTTCTAAGTAGTCTTTTCTTTCTTGAGGGTTGCTGATTTTGTTTATTAATTCTAATATAATGTCTTCTTATTTTGAAAGTACATTAATGGTTTTGTTACAGATACAATTATCCTTATTTAGACAATTACAAATATGTACTTCATCTTCTTTTGATTCACTATTAGAATATTGTTCTAAAAAACTTGATTCTTTTAATTGACAGATTTCTTCTTCTTTTAAAGAACTATCTTCCTCTTCACTTCAATGTATTATAAAAATATCTAATAATTTGTCTTTTAATGCTTCGGATATATCTAATTCGTTAATCTGTTGTTTGACTTTACAATTTGATTTATAATGTCTAACTTTTTTGCATTTATAATAAACAATCTGTTTTTTCTTTTTATTAGTCTTTTTAGGACTTTTTAGTAGCTTATTATATGTTTGTTTATCTTTTATCTTTTTATATGGTTTTTTGTATTTTCATTTTTTATTAGAATAATTCTTATAAACTATTTTTCCTTTTTTGTGTCTTCTTGAAGGAGCTAATAATGGAGTATAACCAAATTGTTCACAAAAGGTACCTAATTTCTTTCTAGCAAATTTCTTTTCTTTCTCCATTTACTTTTTTAATCTTAAATCATTGCACATAGTTGATCTAGTTCTATTAATTTTACTTATTATATCATCATATGTGAGATTATAAAAATCAATAGTACTATCTGATCTTAATAATGATTCTCGTACCTTTTGGGCGAAGTAATATGAAAGTCTGGCTATGAATTTTTCCTTACAGTATGGCTGTAGGCAATCATTCTGATCATAACTTTAGTTAGAAATACATCTTTATACCAACAGAAATCAGATAATTGAGAGCATTTTAGATTAATCAATAAATCACTAGTTCTTTCTTTGAATTGAAGCGGATCACCAACAAAGTATTTAGTTAATGCATATATCAATGTGTTTACAGCATCTTCTAAAGGTAAATCATTTTCTGTTTCAATCACTTGCATGTTTTCATCATATTTATATGCAGTTAATATTCGTGACCTTTCTTCATATGAAAGGTAGTGATCCCACCAACCTTTTAATTGGCCAGTAAACCCTGTGATAATAATCTATGCTACTTGATGATCAGTTTTTCTGTTACTTTTATAGACATTAGCAACCATAATCATTTCTTAGAAATGATTTAATATTTCATACTCAGATAATCTGTCTATATTCTATTCATATAATACATCTGGTGCGAAAGCAAATCTTATTATTTGTTTCCTTTCCTCGAATTGCATATCCGGTGGAGTAGGTCTAGGATACCAATTATGAGTAATAGAGACATGATGTTTAGAATCTCTGGCTGAAAAATTATTAACATGATTTCCTCTAATCTTGTTTATTTGTAGACCTAGATTTTTAAATTGGTTTTCAATATTACTAATTTCAGAGTCAGATATTACAGGTGAATCTGTCTTGCTTAATACATTAATATGGGGTTGTTTTGAGGTGGTTGCAGTATTACTAATAGTTAGTTTTTCTAATTTATTAGAGATTTGTTCCAATAGATCATTTTTGTTTTTGAAAAAAATAGTTTTTAAATAAGATGGGATTTCATGGGGAACAAATAAAGAGGTTTATTCTACTTCTTTAATAGTGGGTTTTATAGGAGATATTTGGGCTTCAATTCTTTCTAATTGTTTACCCATGGTTCTTAGATATAAATTAGTATAATTGCAATGTTGAATTATATTATCAAGTTTTTTATCAGTGTTTGTAATATTATGTTTTTTTATTGGTGAAACCAAAATTTGGGTATTTCTCTTATTGAACTTGATGACTTCAAAAGGGGGGTATTCTTCATAAATAATCTGATTATTCTCTCATTTAATCCATTGGTTAGTAGTCCAGTTTATGGTAGATAATTGATTTGATTTATATATCTCAAACCACGTAAAAAAAGTTATATTAATCTATATTTTCTCTAAATCTTCGTAATATTTTTCTTGAATATAATCTCTTTCTATTTTTGTAAAAGTTGAGAAAAATATTATTCTTTTGTGACTATTTTCTTCTTTCATATATTCATGTTTGAGATATTCCTTGTTAATTTTAAATTCTTCTTTAAATTCTTCTTTCTTCTCCAACTACTTGTAAT
This sequence comes from Juglans microcarpa x Juglans regia, assembly GCF_004785595.1. Lineage (NCBI taxonomy): Eukaryota > Viridiplantae > Streptophyta > Magnoliopsida > Fagales > Juglandaceae > Juglans > Juglans microcarpa x Juglans regia. The sequence goes on along the minus strand of NC_054603.1, from coordinate 27,530,729 downwards.
ACGTTGGAGAAGAAAGTTCTTTTTCAAGATTATGAGATATGCTTTATCAAGATAACTAACAGTATATACTAGTGTATCAATAATATTTTCGGGAATAATTTCCCGAATCTGTGTGTCAAGATTATGGGATCTAGTATCAAAAGATCTGGTGTCAAAATTTTGAGATTTATTTCGAGAGATTGATGTAAGAACAGATCTGGATGTATGATAACTGGAGGGTGCTGGAGAAGAATAATGTGAAAAAGATCTTCTAAAAGGTTGAAAAGCTATTTAGACTGTTCCGTCCACTTTTTGATCTATATATTCAATATCATCTTTAGAATTATTTTCTATCTTAGGTATTGGGGTAATATTCTCAAATTGCCATTCATTTGGAAGTGTAATTTGATTCCAATTGATTTGTTTAGGGATTTGTATACTAAAGTTTTGTGTACTAAATTGTAATAATAATGTATATCGTTTTGGACTGGTAATAAGAGCTTGTGGTTCTAATGTTGTTTTCATTAATTTATAATGAATCCTATAGACTACTATTAAAAGGTGTGACCCTTTCATCATTTGATAACTATTTGTCTTAATATTTAATGTTAAAGCGTATAAAATATTAGCATCGAATAATGATAGAGAATAATTGGGATAACAATTAAAATAGACTGGTCCTTCGAACAGGCTTGATTCTACCATTCCAAGTAATGAATCATAAAAATTATAATGTCTTCCGTCTCTTAAACAGAGCAATACTGAGTTGTTTAATCTATTTCTAGTAAGTGATTTTATAGTTACTTGTACTAGTCCAATATGAATGAAAGAATATTTTTGTTCTTTGTGATGATTAATTGCTTCTTTTGTTAATAGTTGTAATGATTCATAATCATTATTTAAACTAATAGTTCTATCTACTGTTTTAATTGTATAATTTGTAAGAAATGATAATTTGGGAGAAAAAGTGGATTGTTTGTATATTTGGATTTTTGGAACATCATGAATTGTCCAGCCTTGTAGATTTCTTTCTATATCTAATATACTATAATCTTCTTGGTTGATGTTATCAGGTTTTATAGGGATACTAATGGTAGATTCGTTAGGTTTGAATAAAGAATTCATTGAAACAGGTTTTAAGCAAATATTCTCTATTTCCAAAGAGAAATAAGTAGATTAAGAACTTGAGAGAACACCACCAAAGGGATTGATGTAAGAACAGATCTGGGTGTAAGATAACTAGAGGGTGCTAGAGAAGAATAATGTGAAAAAGATCTTCTAAAAGGTTGAAAAGCTATTTGGACTGTCCCGTCCGCTTTTTGATCTATATATTCAAGATCATTTTTAAAATTATTTTCTATCTTAAGTATTGGGGTAATATTCTCTAATTGCTATTCATTTGGAAGTGTAATTTGATTCCAATTGATTTGTTTAAGGATTTTTATACTAGAGTTTTGTGTACTAGATTGTAATAATAATGTATATCCTTTTGGACTGGTAATAAGAGCTTGTGGTTCTAATATTGTTTTCACTAATTTATAATGAATCCTATAGACTACTGTTAAAGGGTGTGACCCTTTCATCATTTGATAACCATTTGTCTTAATATTTAATGTTAAAATAAGCTACTAACTTAGAATATACTATACATTACTACATTATATACTATACATTACTATATATACTAGTAAATAATATATAAGACATACCCTATACTATATAATATGTACATTACTATACATTACTTATTATTCATGACAGATTATTGTCCAGTAAAACAACAAATGATTTTGTACATACAAGTTTACGTGTCCTGTACTGTGTTTGTTTTTAGCGTCGGTTGATACTGTTCTTGTTTTTAGTGTCGGCTGGTACTGTTCATGTATTATTAGAATTACTATTTTGTACTGTTCTAGTGTCTATATAAAGGGGTTTACGAGAGAAGAAGGGCATTCAGAATTCTGATCTGAAATCCATTCCTCTCTCGCCCAAACCTCTTCATTCCAGTCCTCCTCACTTTGTAAATCTTCCAATCTTCCTTCCCTCATGTCTTGAGCTTTCAACTCCTTTAAGAATTAGTCTCCTTATAAGTATTATGCTTTTAATGAAGAAGTTTATTTCATATTTCTTTTCTATATTATTTACTTCCTCATACATATGGTCGGATATACCGCCTGCTCTATTTGCTATCATGCATATGGCCGGTTATACCGCCTATTATTATTGTTAATATCTTAATATCATACTATTATCTATTTATTATCTGGAATATACGCCTTTGGTATCAGAGCCATTGGTAATTATATTGTTATTATATTGATATTTTCTATTTTCTATTGCTATTTTCTTTACTGTTTAATTCCGAATTACATATTTTATGATGGATTTCTATTATGCTCATAGTACTGGCTTTCGTGATTTGTATGAGTTAAAATATACAGAATATAATTTAATAATAGAATTACAAATCTTGATGAATAATATAAAAGATCTTAAAAGACAACAATAATTGATGAGACAAGATTATACAGTAATGATGATTAAATATAATGTATATCAAAGTAAACAAGCGGCAATAAAATACTATGAAGCTGACTGCACTTTCCTAAGAAACGAAATTAATAGTATAAGAAATTATTTGAAGATCCTTGCTTTAAAAAAAAAAGTGAGAAATCACTGATACAGATTTTTACAAAGATAACTGATAGTTAAAGAGAATAATGTATATTGGGAAGCTTGTGTTGGTAAGCCATGAAAAACGAATGGTAAGCCCATTCATGCCAGAAGGCTTTAAGGGTGGTCCCAGTGGTGTTCCCTCAAGTTCTTAATCTACTTATTTCTCTTTGGAAATAGGAAATCTTTGCTTAAAACCTGTTTCAATGAATTCTTTATTCAAACCTAACGAATCTACCATTAGTATCCCTATAGAACCTGATAACATCAACCAAGAAGATTATAGTATATTAGATATAGAAAGAAATCTATAAGACTAGACAATTCCCAATGTTCCAAAAATTCAAATATACAAACATTCCACTTTTTCTTCTAAATTATCATTTCTTACAAATTATACAATTAAAACAGTAGAGAAAACTATTAGTTTAAATAATGATTATGAATCATTACAACTATTAACAAAAGAAACAATTAATCGTCACAAAGAACAAAAATATTCTTTCATTCATATTGGACTAGTACAAGTAACTATAAAACCACTTACTATAAATGGATTAAACACCTCAGTATTGCTCTGTTTAAGAGACGGAAGACATTATAATTTTCATGATTCATTACTTGGAATGGTAGAATCAAGCCTATTCAAAGGACCAGTCTATTTTAATTGTTATCCCAATTACTCTCTATCATTATTCGATGCTAATATTTTACCGCCTATTATTATTGTTAATATCTTAATATCGTACTATTATCTATTTATTACCTGGGATATTCGCCTTTGGTATCAGAGCCATTGGTGATTATATTGTTATTATATTGATATTTTCTATCTTAGGTATTGGGGTAATATTCTCTAATTGCCATTCATTTGGAAGTGTAATTTGATTCCAATTGATTTGTTTAAGGATTTTTTATACTAGAGTTTTGTGTACTAGATTGTAATAATAATGTATATCCTTTTGGACTGGTAATAAGAGCTTGTGGTTCTAATGTTGTTTTCATTAATTTATAATGAATCCTATAGACTACTGTTAAAAGGTGTGACCCTTTCATCATTTGATAACCATTTGTCTTAATATTTAATGTTAAAATAAGCTGCTAACTTATAATATACTATACATTACTACATTATATACTATACATTACTATATATACTAGTAAAGAATATATAAGACATACCCTATACTATATAATATGTACATTACTATGTCATATATACATTACTATGTTAGATAATTATGTTACATATCATGTATAATTAGAATATTATATGAACCATTACGTTTTAAAAATATATAAATATGTGATCCACGTTTAAACAATACAAATGTACATTCGAATGTGTTGAGGTGACGTTTGAACGTTTAAATACACATTCGAATGTTTTTAAAAATTTGGTGGGATATTTCCCACGTTAATTGTTAGAAATTATACTAGAACCTAATTTCTTTCATGTTTGCACGTGTACAATTTAACGTTCGAACAGGAGGCCTTGATGTTCAAATGTGAATGAAATTATTGGTGGGATCTTTCCCATGTGAATTCTAGGAAATCTAGCTTGACTTACATAGCAATGTCATCAACATAACATCCAAACATTTATTGTTTACTTTCGAAATTTATTTTTTCAAACATTTTTTAAAATAGGCGTGAATTTTCCCATGTGATATGTGCTCTCTAAAGGATTATTACATTCGCACGTCAACAGATGTACGTGCAAACGTTTGTACTTGTGAAAAAATGGGCGGTTCTTTTAGCGGGAACCCAATATTTCACAGAACGTTCGAACGTATAGTGTTAACGTTCAAACGTTCTGCAGTTTGATGCAGCGACCTTTCATTTAAAATGTCGCTGCAATAACTTGGATGACGATATTATACGTCGTCATTCTGTTTAAGTAGATCCGGTTGCTGCAATAAGTCTTAAAAATTCAAAAAGAAAAAAGACGCCCTAGACTTGGCATGGGTTGAAGGCAATTCATCTCATTTGCCTTCAACCCGTGCATAATAGAGAGAGAGAGTTAGAGGGAGAGAGATTTTCTTTGTTCTTAAAGAGAGGTAAGGGAAAACTTGTGATTTTCTTGTGTTTTCTTTCTTTGTTTATTTAGATTTATTTTGTTGTAATGATGTATTATTTAGTTTGAACTAACTAGTATTGTGTTTTTTTTAAGGATTATTTGTTGGGACTTGTTGAAGCTTTTGATTTGTAAAGAGATCTTGTTGGGCTAGGTATATTTCTAAACTTTGTTATGAATATGTTGTGATTTTTTGTGAATTGATTGAGAATGTGTTGTGAATATATTGGTAATTTGTTGTGAATATGTTCATAATTTAATAAGAATATGTTATGATTTTTTTAATATATTATGAATATTTTGTGAATATATTGGTAATTTGTTGTAAATATGTTGTGAATTTAAAAAACTATATGGTGAATATGTTGTGATTATTGTGAATATATTGTGATTTGTGCATATATTGTGAATAAAAAAAGAAATATTATGATTTGTGATAATATTGTGATTTGGACATATATTGTGAATAAAAAAGACATTATGAACATATTATGATTTGTGAATATATTGTAAATTTATTGTGATTATGTTTTGATTTGTGATTATTGTGAATATATTGTGATTTTGTGTGCATATATTGTGATTTGTGAATATATTGTGAATTAAAAAATATTTATGTGATTTGTGATAATATTGTGATTTGGGCATATATGTGAATAAAAAAATATTTTGTAATTTTTATTATATTGTTATTTGTGATTATTGTGAATATAAGAGATAGAATTAGGAGATAGAAAATATAGTAAAAGTAAAGAATTCATAATTAACTAATAAATAACAAATTAATAAGATATTAAGCAATATAAGTATATATTGACTAATATATACTAAACAATTTAAAAAAATAATTTATATTATATACTAAGTTTGAAACAAATAAGATATTAATAATATACAAATATAAGATATTATTAATATAAAAAGTAATTAAACACTGTTAAAAAATAATTTGTAACATATAATATGTTTAAAACAAATAAATTATTTATAACATATACTAGATTTGAAACAAATAGCTAATTAATAAGATATTATACAATGTAAAAAAGTAATTAATAATAGAAATAAAACAATATAAAAGAAATAACTAATTAAATAATATGATATTAAACATAATAAGTAATTCATAACATACTTAGTAAATAAAACAAATAAGATCAAAACATACTATGAATAATATATAACAAATAAGAAAAAAGCATACTAAGTAATTCATAACTAATGACTACAAATAACTAATAACTAATAAATAACAAATAACTTTTAACTTTAATTTAATTTATACTAATATATTTAATTTCTAAGTAATTCAAACAACATACTCCACATACATTACTCAGAACAAATCCTCCCAACTCTAGACACAGCTTGTATGTAGTATATATCTATATGTTATTTGTTAGATTTTGTGTGACATTGCATTAATAACCTTATACCCATTTGGAAATTAGTGTACACTCAGGTGTTCACTAATTCCTCCCAATTATGGAAAATGACATTGCTACTAGGCTATGTAAATTCGAGCAGATCTTTCCACCGTCATATTTTGATGTAATGGTCTATTTAGCAATACATTTACCTCAGGAAGTACTATTAGGTGGCCTGATGTAATTTCGTTGGATGTATCCAGTTGAAAGATATTTGGGTAGATTGAAGCATACCGTTGGGAATAAAGTCCGAGCTAAGGGTTCAATAGCAGAGGCTTATATACACGATGAATGGTTGACATTTTGCTTTCTATATCTTCGTGATGTTGAGACATGATTTAATCGTGAAGAGCGGAATGCTGATCTTGCTGCTCCTCCCCCTTGTGAGCTATCAGTATTTTTTCAAAATATACGGCCCTTAGGTGCACAAACGGCATATGACTTAATTGGTGGAGAGTTAGGAAAAACTTGGTAGTATGATTTGAATAATTGTTGGGAGATTGATAACTATCTCAGGTACGTCGCTACATATTTAGAATAGTTCTAATTAAACAAATTTAACTATAATGAATGTGTTCAAATATTATATTCTTTTGTACTTCTATATAGTAAGCATGTAAACAAACTTAGGATAGAAGGCGTAGAGGATATAGAGCCAAGACATGAAGCAGAATTTTTCGGATGGTTTTAACAATGCATATGCATTTAAATGTCCCATGACGCAAAATCTTTTTGAACTATTTTAATTCTTGGTAATTTCTAATAATTTTGTTACTATTTCAATTGTTAGATTTTGGAACAATGTACTCATGATCCCGCATAAGTTTCTTCTGAATTGCATGCATTGGCATGTGGTCCCTCACACAGAGTACTTTGATATGTTGCATGTACGGTTCGAGGTTATGGATTACATACTATGGACCGTGAACGTAATCGAAAGATGTAAAACTGTAGTGTGTTGGTCGATAAAAGTCATGGAATAGATGATATTGACTACTATAGTGTCATACATGACATTATCGGATTAAAATACCTGGGTGAGAATGTGATATATGTTTTTAAATGTGATTGGTGGGATCTAGGCGATCACTTTACGAGTGTCAATACTGCATATAAATGGTACGAAAATAATTTATTCGTATTGGTTTGTCAAGCTACCCAAGTCTATTACTTTATTGATCTAATGAAAAGGGCCAATAAAGATAGTAGAGAGATAACTTGGCAAGTCATACATAAATTTGTTCCTCTAAATATCAACAATGCAAAACTGGTAGCGGATCACGATTATAGAGGCTTACCAAGAAGATGGAGATGGTATTAATTTATTTGTTGACTTCAATGCACTTGAACTAATCCCCTTATGTAGAGATGAAGTCTCACTCGTACATCTCAACCCTTCTATATTAAATGATCATTCAGTTGAAGAAGAAGAAGAAGAAGAGTCTAAAGAGGAAGTCGATGAAGATGACGAAGAAAAAGATGATGATGACGAAGATGTTATTGAAGTCAATTCTGAAACAAGTATGAAAAATACATCTGGAGATGAAGACTAAAAGTATTAAATATTTTATTTATATAGGTGACAGTACAATACATTTTTTATAAATTTTTTTATACTAATTTTTTAAAATATTAACCCTTTTCAAGGATGCCACCAAAATAACAACAAAGAAATGTGCCTCCTTCATGAATCCTTCTTCTAGGCTTTGAATAATACAAAGTGTCATCAATACAAAATTTTGTTCCTTTTGGTAACACATTATCGACTATTCTAGAGCTTTCAATTAGGGTCGATGACACATATATTGTATTGATGTTAGCCCTATATAATGTTAAATATTGAAAATATTTCTAACCTTTAAAAATTGTGTGTTGTACAACTGTCTACCAGACGCATATCTTTACTAATCATCTTGGAATTGGTGAATGCATCAATAAAATTCATCTCTCCTTATAAATAAAAATATGTATAAAACTTTATTAATGCAAAAAAAAAAATTAACAAGATGTATTAAAAAATAACGACGCAAACATAATATAATTATAATAAAAAATAAAATTAATTATTATGGTTATATGCATTACTAATCAAAATATCATTATTTCCATTTGGATCTATAAATAAACTAGAAAACAAGATGAGTTAGGACTATCATATTTGGATTATCAAAATAAGTTAGATGATCTTCTGGATAATTGTGGTCGACAAAATTCATTTCGACCCCATTTTCTTTTTCCTTCATAAATGCTTAATATAGGTCCACCAAATGTTTGCACAAATGACAGGTACGTGACCAATGCCTTTTCATACCGTACTTGTGACATTTATTTTCATATTTCTTTAGAGGCTTATTCTACAAACCTTTATTTTCACCTTATTTTATCTCAGTATGGTTCCACTTCTGGTGGTATGGAGCATTTTACTTTGGGAAACTTTGAGTACGCTCCCCTTGATTACGATAGTTTTTCTACCACATCTACGTCAGCGACTACAATTTCCTTTATTATGATGAAATGAGATTCCATTCACTTTAAAGAATGGAGTAGAACCGGTTAGACGAGACTCGTAATTTTTCATTAATAACTCATTATTTTGTTCAGCCACTAGTAAACAAGATATTATTTCAGAATACTTAGTGAACTTTCGCACTTGATATTACTATTGCATAATCACAGTCAAGGCATAAATTTGTTAATATGTTTCATTTCAAACATATCATCATTAGTGGCGTTTTTCTCTATACATTTTCAATTGTGCAACTTCAGGTGCATATACTCATAATGAGCTTTTGGGATGATCGTGGTCTTCTAGTAATTTACTATTACTCTCTTAAACTATCTCATAAAATCAATGTATCTTTTATTGTGAGGTACTCAATTTTCAATAAAATTATTTCTTTAGAGCAATCTTTCAGGGTTACTTCATTTCCTTCCTTAATAGTATTTTCAAGATTCATTCATTAAGATGAATCTCAGCATCAATGATAAATAATTATTGCCAGAAATATCGAAGACAAAAAATTTGAGTTTAGTAAGATTTGACATGATCTATAATAAACATATTGAGTATGAAAAGAAGTATTTAGAATCGAACTCATATATAGAAAACATGAATATGCATCATATTGATATGATAACATTATACTCTATATAATGTCACATAGATCATATCATAATTTTATAAAATTATTTATATTGCAATAAGCATATATTAATATTTATAGAAGATAAACTTATAGTAATTTGAGAAGTGTTACGCAAATATCTTCCCAAAGATTAAAAAAAAAAAAAACACAACAGTTGGTTAGAGTCTCCTACTAATAACGTGTTGTAAAACTAAAAAGAAGTAACAAGAAAACTAAAAAACTAGAATATATAAAACTAGTTTTTCAGGAACTCAATATTATTTCTTTTAACTTTCTTTTTTGTGTGTCTACGACAAATACTCTTCAAGACTCCCTATTATAGGCATAGGAGGATACATAATATTACATGGATACATAAATTTAGAAAATGATAATACATGAATCAAGAGGATGCATGAACAAGGGAACGACAATATATAAATCAATGGGATACATAAATATGTAAGAATTCTAATTATCATCCACCAAATACATATAATGTATTTTACTACATTCATACATTTACAATAATTTTATAATATTAACTAAATATTTAATACTTTTAGCTTGTGAATGTGGTAATTGCTTCGTGGATGTGCTGCCGTTTATGTCCTTGTTGAAATTTATTAAGTTGCTGGTTTTTCCATAATTATTGTGGGAAGTAGGAGGTTACGAGGTAGACTGTTTGGTGTACCCTATTATATTGCATAAGTCGTGTTAGCATGCCGCTCAGTTTTGACCATTAGGCTTGCCAGTTAATACAAAGTTATTTTTTTATTTTTATCTTCTTTTTTTTATATTTTTTAAATATTTTTAAAAAGTAAAAAAATACTAATTATTAAATAAAAAAATTAAATACATAAACATTTAAAATAAGGAGATAAATTCAAACGACGTACTAATATTTTTCTATATTGCATATCATAATTGTATATACCTTGTTGGCACGAATGTGTAGGTCGAAATTTGACTAAGCGATGTACTACATCACACAAACAGATTTTATAAAAATATGTAAAAAATTTAATGATTATCCACCAAATATATGGAATATATTTTACTATATTTATATTTTTACAACAATTTTATAATATTACCTGAATATTTAATACTTTTAGCTTGGGGATGGGGTAGGTGCTTTGTGGATTGCTGTCGTTTACGTCCCTATTGAAATTTATTAAGTTGCTTGCTTTTCCATAATTCTTGTGGGCAGTAGGAGGTTGAGAGGTAGACTGTTTGATGTAACCAATTATTATTGCATATCATAATTGTATAAAAATTCTTTCTCATTAACTACTATTTATCACTCTACACCTCACATTCTATAAAAAATATCTTCACACTTTATGAAAAATACTTCACATCCTATAAAAAAAATTATAAGTATCGAATGTGAAATGTGAGAGTGAATAATAATTAATGCATAGCATTAATATTCCTCAAATTGTATATACCTTGTTGGCACAATTGTCTAGGTCAAAATTTGATTAAGAGATGTACTACAATTATATAAAGAGATTGTATAAAAATATATTCATAAATTGATATGATTTTATATAATACATTAGATTTACTTTATAATAAAAATAACTTACAATATAGCGTATCACATCAAATTACGTCATTTTTATATTTAATCTTTAGAGATTTTTTTAACTAAAACATTTCTATTTGAGTAATAAGTGCGAAAAATTCTAAACATAGTCATATTTTATGAAATATGAAGATAAAAGAGTAAATCACATATTTTTAAGTGGTGTGTAGGAATGTGAGACTTTTGTGTAGCACGACTCAACAAGTGCAGAGGATAGCAGTTTTTCGGCCAAACAAAACTTTTGTAAGTACTTCTAAAATAATTGAAGAAGTTGCACCTCTTTTATGATTTTAAGAACAGCTCTGCTACAGACAACTGAGCAGCGAAATCTTGGGGGAATCAGCTGCCATGTCAACCGGAGAAAAAAAAAACACCGCTTATTCTTTTTCTGTAGCCCTTAGGACTTTTATCAGATACTTTCTCACTTTCCCACAACACACCCACAGTTCAATGGCCATCACGTCTCTCTCACTTCTCCAACCGTCTCTCTTCTCACCATATTCTTCTTTTTCATCTTCTTTTTTTTTGTGAGACTCAATTCTGGATCCACAATAACTTCATCTCTTTTTTTTCTTCTTCTTCTTGTACGAAATTCAATACAACGGTCTCTACGGGGCACTTTAGATCAGTATTTAATGCTTCCGGGGACAACTATGCCACTCTTGGGGTTCCAAAGTCTGTCACTAGCAAGGAAATCAAGGCAGCGTATCAAAAGTTAGCACGCCAGGTACTGAATTTTGCTTTGGGGCTTCTTCTTTGAAATTTGAAAGGGGAGGCAGAGGATCGAAGGGAGAGGCAGAGCTTTCGGCTTCGAAGGGATTGTGTTGTCAGTTTTGTGTGTTGATTTCGTGTGGGAAGATGGGGTTGAATGGGGGGATTCGTGCTTGAGGAACACGAAGGAATGAAGATGGGGAAGATAGCTCTGGAAATGGTGAGAAAGGAAGAAACGATTCGTTTTGGACTGTTACAGGCAAACGACGTCGTATAATTTTTCCACATGGGATGCGGTGCCCCCATGATTCCCCTGCCCAGTTGCCTATAGATTTTTTCTTTTAAAAATGTAAATGCAAAAATTTTAAAATTAGAAACAAGAATTGCGTTGTTTAGTCCAAATTCCCAAGTAGGATGATGAGATGGGTTGAGAATGTTTTAAAGTTTTTTGTAATTTATTTTTAAATATTTTTTAAATAAAAAATAAGTATTAATTTTAAATTTTTAAATTTTTCATCTCATCATTAACTATTTATTATAATTTTTTAAAATTTTTAAATAATACAAAATTTTCAAATTTCAAAATAAAACTTTATTTTTAAGTAATTTTTTAATTTTACAATATTTTTATTTAACTCAATTTATCTCGTTACCATTTAACATTCACGTAATTAAATCTCATTTATTTTTACAGATAAGATGAGTGGAGATAAAAATTGAAAATTAAATAAAATATTATTAAAATAATTTTTAATATTATTATTTTTTAAAAATTTTAAAAAATTTGAATTATTTATTTTATTTTATATAATAATTTTAAAAAATAAAATAAAAATAAAATAAGATAAAATAAAATGAAATTTATTGGAAAAACAAACCGGCCTGCATTCACTTTCCATGCCCTGCATTCATTCACTTTCCATGCCCTGGCCTCCTAGTCCTGCGGCTCCTGCCCCATATCCTGCATTCAATGACCCCCTATCTTCTCGAGTTTCCAGCCCAAAACACTCATTAATTCCCATTTTCGATGTTGCCAATCTGTATGTCTCCGCCTTTTTTTTTATTATTATTATTAGATATTTTTTAATAATATTACATATAAATAATATTAAATATAATTACAGTATAAGTATTGTATATTTTTTTATTTAATATTAAAAAAAATTAATTTTTTTATTTAAATCTCATATTTATTTATTTTTTTTTTAAATAAATGTCCAACACTTACATCCTCTATTACTTTGTATCCCATTTCTATTATTTTTTTGTTATCGTTTTCACAACTTTTTTGTTCTTTGGGTGATATAATGGTGGGAATCTTTCCCCTATCAATTATAACCAATATCACATTAAATTAATCTAATTACTCAATATAAGGAATTTTTTTTAATTAGTATCACCATAGATCCAAAATAAGTAATTCCCATGAAAATAAGAATAATAAGTATATAGGTGGTTGTCAATCCATACTAAGGATGCAAAAATTGTGGAAGTAGTCATGGGACCGAGGGTGGAGGGTGGCTGTTTGTTGGGAAATAAATGAGAGAAAAAACAAGGAAAAACTGAGAAAAAAATTGAAAAGGAAAAATGAGATAAGAGGCGGAGGATGAAACACAACGACGAATCTAGGTGGGGCCAGCAGGAAAGACCCCTAAAACTAGGGTTGCAAATGAACAAAGCTCATTACAAGAAAACTGCTTATTTGTGACTAGTTAATTCTGACGAAATGACTATTTACAGCTAAAATGAATTTGTTTTGGTCACAAATAGTCTTTTCGTCGTAATTAAATGGTCACAAAAACTCGTTTTTCTTGTAGTGGCTATTCATGAATAGTTTGAGTTCAACTCGTATAAATTCGGTTCGGACTTGATTCATTTGATAAATGAGTTGTTTACGACCACTTATATTGATACAAATATTTAACGAGCTAAATTCATATAATCTTGACTTGACTCAGTTTAACCTCGTGAACAAAATTTGTATAGACTCGACTCGACTCGTTTTGAGTTTGTCACAATAATAGGAATATTTCTATATATATCCTTACATATATTCTTTTATTGTATATATTTTATGTGTTATGTGTATTATTTTTTATACTTTGTATATGTAATGTACTTTGTTAATTACTTTATATATAACAAGGTGACGAAAAAATAATGTTGACTATAATAATGTATTAAATTCACCAAAGAGTTATTAAGTCAAATGTTTATAAAGAGTAATCAACCCTAATTTGATTACGACACTTTCTTACCTAATTCTATTTTGATTATTTGGCCATGTTTAATGCTATATCATTATAATTGAATACTTTAATATTAAATTAATAATTTTAGTATGTAATTTTTAAAATCACATGTACTAGGCATTCTTGATGTAAGTCTAACATTAGTGTTGCCCAAGACTTCACTTCTTAGTACGTATGACATCATTTTAATACTATTTGCATAAATTCCAACCATCACTTGAGTACTATTTACATAAATTTAAGCTATTAGCCTTTCAACTTTTTCCCAAGACTTCAATTCCCAGCATATGACATCACTTAATACTATTTACATCAGTTTCCTCTTCTAACATGCCACCATACGGTTACTTTTTCCAACTTAAAACTTTTCACAATTTCTTTCTCTTCTTTCATCTGGTTGTTTATTTTGTAATTGGAGGACTGACTTTTCCTTCGTCTAGTTGCTTGCATAGTCCTGTGGTGGGACATTTTCAGATTGAGGAGATGTGTTGCACAAAGACATTGTGTTGTTTTTGCCCGATAGTAGAGATATTTCGGGAATGACTAGTGAGGCTCATAAGAGGGAGAAAAATTGTGTCTCGGTCTGGTGCTATGTTTTTTCTTTGTCTTAGTGGCTCTCTGTATTTACTTCGTCTCAATGCATTGTGGCCTATGGGTATGGTGTTTGTCGGTCTCCTTTGTCTTCTCTGTCATTTTTTTTTTTTGTTTCCCGTTTGCTTTATTCTCTATATTTCTCGATTCCTAGTATTTGTTCTTTGTCTCGATGTGTTGTGGTATGGTTCTTCTCGATTCCTTTTTTGTTCTCTCAGTGGTGTGGATCTGAGCAATATTCTTAGATTTTTTTTCCTTTATTTTTACATCCGACAGTAGTGTGTGTTAATTATTTTCTTCTCGATTTTTTTTGTGGCCGTTGGATCTTTTGTGTTTGATTTTTGTTGTTGATTTTCTGCAACTATTGGTTGTGCTGGTAGTAGTGTTGTTGATTTTTTGTGTTTATTTTTGTTGTTGATTTTCTACTGCTATTTTTATAGTGTTCATATAGTCTGTAATTTAGTATGTAAAAATACTTCTAGTTTTGTGTTAATGGCTTATATTCTCTTTAAAAATACTTTTAGATTGATTAAATGTAGTAGTTTTTATTCTTTAGTTTTTTGTTTGTTGCTTATATTCTCGTTAAGTTTAATTACTTAATAAACAATGCACTTTTTTGCACAAATTTTAGGTTATAATGTTCTATATTTGTCACAAACTTACATGTTCCTATCGTCTACATGATTATAGTTATGAGTAAAATTATGAAGTTATGTCATATATATATATATATATATATATCGAGTTATGTCATGTTTTTTTATACAAATTTTTATATTTGTCATGTACCCTAAATGAGATTTCTAATTTCAATATTTGATTGATTGGTTTAAGGTTAATGAAATAAAAAAAGATTTATCTAAATCACTTCCTTTCCTTTTGTCAAAAGAGGAAGGCATTGTGGAGGATTGTAAATAGAGATCCTACCTGTTCCTAAGAGGAAAATTATGCCATATCCTGCCCTCCATCCCACCCTCTCCGCCTTCTTTGCAAATCAAATCTGTTCACATATGCCTTACGGGAAATGGTCAAGATATAACGAAGGACACACTTAATAAATAGAATAATTATTAGATTAAGATAGTTAGGAGTATAGATGTATTATATATAATACTCTCGCTCTATCCAAAATGGCATATCATTACATCCTATGATAATATATGAATACAACATCATCTATACATCAGACTGACTACCTAATAATTTCCTACTTAGGATGAGTGCTATTCTAAGAGAGTACGTTGTCTTGAATGCTCGTCCATGGCTTTGCTTAATAATAAATGGCTAATAAATATTTATGTGGTTCTATACTGAGGCCTACGTCCATAGGTCTTGGGTGTATCCACTATAAACACGGTTGAATACAAGCTCTACAATCTCACTAAGTTCTCTACAATAACTAAGCTCTAGGAAATGCATCGGTGGTGGTCCTTTACCAGTGTATTGGATTATCTTTAGGCTGCTATTCTCCTATATTCCTGTTTTCCCTAACCAGCGATCAAGACGATGTGATCATGATAGTCTCTTACAGTTGGACCGGATCAACAAAATGCAGCACGCCCCTCTTGACTACGGCTTTTAGTCGTAGGTTTATAGTCTGTTTATCAAACTATATTAAAACCGCTTTAAAGCGCCATCCCCTTGTGGGATTGGGTTGGAGTCAAGTTTTTGGCTTAATAACTCGCTTTTTTATTTTCATTTTCGGTGCTATTTTTGTTGTGTTTGGGTGATTGTTGGGACTCTCATCTCACTGAATCTTATATCCTTATAACCGTTTAGTTTATCTATACAATGCTTAACTTGCCAAGAAGAAGAAAAAAAAACTAAGCTCTAGGAAAGTCGTCTCAAAGCTCTCTAGTTCTCTCTTTCTCTACCGCAGTCCCTCCAAACCTCAAAGGAAACAGTCCCTCTCTATCTTGCCTCTCTCCCCTCTTCAAGTCTCCTTTCCCTTGCTTTGTTTCTTGCCCTCTAGTTTTATGTTCTTCCCTTTATGTCCGATCAAGCTTTGTTATTAGCATACCCTCTCTATCTCCCTTCCATACATAGCATAATGGGTTTTAATCTTTATTGCCATTTGCTGGGCTTTAACCCTTGCATTTATTTTTTTCCCTAACACATTAACAGTTTTTATATCATTTACTTAAATTAAAAATAACGTAAAAGATATCATGTCAAATCAACAATAATGATTGAGAACGACAAAATAGTGGATGAAAACTGTATTTTCCTAAAATTTTGTGTCTTTTTTACAAAGAAAAAGTCTTGAGAGCAGCCACTGTTTGCTGCATCCAAATTCCACACATTACGTGTCGAAACGGGTGTAGCCATTGAGAGCTAAGTTGAGATGAGAGAGAGGATGAAAAAGAGAGTTATTGATGAGATAGAGAGAGAGAGCTACTGAGGAGAGAGAGACCGAGATGAGAGAGAGAGTCCGAGATGAGAGAGAGAGTCGATGAGAGAGATAGACTGAGATGAGAGAGAGAGAGACGATGAGGGATGAGAGAGATCTAATGAGAGAGAGAGGAAGAGAGAGAGGGGAAGGTCTGGTGCGTCTGGTGCATTTTGCACCAAAAAAAAAAAAGAAAAAAAAAACTAAAGGACCAGAAGCAGCCAGATAATGTGTGCAATGTGTGTAGGACTGTTCATCCGGGTACCCGGCCCGGTCAGGAACCCAGAAAATCGGGTTCCGATTCCGGGTTAACCTGGACCAACTCAGTCCGGGTACGGGTTTGAAACCCGGTACCCGGATCTTTATTTTTTTTTTAATAAAAACCGATATCAAAACGACTTCGTTTTGATACCGGTTATATTCTTCTCCCCCCCCCCCCCCGGTCACTCTCGCTCACTCTCTCTTGCTGTCTCGTTACGCTACGAAGTGCGAAAACATAGAAACCCTAAGCCCCTGCCTCCATCACCGTGACCCCGTGAGCTGTGACCCCATAACCGTCCGCCGCTCATCCTCGCCCCATCTCGGTCGCTGCATCTCGTACTCTCTCTCTCTCTCTCTCTCTCTCTCTCTCTCCCTGTAACTATGATTTTGGACCTCCATTGGATGGGGTAATCACTTGGTTGAGTAGAGTATTGGACCTCCATTAGATATCTGGGTTTGGTTTTAATTGTTAGGGGAATACCCAACTTGATTTTATTTGTTGGGTTTGCTTGTTCTAACTGGCTTGATGTGTTTTAGGGGAATACGACTATGGTCCACGGATAATTAATATTGGTCTTCTTTTTAACTGAATTTAATTCAGGAAACTTTGGTCCTATAGTTTCAGCTTTCTATAGTGATCTGACTCGTATTCAATAAACATGTTTATCTCTTTGTTTTTGTCCCTTTTTGCCCTACTATCCAGTCAACTTGGAAATATTCATTGTTTTTTTTTTACTGAAATGGCTCTGTTTGTATTCTCAATCTGAGACTTGGTTGCATTTTAAAGATTATAATATTAAGAGGTCAGTCCAATTGATCATTGAGTTCAAGTATATATTGTCATGCACTGAAGTTCAACTACTCATGAAAGTTCAGTTTGAATATTGTAAAATAATAAACAACCATTTAGTGTTTATTATATTTGATTATTAGTGTTATAATTCTATCTCTCTCTCTGTGTGTTATATTTTATTATATTTGATTATTAGTGTTTGGTATTTTTATTACTCAATAATAGATGGAAGAAGATTTTGTGAGTTGTAATGTCGGTACAACCCAAGGGGTTGGTGGTGACTCCTCGTCTATTCCAGTGGATGTAGAGGAGCATGGGAGTATTCCAACCCTTTCATCCACATATACACAACAACCTACCCATTCCATCCCACCTTTACCCAAGCAATAAAAAAAAACACCTAGTAACCAATCGGTGGTTTCGGAACACTTTACTAAAGTACAACTTATTGACCAAAATAACCCAAAAGCTCAGTGTAATTATTGCGCTAAGCTACACAGTTGTCACTACAAGAATGGCACTTCATCTATGATACACCCCCTCCAGAATGCATGTAAAACTTCCCTTCTTAGATATAAAGGAGTTGGAAAAAGTCAGTCATCTGATGTTAAGAGGGATGCAGAGGGAAGAGTATGTAGCCCACAATGTCTAGTGAAGTATGATGCAGAAAAACTTAGGGTGTCAACTGCTAAGTTTTTTATTAGGTGTGAATTGCCTTTTAGGCTTGTGGAGAACCAAGGATTTGTTGAGTACGTGGCTGATTTAGAGTCTCGATTTACTTTGCCATTCCGAATCACTTTAAAAAGGGATTGTATTAAGCTGTATAATGAAGAGAAGATACAGCTAAAAAATTTGTTGGATGGTCAAAGAATCTCTCTAACCACCGATACCTGGACATCGGTGCAAAATATGAACTACATGCACAAAAAAATAATAAAGTTTTACCAAATTCCCAACCATAAGGGCGAAACTATTGAGAGAGTGTTAGACTTGGGGTTGCATGATTGAGAGATTAATAAGATCTTGACTATCACAGTTGATAACGCCTCCTCTAATGATGTTACTGTTGATTACATGAGGAGGAGAATAAAGAATAGTGATTGTACCATATTGGGTGGTGAGTTTCTTCACATGCGGTGTGCTGCCCATATATTGAATTTGATTGTTATGGACGGCTTGAGAGATGTTTATGAGTTTGTAACAAGAATTAGAGATGCCGTTAGATATGTGAAATCTTCACCGTCGAGGTTTGCCAAGTTCAAGGCTTGTGCGATAAAGAAAAATATTAGTGGGAGGATGATTTGCTTGGATGTTCCTACTAGATGGAAGTCCATATATTTGATGTTGAGTACCGCTGAAAAACACAAACAAGCCTTTGAACACTATTATATGTGTGTGGATAGTGAATTCGTGAACCCTACTGTTGATGATTGGAAAAAAGCACATATTTTTGTAGAGTTACTGAAAGTATTTTATGATGTTATATTGAACATTTCTGGTTCTTTGTATGCGACGGCTAATATATACTTCCAAGAACTCTGCACAATTGAAGATACATCAAATGATATGTGCAATAGTCATGATATTATCACTAGCACCATGGGCATAAATATGAAAAGTAAGTATGAAAAATATTGGGGTAGCACAGATAGGTTCAACTTGATGATATATGTTGCTTTTGTGCTTGATCCACGATATAAAATGATAGCAATGAAGTTTTGGTTGAATCAGTGCAAAGGGGATGAGTTGGCGGATAGGATAGAGGCCAAGGTTAAACTCTTGTTAAGCCGCTTGATTGAGCAGTATAACAAATTTCGTGTGGGTAGTGGGGGGAGTTCTAATGTGGCTCAAGGGAGGCCAAGCACTACTTCTACTTCTACTTCTACTACTATCTCGACTAAATTTGATATCAGGTTAGAGAAATTTCTTCTGGAACAAGGGTTTATAGAGTTTAGATCGGAACTAGATCGGTATTTGTCTGAAGGGTGTGCTCAAAAATCACCCAGTTTTGATATTTTGGATTGGTGGAGAGTTAATGCCACCAATTATCCTGTTCTTGCTGAGGTAGCACGTGATGTGTTAGCCACCCCCATTTCCACTGTTGCCTCGGAGTCCGCATTTAGTATTGGAGGACGCATCTTGGATCCTTTTAGGAGTTCATCGTCTCCAGAGACCATCGAAGCCCTCATTTGCACTCAAAATTGATTAAGGACCAAACCTGTCGACATCCAGGAGTTGGAAGAATACGTACAGTCGATGGATCTTGAAGGTAAGTTTGAAACTTGAAATATTTTTTTAATATCTATCTATCTCGGTTTATTATATATCTAACTCATTTTTAATATTTTTTTAGATGATTATGTAGCTTCATCTTCAACAGAGGCTGCTGTGAGTCTCTCTTCCCATTCGTGCTGAAAATAATATTTAGAGTAAGTGCTTTCTTCTTGCATAATCTTATTTTCTTAAAGTATTATGTAGTTTCTTGAATCATCTCAATAAACAATGTAATATGTAGTTTCTAATTTTTTGCAAATAATTTGTTGTTCTGAACGTTGACTTTGATCATTATATTAACAATAGCAAGGCACTTAGAGAAGCCATGTGTTTCATGATGGACCCCACATTGGGAAAGAAGGTTTGATGTATGTGTACTCTTCTTATTTGTTTAACTATATATTTTTATGCACTTCTTTGTTATTGCAAAGTCCAACTTCTCCACTGAAAGTAGATCAACATGAAAGGCTTAGATGGTTTACAAGGACCCTATATGTTGGGACTGGAACTATTTGCCAAAATGGTGCTGCCTATGTTGTGGCACTGAAAAGTAATGCTGGAAAAATTTCTTGTTGTGTATTAGAGTTTAATTAAAGTAATGTATGTGTTTTGTAATATTCTTAGCAAATTAGTTCAAACAATGTAACATGAAGTTGATTGCATCTTGTATGTCGCATTCATTTTACATGATGAATATTTATTTTTTTTATTTTTACATGCATTTAGTTAAAAGGTTTAATTAATTGTTTATAGGCTCATGTTAATATTATAGGGTTATGTTGTATTGAGAATATGATTTGAAATTGTAAATGAAGACAGAATATTTGAAGTCCAATTAATAATAAAAAAGCTTTTGGGTAAAAAACAAAAAAAAAAAATCTGGGTTCAACCCAGAACCCGAAATCCGGTTGGTCCGGGTCCGACCTGAGTCTGAAACCCGGGTCCCGGTCCGGGTAGACCTGGGTTCCCGGATTGGAACCAGGATAAACACCTCTAAATGTGTGCACAGCTACAATGGCTGCTCTATAGTAATACTCTTTTACAAATGACTGTTTTCCTTTTCTGAGGTCTTGTTAATTGTTTTTTTTTTTTTTTTTGTCATTTTGTTTCTTATCTTTATTTCTTGGGATAGAATAATTTTTGCTTTTGAATCTACCATCACACGGTATTGTTCTCAATGGCGGTATATGACTTAGCAATAAACACTTTGCGCCATGCGACAATTCTCATTAGAAAACAAATATGAGACTTAAAGAAGGGGTATCAAAATTTAAAAGCTAAGGATGTAGCTTGGGAAAGTACAAATTCATGAAACTTAACTGAAATTTCAAAGGACGTCTATGGAATTAACCATGAGAAATACTTTAACCATAAAAAAAATTCTGCAAAAACAAAACTACAAACAATATATATAACTTTACATCATATGTTAGATCTACTTTATAATAAAGTAGTTTTACAATCTAATATATCACATCAAGCCGCATTAGTTTATAGATTTACTTTTATATAATCTCTTTATAGCTATTGGTATCACTTCTCACTAACCATTATTCCATCTTAGGAGAAAAGTATAATTTTACAAAGTTAAGTTACACATAGCAATTTGGCCTCGGATGAATATAGGATTGCATCAATGGGACACCACTTCACTTTATGAGGACTGCTTCTCGCATGTACACCATTGCACGATAAGTTCAAAATTTAAGTTTTTTCTTTCGACAAACAGTACTTTTCTAAGATCATTTCTCTGTATAAAAGGTAAGCAGGTGATATTTCATTCCTCATATTACATTGCCTAGACCCAGTTCATCCTCAATGTCATCCCCATCTTCAAACAACTTCAGAAACCGAGCTTGATCTTGTTCCCTCTTCTTCTTTTGCCAGTATTTATATACAGCTACCACTCCAAGAACCAATACGGTTGAAACCACAACACTAATCAATATGATTAGAGCAGCATGCATTCCCTTTCCTCTATCTTGAGAGCTAGATGCAGAATTGGAAGCTACAAAAACATGGTTGGCAAAATTGTAATTATCATTTGGAATATAGAGAGAATGGCATTAATTTCAGATATCAGACGTAGGACGGTTCATCCGGGTTCTGGCCCGGGAACCTGGACTGGAACTTGGGTTTCAAACCTGGGCCGAAACCCGGACCCGGTTAGCCTGGGTCAAATCCGGGTTGTAAATCCGGAACCAGGTTTACAACCCGGTACCAGCGTTTTTGTTTTTGTTTTTTTTTTTTTTTTTTTTTTTTTTCTTCTTCAATTTGCACCATGCTGTTGTCCAGGAAGAGAGCCTCTCTGGATTGGTGAAGTTAGCTAGTTTGTAAATAAAAACATGATGCGTGAATATGTGCGTGCGTGTACGTAGAATATTTATGAAACTGGGTAGCTAGGTGGTATGAATTGGGTAAACCTAGTTTTTCCATGAATTTGTCACGTCAGATTCTTCAAACCTACCCCACACCTAATATTTAAAACGAAGAAAAGAACATATTCTGAACTCTACTTTTTTAAATCTGTGCCAGACATGAGGGTGGAAGGAAACCGACAAGCCCCGGCCATTGCATCCAGAGAGGCTCTACCTGGATAACAACATGAAAGTGAAGAAGAAGAAGAACTACCAAAAAACAAAATAAAAAACAAAAGCAAAACAAAACAAAACAAAAACAAAAACTGGGTACAGGGTAAAAACCCAGCCCGGTCCGGAACTCAGATTGCAAAACCCGGATACACCCAGTCCGGGTACCAGATTGTAAACCCGAACCAAAAATCTGGTCCGGATGAACAGTCCTAATTGGATACAGACGAGTGATTCTGAAAACACAAATGATTAGAGAAACGTGCATTCCTTTTCCTCCAATCTTGTGAGCAAGATGCAGAATTGGAAGCTATATAAACATGGATGACAAAATTGTAATTATTACTCGGACTTAGTGTTGTTAATTTCAGGCATTGCATACAGATAAGTACTTAAAATACAGAAACGACACGTCTTATTACCATATCTTTAGCACAAACCACAGATTTGTTTTCCCGAATCTTAAGTTTCTAGCCATCCGTTCTACTTCCATATCCAAATACTCATTTTAGCCACGTAATGATACCCAAAGGAACTTGTAAAGGGATGTCCAACAACATTGAAGTGATCCCAGTTTATTACGTAACATTTTAGAGAACAAAAGCCTCTTCTAGAAAGAGCAGATCATTACCATTTAATGTTTTAAGGCACCAAACACTACTGAACTATTCCCTTAATATGGAACAAAAATGGTAGACCAATAGCATGAAATGCAGTGGAATTAACTACAAAAAATGGAAGTAAGAAGGCTCTCACCATTGGCTGAAGGAACACACTTCGGACATAAAAAAGTAGCATTAAATTCCTTCTCCTTGAACCGTATATATTTCCCATCAGGCTCGGTAAAATCACTAGGACAAAACTCCCACTCTTCATAGACATCATCTGACACGAAACTATTCTCTTCATAAAACCCACATCGCTTGCACCTTTTACTTGGAAGTTCTGTCAAAGGCTGAAAGTATAACGAATATTATACCATTAGCAAAACGCTCAACCAATTGGCATTTATGCATCACCAATGTCGTTAACTATAAGTTACTCGAAGAACAAAGTGAAGGAAATATAAGGAATGCACTACACGTGTTTAATCATTATCAATGGTAAAATCAAAAAAATTTCCGAGAAAAATCTAGAACATTGAGCAGTTCTCAAACTGTTCCAGTTCCAGTGGGGAGAAATTCGCACACCCCCGCAAAACAAAAATACAGATCGTTTTCTCAACAGAACACACAAACAAGGTTCAGTTCAATTGCGGTTAACCTATTTTTTTTCTATATATAAGTAAGAAAAATAACTTTATTAATACAAATGAAATAGGCGAAACCCATGTACACTAGGAGTATGCAAAAGAAACACCTAATACATTCTAGGAACCTGAAAGCAAATACAAAAAATCATGAACACTAGTTCCATTAATTACTAAAGCAGCAAACCAGAGCAGTAAGGTGTGCACAAAAAAATTTTGTAGTTCTCCACATGCGCTCCTTATTTCAAAACACTGATCATTCCTTTCCATTTAGATACACCACATAAGGCACAAAGGGACCATCCTCCAAACCACAGCCACCTAAGAACAACCATGAAGACCGTTCCAACTAGCTAGTAGGTCCACCACCCTCAAAGGCATCACCCAAGCCATACCAATTCTACAAAAAAATCTCTTCCCACAGTGCAAAAGTAAATGATCCACTGATTCCTCATTCTTCCTACACATGTAACACCAATCCATAACAATGAGACCACGCTACCTTAAATTGTCCGTAGTCAATATTTTCCCAAGAGAGGCAGTCTATATGTGAAGAAAGCATAGAATAATGCCAACAAGCTTGGCAAAATGCCATAGAAAAACCATCGAGACTAGGAGCTTTGTCTTTTGCCATCCCACTAATCACATAATGAAACTCATCTTCGTGAAATGGTCTTTCAAACCATCTTGCACTTTGAGGATCAAGAGACTTAAAGGCCAAACCATTCAGATTTGGCCTCCAAGTAGTTGGTTCGGTGAGAAGACTCTCATAATCATGCACAATATGATCCTGGATCTCAAGTGGAGAAGAAAGCACATGATTATCTGAATGAAGAATCTAAATAGCATTACTTTGCCGATGTGAATTAGCCACTCTATAAAAAAACTTAGTGCATTTATCCCCTTCTTTCAACCAAAGAGCCCTTGATGTTTGCCCCCAAGAGATCTCCTTCATCAACAACACCCTCTCAAGTTCAGCCACCACTGAACTGATAAGAAGACCACCAGAGTCCCACCTTATCAACAAAAGCATCAGTTCCTAACCACATTTTCAAACATGAAGTACCTACGACCCCCCCATGAATACCTCCACAATCCATCAAGATAGGGAAGTGATCTGAGCAAACACGAGGCAATCTCTTCTGACACAATACAAGGTAATGAACCTCCCAAGAAGAAGAAACAAGAAATATGTCCAATCTCAACCAACCCTAACTATTGGACTACGTGAACACGCCCCCAACAATGTGGGCTCCAAACATTACAAGTAAAAAATAAACTCCGAAAATTCCTCCATTGCCAAAGAAATACTAGATTGTCTTGATCTCTCACTCAGAAAGCGAGTAATGTCGAAAGCCCCACTTATACACCACGGCACATCCCAATGATAATACAATCACGCCAACTCCTCCCACAAAAGTCTCCTTTCACTATCCGAATTATGCCCATAAACACCCACTCGCACCTATCCTCAACATTTTTGAAAGAACAAGCTACAAAGAAATTCCCAATACTTATGCAAGTCACGGATAGCTACAACAAACAAATACGGATTTGCTGAAGCGATGAACGTGACTTGCAGAATTTCATGAGGATCAAAGGCAAACTAAAATGAGGAAAAGCTATTGAGTATGAAAAGAAACAAAAGAACAATTGGAAAGTAAAAATGGATAATCCTAGGATGTCACTCAACCAAGTGATAGTGGATGTCACCCAACACTACTAATTGTGGATGTCACTCGCACAACCAAGCCAAACACTTGATGGAAGAAGGAGATGGAGATGAACTCAACTTCAAATGCAAAACTTGCAAGAGGGTTTTAAGCTCAAATTGATTATCTATTTCGTCCATTTCCTTGTGTTTAAATAGAAAGTACATGATTAATGGTAGGAGACATTATATAAGGCCAAATACAACTTCCTAATGTGTTAGTAATTGTTGTAGACAACTTCCAAGACTATTACAACTTCCAACAACCTAATTAATATGTAAACAGATTTCAAAGTAAAATTTAAAACAAAACAAGTTTTTATGCAGAGCATTTATTGAAATGTATATGGACAACTAAATGACAGCCACCAAAGTGAATGCCACGTTGCCCATGCAGATGCCATGTCAGCATGCCACATCAGCTTCGATGAAATGACATGTAGGATTTGGATTGTGCAATTGAATCAAGTACACTCCTCAACTAACTCAACTACTCTTCTATCGCATATTTAGACCTCTTGAAACTCCCATAGATGCCCGAAAAGACCATCCCACAAAAGAACACCCCCACAAACTACGGATAATACTTGAATTGAAAAAATGTGAGTTCGTTTCTTGCAAACACAAAATATCAATCTTTCAACTACGCAATAAAGACCTGATACGAAGACACTTATTGGAATCATTAAGCAACCTAACATTCCAAGAAAGGATCTTAGGCTTCATAAGAAAAATACGACCCCCTCACTTTCAATCTATCCCGCCCTCCACTCCCCTCCTTAACATCATAATTAAAGGAACATTTGAGTCTTCTTAGTTCTCTATCTCTCTTTGATGTCGATTTCAAAGCCGATGAGCATCCAGATTCAATAGCAATAAAGAGAGACTTGAATTGCTCTTCAAAGCCTACACAAGAGATCCCAACACGGGCTTGAATCTCCTCAAACTTCTTTAAAACACTCCGAAGCAAAACTGGGTCATTTTGGACTAGGTGGAAGTGTGCATAAAGGGGTCGGGTCAACCTCCCTCCCCATCAAAACAGTCCCCATCACTAAGGACTAGTTGCAAATTCGAAACATCTGTTGCCCCCACAAGAGGGATACACTGAGGCTCCCCACCAATATTAGACAAATACTAGAGTCCGTTTTCCATTCCCAATTGCTAAAGGAAGTCAATAGGAAGCACATATAGGAAAACCACCGGGAATGGCACCTCAAGCCTCATACCCTTGACAGGCAGAAGGAGAGGGACTTGAGTGGAAACTGGGGAGAGACTAGAGTTGCCTTCCTTCCTAACCACCGTCATATGCAGTTCATCCTATAACCGAAAATCCACTTCCCGACATCTGTTGCCCCCACAAGAGGGACACACTGAGGCTCCCCATCAATATTAAACAAATACTAGGGTCCGTTTTCCATTCCCGATTGCTGAAGGAAGTCAATAGGAAGCACATATAGGAAAACCACTAGGAATGGCACCTCAATTGTAACGGCCCGATCTTTTATTTAGAAATAAATTACAGATAAAATTTTTATGAGTTAAAGCAAATTATCAGATGATTCTTTTTATAAACCTAGAGTTAAATCTCTATTATTATTATTATTATTTTCCCTCCAAACCCATGAATCCTCTTCTTAATACAACTCCTCTCTACCGGATTTTTTTTTTCTTCTTTGAATTTGAAACACGCACCAAACCTAATCCACCCGCATGCACATGCACGTCTCTTCCTTTATCTTTATCTAGGGTTTTCATTGGTCTATATATAGAGGCTTATTGTGTCCAGTCCGAGCGTCTTTTTCCAGCGTGAACAACCAGCCTCAAGCCGAAACCAAACCCATGCCTTCTTCCCCACGCCGCACTATGATTCCCTCCACGCCAACCCAAGCTGCAAGCCGCACTCCCTAAGCCCCTTGTCGCTGCCCCCACTTCATGCACGGCCTCCAGGCCACGTCCAGGAAACAAGAAATCGAGAGCCCCTGCACGACGGAAACCGTGCGTTAGCACTACCCCAGCCCCACAAAAGAGCATAAAAACTTGGCCTCCTTCCATAACCACGACGCAGCTCCTCCCTCTGGCCACCCTGTAGCCCAGCTAGCAGAACCACTGCACGGCCTGCCCTCGGAAAAGCCATCAACCCGCTGCCATCCTCCCCTGTTTAAGCCCCAAAAACAGAGCACTGAGCTCTCCGACCGTGAGCCACAGCCCAGCCACCCTCAGCCACAGAACACGCCGACGCCACCACTGGCCACCATAGAATACATCGGACCACCCTCAGCCGCCAAGGCACGCTGTAGCTGCCACGGACGCACACTGTTTTTGCACGTCCGAAACAGAGCATGCAGTCACCTTCTCCACGGTAGCCACCTCAAGAGGCGCCGAACCCCTTCTCCGACGACACAGAAACCGCCAGCCAGCACAACCCAGTGGCACCCACTCCGTCCCGGTAGGCCACGACCGTCGTCGTCCCCCTCTTTCTCTCGGTTTGTTTACGGCTTGACTGAACTCCCGCTCTCCTCCTGTCGGCGTCAACTCCCGCTCTCCTCCTCTCGGCGTCATACCACCACTGTCCAGAGAACCCAGTCACGTCTCCGGTCCTTCCCCAGCCACCCATTGCCGCCGCTCATCAGCTTCCTCTCCCGATGAGCATCGCACCCCCCAACCTGATTGCATGCATTTCCTTTCACGCGTAAAACCAACCCGAATCCATGCAAACCGTAAATCAATCTTTTTTTTGGTTAGTTAAATTACAAAAATGCCCCTCTATTTTTTATTTTCCCAAAATGCCCATGTACAGTATGTTGTTTTCCAAAAATATCCTTGTTTATTTAAGACTAACGGGTAAGGATATTTTAGTGTCAGGAAGTGTTTAGGTTTAGAAAATATAGACTATTTTAGTAGTTAGGTTTTTAAATAGAATCACTTGTTTAATTAGAAATTTATGCAAAATACGTGTTTATTTTTTATAGGCGACCGATCTCGTGCCGAAAATAGTGGATTAGCATTGCAAGGTAAGTAGCATGATCATATCCTTATGCGTATGTACAGTGAGCTGTTTGTCTTTTTATAAAAGATATTATGCATGTATGCCCTTTATTGGAAGCTCCTTTTTACGTACCCAAAATATGATAAAATTATGAAGAAGTCATGATTTTATGTGAAAGACTATTCATGAAATTATTTATGAAGAAGTCATGATTTTATGTAAAAGATTATTTATAAAATTATTTAGGAAATGCATGATTTTATGAGAGAGTTATTTCGTAAAATATTTATGAAAAATCATGATTTTATGCGATGAAACATGTAACATGACGTTTATGAAAGAATGCGATTCGTTTGAAATCTATGATACGATATAACAAGTATGTATGTGATTTCTTTTGAAATCTATGATATGATATGTATGTGATTTCTTTTGAAATCTATGAAATGTCAAGTATGCAAGTATGATTTGATAAAATATGTAACGGCCTATGTTATGATATGAAAACGGTACCTATGTTATGGGCATATTGCATTGCCAGGTCGTGCATGCTGGTAGTGCACCCAGTATTATCTTCCTTATGTATGGATTCCACAACCCGCGGCCAAGGGCGGAATCGAAATCTATTTAGATTCGCTAACCCTAACTCACGGGGGTCAACAGTGGGTAACGACCTATGACAAGTGAAAGATAAGTTAATGTTTATGTCATGTTATTTATGAATGTATTTATGAATATGCACGCTTTTTAAGAAACTTTATGTTTATTATGTTTACTGTATGATGTGTTGCTTATTGAGTATTCGACTCATTTTAGTTTGTTTTTATGTTTTTTTTTAAACCACCCCAGGTGATGACATTTATGAAGACGAGACTGCAGGACAGAACTTGACCCAGGGAGGCGAGACAGAGGCCTAGACAGATTATGTTATGATTATTTTTATGGTTCTAAGTTTCAAATAAATTATTTTGATAAGCACATGAGACTTCCTTATTTTTCATAAGTGCTTCCGCAGACCTTATTTTGGATTTTCAGTATTTATTGAAGTTTATTATTTTATGGAAATTTTTCGCATCTGGTGCATTGTTAAAAAGAAAAAAGTTTTAAGTTCAAGTTTAGTAGTAGCACACTGGCTCCTCGAAATTTCTAAAATGTCTTTTCGGGAACGGGGTGTTACATCAATCCTTGTACCCTTGATAGGCAGAAAAAGAGGGACTTGAGTGGAACTAGGGAGAGACTAGAGTTGCCTTCCTTCCCAACCACCGTCGTATGCAGTTCATCCTATAATCGAAAATCCACTTCCTCACTTTCTAGCAACATTTTGCTCTGACACGCCATCCAAAGGGTTGCCAGTCACCGATGATGAAGTCTGTGGCAGCCCTACCATTGATAAAGCAAGTATTAGAGCCACAATAAAGGAGTGAGCCAGTCTTGAAACACATGAGAAAAACCCGCCAAGCGAGCTAGGAACTCTTACTCGAACCCAACCCATATACTTTATTTTTGCCTTTATCCACCATACCCACCTGAGACACCATAAGACTACCTAGCCCATCAACAAATACGACCTTTTGCTTGCCAACAATCCAGCCCCTGAACCCAATAAGAACCACCGAAAATTAAGGCAACTTCTTCAAAACCTCCAAAAAGGATCCCTTCTTCCCTGAAGGAACGTTGCACCATAAGGGTGCACTCTGTTTTACTCTGTTTTCCACCCCGAAACAGAGGAAGGAGCATCACTGAGCCAAGAGAGTCAAATTCCCATTCCTCCATTTCTTGTAAAACTTCAAATAGCTAGACCGCAGGCACCCACCACTTTTGCCAACCATTCCACTACAGAGATATCGACAGTGATGTTGTAACACCCCTTTTTGTAGGTTAGGAGTGTTACGTACTTTCGTAACTGTGCCCGATAAAGAGACCCAACATAATAAAAACACCTAATTTATTGAAAATAAATTCCCAAAAGAATAATAAAAATATAGTCTCATAGCATGAAAATTTAAAACTGATCTTTAATGAAAAAAGAGACACTTATTAACTAAGTCTAAAAATCCCTTGACACATGATCTACGCCTAGATGTCAGCTCGTCAACACTACCTTCTTTAATTGGACATTTAAAAAAAAAAAAAAAACAACAAATAAACAACCAAAATGAGTCGAATACTTAATAAGTAGTACATCATACATCAAACATAATAAACATAGGATTTTCTTGAAAAGCGTGTATACTCAATACTTATACTAACATAAACATGTAACATGTACTATGCATAACTCATTAAACTTGTCTTTCCCTTTCTTTAATGGCCAGCACTCCTTAACCCTCCTGTGGACACTACCTGTGGACACAAGGGGAACCGCTTAACTTATCATAACATACTATGGTGGACCACCCTTAAATCCGTGGCTTGCCCATCCACCCATAAATGCATTGGTACCATGAATCTCTTATGGTCATTCTTAAAGCTTCTTTCATAACTTGTCTTTTATCTTTCTTATCATGATACATCTAGAACACATAATGAAATAGCTTATCATAATCATAAATGAAAACATATCGTGATGCATGTAAAACACATATTAACATGACATTCAAAAATCACTTTCATCATAACTTGATACGTAAAAAGGGGCTTTCAATAAAGGGCCATACATACATAGTACTTAAAAAAGCATTGTTTACCATACATGTAAGGGTATGATCATGCTACTTACATCTTTGCTTCTATCAATAACAAACGCGTCAATAATCACCTACTTGAAGTTGCTGGAAAAGAGTTGGACTTGATAGGGTGAGACTGGTTCTTTTTTAAATCTCCTGAAATAGCAGCAGTTTTCTAGGATTAGGGATTGGTTTTCTTGAAGAACATCACATGGGGTTGCTATAAAAACTTTCCAGACTCACAGCAGCCTCTATTTTTTCTAGTTTTCAGATCTTACAGCCCTTTTAACGAAACCTGAAAAACCTAATAATAGGGCTGTACCAATCTTTGTTTTGAAAAGGGGTTCTAAGAATCCTAATGGCTAGGAGTTCTAGGGTAAATATGTTGCTATTATTTGGATCCATTTACGAGTCATAAATGGGGCTGGTTTCCACTTATCACGAATTAAACAACCAAAAATCAAATGGGTTTTGGCTAGAAAATACTTGGGCTTATCCATCCATATATGGGCCTAATGGGCTGAACCTACTCCATTTTGAATCCAAGTCCATAATTTCATATCCAATCCTATCTCCTCAATACTAGATCCTCAAATAATAAAGCCTAAAAATTTCGGCTCTGGATGTTACAGATGTACTTGGTGACCCTGCGACTTCTCTCTGTAATCCGCCACCACTGACCACTCTCATGATGGAATTCAAAAATCTTTGAATCAATTAACAGAAAAACCAATAAAAAAAGAAAGAGAAGGTAAGAAAAGAACTGAAAAATATGAGTAATAAGAGGAGAGAAGGATCAAAATCAATGGGGAGATTGTAAATTATTTCCGGCGAGAAGCACAGTCGACCTGATAAGAATATGATAGCTGTGAAGGCTTTAGTCACAGTAAACATAAAACCCCTCTATATTTGCCAGAACTATCCTTTTGAAAACTACTTATCCCTTGTTTCCATTAGACCCAAATGGGACCATATTCAGAAGACAGGTTCCCGCTTTACTTACTGATAAGTTGTTTGCCTCCCCTATAACTTCCATCAAGCGTATAAAGCAGAGTGCATTTAAACAGGAGGCATGCATTGCACGAGTTAAGCCGAACATGGAATTGCTCTGCAACAGCTCCATTGACACCATAATTTCCTATATCTACAACGAAATTTCTAACAATTATAACTTGTACGAATATAATTTCAATAACCGAATATAAATCTGCTAGCACCATTCATGATTAACACAACTGAAGCCTTTTTGAAAATAATTCCGTGACAATCCACATATGATCATCAATAAGAACCAAATTAACTCAAAAGGAATATCTTTTAGCCAAATAGAAGAAAATAGGTTCGAACCTGCCAAGACTCTTCACCCTTGAAATTGTAGAAGACATGGTCTTCTTTCACATCGGGTAACACCGTCTTGTTCTCCCCTTTACACTGGATATAGACTACTGGTTTTGTGTTTGGCAGCCACTGGTGGGTATTATATATCTCCAGGGATTCAAGTGTAACAATTGCTGGCAACACCAATCCTGCAACGACGCCGTCACCAGCCAAAGCACCCACGAACAGGAAAAAAAAGGTGAACAAGCAAATCAAAATTCAAAGCCAGTAAAACTTTTAGAATTGGATTCCGTAGTATTTCCTAATTCAAACAAAACAGTGTTTTAGCTAAAACTACATCTTATTCCGCACGATTCCACAAAAGATATTACTAAATCCTATGTTCGATTATCGGGAGTTTTCTTTACCTGGAAAGCAGCTGAGGAAGACCGAGCAGACGAGAAAAAGAGAAAAAACCCTAGAAATCAGGAGATACAAAATCGACATAGCGAGATTCGTTTATATTGACTCGATCGAGCAATTCAAGTGTTCGGAATTCGACAAGCACTCGGATGGAGGGAAACTTGATACGACCGAGCTAGCGAGAGGCACCTCTTCCTCCACTATAAACGACGGTGATGTTTCGTCCAAATAGAGCAATGGCTATGGCGGTGTCGAGACTTTCCTGGTGGGTTGGGGAGATGACCGGTGTGCTGCGAGTGACTGGACGCCGGGATGCGCGTTTCGCAGAATAGGGGAATTTGGCCACGTCCGATCTAAGTGGCAAGAATCGTGACTTTATCTGGTTGGTCTATATCTTGTACGAAGTGGACGAGCCGTGGCCAGCAATCTCTCTTTCTTGAGTCAACCCTGACGGTCCGGCGACCGCCTCGACCTCTCCGATGTTGGGGCAGCTATATAATTAGATTAAGGTTACGTTTCAACGTTCAATTGAATTGAGTTAAGTTGAGTTGAGATAATAAAATATTATTAGAATATTATTTTTTAATATTATTATTATTTTAAAATTTAAAAAAATTAAATTATTTATTATATTTTATGTTAAAATTTAAAAAAATTGTAATGATTAGTTGAGTTGAGTTTAGTTTCCAAACGAAATCTAAGTATAAAAAGAAAATGTTATTGGAATACCTCAAACTTTATGCTCCTTTATTTTAATTTTTTTTATTTTTTTATTTTTTATCTAATAATTAAGGAAGTGATTATTAGTGAAATTCTATATTCTTTTATGATTAAAAATGCTAAAAAAATACTTGAAAGAAAATTAAAAAAAAAACAAATTTATAACTAGCAGTACATCCAGTGATAAACGTTGGACAGCCCACTAGCACCGTCCAATTCAAAAAGATTGTATTAAAAAAGTGAAATTATATTTGCAATTTTAAGATATACAATTTTTGTATACTTGTTTTTAAAAAATTGAGTAAATTTAAAATTTATGTGAAAAAATTATTTTTTTTTTTAAAATTGAACTGATTTTTTTAGAAGAGTGTGATGCCCTCGACCTTGCTTGGGATGGAGCAAAAACTTAATCATGCAACACAGAGCTACATATTCCTCTTTCATAACAGCTAACATATAATGCACTTAACATGCATTCTAGCAGTGTAAAGCAATCACAATGGAAGAAGTCATTTCATATAATGTTGTACCAGAATAAACTAGTATTCCAACTTTATTTATAACTTTAAATCATACCATACTTGTTCGAAGTTTATTAAATGTAAGGCATAAATCGAATCATACATCATAATAATGGAGTATCAAACTCCGTGGTACACCTTAATGTAACAGATGTCTTCAAAAACTTTTAACTAAAAAAGAAATTATTAAAGCATCTTTCTAATTTATGCTATATCCAAGTAAGTCAAGACTAATTCCATTATTTTCTCCGAATCGAGCTCATCCTCAGCCTTGGTCATCATCCTGACTAGCTACTCCTAGCCCTGCTAAAGTTCTATCATTTCAGGAGAAAGCTAGTTAGGACTACTATAATGAGATTTCGGTAAATTTCAGCAAGTTAAACAAAAAACATACATTGAGATACCATAAGCATATATAAGGTAAACCATGAATATAAATACATGAACATGAACATGTGCTTTGACCAAAAACACACTTTTGTCCTATACATATTCTTTCTTTTCAAAAACACTAATCTTGTAACCATGTATCAAAGTAACCATGAAACAAAATAATCATGTAAAAAATATCACACTTCAATTTATTAAGTAATCTTATTCCATATAATCATGTAGGTGGACACCTCACGACTCCCATACACACTGCAGGCTCCTTGTTAGTTATCACATCATGTTACCGGCTCTCTGACCGGGTGTGAGTACGTTCAGCTCAATATGAAGCAACAATTTGCAATTCGCATTCACTGCATTCTCAATATGATACAGCAGTTCACAATTCGTCTTCATCATATTTTTAATGTGTTACACCTACTAGCATTAGGTACTATTTCGCTTAGGAATCCTTTAAAAAGAACTCATTTGAAATTCGTTGACTGTATTTCGTCAATCCAAGGTTTACTACTCCAATTTAAGCACTCCAAAGTAGACAGGAGAGTTCCACTAGAATATTCCTCCATCCTAATATTGGGATCGTGACAAAACAATTGTTTTTTAATGCACAACCCAAAAATATTTGACATGTGACTTGTGATTAAACCACATAACTTTCATGTAACAATGTCATGTACATGTACATGTACTATATACAAAAAATGCATCACATATATAGCTTGAAATAATTAGAACATTCATATATATATACATGAACATGACATACGAAGGCTTAGCAAGGCATATTCCATCTTTCCAAAACTCCAAACACGTGATTTGAACCAACGATTTTAACAAGTACCATTTGAACATAACATGAATATACAAGGTATAGATTAATCATAGCATGTGACAAGTAGCAATTCAATAATCAATAATCAAATTTAAATAACCCACTATAGAGTTTACATATAAATATAAGTATATTATCCAAGAGTAAATTAAAAGCTAACTTACAAAGCTCCACAAAGTTTTTTTTTTTTTAAAGTTCAAGTAAACTGAAAGTGTATGTTGTAACTATTAGACTTTGAAAAAGCATTAAAACCAAACATACGTGTCCTGTACTAGGGATTATGCTCCTAACCCTAATAGGCTAAAATGTTCTCTTTAGTGATTCTTGAATTACACAAACACATGGCTTGGGAAACACAAGTGAGTGTGTACAACAAGTGCGACTTCATCCAACAACCCTAATGGCTGAAAGTGCATGGCACTCAAGATTGGACTTCTTCAAAAGGTGACTAAGTTAATCCCTACATGAAACCCTAGTGATGGCCGAGCATGTCTTATTTTTACAAAGGTTTCTCTCCCTTTCCATTTTGCCATCAAGGATTCAGTCTCTTAGAAAGGAAAACCTTAGACAATCCATACTCAATAGGATTTAAGCATGGTTGCCTTCTCATGGTCGAACCAATCACGTCATCATTCCCACGAGACTTACAACAAGGCCACAACACAATCCCTAACTCCCTTAAGCCGAAAATCTACAACCAAAAAACTCTTGCAATGCGTGTGCGTGCATGAGAAGAGAATGAGGTAGTGGCTTGAAGGTTCTTACCATGCAATCCTTCCCAAAAAGGTATTCTCGGTCTCCCTCTTATGCTTGCACGAAATGAGTGTTTGGATGAGAAGACAATGGTGATTGGTTCTTTCCTAGGGTGGGTGAGATAGAGAGGAAAAGAGAGACGGAAATCAGAAAAACTAAAATGACCTTTGATATCCCTCTAGTAAGTGTATGGGTGTCTTCTATTAATGCCTCCTATTTATATACTTTTATTCTCACTTGTTCTCTATCCTATCATCACTTTTGAAAAATGAAGAGTCTCTAAAAATCTTTTGCATGGGCGCCAAGTGGCCCTTTCTTCTAACCCCAGCTGAATCACTCTTCATCTTCCCTTCATCATTGCGTTTCTTGGAGACTTAAGGGACTCACCTTGCATGGAAGAAAAGTGGTGCCTCCCTTGGGGTGACCGAAAACTCTAAGCCTCCTTCATCCATTTCTAGTCTAGATACAATGAACCTAAAGAAGGCGAAGTGCATAGCTACCAAATGGTAGTGTGGCTGGCATGTGCCCTCCTAAAACCGAAACCTTAATGATCTTCTTGCATCATGAGATATTTCTAGAACCCTTAAACTCCTTTGCATGGAAGACATGTGGCGTCTCCTACTCATTGGCCGAATTTGATCTCTTCTTCTTCCATCATTAGTGGTGTACTGTTCACTTGACAATCTAAGTCTACTAGTCACAGTCGAATCTTCTGATGAAGAAGGTGATGGCACTTCCTCTCCTTCGTCTATTGCTAAATCTTGGGACAGATAAAATATAGCATCAATATCAAGGTCGTAATACATGTTTACCCTTTGCTTGTTCAATTTGTCTTCTATAGTGACATCATCTTCCACTAGTTGACATTCTTCAAGAACACGGATATGATTAATCAATGAGTCAGATACTTCAAATGTCGTAAGTCTTCTAACTTGGGTTTCCGCAATATGGCTTGACTCTGCCCCTTGGTAAAGGCCTAATACCCTTAATCTCATGGCATCATTCCAAACTAATTGGTCATGTGGAGGTCATCGCTCCTCGTGTGGCAATGCTCGGTGTAAGAAAATGTTTCTTCTAAAATTTGCATCTATCACATGAGTGCATTAATGCTCAAACTTCTCTATTTCTTGCCAATGAGCCGCAATCATTCGATCTCACCTCTCCTATCCGATCCTTTGCCTACGCTCTTGCATACTCCTAAATCTGGCTACCGATAACACAAACATACGTACGATTGTTCTATTCCTACCATGTCCTGTTCTCATGGGTGTAATTGATATATAAAAGAAAGAAGGAAAAAGAAGAAACATCACTCAAGAGATGCAATCAAACAAACATTTTCATTGCTTAGCCATCCAAGAATATAATCAAAACAATCACAAAGTTTCAATCAGAGTTGACTAATCCCTTATTCTTCTAACTAAGATGCAGACAAGTGGAGGTATCTAGCCCTCATTGTATCTTCTCTCTCCCAAGTAGCCTCTTATAAGTCGGGATTGTTCCAAAGTACCTTGACCAGGGGTATCCTTCAATTCCTTAACTTCTAATCCTTCCAATCGATAATTTGCACTAGTCATTCTTCACATGATAGGTTAGGTCGAAGTTGAATGTGATTTGGGTTAATCACAACCGGTCGTTGATCTCTAAAACTTTTCTTTAAAGAAGATACATGAACCACATCATGTATCCCTTGCAATTTTATGGTTAAGCTTAACCGATATGCTATTGGCCCAGCTCTCTCCACAATCTCGTAAGGTCCTGCATATCAGGGACTCAACTTCCATCTTTTTCCAAAACGAGCAACTTCTTTCATGGGTGATATCTTAACATATACCCAATCACCTACTGAGAATTCTAGATTTCTTCTTCTATCGTAGACATAGCTTTTTTGCCTGGCCTGAGCTACTTGCATTCATTTTCTAACCATCAACACTTGTTCCCTAACTTCCTGCAAGTATTCGAGACCAAGCATTTTCTTTTCTCCAACATCTTGCCATTATAATGGGGATCTACACTTCTTCCATGTAATGCTTCGTACGGCGTCATTTTAATCGTGGATTGGAAACTATTATTATAGGCAACTCTACCAAAGATAAGTTCCCTTCCCAATCCCCCCTTATTTCCAATACATAAGCTCGAAGCATATCTTCCAAGGTTTGTATAGTTCGCTCGGT
This sequence comes from Juglans microcarpa x Juglans regia, assembly GCF_004785595.1. Taxonomy (NCBI): domain Eukaryota; kingdom Viridiplantae; phylum Streptophyta; class Magnoliopsida; order Fagales; family Juglandaceae; genus Juglans; species Juglans microcarpa x Juglans regia. Next base: position 27,492,253 of record NC_054603.1, on the reverse strand, counting down.
TTGTCCATCGGTCTGCAAATGATAGGCACTCATAAACTTCAAGCTAGTGCCAATTAGATTCTGCAAACTCTGTCAGAATTGTGACGTGAACCCAGTTCCTCTATCTAATATGATTGATCTTGGTCCTCCATGCAACCAAACTATCTCCTTAAAATACAACTTCGATAACTTTTCCATAGAAATGTCTTCCCATTTCCACTCCGAAATTGATAATGACTGCAATTCTCCTAGTGGTCTTTGATGTTTGGCTTTTACTACTTGACAGACAGAACATTTATTCACATAATTCACTCGGTCTCCCTTCATTTCCTCCCACCAAAAGTGTCCTTTTAAGTTCCGGTACATTTTAGTATTACCAAGAAGTCCAGTGTAGGGCGTATTATGTGCTTCCCTCAATATCCTTTCCTTCATTTCTGGATTTGCTGGAATCACCTTCCTTTCCTTGTACCCTCTATTGTAATCTTCTAAGTCCATTATCTTTTTGCCGACATTCCTTGATTTCTTTATCATTTAAAGGCACAATCTCTTGTATCACTGCCAATGCTTCATCCTTCCAATAGCCTCCAATAAGTAGACTCATCATGCTGCTCAACAAAGATTTCATATATGCTTGGGCCTTACGACTTAAAACATTTGCCACTACATTGGCTATTTCAAGATGATATTTTATCTCACACTGATAGTCAGTGATTGTCTTGATCCACTTTCTTTGCCTCATATTCAAGTTATTTTGGCTAAAAAGATACTTGAGACTCTTGTGATCAGTGAAAACCTCACACTTCTCCTCATATAGGTAATGCCTCCAAAATATTTAGTGCAAATACCACAATGGCCAATTATAAGTCATGAGTAGGGTAATTTTGCTCATGATCCTTCGATTGCCGAGAGGCATAAGCAGCTACTCATCCTTCTTACATTAACATGCATCCTAGACCCATCTTTGATGCGTCACTATAAACCACATAAGATTTATGGGGTTCAGGCAAAGCCAAAACTGGAGTTGTAGTTAATTTTTGTTTCAACTCCTAGAAACTCCTTTCACATTCCTCACTCCAAGTAAATTTTGCGTTCTTCTTGGTCAACGCAATAAGGGATCTTGAGATTTTGACGAAACCTTATACAAATCTCCAATAATACCTAGCCAAACCAAGAAAACTACGTATCTCATGTACACTGGTCGATTTCTGCCAATTCGTTACTACTTCTATCTTACCAGGGTCAACTGCGTTAGAGATCACATGCCCTAAAAATTTTACTTCTTAAAGTCAAAACTCATACTTACTGAGTTTTGCATTTCATGTAATTTCTCTGGTCCCTGAACCAAATCTGGTCCCTGAACCAAATGTTTCCTATGCTACTCATCACTTTGGAATTTGTAATGACTCAACTCAATATTATTAAGGATGAAATTGGAAAAAAATCTAATAGCCTAAAATAAGTTTAATGGTCTCTATTGGAATAGCCCACAAGCTATTAAGATTTTTGAAATTATTGGATTTTTATGGGCCATATTGGATAAGTTGTGAGTTATTATTTCTTAGGATTTAGTTAGGCCAAAAGGCCCAAAATTTTATTTTTAAGGTTGTTAAAATTAGTTGAAAATTTTAGAAGAAATTAATGGGTCGATATTTTAGAAACCTAAAAATTACTGAATTTTTAGCTCATGAAATAAACCCAAACGCGTTAGGCCCAATGGAATTCTCTCACAACAGAGATACAACTCTACAAGTCATCTTCACGTTAAAACTCTTTAACCGACTGTCTTCTCAAACTCTAAAGTCATGCACATCTCCACCTTCCACTAGGATTCATGCCCCAATAAAGCTCTTGTACGATTCTACAAATCATTTTCATATTAAAACTTTTAAGCCGACTCCTTATATATAATATATATATATATATATATATATATATTATGTGTATCTCATTCTTCTTCAAACCCCAATATAGTTTCTGTTTATCCAAAATCACGTAGATCACCTCTTGTCCACCAGCAACCTCACGGCCTCGCCTTAGCTACCTGCCTCACAGTAGGACCACCACAATCGAACCCACCACTGATCTATGTATCTCATTTTTAATGTCATTTTCATATTTACTCTTTTTGCACATTTTAGAAATAGAATGATAAACTTCCTGCTCATGTCTATACCAATCATTTTAGAAAGTACTTTATTTTTTATACAGATTTCATGAGTAATGCAGATCATATAACTGAAGTTGTTTTCACATTTCTTTTTTAAAAAAGAACATACATATTCTTTTACAAATCAATCTCAATTTATTTTCTTTTTATAGAAAGTCTAGTATAGGAATTCCACTTACTTGACTCTTGTAGTGTATTATATACATTTTGGGATCATAATCTAGCCATGTCCCAATAACCTAAATCAGAAAATATTTGTTCATATGTTAATACCCACACAAGTACATAACTTAGCTAACAAAAATTCCACCTTCATAAGAATAGAAAAAAAAAAAACAAGCTCATAACTAGTTAAGTACATCAAACAACCCACAAACAGACAAATTCAACAACCCTCCAGCACTCATTTACTCCCGATATGTAAATCACTCAACCACTTCACCGAGTATGCTATCACGCAAATTATAACCAGCCCACAACACTACATTAGCCACTCTCCATGTGTTACATGCAAACCAAACGTCAACATAATATCCAACCAACCCACAAGTCAAACCAAACATCCACATGACTCACAACAGTTCCAGCACAACCGATCCAAAGCAGCCACTCCTCGACAACAAATCAACATGTAACTCCAATGCAGCCAACTTGTAATTCCAAATAGTCATATAACTATAATTCATTAAGATCTGCAACAATTTTACTTTACTCATATCACATACGTAGCTGAGCAATCGAGCCTATTAACATTAAAGTATCATACCTAGTGTCGTGAGGTGGTCGATGAAATAAGTGAATGGAATACGTTGTCCAGAAACGTAAGTATAGTCCTGTGAACTAGCAAACAACTACTATTGGGTATTTTCTTTGAAAATATTATGCGATGGATAATTCAAAACCCAGCAAGCGGAAAAAGAAAAATTACCGTATGTCAACTTGGATAGCCTAAGTTAATCACGAGTTAATCTTAGGGGACGAGTGTTATTGTAAAAGAGAAATCCAAGGGTTCAAAGGGAAAATACGCCAAAGTTAATATAACTTAATAAAAAAGGAAATTACATTGTAAAAAGTGAACAAATAAGTCAACCGACTTACCAATGTTGGTGAGAAAATTTCAGACTCCAAACAGTTATGATACATTGGAAAGGAACAATCTGTGCATAGCCTTTTGTGAGTGATAAATTAGTGAGGATGCATGGTGATTCAAATAAAAGAACTACAACAAGAATCAAAAGGGCTCACCACTATCAACTAGAAAGACGACAACCAAAACCCTGTGGTGTTGCACGACTATTCAGTGGAAGGAAAGAAATACACTAATAAAAAGATGAAAATAAAAATAAATATGTAAACTTCGAGTGGAAAGATGAATACAGAGAGTAAGAAATCTGAAAACTTAGAGGGAGAGAGAAAAATGAGCTTACCGGCATAAGGAGGAAAATCAAGCGGCGACGATGCTAACCACTGTAATGGCATGGCACGAATAGGGAAGATGATCTGTGAAGAACTTTGTGAGTGCAAATTGGAGTGGGTGTGCATGCATGTGTGAGTGAAACAGAGAATGAGTGAGAGAGTTATCATCATCCACCACCCACCTCGGTGAGGAGGCTTGAAGACAACCTAGGTCTAGGAAAGCTCACGAAAATGTAGCACCCAAATCACACGAAAAGACATAGGAAGGCGAGGTGTGAGCGTGGTCTGTTGAGAGAGATTTGGATGTGAGAAAAAGAAAAGGAACTACATATACATGGGGGAGATGGGATCAAGGAGAGGGAAAATGAGAAGAAAATGTAGGGGAAGGAGAAAAAACCGTCGGGATGGGTGGGAGAGGAGAAGAGAAAGAACCTTACCGAAATAGTACCATTTTTGGCACTCAGCTGCTGACTTCTTGTGGGCCTGGGCCTGTGTCTGGGCTTGGGCCCTAGGGTATTACAATGTCTGCTTAAGGGTTTTGTTCCGGTTTATAGCATTCAAATATTAGTTTTCAATTTCAATTCTAGTGCAGTATTTTCCAATTTTTTCAACCGAATTTGTGTTTTGGTGGGCCTTTCAATTTGTTTTGCTTTGTATTTAGAACTTATTTAGCAAGTTTAGGAGTTTGTGATACTAATCTAAAATTCATTTGTTACATTGTTGGGATGGATCTGCATTAGATTCTCAAGTTTGATATTATCTTTCACTGTTGTTTATATATTGTTATAAAATAACTACTACAACCATAAATAGATTATACAAAAATAATTTCACAAACTGACGTAGTTTTATGTGATTAATTAGATCTACTTTACAATAAAAATAATTTTACAATTTGATGAACCATATAAAGTTACATTAGGTTGTGGGATTACTTTTGTTTAATCTCTTTGTGGCTAAAATATTTCTCTTGTTGTGGTATTAGATTGTGTTAATCAGTATATATCATATTGTGGATATTAGATACAAAAGTGATTTATGATTTTAATTCCTTATAAAGGAACTCAATATCATTTTTTTAAAAACCAGAATAACAAACATTTGATTAATCACAAAGGTTGGCATTCAAGAGTACAAGAGTAGAAACACAACAAGCAATAGAATCTATATCGATCAATTCAGATGTGAGAGACACAACTTCCTTAGCAAGTCGATAAGTTACCCCCATTTGCAACCCTCTTAACTAACTGTCTTATTCTCCAACCAAGTTCAACAAATAAAGATTTTATTTCTGAAGTAAGACAACTAAACAAACTAGCACGATCATCCTTAGCTAAAATAACATCAACAATTTGGGATGAGTCTCCTTTAAAGAAAACATTCTGCAGACTAAGATCCTTGCAAAAAAAGTTGCTGCTAGTAGACCTGGTGCCTCAACTATAGATGGTTCTAAACAAAATGGTAAAGGTTTCATGAAGCTTGCAAGAACATGAACATCACCATCCCTAATAACAACACTAATACCAGTTTTTCTATTTTTAGTATTGATGGCTACATTTCAATTGGCTTTAACCCAATTTGCTGAAGGAGCTTCCTAGTGAAGAACTTAAGGTTGTGTGGGACAAGTTGACAGCCTTAGATATTGCATAGCAGGTCTATACACATCACATTCTTGGAGACTATGGCTATAGAGAGTAGCAGGATGTAAGAAAGCCCTTGCATAAATCAATGCATTTCTTCTAAACCAGATGGATCTAGCAATTACAGCAAACAATACAAATTCCTATGGTGATAATCTCTCCATCATTTGAGTAAACATGGTATAAAAATCAGTGGCAATAATAGAGACTTTATGAAAAGCCTTAGATCCAAGTAACCAAGCATCTTAAGGACATCACCAGAGAACATGTCCAAGAGTTTCATCCTCTTATAGACAAGATTTATCTCATCTTCGACACTGCTATGAAAGAAATACTATCGAATAAGCTTTTAGGTTATTGAAGAAAAGATGGCAATATACCGCACTCTTGATCTTTACCGTGTGAAGATTGTTGATGTGGTATTTGAATACCAATGTCGCATTTTGATTGGTTGTCATGTGGTAATCTTGCGTTAGTCAGTTGGATGGAAATTAAACCAAATAATTTAATTGCAAAAGCTTACATACTTAAGGAGTGAATTATAAAAAATTAAGGCTCCATTTGGTACTAAAGAGTATCTCAAATAATTTGTAAATAGTAGTGAAAATAATAGTAAAATAATAATGAATAGTTTGTGAATAATTTGTGAATAGTAATAAAGTAGTTTAAACATATCTGATAACAATTGTGTTTCCAAATAAACCTTAGGCTACATTTGGATGTTAAAATGAGCTGAGTTGAATTGTAAATAGTAGTATTTTGTGAGTCCCATTAATATGAGTTTAGCTTTTTTAGGTTAAGATGTGTTTAACTTTTTAAGTTAAAATGTATGAAGTAGGTTATAATGAGTTTAACTTTTTTATAAGAAGTTGAAAAAGTAATGAGTTTCATTAATGATTGATTTGAGATGAATTGAATTTGATTCAACAACCAAACATAACTTAAAACTAAGCGAGTGATTTATGAACCAACTAAACGTCTAAAATCTCAACAGATTTTTAAAGAGTTCTGCTACATACAATTATTTTTGCTTACTCTTTGTGCATTCCACTGATGTAACTGGTCAAAATAGTTATTTTATATTAAAAATGTGACGGAGCCAATCATATAAATAAAATATACAAAAATAAATGTACATAATTTTTTTTTTTTTTATTTTCTAAGCTGGTGGGAGCTTATAACCATCTTGAGAAAACTTGGGGAAGCTACTCTAATTCCCACGTTACAAAACGAACAGCAGCAGCTTTCCCTAGCATACTCCATAGTCTGTTGTAGACCATTCCATTACTCCTCGTTTGATTGCCACAGCGCTGCCCAGTCGCGAGCTTGTACTCGTTCATTTCCCAAAACCTTCCCCGAGAAAATGTCGAAGCTCAGGCTTTTTGCAACCGCACTTGGATCAAGATTAACCGTTCGAACGGTTAGGGAAAATCATGGCATCCCATTACTTCTTTGCGAATTGCCGAGATGGTTCTCGACCGAAGCTGAGCAGCCGCCGCAGGACTCGGCGGTTGATTCATTTCTTCAAACCCCAGGCACAGGTACGGGATATTTCTTTTCTTTTGAGCTTTGATTTGGGAATCTAGTGGCTGTGTTATGAATCGTACACCTGGGATTTTTGAGTTTTGAGTCTGGGTCTAGGGTTTATACGGGCGTGCTTATATTCTCAACGTATGGTTAGGAGATAGGATTAAGTTTTAAATCTTTTTGTCTCTGTTTGGTTGCTGAGAAAATGAAGAGAATGGGCGTAAAAGACGAAAATGATAAATGTATGAAGTATTTTGCTGAAATGGGCACATATTTTTCGACACTCTTGTCTCCCAATGAATTCAGGTTTGGTTTACGGGAGGTTGATTGGAGTTACAAGGCATACGCTGAAGACCGACATTGTCAACATGCTTGAAGGGTGCAAATTGACTCTGGACGATGTGAAGGTCGACTACAACCGGAGCTTTACGCCAGTTGGAATGTAATGCTCCACATACTTCGCTCGGCTTTTACGGATGTTTATGTGTGTGCTTGGGCATTCAATAGTGAAAAGAATCATCTTTACTGTGCTGCATGTCGTCTTTTTTCTGTAGGATTTTTGCATTGGGGGTTCCATAGCAGCATTTGGTAGATATTTGGGGGACTACCTATATTTTTTTTGCTGAAGCTTGTAGTTGACTTTAAAGGAATTATTGGTTTTTATGCTCTCTGTTTGCAACATTTCACATATTTAGCGTGTTTGTTGCTTCTGTTAGTTGTCTATTATTGTTTACAAAGTGTCCTTGCCATAGTATTGTTAAATCTGTGGAAAAGTTAGTGATAAAGAAAAAGTATTGTAAAATGTGTAAAAATTTTATTTTTTCATCACTTGGTATTTATTTGTATGTTTCCTTTTTTTCATATTTATTTGTTTCTATGATCAGGATGGTGCAATTTCCTTCGCGTAATGCCTTTGACCAAGCTATTAGGGTGATTGGAAAGAAGGGTAGATTGTACAAATTGGAGAGGGTATTACCTTAAAAACACATGTTCTAAGATATGATTGATCCGGTTGTGTTATTACTCAAGTATGCCTCAGGCTGATGATGTATGTTTATTGGATATCAGGCTGATCGCTCGCAGTGGGATCTTCTTATACCATATAATGGAAAAGCCGTAAGTTAAAGTTCTCAATCATATTTTTCTCATCTTGAGTTAACTTTTGAACTCTAATATTTAGACCTACCAATTGTGCTGAAGTCCCAGCAATTAGTCTCGCAACAAAATCGCTTGTCCTAAATTAGAGTTCCAGATTATTTCGATTCAGGTTTTAGGACCAAAGCGTGCATCTTCCTTCACATAGGGGTTAAATCTTCATTTGTTTCTGTGTCAAACATCAGCCATATTTATTCATTCTGAAGATTCTTCTGCTCTGATCTATTCATTTAGTTTATCCCTGCTGCTTGTAGATGTTGTCATTGGGTACTAATTGCCTTCTGTCAGAAACCTGAGGCCGGCTCTGCAAAGATGTTTCAACTTAGGCATTGAGTTTCTTTTTCTCTACCTTCAAAGTATGCCACAAATATAGGGGACTTAGATTGTTTTAACAATATCTAAAACCTGTTAGAATTTTTATGTTATCTGCATTTTACATCATTCTTTCTGGACTTGACTTATCATAAAAATATTCTTTCTGAATTTGAAGACTTCTGGGTAAAGCATTGCAAATCGTTCTTGTGTGTGTGTGCCCACGCACGTGTCTCTCTCTCTCTCTCTCTCTCTCTATATATATATATATATATTATTTTACTACAACACATGTAATGATATAACTTGGACTTACATTTTCCATCAGGTCTTACTACAAGGAATCCCACGAAATGCCCTTCCAGAAGATGTGGAGCGTTTCCTGACCGGTTGTGAATACGATGCATCCTCAATTGACATGTTCCTAAGGTTTATGCCTAGTACTTTAAAATGAGATAAACTGGTGTTTGTTCCTTATAATAACAGTAAAGAGTTATATGGTGTGGTGAAACCTTGGTTATACGTTTGCAGAGCTGGATTCCCGGATCCCATAAGAATGGCAACAGTAAAGTTTCCTTCACAGACTGAAGCAATGAATGCATTTATCAAGAAGAACAGGAGCTTCTGTCTCAATAATCAAATCTTGCTGCGGGTTCTCCAGTAATTGTTTTGGGTCCCTCCCTTGCCATCCACATATCTGGTGGCCTTTTGGAAAATTCCATTTTATAAGAAAATTTTTCTAGGGCATCTTGGAATTCAGCTTTCATGTTTTGGAAAAGCATATTATCTCTTATTAATGTTTCAATAATTAGAGCTTGTGAAGGACTAATGTTTGTGTTGACCTCGAAGATAGGCTTGGGTGCCCTTGTAATGTAATGCGGGTTGCTCAGTGAATCGAGCCACCCCATAGGGTAACAAGTGGGAGAATGTTATTTGATTAGCCCTGAGTGTCTAGGAACAGCGTCTCGACTAATTCCGAGGGTATACAGGCCCTCGGCAAGGAGTTTCCTGCAAGTGCACCTCGGGTAATTTAAGGAGGAAATCTCCCAGTCTGATGGTATTTAGAGATTGTTTGCACCAAAAAAGATTTTAACATTGGACCTGGGGGAGCATACTTCTAAGACCAAGGCCTTTATCACTTGAGCCAACCCCTAGGAGTTATGTATTTAGGATACCTCCCCTACAGATTCGCATAGTAAGGATATTTATTTAATTTAGGTCTCGTTTGTTTTCACAACACATCTTATCTCATTTCATCTCATCTTATATAATTATTATAACTTTTTCAAATTCTCACAATATAAAATAAACAATTTAATTTTTTTCAATTTCAAAACAAAAATAATATTAAAAAAAAATATTTTAATAATATTTTATTCAACTTTCAATTTTTATCTCAACTCATCTCATTTGTGAAAACATACGAGACCTTAGCGAAAGGAAAAGGCCCCTGGTGGATGGGCGGATCCTTTATACACACACACACACACAAACACACACATATGTATGTATAAGATGGGATTCATTTTCGATTTTGTCATTCTCTCCCCCTTCCTCTCACACTAACCTTTGAGTTCACTAGCCTTGTCATGTCATTCTATTGCCGCTATTACCAGTGCCTTGGTAGTTGGTAGTTCCGATCGTGGATTACTCTAGAAAACTTGCCTTTAGTGCGGTGGTGCCAATTCAACTCTTCATGTCCGTTTAACTTGCTGGCATTTTAATTCGAAGTCTATTTGACCATTTCGCTCCCTTGCCAATTTGAATTGTTTGGCAGTGAGCAGTTCTCTCATGCCCAAAGGCTTCACTTCCCGTTAAAACACTTTGGAAGGCTCGTGAACCTAAATTCATTGGGCTCAGCTCGACTATAATAGTTACTCAAAACACGTCCCATAAACATATCTTCAAAAGACTACGCTTCTGTTTGGATTGGAAACTCATATCAATTCATTTTATCTTATATCATCTTATTATTGTAACTTTCTTAAGTCTCCACACAAAATATAATAAATAATTCAATTTTTTCAAATTTCAAAATAATAATAATATTAAAAAATAATATTCTAACAATATTTTATTCAACTCATCTAAAATCATTCTTACTCATCTCTAGATCTAAATGGAGCCTACATATTTAACTCGAGAAGTGGTACTTATCCTTTTTTTTTTTTTATTTGTTATCATCCCGACGCTGTCTTCAAATATGGCACTAACTAATTGAAAAACTATGAAAAGTATTATCCCTCATATTTTAATCATTCCCTTATGTGTCATCTAATGATTGGATGATAAGTAATAATTGATAAATAATTTCTCAATCATTTAAGTCACATTAGAAGATGGTGGAAAGATGATGATAAAAAGGAAGGTATGCCCTTCACAAAAATTATTTATCATCTATTACTTATTATTATCCGATCATTTGGTGTCAAACAAGAAGATGGTGATTAAGATGATCATGAGAGAGATTTTCTTGTAACTCTGTGAATACATTCGAGCTGCCCACAAAACATTTTCAACAAACCCATTTCTTATTGCCAAGTAGTGGTACTAAATACCAACGTACATTAGACCCAGGAGATGATTCAAGCATTCCATCAAACACATGTTATTCCTATCTCGAGATATGCAATTCTTCATTTTAGATTTTGTCATTCTCAATCAAACATGATGTGTGAGTGTCATTTAAATGGATGACACATGAAAGTACTCCAAGTGTATCATATCAACTAGGGCCGAGTAAAAATCCAAAAATCGGATTCCGAATCCGATTCCCGCTTCTGTAGGATTTTTTTCTCCTAAAAAGTTGGAGTTGAAGTCAGAAGTGGAGTCGGACCGACTCCGACTCTGACTCCGATATTGTACATATGTTATAAAAAATATGTGTATTTTTTTAGACATTCATCATTATAACTTACATAGTTAGTTAAATTCAATAATAATGTGAGTTAATTATTATAAAATAATATATTTATACTATAATATAAATTGACTAAATTGATTAATAATAGTTTAGTATATGACATATGTAAACATCATACTAATGTATAATAAATTAATGTATAAAAACTAATTGTAATACTAATGTATAATAACGTTAATACTAATGTATAAACACTAATCTATAAATTTATAAGAACATGTAATACTATTATACCAAAGTATAATACTATAAAGAAAAATGTAAAAATTCATAATAAAATGTAATACTAATGTATGATAACATATTAACATGTATACTAATGTATAATAACACTAGTACAATAACATATAATACTAAGTCTAATAAATCATTAACTTAGAAATAAGTTAGAAACTAATATAATAATATGTAATTAATCACTATAATACAAGTCTATAGACTATAATAAAAATAAGTAGGACACTAGTAATCTAGTTTAGTACAAGTATAATGAGTTAATAATATGTAATTGTCAATAATCAATTCTATAGTACAAGCATAAATAGTACAAGCATAAATACAAACAATTGTATTTAAACCCTAAAGACTATAGGCTATAGTACAGGTTTATTTATAATAATGTATAATAACATATAATAATAATAATGTATAAACACTAATGTATAATAACATGTAATACTAATGAATAATAACTAATATATAATAACATGTAATACTATTGTATAATAACACAAGTATAATAACATTTAATACTAACGTATAATAACTAATATATAATAACATGTAATACTAATGTATAATAACACTAGTATAGAAACATATAATACCATTTGGGGGATGAGACAAAACATAAAATTTTCATCTCATCATTACATATTTTTCAAATCTCCATACAAAATATAATAAACAATTCAACTTTTCTAAATCTCAATTCAACTTTTTCAAATATCAAAATAATAATAATATTAAAAGATAATATTTTAAACTTTCATATAAAACCAAAAATTCTTATCTCACCTCCCAAACCAAAATTTTTAATTTAGAAACTAATATAATAACATGTAAGACTTTAAGTTTAGTACAATAATATGATGTAATTAAACACTATAATACAAGTCTATAATATGAATAATTTAGACATTAATATAAAATATTATAATGAGTTAATAATATGTAATTAGACACTAGTTAAATAGTTATTGTTAATAATCAATATTAACAAGTACACTTAGTGATAAAAAATTATAAAACCCATAAAAAAATAAATAGAATTTATGGCTAAAATAAAGATTAAAATTGGTATAGGGCTTGATTTAGGATTTAAGAAAAAAAAGTGGCCCAAAACAAGGTTTAAGGGGTAAAAAAGAAAAAAAGAGCGTTTGAAAACCCAAAACCCTCGCAGCCCAGCCCAAAAGGCCCAAAATAAAGTCAAAATGACATCATTTTGACTCTGTAAACCTCACCACATCCGGGCTATTATGTAAAACGACGTCATTTTTATAGGGTAAAATGACACCGTTTCACGTGCTTAGGAACTTAGCACCCACCTCCCCCGTTTGATCTCATCAATCATCACTTCCATCTTCCAGAGTTCACCCCCTCACCCTCCTGCGATCTCTTCTAAGAAACCCTAGGTCCCCCAGCTCGTTGTCGTCGTTCAGCCAGCTTGTTGCCACCTCTCTCTCTCTCTCTCTCTCTCTCTCTCTCTCTCTCTCTCTCTCCAAGTAGTGCCTCTTCCATTCGCGACCCCACTCTCTCGTCGTCGCCCTTGTGTTCCCTTGGCACTATTCATCCGGGCCGGATTTTTTCCCAGCCCGGTTCGAAACTCGGAAAACCGGATTCCGAATGCGGTTTTCAGACCTGATATAATCCGGGCCGGAACCTGGATTGACTTATCCAGCTCTATCTGGTCCGAATGCGGCTATTCAATCCGGGTACCGGATTTTAAACCCAGTACCCGGTTTCTATTCAAAACCAAAAGAAAACAAAGAACTCAAATCACGCCAACACACGGCTAAATTACCCCAAAAGATCTCTCTCTCTCTCTCTCTCTCTCTCTCTCTCTCGTCTAAGCATAAAACCCTAGCTCCTCCATTTTCTCTTCGCGTTCTCCTCCTCCATCTTCTCGTTCTCCTCCATTGACTGGTTTGCTATTTTTTTCACTACATTCAAAGTGGGACAGCGACTACTTGGTGAAGTCGATTCAAAGGTACTGCCCTGTGTTGAACTTGGCCAAGTGGGTATCCATCGATGACTCTCGATGGTTACTTGATGGAGAGGAGTAGCAGATATGGGAAGAAGATGAAAGTGCTTGAGTTTGGAATCCAAGAGATTAGAACGTATTTCAGGCTCTGTATGTCAGGTACAAGCTTGTTTGTTCTTTTAATTATTTGCTCAGACCTCTCTCTCTCCCAATCTGTGAACAATGAATGTAAATTTGGGTAGATCTGGTGATTCCGTCTTCTTCTTCCTATTTCTTCCGGGGCTCAAAGGCCTTCGTCCCTAAATCTCGAACCCACCTCATTTCCAAGCCTCTTTCGCTTTGTAGAGCTGCATGGTAGAAGATCCGTTCGTGACATTCCTTTCATGGGGGTTTATCTTTGTTCTGTTTCTCTATTATTTTTGTTGGGTTTCTTGAAAAATGTACGCATACTTACTCTTTCACTTTCTTCTTCCATTTTCGTTTCAGATGAATCCTAAGCACAAGGTCTACTGATATTGGAACAGTGTCTTTCCACTCAATCAAGTGAGGTCCCAGATGCTAAAAACTTGAGAGGATTGGTTTTTCTAGCTACCTTATTCTTGGAAAGGTTGAGTTTGATGGATTTTAAAGGGGATTTTGGCAAGGCAATAAAAAAACTTCAGAGAATCCAAGATTTAAAGAACTCTTCTTTAGGCGTTAATGGTAAACATTTGCATTTGTTATGTCTAATTTATTGCATTGTCATTGAATTTGTGAGACTGGACTCAAATGGCAAAAAGGTATTGACCAGAAGTTCTGTTGGGTTCCTTGATATAGTTGCTGCAATGGAAGCTCTTGTTGGGCTTTATCTCAGTAATTGTTGAGACAATCAATTAGTGAGAGTGATTGACCTAGGGTCCACTCAATCCCATTCATACGCATGGGTAGCTTAGCTTGTTATAGGCTTTTTTGTTTTTCATTTGAGTCTAAAGTAGAGGAATTAGTCTTTTGATATAAAAGAGTCAATGGCAGTGCATTGTGGGTAGGTTTAGCTTTTGTTCCTATGGGTTCTTTTTGGTTAAATATTATCTTTGTTTTTTGCAATTTTCTTGTATATATTTTTTGAGCTAAATGCATCCCACATTTGTCCTTTTCTAATAGTGTGTGTGTGTTTTTTTTTATCAGATTTGTTAATGGATGCAAACCCAAGCACCATAGTGGATTTAATATATTGATGAAGCTTACCTTCTAGAGTTGGAGCAGTTCCATGAGATTATTGTTGCATCGGCCATATTTGGTAATACTGAGCATAAAACTCTATAATAAGTACTTAAATTTCATACAAATAATTCTATTGATGTTTATCAAATATGTTTCTCAAATGTTTTGGCTTTGTCCAGAATGATTAGGTTTCACCTTTATATGATGGTTCTTAATCACACCTTTTAAGCACCATAAACAACCATGTAGAATATAAAAGATCACAAGGCCACTTCATCACCCACTTTCTTTAAAAATACTAGATCAGGATGTAAGCCACTTCATCACACAGATTCTTTAAAATTAATTGTAAATAATTTATTCAAGTGCAAGATTTCACAAGAGGGCTAACTCCATAAATAAAATTGGAGTGCTTTTTCCATATAATCTATTGGAATCATCTTATCCACTTTCTGATTTCTGTTTCTGGTGCTTCGGGGATCCTCATGCAATGGCGACAAAGAGAGAGAAGATATTGTCTTCTCTTTAGGGATGAGAAGACTTCTGGAGAGCAATGTCAATTTGTATAGTCCTTTGGGGGTAGAGGTAGCATGAGTCATGGATTCCATATTAGTTTTGAATAATTTTGTACTGATTTTTTTGGCTTACAGAATGTGCAGGATCTCTCTTAGTCAAATCACTTGAAGTTGCATTTGCCGAAATTATGTTGTAATTCATATCTTGTAGTTTTGTATTTTGCAATGTAATGTAATGTGTAAATAACAAAATAGTGTAATATGTAGTAGATTGCATGCATTTTAGTTTTTCATTTTTATATATTTTTATTATTCTGGAAAATGTTAGTACTATGCTTTTTAACGATGACTCGGAAAATTTTTCATAAAATATATGCTTTTGTAAAAAAATTATGATTTTCAACACTTTTTTTAAATTTTTTTAATAAATATAGAAGAATTATGTTAGTCAACATTTTAATTATAGGCTTTTATATATATATAAAAAAAAATGCTTCTAAACCCTTTATATGGACTTTAAAAAAAAAAAAAATCCAGTTACAACCCGAAACCCGGATTTCTGGGTTTCAAAAATCCAGATCAACTCTGGTTCTGGCTCAGGTTTGACCCGGACCAACCCGGTCCGGGTTTCGGCCTGGGTTTGAAACTCGGGTCCCGGTCCGAGTATACCCGGGTTCCCGAGTCAGAACCCAAATGAACACCCTTAGTTCCCCTACCCTTCACTATCACCACAACTACCCCTTGCCGCTGGATCCTTCTCCTAAGTCCCTCCCCTCTACCTCTCAGTCTCAGTCTCTCCTAAGTCCCTTACGCTTGATCTCCATCTCTCACTTGATCTCTGTCAATTTATTGATTATAATTTGAGTGTACATATGCATTTTGGCATGATTTTTGGGTGATTTTGCTTCTAGATTTTGGGGTTTGGGATTTCGGTGATTTTGCATTTAGTGGAATAAGTGATTCTACTTCTAGATTTTGCTTGTTGTGATTTGGATATTTTGCTTCTTGTGATTTTTAGGTGATTTTTCCTCTTGTGAATATGTGATTTTGTTGATTTTTGATTGGTTATAGCTTCAACTTCAGTGGTCGAAGTTGGAGTTGGAGTCGTACTCTAACAAAGTTGGAGTCGGAGTCGGAATTAGGGCATTCCGACTCAAATTGAATCGGTGCTTTATTATCAACAAGTGTGACTAAGATGACATAATTTTTTGTTTGAAAATAGATCTCATTTCATCTCATCTCATCCCATCTATTTTCTAAACATAATTCAAATACAAAATTTTCAAATTAATCATTACAACTTTCTTAAACTTTTAAATAAAAAATAAAAAATAATTCAACTTTTTTAAATTTTCAAACAAAAATGATATTATAAAATTATATTCTAACAATTTTATAACTTTATAATATTTTTTATTTAACATTTTCTATCTCCTTTTCTAAAACTCAAAAAATATTCAACTCAAACTATCTCACTATTATCTTATTACTATTTACAAAATATTTGTTTCATCTCACTCCCAAACCAGCACGAATAAAGAAAAACGCTGTTCTTCCAACCTCTTCATGTGAACCAGAAAATCATAATATTGATTTGGACGTAAAATGTTTCGAGCGACATGAAAATGCCCAAAGGCAAGGGTGACCGTAGGTTTCGGTACGGTAAGCAAATAATTCTCAATGCTTTGTCTAACCTGCTGCTTTGACAAAAGTTATTAAATATTTTAGAGTATAAATGATGTAGTATCCTCGTTCTGCCACAAAAGATCATGTAACTAAATTTACTAATATGGTGGGACAGAAGTAACACGTGTCCATATTATGAGATTATCTAATAACTCTTTATTTTCCAGTTTTCAAAAAAAATGTAAGGTTAATGTGATTACATTCCAAATAATCAAAATAGTTTCTTAGAGACATCCCTCGTACTTCCACGCCACTCTCGCTAGGGATGTTTATATATGACATTACATGTAAACTTCGTACAAACACGTTACAAAATAAGTAGATTTGAGTTTGATATAAATATATGTAGATCAAAACAGGTTGATCCGATAAAAAAATAATTAATAAACGGATCAATTACGAGTCAACCCGTATAATACGATTAAATTATATTTTCAAATTTGAGATTTGACCCCTTAGGTTAAACGAGTTGTATTCGAATTGATCCATATAATTAAAGACTCTTTTGGATGTTGAGATGGGATGAATCTTTCTCATCTCAATATCCAAATATTACTCAAATACAAACATTTTTTAATTTCAAATTTTTCATTTAATTATTACCTAATCATTACAACTTTTCCAAACTTCTAAACAAAACACTAAAAATAATTGAACTTTTTCAAATTCCAAAATAAAAATAATATTTTAAATAATACTCTAACAATATTTTAACTTTACAATATTTTTATTTATCTTTTTTCTCATTTCCTAAAACTCTATAAAATATCTTAACTCAAATCATTTCACTATTATTTACAAACTATTTCACTACTATTCATATATTTTTCATCTCATCTCATCTTAACATCCAAATAAAATTAATAATCCTAACTTGACACGACATAAACATAACCAGCAAATACGAATTGCCACCCCTGAATCACCTAGGAGTGTTGATTTTCTTCTCTTTCATTTCTTTTCTCTGTTTTGAGTGACGTGGAAAGAAAAATACCTAAAGTCACAATGCGAATTAAGGAGAGCATCGCATGGAAGTTGTTATTTCTTTATTCATTGCTGAACATTTGAAAAAAGGTTCCATACAAGTACAGTCAGTTTTGCCGATTCCACTACATTTGCACCACAATTCACAAACTACAAACACAGCAAACATTCGGACTAAAATCATCGGATTCTCAGTCCCAAGTTTACCATGTAACAACAGCCATTCACATTTTGGCTTCTCCTGAGTCACATAATTTTGTTCTGTCCATCTTGCAACGCTAATCTTCCAATTATCATTTTCACGAAGCAGTTAATGTCTTTGGGATTTTATTAAAATGGTGCAACCTATTCCTGCTTACCCTCTATGAACAATTGAGCTTTGTCAACCTTTGCCTCTTCATGCTCCGAAATTTTCTTTCCCTTACTTGCCACATTTTTGGCTTTACTGATTCGAGAATGACCAACATTTTTCCCGGATTTGTTGACGACTTTCTTGCTTCTCCTGATAGTCTTAAGTGCTAACGATCTCAGTGGAACTGTTATGTCCAAGGGCAGAAGCACCTCTTCCAACTCATGCCAGTCAAGATCTTCAAAGTCACCATCTTCATATACCACTCTGTACCACCCTGACTCTTTGTCAAACTCAGTAACCATACCAGAATAATATTGCTCCCCGAACAACTTTTGAACTGTCCGCCCTTCCAACCAGTCACCGAAAACTGTATTCCCATTCGATTCTGCATTATTTACAGTGTTAGAGAGAACAGGAGTGCTGTCATTTGGGGACATATGGGGCACCCCATTAATAACAATCGCAGGTTCTCCAAGTAACTTGAAAACCCCTCTCAATGAAGACTCTGTTTCCTGCTCTGTGTCTGTGTTTTCCATTTCCAGCACACCTTCTCAAAAAGCTGATTAAAGGAGAGTCCAAATCTGTAAGCATGCTGGGAAGAAAGCCCAAATCTGGTCTTTTGATAAGCATGGTAGATCAGTTTGAAACTTTGGAAACTTGTCAAAAAAGATAGAAAAATGATAAACATGCACTTTATTTACAACTATTTTATAACTCTATTTCAAATAGATAGGGTAACTATGTAATATCACAATTATTTTTAATGAAGTGACACAATTACATTGGCTGATTGTAAAATGAGTCGTAAAATAGTTGTAAAAGAGTTGTAGTATCATCACCTAGAAGAGAAAAGTTTGGAACTCAAGCAATAATAACAATAAAATTTCATACTTACAGAATTGAACCAAGCAATGACAAATTGGCAAGCATGTGAAGTGGAACTACATATGAAAAGCAGAAGGCACAAACATAATCTCAAGAGACTCTATGCATGCATTACAGTTCAAATGCAATGGCATAGAAGTAGAAAGTAAGAGAATCTATTTCTTTTGTCATTTTGCACCAGAACAAAAATAATCTGAAATTTCCTTTACTTCAAGCAATAGCAGAATCACAAACATAAGAAATCAGGTCAACATTGTATCGAACTGGAACAAAAAATCCAGCCAAATCGAGAGAGAGAGGATGAAAACGGCAGTGATAAGCATAAGATACCAACGTTTAAATTGCTACCATATATGTTGATAAAATGGATTACTAATGTGTTTTAATTCTCTCAAAGCGAAAATGTAGCCACTGCGTATCCTGAATTCCTGGGGAAAATCCTATAATTCAAAGACGTAACTGAATCTTTTAGCATAATAA
The DNA here is from genome assembly GCF_004785595.1 of Juglans microcarpa x Juglans regia. Classification (NCBI taxonomy): domain Eukaryota; kingdom Viridiplantae; phylum Streptophyta; class Magnoliopsida; order Fagales; family Juglandaceae; genus Juglans; species Juglans microcarpa x Juglans regia. Next base: position 27,472,829 of record NC_054603.1, on the reverse strand, counting down.
TATTGATGGAATCATACTCATCAGAAAGGTGCGAATATACGAGCGTTCTCAACTACTCTTTTATGTCAAATTGAGAGAAGCATGATAAAGAATATTTTTCATTCCTAGACCTAATTTCACATCATAACAAGAATATGCATTCTCCATACCAAATGAATAAACAGAACAAAGACTAGTTTTTCATACTTTCAGATAATAATAGCATCAAATTTCTTAACAACAAAGGATTGTCTTTTCTTCCAGAATATGAAATACCTATCAAGATTGAAAGCATAGGTAGAAGATAACAACCCTCCCGCTTTCCGATTCCCAGAAATGTTCGTCAATTAGAGCATTCCACAAGTGGATTGCAGCTCAGGCGACTTCGAAACCCTAGAGGTCCTCCTCTTCTCCTTCACCTTTAGGGCGACCCAACGGTCGCTGGAAATGGAGCTCTTCACTCAAGAACGCAGTAAAGCTGTTAATAACCTGCAACTGTCACGGCCGCTTAATAACCTATAATACGTTTGACACAACTGAGAAAATCTATCGTTTCATCGAAAATAAATTTAATTTTAAGTTGTAAAATAGTTATAAAAAATAAAAAATAAAAAATTTATTATTTTCTTAAAGTTATAAAAAAAAATTATTATTTTATAATACACATAGATGGAGCTGAAAAAATAATATTATTTTACTTTTACATTTTTATGCTTAAATTTTAAATCTATTTATTTTATTTTAAAATTTTTCTTAACCGGATAGAATAAACTAAGGTGTCGTTTGGATAGTGAGTTGAGATGAGATAAATTGAGATGGTTAAAAGTTGAATAAAATATTATTAGAATATTATTTTTTACTATATTATTGTTTTTAGATTTTAAAAAGTTTGAATTTTTTATTATATTTTATGTAAAAATTTAATAAAATTATAATGATGAGATAAAATAAATTGAGATAATTTCTCAATCCAAACGGAGAATAAGTCCCTCGAACTATTATTCAATTTGTCACCACAATCTATCATTTTTTACAATCATCCCTCAAAGAACTAAAACATTGCAATGTATACTTTAAAATGAATATTTCAAAATAAAATAAAAAAATATATCAATACATTTAAAATCACTTCCTTCATCATTACGTAAAAAAAAAAAAAAAAAAAAATCACTGAGCTGTCAAATGGAGTGGTAAGGATTGGGCGGCATAGTGGTTTTTTCCTTTCAAAATAAATAAACAAAACAAATTTCATTTATATTTTTGTGTAGCAGGTTCAAGGGGCTATGAGTATTTTCTCCTTACGTTTTTTTTTTTTTTATATGGTTTTTAGTAGGCCTGCAACCCACCAATCCGGTCTATGTTTGGGCCTGACCCGGTTGTTAGGGAACATAACCTGACCCGACTTGCCAACCCATTATTATTATTATTATTGAAAAAAACAACGGCACATTTTTCTTTTCCTCAACACTTTCTCGAAAAACAAACAAAAATGAGCCTAAAAAAGAGAGAGAGAGAGAACTTTCTCGAAAACCAAACAACAATGGGCCTAAAAAAGAGAGATTTTTCCCAACACTTTCTCGAAAACCAAACAACAGCAAGTATCTTCCTCAGAACTGAAAATGATTGATAACCAAACAAAAATGAGCCAGAGAGAGAGAGAGAGAGAGAGAATAACCTCTCTTTATAGCCACCGTACCATCAAACGATGTTCCAATCAGAGAAAATGGCTGATCTTCCTACTTCACACAAAGGTATAAGTATATATATTGAATTTCAACACCTAGACAACAAAGCCCACCAAGAAAATTCATCGACTGTGCAAGAACCTTTGAATTTGAAAAGGTTTCCAAGAGAATGAAATGTTGAGAGAGAGAGAGGGGGGGAGAGAGAGAGAGCTGTTGGAGACAAATTTTATGTCAGCATGTCAGCGTGAGGCCGATGATGACAGAGAGTAATGGGATGGCATTTAGCGTAGAGCATTAGCATTGGTCTATGCATATGCATATACAAAATCACATCTTTTACATATTCACTTTGACATTCAAGCAAAACTCTCACATTAACTTATGCATATTTGAGGCAAAATAATAATAAAATTTTATTATTATTATTATTATTTTTGCCTAAATACAATTTCATAGCATCCAATACATATATTAATACAATTTCATGCATTCAAGTGGTTTGTATTTTATTTTGTTTTTTAACAATACAATGTTGTTTGACATCTCACAGTTTTGGGGCAATAATTGAAACTAGATGCATCATCAAAACCAAATGCACACGAGTAAGAACAGAAACCAGAATCTAGCGAGCAAGAATAGAAAATCAGGCAAAATGCAAAACCAGAATCATTGAAACCAGAATCATGCGCAAGAACATAAAATCAAGCATCATCGAAACTAGATGCACACGGGAATCACACGAGCAAGAACAGAAAATCACACGAAATGCAAAGCCAGAATCATCGAAACCAGAATCTAAAATAGAGAGAGCCGATAGAAATTTATGCAACTGTGACGAGTCTAGAGCCATTGCAAGCTCTGTCGACAGTTGTCGTGAGAGAAAGGTGCACGGGTTTGATCTTCCATTGGGGTTGTTCGAGCCGAGAGAGGGATGGAGAAGAGGAAATCATGTGTGTGTGTGTGGGGGGGGGGGGGGAGTGGAAATCGGGATGAAAATAATCTCGTTGGGGTGTTGGGGGGGTTGTCAAGAGAGATAAAGGGAGGAGAGAGAAAAAACGAATAAAATATGTTTTGGAGAGTTAATAGTTTATCTCCAAATTTACATAGATCATGTTTATAGCTAGCTAAATATTTGGATATGTATAAGCCAATGTTGAGGAATTTAGGCTCATAATATGCAAATATAACTTTGCATATGGAGATACATAGATCAATGTGAATGCTGTTAGTTGGATCAAAACTGGCATTTAGCGGGCTCGACCCGCAAATTTGTTCAAACGGTCGGGTCGGGTCGGGTCAGGTCCGGTAGATGGACCGAGTTAGCAACTTCTTTGCACAGACCTGGTTTTTAGTATTTTATATGGTTTAAGCGTTTTATTTCTAGTTTTATTTTCATTTTCCTTCCTAAACTTTTTTGGTTTTATTTATTTTTCATATAGTTTGTGAAAAAAGTGATGAAAAACTTATGCAATGTGTCGTTGATGTGATTTTAAAAGTTTCAAATAAGAAATTTGTCAATCATATTGTATGTGGAGAATGTACTGAACAAATTGCACCACAATTTATGTTCTTATTGTTAAGTTTATCTTTATTTTCCTATATTTTCAAAATTCATAAAGGCTTCATTGAAATAAATCTAAAATAATTTTAGATATCGAGACTAGATGGATTGTCAAATAAAATGATTTAAAAAAAAATTTGATTTTGACTCTAGCACAGGCCTACAAACAAATCTATCTAAGGCGTTTCCATATCTGTGCATGCAAGATAAAAGAAAATACTAAAAACTAAAAATACGACGAAAAAAAAAGAAAAAATAATGCAGCAAGTTAAAAGAGGGAACGAAGTTACCGTCTTTACAAACTTCTAAAGTAAATTATGCCTTGTATCGATTCTTGCATCGTATTCCCCGACAACAGCGCCAAAATTTGATTACGCCCAAACTATTATGCAGTGATCTAGTATAGTTCAGGGTGTCGATCTACAAGGAGTTGGAAGAAATACTACAAGATGCAAACTTAAGAGAAAATATTAAATGACAATATGACGAGAATATGAAAATTCTACCTAAAACACGCAATTAAAATGAGATTAGGGCACGAATAAAAAGGCAAGTAAAATTTCGAGCTTCCATCAACCGGATCCAATACTCTGACTTTTTCAATCCAAACTATATACACAATTAAGAATTATAGCACCAAATTCCTAATTAGAAGATATGACATTATATTCATCTACTTTCTTAAATTTAATTCTAGAATCTATTCTCTCTTTACAACAAACCATGGTTTTCATATATAAAAATGAATATCAGATCTAAAGACGGCACTATGTTTACAAACAATAGTGTAACAAAAGATCACATCAATGACATGAAAAACATGTTTAAGTCACAATCATATATCATATTCTATAGCTCAACAAATCATAACAAGATTTAATATAATTGTTTCAAACTTATAATATCCAAAATAAATAGATAATTCAATTCTAGAATCTTAAATAATAAAACTTAATCTGTGAATTGAAATAAAGTCAAAGTATTTTCACCAATCGATTTCTACTCTAGGCTTTACCTAAGATTTAATTCTCCATAGAAGAACTAAAAAAGAAAAATGGTATTTTTCTCCTCTCTTTAGAACAGAGCCGTTATCCTCTCAAAAAAAAAAAAAAAACTCCTTAAGTTTGTGCTAATGATATGATTATATATGGTATGAAAGAAATCCTATTGTTTTCTTGATTCTCGTTTGAAAAATCGCCGAACTTTTAGGACTCAGCTTGGCAGCCCTGTATGTGCTTCAGGAGTCCGAATTTAGAAATTCTTATTACAAGTGAATTTTTAGCCCTTTAAGATAGATTTTCAACGCATTAAGAATCACATCGATTAGATATGTGAGTGGAAAGTTACGATCAAAATATTAAAATATGTCCTGATTGTCTCCTAGCGAATTCGGAATTAGATTTCTTACGGTTTCCTTTTGTGATTTTTTTTTTCTTAATCCAAATTGCTCTTAAACCGTATCCTTATCCTTATTTGAATAGTTATACATTCATTGAAAGTTCTTAACTTGTTCTAACGTCTTGTCCACTCGAAATTCCTCCTTTGAATTTGATTGGACTTTGACTTGCTCTTTTATATACTTTGAAATTAAACATAAAAATCTACTTAAGAGTATCCCAAAGTAAATAGAAACTCAATTCAAGAATGCACATTAACTCATATGATTTCTATTCACATTTTAGCATTTTAGTCTAATAATAGGGTATTTAAGTATACTTTCGTACACTCATTAGCAGTGCATTATATAAATAATGTCTGCATATCCAAAGTCTTAAAACTTGACATGATTGTGTGTGTTTGTGGTATGCACTACGCAGTCCTCTAGATTTTACTTTACTTTACAGAAGAAAACCATTTCTTAAAAGATTATAAATATCCACAAAAATGGTATTGCATACAAGGTTGTCTGTCTTCTTCGTTATCATGCTAATCTAGTCTTAAATATTGTTTTCTACTTCTTAAAAGATTATAAATATCCACAAAAATGGTATTGTGCATGAAATAAAAATATCAATTATGTGATATTATATCAATTATAATATATCATCATGTGATAAAATTATATATCAAATATTTGTGAGAAATTTAGATTTTACATAATTCTTAAGGCCCATTAAGACCCAATTCTCTCCATTTAAATTCATGGGAAGGGGAGGTCGATGAAGGTTTTTGATGCTTGGGATGGAATTTGAGTTTAATTTAATTTCAATCATGTGTACAAAGAAAGGGTATATCAGTTGCTCGGATATCTTTGTGAACAATGGTGGGCTGAGTGTGTTCAACTCGTATACTAGGATTTAAGAAGTTAGGAAAAAAATGAGTGAATATTTTTTTTTTGGTTGCAAAACTTGCATGAAATGACTTTATGTTAAAATTTTAATTTGAGTTCATAAATCTTCAAATTTATGCTTTATTTTGCTTTACTTTTCAAAATTTAATATTATTTTCCATACTACGTTTTAAGTTATTGATGATCTTGCATTCTCATTCAGTTTTGTTTTCATATTTCAAATATAGTTAAGTTATGGACAAAAGTTGGATAAAAAAATCTCGACATACAAAAGAGTATGTCGACGGTGTCAAGGAGTCATTGAAGTTTGCATGTGAGAACTGTCCTACAAATTGATCGATTTGTTGCCCATGTAGAAAATGTGGATTATGTATGATGTTCATGCCCAACATAGTATATGATCATTTGATTAGCTATGAAATTTCTCAAGGTTACACCATTTGGCATGCTCATGGGGAGAGAAAATGGGAGGCATCTTACCATGCTACTAATGCTCAAAACAATAATGAGCAAATTAATGAAGGCTCCAGTGGGATGATAACCATGTTACATGATGCCTATGTTTGATCCTGATATAGTTGAAGGTGGGCCTGAAATAAGTGTGGAAGCTGGAGAAGTTAGAGTGCAATATGAAAATTGACAAGGTTCTAATGAGAGAGATAATAAATTTTACAATATGTTGAAAGATGCTGATGAGCCATTATATGAAGGGTGCACAAAACATACTAAGTTTAGTGCTATCGTACATCTCTGGAATATGAAGTGTTTGAGTGGATTGAACAATAGCATATTTACAAAACTGCTTGAATTTGTGAATGAGTTGCTCCCACTAGGGGCATCATTGCCTAAAAATACATACGAGGCGAAGAAGTACATAAATGAGTTAGGGCTTGGATACGAGAGGAACTTTGTATGTCCCAATGGTTGTATGTTATTTTGGAATTAAGACAATGAGAATTTGGAAACATGAGTGGCATGCAGAACGTCAAAGTGGAAACAAAAAGACTCTATAGATAAAAGGTCTAAAAAAGGTAAAAGGATTCCAGCGAAAATATTACGATGGTTTCCATTAAAACCAAGGTTGCAAAGGCTTTTTATGACATCGAAGACTTCTTCACAAATGAAATGGCATGCTATAGACCATACAAATGATGGGGTACTAAGGCATCCAACAGATGGTTTGGCTTGGAAGACTTTTGATTCACAACATGATGAGTTTGCCTCTAACCCCCGCAATGTTAGGCTTGGTTTATCTGCATATGACTTTAATCTATTTGGTAACATGAGCATTTCCTATAGTACCTAGCCGGTTATGTTGGTATCTTACAATTTACCTCCTTGGATGTGCATGAAACGATTAACTTTCATGCTATCGTTGATTATACTGGGACCATCATCTTCAATGAATATAAATGTATACATAGAGCCTCTAATATCAGAATTAAAGGAATTATGGGAGGTTGGAGCACTAACCTATGATGTTTGCTCTAGAGAGATATTTACAATGCATGCGACTTTAATGTGGACGATAAATAATTTTCTTGCATATGATGATTTTCTGGATGGAGTAAGAAATGTCATTTAGCATGTCCTTGTTGTATTGGTAATACATGATCTAGATGACTGAAACATGAAAAAAAAATTCCAATATGGGGCATAGACGATTCTTGCCAAGAAATCATAGGTAGAGAATGATGGCAAGAACACTTGATGGTACACGAGAAATTGATCCTCCACCTACTATTCCAACACCTGATGAAATTTTGGAATAATTAGATGATGAAAGATGCAATGATTGAACAAATCGTAAAAGAAATAGAGTTGTGGGGTCCACTAACGTTAAGGATCACTCATAGAAGAAACATAATATTTTCTTTAGTTTGCCTTACTGGAAAGATAATTTATTGCGTCAAAATCTTGATGTTATGCACATTAAAAAAATGTGATGGATAATATTGTTGGCACACTATTAAATATTGATACAAAATCAAAAGATGGCATACAAGCACGCCTTGACTTACAAGAGATGGGTTTGAGACCACAACTCCATCCGGTTATTACAATTGCAAACAAGACATATTTGCCTCCAGCTATTTTCACAATGAGTAACAAAGAGAAAAAAGACTTGTTGAAGGTTAAAAAAAATGTAAAAGTACTAGATGATTATTCTTCAAATGTTTCACGTTGTGTCAAGCTTCAATATCATACTATAGTGGGCATGAAGAGTCATGATAACCATATACTGATGCAACAGCTACCAATTGCATTACGTGGGTTATTACCTAAGAAGGTAATAGAACCCTTAATCGAGCTATCTAGATTCTTTAGGGGAATTTGTTCAAAAACGACGCAGCTTGAAGATTTGGACTGATTGGAATCTAGAATACCCTACATATTGTGCCAATTATAAAAGATATTTTCACCATCATCTTTCATGGTTATGGTGCACTTGATTATACATTTAGTTGCAGAATGTAAACTTGGAGGACCCGTTCATTATCGATTGATGTATCCCATTGAAATGTATGCTATAGTTATTGATTGTGACATATAAAGTTGCCACATTTACATTTTTTTAATATTCTTATATGTATCATGTGCAACCATATATAATATATTCATGGGTTCTACAAGAGTGAAGGTTTACTATGCTATTGGTTGTTTTTGTTAATCTGGATATGTATATTTTGTGATGTTTTGGAAGTGGTGGGAAAGGCAACTGTTTACCACTGTTGAAAGATCAAGCTTGTTTACAATCATTGAAGGGCCACGCTTGCTAATTATTGAGGAAAAGTAAATTTTGGGTAAATGCAAGTATGGACAAGAGTTTGCATTAGAGCATGTTCGCAAATATTTTAAGAAGGTAAAGAATGCTCAAGAGGCCCACGAAGCAATTAGACCCACTGATATTCGAAGGTTACCATGTAAATAATTTGATTTTTCATGACAATTTTAGTTTGTAATGTAGATTTAATGTTTCTGATTTTACCCTCTGATGGACTCTCAGAGTCAATTGACCACAATTTTTTTTTTCAAATTGGCTTTCAGCAATGCTTGTTGGACTACTTGATGAAGATTCCATGAATTTATACACTCTTATTTGGTCACGAACAATTGCACGCCTAATGGAACCCGTTATTATAGACCAGGTTCGAATATAAATTTCTTTTTAATAGTTTTTTGATAAGTAAGAAGTTTTATTGATCCATATAAATAGGCAATGCCCGAGTACATAAGAAGTATACAAGCAAAAAGCCTAATTACAAACTACTCGCTACGAAAAGTAGCATAAAAATCATTAAAACTTGCTCTATTCCATATTATGAATGAAGCCCAAAGCAACAATGTGTGATAAAAAAGGCCATAAAACCATCCGGAGACCGTTCCCTATTTTCAAAACATCAGCCATTTGTTTTGATCCATGTACACCACATTAAATATAGAGGCACCATCTTCCAAACAGCTGTAATGTTACGATGGCCCGGAATCCCTCTCCAACATGACAATAAATCCATCACACTCCTAGGCATAACCCATGCGATACCAAGCCTAATGAAGATGTCATCCTATAAAGCCTTGATTGCTTCACAATGGAGAAGTAGGTGGTATGCCGATTCGTTGTTGTATTTACACATGAAGCACCAATTTATTAAGTAGAGGCCGCGCTTTTTCAGCTTATCGATGGTCAATAATTTCCCATGGGATGCCAACTAGCCAAAGAAAGCTACTTTGAGGGGAACATTGCTCCTCCAAATGCTCTTCCAAGGGAAGACATTGGAGGGTGAACTATCAATACCTTGTAGTAAGAGCGGACTGAAAATTTCTTAATCCCTATGTGTGTCATAGTAGTTTGTCCTCCTCTCCCTTCCTACTTGCACTTTCAGCATATATAAAACATTGTAAAAGTCAGCAATTCATCCACCTTCCAATCTTGTACAGCTCTAGAAAAATTCATGGACCAATGCAGAGAATCAGCGGTGATGCTCATATTATCAGCCACAAAAGCATCCTTATCTGACACAATCCTATAAAGAGAGGGGAAAGCATTTTTCAAGGCCACATCACCACTTCAAATATCATGCCAAAATCTTATTCGCGTACCCCTTCCCACCTCAAGTTTGGAATTATTGAGTATGTCATCACATCCATTCTGAATGAATTTTCAAACCCCCACTCCGTAGGCCCCTCTTACTGCATTAGATCACCAATCACCCCCAAATACTCCCGTATTTATATAAATTATCCCTTATTCAAGTCAGCAAAGCTAGATTCTGAATAAAAGAATTGCACTCTCTGTTTGGACTTTTTTGTTTCCAATTGCAACTTGTTTCTCTTTCAAACACTACTTGTTAATTTCAATCATCTTTTTGCTAACATTTATTTCTTTATCAAACCAGATGCTACTAGATGTTGGAAATGATGATCAGTCAATTATTTGCGATCTGAATGCTCACGAGTTGATTTCTTGGTTATCAGGCAATTTTTGAGGTATTATAACCTATACTACTATCTCAGGACTCTCTGTTTGGTAATATTTCTGCAAATGTGTCTTGAGAAAGAAGATTTAATATAGATATAGAATAAAATATTATAGAATAATATTGAATAATATTATTGATAAATATTCACTTTAATATAGAAGAAATTAATATAATAATATAATAGAAGCAATTGATATAGATAATAACTAGAGATAATATAGAGATTGAAGCGATGTGGAATGGAATTAATGAGTTGAATGCTTAGTCTAGCCAAGGTTTAAAGTGGTTTGCCATTTTTGGTTTTTGACAGTTGCCTGTTAGTGGATCATGAAACTTTCCTTTTTAAGACACATTTATTGAAGTAATGGAGTTTGTAAGATTTATACTTCGAGTTTATTATGTACTCTCTGTTGTTAATTTTTTTTTTCATCATTAAGAAGTGACGAATAACATTAGAAAGATGAAACAGAAAGAAGGAGCATGAAAGCCTTCAAGAGGACGAGTAAAGTTACTATTCTGAAGTTCATTAATTAAGTTTGCTACTGCTCTTTTTTTTTGTTCTGCTATTTGCATTAAAAGTTGCATCAATTTATTTCTGCACTCCTTGTCTAGTGAAACCAAACATGTGCTACCTATGTATGGCTGCGTGTGTGTGTATGTATGTTTATGTATGTATGTGCATGTGTATGTATGTATGTGTGCATGTATGCGTATACGTATGTATGTATGTATGTATGTATGTGCGTGTGTGTGTATATATGTATGTGTGTGTGTATGTATGTATGTATGTATATATGTATGTATGTATGTGTTTATGTGTGTAGTTATGTATGTGTGTGTGTGTACCCCACTACTTCTAGGACTCACTTCCTACGCACTTTCTCATTTTTCCACCGCATCACCTTCCCTTCCAGCCTTTCTGGGCCCTACGTACCTTCTGTTACTGAGTCCCGCTTTATTCTCTAGTTTGTTAGTGGTTACTCTGGCTGTTTCATCCTTTTTTCGTTGAGTTTTCATTTCGACGGCTAGCTTTCCTATTAATTGTTTCATTTCAACGAACTTTGATTTCACTTATGTTGGTGCTGCTTGTTTTTATCTCCTAGTTGTTATGAGAACAGGCAGCCGAAGGTACACGAATGACACTCTAGATCTATAGGTATTCTACAGATAGTGCCAATGTTAATATTGTGTTTCATATGCCTTTGGACCGGGTTTCAACAACTAGGGTCTTTGGGCTTTCACTTGCACACTCAAAGAAAAGTCAGAGGAAATAGGGCCTTGGTGGATGTCAGGGAGTCTGATGTAGAAGTTAGTATATCACCTTAGGAGTTTGTGCATAAGCTTAAAGAGTTTAGAGAGAGTTCTTCATACATAGGGATCGGCTTTTATACTAGAATATTGGGCAAGATAGTTCATGTCTGTCTTCGTGAGACCCATATCCTTTCCATTGTTCACTTTAGTCAGGATCCTCACTGTCTGCAGCTTGCTTCACGAATGGATTTTGTTCATGGGTTGGGTATTTCACAAAGGCCAACCAATTCCCTTTAGGTCAGGATCGTTGGACTCGGTTGTATGTATGTATGTCTGTGTGTATGTATGTGTGTGTATCTAGTATGGATGTGTGTGTGTATGTATGTATGTATGTATGTATGTCTCTCTGTGTGTGTAGTATGGATGTGTGTGTGTATGTATGTATGTATATATGTATTTATGTCTGTGTTTGTATGTATGTGCATGTATGTTTGTGTGTACATTACTTTCTTCTAATTCATCTACAAATATCATTAGTCTAAATCTCAAGAAATGAATTATACTAGTGTACCAAAATATAGGTAGCAAAATATATATATATAAAAAGTAAGTCACTAACTTTACAATACATAATAACTAAGAGTTGATTCTTACAGCTATATTGCAATATGTATACAAAATAAAATATATACCGCATTTCGCTCTGTCGTCCAGTTCTTATATTTGATTAAAACTTTGATCCTTTGAGTCGTTCTAAATAAGTAAAAAATATTAAAATAGAAAAACTATGGTAAAATATTTGAAATGAACTAAATTAAAAGATTAAGGTAAATAATTTTTTTGATGAAAGATATATACTTTGAGAAGTAATAGTGCGCATCAAGCGGCAAAAGAACCCAAATGAAGAAGACAGAGAAACTAAAAAAGCTCGACTATTTTTCTAAAACTCAAGAAAAAAAATCAAGCCATGTGTTGCATAAAAAGTAAACACGTGTGCTTTTTCAAACACTATTGCACCAATATGTTTTTGTGTATGTATATATATGTGTCTGTATGTATTTATTTATGTATGTATGTATGTATGTATTAATGTATGTGTATATGGGTGTATGTATGTATGTGTGTGTGTGGATGTGTGTATGTAATTGTATGCATGTATGTATGTATGTATGTATGTGTGTTTGTGTGCATGTGTGTGTGTTTGTGTGCGTGTGTATATTTGTATTTATGTATGTATGTGTATGGTGTTTGTGTGTGTGTATGTATGGATGTATGTATGTGTATGTATGGATGTATGTATATATATATATGTATGTATGTATGTATGTATGTATGCATGTGTATGTATGTATGTATGTATGTATGTATGTATATGTATGTATGTATATATGTGCATATTATGTATGTATGTCTGTTTGTATATATGTATGCATGTGTATGTTATGTGTGTATGTTTGTACGTATATGTCGAAGAGTTTTAGGCAAAGAGAGAGAAACAAAAAGAGTGATATTCGATTAGAGATTGACCTACATGAAGCTTTCATTCCGCAGCAGTCGCCTTTTCTATTTTACACTACTTTCTTTTAATTCATTTAAAAATATCGTTAGTTTAAAAGCTTAAGAAATGAATTAGACGAGACTGCCAAAATATGGATAGCAAAATAAAAAAAAAAAAAAAGAAATAAAACGTAAGTCACTTTACCTTGCAATGCATAATGCTAAGAATTTATTTCAAAACAAAATATATATCGACTTTCGTTCTGTCATCCAAGATTGTAGCAATTAAATGACCTCAACACCTTGAAAAATATAACATTTATTAATATAAAATGTTAGGTATAAGATAGTATATATTAATTATAATATTTTAAATAAGATAAAATATAAAAATGATTCTGTTTTAAGTGAAATAATTAAAATATCTCATATTAATTAATACTGTAAATTTCCTTAAAATGTTGATCATTTGAGTCATTGTAAACAAGTAAATTGATTAAAACAGTCAACTATGGTAAAAAAAAATTGAAATTAAATATGTCAAAAGACTAAGATAAATAATTTGTTTAGGATGAAAGATATACCTTAAGAAGTAATAGTGCGCAAGAGATGATGGCATGATACGGCAAGAGAACCCAAATGAAGAAGATAAAGAAACTGAAAAACCTCGACTATTTTTCTAAAACTCAAAAAAATAAATCATGCGTTATAAAAAGTAAAAAAAAAAAAAAAATCGTAACAACAATTTCTTCAGGATCATTACCCTTACTCTAATTTCATCTTCTTCAAAATATGTCGCATCTACATGTATTCGTGTATGTGTGTCTGTATGTATTTATATATGTATTTATGTATTCATGTATGCATGTATATGTGTGTTTGTAAGTGTGTATGTATGTATGTACATATGTATGTGTGTGTGTATGTATGTATGTATGTATGTATGTATGTATGTATGTATTATATATGTGTGTATGTATGTGTGTGTATATTTGTATGTATGTATGTGTATGTATGTGTTTATTTGTGTATTTGTATGTATGTGTGTATATGTATGCATGTTTGTATATATGTATGTCGAATAAGGCCCAGTTTGGAAAAGGCCCCATGAGCTACTTCTTTCTTAAATAAGGCCTTGTTTGAAGAAATAGATGAAATGAGATGATTTTATATGAAAGTTGAAAGTTGAAAGTTGAATAAAATATTATTAGAATATTATTTTTCAATATTATTATTGTTTTAGAATTTGAAAATTTTGAATTATTTATTATATTTTATATGAAAATTTAAAAAAGTTATAATGATGAAATGAGATAAGATGAAACCGTTTTTGTATCCAAACAATCCTAAATCTTTTATCTTCACTTGCATCTGATTTTGGACAAAGAAAATATAAAATACTATTAGTTTCAGAACAACTCTTGTAAGAAAAAGCATTGCCACAAAAATAAAAAATAAAAATAAAGAGAGAGTTTCAAAATGACAAATAATCTCAAACCAAGGTTTTTCCCAATTGATTTTCATTAAATGCCAATATTAAAGGACTAAACAAATTAAAGTCCTCACACACGGAGAAGATATAGAACAAATTTGGGCAGCAAAAGAGAGTGGCTTTTCTTCAAGAGTCAAATTGAACTGACCTCGAGGATCTTGTTCTGAACCTTTCCTTCCAAACAACTTGAGACAATTTGCCTAATAGCTTTATTGGATCCTGTAGCACACATAAAGGATAAGAAGGAAAAAGAAAATCAAGGGAGAATAAAAATAAAGTCTATATATGCATAGATGCGACATATAGACAATTGCATGATCAAGAGAAGCCAATTCAACCTTCAAGTTTCTGATCGTCACCCTCAAACAGGTGTCTGTTTCTCACATGCTGCAGACATATCTAATCGCTTGGAGGAGTCCGATGAAATTGCTGTTGAGGCATGACCAAAGTTGCCCAAAGGATATTTTGCACTTCTGTAAGACCCATTCTCACTGCCCATCTGTTTCCATTCATGATATGCTTTAAGCGCCAATATGCAATCAACAACCTTGGACACGGATCTGGCCTCCAATGCATCCTTAAAGCAAAAAGCATATACCAACAATGACAAATTTAGATCCATATATATCTACCCTCATAAGATACAACGTTGTAGATGTCTTACCCTTTCAAGATCAGATGCTTCAGAAGCTCTTCCACAGCCACCAAAAAGTTTCGCACATTCGAATTCAAAGTACTGATAGGCAGGCAATGGCTGAGATTCCCAGGTGACTGATTGTAAATGTGATTGATTCTCCACGACCTTAGATGATTTTAACAATCAAAGTGAACTTCCAAGCAACAGAACCCCATACCTAATTTGGATGGTGGACACAAAAGAAGAAGGCATTCTCCCATCTGAGCCTAGCTTAGTAAAAGGCTGGGGGATGTCTACTTGTTAAAAACAAAATCAATATCTAGCAGAACAGTCAGTGGTTCATTTTCTTTCTCTTTCCTAGGGCCGCAATCAAGCAGTTGATAAATTGTTACTATAGCCCACTGTAGGAATGCAATACCTTGGGCACTGATCCTGGGTTAATCTTGTTGATGGCATTGCATAGGACTAGACCATTTCTCAAGAGAGAAATGAATGCCCTCTCCGAAGGCTGGTTGATAAGCCGAGCGGGCCAACCAAGCTCTGCAGCCAACTGATAGCTTGACATCGCCTCCAAGCTGGAAACATTAGTGCAAAAACATGGGCTCTCGATAGGGATTATTGAAACAAGGATAAAAGCCTCATTTGAATTCCAAGAAATTTAGGAAAAGAAAAATAATCTGAGATTGGGACCCAGAAACCCATCAAAACCCACGCAGTGTTCACTCCTCTTTCTTCTGCAAGAAAGTACATCTTCCAAGAGAAATAGTCGTACCCACGAATCAAATTTCACATTGAATAACAAGGACAAATACGCACACACAAATACATACATACAAAGGTACAGAGAGACAGAGAGAGTAGCAACATGTTCTTTCTTATTTTGCTTTCTCGGAGTTGAAATGGAACAGAGAGAGTGATTCTAGCCTGAGGGCAACAAAATCGTAACGTTACTCTTTATTTTTTGAATTCAAATGGGTTGGGACGCTTGTGCTTTTGCTGTATTGTGAGGCAGTTAATAACTTAATGGAGACAATCTCAACCGTCCATTCTAACGACTATGTAATTTTTAAAAACCTTAAAAGTGTTTTTTAACCTTTCTAAAGCTTTTTTAAAGAAAAAAATGGCATGTTTGGTAATTTTTTAAAAATTACTTTAAGCACCTAACAAAAATTGAAAGTCCACTTTTTTAAAACAATTAAAACTTTCTATTGAAATTTTTATTTTTAATTAAGTTAGTTTTTAATTCATGTATAACTTTTTTAATTAAGTTATACATGAATTAAAAACTCTATTATGAAAAGTTATATTTCCTACCACAATTCCAAACAGATATCTATACAGGTAAAGTTTTGTGGCTCTCTTAATCTTGGGAGTTAGAATTGAGTCAAAAACTTTTAAGAGATTCTTATTTATAATATCCTCTTCAACATGATGATTAGCTTCCATTTTTGTGTGTATAACCTCTAACATTTCAAAGTTGGCCCTTTTTAATCGAAATTTAGATTTGGTAATTGTGATATAGAGGCAATTTGAATTATATGCCGACTGTAATGCATGCAACAAGAGATTTGTGTACTAATACTACTTCTGCTAAAGTAAAGCTGAGAGCGGTGACTGCAATATGATATAGCAAGGAGAGGGAGATGGTGTTCCAAAAACTTGTGGTTGAAGGTCATACAATTATTTTTTATATCAACAAATCGCATAATATCCCTAAGTTGTATCTCTATTGCGTAATTACATAATCATAATGGATTTCGTAAAACTATGGAGCTACCAAAATGGCGTTTCGAATAGTAGACAGTATTGTTTCCTGCGATCAAATCCGATGTATACATAAGTCAAAGGCTTGGAGAGTAATGTGTCTAGTGGAAGCATATATGGCCATAAAATACATGAAGCAAGAACATTACTTTTGGAGGTAGAGTGGAATATAACCCATGAGATCAAGAGGGTGGCAATTGGCAAATGAAGTTGCTCTGGCCCGTTTGGATGGTGAGGTGAGATGAGATGAGATAGTTTTATATGAAAGTTGAATAAAATATTGTTAAACTATTATTTTTTAATATTATTATTATTTTGAAATTTGAAAAAGTTGAATTGTTTATTATATTTTGTATGAAAATTTGGAAAAGCTGTAATGATGAGATAAGATGAAACCATTTCTATACCAAACAGGGTACTCTTAGGTACATAGAAATAGAAACAATCCTACCATGAACGTATTTTATCTACTTCATACTTGAGTTTCATGAATTGAATGTTATTTTCAAGAAAAATAAAATGTTGATATATAATTTATTTAAATTATTTCTGTTTGATAATACCTACTTTATGTGAAAAAATTCCAAACTTTTTTAATATTTGAAAAAAAAAATACAAGCTGTCTTTAATTTCACAATTAATAAGGATCCAACTCCGACTGTCTTGAGAATATAATACCAATTTTAGTAAAAGTAATATTAGGCACAATAGTATTGAACAGTGTATATATATATATATATATATCTGATGATTTATTCATGTTTTCTTTTTCAGGAATTAAAAACCGTTCAAAAACAGCAAGTTTTCCTAATTTGTCACAACCAAAAAAATGCTTCTCATTGTTGACTACCGATAATTAACTTGAGTTACATGCAAATTGTTGCCAAAAATATGCTAAGGTTGCGTTTTGGAAAGAACAGATTTTCTTTTTATGTATTCAAGAATAGTATTCAAAAGGAAGGAATCTTCTATCTAGAGTGCAAGCCAAGTTTGGATTTCATGCAAGCTGTACTTACGTACCAAGGCATTTGTGCCAATGGACTATAGAAAGAATAAGCATCTCTAAAACCAATAAGAAAATGATGTTTACAGTTTTAAGGTATCACTCCTTTTTTTAATAATGAATCTTATTTAAAAAATAAAAAATACGTGAAACTAGCATACTTTAAGACTATATCTAGTATTCCTACTTAAGACTGTAAATATAAGAACGGCGGCAAGAACTCTAAGAATGAAAATAATAATGGGTAGAGGGAAAATTGAGATCAAGAAGAAAGAGAATGTGAACAGCCGACAGGTTACGTTTTCGAAACGTCGAACTGGGTTGCTCAAGAAAGCCAAGGAACTCTAGGCTCTTTGTGACGCAGAGGTTGCAGTCATGATTTTCTCTAGTACAGGAAAGCTCTAAGAATTTTCCAGCAATAGGTACGTCCTTTTTTTACCAATATTTATTTGCACTTGCTTGGATTTTCCTTTTCTTTTTATCAATGATTCAAGAGAATTGTAAAATGTTAACAACTCTGAGTCCATGAACTTATATTGTAGTGAAATTATATTGCTGACTATTGTTGTTGCTCTTTGGAGTCCCACATTGGTGGGACATGAGGAAGAGGCAAGGCTCATGGCCTATAAAAAGGAGGCTTAGTCTTTTGGTTAAACACACCTAATCATAAGCTTAATAGTAACTTGTGACTATAGTAAAATAAAAATGCTATAGACAACCGCCCTGGGAACCTTTGGAGAACCGTTGCCCACGTGGAGATGAAACGTCCCGTTTCATTTGATGACTCAAAACGCATGCACCGGCCTTGCTATTTCGTGCTGCTACTCAGCCATGGAGATCTCGAAAAAGCTTCTTGAGTACAAAATTATTCTTCCCCAGAAAGAATTTACAGTTCAAAAAAAGAAAAAAAGAAAAAGAAGGGGGGTTGGGAGGAGTTTTGAAATTACACATGGGTTTTGTTGTTTCATGCTGCTACTCAGACTTGAAGCTCTCCACCAGATGTTCAGGTTGCCCAGCGACATAATCAAGGAGTCCCTCTCTGGCCTTGTCGTCGTTGTGGACGTCAATGCCCTTTACAGAAGTCTGGCCGAAGAAGATCACGGCAAAGAGGAAGTGTGGGGTGGAGAGAAAGAGGGGCCAGAAGTAAGCCAAGATGGTGATGAAACTAGGTGCTACGAGGACGATGGAGACGATGGTGTGAAAGAGGGTGAGAGCAAAGATGATGGGGAACTTCTTTTTTTTGTAATAATGAAATCATAATCTTATATTATAGAATGATTAAAATGGTGGTCAGCTATAATATCCAATTAAATTTTAATTAAAAGGAAACATTGAACTATAAGAATGGGTAAATTGACTCCTTTCAAGCTTGCCAGGTGTTCTTACTCATTTCATTTACTTAACTGCTCTTGTTGTCTTTCTCACTAGCTACATCAGTACCAGCTTCTGAGGTTTTCGAAGGAGGTGGTTCAGAACAAGCCCTCAGGATAGCCTCATTCTACCAAACGTAGAGGAGGCGCTTCTTAGCGTTGGCTCTGCGAGTGGTAGTGAGCTTCATTCGCTTCCAGATTAGACCTCCTGAATCGTGCTTCTTCACTATTTCCATCACTCTTGTCCCCCAGAACACACCCCCATCTTTCTCTGTCTCCGGTCTGGCTGAGGAATAAAACTGGCACTGTTTCTATTCATACGATGATGGGGAACTTGTACTCGAGAAGCTTTTTCGGGATCTCCATGGCTTATTGGGTTTGGCAGAGAGAGCAAGAGAAAGAGAAGAGAGAGAAAGAGAAGGAGAGGTGTGTTGGTGTTGGAGAAGACGAAGGGAAGGGAGAGAGGATGGCTTCATGGAGAAGCCTGCGCGTCAAATGAAATTGGACATTTCATCTCCACGTGGGCAACGGTTCCCCAAAGGTTCCTCGAGGCGGTTGTCTATAGCGCAGCTCCTAGTAAAATTTTGCTGTTGGCCTTTTTTGTAAAAGAGGAAGAGGTGAAGGTTAAAGTTTTGCTAGTGAGAAAGCTTTGTGGGTGTCCTTCGGGTGAGGAGAAAAATTGTGTGATTGTAATAATTTTTCACATAGTGGATTTTCTTCTTTGGGTCTAGTGGTTTTTTTCCTGTTTTGGGAGTTTTTCACGTAAATTCTTGTGTGGTTATTATTTCTCTATTTTTCTTGATATTCCTCCAAAGGGTGGATCCTGTGAGTGAATTTGAAAGGTTCAAATTTCCAACAAATGGTATCAGATCTGGGATCCTTTTTGGTGGGGTGGAGCATTGGTGTGGTAGTGTGGATACGTACAGTCTAAGGAGGTTCTATTTAGGAGATTGGAACTTAAGCAGGACCATTGTGACCCCTCCAATCTTTCCCATGAACGTTGAAGTTATTACTTGGGAGAATATAGATTATTTTATGATGTCCCCGAACCGATCCCGCATTGTTGGTCAATTGTTATTTGATGCTTGAGGTGTAGCCCGTGCCTCGATAGGAAGAGGCCTCCTCCTTCTTTCTCAAGGGAGGAATAGAAAAGGCCTCGCTCCTAACTCCCTAGCACTTGCGGATTGGAAGAGGTTCAAAGCCAAAACCTTTTAGGTGGAGATCTTGCCTTCCCTTGTGTTGTGTAATTGTAATCATAATCGCAAGTGCACGAACCCTATCGAAATATAGTTTAGCAAGAATGAGGTCGAACCCATAAGAGCTTGTAAAAATGTAGGAAACCAATCAAATATAAATATAAAATAATATAATATATTAAGAACTAAACAACCAATTAATCAAAGTAAGAAATAATTAATTTAATAAATTAATCACAATAAAAAGAAATAAGATAAATTCTAAAGATGCAAATTAATCTAAAAAATGAATAAAATATTAATGGAGAATGAACTAAGGTCTTAGAATCTACCTCATTAATTCATAGTAATATATTTATGATAGTTTATTCTATCCGAACATCTACGTGATAATCATGGAAAATATCATCATTGAAATCTCTATCTTTTTTTTTTTTTTTTGAAAACATACTTAAAGCATGTTCTTCTTTGCTAAAAATATAAAATCAAATCTTCACTTGTTGTGAAGCCAACAAACTCCACTTGAGGTACTTGCCTCTCGTTCATGATAGATAAAAATGCAATACACTTAGCATACATCTAACAGTATGCAATATTCACAGCAGATAATTTTCATCTTTGAGCAATATTATATACCAGATATAACATATTCTGATATAATATAAGCATATTTTATAATAAAATGATAGCAGACGTCTAAAAGTTACCATACTTGTCCTAAAAGTCTATAACGACATGAGAATTGGAGACAGCGCTCCTTAAGTACAATAATAAAAGCATAACTACTAAGTTGGCTCGTTGAACCGCTCGCACAACTCGGCTAAGATAACCATGATCCTATCTAAAAACTAGAGGACTGAAGTGATAAGCTCCTCATGTTCGTGTCGGGGCCTAATCCTCCTCATCCAGGTGATCCTTTACTGGTTCTCCACGTTTGACATATGATCTACCATTTCGAGGTGATGGTATTTGAGATTACTAAATGAGATTTGATTATAAATATTAGCAAGTAAACAACCAATTTAAACTAGTAATATACAGATGCATGCATGACAATAAAATGAAATGAATGCTGACATGAACATGAATGAGAGTGACATGACTTGGCAAATAACATAACATGTACATAACTTGAAAATCAATAGGGACTAAATTGACATGATATGTAGTTGACATGAACTAATGTGAACAGAAACTGACATGAACTGAAATTGAATGTGAACTAAACATGAATTGAATATGAACTTGAGATCTTGTTCAATAATAATTTAGTTAATTAAACATGACATGTGAATGTTACACAGGTCCTCTTGAACCGTGTACCCCTATCGGTACTGCATCACATCACAAGTATCTGCACCAACTATGAGTACGTTAATATACACATCACATCATAGGTATCTGCACCTATTGTGAGTACGTAATGTACACATCACATAATTTACTAACCTATAACAAGTACCCCTCCACTTGTGAGAAATGACAATTTTGCCCCTAAATTAAGGGTTTTGCATACTAACTCCAAATTCTACCAAAATTTACATTAGTCTTATTTTATTAGTAGCCATGATTGGGGCCTCATGTAAATTAGTAGCCATGATTGGGGCCTCATGTAAATTAGCAACCATAGAAACTTTGCCTTGGTTGAAAAATGCAAAGGCTAAAAGTATTGATTTTTGTTGCAATTCTTCCAAACTTAAACTTTCATGCTCAAACCGGTTTATGCAACAATTGAAAATCATATCCTATGTTGTAAGATCATGCTAAGATGACAAGATATACCTTCCACAAAATCATAAACTCCTCATGCCACCAAATCTTGGACAAATAAAACAACTCTGATGCAATTGATCTAACACTTTTCCAATAAACTCCGAGGACTCCAAAAGTCAATAACCTCACTCTTAACATATTTATAAATCTGACTTAGGTGATAACCATGCTTGAACATCAACCAAAAACAAAAAAGTTAACATTAAACCACTCGGCATGCTCATAAGGTCCAAACCGAGTATCATGTGTTCTTGACTTATAACAAACACGTTAAATTTGAAATATCCATCATGTAAACCTTAAAGGAAAAAATTATATACTTCATAATTAAATTCTAAACATGATCGGAGTATTAAATCCAAAAATCATATGGCAAAAGTTTCATAAAAACCTCAAGCAACCTGAAAGCTTCAATATTGAGTCATAACTGAACATTTTCATGCAAATTATGCTTCCAATAATTATTCAAACCAAATCTCTAAAAAAAAAAAAACTCTTAAACATCTAATGAAAGTCATAAGAACATAATATAATAATTTCATAGCAATTGGACTAGGTTTTAAGAACCAAAAATATCAAAACCTCAAAATTGAAATTGTTTTGTGTGTTATAGTTTCAATTGCAAAGAGTATAGCATAATTTTTTAATAAAAATAATAGCATGCTTTGTATCAACTCATGACATGTATAAAATTTTGTTAGCATTTCATCATATCAATATCAACTCCTATCTTTAACAAAAAAAGTGCATCAAAATATCAAGATCTCACAAAATCATCCAGATTGTCGCCCAGTATGACCTTTATGTATTCAGACTCACTTTTCACCAATCCGGTCCCCAAAACTTCGCAGAAAATATATCTATGGGCAAAGAGGAACAATTCATATGAAGGTATTTTCATGAGAATATACTTATAAAGGCTTCAAAGATTCAAGCAAGATCAACCAAAAACTTGAACCAAAGTTCTCTTCCAAACAGTGAATGGAAAGTGACCAAAGGGTCAAGGTCAAGCCTTGGACGACTTATATAGGATTAGAGGGCTTATGGCAGATGTGAGGATGACCAATTGATGGGGGTGTTGTCCGCTTGAAGCTTGAAGCTATCGTGTGACATGGTGGTTTTGAGTGGTGGTTTGGCCTCCCATCACCCCCACTTTTTGGGTTGACAAAGGCAGCCATAGTATACCTAGGGTAGTTTTTTTTTTTTTTTTTTTTTTGGAGAGGGGGGTGGGGGGGAACCTTTGGCTCGATGGAACTTTTCGATGGACCTTAATCGGCCTAAACCAATTGGGCCTAAAGGGGGGGAACCTTTGGCTCGATGGCACTTTTCGGTGGACCTTAATCGGCCTAAACCAATTGGGCCTCACTTTAAGATTTAAAGAGGGTTTGGTTTGGGGTTTCAGTTTCTAACAAGCCCAAATCCAGATTTTCTTGGCTCGATGAAATTTCCAAGATATAAAGAATAAATGAAGGAATAATGACATTCAAACCCAGACCAAACCCCAATGAGACCCCAAATGAAGGCACATTCAGTTAAGGCCCACGAAATTGCACCACCAAGGTAACGCTTGTGGAGAAAGTTTTCTCTTGCCATAGGTGTCCTTTCATTGCCCAAGTCATCTCCAAATAGTGTTTGGTGGGAAGGCCAAGAGCCACCTCATCCCCTTCCTCTCACACGACATCAGCAAGTAGAAATACCATGGGCAGTGGCAACTGGTTTTTCCCTTGTTTTGCCTGACAATCCACCAACAAAGTGTCATTCACACATCTCCTATCACCCCTTAAGATGTATAAGTTTATTCTTTGTCCATTTCACTAGCCTTTGATCACTTTTGAAAACTTTTCTTGCAGAAGAAACCAGAGGAACTCTCATACAGTTTTCCTAGCCTTCTTTCCTCCACTTTTTTGAAGCTGTTGTAAGTCTTCTCTCACAAAGTACCCTTCACATAAGCTTTTCCTCTTTGAGTATAGTTTATGTTGGTATTTTGTTTTTTTTTTTTTTTTTTTTTGTAAATTCTTATGTTTATTTGATGGGTGAAAATTTTTTATAAGCATAAAGAGGTCATTCTGGGCACTAGTCTGAACAATGTGTGATATTTTGATGTTTTTGACTAAGTTATTGGGAAGATCTTGGTCTGATATTTTTTAGGTTTATAGTTAACATGCTAGTATATAAGTTTGATGAAGATTTATTGCATGTTATAAGTTCTCGTTAAGAGTTTTACATAGATCTAAAAGTTAAAAATGAGGAGTATAAAAACAGATTCTATTTTAAATAAGCTTAAGTCTTTTGTCGTGAAAGCATGCTCTAATGATTTTGATATTCACATATGATGTTTCTAGTATTTTGATATACATGTTAGGATGTTATTTTGAGGATTTATGATGTTGATTTTAAAGATATGAATTTTTATGCCTGAAAAAGGTCTTGATAGGTTTTGTATTTGAGGTTCCCGAGTAGATCTATGTTTTTTATGCAAATTTTGCCATGTGATCTTAGGTGTGATGCTTATATCTATTGTAGGACTTAATTATTAAGCATGTGATGTTATTCATTTATGATTAACTTCATGAAAAGTTCTGTATCTAATGGTTTGAGAAAAACCAAACCACATAACTTTCAGTTTTAGTGAAAGGGTGAAAATCGATTGTGTTAAGTTCAAATTTGTGACTTTTTGTGGTTTTGGCTAAATGATTCAAAGCATGCTAGTTCTAAGGATTGTTTTATGAATGTATTAATAGTATGTTATTGAACTTTTAGAGTTCTAGGAGTTTTTCAAAAAGAGTTAGACCATGAGCATGAATGGGTGTTCTTGATGTCAAAATATTTGAAGTTTGAAGAAATTTGTGATGCTCATGATATAAGAGTTTTTGAAGTTTGATGTCAAAATATTTTGATGTCAAAATACATGTCACGTTACATTATGTCATGTCGTCTATTTTTCTATTTCACACCACATCATGTCTCGAGTACAAAGTGTTTCTCGAAAATAGTATTTTCACGTCAGTCAAGTATTTATCCATTTTTCACAACCCCAAATGCTAGGATTGGATAATATCTTAGTAAAACTCATTTGTTTATGCTGAAATATTTAAACTAGAGTGAAATTCCTTAGATTGATAAGGTAAAGATCAATAGGCTTCGAATGAGGCCTAAATAACTAGTCATGGGAGTGAAGTCAGGCACCAACTCCGATGGTGCCACCCCCATTTCAATTTCATGTTATACGTACTCGTGAGGGTGCGAATACCTGTCACGGGATTCGTACATTACATTTTTCGTAATAGGTACAGATACCTATAAACTAATACATATGTTAACACACTCACAACTGGTGCAAACACAATGCAAATAGATGTAATTTAATGCGGTATTGACAGGGGCGCACTGTAACACCCCACTTAAAAACACCTTAGGCCTTGACCCTAGTAACTATGTTCCTAGCTAAGTAGAAATTGTGATCCTTGAGAAATGGAAAATTTTAGAATTTGAGATGGAAGCTTACACCATTGGTTTAGTTAGTATTATTTTTAGAGAATTCTAGAACTATGTTTATTTTAAGAGGCCAGTGGTGGAATAACAAGTGGGATATGTGAAACTTGCCACCTTGGTTGGCTAACTTGGTTAAAATACTAGATTGATTTGGAGAGGGCCCAAAAGTTAGTTTAATTAGGGCCCTAGCTTACTAAGATAAGAGGACTAAAGACTATTGGCCCAACTTGATGGATATAAGATATTAAGCCCAACTTACTAGACATAAGACTATTGGACCCAACTCAGTGAGATGAAAGGCTAGAGGCCCAACCTGTTAAAATCCAAGACTAAGATCCAACCTAGTGAACTATTAAGGCCAAGCAAAGGCCCAATAGAAATTTGGACATGGGCCCATGGGAAGATTCACTTCTAAGCCCACACAAAAGGATTTAGTAGTTGGCACACAAAATGATTTAATAGTTGGCCCAACGAGAACTCAACACTTGAAGCCCAAACTTAGTATTCACAACACTATTCCAATTGGACCCCACATACACTATATCATTGGTTTTCTTTCTTCCAAAGCCCATCCCACAAGCCCTTAAGGTTTTCTTTTCAACCATGGTGAGATCTCTAACTTGAGTCTAGATTACTATTACCAAAACCATCATCATACCCATGAATAGTAATCCAAACATAATGAACTACATAGTTTTCTTCAAATTCTTTTCTTCATGATTTTTGAACTGCAATCTCTGTCTTTTCCATTTGATTTGAATCACTCTTAGGCAATTCTAGAATGGCAAAACAAACCCCACCCACGTCACTTGCAAACAAGGCATGACAATGCCAAGTGAACCCACCAATTGGCACATCTAGTGCAAACCGGGCAACCCTTAAACAAGCTACCAAAATCATGACTCTTCAACAAGTTTTCAAATGGGTTTTCTACATCATTCAACTCCCGTTATGTCACCTAAAATCTAACCTAGGAAGAGGCCAAAAATAGTTCCAAGAGCCAAGCCAAAAACTCAACTCTTAACCTAGGAATTAAAGAATTGACCAAACCGAATACCCAAGTTGGTTCAAAAATTTTTTCCTGTACCAAAATCAACCACCCCCACACCGACATGCCACCACCTCCGCCACTTCACCCTAAGAAAATGCTTCAAAGCACTCAATTACATGCTTGGCCAATCTCCTTTCATGGGCAACAAAATCGATTGGCAAATGGGATGGTGAAGTTAGATCACACGGCTGAAACCTATGAAATCAAACCTCCCCTTCATTTTCTGCTCAAACCAAATCACATAGCACCGATCCAAATCTTAACCAAAACACAAACTCTTAAATTTCAAGGTTTTGACTCTTTTCAAAATATCTCCAAGAACTTCAAAAGCTTAAAAACTTTCTTCTAACATGTTCATAACACACTCCTAAGAACTAACATGCTTTGAACCAACACATAAAAGTCACCAACAATCACAAAATCTCACTTGAAGTACTCGGCTCCAACACTTCAAACAAAAACAGAATTTTTTTCTCAACTTAATTTGATCAAACACTTGATCCGAGACATACCTTGATAAATACTTCAAATAACATCATATAGCTTAAAAATATGTCTTAAAGTAGATCCAAGCATTAAACTTAAAAATACATGGCTAAAAATAAACCAAAACATGGATCTAGCTGAAATAATCAAACTTTTGACCCAACCGAGTATTCTCTTACATAAAAATCATATCTTGAAAAATAAACACCTAAAAGCTTCAACCCAACATCCTAACATGTATATCAAAGGCTTAGCATCATAAAATAAAAATATAAAAGTCATTGGAGTAAGATTAAACCATAAAAGATCCAAGCTTTCATAAAACATAAACTATTTTTCTCCTTCCAGTTTCTAAGTTTCTAGATCTAAGAAAATATTTCATCAAAAGCTTTTATCGTGCAACAAATCCTTAACAAAAGCTCATATAAACATGTTAGCTACACTCCACAAACATTTGGGACCAAGATCTGTCCATTTGCTTGGTCAATAATTCCAAAATACAATGTACTATCCAATTTATCACCTAGACAAACATTTCCATGGCTAAAACAACTTTTGACCAATCAAAAGACCATTAAATCAAAACAAAACATACCCATGGAAACTAGACTCAAAGAGGAACAATTTTAATGAAGGAATCATTGTGAAAAAAATAATAATTATAAGGGTTTAAAAAATATAAAGCAAAAAGGCTCAGAAAACCACCCCAAAGAGCTTCTAAGTTCATTTATAGAAAACGTGTGAAAAAATGGATGAAATGAGAAAGGGAATGGTCAGCACTCTTCTTACACAAATTGAAGGGTGAAGTGCGGTCTTGAGTGACACTTGAGTAATGGACATTTTGGCCAAAACAAGGGGCAAACTGCCCATGGTATGGGCTGCCTCGAGGTGTAGTGCAGGTGGTTGTGGTGAGGTGCCTTTTACTTTTCCATCAAGGACTATTTGAGGGCTGTCTTGAGCAGTAGGTGGTTAGCCTTGGGTGGGTGGAAACTTCCTCAAGAAACTTTGCCAAAGTGGCCAAAATTCGTGGGCCCAATGGGCCTTAACCAAGTGGGTTTCATTTTGAGGTTTAAAGAGGGTTTGGTTAGGGTTTGAGATGTTATCAAGCTCAAATCCAATTTTTCTTCGCCTGATCAAACTTTCTAGGTTTAAAGGTTTGAATAATGATGTCATAACATGAATTTGAGAGATCAATAGAATATGAAAGTATGGTTGTAAATGAACTAGTCTGTTCGACAGTCCAGCCGGTACGCGCTTGGTTAAACTTGAATCAAACTCAACTCGTGAAAAAAAAAAAACATCAACTATTTACATATTAATTTATTTATAAATTTTTAAAATCTTATAATTCAATAAAGGTTCTACTTGTTAGTTGTCCAAAAATATTAGATTTTTTATTTATCTAATTTATTAATTATTAAATTTTATTAGAAAAAACAACTAGAGCCGAGCTCGAGTTCAGCTCATTTTTGGGATAAGCTTGAACTCGAGTTAAGAGTTTAGCTTATCGAATCGAGCTCGAACGAAGGTTAAATAAAAATCTCGAGCTCAAGCTCGAGTTTTTTTAGTCAAGCTGAGCTCGGCAAGCCTAAGATCAACTCGGCTCAGCTCGATTATAGCCCTATGTGGAAGTGATTTAATCAAGTGATTAAGCATAATACTAAAAATCAAATCCATTAGGGCTTTGAAATCAAGTTTACAGTTTGGGGTGACCGTTTAGGATTTCGGTTTCTTCCAAACCTTTTGGGGTTTCAATTGGATTCTAAATATTTAGGATTTTACTACGGTTGAAGCTCTCTTTGGTTTGACATAAAATGAATAATTGGATGGAATAGTATTTTGCTTAGGCGGCATGATCTCACACCTTGATTTCCTTCACATTTACATCTCATGGTTCCTCTTGATGCCAAGTGTCTAATACTATTCACCAAGTGTGGCTAAGATCTTACCAATTGTTGAAATAAAACTTCTCTAATTTAATTTGGACATTCCACAATATGATTTTGAAAACACTGTACTTGGTTATCCCAGAAAAAGTGAATAAATTTCGCACTGTAAAATCTTAAATATATGTACTAACCTAATAGTACAAATCATTTATCGAAATTCAATCCCGAAGTGTCTCGAAATAATCAAAATGCATTTTTTATCAAGTGTTTCGTTCGAAAACTAAAAACGGATTTATTGCTGTATAAAATCTTAAATAATCAATTGAGTCTAATAAGACAAATCATAACTCATTTTGAAACTTCTAACTATCTCAAATAAATAAAATTCTATTTTTTGGCTCTATAGTAAGTGACAATACTAATTATACTGACATACCAAAACTTACGCTATTGCTCAATTCGTAAAAATTTACGAAATTTTCACAAAATTTCTAAAATCTATAGAAATTTTATTATTAAATTTATAGCAGATTGTTACAAGACTCCTCCAACTCTGAGTCCGACCGAAGAATTAACAAAAATCTGACACTGACCCCATCTTCAATACAAAATCGAAGCTGAATTCGAATCCGGACTTTCGAATTTTTGCTGGCAGTGCTACAGGCACACGTCTAATATAATTTGCTTTTCCTTTTTAACTTTTTCAGTAGCAGCTCGATTGGGCTTCTTCTTTTGCGCACAATGCACTCCACCTGATCAGTATATGTGCGCAATGCACACTGCATTAGTATAGGGTATACATTGTACAGTGCACATGCATGCACAATAATTTTAATATTATTTAATCTAATTTTTTTATTAATGTATTTAATTGTTTAATTTTTTTTATTTATCTTTTTAGAATGACTTCTTGCTTTCTTGTACACTACATATTTTTTCTAACAATTAAGTATCTTAACTAAATATGCATAATATATAATTATAAGTTTATATTTTTTTATCATTAATATATAATCATCTATCTCTCTTTCTATTTATATAAATTTAATACACTGTATGTGTATTTATATTTTTTTCCACTACTATTATATAATCCCAATTGCTATATAAATATATATTGGTTTTTTCCTAACAGTGGGTTTTACGCTTTGTTAGTATATCTAGGAATACTTCTTGGTATATCTTGGAATATTTTCATGATTTCGTGTATCTTAGAATATTGTCATATTATAAAATATTCTTAGGATAGAATATTCCTAAGAATATTTTTCCATTAAGCGTTAATTGTATTTGTATTTATGTCTTGAGCTTATTTCCTTATTTACCATAGGTCTATTCAATTATAAATAGGTATTTCCTATGCATTGAATAAATACACTTGAATATATAGTTGTCTACATAGTACTAGTGAATACATGATCCTGGTATCTCTCATAGAATCGTTTGTGTCCATGCTCCATCTTTTTGTTAACAGGCATGTTCTTTCACATTGCTATTAACATAGCACATGTCCAATTTAAAAATCTTTTAGCAGTTGGCAGGTAGGGTTCTTTACATGTTAATTACATCTATTTTTCAATTTGTTTTTTCCCATATTAGACCACCAATTGACTGTACAATTTGTCGTCAGCGTTTCTCTACAAACCTTGCCACATTCCATAAGCTCTCATGCTCCACGCTCCTCCCATATTCTTGGCGTGTCTAACCATGCCCGCCATGCTCCAATCTTGTTGGTAAGATCTCCTCCCACTTGGGCTAGCCTACCTTCGGCCTAGCCCATCTCAAGTAAGCCTATCTTCCTTTTTGTCTCTCTATTATTATTTTTTATTATTAAAAGCTCATTCACCCTCTTTAAGCTCATACCACTCTTAGGCCAATCTAACCCAACCCTTAAACCCATGCCACCTCATCTATCCAGTCAGTAGTCACGTGTATGCCACATCGCCATTTGACTGTTGACCATTGACAAAAAAAATGTCCCAAATACCTTCCAACCTTGATAGCATTTTCCGTCCCATTGAAAATATCTTGGATGGCTCTAACTTCAATATGTGGGCTCAAAATATAGAAGTTTTTCTTCAAGGGCGCAAATTGTGGCATTATGTACATGGTGATCTTCCTACTCTCAAGCAACATGATAGCGAAAGTATCGAATCTTTTGCATGCCGTCTTGAAGATTGGCATAGTGTACATTATAAAATTATTTCTTGGTTTATTAACATTTCATTTCCGTTCATTCATAATTTGCTTCCAAAACATGAAAATTCCAAAGCTGCATGGGATTTTCTTGCTAAACGCTACAATTGTACTTATGATACTTCTCTACAGTTTCAACTTAAGACTAAGCTTTATTAGATACGTCGAGAATCAAGTGAAATTATTTCTAATTTCTATTCTCGAGTTAGTAATCGTTGGGAACAACTATCTGCTGCAGATCCTCAGCTGAAGTGCTATGAGGATCTTGAGTTGTGACATAATGTGATCGCCACAAGTTTGTGCGTTTCATATGGCTCTTCGTGAGAATTTTGAGTCCACTCAAGCACTTCTCCTGCATCGCACATTGATTCTCTTTCTAGAGGTTGCTATTGCTGAACTCATTTTTTAGGAAAACCAATGCTCTACCATAAAGCTACAAATCACTAAGTTTGTTGTTGCTACTGCCTCTTCACCTACTTCCAAATCTACTTTTGGAAGTTTGCCTGAACATTCCACTTCACAGTCATCTTCTAAGAATGTATTTTACAAATATTAGAAATGTCCTGGTTACTCAGTTTTAGAATGTCTTAAATTATACACAAGAATCAATCATGGGCCCCTTTCTCACAATCTATCGTAGTACCTTCAACTGCTTCTTTTATGCTTAAGTCTTCTTTTGAGCAGTCCACTCCTCTCACTGCTGTTGATGGTTCTCATTTGCATGTCAGTCACCTAGGATATATTCTACTACTTAATTGTTAGTTGACAACACATACCTAGTTCCAAAATTATCATTAAATATCCTTCCAGTTGGTCAACTTTGTGAAATAACCTTTAAGATTATTTTTTAGAAAGATAGTGTTGATGTGCAGGATCCTCAAACTGGGGCAGCTCATTGGGACAGGCCGTAAGATTGGACATCTTTTCAAACTCTCTTCTCTAAATATCCATTCCTCTATGTTTTGCTTCGTTGTCGCATTCACCACCTCTTCCAGTCTATGGCATTCTTAGTCAGATCATGCCTCTCTACCCCTTGTTCAGCTTTTAGCATCTCAAGGTCATCTAGATTCTTTAGATTTCAAGTCCTTTGATTATGTATCTTGTCAACTTGCCAAACAAACACATTAATCCTTTAATAAAGGTGAGTCGTTTTCTTGTGCAGCATTTGATTCTGTCCATTCTGACATTTGGGGTCCCGCTCCCATTCCTATTTAGGGAGTCCTATTATTTTGTGATCTTTATTGATGATTACTCTCAATATACATGGATGGCTCTATCTTTTACAACATCAATCAAAACTTGCCCATGTTTATCAACTTTTCACAAAATGGCCCAAACACAATTCTCATGTACCATTAAAGTGTTTCATTAAGATAATGTTATGGAATAAAATAACAAGTCTCTTTTTTATTTTTTGAATCAACAAGGCACAATCTCCCATCCCTCATGTCCGTGCTCTTCTCAATAGAATGGGCATGCCAAAAGAAAACATCGTTACATTCTTGACACAATAAGAGCACTTTTACTTTTCACTTTTATACCAGAAGATTTTTGGGGTGAAATTGCTCTTACTTCTGTATACACAATCAATCGAGTACCTCACCCACACTCAACAATAAATCTCCATGAAAAAATTGCGAATCTTTGATTGTATCTATTTTGTCACTCTTCCTCCCCATGAATGCACTAAACTTGAACACCGTTCACGACTGTGTTGTTTTCTTGGTTATGACTTAAACTATGGCCCATAACCAAATGTTTACGAGTCTCTTGTCATGTAGAGTTTTGAGAAGATAGGCTCTTCACGAGCCTTTTTCACATTCTCACCTTCCTCCTCCACACATTCACCTATTTTCATTGACCCCCTTCATTACCTTATTTTCTGACTCCTTTGCAGAGATTGCGAGCTCCTTAGACAACCCTACTATAGTTACTCTCCCTCTAGCTAATGTGTCTAAAAGTCCTCTTGCACCAACACCATCCTAGAGTCCTCTTAGCTTCCTCCCTCTCACCAATCTAGTCGGGTAAGTGTTCTTCCCTCTCATGTTTAGGATTATTATTACTTTTCTATTCTAGCTATTCATCATGAACCTCACAATTACAATGAGGCTCGTACTAACCCACTTTGGCAGAAAGCTATGTTTGATGAATTAGATGTCCTACTAATAAAACTCACACTTGGGACTTGGTGGACCTACCTCCTGGCAAAGTAGCAATTAGATGTAAGTGGATATATAAAATAAGACTCGGGTAGATGGATTAGTTGAACACCACAAGGCATGCCTTGTGCCCAAGGGTTTCACCCAAGAATATGATATTGATTATGAGGTATACCACACTGTTCCTCTAAGACTCGTTGAGCTAGAAGAACTGATACCTGGCCCCTGTTTCACACCCGAACTCGAGTACCTAGACCGGGACCCAAGTGACCAACCTTAGTCTGTAATGCCTTTTTATGGCTGAATAAAGGCCTTGCAAAAATTCTAGTTCTTTCTCGATATCTCTCCAAATGAAACTTCTTTCTTCCATCCCTCTTAATCATATGCATCATGCATGTGGAGTAATATGAAATTTGTAGGTCTATTTCGGCAAACAGTGCTAGAAGACCTCTAAAGTTTGGCAACAAAATTCAATTGAATTGTAGGGGCTAAATTTGTAACACCTTGGCCAACAGCCATGCGAGGCAATGTAGAAATGGGTTCGTACAAAGAGGAATGGTGAAAAAGGGATTCTAACTTCTGAGTTCTGAAGTGAAGACTTACAAGAAGAGTACTTGGTGTTTGGAGATTGGAGTTAACAAGGGCTGGGCCGGTCGTGGGCAAGAGAAGTGCTCATTTATCTTTCACTTTATATTTCTGTTGTTATTTGCTTTAGTTAAAACCTGTATGAACATTGGGCTTCGACCCATAGTCACTATTAAGTCTAGTATTAAGTCCAGTTGCGTTCATGTTAGTAATAGCCCACAAAGGCTTTCGTATGTAAGGGCACTTGCTGCTCAGAAAGGGTTTATGCAAAAATTCTAGGAAAATTCTATCTTTTCTCTCTCAACTATTTCTCTGGAGGCACTTACCCTTTAAGTGAGATCTGTACTTTATTACAATATATTACAGAACTGTTACATTTCTGGTATAAGAGAAGCTCAATCTCTGTTCAAATATGTGACATCCCGAATTTTCATGAGTCATATTTACATTTTGTATGGATGATAAAGTGTCTTTGGATTTTTGGTTAAGTGTGGAAGAGCCCCTTAGGCTAATTTCTTTTCTTTTATGGGATATGGATCTCTTAGATTAAGACTTGTTAGCTTTCAAAAGGAAGTAGAGAGACTTGGCCCAAGGGAATAGGCCCATGAAGAGTGTTTGCTTTGGAGAGGCCAAAGTTAGGCCATGGAACAAGGGGAAGGCGTCACTTGGCAATGGAATGAGTTTTTGGTCTTTTGAAAAAAAAGGGCCAAGTTGACACTTGTCAACCATGCATTGGATCAAGAGGTGAAAAGTGAAAGAAACAAGAAAGAGAAACTAGGGTTTCTGTTTTTGGAGGTGTAGGCGCCACTTTTGCAAGCACAAGTCCCCATGGACACATGTCAAGCTAAGACAAAAAGTTGTTTTGTGAGTTTCAAGAATGCGTCATACTAGGGAAGGCAAAAATGAATGTTCTAGAAGACTTTTTGAGGAAGAAAGGGGCATGTGACCGACAGCTACAAGGGGAGAGAAGCAAAAAAACAAAAAGCAAAAGTACATAGGGAATGACACAAAGTCACCTCAAGTGACATATGGATTTCGGCAAGCCCAAGAGCGCACACACCCTCACTCCACTTATCAACCATGCACACTAGAAGAGTGCTTTGGAAGATTAGAGTTTTGAGGAACTTACCTTTTAATCTCTTGGTGCATTGAACTTAGACATAGGTGGAAGGGCAAAATGGAGAATGGAAGCAAGTAGGGTTTCGGTTTGGGGAGAAATAGCCACACGACAACACCCGTTGGTCTTCCCCATGCAAGTCCCATCTTGAGGGGAAAATGGGGATGCCACTTGTCTTGCATGCATTGATTGGTGAAAAACCTAGAATGACACTATATAAGGAAGGAGCCAAAAATGGGGGAGCCATTCTTGCAAAAAGTTTCTTGTTTCTCCTAGTGTATTTCGGCCACCACCTTTTCTATCTCTAGTCTCCACTTTCCCATACTCTCTCTAGCCAAACACCACCATTTTTGTGTATCACAAAGAACCCACTCACCATTTTTTGAGTAGGAGCTCTACACTTGAAGGTAAGAATCACTTCACTTCTTTTCTTGATAATCACCCATGGCCAAGAAAAGAACTCATCTAGTATTTTCGGATTTAGGTTTTTTCTCACACAACCACCTATTCTCACTCTAGAAACTAGGGTTTTCTCTTCATGGAAGATGGAACCCAAAATGTTCCTGGTGTTTTGAACACATGAACACGTGATCTAGGGTAAAAGTTTGGTTTTTAACTCAAAGAAAAAACTAGGGTTTGTGATCTTCAATGGTTTCAGCCCTAGGGTTTTTAACATGAGAAAAGGATTTTGAAAATGTCAGTATACTCACATTCACTCATATTTTCGGAATCTAGGGTTTTTGTGAAATTGATTTCTAATACACTACACTATATTTTCCGATTTTGCTAGAATTATCGTTGGACTTTTGTAAGTAAACTTCCAACCTATCTTTGTATATATATATATGTGTGTGTGTGTGTGTGTGTGTGTGTGTGAACTCTTATTTGTTATTTGCTTGAAACTTTTGTGTGATTAATTGTTTGATTATAGCTATATTCCATGCTTATTAATGGGCTTATGTGATGTTATAAATAGTTGTATGAAATTGTTATTTGAAGCATGATATTTAATGATGAAGTATTCGACCCTTATGTATTAATGCATAAGTTGTTGCTTAAATCTAGTCTTTCTATGATGCAAGTTTCGGCTATATCTAAAAATGAAGAGATGCAATGTCTTGGGAAGTATGATTAAGCTAAGTCTCAAATATAATACATGTTAGTTTCGGTTTTGTCATGTTTATTGGTTTGCATGTTCGTTTGGATGTAAGATCAAATGGGAGCATGATGTTATGAGTTGGAATGATGAATATACATAATTTGGAAGGCCTAGATGAATCGGCCAAGACCATCTTTTGGGTGATAAAAATTTTGTTTTGATGTTTTGATGAAAGAATCAAATATATTTGCATGAAATTATCTTTGTTTACATGTTCTAATGTTTTCAAGCTATGACATGAGATGCATGCTATGGGATGAGCTATGGAAAGATACCGGAGCGGGATGAGCGGGGTTTTCAAAATATGCGAACTGTCGTAAAGAATATGTTTATATTTATGTTTATGACGTAGTTACCTCGATCAAGTGGATCGTTGGTTGATGCAGTAACTAGCGGGAACACACAATGCTTAGGGGAGCCGTGAGGTATCCACATATGTGAATGATATGATATGAACAAGGCATTTAAGCTCTATGACATGATATGATATGAAATGACATTATATGTTATGCCATGATATGCTATGATATAAATGAAAGGACAAGGAATGATGAGACTTGTTCTCAATATGATATGTTATGATATAAATAAGAACCCGAGCTCAAATGATATGAACATGTGTAAGAGCTTAAAAGATGAAAAAGGTTATTTTTATGAGAAAAGTCCATGATGCACAAGTCAAAGTTTTATGTCATACATACATATCCATGCACTTGATTGTGTTTACTTTTATATGCTTATGATATCAGTGGTATGTTGTTTGTTTACTTGCCGAGATTTCTCGAAATCTCACTGTGATAGTTTTCACTACCATTCCCCACCCAGAATGGTAGAAGTTGTAACAGATTTAGAAAACCCCGATGGGGAAGCGCAAGAGAAGGACTCCCAAGACAGTCAAGGAGGCCCCAAAGCACCCCGAGGGTCCCTTGAAGCCATTCGCTTTAGATAGGCTGGTGGCATCTGACCAGTTTCTAGCTGAGATCATGAAGTTATTTGAGGAACTAAGGAGGATTTTGAGTCCAGGAAGGGCCAAGTAGGACCAGCCCTATGGGACCCTAAGTTCTTTCCTTCAAAAGGAAATGATTACCTATTTTGTGGACAAGATTTATTTTGGTTACGGTTTGGGAGTACTTTTGGAAAACACAAACTCATTTTGAAGTGCTTATGCTACATGAAAGCTTTGGGATATTTGCACTTATTGGTACCATATATCTTTTATTTTGCCACCGTGCATAAGTTAGATAGGAAAAGAATTTTTTTCGTTGCTATTTTTATTTAATATTGCTAGATGTTAGGTGCATTGCATCTTAACTATCATATACAAAAGGCATGTAGCCTTGTGTTACATATCTCGACGCATTCCGTCACCGTCAAATCTCGAGCGAGGGCTGGGGGTGTCGCAAAATGCAAACTTTATTGAAAATGGCTAACGGAACCAGGCTCAACCAGCTACAGGAAGGCTTGACAGCTTTGAAGAGGTCTACCAATGCTCAGCATGTCCACGTAGAGGGTCAGTATCACAGCTTGGAGTCCCAGTACCACCATCTGGAGATTGAAATGATAGCCCTGAAAAGACAAGGAGATGTAGTAATGCAGCAGTTGGTAGCCTTAACCATGGAAATGCAAAAACAAAATCAGAGCCCCCAAGGAGAATCTTCTTTTGCGTTGCGCAATGACAACAACCACTCAATGGGAGAGGGACATGCCAAATCTATGAGACTGGACTTTCCCACCTTCAAGGAGAGGACCCTATAGGTTGGTTATATAAGGTAAACCATTTTTTTGCTTTTTATAACACACTACCCCACCATCGTCTTAGACTGGTTTTTTTTCACATGTAAGAGCAAGCTTTGATTTAGTTTTAAGGGCTGGAAGAATCAGGCCAGATGACAAATTGGGATACTTTTGTGAGGGCTTACAGATTTATGGCTAATATGAAATGGTGCTCCTCCTTTGCAATGGTAGTGGTGGAGCATGTAACAGTTGCCTACTTTGACCATCTACCTATTATCATGAAGATGCAAACAGATAGTTACCAAGTGAAGAGTAATAGATAGTTACCAGAGAAAGAGGACGAGGAAGAAAACACAAGTCGTTGTATGTAAATTGTGTTGCATGAACAGATTGGGATTCTCAAGGGCTAATAAATTAAAGAAAATGAGACCAAAATGAGGATACGAAATAGAAAGGTGATAGATACATACTATATGGGGCAATTAACCAAAAATGGCATTTTTCCTATTTACTTGAGCAATGTGTTCTTGCCATTTTTGGAACGTTTGGTTTTGGGAGTGTTTGGATGTAACATGAAATTGAAAGTCCAATCGAATCGGGTGTCTTTTGAGAAGAGATGGTCACATATTACGTGGATTGGAGTGATTTCTTTTCTTCATATAATTTTTTTTTTTATGTAATATTAGATATAGTATTAATGTATGTAAGTTTTACGTACTTTTTTTTTTTTTAAGAAAAAAGGATCCATTATTAAAAAAATGAGTGAAAAATTTATACATCTTAATATTATAAATATCATTTTCTTATTGGTTTTAGAGATGCTTGTTCTTTCTATAGTCCATTGGCCACATGCCTTGGTACGTAACTACAGCTTGCATGAAATCCAAACTTGGCTTGCACTCTAGATAGAAGATTCCTTTTGAATACTATTCAGTATTCTTGAATACATAAAAAGAAAATCTGTTCTTTCCAAAACGCAACCTTAGCATATTTTTGGCAATAATTTGCATGTAACTCAAGTTAATTATCCGTAGTCAACAATGAGAAGCATTTTTTTGGTTGTGACAAATTAGGAAAACTTGCTGTTTTTGAACGGTTTTTTATTCCTGAAAAAGAAAACATGAATAAATCATTAGATATATATATATATATATATACTGTTCAATACTATTGTGCCTAATATTACTTTTACTAAAATTGGTATTATATTCTCAAGACAATCTGAGTTGGATCCTTATTAATTGTGAAATTAAAAGACAGCTTGTATTTTTATTTTTATTTTTTTGAATATTAAAAATGTTTGGAATTTTTTCATATAAAGTAGGTATTATCAAATAGAAATAATTTAAATAAATTATATATCAACATATATATTTTATTTTTCTTGAAAATAACATTCACTTCATGATACTCAAGTATGAAGTAGATGAAATACATTCATGGAAGGATTGTTTCTATTTCCACGTATCCTAAGAGTGCCCCGTTTGGATACAGAAACGGTTTCATCTCATCTCATCTTATCATTACAACTTTTTCAAATTCACATATAAAATATAATAAACAATTCAATTTTTTCAAATTCTAAAATAATAATAATATTAAAAAATAATATTTTAATAATATTTTATTCAACTTTCAACTTTCATATAAAACTATCTCATCTCATCTCATCTCACTATCTAAACGGGCAGAGCAACTTCATTTGCCAATTGCCACCCTCTTGATCTCATGGGTTACTTTCCACTCTATCTCCAAAAGTAATGTTCTTGCTTCATGTATTTTATGCCCATATATGCTTCCACTAGACACATTACTCTCCAGGCCTTTGACTCATGTATACATCGGATTTGATCGCAGGAAACAATACTGCCTATTATTTGGAATGCCATTTTGGTAGTTCCATAGTTTTACGAAATCCATTATGATTATATAATTACGCAATAGAGATACAAGTAACTTAGGGATATTATGCGATTTGTTGATATAAAAATTAATTGTATCTCCTTCAACCACAATTTTCTAGAACACCATCTCCCTCTCCCTAATATATCATATTGTAGTCACTGCTCCCTTTACTTCAACAGAAGTAGGAATAGTACACAAATCTCTTGTTGCATGCATTACAGTCGACATATAATTTAAATTGCCTCTATATCACAATTACAAAATCTAAATTTCGATTAAAAAGGGCCAACTTTGAAACGTAAGATTAGAGGTTATACACACAAAAATGGAAGCTACTCATCATGTTGAAGAGGATATTATAAATAAGAATTTTTTAAAAGGCTTTGACTCAATTCTAACTCCCAAGAGTAAGAGAGCCACAAAACTTTTGAGATTTGCTATACAACCTCCCCTTTCCCACAACCTCTACACACCACCAACGTGGAAATTGTTTTCTTTTTTTTTTTTAAGAAAACAAAAAGTGGGTTTTAATTTTGTTCATTTCCCCATCATTCCCCACCCTTCCTCGCGTCCCCCTTCCCCCCCCCCCCCCCCCCCCCCCCCCCCCCCCCCCCCCCCCCCCCCCCCCCCACTGTCTATTATGACCGAAGAGTTTTTGTATTTCTTGAATTTGCAGCATTGTGTTTGTTGGATCTTTGTTTTTTGATCTTTTAATAGTTGTTAATTTTGGGTGAGATTCATGGTTCCTTCAACAATGAGGAATGGAGAAAAATAAGTTATATATTGAACAATTTGAATCTGGTGTTTGTGTTATAGTCATTCTACTTGGAGATGGTACTAAAATTTTTAAGCGAGTTAGATTAGGTACTCTAGTAAAGACTTGACCAAACAAAAAATATCAAAAACAACTCGGAGACTGTGGCACCCCCAATCCTCCTTATATAAATACACAGGGATCGAGACACCAGGATGCTGACAACACGGTCACACATCCCAACGAAGTGCCAGTATGTGCACATGCAACAGTGTACAAATAAAATAACGCAGTGGATAATCAACTAAGTACCAGAATTTATTTACAATCAAACATCAATAAAAATTTAAATAGCAGTTATACAGTCATCCATAAAAATATATTACAATAGTTTTCAAATAAACAAACGAGTGATCCCAGATCACTCCTCGGGCGGAGCCGTCTCCTCAGGCTCGCCCTCCTCCTCCTCATCTGCATCAAAATCTGCGTTACCACAAAATGGTATCGCAGGTAAGTATGACCCAAAATAACAACGTAATATAAAATGTATTAAATGCAACTAACATGCATGCACATGAAAAATATGCATTTTACTCAACACATTATTTTTCCCGAAAATAATTATTTCAACACAGGCCAAAATCCTATTTTGGTCCAAAATATCTGTAAAACATTTTCCCAGAAAATGATTTACCCAAAAATCTAACTCGCACTATTTTCCCAGAAAATAGTGCATTAATTCCATATGCACCATGCATTAATTCCATATGCACCATGGCCTCTCCTATGGACCATCCGCACGTCCTGGCTTCGTAGCGGTACTCAGTTCCTCGCCCGGCGCGTACATGGCCAAGCACTCACACTACGCAACGAGCGATGCCCAGTTCCGCGCCCAGCGCATACGTGGCTAGACATCCTCTAGTCCCCGCCAGCAGAAGGACCACGGAGTCGGCACGAGACCATCTCATCCGATCCCATTGTCGCCCGGCGACAACCCAGGGGACGTTACTCAGTATATTCCGCTCCCGAGTAACCAGAGGAGCTCCACCGAGTTAATGCCCCATCTCGGCTTGGGGTCGTGATACACACGCACCCAAAAATAATATCATATAAAATCACAGCCTTTCAAATCACACATGAGCATGAATGCAATGCACGAAAATCCAGTTTTCTTTACAAACATGATCATGCATGAAATAATGATATGAACATGCACCAACACTGATCCAACATCCATCCAGAACCAATCCCAACAAATCCAATCAAAACAACTCATCAACAACCAAACCAAATAAACCAAACCAACCAAACAACTCCAATCACAAATCCATCCGACCCCCGAACTCCTCGGACTCAGTCCGGCATGCTAAAAATACAGTGAAATGGGTTAGTGCAAAAATACATTTAAATTACGAAAGTTCTTTGGAGAAATACTTACAATGCTATATAATAATTTTTCGAGGATCACGGGTGCGCTCGAAGTGGAAAAATAGTTGTCGAACAGTGTAAAATACATTGTGGCCGTGGGTCACAGATATCCACTTTTCAACGGTAACAAATGAAGACTCAAATTTGATAGAGTATGGCCTAGGGAGGTTGGTGAAGCTAGTGGTGGTGGTGGTTAGCCGTGGGAGGCGGCGCAATGGGCGGTAGAAGACCAAAATACCCAAATCGAAAATGTAGATGGTGGAGCTTCACCGGTGGCGGATCGGAGTTGGGGTTGGGTCCAATGGGTTGCTAAGAGGTCGAGGATGAAGTGGTGTGAAGATGGTGGCCAATGGTGGTGCGACGGCGGCGCTGGAGTGAAAGTGACGCCGTGGCTTTGAAGGGCTACTGGTGGTTAACGGCGGCACGAATGGAGGTGAGGTTGGTGGGGTAAGGTCGCCGGCGGTTGGGGAACCAAATGGGGTGGGAGGTGATGGTCACGGCGGCACGACGGCGGCCGGTTGGGTATGGGCGACGGACGCACGGGAGAGAGGGAGAGCGGGCTGGGCTTCGCGCGGGAGAGAAGGAGAAATAAGGAGGAAAAAGAAAAGAAAAGGAGAGGAAAGAAAAATGGAGGGAAAAGAAATGAGGTCCAATCCTCATAACTTGGGTCACAAAAATGATCCAATGGAAACGATTTCAAAACCTCAAGTTAAATAAAATAATTTAAACGTAATGGTAAAGTCAAATTGAAATAATTAAATCCCACAGTAATTAATTAAATAAGAAAAATAATTTAAATGCACAACAATAAATAAATATTAAGAAAGCACATAAAAATTAATTTTCACCAATTAAAAAATCCTAAAAATAATCCAATTAAAATCCAAGAATTTTAAAACAAGAGAATAATTTTTGAATAAAATAAAAATAATACTTCACTAAAAATACACTAAAATACGGAGTGTTATAGAGACAAAAGCAAGCAGCGTTAACAAAAGTGGAAGCAAAGTTCGTTAAGAAACTCTCTGAAAAGAAGACGAAATAGCCAGAATAACCACCAACAGACTGGAGAATGAAGTGGGACTTAGTAACAACAAGAACGTATGGCCCAGAAATGCTGGAATAGGAGTTGAGGAGGTGAAAAAACGAGAAGATACGTAAGAAGTAAGTCCCAAAAGTAGTGGGTTATATACACACATATATATATAAAAAGATACATGCACACATACGTACATCCATACATATATACATGCACGCATACATCCACACATACATACATATATATATACATACATACATACATACACGCATACATGCATACATACATCCATACACGCATACATACACGCATACATACACACATCCATACACACATACACACACACATACATACACACACACATACATACATACATACACACATATACATACACATACATACATACATTCACACATACATACATACACACACATCCATACATACACACATACATACATACATACATACATACATACACACATACATACATACATATATATACATACATACACCCATGCATACATACACACAAACATAAACACATACATACACCCATACACATACATACATAAATACAAGCATACACATACATAGCATACACATACATAGATACACATACACATATATACAAACATACATT
Organism: Juglans microcarpa x Juglans regia; assembly: GCF_004785595.1. Taxonomy (NCBI): domain Eukaryota; kingdom Viridiplantae; phylum Streptophyta; class Magnoliopsida; order Fagales; family Juglandaceae; genus Juglans; species Juglans microcarpa x Juglans regia. Next base: position 27,429,216 of record NC_054603.1, on the reverse strand, counting down.
TATACAAACACACACAAATATACGTACGTACATACATATAATCGCACATTCACACTATAAGGAAATTTTCTCCAATTGATCCTAGTAGTAAGCCCACAAGGAATCATTGCGAAGTTAACAGACAGTTAAGAATCTCGACCAAGCCTAATCATATCCAGCGATCATTACCTAAAGGATGTGGTGGGGCTCTGCAAGATACTCGACCCATGAACAAAACTCGTTCGTAAAGCGCAACACACAGACAGTAAAGACTAATGGGACTCGTTCACCTAACACTCCTAATGGTATTCAACTCTCAAGAACTTGTGCTGATAGGTAGGTGGGAAAGGTAGGGAATCCTTTTTGACTCCCTAACATGAGGCATAAAAGGGAGTTAATTAGGAAAGTCAGCAAAATAAAAATCAGGAAGCAACGCCACATTAATGAAGGCGTCTCAGAAGCAGCATCACGTTAAAAGATCCTAACTAAATTGAACAGTTTGAAGGACATGGGCCCCACGGAGGCAAATACGAATTGTGCCACCCAATATCCTATTATAAAAGTCAATCCCTAGGTATGAGGAACTTTCTTTAGTATCGGAGACTCCCCAGCCTCCACCAAAGCTCCATTTGCTTTGAATTTTCTTTGACTGTGCAGGTGAAGGCTTGAAGAGCCTAGTTGATGGAACTTGGCCTAAAAGCTTACGAAACATGACATTAACTTACTTTCACGAAACGTGGAAGTAAGGTTTGTTGAGATGGAACAAGTAGTAGGAAAGCTAGCCGTCGAAGTGCAAATTCTCTGAAAAGAGGATGAAATACCCAAAGTAACCACCAACAGATCAGAAAATGAAGCGGGATTTAGTAACAATAGGCACGTAGGGCCTAGAAACGCTGGAATGAGAGGGGACGCGGAGGAAAAATGAAAAAGTAAGTAGAAACCGAGTCCCAAAAGTGGTGGGGTATACACACACATACATAAATACATACATACACACACATAAACACATACATACATACATACATATATACATACATGCACACATATGCACACGCACACAAACATACACACATGCATACACACACACACACACATACATAAACATACATACACACACACACATATACATACATACATATATACATACATATAAACGCATATATACACATATATACATACGTACGTACACGCATACTACATAAACATACCTACACAATCATACACACATACATTCATACATATATGTATACACATACATACACATACGCACATACATATGTAAACATACATCCACACACACACACACATACATATATGCATACATATATACATACACATATACATACATACATACATACAACCATATATGCATACATGCACACACATATAAACATACATACATACATACATGTATACATGCACACATATATACACATGCATACATACAAACACACAAATATACATACATAAAAACACAGAAATATACATACACATTGTAAAAAGTTTTTTCCCAATCGATCATACTAGTAAGTTCACAAGGGAACATTTGGGAGTCAACGGGCAATCACAGACCCCAACTAAGACCAATCGAGTTTAGCGATCCTCACTAAAGGAATTGGTAGGGCTCTACTAGATACTCGGCCTATGAACAAAATCCGTTCGTAAAACTCAACCCACAAACAATAAGGACTAATGAGATTCGTTGACCTGCACTTATCTAACACCCTCAATGATATCCAACTCTCAAGAATTTATGCAAATACGTAGGCGGGAAAGATAGGGAACCCTTTCTGATTCCCTGACATGAGGCATGGAAGGAGGCTAATAAGGAAAGTCGGTAAAATAAAGTAAGTCAGGAAGTTACGCAGCATTAATGACAGCGTTTCAGAAGCCACACCACATTAAAGGATCTTGACTAAATTGAATAGTTAAAAGGACATAGGTCTCATGAACGCAGACACGAACTGTGCCATCAAATATTCTAGTATGAAAGTCGATATTCAGGTATGAAGAACTTTTTTTGGCATCGGAAACTCCCCGGCTTCCACCAAGGCTCCATTTGCTCTATGTTTTTTTTTAGTGTGCAGGTGAAGGCTTGAAGAACGTAGTTGCTACAACCTGACCCAAAGGCTTACGAAACATGACGTGGCGTCGTCTATAAGATACTTATAGACTTCACATGTCCTTCATGTGCCTGGTCTCATAACAACTCGGAGATAAAGACAAATAGCGCTAACAAACATGGAAGCAATGTTTGTTGAGATAGAACAGGTAGTAGGAAAACTAGTCGCCAGAATGGAAACTCTATGAAAAGAGGATAAAACACCCAGAGTAACCACCAACAGACTAAATACTGAAGTGGAACTTAATAACAGCGGGCACGTAGGGCCCGGAAACGTTGGAATGGATGGTGACAAGAAGGAAAAACAAGAAAGCACGTAGAAAGTGAGTTCCAGAAGTGGTGGGATATACACACACACACACACACACAAATACATACATGCATGCATGCATACATACATACACACACACACACACACACACATACGTACATGCATACGACATACACATACATACACAATCATACATACATACATACATACATTCATTCATACATACATATATACATACACATATGCATATAGATACATAAACATACATATACATTGTATCAATTGAAATTTAAAGAATAATTAATGTGAGTTATTTTAGTTATTTCGCTTACAATAGAATCACTTTTACATAGTATATTTTTTAAATATTAGAATTAATAAATATTATCTTATACAAAATATTTTATATTAATAAATACTATATTTTTCAAGGTGTTGGAGCCATTGAATTGCTACAACTTTGGAAGGCAGAATGAAAGGAAGTATGCATTTTGTTTTTGTATTTATATTGCAATATATCTATAAGAATAAATTCTTAGTTATTATGCATTGCAAGGTTAGTGACTTTTTTTTTTTTTTTCTATCTTGCTACACATATTTTAGTACTTGTCTAATTTGTTTCTTTAAATTTTAAACTAACGATATTTTTCAATGAATTAGAAAAAAGTAATGTACAACAAAAAGACAATTGTGAGGTAGGAAAGATTTATGCAAGATCAATTTTTAATCAAATATCTTTCTCTTTTTATTTCTCTCTGTGCCTAAAACTCTTCGACATACATACATACATGCATACACACACACACACATACACCCATACATACATGCATACATACACACACACACACACATACATACATACACATACATGCATACAAACATACATACATACATACACATACACATACACATACATAAACACATACATCCACACATACATACACATACATGCATACATACATACATACATACACACACACACATACATACATACACATACATACACACACACACATACACCCATACATACATACACATACATACATACATACACACACACACACACATACACCCATACATACCTACATACATACATACATACATACACATATACACATACATACATAAACATACATATACACACCACACACATACATACACACATATACATACATACACGCATACACATATACATGCACACATATATCCATGCACACATACATGCACACATACACATACATATATACATACATACACATACACACACACACACATGCATACATACATACATATACACACACATAAACACATACAAACGCACAAGGGATCACTGAAGTGCAATAGGTAATCAGGGACCACAGTGAAGCCCAATCGAGTCCAACAATCCTCTTTGAAGTGATTCGGTTGGCCTCTGCGAGATACCTGGCTTATGAACAAAATCTGTTCGAAAAGCAACCCGCAGACGATAAGGATCTTGACTAAAGTGAACAGCTGAAAGGACATGGACCCCACGGAGCCAGACAAGAACTGTCCCGCCTAGTATAAAAGCTGATCACCAAGTAGAAAGAATTATCTCTGAACTCTTTTTAAGCACAAACTCCTAAGGTGATATACTAATTTTTGCATCGGAGACTCCACAGCCTCCACCAAGGCCCCATTTCCTCCGAGTTTTCTTTGAGTGTTCAGGTGAAAGTCCAAACACCCTAGCTATTGGAACCTGATCCAAAGGCAAAAGACATACGAAACATGACGTTAACAATGATGTTGTCTGTAGGATATCTATAGACTTCACGTGTCTTTTGTGTGTCTTCGGTAGCCTATTCTGATAACAACTCGAAGATTGACAAGCAACACCAACAAACGTGGAAGCAAGGTTTATCGCGATGGAACAGTTAATAGAAAAGTATGAGTCTCAAGGTGGTCCACTTATTTTATCTCAAGTTGTCATAGCTCTTTCCTTTAACCCAACTAAATGCAACGTTTTTTTCCAAATTGAGTTTAAGTCAGACTTTCTAATTTTCATTTTTCTAATATTATAAGGTCTTAAAATTAGAGAAATATCTTTCTCTGCAAATGTTTGTTATAGATTGAAAATGAATATGGACCTATGGAGTACGGAATTAGTGCACTTGGTCAAGCTTACACCAAATAGGCAACCCAAATAGTTGATGGGCTTGGCACCGGTGTCCCATGGGTCATGTGCAAGTACGATGATGTCCTTGATCCTATTGATAAATTCCTCAATGCACATGGCTGAACTTTGCTCTCTTTTTTTCCTGTCTTCTGTTACTGTTGTCATATTTATTTCCTTTGACATTTGGATTTTTTAATGGTCAATTGATGACTATGTTTTCTAATTGGTGACACACACACACACACACACACTTCTCGACTTTCATAGGTAGCAGATCATATGAAGAATCTTGTACCCTTTCCAGCTTGTAAAAGTTAAAGCTGTATTGTATCGATAATTCACTTTGTGCAAATCATGTATATTTGGCTGTTGGAACCATAGTTGTATCACTGCTAGTGGTCCTTTCATCTCTACTAGTTATGATTATGATACTCCTCTTGATGAATATGGTAATACACAATAGAATTTGAACCACATAAATCGTTAATAACTATTCCATTTGTGTAATTTGAATATAGATCCATTACAACTTGCATGTTTCTTAATTGTTTCCATTCATATTATGTGAATATATTTTACTTTCTAGTTTGTTTTTTATTTAATACTTTTATCAGTTTACAAACTGATACTAAGTGACAATCTGCCAAATCAGTTTACCATATCTTGTGTTGTGTTTGTGTTGACAAATATCATAATGATCTGAATGGCATTTGAATAGGTGAAACAATGGGTTTTGCATTTTTATAGCTAGCTAAAAGGCTTGTCTTGTTGAGTTTAATATCAAGCTTCATTAGGTTGAATGGTATATTATTTGTTTATCGAGTACAATGGGTTTGGGAGTTTCCAAACATGATTAGTATATTATTGGTTTTGAGTATTTTTATATCTTGTGTTCTATTGTTTCCATTTTGGAACATGATTGCATATGCTTTATGCATCATTTTTCACGGTTTCTCAAAAAGGATGGAGGATGAGTCTAGATATCATTTTCTTGAAGTTGTGTCTTTTTTATGTTTGGAGGAACTTAGTTGTTGAATTTTTAAAATTTTTGCAGGAACTTAGGCCTCGTTTGTTTTCAGAAAACATCTCATATCATCTCACTTCATCATTACAACTTTCCCAAATCCCCACACAAAATAAAATAAATAATTCAATTTTTTCAAATCTCAAAACAAAAATAATATTAAAAAATATATTCTAATAATATTTTATTCAACTTTTTAACTTTAATCTCGTCTCATCTCTGAAAACAAACGAGCCATTAATCTTATATTGGCAGAGAATAGAGCAAAGTTAAAGGAGATTGAGCTAGTGATAGATGAGATGAACTTCAAGCAACAAGACTAGAGGTCATTCTATCAACTTGATGGATTTGGATGTCTTAGATTGTCTACTATAGCAATAGCTGTATGATCATCAGAAGCAGCAAGATTGTCAACCCTTGCATGAATACAATTTTTATTGAAATAGTTATGTTTTTATTTAGTAGGCCAAGCCTAAAAGGAGACACATGGATTCAAATCAGAAGCAACTTCTATAGAAATTTTTTTCTTTGTTTTTAGGTTTAACATACAATTTTATAGCTTTGTTATTAACTTACTAATATTGGGACAAAGAAAATATATAATTTTCTGCTCTTCTTTATAAAAAATATTATATACCACACTCTTATTTTACTCTTATTTTACTATAATGATGTAGCAGAATCCAGTCAACCTTTGAGTTTTTTATTTTAAAAAAAATAAAAGTTAACCTAATAATTAATGGACATAAAATAGAGCACAGTATATAACCTAACTCATTGACTATAAATTTCTGTATTTTCATTGTTTGGCATGCATAATATGTTCTGTAAATACATTTTTTTTCTTTTTTATGATAAATGTGTTACAAATACATCACAATATTATTCGTCTACAATAAACCTTTTTCATATAAAATGATATATTTAAGACAACACCTACAAAACTGGTACAATTCATATAAATTTTTGGACTGTCATGTATTTTTTTACAGTCTTTTATCAAGTACTAAAAATAAATTTTAATGATCCCTTGTTTATTTTAAAAGAAATTAAAGTATAACTAACCAACTTTAGGATTCTATGGTCTCAAATAAACGTAGTGATTAATTAAACAAATCCAAAGTTTTCAAGCTTCACCATTTTATGTGAATTTCTCAATTGTTGCATTATTTGACATCAAATGATCTCTTCATATCATACTGTGAACAAGATATAATAAGCACAATTATAAGAATTATTTATGACATTCCAACTAAATTTACTGCAATTCCTTCAGACATAACAAAAATGATGGCTCAGCCAAAGATAATCTTCATAACCAACTATCAAATTTCTACTTTCATTTCCATTTCTAAACAACATTCCAACGAGCTTAAGATAGTCTCTAGATAAATTGATGCAATTTAGGAGGACCGAATGAAAAGGAAAACAATTCAAGTCCCGGATTTTCAATTTAGAGAGATATTAATAGAGATCAATAATTCTCAATGATTCTTGGATTTACGGGCCCAATTTAATTTTGTGGGATCTTCCATTCATATTTCTTTCCATCAACAACATTTTTTTTATTGGCACCGGGTGTTCAGGAACAACATCTCGACTAAACTTGGGGTGCACAGGCCCTCAGCAAGGAGTTTTCTGCAAGTGCAACTCGAGTAATTCAAGGGAAAAATCTTGAAGTCCGATAATCCCTAGAGATTGTTTGCACCCAAAAAAATTTGAACCATAGACCTGGGAGAGCGTACCCCCAAACCCACATCAAGAACATTTTAAGACTTTTGGACTCCCCATACTTGGAATATCTTACTTTCACGGAATGCACAAGATTCAACAAGCAATTGATATTTCACGATCTAAGGCTACTACAAAATTCACGATCTTAGAAATAAATCACCAAAATCCATTTTTTCTATTTTACCTAATAACTTTTATAATATACCATACATCAACTTCTCTATTTTTTTTCTCTATATCAGTTATCTAATCTTATTTTAATATTTTAAATTTATTTTAAATATTTCCTCTAATTACCAATGAATTTACAATATCCTCATATCTTTTGATATTTACAATATCTCCCCATATACAACATCATATAATTATGTCCTATACACAAAATAAAAATTTATAAGCCAAATAAACCCCTTTTACAATACATATTACATAAATTCAGCTTATTTGAGTAGACATTAGGCTCATTTTTCTTTTCTATTTTGTCCAAGGATAAACATAGGCTTGTTATTAAACTATGCTTGAAAGTTTTGTATTCTTTTAATTTCCGAAGTTTTCAATATAACTAACTAGATGATGTAGACTATGACTAAATTTACATAATGAATATGGGACCTACTTATGAACTGTTTTCTTGAATTTCTCCTCATCCAAGAATTGCAAAACCAAAAACACCAACTCCCTACTTAAGGAAGACATAGTGCCTAGAAATCCTAAACACTCCAGCGCAAAGATCAAATATCAAACCAAAGCGTTTATATTCACAGCGATAAATACATGAGGATGTCTCAAAATCATGTTTCAACCAGTAAAGGTCGATAATTTGATGAAAAGGAAAATACCCATAAACTATTTCTTCTCTAGAAAGTTGAAGAAGAAAAATTTTTTGGGTATAACTCACTCAGAGTCCCAACTTACATTAACACTCCTCCAATCACTTCATCTTCAAATCAGTACAAAGTAATGCCTTCATCCAAACAACACAAAACCCAAATATTAAAACAAATCGATAAACTACAAATACCCAATAGAGACGACAACACCTAGAAAAAATCTCTGTTTTTCTAGCAAATCCCACGTCAATGAACCCAAAATAAACTCCTAATTTTCAGCTCCTAAGAGCCAGAGATCCAACTCTATAAATGTTTTATTTAAATGCAGGTACATGTGAGGCCAAAACAAGTTCTACTGCTTGATCCTCTATCAATAGATGGAATATTATTTGTCAATATCCACATTAAGAAAAAGAAGAAAACACATGGCCTTACTGGTCTTCAGAGAGACAATCCATTTCTAGGATTTTAGGGTTTTCCGACCACTCTCCTCCACTTCTTTTGCTTCTCTCTCTCAATGTGCTTTGTAGCTTATGACGTCAATGGCTGATAAACTGTAGTATATCTTTCAACAGTAGAGCATCCAAGAATTTATTTTTTAAGAGATTGTTCTGCTTCGATTTGATCTATACTCATATGCAGAAGCCGCCCAGTTAGTTTTGAGTAAACAATCCTCAGGAAATTAGTGATAGCTCGGTTATACACTATACAGTAGTACCAAACCCAAACATACTAGAGAAGACAGAATAGAATCGGAGAATAGAGAGATTGAGAGAGAAGATCGCACAAATACCATAGTTTTACTCAGAACCGCAACAATGGAGGAAAAATCTTCAGAATCTTTACCTCAGCCGTAGCGACAAGTAGAAAAATAGAATTTTTTTTTATTTTTTATTTTTTATTTTGTTTAATGGAAACAGACTTCATTTCATTCAATGAACCAAAGTTACAAATGTGACTTATTAATACAGGAAAATCCAGACTATAAATCAAACTACACATCTGCTCTGGGCATCCCCGCATGGCACATTATGGCGGACATTGTCTTAATTTCTTAATAACTCTCTCCTAAAAGAGAAAATGCTCTGTAAAAACAAAATTGAACAGCCCCTCCATCCTCTTAGGGAGGAGGAGTATGGGACACTGCTGCTATGAACACTAAGTCCAATAGTCTATTTCTTCTTTATTAACAATTAAACAACAAAAACTAAAATACAAAACACACCAAAACCAACATAACCACAAGCATCGACATGAACCTAGATGACACGTCCACCGCAACCATCAGCTTCACGAGCACCCAACTCTCGCATGGACCACACAGGTCGACCGTACTACCACTGGTTGTAGCATCGCCTACCATTCTTGGCCAACTCTTGCCCCAGATTGCATCAGTTCTAGTGGCTCAATACCTCACTCGGATCAAAAAATGAAGAAAAAAACCAAAAACACTAAGAAAACATAATTACAAAAATCAAAAAACACCAACTCTAAAAAAAATACATGGGCTGGAGAAACACATGGCCCATCCTAAACAAAACCCAACCTGTTTGCAAACAGTTGGAAGGCTGCTAGGGTTTCATCTCTAACCATTAGCCGCCGCCCCCCAACCTTTTTTCTTTTTTTTCCTCTATTTTCCTGTCTCCTACACTCGTGCACCTCTGCAAGAAACTTCGCCTCTGCGACCGTTGCCCACCTCCCAGCTTCTCTGACCACTACCACCACCGTCCTTCTCGCATGAACAACGCCCAGATGGGCATCGCCAAGCTGCCCTCTTGCCCAGCTTCCCACCACTGACCCTTTCGCCCGTTCCCCACCACCGACCACCTCCAACTTGGTTTCGAACAACACCTCCACTCATGCCCAAGCACTGGCCACCTCCAGCTTCCTCCACAGCAGATCATTGGTCAGGGACCGCGACCTTCAAACTGGAAAAAAACAGAGGCTCCCGTGGCTCATCACGGTCCTTTACCTGTGCACCTTTTGTGGATCATCATCGGCTCGAGTTGGAGAAGCTAGAAATCAGAGGTTTGAAGGAAAATAGAGAGGAGAAAAAGTTTGGACTAGAGCAACCGAAGAGTGTTTCTTCTATATCATCCCTAAGAAAAACGAAAAATACAAACACAATACTGAAATAAGGACGAGAAGGAATGTGAGGGAGGAGGAGCCAAGCTCCTCCCCCTCAGGCTAGTTTTGGAGTGGGAAAACCTTTAGAGAGAAGTTAGAGCTTCTCTCTCTAAAAAGAGACCGTCACCGAGTTTCTAACGGCTTCGAACCTTTAAGTTTAATCTCAACTGCCCTTAATTGCAATGAGAAAAACTCTCAATTGAAGGGAAAATAGAATTGGAGAGAGAAATCAAGTAAAAATAGTTTAGACATGTGAACAGTTTCACCAGAAGGCGATTTGTTGGGTTTGAATAGTGAAATGAGATGAGATGATTTTAGATAAAAGTTGAAAGTTAAATAAAATATTATTAAAATATAAATTTCTAATATTATTATTGTTTTGAAAGTTGAAAAAGCTAAATTGTTTATTATATTTCGTGTGGAAATTTGAAAAAATTATAATAATGAGATGAGATAAGATAAGAAAAGTTGAAACACTTTCACTATCCAAACAGGCATCTACTTGGAAAATAAAAATGATTTACGACCTCTATTTTGATAAATATTCTTCGTATTTACAGTTTTGGATTTGAAAGTCTTCTACAATCTTCAACCTCCACCTGGAGTTTCTCAAAACAGTCTGTGAGAGGATAAATTACATGAGTCCCAAAATGGCTTTCAAGGCCCAACCCAACAAAAGGGCCATCACTAGAAGACAAAATGAGTAAGAAGGAGAGGGGACAAGAAGGGACTAGGGGTAAGGGTGTCAAGAGAAAATAGAGGTGTCAGGAGAAAATGGAAAAGGAATAGACGGTGAGACACGCAAAGTAGACATCCCTTACCACTACCGAGGTGCACTCATGAAGAAGGTTAGATAAAAAGGGCAGGGTGCCTACGGTTTCGGGGACTTCCGACTCTCCAGTTCTTCTTCAACTGCTTCTTCAACCTAAGAGCTATAGAGAGAACTGATTATCCAGCAAATAGATATGCAACTCTCATTGTACAATGAAAAATGAGAGGCTATAAGAGACAATAAACTAGCTTATTATAGTGGAATCTCTCCTCCCCACCCGTGGACATGGTCTAGTATCGAACTACGTAAATTTGTGTGTTCATCTCTTTTTATTTCCTCTGTATTTACATATTTTTCATCACCATGGATGTATGCACCAGCACCATACAACAGCACTGGACCACTGCTAGGGGCTCCACACATCGCCGATCGAGCCCCGACCATCTCAGTGCGTCCCGGGAGTGGATCTTTCTTCCCTTCCAGACTGTACGTTTTGTTTACGTTAACAGTTGATGCCATTTGTGGGATTGAGATTTTTTTTTACTCGAAGCGGAAGAATGACGATTTCTTGGCACACTAAATAATCTCCAAAGGGGCAGATGAAACTCTTCTAGATAAGTATATTCAATCTTTCCACTTTTATTTTTATGAAGAGCACTACTGCAAGAAAGGGGCAATTAAAAGTGCATTGCACTTTTTATACATTTAGCATGTAGGGTTAGGAACCAAACTTCTCGGCCACTTAGGCTATAAATGACATTGCTTTGTGTACTTTAAATACACAGTACATTTGAAAAACACTGGGAGCATACACAGGTACACTGAAGCTACAATGCCCGTGCACGTTCAAACTGCACATGGCACGCATAGTGCGCATGGGTGCACCCAGAAGCTCCATGCCACCTCGTCGCGAGGCCCGTTGACCCACTGGCGACCTCCACATGGATTACTGGCAGTTTCTGTCCGACACCAGTGGCCCCCACTTGCAAGCCATACCCCACATCTGAGTCACGCAAGAAGGCGCATGAAAGCATGCACTCAGATGAGCCGTAGCCCCGTCATGGCGAAGCCAAAGGGCTACACCGGCAGTCACCAAGCGAACCGCTGGCACCATCTGTCGCCTCGAAAAAGGTCGAAGACCACTGCCCCACAACGGAGACCACAACATGACCAGGAGCATGGGACTACCCGTGGCTGAGATTACCTTGGCCCAGTCGCACCGTAGCACAATGGGGGTGCCGGTGGCCACCATGTGGACCATCGGCATTTTTTGTCCCCCTCTGAATGCTACTTTCGCGCCTCGTCACACGGTGGCTAGCGGCGACTCGAAGCCGTGTACCAATGCATGAAGCATGCACTAGACTTCACAACCATGGGCACCGCAGCTAGTGGCCTTCTCTCCACGATCTTAGGATAGTGGCTAATGACTCCATGACCTCTACTCATTGACCATGCATTGTGGCCAAGCACTACATGGCCTCCTCTCCTCGGCCATGTGCCCATCGGTCATAGGCGAGCACCCTAGGCCTACGTGAATTCTGTTTGGAACTACATAAGAGAAGGAAACATAAGGAAACCTACCCAGAAGAGAAACAAAAGACAGAGTGAGAAGAAGGAAAAAAAAAAAGAAATGGAAATAAAATGAGGAGCAAGATAGAAGAAATGACAAGCAGCAGTGGGCAAACAAAAAAAAAAGAGGAAGAAATGGAAAGGGGAATAACAATAAGGAAAGAGGAAATAAAATAAGGAGTAAGGAAGAAAAAAAATGGCAAACATCAACGGGCAACTTTGGTCAAGCAGCGAACAAACAAGAAAAAAAGAGAGAGAGAGAGAAGAAGGAAAAAATCAGTCATGGTGGCAAAATATTCTGGTCTGTCTCTTTCAAAACTTACATAGATTTTGTTTTCACTAACATGATTGATCCTTGTAGCAACTTACCTCTCCGTGAGGCAAAAAGGGAAAGGTAGGCCTAAAAGATTGTTTTATCCCTTTCGCGGAGGAGTACGGGTTAGCCCTTGGCCAATGCAAAGATAAAATCTCCACCAACGAACTCTACATCAGCAAAATCTTCATCAATAATTTACCTCCCCACGAGGCAAGAAAGGAAACATAGGTCTAAAAGGTTGCCTTATGCCTCTCACGGAGGAATGCGGGTCAGTCCTTGGCCACCCAAAGACAAAAACTTACCTTCCTCATTAAGCGTCAACAAGCAGGCACGATCCAATAATAGACTACCTGAACGACTTACCCCTTTGGAGGATACCAAAAGGAAATATAGGCCTAAATGTTGTTTTGTCCCTCCTGCAGCAGAGAGCTGGATTAGCCTCATGACTCCTCGAATGAATTACCCCGACCTCCGCTGTGACGAAGTGTGGAATTAGAGCCAACCTAACCCAAACCTACCCTTCCCTATGATGTCAACGAACAGTAGTGGGTCCAGAACAAACTGCCTGAACAACCTACCTCCCCACGAAGGATGATAGGTGAGCAGACGACTTGACCTCCTCGTCTAGAAGAGTGGGACCAGCCCCCATAGCGGTCTGAATAACTTACCCTAACCTCAATCATGATGAAGGAGCGGATCAGCCATATAGTTGTTTGAATTACCTCCCCGCGGGGCAACAAAGGGAAATGTAGGCCTAAAAGTTACCTTATCCCTCTTGTGATGGAGTACAGGTCAGTCATCAGCTATCCGAAGAAACGTTCTTACCTTCCTCGTAAGCGTCAACGGACGAGAGCAGGTTTAGTAACAGATTGTCTGAACAACTTATCTCCTTGCGGGATAACATAGGAAAATGTAGGCCTAAATGTTGCCTTATCCCCCCACAGTTGAGAGCGAGATCAGCCTCGCAGCTATCCGAATAACTTACCCCAGCCCCTATTACGACGAAGTGCGGGATTAGCGCCAGCCTAACCCAAACTTACCCTTTCCTATGATGTCAATGTGCGAGAGCGAGTTCAGAACAAATTGCCAGAACAACATACCTCCCGTAGGGAACAAATGGATGAGATGAGCCAAAGGTTGTCTTGTTCCTCCTGCGAAGGAGAGCGGGTTCAACCTCGAGGTTGTTCAAATACTTATCTCAACCCTACTGCAGCAAAGGAGTGGACCAACCACATTGCTGTCCAAATTACCTCCCTGAGGGAGAAAGACAGTTTGGCACAAGGCATTCTAACCTCTCCCAGACGGAGAGCAGGCTGAGTCTATGGACCGCCCGAAAAATGAAGAGAAAAACACGAACATCACCAACGGAATCTCCATTAGCGAAATCTCCACCAATAGAATGCCAAACGAATAGTGCCTTAGACCCTCACCACACCTTGGCAAGATAGCTTAGGTTTGCGAATTTCACACTTGTGATTAGAAAATATTTTTTTTCACAGGTTTGACTTTTGCAGCATCTTCTATTTACCTTCCCGTGAGGGTCATGTAATACCCGAATCCTACTACGTAGGTCCTTACGTCATCTAGTAATATTTTAAGTTAAATATTTTGAAATAAAGATTTTTATTATTTTATTGTTTATTATTTTATTTTAAGATGTGTGTGCTTTTATTTTTTTAAAGTGGGTTACTAAATAATTTAAGGATAAGTTTTATGACTTTATAATATTTCTTTAAGCCCTCTATTTTTTATCTAATTGAGAAGTGACCCAAACCCTCTTAACCATAGGATGGGTAGGTGAGAAAATATCTCCCTATGCTTGAATCCCCACCGTCCATCCTTAGCTTGTCAAAGAAGCCTTGACTAATAAACTCACCTTTCTCTCAAATTGAAACTGTCGGCTTCCTCAAGAAGTCAATTGGACTTCTTCCTCTTTCTCTCATCCGTCAGTCTCAAGGCATACGAAAGAAAAGAGAAAACCAGTCTCCTTCTTCACACAAGAAACCCTTTGGTTTCACTCAAGCCGCACGATCCCTCTCATTTCTTCAAGCCGGCCTCTCTCATTTCGTGAGCTTAAGATTTCCACCGTAAGTCTTCAAGGAAATCAACCTTGTAAGTGGATTTCTATGACTCTAATTTCTGATTTCAAAATCTTAGATTTATGGGTTTAATCTAGGGTTTCTTTTTTTTGAAATTTTCTGCCATGTATCAACTTTGGGTCTTTCGGACTCCCTCTTTTTGCTCATCTGCTGTGTTTCGTGGCTTGAAAAGGGGATCAAAACAGGTGATGTTCCTTCCGTAATATTTTTCTTGCGATTGAGATTTTGCTAAACAAATTGTGACTTGTGATTGGGGGGGTTTCGGATTCCTGTGTTAGCCGAGTAATTGTGATAGTTTCTAGACCAGTTTCTTGTTGCTTCTCTAGTGTTCAATCTAGTGGGTAGTGACCGAACCCCTGTTTTACTGGGCTGACCAAGCACCTTGAGGTTGCTTTGTTGTGTGTTGTGCTCTGTTCTAGCCATGTGTGTGAGTGTTCTGTTTTATGGTTCCAGCCGCGTGTGTGTGTGCTCTGCTTAAGGTTGTTTGCCGTGGGTCATGTTCTGTTTTGGTGTATTTCTTAGTTAACTTAGTTAGCCTCAAGTGTTGATTAATTGGTATGTTGATGTATAGATATATGTATGTGGACAAGAAGCCGTCTGTGTGTGTGTAAGTTCTGCTTTAGTGTCCTACCGTGTGTTGCACAAAGCAAACTTGTAGTCCACCCTTGTGTTTTATCAAGTTTAAGCCATGTTTTAACCTTGTTAAAGTCATGTATTTATGTGTTAAATTAATGGAGTTAAAGTTTATAGTTTAAACATGTTTGCCTAAGATTTATGGCCTAAGTAAGCTACCAAGACTTTTAAATTAAATTAGTAAGCTTACTTTAGGAATTCGTAAATTACCAAGAGTTGTATCTCTTTATTGGGACTATTTTCAGAATATGTATACATATTTAAGGCTTTCTTGAGTTTTTACCACTCTTATATTGTTTAATTGTATAGATAGGATTTTAGTTAAGTGAAGGATGTTTGAACCATGATAATACTAGAACTTGCTAGCTGCCTATGTCGTGTAAAATTCTGAAATTTTGTTCTATCATGGAAGTCTAAACCAGCCCTTTTACCCCTTTTTCTCAACCTCACTCCTTGGCTAACCAAAGATAAACCTTAGTAGGAAGAACCCTTAAAGAACAAGTGACAAAAACCAACCTCTTGCAAGCATTGTCTTTTGTTAGATTTATTTCCATATGAGGTTGCAAAGCTGTTAAAATGCTCTCTTTGATGAAAATTCCAGATTTGTAGCACTCCCTTGTTCCCTTCCACTCTTGAATAAATTCTTACCATCCTATACATTTTTAACTTATGATTCCTACCCATCTCTTGTATAGAAAATAGTAGCCTTTAAAGAGGGACAGCAAGCAAGTTTTATATTTTCATGGGTTTCTTAAATGTCGGAATGAGGATACTAAGAGTTGACTTAGTGCCATGTATGTAGCCAAATGGGTTAAGGAAGGCACTTAAATCCCAAAGTAGTGGGCGCGTAAGAGTGTCGGATAGTAAGACTTTAAGTGAAATGAATATTAATATGTTTATTTCATTTCATTGAATAGGAATTCATTTCAAGATTCAAAGAACTTATTTGTAAAGCATCGAGGTAAGTAGCTATGACCATGCTCCTTACACACAAAGCACTCTTATGAAAAAGTCTCTCTCTCTCTCCCTCCTTCCAAATGTTTCTCTTATGAAAGAATAGATGCATGTATAGTATTATGTATAAGCCTTTCTTGATAGCCCCTGTTAAGTACCCTATTAATTACCATTGTGTGTATGTAAGGTAATGCATCATGAAATTTTATGCATGCTCTCTCTTAAATAATTATGCCTTACTTATATGTAGCATGACATGAATCATTCTTTTTAAAGAAACGCATACGCATTGGCACTAAATGAAGATAATGAAAACGTTAATTTTTCTAAAGAAAGGAAAGCAAAAGGAATAAAAGCATGAATGTATGAATGTACGTAACGGCCACATGTATGAAAAGGGTACCAAATGAATGGGCAGATTGTAATACCGGGTAAGTAGTACTGGTAGTGCACCCAGTGTTGCCCCCTATGAAAAGGGATTCCCAACCTGGGGCCACAGGCAGGATCCGGGTCCAAAAGACCGCTAACCCCAACACACGGGCGTAATAGTGTGTACTGGCCCATAAAAGTGAAATGTAAAGTAGTGTCATTTCTAAGAAATGTTATGCATGAAAGCAAGTAATGTTTATGCATGAAAGCCTTGTCAAGAACTTGCAATTGTCTATGTATGCATGTTTTCAAAAGAAAGATTATGTGATTAATAAGTTAACGGCATGGTGTACTGCTTACTGAGTATTAGACTCACTTTGTGTTTATGTTTTAAACGTTCAAGTATGAACGATGAGGCTGGGGAGCTAGGCACTGCTGAGGAAGGAAGGGCTGATGCTTAGAATTCCCTGTTGGTTCAATTTTAATGATAATAGTTATGTCTTTATGTTTTTATGATGGGTTCCATGTTGGGACGTTTTGTTGGTTTGACTTTAATACAATATGTCCTTGGATGTAAGTACTATGGTGGGGTGATGGTAATGGTGTAACTTCTATAGTGGGTTGACGGTAACTCCACATAAGAAGGTTAAATGCCTTTTTGTATGTGTTGTGGGGACGGAGTCTCCTTTTTATTGGAACTAGCGATGTTTTTAATGAATGAATGGACTCTGAGAGTCCTTTGGGTAATATGTTGAACAGATTGTCTATCATGTGCTTGCTTTTAAATTAGGAATGCAGTGTACATGCATGACATGTTCGCGCTTATCCCTTTACCCTCGTAGAAAAAAAAAATAAAATAAAATATACAGTCTAATATTAATAAGGAAAGAATAGGTCTCTAGTCGCGATCCCGTCCTAGTAATGGGACGGGGTTGTGGCAGGTCAACAAGCAAGTACAGCCTTAAGGTGGACCGGCTTGCTTCACGACGAAGGCTAGTCCAGTTTGTTGATTGTCCGACATTACTTTCGAGACAACATAGTGTGGTCGAACATCTTTTGCTTATATTCCAACTGCTCAACATTACTTTTGAGAAAGCATCTTCACTAGTAGACGCTGGGTGTTCACGCTCGTGCCATAACCATTGCCAGCAGGCTACCTTTGAGAACGAGCCTTTGAAGTTAACATGACTCCGAGCTCTACAACAGTCTGAAATGGACCCAGAGGGTCGACGGGCTCCCTAATCACTTCCCATGGGTTACAACAGACATACTCTAACATTAACCACAATTTACATCGGAAAGGAAAGTTCGCCAAACATCATCGAAAACGAATATGTCGGAAGAACGGACGCCTTTCGACAAGACTTAGGCTGAGTCCAGTCAAACAAACTGCTCGCCCCTTTTTATCATTTTTTATATAAAAAGTCGGTAGGTAGGAAAGGTCAAGGACTGCCCAACCTCCCATGTACCCGAATAGGTGGGCAGATCAGGGACCACCCGACCTCCCAGGTGCTCGAACAGGCAGGAAAGTTCAGGGACTGCCCGACTTCCCAGTTATTTGAATAGGCGGACTACCCAGCCAACTTTCGTACACATTTTATGTGCTTACCTAGCCGAGCTACATGCTCACACCCTACCCGTTTCGTGCCGTTGAGCCTACCTCCCGCTTACCTCGCCATTGCCGACCAACTTTCGTACGTGCTCTGTACGGTCAAGTCTACCTCCCACTTATCTCGCTAAGACGTGTACGCACCTTACGCATGTTACGCGGTCAAGCCCATCTCCCGCGTTTGGAAATCTTTACTACTTAACGCAAGAAGAACAAGTGACCAGGGCCAACTCCCGAAATTTATTTCTCTACGAATGGAGGCGGATCAATTTGATTACATATTTTACCTTTAAAAGATTCTCAAGATCACAAACTGCCTTTAAGAGCATTGGTATTGGATTGGCTATTTTACTCTTCAAATTTTGACTAATATGTAACTTTTTCACTTATAGCTAATCATTTAAAACTTACAGTCTACATTGGATTAGTTATCATACTCTCTATAATAATAAAATATTATTATTTTTTATTTTTATATTTTTATAATTAATTTTTATTTTTTAATTAATTCTATTTTCATAACCTCCTATAATCACCTATAATTTCCAATAATCATATTCATTTTCATTTAATTAACACACTTTCCAAAACATAACCTTGAGTTATTGTCTCCCTAAAGAATATGGGTGGGGTGTTACATTAAATTTTCTACAAGATTGCTTTCTCACATTATCACGGTACTCATGTTTGTTAAGTCAGTAATATAACAAATTATTATTCAATTTTGTTATTTTATTCGTTTTTACATGAATTCTTTACTATTTCCCGTCTATGGATATTGTGTCAATACCCAAATTTCCATGTTCAGAGATACTTCTACTAGGCAAAAAACTGATGCGAAGTTCCAAAGAAATCATCTTTGTGGAAAAGTCTGAAGTCATTTGCAGATGGATTTGTCAACATCTAGAGAAAAATGTAAATCTTTGCCAAGGTAAATGGTTGGAACTTATGGAATTTTCAAACTTTTTCAGGGAAGTGCGGATACAACTTCAGCATCCAATTTTTTTTCCTTGCTTCTTTTAACACACTCCTCACATGTTTCAAACTACCTAGTTGCAGGGAAAACAGATACAACTTATGAAAGAAATTAGAAAGAAAAAAATGAAAAGGAAAACAGAGAAAAATGTTCTGAATATAATAAACTCAACAAAGAAAGAAGAGGCCAGGTTCACCCTTTTGAGCCAGACAGTTTCATTTCATTATAAGCACAAGTTTTGCCCTTTACAAAGTGGGAAGATGAAGGATTAAACAACCAAAAGACTTGCACTTGTTTTCTTTTTTCTTTAAATCCTTGGCCAAGGATCAAATCTCGATTACCCCATTCAAGAAACAAAGATTTACCTTTTTGAGTTTCTTCGATTTGGGGAAACTACATACCATCAAATAATTCAATGGACAGCTCGGGGAACTCAAACAACATCAACAAAATCAAACCCAAACATCAACAAAATTAAACCCAAACATCAAGAAAATCAAACCCAAACAATAAGCCAATGTGGAATCAAGGCTAGAGTTTCGAATCAAACCCAAACAATAAAAATCAAGAGTATAATATCAAGGCGAGGGTTTTGAATCTTACCGTGTGCTTGTCGTGCTGGAGAAAAGCTGCCGCTGCTAGAGAGTGCCGTCGCGGGAGAGAATGGTTGCTGAAGAAGAGAAAGAGGGAAGAAGAGAAAAAAAAAACTAGAAGAAGAGAATGAAGGAAGAGACGCAGGAGAGGGAAGAAGAGAAAAAAAGATAGAAGAAGAGAACGGGGGAAGAGATGCGAGAGAAAGAGGGAAGAAGAGAAGAAGAAACGCGAGAGAGAAAGAGGGAAGAAGAAAGAGAAAGAAATCGCGGGAGAGAGAACTGAAATTAATAAACAATGTATTTGGAGGTGAAATAGTTATTTTCATCTTTGAAGAAAATGATAAAATTACTGTAGATAATATTTAGGATGAAAAGTGTTTGGCTAATTCAATGTGGGCCAACAATTGATAAAACTAGTTAAATTTAGAGATGAAATGTTATTTGAATAATCCAATATAAATGCTCTAAGAATCGCAAGCAATTATGAAGGGGTGAAATACATCAGACCCAAAATTACTTTCAAGACCTAGCCCATCAAAGGGGGCCATCACTAGAAGACAAAATGAGCGAGAAGGAAAGAGGACAAGAAGGGACTATGGTTAAGGGTGTCAGGAGAAAATGGAGGTGTCAGGAAAAAATGAAAAATGAAGAGACGGTGAGAAACTCAAAGCAAACATCCCTCACCACTACCAAAGTGCACGCATGAAGAAGGTCAGAGAAAAGAGGCATGGTGCCTACAGTTTCGGGGACTTCCAACTCTTCGATTCTTCTTCGACTACTTCAATATGAGAGATCCAAAGAGAACGACTTTTCCAGTAAATAGATCTGCAGCTCATTGTATAGCGAGAAATAAGAGGCTATGAGAGATTATAAACAAACTTATTATAATGAAATCTCTCCTCCCCAAGCCCGCATGGACGTAGGTCTAATGTCGAACCACGTAAATCTGTTTGTTCATTTTTTTTCTTATTTCATCTGTATTTACATATTGTTCATCACCGTGGATGTATACACGGGCACCGTATAACCATACCGGACCACTGTTAGGGGCTCTACACATCACTGATCTAGGCCCCGACCATCTCAGCACGTTCCAAAAATGGATCTTTCTCCCCTTCCGAACTATGCATTTTTTGACGTTAACACAATCCATCTCTAAAGACCATTTCCTTCACAAACAGACCCTTCTCCATTCAAATGGGTCAAACCAAATTATTGAACCAAACCCAGAAAAACATTAAAACAGTAATCTATTATGTTTAGTAGATAAATGAAAAATACAGAATGAAGAAATGATGAAAATGGGAACTTTAGAAAGACCAATAAGATATTATCTTCGGTTGTACTAAATTGAGCTCACCTTAATGATTAAATACAACATTACATTTTCAAAAGTTGTGAACATTAATCTATATGATGTGAAGCTTTTTCCATGGAGGTATCAAGCACGTCATGATATCAGAAATCCCAAGTATCTATGGCATCAAAAGGAAAAGCCCATGGGCAAGATCTAACATTTAGTTCAGCTGCAATCACTGCCAAGTAGTGGTAGAGAAGAAAAGGAAAAGGTGTCAACTTGACCATCCGCGATCAAGCCCATATGCATCCATGTAACCAGCTCCATGAGCATGAGCATGACTATCATGGTGGTCATGGCCGCCATGAGCATGGTGATGGTGATGGTGATGGTGATGGGGATCATCACTGCTTTTTTCATCATCAAACATCTTCTGAATATGTTCTGGGATAATCTCTTCCTCAACTTTTCTGACAGATTTGGGTAATGAGGAAACAAATTGAACAATACTTTCAGCTACCATATCAGCTGCATCCTCCTGAAGATCATAAAAACAAAGAGCTTATGGGAATCAGAAACAGCAGGTGAAACATTATGCAAAATCTCACTCTATACTCTTCCTCACTCTGCAGGCTACACCATGCTCAATCCAATATCAAATAATGATAATACTCCAAAGTTATGAAATCCCAAGACTGGAAGATAAATTAGGTTATAGAAAAAGGTGAACAATGAGAGAATGCTCAGCCTGCTTCTGAACCTACTTTGGGAAGCAACATAATTACTTTAGTTCTAATATACAATAATTAAACACCTCATATGTAACTCATGGCACTGATGAACTTCTTAATAACATTTAAAATTTTCTGTGATTATTCTCATTGACGTGACAACAATTTTTTATTTATTTTTTATATGTAATTGACGTGACAACAATACCCCATACATTGTACGAACTTTAATTCGGGCAGACGTCAAATCATTCTTTACCTTGGTGGGGTTGAGCCCAAAACAAATGCAATACACCAAAATCCCCAGCCCCCACCCCGCCCGCGGTTCCCAACAGCAAATCAAATGAAATAATTTATGTTAACCATGATTGGGATTCTAAGATAACTGTAGTATAAGCTAATAATGGTTCTGCCCTGGGTTTATGAAGAATGATAATGAACAGTCAAACCTTGTATGGGGAGACAAACAATTTACTTGAAAAAGTAATCATATTTCTGAGTGAAGAGAACAGTCCTGGGCATCGCAAAAAAAGTACGCATGTAACTGTATCAATAACAGGTCCAGGCTTGTAATTCTATCTACAGCAGGTCCACTACTCCAACTCTATTAAGAAATCCATCAAAACGTGGACAGAAAAATTGGACATCTTCCCAGACCTAAATTGCCAAGCAATCTCTAAGTGGAACACTTTAAAAGCTGTATCGGGTTGCCACTGATTAGTGACATTGTATTTCAGGGCAAGCCTAGAGATGGCCTCCCTCATTGAGCAAACAAAAGTTGAACAACACTAGTATACAATCATTAAAGAGTCAAAAATCTCTATTTGATGTGCCATATGGAGTTCTATTTTCTTCTTTTCCTTCTATTGGAGGGGCAGGGGAGGAAGGAGATTCAAATTTCTTTACCGATGTCAAAACCCTCCCACCAATTATTATGACTCAAATACAAGAAAAACAAGCAAAAAAGAAGAAAGTTACTTAATAGATTGAATACTCACATGAGGCCACCGCCCACCAGAATGTGTGGCAAAAGCTGCCTGTGGAAGTGCATCAGCAACACGATGTCCCTCTTCACTCCATTCTTTGGACCAATCACTAGACCAAAGAACTTGCATGGGCATATCTTTTAAACCATCTGAACCACCCCACTCAGCTATATTGAAGCTTTGATTCATCTTCCTCCCCATACCCACAACAGCTCTCCTACCATCCCTTCCCCTCAAAAGAAGTCTATGTGCCTCTGCATCTGAAACACCAATCCCCCTTGAACAACACAAGTTTATAAACTGTGTATACACAATCGAAACACCCAGCACGACCTCCCTAACAACTGGAATTTCTAAAATCCACAAAGGCAATGCGCCTATTGCTTTAGAATCAGTATCGATAAGCGTCACACTCCTCACTAACCCTGGATTCTCCAAAACCCAATTCCCACCAAAGCCCAAACCAGAATCATGCAAAACCAAATGCACAGGAGCCAGTCCCATTGTCTCAACCACTTGCCCCAACACCCTCCCAATCTCATCAGGATTCAATTCAATTGGCCTAATGACCTTCCTCTTTGAAACCCGGTTCCCAATTTCCTCGTAAGGAATCTGCCCAGTCTCAATCACCTTATCAAATGCCCAAAACAAACCCTTTTCTTGGATTTCATCATACACATCCAAAAGCCTGCCAAAAACTCCATTCCCTCCCTCAACAACCTCTACTACTGACTTATCGGAAAACCCGTTTCCAGGTAAATCAATAGCAACCACATGAACACCTTTTGAGCCTAAAATACTGATAACTTCACGAAAGGAGTAGGAACTAAGACCCAGACCATGAACTAACACAACATTCTCAGACCCAACAGGGCCGTGTTCCATAGTAAAAACCTCAATGGGTGCTTGTTTTGGGCTTGTTTGGACCTTAATAATGCGACCCTTCGAGTAGTGCTGACGAAGATTATTGGGTAGGCTTAAAAACCAAGACTTGGGGTCTTGATGAGGGCTTAGATAAGAGAGGGAGATGAAAACGAGGGTGGTGAGGGAGACTAACAGGGTGAAGTAGAACCAGAAGGTAAAGGGGTTGGCAGTTTGGGATTTCGAATTGGGAGTTGAAATGGGTTTGTCACTTCTGGGTGGTTGGGTTTGGGAGTGTGATCTCTTGGGAGATTGGGGCTGGTCTTGCTCTTCAGTTATAATCGCCATTGACAAGTTTTAGAGCTTTAAAAGCAATTACCTATCTTGGATGTCTCTTGTGACAGGCGGCAATTGGAGGAAGGTGGTGATACAGTGCTCTTGGGATCTTGACAGTGGCTGAGACTTCTTGTTCAATGCCGTGAAGTCACATCAGTTGGTGATTAGTCAATTTGCTTGGGACATGAGACTTTAGATCTGAAATTTGGAATGCAAATGAAGCAATACCCAAGAAAAACAAACTCACACCTTTAGACAAACGGCACAAAAGCAAAAACAGTTTTTCCAATTTACACTTCACAAAGATAGTGTAGAGTATAATGTGGCCGGCCAAAGCAAAGAACTCTGAAGGAAAAAAGAGAAGCTTTGTTTAAGTCGTATAATCCATAATCTAGATGGAACTACTTGTTTCACATGCATATTTCATCTCCAAAACACATGGATAAGAGGTGAAAATAAAAACAAGATAAAGTGTAAAAAATTCGAAGGAGAGTAAGATAAAGTGTAAAACAACACCTAAAATCAAAGAGCATGCTTGCAAATCACAAAGGTTAAACCTTCTCCCCGGTTAAAGATGATAACTTGGTAGAAAAATACGCACAAGATGCAGGTGTTTCCGTTTTTCTTGGTTACCGCTCAAGCTTCAAACTTCAATTTTCTTTGATTTCTCAGAAAGCAAACACGATTAAATATTGGTTCCACGGCAACCCAGAAATACATAGGTAAAAATAAATAAAAGTTAAACCCGTCTTTAATTTATCTTCAGATCAATGAAATTTGATATTTACTAAAAAATAATTAATCTTAACAGAAAATAAAACTAGAGAGAAAAAGAGAGAGACCTCGCATTGTGTATAGCGTCATCGAATTGACGTAAAACTCTGGTACTCCATAGCAAACGATTAAGATTAATGAGATAACAAGGGAGGTTTTAGGAGGGTATTGGGTAACATAAATTTCAAACACTTCGTTTCGAGCCCGAATCCCTCAGATCCAAACACATAACCATTGAATCGAACACACAGAGAACGCAGTCCGACAGACTTACCTTGATTGTGACCGGCGCCTTTCCGGACGAAGTATCACTGAGCGCGCTTAGTATTGAAGATTTCGATCTTCTATCCTACCTATAGATACCCTGGCAAAGGAAACGAAATGCATGTGAGGGCGAAAGGAAAGAGAGAGAGAGAGAAGTATAGATGCAAACTGGAATAGCAAAAAATAAATCAGAGACCACTGCCGGAGAATGTTATGAATCAGTGATCGCCGGAGAAATAAAGATGAAGAGTGAAATGACAGATTCCAATTTTCGTGTGCGAGTGTGTCAGAGACAAGGAGTAGTGAGCGAGTGAGCGAGCGAGCATGCGCACCGGCACTGGGATAGAACTACGATGACCGAAATTGTTTTCGGTTGACTCATTTTTCAACAGAAATTAAAAAAAAAAAAAAATGCTATTATATGTTCACTGCAGTTCACATTTCAAATCCAACTCTATTTTTCCATCAATCTTTACTATTGTTATAATTGTTGGAAATGTTTTTACCCAAAGTTTAAAATTTGGAGAGATAGATATAAAAAATAATTTTATTTTATTTATTGAGTATTTGATATTGTGAGTATTACCAGCCTATATTATGTGTCTAACTCTTCATTCTCATTCGGGGTGGGCTCCGGCTTCGGAGTCGGAATGTTCATCTTCAAATAGGGTTGAAACTAGGTTGAGCTTTGGTTCTAACTTCAATCAAGAGCGGACTCGGACTTCGATTGGAGCGTCAAAGTTGAAGTCAAGATTGGAGCCCAACTCGGAGTTGGGTAGTCCAATGTTCCTCTCTGTTGGGTTGGGCCTAAAGAACTTAAAAAAAACTTAAGAAAATGATGGGCTTTTCTATTACTTTCTATTACTGCATATCATGTTGGTTTAAACCAATAATTCCATCTCTTACCTCTTTAAACTCCACGAAAGAGGAAAAAAAAAAAAGGATGATTATTAGAGATGATTAATAGAACCAACAAATAATAATAAATTAATAATAGATGATTATTATTAGAACTAACAAGCAAACATAACACCTAAATTCATAATGTAAATTAAAAGATATCATCATCATCAATAAAGTTTAAATTATATTATTATAATCCACCTATAATAAAAAAGCAAATAATCAATATAGATAATAGATTCATAAATATTAAGACGTAATCATGCAACACAAGATTTTAATACATACCCCTGCAAAGTGCAAACATCACACAAGAACACCTCACTAATGAGTATTTGTAATCATAGACGAATATTACAATTACAAGTTATAACTCCCTCCGGGACTTCCTCCCATAATCCAATCAATTTAATAACCAAACTACAAAGTTACAAACCAGTGAAACCAGTGACTACAACCATTCAAATGTTACATAATATCATAATTAGATTATTAGGTCTCGTTTAGTTGGTTAAACAAATCATCTCATCTCATCTAGTTATTATAACTTTTTCAAACTCTCACAAATAATATAATACAAAATTTAACTTTTTCAAATCTAAAAAAAAATATTAAAAAATTATATTTTAACAATATTTTATTCAATTTTTCGCTTTCATCTCATTTCATATCATCTCATTTGTGTAGTCAAACAAGGTCTTACAATCTCAACTACAGTTCCATCCAAATGCATAGTTCCCACAAAGTTACCAACTCTTACTCCAAGTTTCTTGTATTGTTTTGAAAAATAAACAAAATTATACATTACAATACTTAACTTAATAGCAAAGTTAATATAAAAGTTAATGATACCAGTTATAATTCATCTACTGGACTCCCTCTCATAATGTCACTGTCTCAGTCCTCCACAAGTATTGTGGGATTCACAGATAGGTCAACAAAACAATCCCCACAATGGTGGCACATTGCTTGCGAGTTCTCATGATCATTGTCAATTTTCGTGAAATGTCTCATGTCCATGACCTTCTCTTATTAGGTCGTGGTGGTCGACCGTGACCACACTCCATTTCTTCTGATTCATTAGGTGCGGGACCTTCAAGTACTTGACTACTTGCAGAAGAAGTAGTTGTAGATGTGGGTCTAAGGATGGATGTCCCTATCGTCGGGATAGGTGTAGGCATTGCAACATCCACATTAGTACGATCGTTTGGAGTATGAGTGGCATCCATCTGCTCTGAACAGAAAAGGCTAGCTAGATAAATAGGCTACAACTTGTCCAAATAGTGCAAACACCAGCCCATTGTCCATCACACAAATTTCCCAACACCATCCCACTGCTCATCACACAACTTGCCCAAATCATAGGAACCTCATCCTAAATAACTGTTAGCACAAGAGATTATTCTGAAAAAAAAAAAAAAAAAAAAAAAAAAAAAAAAAAAAAAAAAAAAAAACCAGGCCAATATATAAGGGATGTTTGACCAAAATGTTCATTCTAACAAATTCAAAAATTTACAAATTTATCATAAGCCATACAAAGTCATAAATCCATTCTAAGCATTGGCAATGGACTAGCCATTGCCAAGTTCAAGTCTAAATTGCGTCCAATTCTAAGATAAAATCCCAGCATTGGAATAGACAAAGTTATATTTTCCTAATTTGAGCTACAGTAAATCCCTCTCGCTAGTCATAGTTGGCGAGTTCCTGTAGAAGGATCAAACATATATTTTATTATTTCCGTCCAACTGCCCTCTCTCTTTCCCTCGTATTTCCCTTGTGTTTTCTATTTCCTCATATTTGCCCTCATTTCTCGTCTTTCCCCTTTTCCTCGTCATTTTTTTTTTCTGAAGCTCTTATTGCATCTTCTCTCCCTCGCTCGTCTCTCCCTCTTCTCTCCATTTGCTATTTTTCTTTTTTGAAACTCCTCTCCCTCTTCTTTCCCTCGCTCGTCTCTCTCTCTTCTCTCTGTTTGCCATTTTCTTTTTCTGAAACTCATCTCCCTCTTCTCTCCCTCTACTCTCTTCCTCAATCGATTTTCTCTCCATTCCTGAGTCGATCTTCCACAGTTGTGCAATTTCCTCTCTCTCTCTCTCGGCTTGGCTCAAGAACGCAACACTCTCTCTCTGTTTAGATTGGTAAAACTACTGAAACTTTATTTGGATAAGTTTTGTATTGAGTATTTTGAGTATGAATTTGTTTGGGTAAGATGGTTATTATCGTTGTTGATTTTTCTACAATTGGTGTTGCTGATTTTTCTGAAGTTGGTGTTGCTGATTTTTCTTCAGTTGGTTATTATTGCGTCCAGCCAAACCTCCTCTCAAAGTCTTAGAGCTGAGCCCCCATATTTTTTTTTTGTGTTTTCGATAACTACAATCTATTGTTTCTACTTTCATTTTTTTGGGTTTGTTTGCTTTTCGTGCATGGCCATTTTCTTGTGTCTCAGTCTATTGTTTTACTAGTCATTTTGGTTATCGATTGGTTTTGTGTTCGCTATTGGTTACTTGGTTTTGTATCGTTGCTGCTGTTGTTGCTTTTGTATTAATTCTGGGTTTTGATTTGAGCTTGTATCCAACATGAAAAGATAATGTTGGGACTTTCTTATTTACTAGTTTATATGTTTTTATGTAGAGCCTCTCTTTTTTAACGTGTGCATCACCACACCTCTATTTTTTTTTTACGTGTGCATATGAATCAAAACACCTTTTTTGTGAATCATGTAAAGGATGGACTCAGACATGACTGACTGGGTTGAAGTGGCTCTTTGTTTCATCTCAATTCACAATTCATTTTCATCTCTACGGAAGTTGATTATTATTGTGGACTTGTTCGGCAACATCAATTTGAAGTTTTTGCAAAACAGAACAAGAAGTTTATTTCTTTGCTATTTTTCTTTGCAAAACAGAACAAGAAGTTTATTTCTTTGCTGTTTTTCTTTGATATTTTTCTACATATTTCTTTGCTCTTTTTCTTTGTTGCTGGATTTAAATGGGACTGTGTTGGTATTTATTTGTGGGACTCTTTTGTATTTGTACTAAGTTTGGGACTGTGTTGCTGGACTTGAATGGGACTATGTTGGTATTTATTTGTGGGACTCTTTTGTATGGGACTGTATTGCTGGTTTGTATATGGTTTGTGTATGGCTTGTGTATAGTTATGTTTTAGCATACAAGGACACACATACTCCACTGATGCATTACTTTTATTTTTGATAAGTTACTCCATTGATGCATTACTATGGAGATGCATAGCAAAAAACAAATAAATGGAGCATTTAACACATGTTTGGGATCTTTGTTTTCTCCCTTTCATTACTATGGAGATGTTTTGGGTTGCTTTGGGTTGGGTTGCTTTGGGTTGGGATGCTTTGGCCGATAGTTCCCCATATCTGGTCTGCCATGATAACCTTGTTGATTGTTATTTTTTTTACTTCACATTTCTATCCAATTTTCAGGTTCTTATTCTATTTTTTTTTTCTTGGCAGGTTCTTCTTCTATATTTTTTGTAACTTTTATATTTTTACTTCACATTTGGAACTTCTATATTTTTTGTAGATAAAAAATAATAGGTTAAGGAAAAAAATTAGTTGAGAAACAATAATTTAAGTTAAAATTAAGTTATTAATTAACATATGGTTAGTATAATTACAAAATATGAAAAAAAATTAACAATAATATTATTAAAAAAATGATATTATATTAATATTTGACTAATCTAATGGCTAGTCCAATGTGGATTCATCTAGCCAAAGATTAGTAGTTTAGATTCAGAGATGAGTTGAGATTGGTTGAGATAGTTTGTGAATAGTAGAATAAAAGTTGAATTATTTATTATATTTTGTATGGTAATTTGATAAAGTTGTTTTGAGATTTGAAGTTGAATTGTTTATTATATTTTGTGTGAGAATTTAGAAAAGATGTAATGATGAGATAAGATGAGTTGAAGTGAGTTTTGAATACAAACGAGACGTTAGCTATATCCAAAACTTAAAATTCTAGTTAAAATTTGGACTAGGTCATTGCTCTAACAAATTCACAAATTTTGCCAAATAACAAATTCATAAATTTACAAATTCACCAACTCTACCAAACAAATTCGTAGAGTCATAAATTCACCGTAAGCCATACATGAAGGTGTTATAAACAGCAACTAGCAAGCCACGGAGCGATTTAAGAGGGAGGTGAAGTTGTCCCCGAATCTTCAAGCCCTAAAAATTAAAAAAATGAAAATAAAAAAAATTGACAAACCCTAGGCAGCTTTAAAATCAAGTGAATAAATAAAATGAAACTTCATTAGGGCGATAGAGACCACATAGAGAAGGGAAGGGTGTCACATTGGACAGCACTACCCATGGTGGGGCTAGTAGGCGGCAAGACAACGTCATGACACAAAGAGGACAGACTCAAAGAAGATTGAAGGGATTCAAGAAAGTGAGGGGTAGGAGGGGTCCAGAATTTTGAACCCTTTTTATCAATGTTTTGAATATCGTACCGGACAGCGTACCGGTCAAGGTACTGGAACGAAATATTTCGGTACCGGTACCGTTTCGAGATAGCGTTTCGGGATAGTCGATCTATAAATAAATTATATATATAAATATATATAAAAATTATATTCTAAAATAATAGTCTATATATAAATAAATTATATATAAATACATATATATATAAATTATAAATAGTCTAATCTGAATTGAGGGTTAAAAAATAAATTTGTAGTTTGAAAAAACGAAAAAACGAAAAAAAAAAAAAAACACAGGCCGAAATATCGGCCGGTATCGGCCGAAATATAGGCCGGTACAGGCCGAAATTGAGGCCGGTATGACTAGTACCGGCCGATACGGCCGGTATTTTGGCCGGTACGGAACAGGTATAGTACCTGTACCAGCCGGACGGTCGAAACGAAAAATTTCGACCGTACCGGCCGGTACGGTACGAAATTTAAAACTTTACTTTTTATAGTATTGAAATTGAATTATACAAATGTAAATAAAATAAATAATTTAGTTAACAGAAGATTGAGGTTGTGTTTGGATATTTAAATTAGTTGAGTTGAATTGAGTTGAAATAATAAAATATTATTAGAATATTATTTTTTAATATTATTATTATTTTAAAATTTAAAAAAGTATTAAAAAACTATGTCTTTTGTCTGGATATACGATTCTCGCTTTCTCGATTTTCTCTCTTCTTTTTCTTTCAACTCTGTTACTTCTTTCTTTTTCCAACTGAGTAAATTTATGACCGATACATGCATGTGCTTCCGGTTCAGGACATTTTATGCAGGTTTAGCATTATTCCTGCTATGCTATATAGCCTATGATGCTTTTCAGATAATTTCCAGCATAGTTATGGTGAAATTAAAAAAAAAAAAAAAATCACTGATTTCCGGTGTCATTTTATAATATTAATATTTCTATATAACTCTTAATTTATGAAAAAAATAATAATAGAACAAAAAATAAATTGAAAAAAAAATATTATTAAATTTATAATATTTTATT
Source organism: Juglans microcarpa x Juglans regia (assembly GCF_004785595.1). Classification (NCBI taxonomy): domain Eukaryota; kingdom Viridiplantae; phylum Streptophyta; class Magnoliopsida; order Fagales; family Juglandaceae; genus Juglans; species Juglans microcarpa x Juglans regia. The sequence goes on along the minus strand of NC_054603.1, from coordinate 27,397,453 downwards.
ATTATTTTGACTAATATATAAATAATTCAATATGAAAATAAGTTTTAAGTAGAATATCCATAACTTTTACAAACCATAAAAATATAGTGCCATTGGCCAACTGTTAAACCATCACAAAACAATAAAATAATAGGATAAAAAGAGCATTGTCTTCTTCAAGGATACAGTAAAATGTCCTGAACATAACATGATAGCTTAAAGTCATCCTTCAAAGTGGCCAGGGAAGTTTCATTAGAATTATTTCTCTTTTCTCTTTCTAGTCATAGAGTTCTGATCATTTTATTTATTACAACCATTTATTATCGGGTAACTATTTCAAATCATTTTAATGACATTATTGAAAAAGTTCAACCGTTGCAAAGAGAATAGTGTGGCATGAAATAACACAATTTGCAATTGACTATAAAATATCATATTTATTTGGATTAATTATACTTTACTCCCTTAAATTTTTATTCAATTTATAATATACTTCTCAAACTAATAATTACATCAAAGTAGATCCTTGAACTTTCAAAACTTCCTGATTCTCCCTTCCGTCTACCATAAGCGTTAAATTTAACGGAAGTTCACTGCACATGCTACTCATGTGTATAACATTCACTATAAAGATGTAATTTTTATCTAATTTATTATCATTGATCATATAAAATATAAAATAATATATGCTATTAATTAATAATAAGTAATAAATCATTAAATAATTTTTTATTAATTTATATATAGTTAATGAATATCAAATAATTTCATTGTGTATATAGATTATTCATATTTGCTTGTAACTTAGGTATAAAATAATTTTATATATGGTTAATGATTAATGATTTATTATTAATTGATAACATATATTATTTTATATTTTATATGGTCAATAATAATAAATTCGATAAAAATTACATCTTTGTAATGAATTTCCGTTAGATTTAACGCTACTGACAAATGGAAGGGGGGAATTGGAAAGTTTTTAAAGTTCGAGAGTCTACTTTGATACAATTATTAATTTTGGAGATACATTATAAATTTAGTAAAAGTTCGAGAGGGAAAAATATAATTAATCCTATTTACTATAAAAGGCTCATTCAAGTCTAAAGGATAACTTGCCGAAGGCATATGGCCTGATGGCATGACACAAGTCTAAAGAACAACTTATATAAACTACCTTGGCCTAAGATGGGGGCATTGGTTGACTCGTTTTCTGAGTGATTTTCAAAGCTAAGTTAGAACGTGTTTCTAAAATGCATTTTAGACCCTAAAATTTAGACAATTTGCAAATCGACCCCCGTTTTATTCCGAACTTCATATAGTATATTTACAATATGTTTCTTACTCACTTAAGGACTCACTTTCATTTAATACACATTTTAGGATATCAAATACACAAGAGGGTTGAAACTTGATTCTTTATATACTTACACTCTTGTTCCTAATTTTTCTCTTTCGCGTTCAATGATTTCCATCTATTTACAAATCACATATATACTTCCTTTTAAAAGTAAAATAAAACGAAATAATTAAATAAAATTTAAAGCTCAAAATGCACATGGATATATAGCTCGACCTTCATGCCATTTTTCAATAAACAAAAAGTCACAACCTTTCCTTCAACCTAGGTGTCAAGCCATTCTCTTATTAGCCTAACCCAAATTAATGCATACATCATCTTTATCACATTTTTACGACTAAATAATTATGAATCTTGCTTAACGACTCAAGACTTCTTAACATTTTATAACACATCTTTACTCTTGTAAGTCACATTGATCGTGCATGTTCAATGCTTAACCTAAAACCTTCTTATACTCTAAATCATTATATTAAAAAACACTCATGACTCATGCATATGACTGATTGGAGGGCTTGGGAGGCCAAATTCAGAGGCCTTGGGCTCGGGGTTGATCTGCAGATGTTGATGGGGGTAGGGCCATGTGAATGTTTAAGAAGACTTTACAAGATGGCAAGCTATGACGGGAGTAATTGGAGGCGAGGCTTTTGTCACTTTGTGGAGTGCTCGTGCCACATGGGCTGAAATGATGGGGAAGTTTCAATGGTCAATCTTCATTTGCATGCCAAGTGGCAAGTTCGCGAATGCCACGTGGTGCCACTTCATCGTCGGACATTTGTTTTTTAGTATTGCTATAGAACAGTCATTGCAGCTTTGCACACATTGAACACACTACATGGTTGCTTCTGGTCCTTTAGTTTTTTTTTTTTTTTTTTGTGCAAAACGCACCAAACACACCAGACCTTCCCCTCTCTCTCTTCCTCTCTCTCTCATCAGATCTCTCTCAACCCTTATTGACTCTCTCTAGTCTCTCTCTCATCGACTCTCTCTCTCATCTTGGACTCTCTCTTGTCGACTCTCTCTCATCTCGATCTCTCTCTCTCATCTTGGACTCTCTCTCTCATCGACTCTCTCTCATCTTGGTCTTTCTCTCATCAATAGCTCTCTCTCATCAGCTTTCTCTATTGTCGAGTCTCTCTCTCTATCTCTCATCTTTGCTCTCTCTCTCTCATCAACAACTCTCTCTCTCATCCTCTCTCTCTCATGTCAGCTCTCAATGGTTGCTCCTGTTTCGACACGTAATGTGTGCAATTTGGATACCGCAAACAGTGGCTGCTCCCAAGACTTTTTCTTTGTTTTTAACCTAAATGTTCTATATAGGACTAAGCCAATTTGTTTTTATTCAAAATGATTCCTAATTGAAAATTGAATTTTTTAAGTTTCTCTCTCTTTTGATTTCTCTATGCAATTTAGATAAGATGAGATGAGATGTGATGAGTTGAGATTAAAGTTAAAAGTTGAATAAAATATTATTAGAATATTTTTTTGATATTTTTTTTTTTTGAAATTTAAAAAAATTGAATTGTTTATTTTATTTTGTGTAGAAATTTGAGAAAGTTGTAATAATTAGATGAGTTGAGAGGAAATGTGAAAACAAACAAGACTTAAGTTTACATCAACAGCTTGAGGGTAACCTCACCATGGAGACTCATTGAGAGTCTCAACTGCACAAGCAATTGCTCAAGGGTACCTTTAAGATTCATGGAGACTCCAGCGTGTCAAAGCGAGAATTTGATAGTCACGTCATTCTTATCTTTTCTTATCTCATATCAACATAAGTCAGTACCTTCACCCTTACTACTTTCTATTTTATCTTTGTTTTTTATCTCCACCGCCCATCTCATTTATTGTCCTTGATCTATGTTTCCCGCTAATTGGCAAACACAAAAAACAAAAGCAGGAATATTATTTCACATAGACTTTATTACTATTGACTATTTGTGTACATAGGCCACACCAAAGTTGGAAATTAAATGGTCTGATGTGTAAGGGATTTTCCCCCTCAGGCTCGCTAGTCCCAGCAAGCCTGAGAATAGCAACTAAGGGAACAAGAACCAAAGGCCCTGCCCAGAACAAATAAAATCTCCAACTCAACCCATGGGTAGACTCATCTGGACGCAACCTACTTGAGGGAACGTGCTGCAGGGGATGAGACTCATCGACTTGGAAACCCCTCGAGTAGTGTCCAGCTCTTGAGTACTTGTACTTGTAGTGGGTGTAATGTATGGGGGACCCTTGATCCTCTGACATGAGGGACATCAATGGATCACCAAGGATACTTGCAGGGAGAGAGAAATCAGAAAATCACACCGCATTGATAGCACCACTACCCAAACTACACGCCACATTAATGACGTCATCACAGAGCCAAGCCATATTAAAGGACTCTGACAAAAGGAACGGTACCAAGGACACGGATTCCAAGGGGGCAAACACGATCTGTCTCCCCCTAAACTTACGATATAAATAACAAGTCTCAAGTACTAGAAAAGCTCTTTGATCCCTAGACTCTTTCACTTATTTGCAAACTTCCAAGAGAGTTTACTAACTTTGGCATCGGAGACTCCCCTGCCCAAAGGCCGCCCACTCCGAGTTGCCACATTCCCTACCTTTTGCAGGGCCAAGTTCAGAAGACCTGAGTTGTTAGAGCCTGACCCAAAGGCTTGCGAAATACGATGTTAACAGTGGCGCCTTCTGTGTAATACTTGTAGATCTTATGTGTACTTCACATGCTTGTGACAATCCATTCCGGACAGCTCAGAAGAGACATAGGGGAAGCCATGGAAGCAAGATTGAAAAATATAGAGGAGTGGGTGACGAAGTTGACCGACGAGGTGCAAACGCTTCGTAAAGAAAACGAAAAACTCAGAAAACCTCAACAGGTGCAGGATGAGGAAGCAGAGTCTAGCGATAGTGGGCATATGGGGTCCCAAAACACACAAGTTAGAACAAATAGGGAGGAGGAGCAGAAGAACATGCAGGACGAGCTTTGTAGTCTTAAAGGAAAATATGAGGAGATAGCAAAGGAGGTGGTTACATTGTCATCAATGGACCAACTGCTCACAAGTATTATTCTACCCTACACGGAGGAGGTGATGGTTGTGCCCTTACCACCAAAGTTTAGGATCCCAGTCATCGAAATATACGACGGAGGAAGGGACCCTCTTGAGCACCTGGAAAATTTCGGGGCTCATATGACGCTGCATGGCTTCCCGAGCGAGATGGCATGTAGAGCATTCCCATTGACCCTGAAGGGACTGGCTCGTGTATGGTTCGGGTCTTTGGTGCCCAGATCTGCAAACAGTTTTGGCAAGCTAACCAAATTGTTTTTTACTCAGTTCATATAGAGTCGAAAGAGGCGGTGCCCGGCAACGTACCTTCTCACCATCAAACAGCGGGAGGACGAAAGCCTAAAGTTCTACCTAGCTTGGTTCAATAAGGAGCGCATGAGCACTGATGTCCAAGATGAGAAGATAACCTAGGTGGCGCTTCTAGGAAGAGTTTGACCGCGATCCCAATTTATGGCTGAACTGGCAAGGAGGACTCCCGTGATGTTTCGAAAGTTCATGGATCAAGCCGACAACTTCATCAATGCGAAGGACACTCTCCCGACCCTGACGGAGCCAAGAAAGAAGGAGTTGGAGCGAGCAGAGAGGAAGATGAAGGCCCTGACTAAGGCTAAGGCCCATGAGAAGCCGGAAAAGAGTTCCCAAGACAAGAGGCAGGAGGAAGCCCCGACAAGGAGACCGGGACCTTGGGTCGACCGGCCTACATTCACCATCCATGAGGCCAACACTTCCGCTGCCCGAGTAGAGGATGACCATGGTATTGCACACCGCTACTGCACATACCACAGGTCCACCTCACATAACACCAAGGATTGCTTCTCCCAACAAGAAAGGAGGGAGTATGCCGAGCGGACAATGTAGTGCTATCTCCCGGCCCAGAGACTTGAGCAAGAAAGAAAGAGAAGGTCTAGAGAAAAAAGCATGAACCAAGTCGATCAGAAGAAGAGGGAAGACATCCCCTAGCGGCGACAGCCAACGCAGGGGCTGCAGCAAGATCATCCTCGCTTGCCACCACGGAGAGGGTCCTGTACCCCAAAGAAGACGCGCTAGTGGTGATTATGTTGGTCGCCAACTCCATCACCCGTAGAATTCTCATTGACAATAGGACTTCTGCGGACATCCTGTTCAGTGAGGCCTTCACTAAAATGGAGATAGATGCTGCTTGACTCCATTAGGCCCCCATGCCATTGAAAGGCTTCTTTGGGAGTATGGTTCAGCCTGTGGGAACCATCACTATGTCAATCCTCGCTGGCAGCGCCCCCTACATAGCCTCGGTCATGGTCGACTTCCTCAATGCCATAATTGGAAGGCACACCCTTAATAACTTGCGAGCTATCACATCAACCTACCACCTCAAGATGAACTTCCCAACTCCCCGCAGAGTGGGAGAAATTTGATGCGTACAAATCTCGAAAAGAGAATGCTACGTCCAAGAGTTGAAACAAAAGGATGGTGGGCTTACCTTGGACGGCTCCAGGAAAGAATAGGCCATGTGCCGCTTAGAGAGCCCTGACAAGCCTTCATCTGCAACTCACCCCAATGGGCTTGAGGGGAGTGAGGGTGCATGGCCTAGAGGCAAAGAGCAGAATGAGTGAAAGCTCCCCGACCTAAAGCTCTGTTCCCCCTTATTTTGTAGTATGTCATTTTAGTATTGTAAATTGTTGTTATTTAATGAAATATGTGATTTTCTAGGACAGTACAATGCACCTACTCCGAACTTTGGTAATATCAACCAAACGCCAACAAGAAAATCTAAAACTAAGGAAATCAGCAATGATAAAATCATAATTGGATTAATGTTTACCTTCCCTGCCATGTCAGCAAGAGAGAGCAAGTCCAGTCCTAAACTGCTCGAAGGATGTACCTTCTGCGAGGTCAAAGGTAGCTCTATCCCTCCTGTGATGGAGAGTGGATCCTGCGCCCCCAGAGGCCCGAATAACTTATCCCGACCCCCATCATAGTGAAAAGCGGACCAGCCACATCGCTATCTAAATAAATTAACTCCCTCGCGGGATACCAAAGGTAAAGGCAGGCCAAAGGGTTGCCTTATCCCTCTTACGGCAAAGTGCGGGTCAACCCTCGGTGACCCAAAAGCGAAAGCTTACCTTCCTTGCGAGTGTCAATAGGCGGGTGTGGGTTTAGTTACAAACTACCCAAACGACGTACCTCTCGTAGAACCAAAGAGGGATAACTAGGCCGAATGTTGTTCTACCCCTCCGGCGATGGAGAGCGGGTCATGCCCCCTAGCGGCCAGAACAACTTACCTCAACCTCCGCCGCAATTAAAAGTGGGATCAGCTTCAGCCTGATCCAATACTTACCTTTTATGCAATGTCAATGAGCGAATGCGGGTCTAGTCTCAAACTGCCTGAACAATGTACCTCCCGTGGGGTCAAAGGGGAAAACTAAGTCGAAGGCTGTTCTACTCCTCCCGCAATGTAAAGCGGGTCATCCCCTCGGCGACCTGAACAACTTACCCCAACTCCTATCATGGCAAAGAGCGGACCATCTATACCGCTGTCTGAAATTACCTCCATCGTTGGATACCACAAATAAAGGTAGGCCTAAATGCCTTATCCCCCATGCGACAAAGTGCGGGTCAGTCCTCAGCTATTTGAAAATGAAAGATTTTACCTTCCTCATAAGCGTCAACAGGCGAGAGTGGGTCTAGTTGCAGACAGTCTGAAAACTTACCTCCTTGGGGGTAACAGGGATGAGTCGAGCCAGAGGATGCTTGGACCCTCCCTCAGAAGAGAGCGGGTCTTGCCTTTAGGTGGCCCGAATACTTACCCCGATCTCCACTGCGAAAGAAGAGTGGGTTCAGTACCAGCCTGGCCCAAATCCTACATTTCCCTGCGATGTCAACGAGCGGGAGCAAGTTCAATCTCAAACTACTCGAACAAGTTACCTCCCTTTGGGGTAATAGGGGCAAGTCAAGCTAGAGACCGCTTAGACCCTCTCACGGAGGAGAGAGGGTTCGGCCTTTAGGTCACCCGAATACTTACCCTAATTCCTATCGTGGCGAAAGAGCAGACTAGCCTCACGGCTACCCGTATGAAAATTGTGACAGCATGTCATAGAAATGGCATGGAGAATCACTCTACCCATCCATGATGATCGACATACGATAAGACTCATGCACCCAAAAATCACAATTACTACTAATTAATACCATTCAAACTCATCATCTCAAAATTACAGTGTTAAGGTAATCCATAAATATAACAAAGAATACATATTATTTTTCATGTAAAAAAAGGGGAGAGTTACAGAATATGCAAAGCATATCCTTACAACATATCCTTACTACATATTCACAAACATTCACACCACATTCCTACTACATTCTTAGAATAATCTACCTGAATAGTATTAAAATACTTCGGTGGCGCTGATGCTGCTCCTCCTGTCACTTCCTTTGTAATCACTTGCTTTCTTTGAAGATTCTGACTCCAAAGAAGATCAATCACTTTACAATTTTAAAATTGAGATTTACCCCTTGTCCAATGCCTTTTATAGGCCGGGACAATTACATTTCCTTCTTACTCTAAGTATGTTTGAATATGAGCCATTTGATCTGGCCATCAATTTATCCTTTGGACTTGAAGAATTGTAGAGATCGATTGATTGATGGGACAAGGTATACACAATCGTATAACTTTCCTTGAGTCCAATCCAGTAGTTATCCCCCTAATAAGGATCTCTTATATGGCGAAGGACCATACATTTGAGATAAGACGATATAGCCTGCAGGTACATGATTTTTTTCTCCACAAGCTTACTCTAGATGTGACGTCTCAAATGGAGTATGGACTTCTGCATATGACACTTGCCACCTCCTGGACATCTCCTCATTATCCTAGAGAGCCCTTGCATCTGTATCGGTCTTGTTCTTGACCGTTGGTCGCCTTTGTACTGCAAGCCTCCAGCATTGAGATAGCGAGGCTTTCTACAACATGCTACTTGACTTACTTTTTCTTTGGTCGCAGACTGTCCACCCAGTTGTGGCCTCTTCTTTGCATGTTATCGAATAAATCATCCTTAGTTGTCCGGTGCTGAATCTTGTCTGTCAGGCTTTCTATATACTATTGCTCATCCTACTCTTTGGACTAGCTGCATTTTGCATGAGAGCTGCCTTGTCTTCCATAGCACCTTGCCCACGGGAATGGGTCTCTTTCCTTTCTTCACAGGCTTCACATAAAATTTGTTGAACATTTTTTTTTACTAGTAATAGATTTGTAGGAACTTTTTTTTAATAGCCTTTATTGCGTTTTACATTACTGAGTCTTGTGTCTTGTGTTTATCTTATCCTATCAAAACTTTATCAGGCATTTATTTACATGGACAATGAGGAATACAAAAGATATTGAATTGAAAATATCAACTAGGAAATTCTTATCCAAGGTTTAAATTTTTCCTATCGTTTTGACACTATCATTATAAATTAGTTCCTCCATCAATATTCCATCAAACTTTTCTAATGGCAAGTTTGACATGTGGCTTTTAAATCACATCATAACCAATAAGCACATGACACTTGTTTGTTCGAAATAAGTCTAGCATCACATCAAAATATAAACAACAAATAATAATAATAATACTAATAATGAAAAAAAATAACCCCACACAAGCAATCAGCAAAAAGTTTAGATGATGTATTTCAATTGGGAAATAAGTAAGTTATAACCTAAAGCAATCAATACATTTTTTATGCAAAATAACCTGGAATAGTGAGATTAGGTTTCATACAAAGGATAGGAGAATATTACTGATGATATCTATTCTATTTAAAAGTTACAATTAGCTTGAAGAAGCAAGAAATCTAGATGCATAATAAAAAGCAGCAGACAAATTAATTAAGGTCCCACTCAGGCTGCCTCCTCCCATGGGCATGCAGGATAAAGATGAATAATTAAGGTGGTCCAGTCAAATGATAAAAGAGTTTGCTTTAAGCTCCTGTCTTAGTATTTACTATTGGAAGGAAGCAAGATAGGTTGGTGGATGTATTGATAGTGTTAATTCAAATAAAGTGGTGGAGTGCTAAGCCATTTCTTTGAGTGTAGTGCAAGCAGATCTTTTGAATCTCATATTGTTGATGATCACAACTGTTTCCAAATTCATAGTCATGGACACTTAGGTCATTTGAATAGTGAGATGAGATGATTTTATATAAGTTGAATAAAATAGTATTAAAATATTATTTTTTTAATATTATTATTATTTTATGATTTGAAAAAGTTAAATTGTTAAATTATTTTGTACTTAGATTTATCAAATTTGACACATAACATCCTCTACTAATAGTTTGAGGATGTAGATGTTTGGGTAAGAGTATTTTTCTTCTAAAGTAGAATAGTTTTTTTTTTTTGTTTTTTTTTTAATCTAGGATACAAAAATATAAAAACTTAAAAACTCAAATTCTTTCCTCAAATTCTTTCCAAACATAAAAACTCATTAATTTGATATCTTTTATTATTTTTAAATAAATAATCTAAATAATAAATACTTAAGAAATTATATAAATTCATTACTCAAACATCTTTTATAGTGGGACCCACATTTACACAAAAATCTATAAATTTTTCCATTCTCTACTTCTTTAACTATTCATTATTTTGGTTTATAATGTCATGTTTAATATGGAGACATTTCAAAATATATCTAATCATGAATATAATTTTTTTTGATAAATGAATAATGACAGTTTCTCTTAAAAAAAAAAAAAAAATCTATTTATCACCAAATAGTAGTTATTAGTGCAAAGTGTAAAGCATATGGGTGAATAATGTATCTAATCCATGTATTTTTTACCATAGATTAAAATGCATAAAGCATTGAATCTCAAGCATTGTTGTCAATTTTAGGTCTCGTTTGTTTTCAGAAATGAGTTGAGATTAAAATTAAAAAGTTGAATAAAATATTGTTAGAATATATTTTTTAATATTATTTTTGTTTTGGGATTTAAAAAAGTTGAATTGTTTATTTTATTTTGTATGAAAATTTAAGAAAATTGTAATGATAAGATGAAAGGTTTTCAAAGTTTTCAAAGTTTTAGATTTTAGTTTTAAATAGTGAGAGGTTTTCAAAGTCTTGATTGGGTTTTTTTCCTGCCCCTTATAACTTCTTCATTATAATTATAGTTAGTCGTTAACATTCGAAAATAATTAAGGTAAAATATTTAAAAAGTGAGGAAGTCAGATGGATAAATAATAGCAAGTCAATAGTTATAGGAAGATAAATAGTTTTTTTTTATTATTATTATTTAGTTGGAGAAGTAACAATAAAAGTCATTATTTTCCTCTCAAGTAAATTAATAACCATGAATGGTAAGAGGCATTTTGTCTTCAATCTTTTTTAATCTTAAATATAAAAAAAAATGAAAATAAAAAAGAAATCGAGTAGATTTATTATGGTAATAAGGACGAGAAGTGTTACAGTGATAAAGAGGTTTCACACTGATATAATTTCATATAATATAGTAGATCTATTTTATAATAAAAATAACTTTACAATCTAACGTACCATATTAAGTCATGTCATTTTGTGAATTTATTTTTGTAAAATCTCTTAGTAAATTCGAGTAATGATATCTACACAATATTTTTCACAACATATTTCATAACTATATTTTAAAATGAGGATATTTTTATAAAATAATATTATTTTTTTAAGATATTATACAAAAATATCATTAATTTTAAAATATAACTGTGAAAAATAGTGTTTATCATTTTTCACTTCAAATTAAAAAAAAAAAAAAAAGGAGGAGACTCGATAAAATACATAAACGATACTTGCAGAAATTATAATATTATTATTATGAAAATTAAATAATAGGACAACGTCCTATTTTTTATTTTTTTAAATAGGACAGTGTCCGATATACTAATTATATAGGCAAAGAGAGACATGTGATTAAACCCGTTTTGAATTATGTCAATTTATCTTATTTTATCTTATTATTATAATTTTTTTAAATTTCTATATAAAATATAATAAATAATTTAATTTTTTTTAAATTTTAAAATTATAATAATACGTTATTTTATTTTTAATTTTTATCTAAAGATAAAGAAAACATTAAAAAAACTATCAAACAAAAAATGGGAGAGTTTGGTACACACACGAGCTTTGAATTAAGAAGAATGAAAACAGCTAAGGATTCAGGAACATTACCCGACAAAGCAATAAATAGAATAGAGACATTTTTTAGGTTAGTACGTACCTTGTCTTTTTCAAATTTCAAATTTTAAATTTATACACGTGTATTAATTGTCTGGCTAATTATGTCTCTTTAAAACCTTATATCGCAAATAATTAAAAATTAAAAATATATCCACCATCATTTTAATTATCATTTATTTATATATTTTATGATTTGATGATAAGTAATAAATAATTTTTAATTTTTAATTTAATATTATATTAAAAAATAATAAAAATATGTCGACAAAAAGAATGATCTATAGTAGTAGTGCTCGCTATTAATGAAAACGAGCTATAGAGAGGGAACACAAATGTTCTTAAAAGGGATATCTATCTCACGAATCTTTAAAAGCATAGCTTGATCTAAAGCTTCGTTTATTTTTATAATTCTTTTCAATTTATCTCATTTTATATAATTTTTTTAAAATTTTTACGTAAAATAAAATAAATAATTTAATTTTTTCTAATTTTAAAATAAAAAATAATATTAAAAAAAATATATTCTTATAATATTTTATTCAATTTTTAACTTTCATCTCATCTAATCTGTAAAAACAAACGAGACAAAATTCCTTATCTTCAAATTTTAGGGTTTGCTCTGAGAAAAAGGAGGATTTAAAAAGTCAGGTAATACTTATTTAACATTTAATGTTATCATAAAAATTCACACAAAATATCATAATATTCATTTTATGAGAAAAAAAAAAATCTTTCGCTTTATAATTTAAATTTGATGAATTCAAATGAAAGGAGAGATAAACACATATAAAAAGAGGCCAGGGACGAGGGGGCCCTGGCCCCAATGCTTGAAGAAATAATTTCACTAGATGCTTTGGTTGCATGTTTTTCTTCGTAGCTTTTGATAATTTTGCTCTTTTAGGTTTATAAGATGATCAGCCTCTCATAAGAATTAAGGAGCATGTATTGTCCATAATTTTTTTAAGAACATACGTTAGCTACAAAAATGATTATATAAAAATAAATTTACAAACTAACGTGATTTGATGTAATACGTCAGATTATAAAATTATTTTTATTGTAAAATAGATATAACAGATATCATAAAATCACGTCAATTTGTGAGTTTACTTTTATATAATCTATTTGTATTTATAACAATTTTGACAATTTTTTTCATTTTAAATTAGCTTTTGGTCTTCATAATTTTTTCTTCTGAAAAATATTATAATTGATATAATATTATATCTACATTGTATGTAACTCATGTACTATTTAAAACTTTTTAATATAATTTATTGCTATAAATTATTTAAAAAACTCAAAACTTGGTTTATCATTTATATATAATTATCTCTTTTTTATATATAATTCATATATAAATTGTTTCCAAAGTTTAGCCTCTTTTTTTTAATTGCAACACATAATAAGCATAAACGTAAAATTCTCAAAGTTATTCGAAGAATGAAATTTTGAAATCTATTTTTTTCTTTATTATATTTTTATTTTTATATTATATTACTTTGTTTACATTGGAATGTGTAGATACAGAGTTGTGCAGTGTACTTTGTCGAGGGTACTTGCAGCAGTTAGCAGCCCCACAAGGACTGTGCATCCATCGTTCGATTGAGATCGATAGATAAAATGCATGGGATTGCAACGGTGATCACGTGCAAAATCCATTAATGTATTGAGAGAGGCAAGGAAAAGAGCCATAACGTAGTTATAATTAATGGACTGTTCAACTACGAGAGCCATAAGGTATAATAAATGGAAGAAATTTGTAGTGTTTTTTTAGTTTTGTTTTTATTTTTTCAAGCCAATTAAAGGCAGATCGCCGTTCGGATCTTTCTACACGTGCCCCATCGGAATGATGCCTAGCCGCCGATCTTCAAAAACACCAAATATGGCATCCATCAGAGTGGAGCGTATCTCACAGCTCTCTCCTGACGCCACACTTGGCTTCTTTGGACTCCCTGATTCTGAGACTTTCAAAATTGACCGTTGGTTTTCCTCCTTAAGTGACCAGTGCCCTGCATGCCTCTGTAGACAAATCGTGTATTGTTCATCCGCTTTTGATTTTTGATTTTTATTTTTTGTTTAGTTCCAGTGTTTTTGTTGTTGTATGTTTTTTTGTTTTTGTTGTTTTGTTGACCCAAGTGAGGTGTTAATCTTTTGGATAACGTAATCTGGGGCAAGAGTTGTTCGAGAGTGGTGGGCGATGCTTTGACTAGTGATCGTACGGCTAATACTTGCGTGTAGGTGCCTCCTGTGCAATGGAGGTTGTTTTTGTCCGTACGTGAGTTGGGTGGTTGTGTCGTTAGGATTCGAAATGCCGATGCCTGCAGTAGGCATGACGTCCGGGGTCACATCGATGATTTTGGTTTTGTAGTTGGTAGTTGTTAATGTGTTATTTGTAGTTTTTTATTATTTTAGTTATTAATACAATAGAAATAGGCTATTGGATTTAATGTCCATAGCAGTGTCTCATATTCTTCCTCTCAGGAAGGACAAAATGGGCAAAGCGCTTTTTTTATTACGAGAGAGTTTGTTACAAAGTTAAGACAATGTCTGCCACAAAGAAATTTATGTGTGGGGAAGCCTCAGTACTGATGCGTAGTTTGACTTATAATCTGAATTTTTTTTTATGTATTGATAAGTTACAGTTGTAACTTCGGTTCATTAATAAAATGAGTCTGTAAAAAAAAAAAAAAGGTTAGCTATAAAATACTATTTGGAAAATTTATAAGTAATATGATGTATGTATATTTCTTCATTTTTTATCTTGATTTTTTTAACGAATAATTATATAATTTATTTTATATATTAATTCGAAGTCTTAAAATTCAAACAAAAATTCAGACAATATTGGATACCAATGGATTTAAATTTTAGAAAATCATAAATACTGAAAAAATTATTTTATGTATAAGTAATGCAAAATACAGTTTTAGAATATGTAAGTCTGATGCATTCCTTTTCAATAAGAGTAAGTCTACTATTAAAAAAATAAATTTTTCATGTAGATCTCATATTTACCTTTTTTTTTTTAAAGGAACGCTTGGGTCTAAGACTATTATTTTTAAAGAAAAGTGCAGTTTGGATAATGAAATGAAATAATATAGTTTTAGATAAAAATTAAAAATTGAATAAAATATTATTAGAATATTATTCTTTAATATTATTATTATTTTGGAATTTGAAATGTTGAATTGTTTATTATATTTTGTGTGAGAATTTGAGAAAATTATAATAATTAGATAAAATGAGATGAGATTAAATACTTTCATTATCCAAATGGGCTAAATATATAATTTCTCTTCATGTTTTTATCTCTTTTTCACTTTGAATCCTTCAAAATTTGAACAAAAACTTTAAAGAATCTGAATATTGCGTTTGAATGTTGAACTGAGTTGAGTTAAAATGATAAAATATTATTATAATATTATTTTTTAATAATATTATTATTATTTTAAAATTTTAAAAAATTGAATTATTTATTATATTTTATATTAAAATTTTAAAAAATTATAATAATGAGTTGTTGGGTAGACGAAGGAAACGAAGCCTGAAGTGTTCAACTTATGGAATTACGGCAGTAAGAAAATAATTGACAGTTACGAATAACAGTGAATGCTTTTGCCGGGGGATATAACTCCCCTGATAGCCAACCAAGAGTCCAAGCTGTGCCTGACCTTTGTGTTCTGACATTGATGGCATCATTTTTGGTTTTTGCACAAGCATAGATTCTCCACCTACACAATTCTAAGTAGCTCTGGCCTTTCTTCTCAAATCTGAAGTGGTTTTAGCTGGGGGAGAGGCGGGAGGCTGGTGATGGTTCTATACCGAAGATTCAGATCAAGAAACAGAGAGGCCAAAGTGAAAAGAAAATGGTGACTGGGAGCTCGGAAGATAGAAAATGGAGGTGGGTTCTTCTTCTTCTTCTTCTTCCTCTCTATCTCTCTCTCAAACAGCATTTTGCTTCACTCTGTGCAATGGGTTTTCTCTCAGTGACAAAAAAATGGAAGAGGGCGATGGTTCGAGAACGGTGGAGTCCCTAAGAGGGAGATTGCTTGCAGAGAGACAAGCTTCAAGGGTTGCTGAAGAAAATGCGGCTCTTCTGGGCAAGAAGGTACGCCCTTTTCCCTAACTTTCCTGTAACTAAGGTTTTGATCTGCTGTTCTTTCCCCAAGATTGGTAAAATTGGAGTTAGTGTAGATATTCTCTCATTTTCAAAAATATTTGAATTTTTTTTTTGTCTGACATCCTCTCTCTAATTTATTCTCTAATGTGACTGAGAGGTACAGTTGATAGAACTAGAGAATCAACTTAAACAAGAGACCAAACTGAGATACAAAGCTGAAAAAAAGCTCCAAGTTTTTATGAAGAAACTTGAATCCTTGAACATTTCCACCATATCTGTGGAATCAGAGCGGTCCAGCTCGTCAGAAAAGGGGGAAATGTCTTGTACATCATCCACTATTACCTCAGATTCCAAAAACCAGGAAGAAGATGAATCCAAGTCCCAATTCACAAGCCCAGAAATCTCAGAAGACCTGGAGCACAATGCATCAGAAACTACTTCTACATCCACTAAAAATCCTTCTAGTCCTTCCACTGAAAAAGATTCTGGGTCTCTGGGTACTGCTAATTCCAAATCTAACTCCAAGCTCAATGATCCTTCCCAGCACAGATTCAGCTATAAGTTGAGTACCAGCTCTGAAGATCCAAACACTGATAATCATAGGTACTGAATTCCAATCTGCAACGGTTCTTTTCAAAGTCAATCTTGGTTTTGTAATCAATGAAATTTTTAAACCTTTCTGCTATTCATATATAAGTGGTGATTTGTTTCAGTTGTTCAAGCTTAAAATCTTCGATAGTAGATAATGAGAGTGATCAAGCGGACAAAGTTGATAACTCATTGGCATTAGTTGCGGTGAGTTTTCCGGTGACATCAAAGACCGTTGAGGTGAAGCCACTAAATCAAAGTGTTCGCGAAGTTCTTGATGCTCTAAGGCATGCCAGGGAAAAACTTCAGAGCTCAATGCAGAGAAGACATATGATTCAAGCTGGCCCAGCTTACACTCACTTCTGCAAGTAGTAATTATGTCAATTTCCTTTATATAATAATACTACAGAAAAGAAAGAGGCAAGTCAGTAAGATATAGTCATTTGTGTTACTTTTGCAAGGAAACAAACAGAGGTGGAGAGCAGGGAAATATGTAATATTATCTATCAATCTAGCCGTGTTCACGTGATATTATCTATCAAGAAAATCTATTATGAGAAATCCTTTAGATATAAAGAAATTACATAAAAATAAATTTATAAATTAATGTGATTTAATGTGATACGTCAGAATATAAAATTCGTTTTATTATAAAGTAAATCCAACCGATCCTATAAATTACATCAATTTTTATATTTATTTTTATATAATTTTTTTATATATATAGCAATTCTCATACAGTATATATCATAACTAAGAAATATTAACTGAATCCAAAGATTGCATTAATCTGAGTGCAATGTTAATAAAGTTATTCTGATTGTACTTGAACGTCAAAATGAGCATGTGAAGTAGGAATTTCTGTCTATATCTGGCTCATGGCGCTGGGTCCCCACTCTTGGATTTTGTTCTTGTGACTCTCTACTCATGGTCATTTGATCCTTGTGACTTGCATTTAGGGGATTTGATTCTTGGGCTTAAGTGCTCGCGGTTCAGAAGAATTACAAAACTACCCTTCTAGTTTGATCAATTATTAAATGAGGACAATATCTAGCTTTTATTTGTGTTGAAAAAATTATCAAGTACTCTCAAAATTATTAAGTATTCTAAGAACACCTAATATTTACTTTTGTAACTGAGCCTCTTTTTGACTGATAATCAAGGAAGAACCATTGATTAGGTTTTAAAACATCTCATGAGATTTGAACATGTCAAAAAGCAAGGATGCCTAGCCCCAAGCATATGCCCTTAGCCTGCTATGCCTATGTAGTTTTGTCTAGGGGTGTACAGAAATCAACGGGACCGACCGTCGCTGACGAGAACCATCCCCCGGAATCAAAATCCGATGGAGAATCAATCGGTCGGTTGTAGGATGTATATGAAACTAATATTGGCCAGTTCGGTCCCGGTTTGAACCAGGTTCAAATTGCCGAACCAGCCGATATATGGGTGATACTCCCATGGTGCGAGGCGGGGGTATCCTCCCCTGCACCCCGCCTGATATGAACTCGTGGGAATGGTTCCCCCCCACCCCCCCCTTTTCTCCCAGGAGGCCCCCGTGCCGGGAGGACGGGGAAAAAACTCCATCTGCCCCGCCCCTCGCCTAGGCCAATACATTATGTTTAAAAAAAAAATTTTGGTCCAAATATATTTTTTTAGACTCAAATTATAATATAATTTAAATAATAAATTAAAATTTATAAATATAAAAAAAAAAACTTAAACTCGTTAGAATTAGATTTTGGATTGTCTTGGCTAGGCCAACATTTATATAGGAGGCCAAGGCAATCCAATGACTTGAATACAATTTTAAGTCTTTAATAAATTGTATATATTTATATATAATATATTTATATATATATATATATGGTGCGGAGTGGGGGGCAGCGAGTGGCCCCGCTAGGGTCATCCCGCCCCTACCCCTGCTAGGCCCTCTCCATGTGGGGCAGGGTAGCTCGCCCGCCTTTGTGGGGGCGGGGCGGAAACACATTTTCACTTAAGTGATTTAAAGAGCGTCGTTTTACACCGAAGGTATAGAAAAAAAATATGCGTCGTTTAACTCTAGGGTTTAATAACCCCTCCCTCCTCCTTCACACCACTTGGAGCTTGGCCTAGCCCTCATCTCTCCAAGATCTCTCATCAGACTCATCCTCAGACTGTTCCTCATGGTCTCAACTCTCCGAATCTCTCCTCTCTAAAATGTCTCTCTGAGGCCGAGCTCTCCGTCGTTCAACTTCATGCCGAGCTCTCTCGTTCTCCTCTCATCTCTCCCGTTCATCTCTCATCTTAAGGTTTTGTTATGAATTTGTAATTTTGTTGTAAATTTTTGAATTTATTGTGAATTTTGATTGATTTGGTTTGAATTTGTGATGAGAATTTGGGAATAGATTAGCAACCGACAGACCGACCGTAGAACCGATCGGTATCGGATATAAGAAATCGTCGGTTCTCTCTATTCCCGCCAGCCGGTTTCGGTTGGCACCACCATTAAAAAAGTATCGGTGAAACTGTACCTATAGGATCGGTTTTCAGCTTTAATTTTGTCTATGATTGGATTTAATTGCAACCCAACACAGCATATGCTCTTCTGACAAATTCTTTTTGGCCTTAAAACCTCTGAGAGTTTCCTCTCTACTTTATATGGTAAAAGAGAATTCCTAATTGCACGAAGGACAGTGGCGGGTCTTGTGGTTTCCAGGTGCATATATATTTGGTAAAAAGAAAACGAGACTAAAGTGAAACTTTTCCACAATAGGGGGGGCTCATACATTTTAGCTTGGTCCAGCAATTCAACTGGCTTTATGTACAAGATAGAAATAAAATAAAAATAATAAACGTACCTTTGCCGGTGGGATTAGGGTACTGGTGTCTAGCCTATCTTTAAAGATTTGATTTAATTTGTATATAGGTGCTGCAATAGTCTAATGGTACGGTTCTTATAATAACTTCCTCAATATTGACAGCTGGAGTTCCGTCTCACGAGATAAAATAAAAAATAAAAATAAAATAAAATATTATTTTTTAATATTATTTTAATTTTAAAATTTGAAAAAATTAAATTATTTATTATATTTTATATAAAAATTTAAAAAAATTATAAGATTATATGAGATTAGATTATATGAGATGAGATAGTTTAAACTGTATAACCAAACCAGACAACACTAACATTGGATTTTGACTTTTAATTTTGACTTTTGAGATAGCTAATCCAATACTAGTGATTTGATAATTGGAAGACCATCTTCTCTAGAGGCATGGAAGTTATAGGATTAACTAGATATATTGATATTACATGGTCAACAATGTATTTGGAGGACATATCTATGGCTCTCTACCACCTCCAACCATATGCGGCCCTGAACCTCCAGTGTTTAGCCTCCACGCGCCACCATTGACGTGCGTGGACGATACTTGTTTCCATGAGACTAGTTCTTTGTGATTGCTTTCTTTACTAAGGGATATGGAGAATGAAGGCGTGGGTAGCTCTACTGAATTCTCTAAAGCAGTCAACTCCAATGCTTGCAATCTCCTCGTGTGTTTACTAATTAAAAAGCCTTGTACGAGGATTTATCCTTTGCTTTGTCGACGAATATGAGCTTGGACCGTATTTTGTGTACAATTTCCCCTTCGATTTGTAATTTTATGCGTTGTATTAGTTGTAACGAGCTATTTATCAAAGAGGGATACTACTAATCATTTCACACCATACACTTTATATATTTAAAAATTATTTTTTATTTTATTTTATTGTTATTAAACTAATTAAGTTGTTCTACTTATCATCCATATACTATATACTTGTTATAGGAAAAATGAAAAAAAAAATTAAAATAAATATGGTATATGGTGTGTGAGGATGATAAATAGAATTATTTTTTATGGAAACTACCCACACGCTTGTTTTGTATTCCTCTTTGTTACTGCCAAAAAATTGCATAACAAGCTGGAACGAGAGAAATAGTCATTTTTGGCCCACGATGGCTATCCAACTTCACTCGGTATAGCCCACGATGGCGGTCTGGAGTGACGATACGGTGCTAATACATACATCTATAGCAGTGAATAGAAAATAAATACAGGATATATAAATAGAGATGGAGACACACAGATTTAAGTAGTTCGGCATAGGGCCTATGTCAATGATCATTTGGAGGGAAAATCCATTATAATATGAGTATTTTAAAATCTCTCATAGTCTCTCATTTTTCTTTATACAATGGAGGTTGGTGACCTCTTTTCTGAAGAAGATAATATCCTAGAGCTCTCGTTTTGAGGTTGAAGATGACCTATGTCTTCTCGTCCTCCCGAAGTCTAGAAGTCCCCATTTCCTCAGGTATCGAATCCCATTTTATTGTGGTACTGTCAGTGGTAGGTGAGGAAGTAAGTGTTATGACATTCCTCCATTGCATGTCTGACTTGCTTTCCTCATCTTTCTCATTTTTTCCTCTTTTTTCTCTATTTCCTCTTCCCATGTGACATTGGCTTTTCCTTGTCTCTTCCCACCTGTCTCCTGATGGTGGCCCTTTGGTGGGATGAGCCTGGTATATTTGAGCCTACTATTTTTACCCCTTTAGTTGTCCGTGATTTTAAGGTCGATTTGCTCAACAATAAGTCATTAAGAATCTTCAAGTCAACTGTGATAAAGATAGTTTGTAGAAATTGCAGAATAAATTCTAGAAATTGGTCCCTAGTTTATTTGTTTATTTGTGCTAAGTAGTGAAGCTTCCTGAGCGCGGAGCTCGGCTTGGAGAGGTGTGAGGGTAGAGCTTTGCTTGAAGTTTGTTTGTAGGGACCTAGCTTAGTATGCGAGGGTTGGCCAGTCAAGAGACTGGCATCGCCTATAATTCACGACGAGCCTAGGGACCCTGCTTTGTACGAGAGAGTCGAGAAGTCAAGGGACTATCACCACCCATAGTTCGTGGCAAGTCAAGGGATCTGGCTTAGCACGCGAGGGTCGGGCAGTCAAGCATGTCACTGCTCATAGTTCGCGGCGAGTCTAAGGACCTTGCTTTGCACGTGAGGGTTGGGTAGTCAATGGACTGTCACCGCCCATAATTCGTGGTGAGTCGAGGGACTCGACTTAGGGACCCGATTTTGTACTCAAGGGTCAGGCAGTCAAGGAACTGTTACCGTCCATAGTTTGCGGTGAGTCTAGGGACCCAACTTGGTACATGAGGGTCGAGTAATCAAGGGACTGTCACTGTCCATAGTTCTAGGAGAGTCAAGGAACTCGACTTTGCTAAACCTGTGGGCGAGGGTTAAAACAATCTAAGGACTGTCACAGTTCATAGTTCACAACGAGTCAAAGGACTCGGCTTTGCTGAACCTGTAGGCGAGGGTCGAAATAGTCAGGGGACTGTCATCGTCGTTGTTCATCAAGAGTCAAGAGACTCGACTTTGAAACTTTTGGGCAAGGGTCGAAGCAGTCAAGGGACTGTCATTGTTGTTGTTCACCGCGAGTCAAGACTCGACTTTGCTAAATTTGTGGGCGAGGGTCAAAGCAGTCAAGGGACTGTCATTGTTGTTGTTCGCCGCGAGTCAAGAGACTCGGCTTTGCTGAACCTGTGGGAGAGAGTTAAAGCAGTCAAGGGACTGATATCACCGTTGTTTGCCGCGAGTCAAGAGACCCAGCTTTGCTAAACCTATGGGTGAGGGTCAAAGCAGTCAAGGGACTGTCATCGTCGTTGTTCGCTACGATTCAAGAGACTCAACTTTGGTTTGTGTGTTGTTCACGATGAGTCCAGTGACTCGACTTTCGTTTGCATGTTGTTCACAGCGAGTCCATTGACTCGGCATTTGTTGAAATAGATGCTTGATCGCGCTAAAGAGCCAAACCGGCTAGTATAGATAATCCAAATCACAAATGTGAGATTTGCAAACCTGAATTGTTTTCCTAGAGCATGGCGAAGGTTTGAGATGCGCCAATGAGGCTTGTGGGTAGCCACGCTTTGACAATGATGAAGATCTGGGCTGCCCGCAATACCAAGCAGTTTATTCTGATAAAGATAGATTAAGATGTTTGAGCGGTGCTAGAGTGGGGCTATCTAGCCGGTGTCTTGTCCCATAGGAACCAATTTTTTTAGTAAAAATGAAATTCAAATAGCAAATTTTGAGAGAGACAAACTGGTGTGATTTAACCGATGTAGCCGATTTTTGCTTGAGATTGTCCATTGTCGATTGCCAATTGTTGCTGATTTTGTTTTTGTTGTTGTTCTCTTTTTTTTTTTTTTTCCTATGCCTTATTTGCATGGGTTGAGACTTCCGAGGGACCTTACTTCGACTTGAGAGAGACAAACTAGGGGATAGAGAGAGAGAGTACGTGTTTCATTGTGGTAGGCCGAGACTTCCTCGTCATGTGCTTGCTACCCACTACCAAGGTGGTGAGATACTACCAAAGGTGAGGTTGGTGAGATATTGCTCACCATAAGAGAGAAAGGGTGCTGGTTGCACAGGGCGGGAAAGGAAACTTGCCTACCGCGTACATGGGTGGCTGAACACATTTGGCCGAGCAAGGAAGTTTGCCTGTTATATGTGTTGTCTGCATGTGGGCGGGCAAGGAACCTTGCTCGCCGTGTACCTTGGGCAGTGAGCTCGCCACAAGTTTGAGGAACTGGGTGGTCGGGTAACCCACTCTGGCCGAGCAAGCTCAGGTCGAGCAAGGGGTGGCCCAGTGGAGATTGCTCGCCTGTGTGCACGGCGAGATGGTTGCCCACGTGCATGGCCAAGCAAGAGGCGACTGAAGAACACCCTACCGGCAACAGAATACACTGGCGAGTTAGATAGTGACCGCCATTGGCTTCATCCACCCGTGGATGTCATGGGTGGTATGGAATCAGTGCTTTCCATTAAGACTTATGGTGGCTGGGTAGTTTCCCAGTCGACAAGTTGTTGGGGTCTCGTTGCTCACCACAAGTAGGGGTGTACTCGGTCTGGTTTTGTACATTTTTTCGAACCGAATCGATAAACACCAGTTTTGAAAATTTAAGAACTGATACCGAACTAATTCACTACCGAAACTGGAACTTCCAGTTTCATTCTAGTTTTTTTGATTCTATGGATTATCTATATTAGTAATAATCTAATGTTTACATATACTAGACTATTTGCCTATTTATATTATAGTATAAGCAAATTATTTTATAATAATTAACACATACTAGTATAGTATTGAATTTAACTATAATCTTTAAAAGTTCTAGACTTTTTATATGAGTATATATGATCCATTGTGTAAAAACGTATTTACAAAAAGAATATATATATTATAATTTATTATGCCAAAAATGTTTTTATAATTTATATATATATATATCAAAAGTAAGTTTATATTAATAACTTAATATTAATGTTTATATTTAAGATTCAAATTTTATATTATATTAATTTTATATTATAAGATTAAAATTTATATGTTATATCAAATGTTATATTAAAAATTATAAGAAAATTATAAGATTAATTTTATGTTATATCACATGTTATCTCAATTTTATGTTATACGATTAATAGACTTGAGTAATAAGATTAGAATTTCATATTATATTAATTACAAATTTAGTATTTATTATATATAATATCAAAAATTATAAATATATACCTGTCTAGTTCAGCTTAAATCGGTTATCAAAATATAAAAACTGGGACCATACCGGACCTCTCGATTCAACCTGTTTTTCTATTTTTTTTTTACACCCCTAGCCACAAGGGTGGCAGGCTACATAAAACACCAACGAACTTGGTTGTGGCCGCCGATGGTTCCACAAGCCTACGGTTGGGAAAAGTTTCTTTGGTGTCCCGTGGTGTGTTTCGGTGGTGGAGGTTGGAGCTTCGCACCAAAGGAGGCTTGTGGTTGAGGACCACCTTTTCGACTGCAAAACACATCGATGGTCCAGATGATTGCCGATGGTGGCGTCGCCAGGTCATGAACACCTGGTCTCTAGACCATCAGCAACTCCCATGGCAAGATACTGGTGGGAAAGGTCCTGTCAGCTCGTTCTGGTGGTACGGCCTGATGGCCAGCCTCTGCCAGTGCCAGTGCTGGGCAAAGTGGGTGGCATGACTTCATGCCTACCATGAGGGTCACCGAGTGCGCGGTTGTGTGCACTAGTCGGGCACTATACATGCCATGCACAATTTGGGGACTCCTGGGTGCACGTAACCCTGCACCCATCGTGCACTGTGCATGCCATGCATAGTTTTCGTGCGTTGTGTTTTTTAAATGCATAGAGCACATAGGTGTACAGTGCTTAGTGCATTTAAGTTTATAGCATACATCCATGTGCTTGGTTCTCACCTCTCTCCATGCATAATGCCATGCGTGAACTCGGTTCTCACCCTCTCTCTTTCTTTGTTTTTGATTTTTTTTTTTTTTTTTTTTTTTTGGTAGAAGCAGGATTAAAAAATTAGAGATGGAGAGTTGGGAATAGTTATCTTAGAGTAGATTTCTTTGCTCATTTGGATATCTCTTTGGTAAGCGGAAACGTCATCCTTCCCCCACTTCTAGTATAGAAAATAAATCGCATCCCATAGATGGAGCCAAATGTTAATGCAAAAAATCGCACATCAAGTCAAAACGGGAGAAATAGCCATTCTCGGCCCATGGTGGTGATCCGGCCTCGTTTTGTATCATCTGAAGCCCACGATGGCAGTCCGGAGCAGTGGTACGATGCTCATTCATACATCCATAATAGTGAATGGAAAATAAATACAAAAAATGTAAATAGAGACAGAAACACACAAATTTACATGGCTTGACACAAGGCCTACATTCACGGCTCGTTTAGAAGGAAAATTCACTATAATATAAATATTTTACAATCTCTCATAGTCTCTCATTTCTCTCTGTACAATGGAGGTCAATGACCTCTTTTCTAAAGAAGATAATATACCCTAAAGCTCTTGTTTTAAGGTTGAAGATGACCTCTGTCTTTTCCTCCTCTCATAGTCTAGAAGTCCCCATTTCCTCAGGTCTCAAACCCCTTTTATTGTGTCTTTGTCAGTGGTAGTTGAGGAAGTAAGTTTTATGACACTCATCCCTTGTGTGTATGACTTGCTTTTCTCCACTTTCTTATTTTCTCTCTCTTTCCTCTTTCCTCTTTCCTTGTCCCCTCCTTATCTCTTTCCACGTGACATTTGCTTTTTCTTGTCCCCTCCTTCTCTCTTCCCACTTATCTCCTGATGGTGGCCCATGGGCTGAGCCTTGTATATCTGAGACTACTACTTTTACCCCATTCAAACTCTTTTAAATTAACGAAATGTTTGCTCATAAAAGAAAAACAATTGAGTGATCAAAACCAAATTGGGGAGATGTGTAGTTGTGGTCATAGAAATGGTGTTTTGTGCTTGGACAAATATATTTTGGTCTACATCAACCCCCAATACCCATTGGGAACATGTTAGATTTTATGATAAAGATTTTTGTCTACAAGAGGAGCGCTACACAATAGTCCCAAAATTTAACACACCCGACACACTCGATGACTTGGAAAGAAAAAGAAATACATAAATTCGTTTGAAGCACAAATCAAACCCAACAAAAGCAACCTTTTGTTCTCATCTGAAGCAAACTCCTGACAATAGCCTCAAATTTGTCCAAGAAAGAAGGTGAACCTCCATCTAAAATTCTAGATCTCAAAATTTGATACTCTAAAATATTGAAGCCCTCTCCAAGTCTTACTCGTCGGAATGCTAAAGTTAGACAAGCCGAAACCCTTGTATTCAATGCCCACCCTAGCTTCTGTTTTCGTCGGAATGTGAATGATACTGAGACTGATGACGTTGATGTGAAAGAGAAAAGGGAAGGGGGAGAAGGAGACGAGAGCAAAAAAAGAAAATGAAAATGGGGCAAAAGGGGACAGGAAAAGAAAGAGAATGAGAAATATGTATTTAAATATAATTGTAAAAAATGAAGATCATGTATTTAAGTAGTGTGCAGGGTGTAGGAGTTACGTTTAAAATTATTGTTATTTACAAATACTCTATAATTGGAATGAGATAGAACAAGTAGATCCCACAATATTTAATAATGTTCATACATTGATCAATAGTATTAAATACTATGGAATCCACGAATTGTGTCCATATCTTTCTAATTGCTGACCGTGCTTATAGGTAAAAAAAATTGTAGGGGATTTCAAGCTTTGGATCCACAGATGATGAAGAATCGGAATGCAATGATAGAAAATGCATCTTTGGCAATACGCGTGCTTTGGTTGTAGGTGTACGGAATTGCCTGATTTGAGCTGCACTAAAATTTATCCTTCCAAAATAATGATGATAAAACCTCATCTGCTTTAATCAATTAGGAATAAGTACAAAAGCAATTCCTAAATCTTGCGCAATTATCTTTTTACCCTCAGGTTTACAAATTCATCACTTTGTTCATTAGAGTTGCAAGTTTTCCAATAAGAATCTTCCGTTTGATTCTCATCAATTTGAGGAAAATCTGGCCTAATATGTCATATGTCCAATAATAAAAGGAATATACAATTATTGAAGAAATTAAAAGAATCAATAATAAATCCAGCCCGTTAAAACTAAATTTTAAGAAACTAAATTTATAAACTAAGAAAAAGATCTTGAAAATAGGAAAAAAATGAATTAATAAAAATAAACTTTAAAAGAATTTTTTTTTTTTTAAAAAGGTAGGCCACGTGTAGGCAAACCAAGTACTATCTCGGACAACCCGTGCAACACCTTGACCACCTTGGTTGCGCATGGTCATTATCGTTTTATGGGTAATAATAGACTTATTATTTTCTACAATCTATTAACTACTCCGTTTATTTTTATTTTATATTATAGTTAAGAAAATAATTATTAATAAAATTGTATTTTTTAAATTTTTTCTTAATGATTAAATATGTTAAAAAATACTTAAAAATAATAAAAATGCACTATAAAGTAATAAAATTGTGATAAAAAATTAATAAGCCTATCATTATTCTTGTTTGCGGGCCACGCTGCCGGCCTTGGCTGCTGCTTTTTTCTTTTCTTGGTATTTTCTCTTTTTCAACTTTCTGTACATTTGAAGAATTTGGATAATTTGTTGGTCAGGAAAAATCAATGTGTTTACCAGCCATTTCTCATCATTTGATGAAACACTAGTACTTATTGCAACAAACAAAGAGAAAAAAGAATCTAAAGGACATTGCCAACCAAGTCGGTTGTCAAGAGTAGTCTTTTCATTCCCAAAATATAGCTACTAGAATCAAGCTTTGGCATAAACAGCATTCACCATGAGCACAACACATAATCATTATGTCGACAAAAGATATGATGAACGATTGGGAAACAGGTCCTTCCACTCCATCTAAACCCACTTGAAATAAACAAGAATTTACAAGCAAAGGATTTTCCAAATGTTTCAACAATTCCTTCACATTGAAAATTCAAAATTACAATGCTAATGACAAACCTAGTTATCAGAGTACTCTTCATCCCAAATTCCTACCTTGCAGATTGTGCAGTTCTCCCAGTGAGACCTAAGAAAAAATTCACAAGAACCTCCAAAGAGTGCAATTATCTCAAATTACAAACGAAAACATCAGAAATTCTGATAGATCTCGACTATTACTTTACTGGTAAGGTAATAGTTGAGTTCTGAAAATGGTTCTCATGATCAAGTGTTGATGCCAGTACTAAGTAAACATATGCCTTTAAATCTTTGGCTGATCCCACAGAAACTTGAAAGATGAGTTAATATGATCTGATCCATGATTAATAGTTATAATATTACGTGTGTAATTACACCATCATCAAATAAGATATGAGACAAAACTGAAAACCCCCATTTCAAGCAAAGAACAGATGCAAAATAGTAGAAAGCTCCTCCCTTTCTTGTCCTCTTTTAAAGTGAAAACAGGCTCAAATCTATCTCAAAAGACATAAACTTATGCATGCCTCACAAATGCCATGGCTGAGGCCATTCTCAGGAGCAGAAGCAGCTATGCATCTTGTTGAAGATTGAGTTCACTCTATGGGTCCAGCCCTCAAAAAGTAGAGACCTAATCTAAGACTGCAAATTTGATAATAATCCTATATCTAAAGTCAAACCAACTAGAACAATCTGAGAACGTCCTTTTTCTGTATTCTAAAGTAATTAGTTCGGCCATAGAACCATTAATACCAGTGGCAAACAATTTAATGCCTTTTGACATTGCTAATCATGGATCAGATGATGATAAACTCACAAAACCAACTTAGTGCTGCCATGCAACATGATCATGAATCTGCAACTATAAGCATATATCAGATCCTAGCCCACATCTTTTAAGTATCAGAATTTGAAGGAGCATAATTTTTTCCTTTCTGTTTTATAAGTGGCCGATCGAGCATAAAATTGGAAAATGATAGGTCTTAAAATGTTAAATATCTATTTAGTAATATTGAATTTCTGATAGTTTTCGGAGACTTTGAGATAATTAACACTAAGGAGTTAGTCATAAATTACTCTAGGTCTCACAAGCGAACTGTTGCTACACCATATCCAGGAAAAGAGATCTTCATGCTGCCAAACTCCTGTTCAGGGCCACAGAGGTATCTGTCTAAGAATGGAAAATGCTGCATCTGCGAGTCTAAAAGACGGAATGGATGTAGAAGAAGTATAGGGAATTAAAAAAAAAAAAAAAGCAAAACAACAAAACCTGCCAAAAAAGGGACGAGAGGTAAGAGATTGAAAAAAAGAAATTTGAGAATTCTGCCAAAAAGGGCAATAGAAAGATTGAGATGGAAAAAAAAATACAAAAGCTGCCAAAAAAGGACAAAAGTAAGAGATTGAAAATAAAAGAATTGAGAATTCTGCCCTCTAAAGTGCACAACTAACAGTAAAAACTGATCCCTATTCATTAGTAACAGATAAAAATTATTGACTAAGTTGGCCTGGGGGGGGGGGGGGGGGGGGGGGGGGGGGGGGGGGGGGGGGGGGGGGGGGGGGGGGGGGGGGGGGATTTCGTTCGATTGACAAGTGGGAGTGTAAGTAACCCTGAGGAATTCCAATGGGATAAAGTGTAAATAGACACTGTAAAGATACATCTAAAAAAAGATCTTACTACTGAAAATGATGTTTAGCGTTAAGCCCCTCCTCCAGTCTCGCCTGTGATAGCTGCTTTCTGATCCACAACAAAAGAAAGATCAGAGTGAGCACAATTATATACTCTCTCTTATCCAAAGGAACTGCCAAAAAACCATTAAAAAGCCCCTTACCTGCTCCATATCTCCTTTACCATTCACTTGGGATAAAGAACTAGATGGAGAGCTTGAAAACCTGAGAAAAAAAAAACATTCGAGTTTTACCAAATTATAATATCATGCAAACATCACCTTTAGACTGCCGGTAGCATATAGGATATCAATAAATGGTTATGTGGGCAACAGTTTGCAGTGGTATAGACCTGATTGTCCTTGCTTTCCTTTTTTCTTCTTCCACGGTGTCTGTTTTAGAAACTGGTGCAAACCTGGCAAGCCGAGCTTTCTTCTTTGCTTCCTCGTCAGCAGTAGCTTTCTTCTTTCCTTCCACATCAGCAGTGGCTTTCTTTCTCGATTCATCATCAGGAGCCACAGATGCATCACAAAGACCAAACCTGGGGGAACAAGTGTTTCTTAACAATCTGCCTCGACAAAAAATGACCATCTAAAGAATCTAAAATAGTCAACTACAATTTATATAAACAACAAA
This sequence comes from Juglans microcarpa x Juglans regia, assembly GCF_004785595.1. Lineage (NCBI taxonomy): Eukaryota > Viridiplantae > Streptophyta > Magnoliopsida > Fagales > Juglandaceae > Juglans > Juglans microcarpa x Juglans regia. The sequence goes on along the minus strand of NC_054603.1, from coordinate 27,367,470 downwards.
TTAAAAAGTATGGTATGAAACCTCTCTGCTCTAGCCTTTCTCTTAAGGTCCTCTGACCCATGCAATGGGGACCCCATGCCAAACCTGCAGAAGGTCAATCCCCACTTGATAAAGTTCCAATAGTCAACAGGGGAAAAAATGATGTACGGAATTCAAGTCAATTCTAAACTGAATCTTTAATTCACAAATATCTATACCGTGCAATTCTACCAAAGAAAAAAAGAACTACAATCTACCCACGGCATGTGACTGGAAAAAGCGAGATTAACATGCCAGGATCCCAAATAACACAAGATCATTTTATTTACATCTGTCTCAACAGAAAACTTTGTTTAATAAACGAGGACCTTCCATCTGGTGGAGTTCATAAAATCTTATCTATGATTTTTTTTTGGCAAGTTAAACCCATCTACGACAATTGAAGTCTAGAATAAAACACCAGGAAAAGTATGATCATTCTACCATTTTCTTTCCTGTGTCTGTGGGGATCCTACATAAGGCTGTTTGCCTAGAATTGTCACCATGGAAAAGCATGCTTATCTGAAGTTGTGACATACCAGTTTTGGTTTTAGGGTATATAAGTAATTTTTCCTAGTAAACTTATATTTTTAGAATTTATATTTTTATGATTATAGTTTTATCAGAATTTATATGTACTTTATCTTTATATTTTCTATTATAGTTGCGATTTATGATTTGTTAGAGTTTTGTTTTAATAAGGATTTCTAAAGTATATCAGATTATGTTTACTACGGTTTTGTTTTGAAATTTAAAGTTTAATTTTTCTTCTAGTCACCGAACCTCATCACATTGTTAGCCTCTGTTTGAGAACTTCAAACCACCCAACCCGTATGTTTCTCTCGGTGATTTTTTTTGCTAACGTCCTAGTGGAACACCAACTCTTTTGCCGTGTTTTCCTCTACTCATGCACGTCTCCACTCTCAGTCTCTGCACGTCTCTACTCCTCTAAGATTTCCTTTTTATTTTCTCTATCTTCTACGCTTATAAATATCGCTTACCTCGTACGAGAGGAGTAACTCGTGAGCCACTCCAAATCATCTGCTTCTGAAATACCCAGAGTACCAAAACACTGCCGTTTAAGCCTTAGGTTCTACCCAACCGCCGCCGACCACCATAGGACGGCAGAGCACCACCCGTGGAACCAGAAACTGCCGACCAGCTCAGCCCCAGCACACCCACTCTCTTCCGGTAAGACCTCGACCGCCGCCAGCCTCTTTTGGTTTCGGTAGTTCCGGTTAGCACAGTTTCTCTCTCTAAACTCTCTATCTCTTTCTCTCTCAACTCTCTGTTTTCCTTTTCATTTTAGCCATGTTTTCGGATTCTTGAAAGAATCCGTAGGTCTTATTGGGCCGTTGGGCCCTAAGCCCTTGTGCGTACGTGTGATGAGCCTGTTCTTTTGATTGGGCTCTTGTAGTATTATTATTATGGGCCAGAGTCCTTGACCTTTTTCAGACTATAATGATGTTTAATTGAACTTGATCTTATTTTATTTCAATAATTATTGTAGTGATTTTTATTGAGTTTAATATTACTAGTTGAGTTATTAAATAAATATAGTTAATTAAAGGTTCATTTTTTTATAAAAATGTTTAAAGAATTAGAAATATGTTTTAAAGTATAATGTTAAGTCTAATATTTGAGTTAAATTTCCTTTGTCAATTTAGTAAGATTTTAATAAAATTTCTATGTTAAGAATTTAGTGGAATTTGTTAAGTTTCTTATAAGATTTAATAATTATGTTGAGAAATGAAACTTAGTTTAAGAATTTAAGTTTGTTTTGTGAATTATTTTAAAATAGCTCGAGTATTTCTACTAAATTATAAATTAGTATTTTAAGTAATTTAAATACTATGAATTATTGATTTTAGTGTTAAACAAATATTGGTTTGACTATATTTTAGAATTTCGAAATTAGTTAAGTAAGATATTAGCATTTATTTATTTCCAAACAATTTAGTGATAGTTATTTATTGAATATAAGTCTCAAGTTACGAAGTATTATTCAAGAAGAAACGCATCGAGGTAAGTAAATTTGATCATAAATTAGGATCATCACAGTTAGCTTATATGTATGTATTATCCAAGCCAGTTCATTGATAGCCACTATTTATGAACCGCTCATGTCATATGCAAGCATGTCATCTAGCATAGCATACGACCATGTCATTCCGCATCATGTTTAAATTCAGAATTTATGATGATGTATGTAGTATGTCATGCATCTCATGTGTATAAGACACGTAAGCCATCTTAAATTTTCAAGTGTAAGATAATATCAGATCAGTTAATAAGATGGCCATTCAGATGCATGGTACCAATGCAGTTCAGTTCAGTTCAGGGTGGTGTGCAAGCCATGAACTTAGTCGTGGTCCACCATAGTATGCTAGAATACTATCAGCCGTCCCCCTTGCTGCAGCGGGATGTGGGGCCGGTACACAACCTTGCACACAGGGTTAAGTGTGTTGGCCAGTCAGATAAATCAGTTAAATCAGTCAGATCAGTCAGTTAATTCAGTTAAAACAGTCATACATAGCATAAGCATCAGTATGAACAGTCATGAATTTTTTAAGCTCAACATGAAAGTTGTTATGAAAATCTTATGTTTATTACGTTTACGTTGTGATAGATTTCTTACTGAGTCATCGACTCATTTTAGTTTGTTTTCATGTTTTTTTAACCACCCAGGTGAAGATGATGATTACGAGCAGACAGGCCAGGAATAGAAGGAGCATTTATTTTTAGTTCAGACTTTCTAAAATAAACATGTTTTTATGACATGAATTTATTTCAGTTTATTTCATTTAATGTTTTGGAAGATAGTTTTATTAGACATTTTTCCGCATAATAAAAGTTCAATTTTTCAATTATGAAATTATGGGATCTATTACCGGATTATTTTTATGGAAAATACGTGGCACTCCTAGCCTACGGGAAGGGGGTGTTACAGAAGTAATTTCTTGAGCTTCTTTGACTGGGCCTATCAAGTTTTCCAAACAATATTTGATAAAATGACCTCTCTATTGTGCCAGCCTAAACGCTATTAAACAATTCAATTGATGCTATAATAACTCTCCAAAGGTTATTTTCTGACTACAAAATTTTTAGCAGCTAAAATAGGTGACATTTACTGTGCTGCAGAACCTCACGGCATCCAAACAAATAATAGGAAAAGAATACATAAACATCAGGGAAAAATTGTTAATTCCCTATTCAGATCTGAAGTTATTACCACTATTGCTTTAACCTTAACACACCCCAAAAAATAATTGTCAATGAGGTCCTATAAAAGAATTTCTTCTCTCACAAATAATTGTTTTTGAACTCAATGACAATAAATCATGCATCCAAACATCAAGGGAAAACACAGGCACAAATGTCATACAGGATACACATTATCAAGTGTAAGAGCATCAACGGAAGAAATTACTGCTGCAGCATACTAAAGTAAAGGTTGTCTGAGACTCCTTGACAATCTTGCACTATACATGGTGTATCCACTGCAGGGCAATCTTTCTATTTTGATAAGTAATTTTTTTTTTATTCGATTTTGATAAGTAATTTAATCTCATTAGAAGAGTGCAGACAGGCATGACCCTCAAGTACACAAAAGAATCCCCTATCCAGGAGAAAAAGAAGAAAACAGTTCAAAAAACTAGAAAACAGAAAAAGAAAAGCTGTTATGAGCTGATATCCATGTGTAAAGGGAGTTGAGAACGTTCTTTGTCATCCCTCCCACTGAAACTTGACTATCTTCAAGGTCCATGCATTCCACTCTGTAACAACCCGATCCTAAAACTTAGGCCATAAAATAAGTTTTATATATTTTCACATTGTTAGAACATTCTATTATGGTTTTTTTTTTTTCATAAGTACATTCTATTATGGTTATTATTATACTATTGCCATTTTTATCAAAATTCTGTCAATATGCTATTAATTTTAATCCAGAGTAGTATTATAATAGGACGAGTATAGTGAAAATACTTTAACTTCCACGTTCTCCATCATCTCTCAAACGTCACTCATTTTGTAACCAACGGAATCAAAAGGAGCATTTTCTTTTAAAACTCTCCTTCCCTAGAAATCCTCCCAAAACCGCAGCAATTATTCTCACAGCAACATTCTCTCCATTGTCACGCAACAACGTCCTCACACGGCAACTTAACAGACTTGCAACCTCAACTTAGTCGAGCCACCACAACGCCATGAGAAAAAATCATGGAGCAACTCAGTGCAGTCACCTAGTCACCTACCGAGAACCACGACAACCACCGTAGCTTCATCCTTCTCACGGCTACATACCCTCAATGGCTCTTCATAATGGTCATGACAGCAACCACCATACACGTTGGATCTACCACCAAGCCTTGCCTCGACTCAGTCCACATCCCACCCAGCCACTGGCATCCCTCCGTGGCGCACCATGGTTGCACCATTCGAGCTAGTGACACCAAGCCACAAACCCAACCAGTACACAAGAAAACCGAGAAGCCATCTTGCCAGAAACCATAGAGGAAGTCACAGAAACTGCCGCCAAAAGCTTCCTGTCACTCCAAATCCATCGCACTATCCCGGTAAGCCCACGACCGCCGTCTTTCATTCTCTTCCTTGGCTCTGTTGTATCACGATGTGACAACACTGTGTCCTTTCTTCCACGACTGCGCCAGAGAAGGTCGTCGGTGCCGACCTCAGTCTAGCCCAGCTCTGCCGCCAGCTCTCTCCTTTTTCCATGTTCTGCTTCTATCAAAATAAAGGGGACCTTATATATATATATATGCCTCCCTCCCGTAACCTTAGTTTCTATATAAGGGTAGCCTCTTTTATTCTAATTACGTTTATATCCTGAGTGTAATTTGTATGCTATTAGACGTGTTCTTTTTACATGAACTAGGCTTGAATTTAAATTAAACTATATTTTAATTGGGTTATGTTCCAGAGATACCAATTTTCTATATGGGCTTCACTTTAATGTAATTAAAATAATATTATATTGTTTTAAGTTGGGTTGTGCTTAATATTTTACGTTATCCATAATTTTACATGGACAATTATATTAGCCCATAAGCGATGGTTTATAGAAAAATAAGTTATGGTTAATCGTATAACTAAGTGTTAAATTATGATTAGACTATATATTAGTAGTTTACAAGGATTTCTTTTAATGTTAAAATATTATTGAGGATATTTTAAGAACTATTGTCATTAAATAAATTTAGATAGAACATAGTTTCCTATTAAATTATATGTTAGTAATATTAAATTACGATTACAAAAATATGTTATTAGTATTTATTTAGATTTCTTGTAAAATCTAACAATTATGTTATTTAGCCAATTTACGAAATTGATATTGTACGACTTGTTTTTGTGTAACGATTTTAATACTAAACAAGATTAATTCTATTTTTATGAATTGAATGTTTTCACCAATTATTTTTATAAACTTAGATAAATATATATATATATATATATTAAATGATATTTGAAAGATTAGATATTATTCTAGCAATAAATGGGAAGTGTTTAATCTTTATTTTAAACGCTTTTCAGTTCGATATCTATCGTATGAAGAAAATTTCTACTGTTTATTGCAATAGATTTGATATAATTATGCTATTAAAGTTGTAGATTGAAAATATAAAAATATGTTAAGAATATTACAATGATATTAGTATTTATTAGATTTCCTGTAAGATTTAATAATTATGTTAATTATAAGGAAGCCAGCCTATTTTAAGAATTTAGGTTTTCATGAGTTATTTTAATAGAATGACTATAACCCAAGTATTCTACCAAATTATAATTTTAAAGTGAAATATGCTATTAGTATTTTATTAGTATTATGGTATTGGTATTTAATGTTTTTGTATGAAACATAGTATGTATTAAATTATTCTCCACGATATATATTAATTCAGCAGAATATTACGACACATTTTTCTAGAAACATTAGTGACAATTCGTAATTCGTATAGGTAACGAGCTATGAAGGAAATTCAGGAAGCAACGCCACAAGGTAAAAAATTTGATCACAAATTAGGATTAACACGTAGTTAAGACTATTACTATTAGAGCCATTTTTTTGTCAGCTACTTTTTATGTACCACACGTCATATGCAAGCATGTCACTCAATATTAGCATACGACCACGTCATTCCGCATCATGTTCAGATTCATCATTTTACCATTATTTATATTAGTATGTATGTCATGCATCTCACATTGTATAAGATACATAAGCTATCTTAAGTTCAAGTGCAAGATAAGATAAGATCAATTAATTTAATCAGTTAATTAGATGGACATTCAGTTCAGTTTCAGGGTGGATGTGCAAGTCATGGACTCAAATGTGGTCCACTGTAGTATGCCAGAATACTACCCAGCGCTCCCCTTGCTGCAGCTGGATGTGGAGCCGGTGTACAACCTTGCACACAGGGTTAAGTGTGTGTGTGGGCCTGTCAAATCAATTAGTTAATAAGAAAGTCATGCATAGCATCAGCATCAGCATGAACAGTCATGATTTAAGCTCTCAGCATGAAAATTTTATAAAAAATCATATATTTACTACGTTTACGTTGTGATGGATTTCTTACTGAATCTTCAACTCATTTTAGTTTATTTCATGTTTTTAACATCCTAGGTGAGAATGATGATCAGTACGAGCAAGCAGGTCAGGCTTAGATGGAGTAGTTGGATTTAGTTCGAGACTTTAATTATTTATTTAGTTTGATTTACTAATTATGAAATCTCTTGCCTAGCTTTATTTAGGAGAGCACGTGGTATCCCTAACCCTAGGGAAGGGGTTGTTACACACACACTCCACATTCACGACATGAAACATAGAGGAGCCAATTTCCAAAACCATTATGGCGCCCCTCCTGCCTTCCCAAAATAAACCAACGATTCTCACCCATCTAGGCATAACCCACTCAACACCACACAACTAAGTAGAGTCCATAAATCTCTTGTTACTTCACAATGAAGATGTAACACACCCCAAAATGTTAGATGAAAATACACAGAGAATCGCTCGCTTCGAGGGAGCGCCTCCAGCAAAAAGAAGGAAGGAAGGAAGGAAATAGGAATTTGATTAAGTTTTGGCATGCCGTTACAAGTGCATTCTTCCACTACATATATTAACCACTCCTCTAACTAACTCCTGGGCCAGAGGCCAACTCAAACAAGACCGTAAAAAAAAAAAGACAAGTTCATTACAATCATAACAAGCAGTAAATGGGCCATGGGCCGACTCCTAGATACAAGGTAATTTAAACAGAAAGGGCCACAAGCCAAATCATTACCCACTAGATTGAACCCAACCTACTAGACCTTTATTACCCAAACCCAAGCCCACTATGGCTTCGGTCCACACATTGACTAAGAACTCATACTTAACTAAGTTTCCCAACTGCAGTTTCTTTCTGACTACAACATCCGAACCTTCCCCTTCACCACAGACCCGTTGTTGCCTTTCCAAACCTTAATCTGTTGCTCGGTGTGTAACATTACAAATGATTGGACAATGGGCCTTCAACCAATATGGGCTAGGCCCACAAATTAGGGGTTAGGTTTCCACCCATTTAGGCGTATGACAATACCGTCCCCTTTTTAGAAGACCTTGCCCACAAGGTCAATACAACTTGACAAAATTATGATAAGGAGAAAACAAAATTCTCTTCTGCAGTATCTAGGAAGGGTTGCTATCTCTCGGCTATTTATCTCATTAAACACCTGGCAAAAGACAAGGAGTTGAATATCAAGTTTTTTTATAATATCACTTGCATCATAGTGGTGAGTATGGAGTTTAGGGAGCTCATTGTGACACCCAATAAGGCTAGTAGGGAGCTGAAACTGGCCGCCCACGTTCTGCATTGAACTCCATGTAGTAATTGGACCTCTTAAGATTATATCTACATCAAGAATTACTATGAACTCGGCATCAATATTTGCATGATTAAGCCAGTGAAGGACCGCAGCTGGTTTATTAATTGCTGGATACAAATCGCCAGTTAATGGATGTTTGGTCATGGAAGGAACATAATGAGTAGGAGCCAGGTCATGGCCAGTGTACTGCTTCAAGTCTTCATCAGAACAGCTGATAAGTCGTGAAATATTTCCAGGCTGGCCACTCAGGTGGAAGCTGTGGGCAAGTCCTACAGTCAGCCAATCAGAGTACGTGGTACATTTTGTGGAAAAAATGGTGTGAATTTTGGATATTGCCCCCCAGGCTGAGCAATGACCTGCTTACAGCCTGTATTGGTTCTTTCTCATTTTGTATAGTAGCAAGAGTCAGAAGTTTTGTCCGGGAAAGTTCAGCAAAAGCTTTGCTCCTTAAAAAGCTCATGTATTTCAACCAAGTTGGTTTAGAGCATCCATATGCCTTGTGTTGTAATAAAAGACCATCATTCAAAGTGTGAATACACTTTATACTTAAATAGTGCCCACCTTTTATTTTGATCAGATTCCATCAGATGTACCTCTCTAGGAAATGGAGGTTCAGGAAATAGCCGACCACAGTCATAAACTATATCATCCTCACAGTGATCTAGTTTACCAAGAGACCAATTTCCAACACTGAATGGAAAACCATAGTGAAGAAGAATAAGTTCAAGTCCCTCTTGTGGCAAACCATAGTGAAGAAGACCAACTTCTACTGCACCAAAAGAGTATCCATACATCTCACTGATCCACCCTTTCCCATAAATATCACCAATTCGATTGGTGGACCAATGAGCTCTATCTTCTCGCACTTCTTCTGTTTTTGAAAGCCACAAGGGAGCCAATGCTGGAAGATCATCAATATGCATGGCTAGAAGCCCACCAACTTTGTCACAAACTTCTGGGTCTTTTGTGTGCAACTTAGCTAGTGCATTATCGCATCCAATCAAGCACCCATAATAAGTTGCAACAGGTTTGCCTTTCTCAACACCAAGTTCCCCAAGGTAGAGTTCAGTTTGTCAAACGTTGATTGCAACGTTCTGAAAGTGATGATACATTATCCAAAGTTCCATTCACTAAATGATTTCCCACAGAATTTCTTTCTCTTCCTCTATCAAGGGGCCAATGAGGTGGCAATACATCGAGCAACTGGAGTGAAATTCTTATCTACTAAAACTAGCAAACCTATAAGATTTTCCCATTGCCCTCCACCAAAGATTACAAGAGAAGCATAAAGGACTTCAAATACCTGAGTTTTCAGCTTCTTACCCCTAAAATTCTCAACAAGAAGGCAGGCATTTGTGTTGGAGTCATCTCCACCAACAACAACAAGCCCATCCAAATCAAGCTTCTCATTACCCTCACCACTAAGAATCACAGCCTGAACAGCAGCACCATAAGCAACAGCCTCATCAGTAACATTAACACATTGTAGCTTCAGAACTTTCAAAAGAGGACGTCCCTTAGCCGTAGCAAGTAAACCTTTGTTGTTTATGTACTTTGAATCCAACTACAAGATCTCCAAAGATTTGTTGTGCGGCCCAATTGCTTCCAGAGAGAGGTTTGTTATTTTTGCACAAGCAAAAATCCTTATGGACTTAATATCAGGCCTCTTGATTTCCTCCTTGGTCACAGTCACAGTGAGCACTCCATCCTCCATGGCTACTTTTACCCCATTGGCCTTGGCATTCTCTAGCAGCTTGAACCTCCTTGCAAACTTCCCGCTACTACACTCCACACGATGCTAGGTATTGGTCTTCTGCTCGTGCTGCGATTCCTTTCCCCACTAATCAGGATCTGTCCATCCTCCTCCTCCACCTCCACCTTCACCTCTTCCTTCTTCAGTCCCGACACATCCGCCTTGAAGATGCGAGCGGTCTGGGTCTCCTTCCGGTCGACCTTAGCGTGCTCAAACGAAGTTATTTTGGAGGAAGAAGGGATCTCAGAGTGTGGAGGGAAGGGAAAACCCTCGAACGGATCCCACACCTCTAGTGAGAATGGGTCGAAGATGTTGGATCGGCATCCGAAAATGGATGGAATCATCGATATGCTTGCTTGGTTTCAATTCGAGGAATTGGAAATGGAAATCAAATTGAATAAGAGGCTGACGAAGGAAACCTCTTATAATCCAGATGAACGTTCCAGACCATTCTATGGAGCACGTCCTATTATCAAAATCTTCACCACCCAAGTGGGTATCATCAGCTGTGAATATCACGTCAAATTTCTCGCCACCCGGGCCAAAGATGCCCTTCTTGTGTTGTTTCCTGTACATGGTCGGCTTCAATCGGTAGGGAAGCACCTCTTGCATTTGGAATTAGCAAATAAAGAACACTTGAGAATCGGAGCAAAAGGATCTAATACCTTTCCTTAGGTATATCTTAGCTCCATTGAAACGACAGAGTTCCATCTCGGGACCCATGGCTGCTGAAATTTGATCAAACTGGCAGCGGATTTGGAACAGGAGTCCAGAGAGGTCTTCCGGTGGCAGTGTGGTATCTTCTTCTTGCATTGCACAAATCTGGTCCTGCATCTGGTTTTCTGTAAATTCATCAGGAAATTCATTTATATGTTGCTGGAATACTTGGTGGCTTCGTGTTTCTTCTACTAGTTCCATGATTTTCTGGATTGATGCAAGTATTTCTTGCATGTTTTTGTAATTTCTTGATAGCATAGAGACTGGTGTCTCTCTGATACCAATTTGTAACACATCCCAAATGTTTGATGAAAATATACATAGAATTGCTCACTTCGAGGGGAGCACCTCCAGCAAAAAGAAGAAGAAGATAATAAGGAAGAAAATAGGAATTTGATTCAGTTTTTGCATGCCGTTACGAGTGCGTTCTTCCACTACATATACTGACAACTCGTCTAACTCCTAGGCCAGAGGCCAACTCAACCAAGACAGTAAAAAAAAGACAAGTTCATAACAATGATAACAAGCAGTAAATGGGCCATGGGCCGACTCCCAAATACAAGGTAATTTAAATGTAAAGGGCCACAGGCCAAATCATTACCTACTAGAATGAACCCAACCTACTAGACCTTTATTACCCAAACCCAAGGCCACTATGGCTTTGGTCCACCCATTGACTGAGAACTCAAACTTGACTAAGTTTCCCAACTGCAGTTTCCTTCTGACTTCAACATCTCAAACCTTCCCCTTCACCACAGACCTGCTGTTTCCTTTCCAAACCCTAATCCATTGCTCGGTGTGTAACATAACAAATGATTGGACTAATGGGCCTTCAACCAATATGGGCCAAGCCCACAAATTAGGCCTTGGGCTTCCACCCATTTTAGGCATATGATAGAAGAAGAAGGTGATTGAGAGGCTCCCCATTCTTCTTACATATACAACACCTCTCCACCGCAACGACGCTCCGTTTTCTAGTGTTATCAACGTCAATACCTTTTTCCAATGTTGCTATCCACACAAAAAACTCCACTCTCAAATGAGCCTATACTCTAAATATACTTTGACATGGAAGCAGGTCACCCGTAGGTAAGGTTAAAACCTGATAATATGACCACTTTGAATTTGTCTTTTGGAAGAAATCAAATATATACTATTCACATCTCCTTTCCTTACTCTATAGGGAGTACATCATATAAAAGAAACAGGTAACCAAACCAACCTCCCAATCGTTTACTGATCTAGTAAAATGTTAATCCAACTGAATAACTCCATTTTGAAGTTGCATATGATTTGACAATTACGCATCCTTACAACATGCAATACTACACAAATCTAGAAGACACATCCTCAAAGGTCAATCCCTACAGCACACAAGATAAAAATTAAAAAATAATAATAATAAAAAATAAAAAAAATAAAAATATGTTGGCAATAAATACGTAGCCTTATAAGAAGCACCCAAATACTTCATGGGCAAAGAACAAACTTTACAGCCAAGAATACAGGCCAAGATTTCCGCATCACCAACTGGAACAATATCATATTTTTCCAAATCAATATCCAAATCCAACAGCACTTTAAAACATAAGAAAAGGCATCACAAGTTTCACAGCAGTTCAATTTGCGTCACCAAAAATCAAAGTATCATTGGCAAAAAATGAATGGGACAGTAACGACCCTTCACTATCCCTCGACCCCACCAAAAAAACACAATCCCCTATCCATTGTAGCTTTCATCATTCTACTTCATATCTCCGTAACAACCACAAACAACAATGACAATCACGGATATCCACTACTAGGTAAACTTCACCGACACGGCACTTTTACCCCGCAGTCCTATAAACAGTACAAAAGACTCCATTCTAATGCACACAAAAAAAAGAAACTGAACCCAACAAAATATTACCGATTCATGAAACACCTATAAGAGGAATCGCAAGAAAACAAAAGACAAAAAGCATTACGCATACCTCTCCGCTCGAGAATTACGTTTCTCTTCCTCGGTGAGTTGTAAAGTTATACCAAACCGCTCGGCTCGGCGAGTCTTCTTCTGGATATTGGAAACCGGACCATCATCCCCAGCAGGTGAGGATACGGTGCCATTCGGATCCTCACAGTCCGTCAGAATATTATTGGGAGAGTGTTCATGGAGATCCGGTTCGGAGACTGTAGAGTCTAGGGTTTTCACAGGGTTTTCTTGGGCGGAGAGAATATTGGGGTTGGATTTCTCAGATTCGGTGGCCATCGTAGTAGATGGAGAGGGATGAGATTTCGTGAGAACTACGGCTCGAGAATTGCAACAGCTAGTGTCTGGATTCTGCGAATTCTGGACTATCAGAGGCAGAAAGGGTAACTATGATAGAATGGAAAGTCCGCATAAGCATCCGTTTAAACTGATAGGCTTCGGAAGTTTGACAAGGATGGGATAAGAGATTTTTAAAATTTTATTTTTAAATATCACTAAATATTTTTTAATCTTTAAAGTCTCGTTTATTTTCAGAAAATATCTTATCTCATTTTATTTAATCTAATCTAATCTAATCATTATAACTTTTCTAACTTCTAATACAAAATAAAATAAATAATTTAATTTTTTCAAATTTTAAAACAAAAATAATATTAAAAAATATATTCTAACAATATTTTATTCAACCTTTTAACTTTAATATCAACTCATCTTATCTTATTTTATCTCATATCTGAAAACAAACTAACCCAATTTTTTAAATTTTTTTTATCTAACTATTATTATCCTTATCATTATCCAAATAAAAAAATATAATTTTTACAAATTTTAAAATAAAACATAAAAATTATTACAACGTTACTAACTTTAAAATAAAAATAATATTAAAAAGTTATATTGAAATAATTTTTTAACTTCTAACTCTAATTCCTATTATGAGATTTTCAACTCTAATCAAACGGACTCGGAGTGGGAAATCGGACAAAGTCGGAGTTACGAATTTTTTTTATACATTTTTTTCAACTAGATATTGGCTATGAACCGAGTTTAGTACCTGATTGGGTTTGAGTTCATAAGTTTAAAAAATATTGATAGTATAAAAGCTTTTTTAAAGAAAAAAAATTAAATATTTGATAAATTTATAAAAAGTATTTTAAGCACCTAAAAAAATTGTAAGTCCATTTTTAAAAATGAAAAAAAAAAATAAAGTTTTTGTTAAAAAGTTCTTGTAGATGCCAACTTTTTAAAAATTCAACATAACTAATTTTAAAAGCGCTTTAGAAGCATGTTTATCAAATAATAAATAAATTTTTAATTATAAAATTTTTTAGTAATACTCTACAATTAAAAGCTCTACTGTAAAAATCTTTATTTCCTACCACAATTTTAAATATGCACTCAGTCAAACGAAATATAATATCTTTTCGCCAGCATCTATTGGTTTTCTATAAATAAGACTCTTGGCATGTAAATTTAGGCCTCGTTTGTATTCAAAATATATTTCAACTCATCTTATCTCATTATTATAATTTTTTTAAAGTCTCACACAAAATATAATAAATAATTCAATTTTTTTAAATCACAAAACAACTTTTTTAAATTTCTATACAAAATATAATAAATAATTCAACTTTTATTCTACTATTTACAAATCAACTCAACTCATCTCTGAATCTAAATCATTTCTTAAGAGTGCATCTATTGGTTATGTACAAACCAAATTAAACCCGCCTTCCTTCAGAATTTTCTATTCAATCAGAAAAATTAGGATTCATTTTAATAGTGAAATGAAATGAAATGATTTTAAATAAGTTGAATAAAATATTATTTTTAATATTATTATTATTTTAAAATTTGAAAAAATTTAATTATTTATTATATTTTATATAAAAATTTAAAAAAATTATAATTATAAAATAAGATTAAATGAGATAGAGTGAAATAATTTCTGTATCCAAACCAGCCTTTTGTCATAATTAGGCAAAATGATGCACCATTGTTTTAGTTCGAATTTTCAAAAATTTATTTTACAACAAAAATGTTTGTGATTTTCGAATGTCAAGTCAGCCAATGGAAGACTGCCACGTATCAGCCAGATCATCAGCTGACAGAAACAATTATTTGAACGTCCATGACAACTGTAGGGCATTGAAAACATTGGCTACACAAATGGTGCAATACTGACCATTCAATTCATCAAGACTCGCCTGTCAATAATAAGTGGTTATAAGTCTTAACCGATAAACATGCTTCTTTTTCCTTTTATTTCCTGATTTGAAGTCCAAACACATATTTCCTATGTCCTATGTCCTATGCTCTTCCTCCTCTTCATGGCTCATGCACACACAGTCAGGTTTCGTTTTGTTTTTAAACTCATTTTAATTTATTTCAATTTATTATTATAATTTTTTTAAATTTTAATATAAAATATAATAAACAATTCAATTTTTTTAAATCTCAAAATAATAATAATATTAAAAAATAATATTCTAATAATATTTTATTATCTCAACTCAATTCAATTCAGTTCAACATCTAAATACAATCTCTCACTCAAAAACAAAAAAATCTCAAGCTGAAATCACAACACAATTTTAGTGAGAAAACTGAGTGAGAGTTTCAGCTAAGTGAAAAATTAGCCTTTTCGACACAAGGACTTAGCTTTGGTAAGTTTAGGTGTCGTTTGGATTCGAAAATGAGTTGAAATGAGTTGTGAATAATAGTGAGATAGGTTGTGAATAGTAGTGAGATTTGTGAGTTAAAGTTAATGAATAGTAATGAATAATAGTGAGATGAGTTGAGATAAATTGAGATGAGCTGAGATGGATTGTGAATCCAAACAAGACCTTAGTTTTCCCGCTTCCTATTTTCGATATCGGAAAGAAAATGATGTTCGAAATTGTAATACACCAAAAGAAAATATGGTCAAAAGTATTTATCTAATTTGGGATATATTTATAAGATATAAAAGGATAGTGCAATTTGAAGACCTTTATACCATACAATATCCACATAGTAATATTATTTGATGAATAAGATTCTACTTTTAAAATTTATCTTCTAAATTAAATTATGTCATGTGAACGGTGTGTAGTTTAAAAGCTTCCAAATAGATCAATTATTCAATATAAAAATATAGGAAACTCAATGGATTAAACTACATAGAATTTTATTTCAAGAGCAAAATCAATTTGCGATCCTTAAAATGAACCTGAAATTGTTTGGATTTTATTGAGATACTTGGGATCTTAATTAGAAAAAAATTGCACCATTGGTTTAGTTCCAACTTCTAGAAATTTATGGTGCAATAAAAATTTTTATAATTTTTGAATGCAGGAGGTTAATGGGAGAGTGCCACGTGTCAGCCACATCACCGATCAGTAGAGTCAATTATTTGAATACCCAAACAGTTGTGGGCATTGAAAACATTGGCCAGACACATGGTGCAATCCTCACCATTCAGCTCATCAAGACTCACTTATCAATAAATCTTGCGGTTTAAAGTTATGTTTGGATAGTGAGGTGATCTCAGTTATTCTGTGAATAATAATAAAAAATAAAAAAATAAATAAAAAAAGTGATAAAATATTAAATAATAATAAATAATATCAAATATCATCAACCTCTTGGCTACGAGGATTTAGTTTTGATAAGTTTTAACTTTTCTGCTTCCTATTATCGGTGTTGATAATAAAATCATGTTAGTAATGTTAATACCCCAAAGAGAAAATTTCAATTTATAATCCTTAAAGTGAACCTAAAATTTCTTAGATTTTATTGAGATACAATCATAACTAGATAAAAAAGAATTGCACCCTTAATTTAGTTGAAATTTTTAGAAATTTATGATGTAATATTTTTGTGATTTTTGAATGTCAAGTGGACTAATGGTAGGGTGCCACGTGTCAGCCACATCACCACCCGATAAAGCCAACAACCGCGGGTCATTGAAAGAGAGTGGTTATACACATGGTCCAATCCTCATCATTCAATTTATCAAGACTTGCTTACATGTCAATAAAGCTAATAGTCTTAAACGATGAGCATGCTTCTTTTTCCTTTTATTTCCTGATCTGAAACCAAAACATTTGTTTCATATTTTCTTTGCTCTTCCTCACGCACACCCAGTCAGTTTACTCACGCACACAACCCCATTTTAGTGAGAAAACCGAGTGAGAGTAGTGACTAATGAGGTGCAAAATCAAGGACTTAGCTTTGGTAAGTTTAACTTTCCCACTTCCTATTTTTGGTGTTGGAAAGAAAATCATGTTAGTAATGTTAATACTCCAAAACAAAATTAGATCAAAAGTATTATTATTTTTTTTAAAATTTGGGATATATTAGTCTATTTTAAAAATGTAGGAAACTCAATGGATTAATCTAATTAGAATTTTATTTGAAGAGTAAAGTCAATTTGTGATCTTAAAGTGAATCCAAAACCTTTTAGATTTTATTAAAGTACTCAAGATCTAGTGCAATAAATGGATGTATCCGAAACATTAATATAGTGCAATAAATGTTTTTGTGATTGTCGGATGCAAGTGGGCCATTGGGAGACTGCCACGTGTCAGCCACATCACTTGTAGGTAGAACCAATTATTTGAACGCCCAAGACGATTGTGGAGAAAAAAAAATAAAAGAAAAAAAGAAGAAGATATACTCGTGGTGCAATCCTCACCATTTAATTCATCAAGACTTGCTTGCATGTCAACAAAGCTAGTGGTTTAAGTCTTAACCGATAACTAAAGGAGGAAACAACTTCTTTTAAGTGTTTCCTTCTAGTTGAGTTCATCTCTCGTCTAATTTTTAAAATCGACTCTGCACTCGCACCAGCAATCAAAGGAGGAAATAACTTCTTTAAATGTTTTCCTCCTCGCCATCTAACACAATAGAGCTCATCTCCCACATATTCCAAAGTCGAGTTTCGTATTCGCACCTACGACTAAAAGATGAAATAACTTTCTTAAGTGTTTCTCTCATTGGCCCTAAGTGCGGTCGTGCCCATCTCCTGCCTAAACATAAGAACCAAGTGCCTCCAATCGCCCCTGACGAACAAATGAGGAAACAACTAAGTTAAGTGTTTCTCTTATTCGCATAAAAATATAATCTCCAAGTATACAAAATCATAACAAGTAGTAAAGTGTTTTAAAGAAAACGATTATCGAACCCAGCTGGCAAAGAATTCAGCCAAACTTTTGCTTTTTCCCTCAGTGAAAAAGGAAAAAGTCTCAATTAAATTGCATCATCTGTCACTTTCTTGTGTTTAAAAGTATCACAAATTTCTAAAAAATTTACAATATGAATATTAGGATCCTCTTGCGACAGCCCTTAAACTGGATGGTTTGTTGGATCATTTGAATGATGGTTGGCTTGGTCTTGAAATTATTGACTTGTATAGTTGGTTGCCTTATACTGGACGTTATCCCATTGACCAAGGGCATCGCATAGTCTCTTAGCACCTTGTGTTCTTAATCAGCCATATTAACTTCACAGGCAGCGACCTCTTTCTTTTTCTCTTTATTGATCTAACGTAAAGTCCTTTTAATTTTGGGATCGAAAAGCGTATGCTTTAACGATCTAGATCGGCGCATGCACTTCTGAATCCTGAAAAGATCAAACTGAGATCAAATTAAATCTTTTTTTTTTCTTTTTGATAAAATAAAATTTAAAGTAATAAAAATCTAGCTGGTATCAATATCAATAGCAAATAACTATTTCTCAGCAATAGCACCAAAAACTTGTTCGCATAAAAATATAATCTGTAAGTGCACAGAATCGTAATAAGTAGTAAATTGTTTTAAAGAAAACTGTTATCGAACCCACATGGAATAATTATGCTATTGAGTACTGAAATCGACTAAATTAATTACTATTTGGAAAACTGAAATTTGAAGAATGGTTTATCTAAATTAAACTGAAGAAAAAAACATTAAAATTAAGATTTTAAAAATAATAAAAATAGATTTAGAACATTTGATTTCACCTAGCAAATCTCACACAATTTATTATTCCTTGTTAGAGAATCTCAATTATCCCAAGTTGATGATAAAAATCTCTTAATTATTCAATATTTTCTCTCGAACAATATCAAAAATATCTCCGACTAATAACTTCATATCTCTATATGAATTTAACTAATTAGAGACTCATTAAGTTATTTGGATTTTTCTTGAAAATCACACTAGTCGCGGTAAAGCATCTATGCTTTCACTCAACTAATGATGTTTAATTACAAATCACCTCTCAGTCTCATTGCAATCCAAAAGATCGAACAATAGTTAGTTAGAAAATTGTAAGCATTAAGAATAAGGAATAAACACTCAATCATGAAAATATTTAAAATAAAATGACTTGGAATATAAACTGTGTGTTCAATACTAGGCTATATCAAAGGTCTAGAAAATAAAATTAGTTCACAATGAAATTAAAAAGAAAAAGAATAAAACTGGTGTTCTTTGTTGGAGTCAGTTGATGAAACATACGACTCTTGTCTTTGCTCCCCCAGATCTGCCTCCTTGAAAGAAACTCAAATAATAAATTTTTAACTATTGAAACCTAAACTCAGACTCTCTAAAACTCAAAACTAAAACTAAGATTATGAACCAAAACTGCCTATTCATCCCATAAGACAAGATTAAATAGATGTCAAAATTCAAACTCGGAAACAAAATAAATGCGGCTACAATCTAACCTAAAAATCTGGAAAATAGTTTCTAAAGATAGATGTTAACATAAAAGGAAATTATCCGAAAAATATCAAAATTATCTAAAATAGAAGATTTAGTAATATGCACCTTGATTTGTGGAGCTCGGGAGGATTTGGTAGTCAGTAAATTGATTACGGAACTCGGGAAGATCCCATCATGTAGATGTTGTGTGCGTTGAATAAAAATGGTAGGCGTGGAAGTCTCAAAAACCACACAGCCTTCTTCTTGCCTACTGAGTGGAAAGATTATTCTCTTTGCTTCTTGCGGTACAAGGCTCCTCACCTACCGAGAGGTAAGTCTTTTCGCATTTGGAAGAGATAAATCTCTTTACTCCCCACGGGAAAAGGCTCGTCACCTAAATCTCATCGACTCTCTTCAGATCTCGCTGCCTCTCATCGGTCTGGATCTGTAGTATCTTTTTTTGTACCAAAATGCTCTCATTTTACACTAAATCTTCTCGTTCCTTCAAATCTAAAAAAATAAATAAAATATGTAGAAATAAAATAAAATCAATAGTATTGAAGGGAAAATGATATTTTTCATAAATAAGAGAGTGATAAAAATTACATAAAAATAACACTTATCATCTCTCTTCACCCTTAAGTGCGGTTAAGCCCATCTCCTGCTTATACATAAAAGTCGAGTGCCTCCACTTGCCCTTGCGAACAAAAGAGGAAACACCTTAGTTAAGTGTCTCATCGCCCCTAAGTGTGGTTGAGCTCATCTCCTGCCTAGACATAAAAGTTGAGTGCCTTTGCTTGTCCCTAGCGAATAAAGGAGGAAACAACTTAGTTAAGTGTTTCCCTCCTCGCCACCAAGTGCGGTCGAGCTCACCTCCTGCGTAGCTCTAAAGTTGAGTTCCGCACTCGCACTAGTGGGAGTGTAACCGGTCCGATTCGATCCAATTTTAGATATATTTTAAAACTGAACCGGTACGTACTGATTATGAGATTTTAAGAACCGAAACTGCGCCAGTTACATCCCTAAACTAGTACTTCTGGTTTTACAAGTTCCAGTCCGGTTCGGTCTGATTTTTTCGGTATATTATATATAGTATATATATTATAGTATATTGATAATATTTTGTAGTATATTATAATATATATTATAATTGTATCTTAGACTATGGTGATATATATAGTTATTTATATAAGATCTTAAATTTTAATATTTAACAATTGGTAATTCATCATATGATACAAAATTATTTTATATATAATATAAAAAATTATATAAAAATATTTTATACGATATAAAAAATTAAAATATATATGAACCAGTCCGGTGTTAAAAAAAAATGGAATTGAACCGATTTTAATCGGTTTTGAGAAAAATAGAACCGGTACCAGACCGGACCAAACCCGGTAACAAGCCAAATCCACCGGTTCAGTCTGGTTCACCATTTTTTTTTCAACCATACGCACTGGCGACCAAAGGAGGAGATAGCTTTCTTAAACGTTTCCCTTCTCGCCACCTAGTGCGGTCTAGCCCATCTCTTGCCTAGTCTCCCAAGCCGAGTGTTCTCACACTTGCACTTGGCCATCAACGCTAGCACATCTTCTCTAACAAATGCTGAGCATTAACACTCGTGCCACAACCACCACCAGCAGTTTATCTTCGAGAACGAGGCCCCAAGCTCTACAACTGCCTCGTGCGGGTTACCTTTGAGAATGAGTCGACGGGCTCGGCAACTGTCTAAGATAGACTCAGGGGTTGACGGGCTCCTTGATCACTTAGTTCAAGTTACAACAGAAAATCCATTACCTCAACAATTGCATCAATAAGTGGTCCATTACTATCAACACTAAAATGGAAACATTAACAGAAAATTGCACAAAGGGGCAAAAAATCAATTACTACCAACAATAGAAAAAAAAAATACACACTCTTTACTAACAATAAGTGGTCACTTTGCTAATGATAAATGATCACATGAAACCATTTGAAAGCTCGATTATCAGGCAAACGTTTGTACAAACAAACTTCCTAGAGGCCCATCCTCAAAGGCCCTTACTACAAATTTTGCATATCTTCTCAAGCTTCACACTTAAAGATCTACATTGCTTTGCACAGACAACAAAAAACTAAGGACCAGTTCCTGAAAGTTGTTTTTTTGCAGTTTTCTACAAATTATCTCTATCATGGCTTGACTTAAGACTCTCAAGGCCTTTTTATTGAGCAAATCAACTTTAAAAATTGCAGGCATCTGTTAGGGATAAAGTTGACTAGGTCCTGCCCATTGAAAACTTATCACTAACAATACGGGAAGAGATCAAGCCAAGAAATAAGGCACACAAAAGATAAGTTGAAAGAAATTGATTCGAACTTTTAAAATGAAAGGGCTTCATAAGATAAGTAGGACTCATTTACTTCAATAAATGAAATAGATCTCTATATAAGGAGAAGATCTTTACAAATCTAGGGGACTCTCGAAGACTTCTTTACACACAGACTCCATCACGCAAAGTGACTCCAAAGGATCTCTTTCAAGGGAGGTATCATTTTCAACCTCTCAAAACCTTAAATTCTTCTATTATATTAAGAAATATATAAGGCTATGAGAGTTTGTAAAATTGTCTATTATAGTAGATTTTCCCCTAAACAACTCGTAGACGTAGGCTTTTATGCTAAACTATGTAAATCTTTGTATCTCTATATTTATATTTTCTTTATTTATATTTGTATATTGTTTATTCTCATAGATATATGTTTGAACATTGTAATTAGGGCTGAGCTCCGACTCCTCTGAGCCAAATTGTTCCTCCGACTCTGACTCCGACTCCGACTCCGAATGAAGGTTGGAGCTCCAACCTCTGATCGGAACTCCAAACGGAGGTCGAAACTCCGACCTCCGTTCAGAGTTGGATCGTTTATTTCTCTACATTTCTTACTGATCGAGTTGTACGTCGGCTTATGGCGTTTGTTTTGTGTACATAGGACGTTTTGGAGACAAATTAAAATACCTTTGGGGCGCCAGTACTACCATATATATCAAAAGTTGTAATGATTAGTTTGAAAAAGTTGTAAAGATTAGTTTGAAAATTTTGTATTTGAATTATGTTTAGGAATAAGATGGGATGAGATTAGATAATAATTTTGTGTCTCAGAGACCCCAAACAAGCCCTTAGAGATCCAAATCTTTAAACACGAGATAGAGAAAGTTGCAGCAGTCATCAAAGAATGAAGCAAACATTAAAAAGATGCTGGAGTTGGCATGTACTGTATTTGGACGAATGAATCAATTGGGATGGCAAAATTATATGGTGGGGAATATATAATAAATTACTTGTTAATGTTTTGTATTGTTAAAATCGAAGGACAAGCTTATGTTGGTGGTCCATTTAATATATACAAAATAAAATGAAAAAAGAAAAGCTGATGGTGATCGATATGCCTTTAATTTCTCATGGGGGTCTTTAAACTTTAGTCAAGTGTCTCTGGGGTGATTATTTTATGCCCATCAAAGGTAGTACTTCAAGCTAATTAATCTAGATTAACTTCATCACCAGATCAGATACATGTATGTAAATGCGTGTGAATAATATTCATGCATGTATGTATATATAGATAAGAATGATGATACAAATCTGTATAATTTGATTAATTTCAGTTGGATAATAAATTATAAACGTTTGAAAGAGGATGGATAAGTACTAATAGAATAAAGAGTACTTATCCCACGTCTTTGCTCGGGATAAACTACATAAATATGATCATCAAAGCCCAAGTCCAAATCTGTAAAAAAAAAAAAATACTGAAAAGATAAAAAAAAAAAAAAAAACCTTAAATACAATAGTTTAAAAACTAAATAACATGTATGATATAGCCATAAGTTATAACAGTCTCATTTATAACGTAATAACAACATTAACTTAGCCTTGAAATATAACTACATAAAAATTAAACACGGATTTCACTCACATGCTTTTTGTTCTATTGGTCATGCCTGAAATGAAAATAGAAAGTTACAATAAATAAATGAAAAAAAATGATAATAAAAAATTGAACACGGTAAAAGTATAATTTGATTCTTATCGAAAAAATGGGTTCTCTCAACTCCATCCCAACTCTCAAGGGGCGTCCGTTCCAAACTCTCAGTCATCGGCAATTATGTTAGGATTCACAATTAGATCTATAAAATCATAAAAAGTTGAAGTTAGAAACATTAAAAATAATTAAATCATCATTTAAAAGCATCTAAACTTACTCGATTCAAGCCTATAGCTCTCGACATCAATGCCGATGGTATCTAGTTCAATGGGCATTTCACTTATCCAATTCTGTGTGCAAACAAGGGCTTCCACGGTTGACGGTGACAATGAACTCCGATAAGCATCCAACATGTGACCTTTAGTGCTAAATGCCGACTCTGAGGCAACCGTAGTAACATGAATGGCTAGCATATCTCGGGCTACATGGGAAATGACTAGATTCTTGGTAGAATTAACTTTCCACCAAGTTAATAACTGAAATACATCACTAGCTGCCTCGACAGCTTCCATAAAATATCATTCAACCTCAGATGTACAATGCATAATATTCCTTGTTGACATGAGTTGATGATACTGCTGTATAATACGATGGCCTCTAACCCCTACAGATGGGTTAGTATCACCTGAGGAAGCTGTTGATCCCGTCGGCCTCGAATGTGAAGAGTTAGCAGCTGCGGATGAAGGCTGTTAATTATTGTTGTAGTGATTATATAGGTCATCAATATCACTTTTTAACAATCTAATAAACTCTACAGTCTTCACTGCTCCAAGGACGGAATTAACCCAAAATTCTAGAACGACCAACTTATATCGAGGGTCAAGGATCACAACCACAAATAGCAATCTATTTATTTTCTCAATATTCCCCAAATATTTATCATATTTGGTCTTCATCCTCATAGCCATAGCAGATAACAATCCACCAGAGTCAGTACAACTATTTTTCAACTGGAAGTGAAGCTCCGAGAGCTTGCTGAAGAATGAGTTCGCAGTCGTATATTTGGATCGAGATAGCCGCATGGTTATGTCATAAAAAATTCTTAAAAATTCAACAAAGTAGCTCACACTGGTCTAATCATGTGCGTCCAGCGCATCGAGCCCCTGTCTTACTGGCTCCAACAAAGTATACTTCAGGCCCCCATCCTCGACCTCCATCCACTCGAACGCATTTTGGTACTTTTGTGCCACATCCAACATCATGTATGTAAAGATCCATCGAGTCGCAACGTCCAAGCACAACATACCAGAACATTCAATCTTAAGATCTTCTGCTATTGCCTTAAACTTGGCAAGTCTTTGAGGGGAACCCCTCACATATCGTACAATGTTGCGGACTCGGGTAATAGAATCATCAACCTCTTTTAACCCCTCAACAACTATGAGGTTAATGATATGAGCATAGTATTGAACGTGAATAAACTCGTGGGCCCGAATGACATCATCTATCACCGTCGTGTTCCACTTAAACCAATCAATTGCTATTTCATTGGAATGACATTGTCAACTGTAATACACAACACTTTTCGAATTCCCCAGTCTTTTAAATAATCATCCATCTTCGCCCCAATGGATGCACCTTTATGATCCACAATATCTTTAAAGCCAATAATTTTTTTTTATGCAAAATCCACTCACTGTCAATGTAGTGTGCTATGATACACATGTAGCAAACGTTCTGTATGGACGTCCATGTGTCAGTCGTAAACGACACTCTCTGGCCAGTGGTAATAAACATCTTCCTTATCTTCGCCTTGTCTTTCGCATGCCTCTTCATACAATCTCGCATCACCGTATATCGTGATGGAATGGAAAATCGTGGCTCAACAAAGTTTAGAAACTTTCGAAAGCCTGTTTTCTCGACTGTGGTAAATGTCATCTCATTATCATCTCTGCAAGCATGTCTCTCAACATCTTCTCACTCTATTGAGGGATGGCCAATTTCTTAGTATGTGTACCTTCAGTGGTTGTAGAAGTTTGATAATTGAGGTTGGTCTAATCAGTGGCTGCCAATCCCTTCGCCATCTTATATCGTTGGCAACCATTTAGATGTGTTATTAACACACTGGTGCCTTGCTTCTTCGAATGGCATCCACAAAGTTGCCCACAATAATGACATCATGCTACAGGGTTCACAATATCACCAGGAATTTTGGTGAAATGCGCCCATGTCCACGACCTCTTTTTAGAAGGCCGCGGTGGTTGATCTTGCTCAATGAGCATCTCCTCCTCTTCGTTGAACATATCCTCATCCTCTATATCTACTGGGAGTAGGGGTCGACTACTCGCACAAGATGCAGCTGCTCTAGATGTAGCTGCCCTAGATGTGGCTCTAGGGGTGGAAGTACCCACCGACGTAGGAGTTGTAGCATTGGCATCCGCCACATCCCCTTGTGGACTATCATCTCCACTAGGTCTAGGATCCATATCACAATCAATGAAGCAAAAAAAATAAATTAGAAGTAAAAAATTAGTTTAAAAATAAACTAGGCTAATTTAAAATTTTAAATCAACGCAAAAATAAACTAATTTAAGCCAGCATCTGAATAAGATTAACTTTGACAGGTAAAGAACATGCAAGAAACTGAATAATTAAACAGTTAGAGTAGCTCATGCATCCACTCCACATGGTGTTTTCATTCTAGAATAGTAAATTTGAGGCTACATGTTGGTGATATAAAAAAAATACTCGGTATAGATGAATGCTTTTTACTTGTGACAAAATGCATTTTCAAAATTTGAACTGAAACCAAATTCTGTAATGAGTAAAATTTTCACTATATGATAAAAGGTATCCATCATTTAACTCAATAATGCTTGAAAATTATGATAATTGTTTGCACAACTCAAATTCTTACTTTGTAGTATTTGGTGCATCTCTTTTATGATCTAAAATGTATAGGAAACTTCTTGCTTTTCTATGTTCTTTGCTCTTGATCATTTAAATGTAAGACATGGTTTTATTTGTCGAGATTATAATTGGTATATATCAACCCAAATACCTGTCAAGGTGCAACCTAGTGGTGAAAGAGTAGGCTTGGGACGAGGTGTAGACTCACCTAGTTTTGATTCTACACTAGGAGTTTCCTTGGATTACTAATACATGATTCTAGCGGGTTGGGTCATGTATTTAGGTTTACACTCCATGTTTTCATGCCATTTTAATTAAAAGTTTCTTGGTTTATTTAATTTAAGCCTTACTCAAGAAAATCTAATTCAAGGATTTTCTTTTTCTTATTCTTATTTTTGTAAGACTGAGTTCAATAGTTTCATTTTCTGTATGTTCCACAAATAGCTTCAAGTCCTATGAATCACACATGGTGCTTGCTGATTTCTGTTGTACTTCGTAATTGTAAGAAATTTGCTAATAGCCACTGTTCTTATATAAAAAGAAATTGTTATTAAGCAATGTTCATTAAATTATATGATTAGTTACATCATAAAGAACAAGGGTCTGCCCATTGAATATTGTTTATATTTATTTGGTAGGGTTTGAAGAGCTGATTCAGAAACACACATGTGCCTCCCCCACTTCTAAAAAAAAAAAAAAAAACACGTGTGCCTTCCCTGTCCAGACCACCTTTATCCTTCCTTCCTCCTTCCAATGGCATCCTAGATTTTTCCTTGTTCTGTATCTTAGGACAGATAGAGTTTTCTTGGATGGGAGTCAATAAGCTTCTGTGGTTTCTTTTGGGAGTCAAAAGCACATAAGTTTTCTTGGGTTTGGTTTGAAAGAAAAAAGCCATCTCCACGATGCATTATTAATCAGCCAGTGCTTGATTAATTAGCAACAATATATTGCTAAAATGTTTTTATAAATTAATAACAGCACCTCAATTAAATGAATCTATGTTTTTAACATAAAAGGCCTATAAATTAAACAAGTGTTAAGGAGAAACTGTCTAATTTCATAGAAACATCTCTTACACATTTTATCAAACACATTGCATGCATACAACACAACTTACAAACAATTACACATTTTATCAAACACATTTCCTTACTACAAATTTACAAAACAAATTCATTCCAATCACAACAAAATACCCAGAATTGGAATCGGGTTCAGAATCGGATTAAGCAATTTATGAGTAACGGAATACATAAAATTAAATTAAGCAATTTAATTTTAGGGCTCGAAATCGGGTTCTCACCGCAAGCTGAAGCTCGGATTGAAGTCGCGCATTATAGAGGAGCAAAGACTCACGGTGGCAACAGAGAGGGAACGAGGCGGCGAGGTGGAGGTTCATTGGTTCAGCCATTCAAACTTCAGACGTGAGACTTGAGAGAGATAGGGGAAGAATGAAGAAGGAAGAATGGAGAAGGGAAGGGAAGGGAAGGGGGGTCTTGCGTTTTGGACCCCCTAATGATGAAACGACGCTGGAATGACGTCGTTTGATTTTTTTTTTTTTAAAAAATCGAAGTCCGAGTCGGAGTCGGCTTCTTATTCGGAGCCATTCTGCACTTCGACTCCGTTTTCCGACCACTTTGACTCCGATGGAGTTGGAATCGAATCAGATATCGGGCAGAATCGGAAATCTCAGAATTTTGCATAGCCCTAATTGTAATGATGCCCAAACTGTCATTGTGGGCTATTTGACTGCATCATTGTGGCTCGAATTACAATCGTGGGTTAGAAATGACTCTTTCATCCGTTCCGGGCGGTTATGCAAATATAGGCATTAACAGTGGTTTAATAAAAAAGTATAACATTCGCATATTGACAATGAAATGAATATTCGCAGCCTATATAATTTTTGAAGCTCTATGACCTTATATTAGTTTTCTTTCCTCTATAACTAATCTTATATTAGAACTAGTAATCGACAAAAAGATTGCATTCAGATTATCTCGCGATGAATCAAAGATTCAAGAGAGGATAAGGTTAAGGCCAAAGTGTCTCCAGAATGCCCTCTCTCCTCCCCCTTTGGAATTCCCCTGCAATACTACTTTAATCCCGACAGAGCTTGACAATGGGATTAGCTTCGGTTATCCACCCCGGCATGCCATGTATTTCGCCGCCTTCCAATTGCTCTCGGCTTCAACTTACTCACCACCATATTTTCAGTTTGCGCACAGGTTCCTCTCTCTCTCTCTCTCTCTCTCTCTCCCTCTCCGTTTAGATATAAAATATTAATCAACAACAATCTTAGTTATGGTGTCGCTTTGAAATTGGATTGGCAGTTGGTCATGGTCGTCGAGCTGAATATTTTCCAATTGCCTGCTCCAGAGGAACCGAGCAGGAGGATCATTTCTCTCCCTCAGGTGAATTTTGTGTGTGCATGCTTATGAAAAAAAATTATTTTGTAATTAACATTTGACATAATTCTGTTGAGCAAACTAGGGAACTAATTGCAATTAACGTTAAATTGAACCAATGCAGTTCTACCCTCGTCCAAACTTTTGACATTGATCTGTGATTTTCTGACAATATTCCGTCACAAATCTGTGATTCTTGGACTATTAGCTGCTAGGTTTTTTGTTACTTCAAAGCATTTATGATGGGCACCAAACCCTGGCTCATGGTTTAGTCGACTTTACTGGCATAGATTTCTTGCTGTATATGTAGATATCCATGTACGCACTATGTACACACTTTCATGATGCTATGGATTCATGGGCCAGCCTGCCTCTATTTCTTCAATGTCCTCTAAGGCTATAATGAATATTTGTAATTTCTGCTGATTTGCTTCAAGTCTTATCCGCTTTAGAATGTCCAGCATTAGTGATTCAATTTGATCAGTATCACCATCTATTGTATATGCCAAGGCTTTTCTGATTATTGCTCTCACCTGTGAGATGTATCACATTTCATGAAGCTGTATTATAATTGAGTTTAAAGAACTATTCATAAAAAATTGATATTAAAAGAACTGGTGTAATGTATCTGCAGAAAGCAAGAGAATCAGTTCTCAGTCATACGATGAGATTATCAATGCTGATCCCTATAACACTCCAGATGCGATCAATAATCTAGAAAAATCTCAGGGGCGTGAAACTTATGCGTCTTCTGTTAGAAATGTTGCCTTTTGGGTGAGCTCCCTTTGAGCATGCTTTGACTTGTATACTTGAATATATTATTTCTATCATTATCTATACCGGTTCATTTTAGTCATAAAATCTTATAGGTGTGCACTGCGGTGGCATTTGGCATTGGATTAGGTTTGAAAGATGGACTTGGCAAGGCATCAGAGTTTTTTGCTGGGTATGCTGAAATTTGGCATTGTCAATGCCTTTCAACCCCGAATAGAAAGTCCAATATAGAGCTAATACTTGTATACAATAAAGATAATACTTGTGTGTGTTTTATCATTGCAGTGGGTGAATCCATCTAAGTAATTGATATTGCCGAAGCAAAGATCTACACTTTTACAGCTCTCACAGTGTGCACAAGCACTATAATGACTCGCATGCTTTAGATAATTCATACGACTTATCCAAGACTATTGCTTGTGGTTTGTGCAACACTAAGTGTAACTCTTGGAAACAAATTTTAAACTTGAAAGGATAATATTACAAAGTTCTGTACATTAATGATTTTAATTGCTAATGGAACATAAATGAGAAGGGCATGTGGATTGTAATACTCATATACTTCAAAGCCTAAGCATGCGATTAGTATGTGCTCCGTTTTTTGGTTTGTTTCATTGAAAATCCTCCCTCCTTGTGTCTATTTTTTATTGGAGTGCTAGGCAAGTGTTACAAACTCCAATTTAAACAATAGACAGCAATGCATCTTGCACCTCTTGAGGTGGGATGTCTTTTGACATATCTGAGGTGGAGAAGATGGTCAGAAGCATGGCTTGACGAATGCAATGATCGTGGTGTAAACTGAAAATAATTCTTTACTTGGATGATTTCTTCCCAATGACCAATGTGGGCTATTTGCAGGTATATATTGGAGCAAAGTTTGTCAGTGGACAATCTTTTTGTCTTTGTTCTGATTTTTAAGTACTTCAAAGTGCCCGTTATGTATCAGGTGAAACATGAACCTTCTGTCCATTTAATGAATATTATATAGCCTGATTCCTTTGGTCCTCAGATTTATATAAAGGTTTTTCATATCATCTTTACATTAATTCCTTGTAACGGGAAGCTTTTTTTTTTCCCGGAGATATAGAATCGTGTACTTTCATATGGTATTGCTGGTGCAGTCGTCTTTCGTTTGACATTGATTCTTCTTGGAGCAGCCACTCTTCAGGTTAGTTTCTGGTGGTGCATGTTTTTTGTGCGCACTTAAACGTTTATTTTTGTGAGCAGCCTTTCTTGTTTTACATGCTCATTCTGAAAATTTTTTCACGTGTTGTTTTAGAGGTTTGAGGCAGTGAACCTGCTACTGGCTGCAATACTCCTATTCTCGTCATTTAAGGTTAAATTTCTCTTCTTAAATGATCTACCAATTGTTAGCGCAGTTTATCCATTTTCTAATGCTCCCCCACTCCACCACCCAAGAAAAAAAAAGAGTATGAGAATTTATTAGTTTTCCCTGTTCTCGTCAGTACAGGATGAAATAAAGAATGCGAAGAGGGTAATATTGTGTCGTCAAGTTCCCATACTTGGCCAGAAAGTCAACAATGTATTTTCTCATGAATTTCCACATCATTGACCTGCAATCATTGACCTAAGTTTCATGTAGGTGTGGTAACAGTGCTGCATTAGAAACCAAACAAATAAGCCACAATCACCCACTTGTATGCTAAACAAGAAGGAAAAGAGGAAAAATAGGAAAAAGAAAAAGAAACACAGCTGCATTACAAACTCTGATTTTTTAGGCTCTTGAATCTGTTTTGTGATAGTCCCTTGTTCATATTCCTGAAAAATCTCTTACCGGGTTGTTGTCTTTTATGCTATTCCTTTGGATCTAATGCCTAGTTACTTATAATTTTTGTCATCCTTATAGCTATTTTCCAGTGAAGAAGGTGACACTGACATATCTGACAACTTTGTGGTGAAGACATGCCAAAGATTTATACCCGTCACAAGTAATCTCACGCCGTGTACTTGTTTCTTAGTTAGAATTGCTATTTCAGTTTTATGTATGTTTTGCAAAGCCTGTATCAAAATCCTCTGATTTTTGGGCAGAGCAGCAGCCATGCCTCGAAAGCACATCCAGTAAAACTTTGAAGACTGGTGTAATCTCCTTTGCTTTGCCTCACACTTCAGAAAAAGTAAAAAACTATGGATTAAGTAAGAAAAGGTACATAAGTAGTGAGAAAAAAAATTGATTACGGGAATGGAAGGTTAGGCCGACTACTTAGTTCAGTATAGCTTGCACCTTAAAAACTTTATTCCTACCTCCTCCATATATACTTCAATAAGTTTGGTTCCTCCATCACGTAATTTTCAGAGTATATATAGGAACAACAGTTCAATAAGTCTCTTTGAGGTGATCTTAAAGTAATCTAATTGATTATTTCTTGTCACAAAATTTTCACCACTAAATTTATATAGCCACCTACATATTAGAGATTGAACACACAACGTTTGTAGTGAACAGTTTTTCTTCTATCCTGTTTCTGGGACTCCTTTCACTATGGACCATGGCATTGGTGCAGGAATGATCAGTGCTCTATCTTAGTAGATTATAACAGTATTCATGATGGAATCACTGTCTTGATGGATTTATAATGTATTTAGATGCATGCTTATAGCTGAATCACTCCGCTAAACTGATCTTTCTAGTCTGAAATCTCACCCTTTTTTAATTATTGCAGCTAATTATGACAGTGATCGATTTATAACTGTTCAGGATGATGTCTGGAAAGTAAGTCGATGAATCCTGTTAATTGTTTGAAATTTTAGTCCTTTGTAATACTATATTGAATCATAGTCAGCATGACGAACATATGAATGTGTGAGAAACCTGCATAAAAGAGTTAGACTTATCTCTTTTTTTTTTTTTTTTTTTTTTTTTTTTCTTATAAAAAAAAAAAACCCCTTATCTCTGGATCAACATGTGGCTTGTCTCCCAAAGATTTGAAGTTCATTTACTGTATTAAATTAATTTGTACTTGGATTTCTAATAGGTGTCAAACATTTTGGGCAGGCCACACCTTTGCTTCTCACAGTGGCAGTTATTGAGCTCAGTGACATAGCATTTGCGGTAGATATCCCTCATCCCTCAATCATTCCAGGCATACATATGCTTTTCTCTTTGGCCTTTACTAGTCTATGTTGTTAAAAGAATTTTGATGACTGCTTCATTTTCTTTAGGTTGACTCAATACCTGCAGTTTTTGGTGTTACGCGGGACCCTTTCATAGTTTTTAGTTCTAATCTCTTTGCCATCTTAGGTAATTCTTTTCACAGAAGTGCAATATCTGGACTGATTGTTCCTGGTTAATTGAGTTTTTATATATTTCAAAATTGCATGTGATATGTCCTTGTGCTTATTCTTTTTCGTATGATAGTACGATCAGAGCATGTTTTGGCTTTGAAACCTTTGATGATAAGAACTATAGTAGGTGTGGCTATCAATCATGGTATCCTGTTTACTTGGCTTTGGCATTCTGATTTTCTGTTTCACTGTACAATATTAAGGTAAAAGTGTTTGTTTTAGACTTATCTCACAAAAAAGCACTCAAGATAGTGTCCTTTTTTTGTACCATTTTACCTGAATTTAATGTGTCAAAGATGTATTTGGATTGAGATTTGGAGTTTAGCTATAAATGAAACATTATGTTTTTGTATCCGAACATAATTAAATGACCTAACATTGCTGTCTGATATAGGTTGTATGTATTTCATTAGCTGATTGCTCAACATAATCGAGTTCCTACTAAACATACCTAGTTGGTCATATTTTCTGCCGCTGTAGGTTTGAGATGTATTTGGATTGAGATTTGGAGTTTAGCTATAAATGCATTATGTTTTTGTATCCGAACATAATTAAATGACCTAACATTGCTGTCTGATATAGGTTGTATGTATTTTATTAGCTGATTGCTCAACATAATCGAGTTCCTACTAAACATACCTAGTTGGTCATATTTTCTGCCGCTGTAGGTTTGAGGTCACTATACACTCTTATTTCAGAAGGCATGTCAGATTTGGAGTATTTACAGGTAAAATTTACTCGCTCTTGGTGACTTTAAATGCGTGATATCTTGTCAAATATTTACCAAAGTCATGCCAAAATGAGGATGAGGTTCAGAATCATGCCAAAAGGAGTATTCTGACTCCCAGTTATGACACTTACAACCATCATTCATCCTCCTTTTTTGGGAATGTGGGATGCACCCGAGCCCAAAGTCTTTTTAGGTTAGTTTTAGTTGAATAGATAGAATGGTTTAGCCATTTCATATCATATGGTCCTAGCTGAGTTTAATTTAATATGCACTTAAGAATCAAATAGGATTTATACAGGGGGAAATTACTATGATGGCTAGGGTTTTCTTACATAGGAATCTTCCATGCATGGGTTGTGTTCAATGTGCACGTGAAAAAGAGTAGCCAGCTTGAATCTTATCTCTTTGGGCAGTCGGTGTATGGGGCATTTAATCAAACAGCCCATCCTTGTGTTTGCTGCTAGACATGGGAAGGATGAGCTGCTGTGGGGTGTTAACACTGAGAACCGACATTTTCATTTTTGTTGTGCAAAATGTTGGTGTTAAATTTCAAATATGTTGGATTACTCTCATTTTCAATATCTATTTGCAATGTCATAGACCTTATGCTTTGTGTTGATATGCTCAAATTTGTACTGATGGAAGTCGGCATTCCCTCATTCCTTTATATCAGCCATCCATTGGTGTTGTCCTGGGCTTTGTTGGGTGCAAGATGATCCTGGATTTTTTTGGTGGGTATTTACTAAAGCGATTACCTCATTTTTCATGCAATCTCATACTATATGTATTTCTCAATCCGAACATTAACGTTTTTGCAACTCTTCCTGTAGGATTCCATATTTCAACTGAGGCATCTCTTGGTTTTGTATTCACTAGTCTTAGTGTCGGAGTACTGTTAAGTTTAATGAATAAGTCTGATTAATTAAAGAAATACAGGCGCAGAGGCAGGTAAAAACTACTATTTTATTTATTTGTTGTAAGTATTGCCCAACCAATGATAATAAAGTTCCCGTTAAATTGAAGGTATGACAAACCAGCATACTCATGAAATGGAAACCCCGGAACAGAGGCAAAGCCAAAGGTAGCATAGCTTGTTCTAGTTCCAATTGATCTAGTTTGAGCTTTATCATTTTCCTATTGAAGATTCGTTTTATCAAGTTCAGTTATTTATCTAAGGCTCAAGGGCAAAAGAATCCATCCAACCATGAAACTTATTTGTGAATCTAACATTTTCTGAAAGAATCGGAGGCACATGGAGCTATGGGGAATGATACTTACAGAGAAGGGTAAACTCCTGCCATAGGAAGTAAAAGTAGAATTAATACATTGAATTCAAAAGCATCAAACCTCTCTTGTTCGGAAGAATCGAAACATATCGAAATGGTACCGACCAAACTCAATAATAGAGGGATTTGACAGAAATATGTAAAATTGTCTCTCCTAAAAAGATTGTTCCAAAATAAGGCTCTATTTGGATAGTAAGATGAGATGAAATGGTTTTAGATGGAAGTTAAAAGTTAAATAAAATTGTAACACACCTGATAGGTAGTGTCTGGATAATTAGAAAGTATGAGAGAAAATGTAAAGAAAATGGTCAGATTCGAGGTTGACCTAACCTCCAAGAAAAAGAAATAAAAGAGAATAAGAAAACATTTTCATTAATGATTCTGGGTTGATATAAAAGAGAATAAGAAAGCATTTTCATTAATGATTCTGGATAATCAATCCTAAAGCTCTTGGCTCTTACATAAAGGAGATGACCCCTATATGGGCCCAAACTAACACACTAAAAGCATATAAGAAAATCAAACTAAGGCCCAAGGCCCATTAACTCTAATGTAGTCCAAATAACATGTAACATTAAAGTAAATGAAGATAAACTGGCCCAAGGCCCATGGCCCATGTTATTCTATCAATAGACTATGACAAACCATCCCCCATAGAAGCACCTTGTCCACAAGGTGCGGGTAAGTTTTCCTTGATTGAAAACTTAACTTATCGCTCCTTCAGTTTCTTGACAGCCTCAACTTCGTCCTTCATATTACAAGTTGACTCAAAAGGTGGTAACACAAAGGTCATTCATCTAATAGTTAGTCCTTTTCCTCTACCAAACGGCACTAGGAGGGGCTGAGTTATCAGATTCTTATCCCTAAAATTCTCAGCAAGGAGGTAAGTATTAGTGTGGAAGTCATCTCCACCAATAACATGAAGCCCATCCAAATCAAGCTTCAATGTTATTTCTTCAACTTGCTCAATCTGTACCTTCCCATTACCCTCACTGGCCGATGCAAGCTCATACCAGTTTTTGATTGACTGGTCATCCACAGATGGGGCTGGATCCTTTTCCTGAAAAATGGTTTTCACAAATTTGGCCTTCCAAAGAGTAATGACACCCACCAAGATTTGTGAGTCAACACAGAGCTTTTCGAAAAACTGAAGCACAATCATCTTCTTCCATCCATTCTTGGTCAAAAATTCACACAAGTAACTAGAGCCAGATCCTCCCACTGTCGTTGGATGCTCAAGTATTGTTCCACCAAGGAAAACTTTATAAATCTTACAATTCAAAACATCACGGTCAGTAGTAAGAATATGAACACAAGTTCGTTTGATGCCATGCTTGCTACCTCCCTTGAGGAATAATAGCAGCTGATCAAGCTTGGGGTAACCCGAAGCAAAAGCAATAACAACGTGTTGCACTGGCTGAGGCAGAGAAGCTAGTACAGCCGGATCAATTTCCAAATTAACAACACCATTCCAGGGCACAATTTCATATAGAATGTCACCACAGTGAACTCCAATCACTGTAGCCTTATACTGACTACTTTTATAGAGAATTTCATAGAGACAATTCTCTATTAGTCCATCTAATGTGCTGCAAGCCAATTGCCTTCCATCTGGACGATAAACCAACGGAAGAACATCGTGTGTATGATGAAATGTCTCAACAGCACGCCTCCCTTTGAAAACATCCCACAACCGAACAATTATGTCCCAAGATGAATCCCAAGATGAAGAAGCTAAAATTGCATTTGTAGGAGAAAACATCAATCCATTAACATGTCCTTCACCACTAAGAACATCCAACAAATGACCCGTCTTCATTGACCAAACAAAGATCTCAAAAGAATCTAGAGTTCCAGCACAGATCACTTCACTACTTTGAACAGTCGCTAGAGAAACAAATTGCCGAGATGAAGGGGTAGTGAATATCCTATCGAGCAACTCCCCCCCAGCGCACAACTCCATAACCAAGTGAATGAACACCGACTGAGTCAGTGTCTTCACGAAAGACACCTCTTGTGCTTCAGACTGATTAATCCCTTCACTCTGAGGGTGCACCCAAGGAAATCAAAGATGAGGAGGCTGTGAACCCTGAAGGATGGCTGGACGATGAGCCTTGAGATTTTTCTTTTCTACAATGGTGAGCTTTAGCACTTCACTGTGGGCCACGTTTTTGCGGAGGAACAAACCACCAATACTAACGCCAAGGTGCCAAGTGATACCATGGCTAACAGCCACCACAATCGCCACCCCACCCCTTCCTCTATCAAAAGGCTCTAAAACACCCATTAACGACCATACCTTAAGTAAAAGATGAGCAAGAAACTTCTTAGGCAACTCCCTGAAAATCCCATCAACCAAATCAAACCTGTTAGAGTTCACACAACCTCTCAAAAGCACATCGAGTGATAAAACCGTGTGCTTGCAGTTCCTGTCCAGCATTTCATCGAACACTTTCTGGGCATGCTCGAACATGCCTATTTTTTGGGCATTTCATCGAGTCTGACCGAGCTGCTATGGAGATATCCATGTGTTTCTTCTGATCTTCAAGAATCTCTTCGATCCAGTTGAAGCATTTCGCCGAAGCTAGGCGGTGGATGATGGTTTTGTATAAGCAACTTTCATGCTTAGTGGACTTATTGAACTTCTCGAAGACGCGTTTGAAGCTTCAGTCATCGTAGATATCGCCATAAACGAATTTGACCATAGATGTGGACTTGCATTGAAGGGTGGTGGAATGATTTCTTACGGTTAGTGAGTGTTTGTTGCTAAGAACGACCGGCAAATATGAGGGAAATGAAAAATAAATTTTTAGAGTAAAGGAAGGAAAGGATAGCTGGAGAGGGAGTTCTGAGAATGGATAAATCGATTTCTGATATCTAACAGGATTTCTAGGAATATGAGAAAGAGGAATTTGAGCCGAATTGACTGCCTCTTTTTCTTCCCCCGTTGTGTATTTTTCCTCTTCCTGCAGAGCATAGAGTTGGTTTTCTAGATTTGAGAACTCTTTATTGAAGTTGTTTTGAAAATTTTCAAGGTTATTCTTGACATCTTTAAATGTCCGTAAAACAATTTCAAAACGTTGCTGTGATTGTTCAACTTGCTTCATGATGTTGAGTAAGGATGAGAGAATGTTTTCCATTTCCATGGATTGATGAAGCCGATGTCAAGGAAAGACTGGCTCTAGATACCACTTGTAACACACCTGATAGGTAGTGTTTAGATAACTAGAAAGTATGAGAGAAAATGTAAAGAAAATGGTCAGATTCGAGGTTAACCTAGCCTCCAAGAGAAAGAAATAAAAGAGAATAAGAAAGCATTTTCATTAATGATTCTGGATAATCAGTCCTAGAGCCCTTGACTCTTACATAAAGGAGATGACCCCTACATGGGCCCAGACTAACACACTAAAAGCATATAAGAAAATCAAACTAAGGCCCAAGGCCCATTAACTCTATTGTAGTCCAAATAACATGTAGCATTAAAGTAAATGAAGATAAATTGGCCCAAGGCCCATGGCCCATGTTATTCTATTCATGGACTGTAATAAAAATATTGGTAAAATATTATTTTTTAATATTATTATTGTTTTAAGATTTGAAAAAATTGAATTGTTTATTTTATTTTGTGTGAGAATTTGAAAAAATTATAATGATAAGATGAGATAAGATGAAACCGTTTCTATATCAGACCCAAATAGACAATAGTTAAGAGAGGTGTGCCAACGGTGAGCAAAAGTAAGGTTATTTGATACCTTCCCCGCCACATATGAGTGGCAATAGCCAATTTTCTCTCCTTTTCTTTTGAACTGTATTGAACTATTATAACTTATAAGGCTATTAGCTTTTGTCCTATTGCTTGAATGGTAATTGGTAAGGAAATAATCCCTTTGTTAAGCATGTTAAGTCCACGATTTTGCTCGAGCTTTCATTTAGACTGCCTTGCTTTAAAAATAAATCATTTAAGAAAAAAACACCTCAAGATCTTGGTTTCACCTTGGGCATCGCTTGGAACCAGTGATGGATCTACATTCATACCATAAGGGGGCCATGGCCCCTCCAGCTCTAAAAAAAAATAAAATTAATTGCTCTTTATTTTCAACGAAAATATGAAGAAATATTCTTTTTACTTTAAAAAGTTCAAAAAATCTCTTAAAGTTCTTCAAATATATATATATATATATATATATATATATATATAAACTCTATTAGTTCCACCAAAATTATCGAGTCTCCATAAAAATATAAAATACAAGTTTCTCGGTTGTATTGCCTCTCCTCTATTGCATGTGATGCCCATGCGCCAACGTCGCTGCACATCCCTCATAGCCGCCACCGACCTGGATTGTCTTATTCTAATTATCCAGTCATGTTACCTTTTTTCTTAATCGATGATCTTGAAAAAAAAGATGTAAATTTCTTTGCCAATGGCTCTGGAATGGATGATTGCAGTGCTTCCTTTGCGGAAGCGAATCATGACCGTATTTGATAAATCCACTGGTTGGATTTCAAAACCGCTTTTACAGCAGTCCCCTCTTGGCCAAAACAAGGACCTGGATCCAATTTATTGGTCCTAGTGCCTCTTTATTTTTATTTATTCTGTTTGTATGCACTGCAATTTTTGTAATGTGGTTTTGTCAAGGTTCCCCCACCCCAACCTCTTATTATTTTTCAAAAAAAAATTTCTTCTAATCATTTATGTCCGTTTATGTTAAAAAAGAACTAAACCAGTTTTCATAAAATCCTAAAAACAAAATCTCTTAAAAATTTTATTTAAATAACTTTTCAAATTGACCTACTTACTTTTAAAAACCCAATACAAACACATTTCAAAATATT
Source organism: Juglans microcarpa x Juglans regia (assembly GCF_004785595.1). Lineage (NCBI taxonomy): Eukaryota > Viridiplantae > Streptophyta > Magnoliopsida > Fagales > Juglandaceae > Juglans > Juglans microcarpa x Juglans regia. The sequence goes on along the minus strand of NC_054603.1, from coordinate 27,328,239 downwards.
TTATTCAAGCACTTCTCATTTTGTTAGCTCTATACATAAAATCCAATAAAAAAAAAAAAAATCTCAAAATCTTTTTAAAACTTTTGAAAATTCTGAAAAATACAACTAATCAATGTGGCTGGTTTTTGTAAATAAGAAATCCTCTTTCGGCCAAATGATCTAATGCTCCTTTAATATTCTTGAATGTTTTTGGGTAATCCTTATGTGTGCCTCGGATGGAAACACAGGGTATCGCAGTTAGCTAGTTACCTTTGGATTCATATGAAAACCAAAGCTTGCATGGAAAACTCAAACCTGCCCATTTCAGTATGTAATATTCTAGGACCTAGTGACCCAAAGATAAATTGCTCACTTTGAGGGTGAGTAGCTTCCATAAGATTAGAGAGAGAGAATTTGAGAAACTTGTATTAAATTTTCCATGAAAAAGGAATCCTCTTACACGGAAACCAACCTCCGCTTTCGCAACAAACTTCTGTTAGCGCAATGGAGATGCGAGTGTTCTTTATCAAAGTCTAGTAATAGACATAACAACTAATGGGCTTTAAATACCCTTACAGATATGGGTTGAAATCCTGATTAAAAAGGAAATGAGAACTGGACAATCAGACCCAAAGCAAGAAAGAAGGGTCTCTCCGCCAACACAAAACTAAAATAAAGCTACATTAAGGCTAGCCCACCACAAACCACTTCCTTATCTTCTTCATCAGACCACCTCAGATCTTCATGCCGCTGTCTGCCCCCCGGTAGCTTCAACCGACGTATAACAATGCCTCTCTCTTTAAAAGCACCTTTCCCCTAAGGTGCGGGAAGGAAGCTTTAAGTTGGTAGTAGTTCTCCTAAGTGGCGTTCTCTACACCTATCCCTGTCAGAAAATCAAAAGTTTGACCACGAGTCGATTATGACAAGGACGGACTCGTCGATTGAGAACTTCTTCAGGTTGTAGTTGTAAAACACCTAAAGGATTAACCGGGGGAATCACTAGCACCATTGTAAATGTTCGCCGAGTCATTTCTTAAGCTGAGAAATATGAAAGATAGGGTGAATCCGAATTGTGGGTGGTAACTTAAGCTTGTATGCCATTGCCCCAATGCGACTGTCGATCTAGAAGGGACCACAGAAACGAGAGGCTAATTTCATGTTACAAAATTGTGCGACAAAGGTTTGGAGGTAAGGCTGGAGCCTTAGATAAACCTAGTCGCCTACTGAAAATTCTTGCTTTTTTCTTTGTAAATTAACATATCTCGTCATCTATTCTTAGGCTTGGTGCAAGTTATTTCAAAGGAGCTACAACATGAGATCTCGGGATTGTAGAGCGGTCTCCACTTCCCCAACTTGTGTAGTGCCCTGGTATGTAAGAGAGCAATCTAGGTGGGGGGTATCTGTATAAGGCCTCAAAAGGAGTAACCTTGGTCGAGGCGTGTTGGGTGGTATTGGACCACCATTCTACAAGAGACACCTAGTTGACCCAAACTTTAGATCGATCCCCCACAAAGCACCTTAAGTCAGTCTCCAAGCACTTGGTTACTACCTTTAATTGCCCATCATTTTGGGGGTGGCAAGCAATACTGAAAGCTAGCTAAACCCCTTGAGCCTTAAACAGTTCCCTCCAAAATTGACCAGTAAAGGTGCTATCCCTTCCGACACAATAGACTAAGGTAATCCATGGAGTTTGAACACATGTTTCAAAGTGACCCAATGGAATGAAATGGTTGGATTTGGTTAGGCGATCCATAACTACTCATAGGGTACTGAAACCATTAGAATTAGGTAGCCCTTCTTTAAAATTCATGGTAATGTGAGTTCATGGTTGAGAAGGAATAGGGAGAGGTTGCAGTAGCCCACTTGGGAAGGAGTGATATGTCTTGTAAAGTTGGCAACATCATTGCCAACTTCACAGCTCTTGATGAAGTTCTTGAAATCTGACTTCAATCCAGGCCAGTGAAAATCCTTTCTCACTCGATGAATGGTCTTGTCAAATCCAAAATGTCTGCCCCATGCACTCTCATGTAAGAATTGCAGAAGCTTAGTCTTAAACTTGCGACAACTTGCAATGTAAATCCTCACCTTGTAGAACAAGAGTCCATCCCGCCATGAGTAATGTTGAGATAACTGATCCTAGTAATATTTAGATATTAATTCCTATAGACTTGTGTCTTTGTCATAACCTTGCTTAATTTCTTCTACCCATTCAATAGAAGGTACTGACATTAAGGCTAGGGAGACCTTTTCTTCTTCCTCCTCCTCCTCCTTGTAGGACAATGCATCCACCACCATATTTTCCTGTCCTCTTTTGTACTCGACAACGAAGTCATAGCCCAACTATTTACTCAGCCACTTTTGCTGCATAAGAGTTTTGGATTTCTAGTCTAGAAGGCATTTTAAACTGTGGTGGTCAGTTTTAACCACAAATGACTAACCCAATAGGTATGGCCTTCACTTATGGATTTTTGACACTAAGGCATAAAGTTCCCTTTCATATGTTGATAAGAATAGAGTTCTACCTTTAAGATCCTGGCTGAAAAAAGAAATTGGTCTACCATGTTGCATTAGGATAGCTCCCACCCCCTTGCCTGAGGCATCACAATCAATAATAAAAGGGTTTAGAAATTTCAAGCAGGGCTAATACTGGAGGGTTGGTGAGTGCTTCCTTTAACTTCCCAGAGGTTTACTCAGCAATTTCACTCTAATAAAAATTATCCATCCTTAAGAGGGAAGTGAGAGTAGCATCAATGTCTCCATAATTTTTAATAAATCTTCTGTAATAACCCCTGAGACCTAGGATATCCCTTAGGTCCCTTAAAATATTGGGTCCTAACCAATCTACCATGCTCTTAACTTCTCTAGACCAGCTCAAACTCCTTAGGCTAAGATCAAGTGGCCTAAGTATCCAATTGTTTTTACAACCAAATCGACACTTGGACAACTTGGCGAATAATTGATGTTTCCTCAAGATATCTAGGGTTAGCTTCAGGTGCTTGAGGTGTTCTTATTCACTTTGATTGTACACCGATACATCATAAAAAAAGCCAAAATAAACATCCTCAAGTGTGGTCTAAATACTTCATGCATCAAGCTCTGGAAGGTGGATGGTGTGTTTTTCAATCCAAGTGACATTACTAGAAATTCACAGTGCCCTTCGTGGGTATGAAAGGATGTTTTGTGCAAATATTTTGGTTTGACCCCAATCGGGTGGTATTTGGATATGAGGTCTAACTTAGAAATACCCTTGATCTACTTAACTCATCCACCAACTCTTCCACCACTGGTATTAGGGGTGAAAGTTGGTCGGTCCACACCAGAGAAACCGTTCGGATCGGTTGGTTAGGTCTAGATCGGACCAACCCGGGATAAAGACTGGTTGGTCTCGGTCCTTGAAATAGAGGACCGAGACTTTTCAATCCAGTCCCGGTCGAGGGGTTTCCCACCCCGGACCGATCGAATTTAATATATATATTATATATATTATTTATATAATAATTGTATAATTAATTATGTAATTTTCATCTAATTTATTATCATTGACCATTTAAAATAATTTTTTATTAAGTTAGTTACATAATCCACATTAATAATTTACTTAATTTTAATTTAGCATTTTAAATAAAAATTTTTATTAATTTTTTTTTAAAAAAGAAGCAAAAAAAAAAAAAAAAAAAAAAAAAAAAAATTAAAAATAAAATAACAATAATAATTGGGCCGGAATGAACGGACCGACCGAATTGATAGCTATCGGTCCGGTTCAATCCCTAGGGATCCATCACCACTCAGATTGGACTGGACTGATTTACACCCCTACATATAATCCACACACATCTTCCATGTGCCATATACTTTTCTGACTAAGAATACGAGAGAAGAATATAGGCTTTGGCTGGATTATATCACCCTTGAGTTCAATAGCTCTTGGACAATCTTTTTGATCTCATCCTTATAGAAGAATTAGTATCTATATGGCCTCACAGACATTGGTTTGGCTCCCAGCATCAAGTTAATGGTGTGGTCGTGAGATTGAAAATGAGGAAGACCTTTAGGTTCCATGAACACATCATCATAATGCCTCCAATGCCCCTTTATAGGCTTTGAAAGATCCTGTTTAGGAGTTAGTTCCCTTTATCGACTAATGCAATATATTCCTTTCCTTTCTAACTTGTTAAGTTTTTTGCAGGGGCTCTCTTCTAACAGCTTAGTCAAGACCATCCCTTGCAAGGTGATACTCTGGCCACCCACATAGAAGTCCATAGCAATCTGTTTGAAATTCCATGAAATGGTGCACATGGTTTGTAGCCACTCTACTCCACAAACCATGTCACAACCAGCCAATTCCAACACAAACAAATTTAAGGTGAAAGAGAATCTCTGAATATTCACCCTTACTCTTAAACCTTTCCCTTTACTGATTAATTGCTCAACATTTGCCACTCTTGCCTTAATGTTCTCCTTGAAATAAATAGGGATCAGAGATCTTTTTGCAATATCAGGGTCTAAAAAATTTTGAGTGCTCTTTGTGTCAATCAAAATCACAATCCACTACCTTGCAATCTTTCCCTTAACTGTCATGGTCCTAAGATTAGATAAACCAATTAATAAATGGAGGGAAATCTCATGTCTAGCAGTCACCTCAGAGAGTTCGACAATTTCTTTGCCCAAGTTAGCTTTTAACTGGTGTACCTTCCTTTTCCTCATCATCACCTTCCACTTCTTCTATAAAATACAACCTTGAATTCTTGTACTTATGACCTGGGTTCCATTTGGAATCACAATAGAGCATAATCCATTTTCTCTCGTCCTTTATTTAGATGAGATTTATTTTCTAAATTGGCAGTATGGCCTTATTGGCTGGCTTATTGGGATAAGCTATTTGGTTGTTAATACTTTTAAGACTACGTGCATCAGAGTAGTTAGGCATGGTACTCCTGAAGCCCCTTCTATTGATTTTGATATGTTCCTCTTGAATTTTAGCTAAGCTAAAAGCTGTTAAGAGATTTGAGGGGTTGATCATTTGGACTGGCAATCTGATTTCATCATTTAAACCATTTAAAAAACAACTCAACTTATGTGAGTTTGACAATCTACGAAGCCTATTAGATTTAGACAAGGTCTCAAACTCCACCCTATACTCCTTAATCGATCCTATTCCCCTCAATACAGTAAAGACCTCCATGGGATTGTCATAGGAGCTTTGGCCAAATCAAAGCCTTAACAAAGGAATCCCAATCCGTGAGAGTGCTTGACTCTTCTAAATATTGAAACCATACCAGGGCTTTCCCTTCCATGTGGAAGGAGACCAATTGTAATTTGTGGTGAGGCATTGTACTGTGTCGTACCACCACTCCTAAACAGGATCATTCAAAACCTATAAAGGGGGTATTGGAGGCATTATGCTGATGTGTTCATGGAACCTAAGGGTCTTCCTCATTTTCAATCTCACGACCACACCATTAACTTGATGCCGGGAGCCAAACCAATGTCTGTGAGGCCATATAGATACTCATTCTCTTATAAGGATGAGATCGAAAAGATTGTCCAAGAGCTATTGAACTTAAGGGTGATATAATCCAGCCAAAGCCCATATTCATCTCTTGTATTCTTAGTTAGAAAAGAGTGTTATACCACCACTCTCACAGTAAGTCCCACATTGCTTGAGTATGACTATTGTATTGCCTTGGTCTCCTATATAAAGGTTGGCCTAGGAGGCCAAGACAATCCAAAATACAATTCTAATGAGTTTATATTATTTTTGAATGTATAAATTTTAATTTATAATTTGAATTATATTATAATTTGGTTTCAACCTCACCCATCGGTACCGGGGCCGGGGTAAGGGTTGGAAACCCTCCCCTCGCATGGTGCGAGGTGGGGTGCGAGGGTGGGTCCCCCCAGCCTCACACCATGCGGGTAGCACCCATACATTTTAGAGATGAATAGTAAAACCTAAGATTTATTTATTCATCTATGCTTTTTTTATTAAATTTAGCATAAAATTCAAGTTGGCATTTCTATATTGGCTTTTCTAGGTTCTTTAGAGGTCATTATTCAAGTTTTAAAACAGTACTAATTATGTCACCCTTTTAGGATGAATTCCCAAAATCAAGGTAATATGTTTTTGACAAGTCTTTTGCAAGGAGATGTAAGTCTCAAAACATCATTTTTGGAAGAATCTCAAAATGTTCCAATGTCTATCCAAGACTCAACCTTAAGCAACTGTTTATACTAAGGAAACACAACGGGGTGGCAACTTCTCTATAGAGGAAGACAAGATTTTATTATCATCGTGACTAAATGTTAGTATTGATGTGGTCCATAGAACTGACCAAAAACATCAAACACTTTAAGACAAAATTACCACATACTTCCTTGAACACAAGGACTTCCCATCTACAAGTGTGTGTAGTTTTACCTCCTTAGTGAATCAGTGGTCCAAAATTCAACAAGTAACCGATAATATTTTTTAATGGCTAGCTCAAATTGAATATCAAAATCAAAGTGGCGTTACCGAGTATGACAAGGTATAACTTATATTAAATGTGATGTGAATACCTTAAATTACCAATACTTATTTATTTTTTATTTACCTTAATATTTTTAGATTGTCAAGGCAAAGATTATGTATCAATCCATAAACAAGGTTTTCTTTTCAATTGAACATTGTTGGCTTTTGTTGCGGGATCAATTGAAATGGTTATAGCATGGGCTTAAGGAAAGAGCAAGAAAAAAGTCATCTATTGCATTATTTTCAAACCTCACTTCCCACACTCTGGAATCAATAAATCAAGTTGGAGAGGATGATGCATATCATGATACCAATGTAGACATCATGAGACCAATAGGTGGGAAAGCTGAAAAGGCAAGAAGAGAAAATATAGTCCCTCCAAAGATGTTGTGGCATTCATGAAGAAGAAAGCGGAATATCTTGAGGATGCACGTGTCTAAGGAGAAGACCTAATTCGCTTGGAAAGGGAAAGGCTTCAGATGGAGCAATTAGAACGAGAACATAGACTTCATATTGAAGAAGAGAAATTGAATATTGAAAAAGAGAGAGTTGATATAGTAAGGAGAAATCTTCAATTGCAAAAATTGGATTGGGACGAGAGAGTAATTAAGGGTGTAATCGGTCCTGTCTGGTCCAGGGGAGGCCACGAGTTGAAAATTTTGGTCCACCCTTTTTGTCGGATCGGACCGATTACCGGTATAGACTGGACCAAACTGTTAGTTATTAGTCTAATTCGGTCCATGAACATTTTTTTCTCCTTCCTTTTTTTGGTAAATAAATTAATACAAAAAATTAATTAAATTAATAAAATTAAATTTAAGTGAGCTCTTTAATATGCATTATGCAACTAGCTCATTAAAAAAATAATTAATTATAACTATATTTATGATGTTAATAGTTACTAACTTAGTATTTTAGTATTCATAGTGGTTTATATTAAAATTCTAACGTTTTACATATGGTTAATAAATATTAAATAATTTCATTGTCCATAAATTATTCATGCTTACTTGCAACTTAGGTATCCTAAAAAAAAATTACATAATTACTTTAATTTGGTTTAAATAGTAGAGTATGTATCTACATATAATAACATATATTATCATATGATATATTAGTTAATTAATAGCATATATTATTTTACATTTTATATGATCAATGGTGATAGATTAAATAATAATTATATAATTCACTTGTACACTACTATGTAAAATAATATATAATATATAAAAAATATTAAAGAAATTTATATTTAAACATTTTGGTCCAATTCGATCTGGTTTGATTCAAACAACCACACCCCAAGACTGAATCGAAAGCCGAAATTTTCATACACTATGGACCAAGACCAACCAACATGATTTTCGGTCCTATCTGGTTAGTTTTTCCGGTCCAGACCAAAAATCTTTCACCCATAAGAATAATGATGATGGAAACAAGTGGGATGACTCAAATACAACAAAATTATTGGCACCGATGGCAAGTGGAAATATAAGAAAAGTAATGATCAAGCAACTAGTTGCCATAGGTGATGCTTATTTTGAAATATTTTAAAAAAAGATGTTTTGGCAACAACTGCGTTGCTACCTTTTGATATGGTATGATCTGAATCATGATATTTAATTTAATAGCTTTTGGTATATTGTGATATTTTGCAACCATATTAGATTCGCTTAGAGAAGGTCATTATTAAACTTTAGATACTGGGACACACAGATTTGTAAACACAAAATAAAACTAAGAACTCATTCAAAGTTCCTATGATTCTCCATGTAGTTGCCATAGGTGTTCAACAAGGTCCGACTATAGTTGTGAATGAGTTTGTCGATTTCTAATGCGAAGATGGCCATGAATGAACTCCATAAGCATATAATTTTGATCACGTGATACTGGTGCATGAGGGCTTTTATCTATTTGTTCATAATCAAAATCTATTTCTTGCACATCTCGCTCATCTTCAACAATCATATTATGAATAATTATACATGCCTTCATTATGTCCCTGAGCACGAAGACTTTGAACATCCGTACAGGTTGACGCACAGTGGCGAAACGTGCTTGGAGCATGCCAAATGCATGCTCTACATCCTTCTTTGTAGATTCTTGAGCTGCAACAAAATATTTACTTTTGGCATGTACTGGGGCTGGAAGTGTTTTGACAAATGTTGACTATTGTGGATATATACAATCAGTAAGGTAGTATGCCATTGTGTAATCATGATCATTAATTGAGTAATTTACTTTAGGAATATGTCCTTGAGCAAGCTCACTAAATATAAAAGATCTTTCTAAGACATTGATGTTATTACGAGACCTGGGCAACCCAAAAAATGCATGTCATATTCAAAGATCATGATATGCAATTACTTCTAAAATAATAGTTACTTCATGACTATAGTTAGAATCTATACCTTTCCATGCCGTTGGGCAATTCTTGTATCGTCAATGCATGCAATTGATGCTTCCCAACATTCTTAGGAAACCACGACTTTCGTTAATCACTATCAATCTTGAAACATCATGGTTTGTTGGTGACCTCAAGTATTGTTCCTAAAAAATACAAACCACTGCTTAAGCAAATAATTTTAGACTTTCCATTGCAGTGGTCTCTGAAACTCTTAGATATTCATCCACAAAATCACCAGTTACTCAATATGCCAGAATTCTCAAAGCAGCTGTAATTGTTTTTAAGGCTAGAACAACCAAGTCTTTCAGCATTGTTTCTTCTTTGGAAAAAATATGGATTGTGAGCTTTGACCTCAAATTGAATTAAAAAAAAAAAGAGATATCCTCACCTTGAACCTCCTACGAAATACTTTGGGAGAATATACCAGTACTTCAACCAAATAATCTGAAAAAGCATTTCATGGCCTTGCAAACGATTATGCCAAATGTATTGACGAGGTGGTGCCAGTATTTCTTATTTATATAAAAAATGATACTTGGCCCCATGAGTTTGCCCCCTCAAAGTTACCGTCCGGGTATTTTATTTTATTTTTAATTTTTTCTTAATGGTTAAAGAAGTGACTATTAGTGATGTGGTGTATTTTTTAAAAAATGCTTAAAGATGTTTAAAAAATATTTTAAAGAAATAAAAAAGTGCAATTTGCACTATTTGTAAGTTTGATAAGGCAAACTCATGAGACTAAATAGCATCACCCTATTTATATTCAATATAAACTCATGACCATTGGAAGAATGTGTTTTCCAAGAAAATAACAGTTAAGAGAAGGACAAATTTTGAATAATAATGATTATCAGAAAGTTTTTATAATTTTAAATTTTTATTGTTAGAAAGAGATAAATTTTGAAAAATATAATCGTTAAAAAAAGTTAATGATTTTGAAAAAAATATATATATTTAGTGAAGAAAATTTAGAAAAAAGTAATCGTAAATATGAACATTATGGTACGTTTGGTTACCAAACTCATCTAAACTCATCATTACAATTTTTTCAAATTTCAACACAAAATATAATAAACAATTCAACTTTTTTCAAATTTTAAAATAATAATAATATTAAAAAATAATATTCTAACAATATTTTATCATCTCAACTCAACTCAATTCGACATCCAAACACAACCTACATATATTGAAAAATATAACAGTTGAAGAATTAGAATTTGAAAATTATGATCGTAAGAAAAATAATAAAAAAATAATATTTTAATTAAAATAATAAAGATAAAAGACTAATATGGAGAGTGAGAGGTACACATATAAAGTGCCTGGTAGCTAAATAGAAAAGGTGTAAATTTTAGTTAGCTGGCTGGGAATTTGAGGAGGTACTATGTGACACGACCCGTGAACTCAACACAAACATGATACGAAATTAGTGAGTTTGTGTTTGATGTTAATGGGTTCAACTCAAAACGGGTTGACCTGTTGAGACACGATTTATAAAAAGGTCAATAATGGGTCAACCTGCTTAACACGAAATCAACCCGTTTTGACTCGTTTAGAATTTATTTCAAAATCAAAATTTTATTATTGTTAAGTTGTAATATTGGTATTTCTCAGTATGATTATGTTTATATTGTTTATATTGTTGAGATTGTGATTTTAGACCTATGCTTATTTTTGTTATTATATGGTTTGTAATATTGGTTTTGTTGACGTCGTGTTTCACAGCCTGAGCAACTCCACCGTTGATGGTCGGTCTATTCCTACATACAAAGGAAATGAAGGCTCGGGATGGTGGGGGAATACCTTCGATGCCTAAGTTAGTTTGGATTTTGAACTTGTGATCTACGTGAGCTTCCAATCATTGTATATATGTGTATTTTTGCCCTCCAGGGGGGATATTTATACCTAGTGGGGCGATCCCTTGTTAGGCTGATTGTGGTGGTGTTGCTCCGTACCCAGGCCACGTCCTCTGCCAACTCCCTGCCATGTGACAGACCATCTATGCCTGATTATGGCGATCGTTGACAACCATGGGTCCTTGTAGTGGCATGCTCGCCTCTGTTCTTCATTAAATGTAGTGTGACCTCAGTCAGACACTCCCACCTTCCAGGTCTTATCTAGCAGTCAACGCTCAGGGACTTGGGTTTTTCCTGACCCTGTGCATGCGACTTGTCAGCCCGTAGACATGTCAGGCCTTTTGGCTTAGTCCTCGTGCCTCATGCGTGCTGCAATGCTGCTTCCTTGTGGGCTTCATGGGCTGCCCTTGCCCTTGCTCTTCATGGCCTGGCCCGGCCTGGCCTGGGCCATCCTATTCTCTTACCATGCTATCCTTAGGCCCACCTATACCGTGTGGGTTGGGCTTATTCGGTCGGGCCCATCACTGGGAATAACTCCCCTCACAATACCCCACGAATTCTCACTATACACGTATGGTCAGAATTCTAAACGTTCCATTCTGCTTTCCCGGGCCAGTTTCTTTTGATGCACATCAGGCACCCCACGATGGTTCGGCTGAGCCATCAATTCTTGACGGCGCCTCAGGTCCTTCCCAGCCCTTCGTCATCCGTCAATTTGGGGTAGCGGGAAGCCCTCCCATGTACTGGGTGGGTTATTGGACTGCTTGCTTTTCATGATGCCACTAATGCGACGGTTGGGCTCCATGATGCCACTCTGTGCATTTCTCGAGGCCTGGCGTGTCTCTTGCGTTTTTGGCTCGGGGTCACTTCATTGCCTACAGAAGACCAACCGTCGCGTCGTCCTCTATATAAACTCCCTCTTCCTTCTCCTTTTGCCATTTCTGTTCCTTTTCCTCCCGCATTCTCCTTCGAGCTTGCTCTCTCTTCACTTCCTCACTTCGTTCCTTCCTTCGCATAGTTCTTAGTGGCTCCCAAAGGGTCTTCCAATTCTCGTTTCTTTCATATTTTTAACGTTGCTTGTGACATAGGCTATGGACCAACTGGTGGGCGTGATTGTGGAGGAGCGTGGGGAGCTTAAGGAGGAAAATAGGGTGCTTCGGTCCCTGGCCCTCCTTGGCCGTATGGAGGTTTGCAAAGTGAACCGGGAGGTGGAGAAGCTGGCCCTCGAGTGCGATGCTCTGGTGGAGGACCTGGACACCTTGGCAGAGCGCAACAAGCTTTTGCAAGAGAAGGGCAGGAAGCTCAGCGGCGAGAAGAAGCTTGTGGGGGAGGAACTAGGCAAGATCGTAAAGCAGCTCTCAAGCCCATTTAGAGTGCAGGTGCCTTAGGGACAAGCACGCTAAGGCCTATCAGAAGTTGCGAGGGGTGGAAGGAGAAGTTGGAGTCGGAGCGGAGGGGGCTTCTGGAGCTCCGGGGAGAAAAAGAGTGGTTGTTTAGGCAGCGCGCCAAGGATGCCAGGCAATGGTCATGGCTACTGTCCCACCACTTCGTGCTGACTCGATTTGTTCACCCCTAGAAGGCCATTGTTCAACAACTCCGCTACTTTGAGGCAAAGCTCATTACTGCGACTAATACCATCCTAGCTTGAGATATTGGCATCTCGAGCCTAGAATCCAGCCGGGCAGCCAGCCGTGCCTACTGGGGGGGTAGTCATGTCCCAACTTAAGGGCGTCAGGGCCATTCGGGATGATCCTTGGGGGTATGGCTATAAGGAAGGTCTCGAGCAGCTAAGGGACTATATGCGAGAGCACCCCACGACCAATCCCAATACTCTGAACTTGGCTTCCCTGGAACCCGATCCTTGAGCCTTTGCCTTCACCCTCGGGAGGGATGTAATGTTGCTCGTGTTCCCGGATGCCCTTTCGCCTACATGTCCAGACTCTTGCTCTTCCTCTCTCCTTTTTGTTGTTGTCTGTTGTTCTCTCTCTTTCTCTCTCTCTCTCTCTCCCTCTCTCTTTTTTCCCCGCTTGGCAAGGCCTTGTGATGTAACCCTTGTACATACATATATGTTATATGAACTTTGTGCCTTATGGACTGTGTACTTTCTCTTGTCTCTTCGCATGTATGTGTATATTTTCCTTTCCTCTCTTTTTTTTGATTGGTCGCTCGGGTAGAGCTCGGAATGCTCTGGCCCAGCCATTCCTTTGCGGCGAGTTGAGGGACTCGGCTTATGGGTCCCAAAGTTCGTCAAGTCAAGGGACTTGTGTTCGAGTGGCCATGCAGGTAGAGCTCGGAATGCTCTGGCCCGACCATTCCTCCGCGACTAGTCGAGAGACTCAACTTATGGGTCACGAAGTTTGCTAAGTCAAGGGACTTGTGTTCGAGTGGCCATGCGAGCAGAGTTCGGGATACTCTGGCCCGACCATTCTTTCCCGGCAATTTGAGGGACTCGATTTATGGGTCACGAAGTTCGGCATGTCAAGGGACTTATGCCCGAGTGACCATGTGGGCAGAGCTCGGGAGGCTCTGGCCTGACCATTCCTTTGCGGTGAGTCGAGGGACTCGGTTTATGGGTCATGAAGTTTGGCAAGCCAAGGGACTTGTGTCTGAGTGATCAGGATGCTCTAGCCCTACCATTCCTTCATGGTGAGGTGAGGGACTCGGCTTATGGGTTACGAAGTTCAGCAAGTCAAGGGACTTGCATCCGAGTGACCATCTGGGCAGAGCTTGGGATGCTCTGGTCCGACCATTCCTTTGCGGCGAGTTGAGGGACTTGGCTTATGGGTCACGAAGTTCAGCAAGTCAAGGGACTTGTGTCTGAGTGACCATATGGGTAGAGCTCGGGATGCTCTGGCTCGTCCATTCCTTTGCGGCGAGTCGAGGGACTTGGCTTATTGCTTTGACAAAGGCGAGTTGGAGTGAACGTTCGTACTTTTCATTCATAAAACCCGTTTGATACATCCAGCTTATGAGTTATAGGCAAAGTACTTTTTAAGGTGCTCAGTGTTCCACGAGTGGGGGAGTTCGCGGCCCCTATATTCCTTGAGGCAGTAAGAGCCAGGCCATCTACTGGCCGTCACTAAGTACGATCCTTCCCATCATAGGCCTAACTTTCCCTCCTCCTGGGCGATCACCCCAGTCTGCTTTAGCACCAAGTCTCCTACTTTGAAGAAGCGTGGCCTGACTTGTTTGTTGAAATATTGCTCTGCCTTCCTTTTGTTGTTTGTCATTCGCACTCAACTTCTTGCCGTTTTTCTTCTAGGAGGTATAGGTTTTCCTTTAATCCCTCATCGTTGAGGCATGGGTCAAGGTGTTCGACTCGGTAAGTGGGCATCCTGATTTTTACAAGGATAACCGCTTTGCTTCGATAGGTGAGGGTGAAAGGTGTCTCTCCCGTGGGTGTCTTGACACTAGTTCAATAGGCCATCGTACTGTTGGGAGTTATTCGGCCCATCTTCCTTTCTGATCCCCCCAACCTTTTCTTCAAGATGCCCAACAAAGTTTTTTTGGTTGCCTCGACCTATTCGTTGGTCTGCGGATGCCGTGGAGAAGAGTATTTGACCTTGATCCCTAGTTCAATGCACCATGTCCGGTAGTGCGAACAGTCAAACTGCTTGCCATTGTCCGATATGAAGCTTTGGGGGATGTTGAACTGATAGACCACCGACTTCCAAAGGAGCTTTGTGATGACTTGGGGCCTTGATAGTCGCCAATGCTTCTACTTCAGCTCATTTTGTGAAGTAATACACTACTACGACCACTAACTTTACCCCGCCTTTTGCCGAAGAAAATAGACTAGTCAAATCCAACCCCTATTATGTGAAAGGCCATGGAGATGTGATCGATGTTAGCTCCTCTGGTGGGCAGCGGGACATAGGTGCGTGTTCCTGGCACTTTAGGAATTTCTTCACAAAGCTTTCTGCGTCTCGGAGAGAGTAGGGCCAATAGTACCCTGCCCGTGTTACTTTTGCGGCCAGTGCTTTTCTGCCTGAATGGCTCCCACAGATTCCCTCATGGATTTTGGCTTAATACGTACTGGTTTTCTTCTGGTGTGATGCACATTAGGAGAGGTTCGGAGAAACCCCTTTTGTATAGAATTCCTCCCAATAGCGTGAATTGCGCAGCTCAGTTCCTGACCTTTCATGCCTCTTCTTGGTCGTCTGGGACTTCGCCTTCATTAAGGAAGTTCATGATGTCCGCAGCCCACTCGGGTGGCGCCGGGGAGACAATTGATACCTCTATCTCGATGGTCGGGACCTCAACTATTTGGATTATAGTATGTTCAGGAAGGGGAAGCCCTTCTTATTCCAAGGCAGCCCTTGCCAGCCGATTTGGCTTTTAATTTCTCCCCTCGGTATTTGTTGGTTACAAAAGTAACGAAAGAGATCGTGCTCCTTGCAGACTTGCTGAAGGTACTGCTTCAACTTTTCACCTTTTGTGGAGAATTCTCCCAATACCTGGCTAACCACTACTTGGGAGTAGGCCCTTACTTCGACTTCAATGGCTCCCAGTAGCCTTGCCACTGACATTCCTGTTAGTAGTGTACTTGACCTCATTGTTGGTGGTTCTGAAGGCGAGTTTTATCATGTAGTTGTGCTTCTTGTCGAGCTCGGTGACAATGTGCACCCCTACACCCCCTCCAGCCCAGCAGGACGAGCCGTCGACATAGACATGCCAGGGCTTTCCCTGAGGTTCAACTTGTATTTCCTTTGGGAAATTGGTAAACTCATCTACAAAATTTGCCAGCACCTAGCCCTTGATCGTCGTGCAGGGAATGTACTCTATATCGAACTCACTTAGTTTAATTGCCCAGTTCGTCAACTGACCGGATGCATCTTGCTTCTATAAGATTTTTTCTGAGGGGGACGTCGGTGAGCACCTTCATCGGATGGGCTTGAAAGTATGACCTTAGTCTTTTTGCAGCAATCACCAATACAAATGCAAGCATCTCCGCCCGAGGGTATCTGACTTCGGCTCCACGGAATGCCTGACTCGTATAATAGACGAGTTGTAGTGCCTCTTCTACAGCTCGTGTAATAGACAAGTTGTAGTGCCTCTTCTTTAGGTCCCTGAATGCCTGGTCACATTTGATGTCCCATTCTCCTGCTTTCTTTAGGACCTTGAAAAAGGGAAGGCATCGGTGGATCGAGTGGGCGATGAAACGATTCAAGGCTGTAACACATCCTGCGAGCCTCTGCATTTTGTGAAGGTTGCAGGGAGGGGGAATTCCCACTATCGCCTTAACCTTCTCCGGGTTGGGCCTTGATTCCCAGCTCGGAGACCATAAAGCCCAAAAACTTTCCCTACTCCACTCCGAAGGTGCACTTCAGTGGGTTGAGCTTCATTTGGTAGCATCGCAGTATTGCAAATGCGAGCAGCTTTACTTCTCGGTAGGTTGGTGAGAGGGTTCTATCGTCCCAATCGGGAGTCTTTCCTCTCGGTAGGCGAGGAGATCAGTTATAGTCAGCGCATGCAGTATCTACCCGATGGGACCCTTCCGAGTTCTGCAATTAATCTGCTGACCACCAAATCCTCTTGAGCTTCGCAATTCAAGCCACATATCATTGAATCTTCCATTTTAGATAATCGTGTTATTCTTGGAATAATCTTCTTTTATATTAAAATTTATCTTTAGACACTATTTTCCAGATCTTTAGGCTAGATTGTAGCTGCATTTATCTTATTTCCGAATTTGAGTTTTGACATCTATTTAATCCCGTCTTGTGGGATGAATAAGAGGGGAGTTGGAGTTTTAGAGTAAAAATAGTCCATAATTTATTCTTTAAGTTTCTTTCCAAGAGGCAGATTTGGGGGAGCAGAGGCGAGAGCCACATGCTTTATCAACTAATTGCAACGAAAAACACTTGTTTTTTGTTTTTCTTTTCACTTTCATTATGAATTAATTTTATTTTCTAGAGTTTTGATGTAGTCTAGCATTGAACACACAATTTATATTCTAAATTATTTTATTTCAATATTTTCATGATTTTGTGTTTATTCCTTATTCTTAATGCTTACAATTTTTTAACTAATTATTGTTTGACCTATTGAATTGCAATGAGATCGAGAGATGATTTGTGATTAGTGCTCTAGGATTAAGCACCATTAGTTAAGCGAAAGTAGGTATACTTTACTGTGATTAGTTTGATTTTCAAGAAAAATTCAAAGAACTTAATGAGTCTCCGATAGTTAAATTCACATAGAGATATGAGTTATTAGTTAGAGATATTTTGGTATTATTTAAGAGAAAATATTAAATAGTTAAAGGATTTTTATCATCAACTTGGGATAATTGGAATTCTATAATAAGGAAGAATAAATTGTGTGGGATTTGGTAGGTGAAATCAAACGCTATAGATATATTTTTATCATCTTTAAAATCTTAATTTTAATGTTATTTTCTTCAGTTTAATTTATATAATCTATTCTTCAAATTTCGATTTTCTAAATAGTAATTAATTTATTAAATTTCAGTACTCAATAGCATAATTAGTCCTTGTGGGTTTGACATCCATTTTCTTTAAAAATATTTTACTACTTGTTATGATTCTGTATACTTGCAGATATTTTCAACAAAACAAGTTTTTAGTACCATTGCCGAGGACTAGTTATTGGTTATTGATTTTGATACTAGTTAGATTTTTACTACTTTGGATTTTATTTTATTGGTTTAAATTAGATTTCAGTTTGATTTTTATCTTTTCAGGAATTAGAAGTGCATGTCCCGATCTAAATCATTCGAGCATACACTTTTTGATCCCAAGATTGAAAACACCTTTTGTCGGATTAATAAAGAGAAAAAAAAAGAGGTCGTCACATCTAAATTTAATATGGTCGACCAGGAGCACAAGGCGTTAAGAGACTATGCTGTGCTATCTGTCAATGGGGTGACATCTAGTATAAGGTGGCCAGCTATACAAGCCAATAAATTCGAGATCAAGCCAGCCTTCATTCAAATGCAAATCGTCCAGTTTGGGGGCTGTCACAAAAGGATCCTAATGTCCATATTACAAATTTCTTAGAAATTTGTAATACTTTTAAACATAACGGAGTGACAGATGATGCGATTCGATTGAGACTTTTTCCTTTCTCACTTAGGAAAAAAGCAAAAGTTTGGTTGAACTCTTTGCCACCAGACATCACCACCACCTGGGGGGAGTTGACACAAAATTATTAGCAAAATATTTACCTCCAGCCAAGACAGCGAAGTTAAGGAATGACCTTAACGATATTACTACATTTACCCTTAATTTGGGTGAATCATTATATGAGGCATGAGAGAGATACAATGACTTATTGCGCAAGTGTCCACATCACGACCTCCCAGCATGGCTTCAAGTAAAGACATTTTACAATGGTCTGGGACCCACAAATCGATTTATGGTTGATGCGGCCGCAGGAGGAGCATTAATGAGTAAGTCCCATGGTCTACAGAGAGAGCAATGTCAAGAAAGACAGCTGGAGTTTTTGAACTTGATTCTATTACTACATTGGTGGCGGAGATGAAAAATCTATCACAACAATTAGGTAAGATGAACGTTAATGTTACTCAAACTAATGTTGTTTGTGATCATTGCGCAGGAAATCATTCAAGTGTAGATTGCCAAGTGGGGAATCCATTTGCCTAACCTAGTTATGAACAAGCCCATTATGTGTTCAATTTCCAACGTCAAAATAATTCTTATTCAAACACGTTCAATTCCGGATGGAGAAATCATCCTAAATTTTCATGGAGTAATAATCAAAGGCTGGCTAGACCACCTCAACAGTTTCCACAGTAAGAGAAGACACTGACACTTGAGGATATGTTTATGCAGTACATGCAAAATACTGATATGGTGCTCCAAAACAACTCGGCTTCAATCTGCAATCTTGAGGCACAAATCGATCAGTTCTCAAACATGCTAACTGAGAGGACAACAAGAACTTTACCGAACAACACTATGACCAATCCGAAAGAACATGTCAAAACCATATTATTGAGAAGTGGGCAAACATATGACCAGCTACAGATAGTAAATATCAAGCGAGATGCAGAAGTTGCAGAAAATGTGAAGTCCGAGAAGAAGGAAACCGCGTACGAGGTAAAAGAAGCAAAGCGAGGTGCGACCTACCAACAAGCTGAGAACACTAAAGAGAATAAAGGGGTTGCAAAACCCAAGAAATCCAGGGAGTTTATATCTGAAACTTATTCTCCTTCAATTTATGATCCACTAATTCATTTTCTGCAAAGATTAAGAAAAAATAAGATTGATAATCTGTTCTCTAAATTTCTGAGTATATTTAAGCAACTGCATATTAATATTCCTCTCATTGAAACTTTAGAGCAAATGCCTAAATATGAAAATTTTGTAAGGATATATTATCAAACAAGTGAAAGTTGGAGGAGCATGAGACTGTAATGCTGATCGAGGAGAGCAGTACAATTTTAAAAAAGAAGCTACCGCCTCAGATGAAAGATCCGAGGAGTTTCACGATCCCTTACACTATAGGAAATTCATATTTTGATTAAGTTTTATATGACTTTGGGGTAAGTATTAATCTAATGCCTCTCTCTATTTTTAGGAAACTAGGTTTTGGAGAAGCAAAGCCGACCACCATCTCTCTAAAGTTGGCGGACAGATCTATTAAATACCCGAGATGACTCATTGAGGATGTACTGGTGAAAGTTGATAAGTTTATCTTCCCGAACGACTTCATTGTACTTGATATGGAGGAGGAGAGGAGATCCCTTTGATACTGGGCTGACTTTTCTTTGTGACGGGGAGAACCTTAACTGATGTCCAGTAAGGAAAACTCATTTTGAGGGTTGGCAAGGAGCAAATCACTTTTGACGTATTTAAATCTATAGAATTTCCTTCCGAGGTACATTCTTGTTTTCAAATAAGCGACCGAGACATGGTCATGGTCGACGAGACTTATAGAACTGAATTTTCAAAACTACCACTAATAGATGTAGAGTGAGGTATGTCTTACTCACTCTACATCTATTAAATCTGAAGATGAAGAGGTTACAGAGTGCGAGAGATATTTGGAAACTACACCATCCATTTCTCCTTCAATAAAATTAAAAGTGGAAGAGCTAAACTCATCTCGGTCGACATCTCCAAGTAAGGAACCACCCAAACTTCAACTCAAACAAGAAAAAGCTGATGAGAGTCATACACAAAGGCAATAAAAAAGGTATGGAATATTTCCATAATTCCAAAAAAAAAAAAAAAAAAGAGAGAAGAAAAAAAAGAAAAAAAAATGTCCGACCTATCGAATAGTGGGGTAAAGATAAAGAGAGATACTTGAAAGTACAATGAAGAAAGGTATGTTGAGAGATTCACAAGGATTGAGAAGAGATGTTTGTGTTAGAAGTGAGAATGCTCTATTTATTTTGTTGATGTTCAAACTTAAGTTCTCTTGCTTTCTTTGAATCCTACATTTTCTTTGTAGCCCTCACCCTAGCCTTACATTACAAGCTTAATAAAGATCTATTGATCCCTGTTGATAGTTTTTGTTCTACATTAGTGGAGAGTGATTTGAAAAGCAAGCCTATGGAGTTTTTAGAGATCCATTATTTATTTACTTATTTGCATAAAACTATCAAATGAGCTAATGATGAAGTGAGAATGATGGGTATGCATGAATGTGGGGATGGATAATGCGGTGGAATTGAGTTTTGAATTAATTTTTGGACTTGATTGATGTTGAATGATTCCTTTAAGTTATAGACTTTAGGCAATTTTTGAGATAATAAATTTTATGAATCAAACTAATACTTGTTTTAATTGTCTTTATTTCCTTCTTTGCTCGAGGACGAGCCGAACTTAAATTTGGGGGTATTTTATAAGTGTCTTTTTATGTGATTTTTATCACTCTTTTATTTATGAAAAGTGTCAGTTTTCCTTTAGTTCTATTAATTTTATTTTATTTATATATATTTTTTTTTATTTTTTTTGTATTTGAAGGAATGAGAAGATTTACTGCCAAGGGAAGACATTTTAGTACAAAAGAAGAGACTGTGGAGTCAGACCAACGAGAGGCGACGAGATCTAAAAAGTCAAGAAGACTTATCCCTCAGTAGGCAAATAGTCTTTCCTCTTGGTAGGCGAGAAGACCCAACTGCAACCAGTATAAATGACCAATTTAAGCAACCAATCTAAACAACATCGTGGGCAACAACTAGAAAATGCGAACATCATTACCACTCGGTAGGTTGGCAAAAGGGTTCTATCATCTCGATTGGGTGTCTTCCCTTTCGGTGTGCAAGGAGACGAGTTATATTCAGAGCACACAGCATCTACCCGGTGGGACCCTTCCGAATTCTGCAATCAATCTGATGACCACTAAATCCTCCTGTGCTCCACAATTCAAGCCGCATATCACTGAATCTTTCATTTTAGATAATTCCATTATTCTTGGGATAATCTTCGTTTATATTAACATTTATCTTTAGAAACTATTTTTCAGATCTTGAGGCTAGGTTGTAGCCACATTTATCTTGTTTCCAGATTTGAGTTTTGACATCAATTTAATCCCGTCTTGTGGGATGAATAAGAGAGAGTTGGAGTTTTAGAGTAAAAATAATCCAAAGATTATTTTCATCAACTGATTCTATCAAAGAACACTAGTTTTATTATTTTTCTTTTCAGTTTCATTATGAACTAATTATATTTTCTAGAGTTTTGATGTAGTCTAGCATTGAACACACAATTTATATTCTAAGTTATTTTATTTGAACATTTCCATGATTGAGTGTTTATTTCTTGTTCTTAATGCTTGCAATTTTTAGCCAATTATTGTTCGATCTATTGAATTGTAATAAGTCTGAGAGGTGGTTTGTGATTAGAGTTCTAGGATTAAGTACCATTAGTTTAGCAAAAGTAGATATAGTTTTCCACGATTAGTGAAATTTTCAAGAAAAATAAAAAGAACTTAATGAGTCTCCAATTAGATAAATTTACATAGAGATATGAAGTTATTAGTTGGAGATATTTTTGGTATTGTTCGAAAGAAAATATTGAGTAGTTAAGGAATTTTTATCATCAACTTGGAATAATTGGAATTCTATAATAAGGAAGAATAAATTGTGTGGGATTTGGTTGGTGAAATCAAACGCTCTAGATCTATTTTTATTATCTTTAAAATCTTAATTTTAATACTATTTTCTTCAGTTTAATTTAGATAATCTATTCTTAAAATTTCGATTTTCGAAATAATAATTAATTTAATAAATTTCAATACTCAATAGCATAATTAATTCATATGGGTTCAACATCTGTTTTCTTTAAAAGCACTTTACTACTTTTTATGATTTTGTGCATTTGCAGATATTTTCAGCAGAACATTGCTTTTAACCAATAGGTCATCAACGTACACCTCCATATTCTAGCCAATATGGTTTTTGAACATTCGGTTGACTAGCCGCTGGTAAGTTGCACCGGCATTTTTCAAGTCGAATGGCATGGCCTTATAGCAGTAGAGTCCCTAGTCGGATATGAAGGCCGTCTTCTCCTCGTTGTACGGGCTCATTTGGGTTTGGTTGTAGCCCGAGTATGCATCCATGAAGCTGAGTAGTTGATGGCTCGTTGTTGAGTCGACTATCAAGTCGATGCGGGCCAAAGGGAAGTTGTTCTTCGGGCATACATTGTTCAGGTCGGTGAAGTCTATGCACATCCTCCACTTCCCGCTCACCTTTTTTTACTAGCACTACATTGAACAATCACTCGAGATAGTGGACCTCCCTAATAAAACCAGTTGCGAGGAGGTGGTCTACTTCTTTGCCTATGGCCGCATACTTCTCTGCGCTGAACCTTTCACGTTTTTGCTTGATCTTCGTTGCCGCGGGGTCCACACTGAGGTGATGCTCAATGATCGAGTTGTCCATCCCGAGCATTTCTTAGTGACTCCATGCAAAGACATCTTGATGCTTGATGAGGAGCTGCTTCATGGCCTGCCTCAACTTGGTAGCCATTTTAGTTCCCACTCGTATGGTGCGCTCGGGCCTTTGCTGATCCACAAAAACTAGCTTCAAGGGCTCATTGGGCTCTGCCTGCCGCAGTGCCTGCTCGTCTTGGACCTTATCGTCTTATTTGGCCAAAGTGGGCAGTGAGGGTGGTTCGGCGACCTCTCGCGATTCTTCGAGAGTTTTGAATTCCTTCCCCTCATGCCTCAGCTCCCGCGCGTAATATTCTTAGGCTAGCACCTGTTCACCTCGGACCTCTCCCACTCCTGCGTCTGTATGGAACTTCATCTTGAGATGGTACGTGCACGTTACCGCCTTGAGATTGTTCAAGGTCGGGCGACCCAATATCACATTGTATGAGGATAGGGCCTTCACCACTAGGAAATCGGCCATCGTAGTTAAAGTTCTGGGGGCCTTCCCGGCCAAGATGGACAGGGTTATGGCTCCTATTGGCTGGATGATGTCTCCTGTGAAACCTTTGAGCTACATCATCGTAGGGTGCAATCTGTCTGGACTAATTCCCATCTTGACGATGGCTTCCCAGAACATGATATCTGTTGAGCTGCCATTGTCAACCAAGACTCTCTACGTGGTGAAGTTGGCTACTTGTACGGTGACCACCAGGGCATCGTCATGGGGGTAGAGGATGGCTTCTTCGTCCTTCTTGCTGAACGTTATGATGGCTCCCCCCGTGTGTCTCCTAGTGCCAGCGGTGGCCCTCCCTGTCGTGAATGCCGGTGGAGCCCCATGATCGTGCGGATTTCGCCTATCAGGGTAATTGCCCTGATCGAGCTCTGACGTCGCGAGCTCCTTTGAGCCTTCCTCCTGGCTCTCTGTCTCCTTGGGCTCTTACTCCACCGGGGCCTTGGGCAGCCATTTGCTGGACATGCCGACGTTTCGTTATCCTGATGTTGTTGTTCTAGCAAGTTCCCAATTCTTCCATCCTCCATTTCAAAGTATAGTAGTCCTTGATCTGGTGCTGATCGGACTGGTGGTAGGTGTAGTATTCGTTGCGATCCTGACCTTGTTAAGGTTCCTCCCTCGAGCTCGGGGTGTGGTCGCCTTCCACAACCATACTCGTATGCGTGCGTGGTCAGCCACACCCTCGGGTTGACGTCTCGTTCCTTCATTTGACTTCTTGTGCTCCTTTCTTGTTTCCTTGACAGTTCCCCACTGTTCTGCCTCGCAGCTTTCTTGTCCACCTGTTCCAACTCTGTTCTCCAAGGGGTCGTCAGAGCCTGGAGGGTGTCATCAGCGTTGATAAATTAGTCAGCTCAGTCCATGAACTTTCTCAAAGTCATGGGGGTCTTTCATGCTATCTCTATCATAAATGGGTTCAGTGGCTAGATCCCCCCTAGCAGGGTTGCTAGGGTGATCTTCTCATCCTGGTCATCCATGGTCATATGCTCTCGATTGAATCGAGAAAGGTACAACTTCAGGCTCTCGTCGTCACGTTGTTTTACCGTTAGGAGGTAGGCGGACTTGCCTCTTCTTCCGACTTGCCATGAACTGAGTTAGGAAGAGAAAGGCCAACTCGCCAATGCTGTCAACGGACCCTAGGGGTAGGGATTCGAACCAGGCTCTTGCTGCACACCTCAGCATTAGCAGAAAGGCTCGGCATGCGACCACTCCCGATAACTCGTGAAGAGTCATGTGAGCCTTGAACGTCCACAAGTGTTCCAGTGGGTCCTTGCATCCATCGTACGCTTCCATCTGGGGGACTTCGAACTTTATCAAGAGAGGAACGACCATTACTTCCGCAATGTACGGTGGGTTCATGCTAGTGAGCAGTAGGTCCATAGAGGACGATGCACCCATTCGCTTGGCCATTTTCGCGTATTTGTCCCCAAGCTCCCAGAGCTCAAGGTGCATCCTGTGTCTCTCTTCTTCGGCCATAACGACCTTTGGTGAGCGTCGCAATTCGGCGTGCTCGTTGTGTCTGGTTTCCGCTCCTACCAGTTCTTCGTTGGTTCTTCATAACGTGACGTTTTCTTCTCGGAGGCCTTTCACTTCCTCCTTTAGCCTCTTTATCGTGTCTCCTATTTCGGTGAGTCTTGCTTCCATTGTTCCGAACTGGTCTTCTTCTCTTAGCAAAGTTTGGGAAAGTGTCGTTGCTGGCATGCAAATGACACACTTCTATAGGATAAATCCCACAAATGGTGCCAGTGTTGATGTCTTGTTTCACAATCCAAGCAACTCCGCCCTTGAGGGTCGGTCCTATCCTGCGTACACAAGAAATGAAGGCTCAGGATGGTGGGGGGATACCTTCGACGCCTAAGTTAATTTGGGTTTTGAACTTGTGATCTACGTGAGCTTCCAATCAATATATATATGTGTGTGTGTGTGTGTGTGTTTTTTTTTTTTTTTTTTTAACCCTCGAAAGGGAAATATTTCTACCTGGTAGGGGCGATCCCTTGTCAGGCTGATCGTGGTGGTGCCACTCTGTACCCAAGTAGCATACTCTGTCAACTCACTTCCATGTGACAGGCCATCCATGTCTGATCATAGCGACCGCTAACAACATTGGGTCCTTGTCGTGGCGTGTCTGCCTTCGTTCTTCATTAAATGCAGCGTGATCCCAATCAGGTGTTCCCACCTTCCAAGTCTTGTATAGCCGTCGGCGCTCACGAACTTGGATTGTCCTTGACCCTATGCGTGCGACTTGTCGGCCAGTAGACGTGTCAGACCTTCTGGCTTAGTCCCTGTGCCTTGCGTGTGCTGCCTTGTTGCTTCCTTGTGGGCTTCATGGGCTGACCTTTCCCTTAATGGCCTAGCTTAGGCCATCCTATTCTCTTACCGGATTGTCCCTAATGTGGCGCCCACGACCCCCATATAAGGAGACACGAGAATTGAGACGCCGAGATGATGACAACAGGGTCACACATCCCAACGTTAGTGCCAAGTGTGTGTACATGCAACAGTGTACAAAAACAACGCAGCGGATAATTAATACAACTAAGTACCAGAATTGTTAATACAATTTAAACAGTCAGTAAAAAGGTTTAAAAATTATACAGTCATCCAAAATAAATATTTTATAAGTCTCAAACCAAAACGAGTGATCCCAGATCACTCCTCGAGCAGAGCTAAATCCTCAGGCTCACCCTCAGCCTCATCTGCATCGAAATCTGCATTACCACAAAATGGTACCGCAGGTAAGTATAAACCAAACAACTACGAGATAAAAATACATTAATGCGACCAACATGCATGCATATGATGAAATATGCATTATTCTCAAAAATACTATTTTCCCTGAAAATAGATATTTTCCAACACACGCCAAAATCCCATTTTGGCCCAAAAAGAATACTCCGTCATTTTTTCAGAAAATGACCCAAATCAATAAAATCTTATTTTCCCAGAAAATGAATCACATAAAATCTTTTTAATCAACACATGCTATTTTCCCAGAAAACAGCCCATTATTCTATTAACCAATGCACCATGATCTCCCCTAGGGATCATCCGCACGTCTTAACTTCGTAGCGATGCTCAGTTCCGCTCCCAGTGCGTTCGTGGCCAAGCACCCACTACGCAACGAACGATGCCCAGTTCCGCGCCCAGCGCGTTTATGGTCAAGCATCTTCTAGCCCCCACCAGCAGAGGGGCCACGAAGTCAGCACGAGACCATCTTGTCCGATCCCGTTGTCGCCCAGCGACAACCCAGGGGACGTCACTCAGTATATTCCACTCCCGAGTGACCAGAGGAGCTCCACCGAGATAATGCCCCATCTCGGCTTGGGGTCGTGATACACACGCACTCAAAATCCTTTAACACATAAAAACCCAATTTTCATTAAACACATGAACATGAATGCATGTACACGAAAACCCAGTTTCCTTTACAAACATGATCATGCGTGTAATATGTCATGTACATGAACAACACCATACCAACAACCAACATTTCACAATACCAACCAAATACACAACTCCATCCACAATCAATCCGACTCCCAAACTCCTCGGACTCAGTCCGGCATGTCCAACCAGATCACAATAATATGGGTTAGTGTAAAAATATATTTAAATCACGATAGTTATTTAGAAAAATACTTACAGTGCTATATAATAATTTCCAAAGGATCATGGAGCTGCAAAATGTGGCGATACAACAATGTAACAGTGTAAAATACACTGTGGCCGTGGGTCTCAAATACCCACTTTTGAATGGGGACAAACTAAGACCCGAAATTGATAGGGTAGAGCCTAGAGAGGTCGGTGAAGCCAATGGTGGTGGTGGTTTGCCGTGGGTGACGGCGCAAAGGGTGGTTTTAGGCCAACGATGTCGAAATCGGAGATGGAGATAGATAGGCTTCACCGGTGACGGATCGGAGCTGGGGTTGGGTGCATTGGATTGCTAGGAGGTCGATGATGAAGCGGTGAAGAAATGGTGGCTGGAGGTGGCGCGACGGCGGCGCTGGAACGAAGAGAGCGCCGCGGCTTGGTGTTGGGCGTGAGGGCTATCGGCGGCGAGATAGTGGCTGGGATTTACGGGGAAGGGTGGCTGGCCGGTGGGGGAGCGGACGGGACGGGCGGTGTCGCGCACGGTGGCGCGACGGCGGTGGGTTGGGTGAGAGAGACACGGATGCACGGGAAGAGAGGGAGAGAAGGGCTATCGCGCCGGGGGGGGGGGGGGGGAATGCAGCGGAAAAGGAAAGAAAAAAGGAAAGAAAAAGAGAATGAAAACTGGGGAAAAGAAATGAGGTCCAATCCTCACCTATTGGGTCACAAAAATGATCCAACGAAGATGATTTCAAAATAACAAATCAATTAAAATAAATTAAACGTAATGATACAATGAAAATAAAATAATTAAATCCCACAATCAATTAATCTAAAAAGAAGAATAATTTAAATATACAACAATAAATAAATATTAAGAAAACATAACGATTTAATTTTTACAATTTAAAAATCATAAAATAACCCATTTAAAATATCCGATAATTACAAAATAAGAGAATAAATTTTTGAACAAATAAAAATAATCCTTCAGTAAAAATATACTAAAATACGAGGTGTTACACCTAAGCTCACCCATATCGCGTGGGTTGGATATATATTAAAATTTAAAAAATATTATATATATTTTTTAAGATATTGTGGTTATTAATAAATATAGATTTTAACTTTTATGTAAAATTATGTTAATCAGTTCAAATAAGTTATAAGTTTTAGTTCAACTCATTTATATAAAACAAACATATTTAAATAAATCATGTCGTGTTAATATAATAAATTATTAAACAGATTAAACCGGATAATATGATACGACTTATTATAATTGAATTAAAATTTAAAAATTTAACACATTTGACTTAACGGATTGAGTACAAATTAATCTATATAACCAAATATTTATAACTTAAAAGGCACACTAGCAGAAAACGCGATTTTTCATCCTCAGGAATGCTGCTAGTTAAACAACCGACGAAGTCAAGAGTAAGACCCACGTGAACTGGTATCTTCTACCACTTCTCTCCGACTCGATCCTTCAGCTTCACAGAAGCTCTCTCTCGCCCAACCCTAGATCGCAGCTGGTGACAGCCGACGAATAACACAATATCTTATTGAGTTCCTCTTCGGTCAGGCATGGCATTTAGAACAATGATACCTCACTCTCGCCCCCACCTTGCAGCCGCACATTCCGTAACTGCACACGTCTTCACTGCTTCGAATTGCTGTACGAAAAGCTCGCCATTGCCCATCAGGTTGGTGCAGATAAACAGTATAAAAGCTAGGAGATATCTGGGATTGCAAACAAATACAGAAAAGGAAAGGATAAGATCTCTCAGGACAACATCACCATCATCATCATCATTGGCTGCAGCGTAAGTGTTTCGGAATCCAAAACTACCCATATGGGTTTTCATCATCTCAACGGGGTTTTCTATTGGCTTCCCCTAATTTTTGCGTTCCTGTCAAAATTTTTGCGATTGTTCACTTATTTTATTTGTCTGGGGTTGCACAGGAGCGTGCAGGAGAATCTTCCCCCGTCCTTGGAGGCCACTTCCGAACCACCTCCTCTATTTGATGGAACTACGAGGTTCACTCTGCTCTTCAAAATGTTTTTTTCCCTGTCATATGCTGCTCCTTTTGTTTTCTTTTCTCTGATTCACTATCCTCACTACATGTTTGTTTACGATTTTATAATGTATACCGTGTGCTAAAATGAACTTGGACCTTTTTTTTTTTTCTTTTTCCCATCGAAGGTTGTACATTGCTTACGTTTGCCCATTTGCACAGCGTGCATGGATCACCCGAAATTATAAGGTTGTTATCATCTCTTTATCCTCCGTTATTTTGATTTCCTAATCTGTCTATGTACCATTTTCTTGTTTTGCTCTAGTTTTTCATACTTTTCTCCTTTAGGGGTCATTTTTCCATTTCCTTTCTATGCCTTTTGCTTTGTTTTTGTTTTTCTTCATTTTCTTCGCATGGGAAATATCTATTTATCATCATTTTTTATTATCATCCTCTCAACATCCCTTGATCTGGCATTAAATGATATGTCTACAAGTGAAACATAATAAATAGTCTCCAATCATTTAATCCACATCATGGGATGATGAGAGGATAATAGTAAAAGGGATGATGAGTAGCATTACTCTTTCACATAATATTTCTGTTGATGAATATCTTGAGGTGCAGGGATTACAAGACAGTATCAACTTAGTTGCAATTAAGCTTCAAAGCAGGCCTGCTTGGTACAAGGAGAAAGTCTATGCTGCAAACACGGTTAAGATTTCCTAAGAAAATTATGCCTATGTTGATAGCGTTAGATATTTAATACATACCTGATTGGGTTGCTAGATTTTTTTCATCAATTATCGAAAAATCCATATAACAGGTGCCATCGTTGGAACACAATGGAAAAATCATAGGAGAGAGTCTCGATGTAATTAAATATCTAGACAGCAACTTTGAGGGGCCTCCTCTTTCATCCAATGTAAGACTTGCATAATTCATCTGTGCCCTTGATGAGAAAAGTCTCTCTCTATCCTTTTTTCTTAAAATTTGACTAATTAGTGATGGGAAGTGTTGTAGGATCCAGCTAAAAAGGAGTTTGCTGAAGAGTTGATAGCCTACACTGACACCTTCACCAAGACAATTTTTTCATCATTCAAAGGAGACCCTATAAAAGAATCTGGTGAGTTATAGAAATTTGATGCTTAGGGATATCATTTCGTGTAGCAACTGTATTGACTAAGACCTTGAACTCCCAACAGGCCCTGTTTTTGATCACATAGAAGAGACTCTTCATAAGTTCGATGATGGGCCATTCTTCTTGGGACAATTCAGTTTGGTAATTTGATTTCTCGACTGTGTTGCCTTTTTTTCTTGTTGCTGCAGTGTGTTCTTTTTGTTGATTATTGGTGTGGGTACATATCTCGTTTAGAGATTTATTTCAATGTATCATACTTTAGAAAATGATCATGTTAATTTATACATGGAAAGCGGAAACAAATAATATGATTGCATAACAATATTCTCTATGATGCGAGTGTCCCTAATTATTTTTGGTTGGACTATGCGATCCACAGGTGGACATAGCTTATATCACATTTTTTGAAAGATTCCAAATCTTCTTCTCAGAGGTGTGGAAGCATGACATCACAGCAGGCAGGCCTAAACTTGCGAAATGGATCGAGGTACTATATATAACCACATCCACAGTCAATTTAGATCTCCATTTAACAATTACACCTTGACATTCATCTCTTCCGTTGAATTTTTTTACTGAATCCTTGAACCCACAGCATCTTCATTATACACTAGTTCAAGTAATTGTTTGTTTGGAACCTAATGGAAGATCAATGCTTATTAATTATGTAGCCAAGTTCATACCCTTTGTTGTAGATTATTGTTTGAGTCAATCGAGCCTGATCACACTCTTCTATGGGAAGTAGAAGTACAGAAACAAACTCTACCTGCTGCACAAGATCTTTTTTATGTTCTATTCTTTAACCTGGTTCTTGAATGGCAACTGTTCATGTTAACCCTTTTGCAGGAGGTAAACAAAATCGATGCTTACAAGCAAACAAAGATTGATCCCAATGAGCATCTTGAAACCTTCAAGGCTCGCTTTCTGGTACTACTATCTTATTAATTAGTAAATTGGATTTTAAATTTGATTCCGTTAAAGAAATGTTCACTCTTGTTTTGGAAATCATGTTTCTTGCTAACACCTCATTTCAATGTTCTATATGAGTCTCTCAGGCCAAGTAAGCATTGAACGTTCCAGCACACGTCTTCTGGACTTCGGAGCAAAATAAGTGGCGTTGTGCGTCTACGTTATGTTTCTTTGTATAATAAATGGTATGTGTGTATGAGTTTTGTGCTTATGTACTACTGGTCGAAGATGTGAGCTACTTGTCTCCGTGTATGTATACATGTACGAATGATAATATTCACAAGAATTTAATTAACATACTTGGAATTAGACATATATGTTTTTAAAATAGTTATTTTTTTTTATTTAAAGTTAAAAACAATATAATCAAAATATAAATGCATAGTTATTCAAATTTATAGTAGTTGAATGGAATATTTTGCTAGTTGTCTTTCAATATTAACAAAATATAATTTTTGTTTATGCACCGATCAATTTCATAAAAAAGTAAAACCAAAGTCGACTTATTTTCGATGGATTTGTCGAATGGTCTTATTTGTTTATAAGCTTGTTACTAAATATGTTTCTAAGATTGTCCTTAGAAATATTGCTGTAAGTTGTTTACTTAGATTAGGGCTAGGTAACGAGAGCCTACTACGTGGCCCGTCCATAAAAGTTATTTATCAAAGATTTTTTATGCTAGATTCATCTTGATGTAATGAAGTTTGAAAATACTATTAAAACATGAAATGAAGCATCCTGGAGGATTATGCTAAAACAATGATTTTCTGTTGCCCCCATCTACATGAACTGAAAATTGAGTACTTCACCATTGATTCTATGTGATTGTTTAAGTAAGAGATACGAATACCAGAAGACCATATCTTCCAAAAAGTTTGTTGTGATTGAAAGCATCTGAAGTTGCAATATTATTTGTAAATACAACTTTACATTTAAAAAAAAAAAAAAAAATCACAATTGAAATTGTGTACAGAAAAAAACTTCTAATGAGGATATGTTTGAAATTAGGAGTGGAAATTTATGACACAACCTGTGAATCTAATACGAACTCGACACGAAATTAACAGGTTTGCGTTTGATATATTTGGGGGTAGGTCAAAAGATTTAGAATGAGTTGACATTTAAGACATGATTAATAAACTAATCAATCCGCAATCGACCCGTATGACCTGTTTAATTTTTATATTAAAATTAAAATTTTATCTTTTAACCCTAAATATTACTAAATCTTAAGTTCCTAAACACCATTTCCCTCTCTGCCTTGCACCCAACCCCTCTTAGCCCTTTGAGGCTCTCACTCTCACAATCACGCTGCTTACCCTCTCTCACTAGCAAGTCTCACTGTCCCGACTCTAAACCATTGTAACAACTCACCAGAAATTCAATTGAGGAATTTCTTTAGGCTTTCGGAATCTCACGAAAATTCGAAAGTTTTCACGAATCGATCCAATCACGTAAGTTTTAGTTTGTCAGCATAGTCAATGTTGCTACTCATTATGGTACCAGAAGTACTATTTTATTTATTTGAGATACTTAGAAGCATGAGAATAAGAAAAGGTCTGCGCCAATAGTCTCAGATGATTATTTAGGATTTTATAGTACAATAAAACCATTTTCGATTTCCAGAATAAAGCTTGTTAAAAATACGTTGAGTTTTTCGAGATACTTCGAAGTCGAATTTTGAGAAACGATTTGTACTTTGAGGTTAGTATGATTATTTAGGATTTTAAGTGCACAGTTTATTTTTTACTTTTTCGGAGTGAATAGTAGCCTCGGTGTTAGCACCTAGATTAGTGTTTTCAAAATTACAATGCGGAACTTCCAAATTAGGTTAGAGAATTTTATTTGGACACCTAGCAAGATCTTAGCCATACTTGGTGAATACTGAATAGTATTGGATAGGACTGAGTTTCGACTTCGACGAAGTTGAAGTAGTCGTTTCCGATCTCCAACTCTAAGGAGTCGGAGGAAAATTTTTACCCTGATTCCGACTCCAAATGGAATCAGAGTTCAACTCCAAACGAAGGTTGGAGCTCCGACTGTTTATTGCGCTAAATCAAGGCCCTTTTTCTACTTTTAGGCTCACCAAAGCCTAATTATGAACTTGTAAAAAAAATTGAAAAAATAATAAAAAAAACTTAAATACAATAGTTCAAAAACTAAATAACACGTAGTCATAAGTTACAACAATCCCATTTATTACAGCACTAAACACTAACTTAGAGATAACTATATAAATACTGTGCAATTGTGCAGCAAGGATTTCACTTAATGGTCCATTGGTCATACATGAAATAAAGATAGAAAGTCGCAATCAATACAAGAAAAAGAATTGAGAATAAAAAATTGAACATAGTAAAAGTAGAATTTGATTCTCATCAAGAAAGGGGGTTCTCCATAGTCCATAGTCCCTCAACTCCTTCCCAACTCTCAAGTTTCAAGAGGCGTCCATCTCAAACTCTCAGTCATCGGCAATTATGTTAGGGTTCACAATTAGGTATATTAAATCATAAAAAGTAGAAGTTAAATAAATGAAATATTAAAAATAATTAAATAATCATTTAAAAGCATATAAAGTTACCCAATTCAAGCCTATAGCTCTCGGCATCAACGCCAACGGTATCTAGTCCAATGAGCGTTTCACTTATCCAGTTTTGTGTGCAAATGAGAGCCTCCATGGTTTTTGGTGACAATGAACTCTAATAAGCATCCAACACGCGACCTCTAGTACTAAACGCTGACTTCGAGGCAAGTGTAGTGACAAGAATGACTAGCACATCTCGAGCTATACAGGAAATGACTAGATACTTGGCGGAATTAATCTTCCACCAAGTTAATGATTGAAATATACAATTAGGTATCTCGACAGCTTCCATAAAATATCGTTCAACCTCAGACGTACATTGCATAATATTCATCATTGCAATGAGTTGTTGATACTGCTGCATAATAAGATGGCATGTACCTTCTCCAGATGGGTCATGATCATCTAAGGAAGCTATCGAGCCCATCGATCTCGAGTGTGAGGAGCTACCAACTACGGATGAGCTCTAACCACTATTACTGTAGTGACTGTATAAGTCATCAATATCACTTTTTAGCACTCTAATAAACTCTACAGCCTTCATTGCCCTGAGGACGAAATTTATCCAAAATTCTATAACGGCCAACTTATATCAGGGGTCAAGGATCACAACCACAAATAGTAATCTATTTATCTTCTCAATATTTTTTCAATATTGATCATATTCGGTCTTCATCCTTGTAGTCATAGCAGATAAAAATCCCTTAGAGTCATCACAACTATTTTGCAAGTAGAAGTGAAACCCCGAGAGTTCGCTGAAGTAAAAGTTCACAGTCGTATATTTGGATCTAGATATTCTTATAGTTATGTCATAAAAAAATTTCAAAAGTTGAACAAATTACCTCTCACTAGTCCAATCATGTGCGTCCGGTGCACCGAGCCCCTGTCCTTCTGGCTCCAACAAAGCATACATTAGGCCCCCATCCTCGACCTCTATCCGCTCGAACGTTTTTTGGTACTTCTGTGCCACATCCAACATCATGTATGTAGAGTTTTATCAAGTCGGAATGTCCAAACACAACATATTAGAATATCCAATCTGAAGTTGTTCTGCTATTGCCTTAAACTTCGCAAGCCTTTGGGGGAAGCCCTCACATATCGCACAATATTGCGTAATCTGGTAATAGAATCATCAACATCTTTTAACCCCTCAACAACTATGAGGTTGATGATATGAGCACAACATCAAATATGAATAAACTCGTGTTGACGAATGACATAATTTTCACTGTTGTATTTTGCTTGAACCAATCAACTGCAGTGTAATTGGCACTGGCATTGTCAACTGTAATATACGACACTTTTTCGAATTCCCCCATCCTTTATATAATCATCCATCTTCGCCCCAATGGATGCACCCTTATGATCAATAATTTCTTTGAAACTAATAATTCGTTTATATAAATTCTACTCATTGTTAATGTAGTGTGCTGTGATATACATGTAGTAAACGTTCTGTATGGACGTCCATGTGCCAGTCGTAAATGACACTTTCTGGTTAGTGGTAATAAACATCTTCTTCATCTCTGTCTTCTCATTCTCATGCTTCTTCATACAATCTCACATTACCGTATACCGTGATGGAATGAGAAATCGTGACTCAATAGTTTGTACAAACTTTCGGAAACCTCTTTTGTCGACTATGGTAAAAGACATCTCATCAGTAATTATTATCTCTGCAAGCATGTCTCTCAACATCTTCTCATTGTATTGAGGGATGACCAATTTTTTAACCTGTGTACCATCAGTGGCCGTAGAAGTTTCGTAACTGAGCTTTGTCTGATCAGTGGCTGCCAATCCATTCTCGATCTTATACTAGTGGCAATTATTAAGATGTGCTATTAATACACTGGTGCCTTACTTATTTGAATGACAACCACAAAGTTGCCCACAGTGGTGGCATCTTACTTGCGGGTTCGCATGATCACCAAGAATTTTGGTGAAGTGTTCCCATGTCCATGACCATTTTTTAGAAGGCTGTGGTGGTTGCTCGTGCTCAATGGATATCTCTTACTCTTTGTTAAACATATCCTCATCTTTTATATCTACTGGGAGTCGACTACTCACATAGGAAATAGCTGCTCTAGATGTGGCTCTAGATGTAGCTCTATGGGTGGAAGTAACCACCGGTGTAGGAGCAGTAGTATTGGCATCTACCATATCCACTTGTGGACGATCGTCTACACCAGGTGTAGCATCTATATCACAATTAAAAAATCAGAACAAATAAATTAGAAGCGAAAAATTAAAATAACTGTACGTACGAATTGTTTAGAACTCAGAAAGGCCAATCTAATTCTCGAATCTTGGTTGTTGGGGACTCGTATTCAGATGAAAGAAAAAAAAGGTGTTTGATTAATGTAGGCATACGTTACTGTGAATAAGATAACACAAAAAAGGCATCCGTTTCTATCTTTTACTGGTGACCAAAGTGAGAGTGGTGTCATGTCAAGGTGTCGTGACTCATGATGTGGGGGAAATGCCAAAACTGCTAGCATTCATGGAGCTTAACTCCTGAGCGTTGACATCAAGTTCTATCATGATTCACCACATGAATCGCCCCACCCATGATGTTTCCTCTCAACTTCCTAATTAACTCCATACTATATTTCAAAAATATGGTATTGCTATATTTCAGATTATTTAAGAAATTCAAACGTCAACCAAACAACATAAGATAATACATCACCTTATTCCTAATTAATGATTATACGATGATCATATGTGGTTGAAGACTTCAGAATTAAATAATATCTTGGAGATTCATGATTTCAAGCTTTTCTCTTGGAAAATAATATATTGTTTGGAGAGATCAAATAATATATAGCAAATAATATATAGAGAATGTATATTAATATTGCTCATGTTTTCACTAACCTGACGGTGGAATATCATGTCGTTGATTCATGCACTCACCCATAGTATCGATCCATATCTAAATATCTAGATAACCATTTAATGACTTTAATTTAAACGACATGTTGGCTTGAAATGTACATGAGTGGACCCTTTTCAACAGGTTCTAGTTTTCAATACTGCTCTAATGGAGAAGATATGCATCAATGCATGCAATACACTATACTAACTCGTTTACAATACAAGCTGCATGCCAAACCTTAATCTTGTACTACTCGAACAACTTCACCAAGGAATTAAAACACTTAGATTACCATTTCCTGGATATTCAAATGCATGAGGCAGCTTATTTACAAACTAACCATTTGAAGATGAGTCTCAAGTACAACTTCCATGTGGATAGACTCTAGGATTTCTGCCACCACACATCAAAACATGATACTGTAAAATGACTAATATTCTTCCCCAGTTGGATTTTAGAATTCTTTTGGAATCGAGATCAGCTTCTTTTGCAGTGCTGGTTCTTAAAGATTTTCATGAAGAATGTGATAGTTTTAATTAATTTTCACAGTTCATTTTCACAAAGACCTTCCATGCATACATTGGTGCCATTTTAAAGTGTTCCACACCACTATAATCGATTCCATTTTACATTTACAAGCAACCCAACAGGCCAATAGCCAACAACTAGACCTAGACCCAAAACAACTAATTCCAGGCAACCCAACATGGAAAAAAAATTGCTAAAATTACATGATTTAGGGCTCGAAGTTGGACTACACTTGTGAGTTACAACGTCACAATAGCTTAAAAGAGGTTGGCCTGAGAAGTGAAGGGGAATGGACTACGGAGGTGCAGAGAGGGAATGGACTCACCGAGGCTCATAGGAGAGATTCAGAAGGGAAGAAGGAGATACGGGGAAGAAGGAAGAAGAGAAGGGGGGTCCTGGGTTTTGGACCCCCGTGTGAAGAAACGACACTAATCTATATTAAGTGGAATGATGTCGTTTAGTTTTTTTTTTTTTTTTTCTAAACCCAGATATAAACAATACATCTAGATTTTTTTTTTTTTTTTTTAAAAAAGTTGGAGTTAGAAGTCCGGAGCACCGTGAAACTCCGACTCCGACTCCGACTCCGACAGTAATCTTGCTCCGACTCCAATGGAGTCGAGTCGAAATCGAAACGAAATTTTGATGGAGTTGGAGTGGGCGGAACACGATGTTAGGAAACAGAGTATAAACGCATGATTGCTGGAAATAAGTTTTTCTATGTCTTATGGAAGGATGTACAAGAGTTTAAATACAAGAAAGAAAGCCTATAATCTGTCCTATAATCAAGCTATATACAAGGAAAGTAAGCTGTACAACATATATGGAAAAAATCAATGAATATCCCGTAATACTCCCCCTCAAGTTGGTGCATGAAGATCCGTAATGCCTAACTTGTGAAGGAAGTGATGAAATGTGTCCCGACCAAGAGCTGAAGTGAAGATGTCGACTAATTGGTTGGAAGCCGAGATATGAATGGGTGAAATGAGGTGCTCACGAAATTTGTCACGAACGAGATGACAATCAATTTCTATGTGTTTCGTCCTTTCATGAAAAACTAGATTGCGGGTGATATGAAGAGCAACTTGATTATCACGATGAAGGAGCATGGGTTGTGGATGAAAAACTGCCCAATCATGAAGTAAAAGCTTAAGCCAAACAAGTTCACAGGTGGTAGTGGCCATGGCACGATATTCGACTTCAGTGGAGGAGCGAGCAACAACTGATTGTTTCTTTGTGCGCCAAGAAATTGGACTGTCACCAAGTTTGATGAAGAAGCCAATAGTCGAGCGACGAGTTATGGGGCAACTCGCCCAATCAGAATCAGAGTAGGCAGAGATCTGGAAAGTACATGTAGAGGAGAAAAATAAGCCATGTCCAGGAGAAGTCTTGAGATAGCAGAGAATACGCAGAGTTGTTTGGTAATGTGGCTGCCGAGGTTGCTGCATAAATTGGCTTAAAACATTAATAGGAAAAAAAATATCAAGTCGTGTGATGGTTAAGTAGATAAGAAGACCAATAAGTCTCCGATAAATGCTGGGATCTGATAACACTTCACCCTCATCATGAGTCAACTTCAAATTTTGCTCCATGGAAAAATGCGCAGGCCGAGTACCTAAATGACCTGAATCAGAGAGAATGTCCAAGGTGTACTTGCATTGGTTGATAAAAATCCTAGAAGGTGACCGAGCAATTTCCAAGCCAAGAAAATATTTGAGATCACCAAGATCTTTGATCTTAAACTTGGCGGCCAATAATTGTTTGACTGAATTAAGGGCAACAAGATCATTTCCTATCATCAAGATGTCATCCACATACACAAGTATGGCAATAAAAGAAGTGCCTTGAGAGCAAGTAAATAAAGAATGATCAGCATGTGATTATTTGAAGCTTGTAGACAGAAGGACAAAAGAGAGTTTGGAGTACCAATTCATTGATGCTTGCTTAAGACCATAGATAGACTTGTGTAGGCGGCAAAATAAGTTCTCCCCCTTACGACAATATCCTGGTGGAGGTACCATATAAACTTCCTCATCAAGGTCGCCATGAAGAAAGACATTATGAACATCTAATTGGTGTAGATGCCAATGACGAGCAGTAGCAATGGCAAGAACACAACGAACTGTGACAAGTTTGGCAACTGGGGCAAAGGTGTCATGGTAATCGAGCCATTCAACTTGAGTGTAACCCTTGGCAACCAAGCAAGCTTTATACCTTTCGATGGACCCATCAGCACGAAATTTGGTTTTAAAAACTCATTTGCAACCAATGGGTTTCTTACCAGGAGGAAGGGGTTGAAGACTCCATGTATGATTAGCATCTAAAGCATTAAGTTCAGAAGTCATGGCATCACGCCAATGAGAATGATGAGCAGCTTCAGAATAACTATGAGGATCAAGATGTTTATTCAAAGCAGATAAAAAAGAAAAATGTTTGGGAGAGAAACGATGGTATGAAAGAAAATTTGCAAGAGGGTGAACCGTACCTGTGGGATGCTGTGAAGTGGAGGAGGGCGCAGTGGACTCAGGTTGTAAGGTAGGGCAGATATAGTCGCGTAGATGAGATGGTCTAGTGATGGTCCGACGGGATCTGGCAGGCGGCGGAGGGTCAGTAGAGGAAGAAGGATCCACGGACTCAACTGGTGCCGACAGTATAGGCTTGGATGGAGGCATGAGGATGTCCAGGATATGTTGAGGGATAATAAAGACATTATGTGATGGTGGCGAATGATGATGGAAAGGAAAAACATGCTCGACGAATGTGACATCATGAGAAATAAATAATTTTTTGGTTTCTAAATTAAATACACGGTAAGCTTTATGACCAAATGGGTAACCAACAAAAACACAAGGGGAGGCACGGGGCTAAAATTTATCCCTATGAGAGCGTAAAGTTTGGGCATAACATAAGCAACCAAAAATTTTCAAATGATCATAGGAGGGTGCTTTGTTAAAAAGACGTTCATAGGGAGTAATATTACCAAGACTAGTTGACGGTGTCCGATTTATCAAGTAAGTGGTGGTAAGAATGCATTCACCCCAAAAAGAGAGCGAAAGATTTGCTTGGAAGTGCAAACATCATGCAACATTAAGAAGATGGCGATGTTTGTGTTCAGCAACGCCATTTTGTTGAGGTGTTTCAACACAAGCCTTTTCATGTAAAACACCATGATTATTAAAAAAAGCTTGAGTTTGATGAGATAAAAATTCTTGGCCATTATCGGTTCGAATGTGGTGAATTTTACATTGAAATTGTGTGTGAACCATGGCAAAGAAATTTTTGAGATATTGTAAAGCGTCAGATTTAAAACGCATCAAATACACCCAAGTAACACGAGAATAATCGTCAACA
This sequence comes from Juglans microcarpa x Juglans regia, assembly GCF_004785595.1. Classification (NCBI taxonomy): domain Eukaryota; kingdom Viridiplantae; phylum Streptophyta; class Magnoliopsida; order Fagales; family Juglandaceae; genus Juglans; species Juglans microcarpa x Juglans regia. The sequence goes on along the minus strand of NC_054603.1, from coordinate 27,288,052 downwards.
ATAGTCAAAAAATAATGTGCTCCCGTGATGGAGGGTGTGGGATATCCTCCCCAAATATCATAATAAATACGCTAAAAAACAAATGTGCTTTTATTTGAAACTAAATTAAAAGGAAGCTGAGTATGTTTTCCTTTAGCACAAACATCACAATGTGTGGAACAATAAGATTTGGAACAAAAAATGAGGCATACAAGAAGGAGAAGGATGTCCAAGCCGCTAATGCCAAAGGTCAGATTGCAATGATCGGTTCACATTTAAGGCAGTAAAGGTGATCGGCTTGAAGTAGCAGAGTCCATTACGCTCCTCACCCATTCCAATCAGCATATTTGTGGCTAGGTCTTGAAAAACACAAAAAGTGGGAAAGAAAATAGCAATACAATTGAGTGACTTTGTGATTTTGTTAACAGACAGGAGATTAAATTGAAAATTTGGCAAGAAGAGAACATTCTGCAGAGTAAGTGTGGGAGATAAAGAAACAGAGTCCATATGAGACACAGGAACAACATCACTTGTAGGTAGACGAACAAGACTAAGATGATGAGAAGTAGGAGCCTTCAGAGAAGAGGAATGGTTACACATATGGTCAGAAGCACCACTGTCTATAACCCATTCAGCGTTAGAAGAAAAAACAGAGAGACAAGAAGGCAAAGAATAAGTACCAGCAAAATTAGCAGAAGGAGGTGTGTGAAGGCCCATTAATTGCTAATATTGCTCGTTAATGAGGCCAGGAATGGAACTGTTTGTTTCAGGGGCAATCGAACTACTAGAGACCTAATGTGCAACCGGTTGTTTCTGCAAGTCAGGATGTTGATAGGAGCGGTTTTGATTCCAATGCGATGGATACCCAATCAGCTTGTAGCAAGAAGTCTAGAATGACCAAGTTTACCGCAATGGTCACAAATGATGCGGCTACGACCCTTATTGCGAGAATCAGCACTGGAAGCATGATTGACAGACATGGCATCAACGTCTGGAGTTGGTAGAGGCAAATGGAGAAGTCTTTGGTTTTCTTCTTGGTGGATGATAGAATAGACCCGATTAACAGGAGGTAAGGGGTCCATGGCTAAGATTTGGCTTCTGATTTGAGCGTAGGAATTATTTAAGCCCATGAGAAATTGAAAAACCCACTCCACTGCTTGAATATTGGCCAACTCTTGTAAACCACCACAAGTGCAAGTAGGCATGGATTGAAAGGCAGCCAACTCCTCCCAATATTATTTGATAGTGTTATAATATTGAGCAATCAGCATGGCATCTTGATGAATATGCGTGGATTATTGCTCTGTGAGAAACGAGATTCCAGATCAAGCCAAACTTCTTGTGGTGTATTGCAATAGATAAGACTTTCGGTGAGGGACTTATCGATGCTGTTAAGGAGCCAAGAGAGCACCATATCACTACATCGTTCCCACAATTTTGCAGCCACATCGTCATTGGTTGGTTTCATGAGCATGCCGTCAACAAAACCGAGCTTGTTCTTAGCATTGAGAGCCATCTTCATCGCTCGACGCCAGGTGGAGTAATTATCACTTGAAAGGAGAGAGGACACAAGGAGAGAACTCGGGTGATTTGCCGAGTGAATAAAATATGGAGAAGAAACATCACTAATGGGCTGAGATGCAGAAGACGAGTGACTGGAAGTCACTGCAGGGGCGTCGCCGACAATTATGAAAGAAGCTTACGATGGAACCCTAGACAAAGATTACTGCTGGCTCTCTGATACCATGTTAGGAAACAGAGTATACATGCATGATTGCTGGATATAAGTTTTTCTATGTCTACAGAAGGATGTACAAGAGTTTAAATACAAAAAAGAAAGCCTATAATCTGTCCTATAATCAAGCTGTATACAAGGAAAGTAAGCTATACAACATATATGGGAAAAATCCACGAATATCCCGTAATACACGACTTGTTAAGCTAAATAAGTCAGACCTTCAAACCCTAACACGACCTATTTAAATAACGAATCATGTTAAGTCACTTGTTTTGATTTGTTTAATAATTAATTAGAAATGAGTTAATACGACACGACTCATTTCAACTCGTTTTATATAAATAGGTTGAACTAACCCGCAGAACACATTTGACCTGATTAATATAATTTCACATAAAAGTTAAAATCTATATTTATTAGTAGCGATAATATCTTATAAAAATGATTACTTATTAACAAAAAATATTAATATTACAAACCCAACAATAATAAATATGAGCATAGATAAAAAATTATTATCCCAACAATAAAAATATAAGCATATTGAGAAATTTCAATATTACAATACAACAATAATAAAATTGTAATTTTGAAATAAAATTTAAACGGGTTATTGTAGGTTGATTTCGAGTTAAGTGGGTTGACCCGCTATTGAACTATTTACTAATTATGTCTTAACGAGTTAACTCGTTTTAACCTGAACCCATTTATATTAAACTCAATCCCGTTAATTTTGTATTATATTTGTGTTGGATTTAGAGTCATGTCACATATTGCTACTCTTAAAAGGATATTATTATACTATTTCTCCTTCGCCTTTTTTTCTATCATATTTTTTTTGGCAATGTTTTTAATAAGACATGTTCTTTATGTATGGACATTTAAAGGAAAGTGTTATGAATATGTACATGAATTTGGTAGACGACCATTTAAATTCCATCTCTCATAATTCTAGCTTATTCATTTATCAACTCTTATAATTTCTAAATTCATCAATGTATTTCATTAATTCATATATCACTTATTCATATTCTTTATCTCTTATGCTTATAAGAATTAAAATGATGTCTTGGAAATTATTTGTAAGACACAAGGAATTCAAGGTGAATAATATTGAGCTTTGAAATAGCTAGTTTTCTATATTGCAATCTTTTATTTCTCTTGCTCTCTCTTTAATTTTATAATAAAAAAACTATTTTTTAAGAAATCTTTACATCTAAACGTTTAAGTAGGATTATGTGGAAAAAAAAATTTTCATAAAAACCTATAAAAAATATCTCTTACAAATTTTATTTAAATAACTTTTCAAACGGACCTACTTACTTTTAAAAATTTAATAAAAATAAATTTTAAAATATTTTATAATCTTTATTCAATTACTTTCTCATTTTGTTAGCTATATACATAAAATCTAATAAAAAAAAAAATCGTAAAATCTTTTTAAAAGTTACGAAAATTCTGAAACTAATGATCAACTGGCTGGTTTTCAGGTAATCCTAACATGTGCCTCGGAAGTCGGATGGAAACACGGGCTCTATCGCAGTTGGCCAGTTAGAAAAAATTCATTTATCATTTCAACTCAAATTATTTTCTAATTATTTTATAATATAATATTAAATAATAAATTTATAAATAAATTATAATAAATAATTTTAATCACTTAATATTACATCATAAAATAATAAAATAATAATAAAAATTAAGATAACAAGTAACATTATTCTATCCGTTAGGGTTGTACATCGATGGGTTCGACGCAAAATCGAGACACCACTGACGTCTGCCATGGGTTTGTTGATCCGGCCGAAACCGAGGGTTTGGGGAGAGAAAATCAATCATATCGATCTCGACGTGTGTCGGCGTGGTCTTCGATCCACTGTCAGCGTCTTCTGTGAAGGAGGAGGAATTGAAGAAGAATGAAGAAGTGTCTCGCCGTCGCTGTCATGGAAGAAGAAAAGAGTTGCAGAGGCTAGAGAGAAAGAAGACGATGCGGGGAAGAAGAAGAGAGGCGTGGGGGGGTAATTAATTCATCTTGAAACGGCGCCGTTTGGCTTAAAAACCAAACGGTGCCGTTCTATTATAATTTTTTTTTTTAACTTTCAGGTCTAAAATGACGCCGTTTCAACGGTTTTTCTGGGTTTTAAATCGGCGCCGAATCGCCGATATCGGTTTTCTTTCAATTCCTCTCGACTGCTGACCGGTTCTTTGCCAGTTTCCTACTTTGACGGTCGGTCTGATCAGTTCACGGCCGTTTCTGACGATTCCTATCTAACCTTACTGCCCGTCACGATTGGATTTCGTATGAAAACGAAATCTGCCCATAATCGTGGGCGGAAGTATTTTGAAATTATTTTGAAATAAATATATATTAAATTTATATAAAAAAATTAATTTTTTAATAATAAATTTATCTCTTAATAACGTAACGTTGGTTCTTTTTTTTTTTTTTTTTTTGAAAGATGTAACGTTGCTTTTTAAATGATTGTTGAGTTCCACTTCGATAAGGCATGGCTTATTATTATTATTTCCCCCGTCTGACACCTCACTCTGTCCCCCACGTTCTAGCCCCACATTTCGTCACTGCACACGTCTTCACTGCTTCGAATTGCTATACCAAAAGGTCGCCATTGTATAAAATCGGTATAAAATCAAGGAGATATCCAGACAATCCCGCAAACAAAGACATAAAAGGAAAGGATAAGATCGATCTCTGGACAACGTCACCATCATCATCAATGGCTGCAGCGTAAGTGTTTCGGAATCCAAAATTCCTGATATGGATTTTCTATCATCGACTCAAGTCTCAACGGGTTTCTCCATATGGGGTTCCCTTAATTTGCGAGTTCTTAACTTCCTGTCAAATTTTGTGAGATTGTTCATTTTTATATTTGTCTGGGTTGTGCAGGAGCGTGCAAGAGAATCTTCCCCCGTCCTTGGACGCCACTTCCGAACCACCTCCTCTATTTGATGGAACTACGAGGTTCACTCTACTCTTCTAAATTTTTTTTTCCCTGTCATATATATGCTGATCCGTTTGTTTTCTTTTCTCTGATTCACTATCCTCACAACTTTTCTTTTTTTTTTTTTCCCCATCGAAGGTTGTACATTGCTTACGTTTGCCCATTTGCACAGCGTGCATGGATCACCAGAAATTATAAGGTTGTTATCATCTCTTTATCCTCCGTTATTTTGATTTCATAATCTAGTGTCTATGTACCATTTTCTTGTTTTGCTCTAGTTTTACATGACTTTCCCTCTTTAGGGGTCATTTTTCCTTTTCCTTTCTATGCTGAATATCTTGAGGTGCAGGGATTACAAGACAGTATCAAATTAGTTGCAATTAATCTTCAAAGCAGGCCTGCTTGGTACAAGGAGAAAGTCTACGCTGCAAACACGGTTAAAATTTCCTAAGAAAATTATGCCTATGTTGATGGTTTTAGATATTTAATACATACCTGATTGTGTTGCTAGATTTTATTCATCAATTATCGAATAATCCATATAACAGGTGCCATCGTTGGAACACAATGGAAAAATCATAGGAGAGAGTCTCGATGTAATTAAATATCTAGACAGCAACTTTGAGGGGCCTTCTCTTTCACCCAATGTAAAGACTTGCATAATTCATCTGTGCCTTTGATGAGAAAAGTCTCTCTCTATCATTTTCTCTTAAAATTTGACTAATTAGTGATGGGAAGTGTTGTAGGATCCAGCTAAAAAGGAGTTTGCTGAAGAGTTGATAGCCTACACTGACACCTTCACCAAGACAGTGTTTTCATCATTCAAAGGAGACCCTATAAAAGAATCTGGTGAGTTATAGAAATTTGATGCTTAGGGATATCATTTCGTGTAGCAACTGTATTGACTAAGACCTTGAACTCCCATCAGGCCCTGTTTTTGATCACATAGAAGAGGCTCTTCATAAGTTCGATGACGGGCCATTCTTCTTGGGACAATTCAGTTTGGTAAGTTGATTTCTCGATTGTGTTGACTTTTTTTTTTTTTTGGTGCTGTGTTTCACCTAATTTTTTTTGGTTGGACTATGTGATCCACAGGTGGACATAGCTTTTATCACATTCTTTGAAAGATTCCAAATCTTCTTCTCAGGGGTGTGGAAGCATGACATCACAGCAGGCAGGCCTAAACTTGCGAAATGGATCGAGGTACTATGTATAACCACATCCACAGTCAAATTTAGATCTCCATCTAAGATTTACTCCTTGGCATTCATCTCTTCCGTTGAATTTGTTTACTCAAATCTTTGAATCCACAGCATCTACATTATACACTAGTTCAAGTAATTCTTTACAGCACTAGATATTTAATTAATCATGTATGTCAGTATGTGATATTTTATTAGTCCGTATGAACCGACAGCTATGGCTTTGTTGTTGTGGTGTGAAGTTGCACTATGGGAGTTTTAAATATGACTATTGTATTGTCTTGGCCTCCAGTATAAAGGTTGGTCTAGGAGGCAAAGACAATTTAAAATACAACTCTAATAAGTTTATATTATTTTTTAATGCATAAATTTTAATTGATAATTTAAATTATATTATAATTTGGGTATAAAAAAAAAATTTAGACCCAAAAAAAATTTATAGACCCAATGGGTCATTGGGTTGAGCGGGGGCTGGGCATGGTGTGGTTTCAACCCCACCCCCTAGTACTGGGGCAGGGGCCCTGCCCCTAGGGTTAGCAACCCTCTCCTTGTAGGGATGGGTCCACCCTGTCCCGCACCATGTGGGTAGCACCCCTACCCCCTTCCCGGCACAAAACTGTGGTGTCATGTCTACTTTTGTGCTATGTTTGGAACCTAATTGAAAATCAATGCCAATTAATTATGTAGTCAAGTTCATACCCTTTGTTGGAGATTATTGTTTTGAGTTAATCGAGCCTGATCACACTCTTCTATGGGAAGTAGAAGAAGTAGGGGTGTAAATTTAAACTGGAAAACCGGATAGGACCGGTTGGTCCAGAATCGGTTCCTATATTATGAAAACTAGTCGGACCTAGTCCGGTTTTGGTTCCGTAGTTTCTGAGACCGGACCGGTTGGAAACTGTTCTTGAATGGAAACTGTTCTTGTTTATAACCATCTTGCAGGAGGTAAACAAAATCGATGCTTACAAGCAAACAAAGATTGATCCCAATGAGCATCTTGAAACCTTCAAGGCTCGCTTTCTGGTACCATCTTATTTAGTAATTTGGATTTTAAATTTGATTCCGTTAAAGAAATTTTTACTCTTTGTTTTTGGAAATCATGTTTTTTGCTAACCCCTCATTTCAATGTTCGATCTGAGTCTCTCAGGCCAAGTAAGCATTGAACGATCCAGCACGTCTTCTGGACTACGGAGCAAAATAAGTGGCGTTGTGCGTCTACGTAATGTTTCTTTGTATAATAAATGGTATGTGTGTATGAGTTTTGTGCTTATGTACTACTGGTCGAAGATGTGAGCTACTTTGTATTATCCAGCGTGTGGTATTGCTTATGCTTAAATAAATGGAAATCATTACCAATAGATTTCGACTTTGTAATTATCATGTTTCTACTTAGAAATGATATTTGCAGTTAGAGAGTGCGTAAACAACGCGCATTTCTTTTTTAAAAAGTGAGTAAATATAAGATTTATATAAAAAAAATTAATTTTTTAATAATAAATTCTATTATTTTCTAAAAAAGAGTACGGCGTTTGTATAACCTATAATTATATGTATCAGTACTCATATTCATTAGGTCTTATCAGTATCCAGGAATTTGTTCATGATTAAGTAGTTTTGATAAAAATAAACTATTTAGATTATATTTTATAATTTTATCTACAAAGTTAGATAAATATATTTTGGAATCTCATGTATGTATACATGTACGAGTGATAATATTCACAAGAACTTAAATAACATATTTCGAATTAGGAATATATATTTTTTTAAAATATTTAAAATTCTTTATAAATATAAATACAAAGTTATTCAAATTTATATTAATTGAATGGAATATTTTGCTAGCTGTATCTTTCAATTACCAAGTAAAATTTTGTGTTTATACACCTATCAATTGAATAACAAATCAAATCAAAGTCGATCTTAGTCAAGTTATTTTTCGAAGGATTTGTTATTTATTTATTTATAAGCCTGTTAAGATTGTCCTTGCTACATATTGTTCTAAGTTCAAAATCTTAAACTTTTAAAATTGATGCTTGAGATTAGGGCTGGGTCGCGGGAGCCTGCCATGTACTTGACCTGTCTACAAATTCCTCTCGGCCCGTTGGGTAACGGCCTACCCCCTCTCACTACTATCAATTCCAACGGATGGGTTTAGACCTCGTTTGCATTTAAAATTTATTTCAATTCAACTCATCTCATCTTATTATTATTATTTTTTCAAATTCTTACACAAAATATAATAAACAATTCAACTTTTTCAAATTCCACAACAACTTTCTCAAATTCTCGCACAAAATATAATAAATAATTTAATTTTTATTCTACTATTTACAAACCATCTCAACCTATCTCAACCTATCTCTAAATCCAAACCACACTTTAGTCTAAGGTCCCGTTTAGATACATAAATACTCTCAATTCATCTTATCTTATCTCATCTTATCATTATAATTTTTTCAAATTTTCATATAAAATATAATAAACAATTCAACTTTTTTAAATTCTAAAACAATAATAATATTAAAAAATAATATGCTAACAATATTTTATTCAATTTATTCAAAACCATCTAATCTCATCTAATTTCACTATCCAAATGAGCTCTAAAACCTTAATTGGGTGGTTGGGATGCCCTCTCAATTTTTCAACGCCTTATTCTCATCTCTTCACTCTCATTCTTCTCTCTCTTAAATGAATAATGATTCATGTGACTAAATTGGTATACCTTTAAGTGAAGAGAGAGACAAAAAGCTATTTAAAGCATGTCTAAGTAAAAGGGATATGTTGAGAAAAAAAAGCACCTATTTATTTATTTTTTTATTAAAGACTTAGGGGCCATGTCCACAATGGACCCCTCCCTAATTTTATTAATTACCCTCATTTGTGGCGGAAGAAAAATGTGGTACTATCATGGACTCCGAGGAAATACAACCAAGACACAAATCTTAGAGACAAAATAAAGTCCAAATAAAGATCAAATCCTAAGACCAAAAACGATAAACAACGAGGTACATTCAACACTTCAATAGAGCACCTGCAAAAAAAGGTTAGTACGCACAAAAATACTAAAAGCATAAACTAAACCAAAACAAAAACCAAAGGCGCGCTAACGCCAGACATTTCTACATGAGCTTATACATCTAATCATAGGGAGACCCCATTTATCAACTCTCAGTAAGCCCCGCAACTGAATTGGCACCTCTGTCATATGGGACCATTCCGAATCACCTCCCCTTGCTCCCCTCCTCGCTAACCAATCAGCAGGCGCATTCCCTTCTGAGATACTGTGAGGTTTAACTCAGGAAGCAAAGTTTGAAGCTCTTCCCAGTAGTCCTCTAAATACTAAATGCCACATTGTTCACGTTGCAACCAAGAAAAGAGCACCTTGGAATCAATCTCTATATCTACCGCAAGGAAATTCCTTTGCTTACAATATTTAACACCTTCCAACAAAGCCATCAGCTCAACACGTGAACTAGAGCCATAACCTATATTCACAGAGAAAGCAAAAATCAGAGCACCATGCATGTCCCAAACCACCCCTCCTGCTCCCAAAAATGATGGGAACCAAGGTGGGCCTACTCTTAAAGATCCTTTGCAAGTTCCAGATGGGCCAATTACAAGATCAAGGGCCAAGAAGATCAAGGAAGCAATGCACGGATTAGTGCAATCCACTTGGGATGAAGTTAGCAAAAGCCCAACACTCAAGATGAGCTTGAAAGAAGGAGAACCAGCTTTGATCCACTTGATTCAAGCTGTGGAAGACATGACTTAGAGATAAGGTCTGTTGTTATTGGAGGCTTCCAATTTGGTTAAATGATTTATTTTATTAGTTTAGAATAAGTGGGCTTGAAGATACTTGGCCCACACGTCTTATTTTTAATAAACTAGGGTTTTCGGAAAGACCTTGTATTTTGGCTAAGGGCTTATTTGGAAAGTTACATTTTAGGAACTAAGGTTTCAAGAGATTACTGTAGCGTTACTGTAGCCGTGCGTACTGTTCATCAGGGGCATTTTGGGTAAAAGGGGCTTTATTTTGGTTAGGGTTTTAATTAGGTTTAGTTTAAATACTCCTTGTAGCTTCATTTGAAGCCTTAGACAATATTGAATTTTATTTGTGAGTTGAGTTACTCCTCTTGTTCTTGATTGAACTTTTGAACTTATCAAAGGTAAATCACAACTTTTGTGGCGTTCCTCCTTTGTAATTTGGGTTCTTGGGATGGGTTCTTCAACGGGTCTAGAATTTAATATAATCTGGGTTCTTGAAACGAGTTTTCATCGGGTCTAGATTCTCCATTCAATTGACTTGATTTTGGCTTTCTTGGAGATTTTTCAAATTGATTGTGGGTTCAAGAGATTCTATTTCCTACGGGTTCATATCATTTGGTATTCAGAGCAAGGTTTCCAATCAAGTCTAATTCTATCTTTTATTTCTTGCATATTTAATTCTAGGATTTCATTGTTCTGAGATTGATTACAAAAAAAAAAAAAAAATAGAGGTGGCTGCTAGATTTCTTCACTATTACTGAATCACATTGTTTTAGGGATTGTGTTGGCTAAAATCTCTTATTCTAGGGGCTGCCGTATATCACTTGTGTTTGGGTTTTTGAGTTATTGTTTGGGTTTTCTCAATTGCTTATTCTTGATTGTGATCAAATCAGTTGGTGAAAAGAAAAGAAAAAAAAAAAAAGAAAAAAAAAAATCCAAATTTTTTTTCCTTGAGCCTTATCATCAAAGGGGCTGCATACATTATTCTAATTGGTATCTTGTCTTATAGTTATTGTTTCATTCATATAATTTTCTTGATTCACGTGTTGTTTTTTTTTTCTTATTCCTTCCATGTTTCTCTTGTTCTTGTTTCTTGGACCTAATTACTAGTTGAGATAAAACAATGTTGCTTTGTCTTGATTGAGTTCAATTAGTTCTTAAAGAACTTGAGTGGGAAAACTTTTGAGGTAAAAGGCAAGAGAGTGTGAGACTATTATAGGGAAAAAGTCAATTAATAGTGAAACATGAGTGGAGTGCCATTATTTGAGTGTAAACACATAAGGAAGTGTGTGAGGTTTTCTTTTTTGCCACTAACATTCTTTTGTGCAACACCTTATAATGTCTCATCGAAGTAGCACATCACCAAAGGGGAGAGCAGATAACTATTCCTTTGTATTGCAAGCTATGCAACAACAGTTTGAGCGGTTGAACTTTATGTTAGGTGAAGTGAGGGATAGGATGGATCATCAAGAAGTAGCGATTAGAAATCTGCAAGGTGGGAGAGATAGGAGGCAACATGAGCATAGAGTTAAAAATGAGTATGAGAATGAAGAAGATGGTGAGGATGAGAAAGACTTAGCATCTAAAGTTGGGTCGGGTAGACATAGAAGAGTTAGGCGTGAAAGAGGACTTGAGGGGAATCTAAGGGGTCGGGATGGTATAGATAGAGACAATGGGAGCATCAAAATGAAAATACCATCTTTCCAAGGTAGAGCTGACCCTAAGGTTTATCTAGAGTGGGAGAAAAAAATATAGTTGGTGTTTGATTGCCATAATTACTCTGAGGAGAAGAAAGTGAAGTTGGCGGTAATTGAGTTCATTGATTATGCTATTATTTGGTGGGATCAATTAGTGACCAATAGGAGGAGGAATTATGAGAGGCCTGTAGAGACATAGGGAGAGTTGAAAGCTCTCATGAGGCGGAGATTTGTACCTAGCCATTATTATAGAGACCTTTACCAGAAATTACAAAATCTTACACAGGGGTCTAGGAGTGTGGAGGATTACCATAAGGAGATGGAGGTGGCGATGATTCGGGCTAATGTAGAGGAGGACCGGGAGGCCACCATGGCTAGATTTTTGAGTAGTTTGAATAGGGACATAGCCAATGTAATTGAATTGCAGCATTATATGGAGATAGAGGACATGGTGCACATGGCTATGAAGGTGGAGAGGCAATTAAAGAGAAAAGTGACAACAAGGTACACTTCGGTTTCTAGCATTACTCGGAAATCAAAATGGGATAGGAATGATCAAGCTGAAGCAAATAGAAAGACCGAACCACCTAAGGGAAAAGATGAGGGAACTAGCAACAAACCCAAGGTAGAATCTCAACCTTCACAGAATAGAGATATTAAATGTTTTTTAAGTGTTTGGGTTCAGGGCACATTACTTCTCAATGTCCAAATAGGAGGGTGATGATTATGCGTGACAATGGGGAGGTGATGACTGAGAGTGAGGATGATAGTGATGAGGTGCCTGAGTTGGTTGATGCTAGTGATGATGATGGAGTGGTATACCCCGTGACAGGTGAGTCTTTTGTTGCCAGGCGTGCTTTCAATGCACACATTAAGGTGGATGATGCAGAGCAACAAAGAGAGAACATTTTCCATACTAGATGCCATGTCAACAATAAAGTATGTAGTATGATCATTACTGGGGGAGTTGTACTAATGTGGCTAGCACTACTTTGGTTGAGAAATTGAATTTACCAACTTTAAAACACTTTAGACCATACAAATTGCAGTGGTTGAATGATCGTGGGGAGGTTAGGGTAGACAAACAAGTGTTAGTTACTTTTTCTATTAGGAAGTATCATGATGAGGTACTTTGTGATGTTGTGCCTATGCATGCTGGCCATATTTTGTTGGGGAGGCCATGGCAGTATGATAGGAGGGTGACACATGATGGGTTCAAGAACATATACAGCTTTGAAAATGAGGGCAAAACAATTAAACTTGCTCCTTTAACTCCAAGCCAGGTCTATGAGGACCAACTAAAATTGAAAAGTGAGGTTGCTAAAAAAAAAAAGAGTGAAAATGAGAGTGATTAAAAGAGAGAGTGAAAATGAGAGATAAAAAAATGAAGAGTGAAAAAGTGATTGAGCAAAAAAGAAAGAGTGAGAGTGAAAATGAGCATAAAAGAAAGAGTGAAAAATAAAGTAGAGAGGTGGCTGAGAGTAAAGAAAAAAGAGTGGAGCAACGAGATAAAAAAGAAAGAGAGTCTGCAGAGAGAAAAAGAAAGGCAAAAGTGACTTTCTATGTAAGAGAGAGTGAGGTTAAGAGAGCTTTCTTCACAGATCGCCCTATGATTTTTCTTGTCTATAAAGAGTCTTATCTTACTCTTGATGAAACTAACCAGTCTCTTCCTAGTTTGGCTGTTTCTTTGTTGCATGAGTTTGAGGATGTATTCCCGGAGGAGATGCCGAATGAGTTGCCACTCATTAGAGGCATTGAGCACCAAATTGATTTTGTGCCCGGGGCTGCTATTACAAACCGACCAGCCTATAGGAGTAATCCAGAGGAGACAAATGAGCTTCAGAGGCAAGTTGAGGATTTGATGAGCAAGGGGTACGTGAGGGAGAGCATGAGCCCTTGTGCAGTACCAATGTTACTTGTGCCAAAGAAGGATGGGACGTGGAGGATGTGCGTTGATTGCAGGGCGGTCAACAATATCACGGTAAAGTATCGCCATCACATTCCTAGATTAGATAATATGCTTGATGAATTGCATAGCTCATGTATTTTCAGTAAAATTTATCTTAAAAGTGGATACTATCAAATTAGAATGAAAGAGGGTGATGAATGGAAAACTGCTTTTAAGACTAAGTATGGGCTTTATGAATGGTTGGTTATGCCATTTGGACTTACAAATGCGTCCAGTACTTTCATAAGATTAATGAACCATGTCCTACATGCATTCATAGGTAAGTTTGTGGTTATGTACTTTGATGATATCTTAGTGTACAACAAAGACTTAAATGAACATATCGAGCATTTGAGATATGTGTTTGATGTGTTGAGATGTGAGAAGTTGTATGCTAATTTCAAGAAATGTGCCTTTTGCATGGAAAAAGTTATTTTTCTTGGTTATGTTGTTAGTACAAAAGGTATTGAGGTGGATGAAGAGAAAGTCAAGGCCAACAAGGAGTGGCCAATGCCAAAAAGCATTACTGAGGTAAGAAGCTTTCATGGCTTAGTTAGCTTTTATCGACGTTTTGTTAAAAACTTTAGCACTATTGCTGCACCACTCAATGAGTTAATTCAAAAGAATGTTTGGTTTCATTGGGGGGCTAATCAAGAGAATGCTTTAGCCACTATTAAAGAAAGGTTGTGCTCTGCACCTATGTTAGCATTACCTGATTTTAACAAAACTTTTGAGATTGAATGTGATGCCTCAGGAATAAGGATTGGAGCCGTTTTGATGTAGGATAGGCGGCCCATAGCCTTCTTCAGTGAAAAGCTAAGTGGGGCATCCCTAAAGTACCATACTTATGACAAAGAGCTTTATACTCTTGTTCGTGCATTAGAGACTTGGCAGCACTACCTATGGCCAAGGAAATTTGTTATCCACACCGATTATGAATCATTGAAGCATCTCAAGGGTTAAGATAAGTTGAATAAAAGGCATGCTAGATGGATGGAATACATTGAGACATTTTTCTATGTCATCTGTTACAAGCAAGGTAAGGAGAACATTATTGCTGATGCTCTATCCCAGAGGAGTAGCTTGGATGGACAAAAGAATGTGGAGTTGGTGAAGTCACTTCATGAGAGGAGACAGTTTCAAATTGTCCAAAAGAATGAAAGGGTTGCTTCCCAAGCCAATAAAGGGCGAAGACGTGTCATCTTTGAACCAAGAGATTGGGTTTGGGTTCACATGAGCAAAGAAAGATTCCCAGCCCTAAGAAAGACTAAGTTGCATCCTCAAGGAGATGGACCTTTCCAAATTCTTGAGAAAATTAATGACAATGCATATAAAGTGGATCTTCCAGGTGAGTATAATATTTCTGCTACTTTCAATGTTTCTGATCTTTCTCCTTTTGATGTAGGTGAACATTCGAGATCGAATCCTTTTGAGGAGAGGGGGAATGAAGGGAACCAAGATGGGCCTACTCTTAAAGATCCTTTACAAGTTCCAGATTGGCCAATTACAAGATCAAGGGCCAAGAATATCAAGGAAGCAATGCACGGATTGGTGCATCCACTTGGGATGAAGCTAGTAAGAGCCCAACACTCAAGATGGGCTTGAAAGAAAGAGAACCAACTTTGATCCACTTGATTCAAGCTGTGGAAGATATGACTTAGAGATAGGGCCTATTGTTATTGGAGGCTTCAATTTAGTTAAATGATTTATTTTATTAGTTTAGAATAAGTGGGCTTGAAGATGCTTGGCCCACACGTATTATTTTTAATGAACTAGGGTTTTCGGGAAGGCCTTGTATTTTGGCCAAGGGCTTATTTAGAAAGTTACATTTTAGGAACTAGGGTTTCAAGAGGTTACTGTAGTGTTACTATAGCCGTGCGTACTGTTCATCAGGAGCATTTTGAGTAAAAGGGGCTTTATTTTGGCTAGGGTTTTAATTAGATTTAGTTTAAATACTCCTTGTAGCTTCATTTGAAGCCTTAGATAATATTAAATTTTATTTGTGAGTTGAGTTACTCCTCTTATTCTTGATTGAACTTTTGAACTTATCAAAGGTAAATCACAACCTTTGTGGCGTTCCTCCTTTGTAATTTGGGTTCTTGGGACGGGTTCTTCAATGGGTCTAGATTTTAATATAATCTAGGTTCTTGAAACGAGTTCTCATCGGGTCTAGATTCTCCATCCAATTGACTTGATTTCGGCTTTCTTGGAGAGTTTTCAAATTGATTGTGGGTCCAATGGATTCTATTTCCTACGTGTTCATATCACAAAGGCCATAGGTTTTCGAGATTACTTCCGTTTGTATTTAGTTTTATTCGATCACAAGTAGGCTTTGTCCATGAAACAAGTTGAATTTAGTTGGTTTGAGTTGGAATTGGAGGAATCTTCATATTGACCTTGTCGGCAACAATCACATTTCGAAGTTAAAGGAGTCCCAACTCTTCTAACTTTGTCATCTACAGCCAAAGCTCCATGGAAGGCCTTCCACATTAATACCGAGACTTTTTTTTCGAAGTAATTTGTTCCAAATCCATTTATGTTCCTCCAAAATTGCATCTTGAAACTGAATACACTCCCAAGCTGATTTAGTTGTAAATGCACCACGCTCAGATTTAGTCCATATTAACACATATGTTCCTTCCTTACATTTGCCAAGCACATTTATGATATTATCCGCAGTTTCTATTCCCACCATCCTATCTATTAAATCCATATTCCAGCCATTATTGATATGACAATCCTTCACTTTTAATAGCAGTTGCTCCTCCACCAAAAAGTTATCAGCAAGAATCCCCTGATGCAACCACTTATCATACCAAAAGAACACCTGCCCCTCATTTATTTTCCATTTGGAGTTATTCAAAACAAGAGGAATACAATTTGCTATCATCCTCCAAAATCAAGACCCCTTTTGATGGCCAAACAATATCATAGGCCTATTCCCAATATATTTAGATCGGAAAAAATTAGCCCAAAGAGAATCCTCATACATCAATTTCCATGCAAATTTTAAATGAAGGGCTCTATGCATATCATCCAAGTTTCTAATTCCCAAACACCCTTATACAGTAGGACGACAGATTTGATTCCAAGCAACCCATTTTAGTTTGCCTCTTCCTTCGCTTTCTCCCAAAAAACAAAGAATTCATCAATCTATTTAAAGAAGAAATTATGGCTTTTGGAACCTGTAAAACTGCAAAAGAATGCAATACCATACTGGCAAGAACATGTCATAGTAAAATTAATCTACAAAATTAATCTACCACCCACGGACAATAACCTCCTTTTCCAGCCACTAATTTTCTTACTCACTTTATTAACAAGATCCTCCAAGTCCACAATTTTAAGCCTTCCCGAAACAATGGGAACTCCCAAATATTTGAAAGGAAAACTCCCCTCAGAAAAACCAATAATTCTCTTCAGATGTCGTTTACGAGCAATGAATATTTTATTCGAAAAAAATATAGCCATCTTTTCTTTGTTAATTGCTTGACTAGACCACTCCTCATATGTAGCCAAAATTTTCAAAGGCAGCAGATAGAGCTTCGACCACCATTAGTGAAAATAACGACATCATCCGCATAAATGAGGTGAGATAACAAACGAGTGCCACAAGTTTGTGAAAATTAACCAAATTTTTGCTCAACCACACTCTGCTTAATCAGTTGAGATAAAACTTCCTGTAAAATAATAAACAAATAAGGAGACAAAGGGTCCCCTTGTCTCAAGCCGCGCCCACTTTTGAAAAAACCTTTAGTAGTGCCATTCAATATGATAGAAAACCAGGGAGTAGAAATACATTCACTGAACAACGCACATACTTGTGAAGAAAAACCAAATGAGCGAAGAACTTCCAACAGGAAGCCCAATTAACACGATCATATGCCTTCGCCATATCCAATTTAGGCATCACATTCCCCCCATGGACCTTCTTGTGAATAGACTGAACCATTTCTTGAGTAAGACTTATATTCTCAAAAATACTTCTACTAGGGATAAATGCGCATTGTTCCAGAGATATCATTTTAGAAAGGAGAGGAGTTAACCGAATAACTATCACCTTCGAACAAAGTTTGTAAAACACCGTACAAAGACTAATAGGTCTAAATTTATCAAATCCCGTAGGATTATCAATTTTTGGGAAACCAAGTAAGAAGATGAGTAAAATTTGGACAACTTACCTCCTTGAAAAAATTCCGATGTAGCGTCCATAACATCAACTTGAACAATATCCCAACATTTCTTATAGAATCCTGAGCTGAAACCATTTGGACCTGATGCACTATTAGAGGGAATAGAAACCAGTGTATGGTGAAATTCTTCAGCGGAAGGAATAATACAAATAGCATCAGTATCAGCCATTGACATAGTCGGCGAAATAAGATTTGATAAATTTGGCAACCCACTAGGAGCCTCTTTTTGCAAAAATTTTGAAAAATATTGAACAGTAGTTACGTGAATTTCCTTTAGAGAATTCAAATTTGTTCCATCTTGAAGACTCATATTCACCACTCGTTTCTTCCGTTTATATGATAAGTAGGCCTGGAAAAATTTAGACTTTTGATCTCCGTCGAGACGCCATTTAATTTTCGACATTTGAGCCAATCTAATATCTTCCCTATGCCTCCATTCATCCAACTCCAGTTGTTTCTGCAACCTCTCATGTTCAATCCCAAGGTCCCATTCAGTTATCAAGACTGACTCCAAATCATCAACTTGTTTTTTCAGGTCCTGTATATGCAATCCGGTTCTACCATAAATTTGCTTATTCCAATTTCGCATTATCCCCCTAAGCATTTTAAGTTTAAGGGCCAACTTCAAAAGCCTTGTACCCCCTACATCCCCCTGCCAAGCTGAAGCCACAAAAGAGTAAAATTTTGTATGCTCTGTCCACATTTCCTGGAAACGGAAAGGAGTAGGGCCATAAGAAAAAAGATCAGCTTGAAATTCTACAAACATCGAAGAGTGGTAAGATTTTGATCTCATTAAATAATTGTTAGTAGCATTAGGCACTTTGGTTAGACAATTAGCATTCAAGAAAACTCTATCAAATTTCGCCCAACTCCTCGGTAAACCACTCTACCCATTACACCAAGAGAACCTTCTTCCCATAGCCTTCATTTCAATAAGACCACACTCGTGAATCCAATATTTAAATTCTTCCATTGCTGCTCTTGGGCGAGGCCTCCCATCCCTCCGTTCAGAATCCTCCCTTATAATATTAAAATCACCTACAATAATACATGGCTCATTGCCTAGAACATGGCTATTTAATTGTGCCCATAAATCTCTTCTATCAATCATAGTGCATTTGGCATAGACAAATCCACAAAGTAATATGCTAATCCCAACACGTAGTAAAATGAATTGCTCATGCCGTAAAACCAATTGAACTGAAATATTGTCCTGCCACAACACCCAAATTTTCCCAGCCTCCCCTTCATTCGAAATAAAATGATCCATATGTAAAATATTCATCATACCTTGAGCTTTATCAGACGACGCAAAAGGTTCCGTCAAAGCAATAATTTGAGATTTCATCTTACCAACTAACTTTTTTAATCTCCATTTCAAGGTATGTAAACCTCGGATATTTCATGTCTAAATTGGCTTGATCATAAAGAAAGTTTATTAGGTCTGGCTAAAACCTGAGATGATCTCCGAACGTTATCAAAAAAATTTTGAGTACCTTTTCTTTTTTTTGGTTCCTCCTCTTCATTCTCCATGGCATAATCTTTACGAGTATCAAATATCTCAGCATCAAGTTTCGGATTAGGTTCAGAAACAGTCTTCCAATGTAAAGAAAGCATCATCAGGCACTAGTATGACATCATCGTCATCAGGTGCCAACCTAACCTCTCCCACCTCTTCCTGCGTATTTACAACCCTTTCAATCAAACACTCACCCTCTTTTGATACAAACTCGTCCGCCAGTTTATCACCACCTTTAGACTCATTCATCAGTTGATTTGTGGCCACATCCACAACCTGGAGTTGCAAAATATTACTAGTATTACCAATATCATACTTTGAAATAACCATAGCACCTTTGCCTTTACCAACGTCTTCCAACAACTTCGCGTCTTGGACTTCCTTTGCAGTTTCAGTCTCTACTCCATTCTTCCTCTCCCAAGCTTTTTCGCCATTCTATAGGATCTTCATTTTACAAGTACGCACATTATGACCTTGGATTTTACACCGAGAACATAATGCTGGTAATGTCTCATAGATCACTTCTTGTTTGCAACCACTACCCGGCAGCCCTATCCAAAAATAAGGGATTGGCCCCTTTGAAGCATCCATCTCCAGACATAGCCATGCACTATCTATAAGAATATTGAACACAATTATGTGTATTGTAAAAGTGTCACACCTTGTATTGCATACGTGATGAATATATATACACAGCTGATGCTAACATAAAAGGAAAGAACATATTAATGTCGCTTTGCTGTACAGAATATTACAAGAAACAAAATAGGTAAGTAAAATAAGAGTTAACGCTAGGAATGATGCTCAACTTTGATCACGGAGGAATTGTTGTGCATGATTTCCATTATCATCTGTTACGCCCCTTCAAGATGGTGCTCCCATCAGTGACACCAATCTTGGATCGTACAAGTTGAAAACGTGGCCCTGATAAGGCCTTGGTCATTAAATCAGCAAGCTGGTCAAGAGTAGACACATGGGCAACTTGCAGGAGTCATTTGCTAACATAGTCCCGTACGAAGTGTAAATCTATGGCAATGTGCTTCATCTTCGAGTGGAGCACAGGATTGAGACTCAACTGAGTGGCACCAATATTATCATAGAGAAATTTTGGAAGGGACTTCATGGTGATCCCAAGCTCACGAAAGAGTGATTGAAGCCACACAAGTTCAAAGGTGGTACTGGCAAGTGCTCGGTATTCAGCTTCAGTGGATGAACAAGCCACATCTCATTATTTTCGAGTGCACCAGGAGATAGGATTAGCTCCAAGAAAAATAATGTAGGATGAGGTAGAGGTTTGATCATCAATACTCCCTGCCCAGTCAGCGTTTGAGTATGCGAGAAGTTGAGGTGCAGTTGAGCGACGAAGCTGAATCCCATGATAAATGGTATGTTTGAGATAGCGTAGAAGTCTCTTGACTGCTGTCCAGTGAACTTCAGAAGGAGAGTGCATGAATTGAGCTAGCTTATTGACGGGAAAAGCTATGTTCGGGTGAGTTAGAGCAAGGTACTGAAGTGCACCAATGACATGTCTGTAGGTGGTGCTAATGGCTGGGCTTGAACCATCATTGAGCTGAAGTAGACTTGAGGTGGCCAGAGGAGTAGTGACATCTTTAGCACCTTCCATTCTTGTTTTATACAGAAGATCATGAACATATTTGTGTTGTGTAAGAAATAGGCCATATGAGGTTGGAATAACTTCAACGCCCAATAAGAAATGAAGTGGCCCGAGGTCTTTTAGAGAGAATTGAGCACTAAGCGTCATAATAATATTGGTGATGAAGCCAGAATCATTTCCTGTGAGAATCAAATCATCAACATACACAAGAAAGTAAGCTACAATGTTGTGTTTGTGATAGATAAATAGAGAGGGATCCGAAGCAGATTTTTCAAAACCAATGCCACAAAGGCAGTCATGCAGAGCACGATACCAGGCTCATGGTGCCTATTTCATTTCGCAGATGGACTTTTGAAGATGGAAAACATGATGAGGATAGATTGAATCAATAAAACCAGCTAGTTGTGCCATGAAGACATCTTCAGTTAACTTGCCATGAAGAAATGCATTGTTCACGTCCAGTTGACGGAAGGACCAACCATTCATTATAGCAAGTGATAAAATAATTCTGATTGTGGCTAGCTTTACAACAGGGGAGAATGTTTCAGTGTAGTCGAGGCCAGGAAGTTGATGAAATCCCTTGCAACAAGGCGCGCTTTATAGCGATCAATTGAGCCATCTGATTTACGTTTAATGCAAAAAATCCATTTTGATCCAACTAAGTTCTGTCGTGAGTTATCAGGAACCAACTTCCAAGTACCATGGCGTACAAGAACAGTGAACTCCTCACTCATGGCTTGGCGCCAATAAGGGTCCTTGAGGGCTTGTTGAACACCAGTGGGCTCCAAAGTGGATGGAATGGAATGCTCGGTAGCAAGATAGAGCCTTTTTGGTTTATGAATGTTGTTCATGGAGTGTGTGACCATGCGAGTTGGTTGAGGATGCCGTGTGTCAACAACGTGATCAGTGGCAGAGTGTTAGGGACCTCGGTCTTGTCCCTAACACTAAGGACCACAAGCTCACCTTGGTGTGAATGATGAGCGAGTGACCTTGCCAACTTGCTTGGCCTTCAACAAAGGGATGGTGTTTGGGTGATGGAATGATGGAGATAATGATGAACTTGGGTAGGCTAAGTGTTTAGGGAAGGTAAATCAATGTGAGCGGCTAGAGACTTGTTCTTGAGTGAGGAGCCAAGATGATGGGGCTAGGGTTGAGTGGATGAAATGAGGCTAGGATTACGGGTTGGAGGCAACTAGGGTTGCCGTGGACTATCAGAATGAACTAGGGTTGACGTGGTCTTTGAAGATTGTCTTAGGATTATGGGTGTTTGATGCAGTGTGGATGGCTTGAGGGTTGCCCTTGATGTTGGGGCCTCTTGGATGATGATTAGGGTTGGTATGGTGAAGTGTAGTTAGGGTTTTGTGTGGTGGCTAAGGGTGATTTTGAGATTGGGAAGAGATAGACTAGGGTTGGAGTCTTGGATGAGATGCTAGGGTTTGGAAAGTGTTTGAATGAGTCTAGGGTTTCTCTTTGACTTTAGGGATTAGGAGATGGAAGATATGATTGGGATCTTTGATTGACTTGAGTGATTGTAGGGAATGAGAGATTTGAGGGATTGGATATAGTAGATGAGATGGAGTTTGAATGAGTCAATGGTTACTCCTTGATTTTAGGGATTGGCTAGGATAAGATAAGGAAGATAAGATTTGGCTTTGAATATGGCAAGAGGATGGTGTCTTTGGTTGACTAGGTCTATGGAAGGAGTTGCGAGTTTTAAGGAATTGGATGAGTGATTGGAATGAGTCAACTTTCCTTGAATTAAGTAAGTTGCAAAATGGGAGGGACTCTTGAGGGATGGCTAGGGCTTGTGGGAGTGGAAGGAGGCAAGACTCCTAAAAAGAATGGATTACCTTATAGGGACTTGAGGTGGACGGCTAGGATTTTATGGTTGGGAAGATTTATGGGCAATCCAAGTATGGTAAGTATGACTCACGGCTAGGGCTATGTGTTTGAGGGATGAAGGGCAGTTATGGGAAGTGAACTATTATGGAAAGTAGGACAACACTAGGGTTGGTCGAGTAGTGTATGTGAGAAATATGGCTAGGGTTTAATGGAGGGGCGGCAAGGTAATTTATAGTAAATGGACTAGGGCAAACACTATAGTGGGCAAGACTGAGGTGTCGTTTGGATTCGAATATGAGTTGAGATGGGTTGTGAATAGTAGTGAGATGGGTTATGAATAGTAGTGAGATTTGTGAGTTAAAGTTGATGAATAGTAATGAATAGTAGTGAGATGAGTTGAGATGGGTTGCGAATACAAACCTCTCCTTAGTGTTTAGGTGGATCAAATGAATGCAAGGAAATATATGAATGAATAATATGGATGAACACGTATGAACATTCAAGAACACAATGATGAACAACTTCACCACCAAGTCAAGAATGCACAAGATGAATGGACTCAACAAAAGAATATGAAGACTCTTTTTGGTTTAAATGAATATTTAGATATGCAAGAAAGTGTAGATGAATAAGATTGAAAATAAGAAGAATGAAGATAATGGATGAACAATATAGCACTTCAACTATTGATTCACGAATTGCACAATAATTGAAATAAATCTCATAGATTGATAAATTTGAAAATAACAAAGATAACACAACTTGGATTCACGAATTGTACCAAATTGCAAGAATAAGATAAGTTGAATCACACATTTTCACGAATTGCAAGGTGATGATTCTCTACTAGGGATTCACGAATTGCACCCAAGTAGCCCAAGTGCCTAGCACCGAAAATGTGATCTCAAGAACAAGTCTATCCACTTAGGGAATTTGCCAAAGGTTCAAAAGATCTAAACTAAATGCCTAAGGGTCCTATTTATAGAGAATACAAAGTGGAAACCCTAATATGTCACTTGATAATTAAAATATAAAAAATCAATAAACAAATAATAGTGGTGTGGAACCCATGGGGGCCCACGCCATTGGCCCTTGGTGGCCTTGGCTAGCCCATGTATGCCTAGGACATGGTCCTAGGGCGGTTTTTTATGGAGTCTTGACACAGAGAGAGCAAAAGCCATGCACAAGGTAGCACTATCAGAGGAAAAAATCCGAGGGGTGACACTAGTGCATGGCACGGACTGCAGTTGGTGTTGGCCAGCATCTTCTAGAATGGGACCCGAGACAGGTGGACCATTAGGCACAAAAGTGTCAAGTGTCAGAAGTGGTGGGAGTCGTGCCACAAATTGAAGTGATGGAGAAGTTTGGGAGTTGGAAAAATGAGGAAAAACAAACTCATCGAAACGAACATGGCGTGATAAGAAAATTCTGTGAATGGTGGGATCGAGACACTTGTATGCACTTTGGGAGATAGAGTAACCAACAAAGATACATGGTCGGGACTTGGGTTCCAGTTTGTGTTGAGAATATGGTTTAAGCCAGGGAAAGCACAAACATCCAAACACTCGAAGTTTGAGATAATTTGAGTGAGACTTGAATAGAATTTCGAAGGAAGATTTGAGAGAATGCATAGGTGTGGGCATTCTATTTATGAGGTAGAAGGTAGCCTGAAATGCCAAACTCCAGTAGGTGGGGGGAAGATGGGCTTAATGGAGTAAAGTCATGCCTATTTCCACAATATGCCGGTGACAGTGTTCAACCACTCCATTTTGTTCAGAAGCGTGGAGAGCAGTTTTTAGATGACTTATTCCATGGTGGCAGAGATAGCCTCGAAGTGCAACAAACTCAACTCCATTATCAGAGTAGAGATGTTTGATAGGAAGAGAGAATTGCTTTTCAAGAATTGCTTTGAGTTGAGGAAAAATAGTGGAAACCTCAAATTTGAGTTTCATGAGAAAATACCAACAATATTTGGTGTGATGATCAACAAAGAGAACATAGTATCTATATCCTTCAAGAGAGATGTGAGGTGCAGGACCCCAAATATCAATGAACAAATATTCAAGGGGGAAGGAACTTGAGATACTAGAGGCATGAAATGATAACTTCTAACTTTTATTAATAGAACGTGAAGTACATAAGGAACTGGAGACACGATTATTAGCTGGTAATTGAAAATTTTTTATTAAATGAGTGACAAGTTGCCGAGAGGGATGACCCAAATGATTATGCCAAATTTCAAAAGAGACGCGTTCAGTGGTGAAGGCTGCCTTCGGATTTCCAACATGATAGGAAGAGGCTAGCAATGTGTAGATGCCTTTGTCACATGGCCCTTGCATTAGTGTCACCCCCAACGTCGGATCCTTCACAAAGAAGTAATAAGGATAAAATTCAAGAACAAGATTATTTGTTTTGGTAAATTCATGCACAGAAATCAAACTTTTATGAATTTCAGGAACACAAAGAGTATTGGTGAGAACAACATTTTGAGTAGGTAACTGAAATTTGACAGTACCAACATGTGAAATTTGCAAACCTGATCCATCACCTATTATGACCTCATCAGTTCCATCATACTCTAAATGTATAGAGAGTTTTGACATATCAGACATGCTATGATGGGATGCTCCAGAATCAACCACCCAAGACTTTTCTGTAGAGGAACCAGTAGCAGCACAGTTTGCAATTGGAGAAGATGGATTCCAAAATTTTCTGCATTGGTGAGCCATGTGACCTGGTGTAGCACAGAACTGACATACTATGGAGGACCTGTTTGAAGATGAATTGGAGTGTTGTTGTTGTGATGATCGCTGATGAGACTGCGAGTTGGTATTGCTTCGGTTGGGTTTGCCTCGATGAGATGAAGAAGAGGGACCTTTCTTCTGGTGATAGTTGGCAATAGCAATGGTAGTTTGCTGCAGGGTCTCAAGGCGTTGAAGATAGGTCTCATGACTGACATGCAAGTCATGCAGCTCTTCAAAGGTGAAAGGATTTTCACGTGTGCGAATGGACCCTGCAATAACACGGTATTAAGATCCCAAGCCATTTATAATGTAAAGTGTGAGATCGTCATTAGTGAGAGGTGAATCCACTAGTGCTAGTTCATCAGCAGTGGATTTGACTTGCTGAAGGTAGTTTGTGATGCTTTTGGCACCATGATTCAGGACGTTAGCGTGTCCTTGAGTTGCATGACCCTCATTCTGGAACGATTGGCATAGAGCCGGGTCAGTTTGAGCCAAGCTTCTTTAGAAGTGCTAGAAGCAGCAATAAGTGGCATGATACTTTTAGAGACTGAAGCAAAAATGCCATTGAGGAGAAGTTTGTCTTGGCGAGTCCAGCGATTACGAGCAGCAAGAACCTCTGCAGTGGGGGAACTCCAGAGCATGGGATAAGGATTGGAACCATTGATAAAACCCTGTAGATCATACCCAATGACAAGGTTGTCAAGTTGAGCATGCCATGCAGGAAAGTTGGAAGAGGTCAGCTTGTAGGGAAGCTGGGCATTTGCGTTAATGGCAATGATGTTGGTTTCGGGAGGAGAGATGGGGGAGTTGGAGTTGGTGACAGACGGGGATGTTTGAGCCATAGCGGAAGTAAAGAACAGAGGATCAACTCGTTTAATAGAGAATGGCTTGTGATACTATATAAGAATATTGAACACAGTTATGTGTATTGTAAAACTGTCACACCTTGTATTGCATACGTGATGAATATATATACATAGCTAATGCTAACATAAAAGGAAAGGACATATTAATGTCGCTTTGCTGTATATAATATTACAAGAAACAAAATAGGTAAGTAAAATCAGAGTTAACGCCAAGAATGGTGCTCAACCTTGATCACGAAGGAATTGTTGTGCATGATTTCCATTATCATCTGTTACCATCTGTAGGAGTTGCACACCTTCGGATTATCTCTACGAATGTAACGGCCTATCGGTGCAATGAATATTTTTAAGAATGATTCTTGATAGAAATTGGGTGGGAGTCTAGGCAATGTGATTCAAACGGGAACCAAAGATGGTTCTTCAACTTCATTAAAATCAGGTTTCCAATAAAACACTCTATATTGTATTCCATTCACTTCACAGACTTCACGAGAGAGTGCTTTCTATAAATCTGCTTCATTTGACATACGTACAAACACGTTTCTTGGATGCCTCATAGTTGAAACCACTGGTAAACAAGATAATCTCCAACGGTTGTGAATGTAAAGCTTGATAGCATCCAAAGAAGGCCTTTGCCGTAAGAATTTTAGAACAATGGAGAAACGGAACGACTCAAAGGATCGAACTATCTCCTCCTTAGAGAATTGAAAACATAGTTCTCCATCTACATATTTTGGTCGCCGATAAGCCCCAGAGATCTCTGGAATTGGTTGAGGTACCGTAGAGACCAGATCGACGTAAGGACGTCGACCTACCTCTACATCAGCAGCCATGCAGCCCCACGAACCCGAACGTCGCAATCACAAGACCTAGGCAGAGTCTTTCTTGCGCTCCAAGAACCCTTCGCTTTTGACACCATAGTGAGTGGCAACACTGACTATACTGACAGACTAAAATTTGGGTCGATTCATGAATTCTTTTGAGTTTTCACAAGTTCCTAAAGTCTAAAAAAATTCATCTGTTGAATTTCTGGCAGGCTATTAAATTTTGTGTTATTTTGCATTATACACACATCACGACATGATATGACAAAAAAAAATTAAAAAAAAAACAATTGGAGGGTGAAAATGATACGACTTTATAGTTATTAATTGTCCTTTAATAATAATCTAGTCGAATAGTGAATGATGTGGCTTCGTATGAACAACACTTCTTGTTATTATTATTATTATTAGCGGTACTAATTAGATATAAAGAAACTAGACAACGTCTACAAACTTTTAAAATTTCAAATTATTTAATATTTATGGACATGACCATTCAAATTTGTTTAAAGAGAAGTGTTACATACACAAAAAGAGTACACAAAAATAAACCTACAAACTGATATAGTTTCATGTAATCCATTATATCTACTTTACAATAAAAGTAACTTTACAATTTGAAGTACTGCATCAAGCCACATCAGTTTGTGGGTTTACTTTTATGTAATCCCTTTGTAGCTAAAGTATTTCTCTTGTTTAAATCTCAGCGAGCCAAGGTGGGTGATGTGGCTCAACAGTAGCAAGCAAAGCTCCTACTTCCAAAATCATAGTTATTGATTTGTGCTTGGATATGAAAACCATACAGACCTTGAAGACTGGAGTTTATGAAGCATACCATATTTAAGGCATTGTCAGCTAAGCTTAGCTGATTAAATCAGTCGATTTTGTATCAAAGACTGGTGTAAAAATGTCGTGTTCTATAAGAATGAAATGTGGGTTTTGTTTTGCAGAAAACTGAGATACGAGGAGCACATATCATCAACATAGTAATGAAATGCAAGACTTACTATTTGGTCGGGTCTGGTGATAACTTTTCCCCAACTGGTTTCTTATCGAGTCGGGTCCGCCATGCAGCTTTATTATACACTCTTACATGAAGCTTATAGAAAGGATAAATATAAAAGAATCTTACATATTGGCTGTACTTATTCCACGTCCATGTGATGTAATAAGCACATAGGATTTCACAAGTTCCAAATGATGAAGAAGGGAATTCTAACAATAATTCATGTAGTTGAAAGAAGCTAGAGTGCATATACATCATCACACTAGATGTGGAAATAGTTCTGTTTCTGTTGAACCACCTCAGTCAGTTTTGTGCTAAATGATCATAAATTTACAATAAACACATTCTTTTATCTATAATATTTCTTCTCTATTGGGTATTTTTATGTTAAATGACCATAAATTTAAAAAAAAAAAAAATTGAAAGATCATGTATTTAAAGATCAAGAACACTACATCTTTATAAACAAAATTTAAAATAGAATAGGATTAAAAAACATCATTTTTCTCACGCATTGCGCGAGTGTGCGGCTAGTGTTACAACAAGCTTTGAGGCAGCACGGTGAAAAGGCTGTATAGAGACAGATATGTTTCCCTAGAATAATCTTAGCTACCCACAAAAGGAGAAAAGAAAGAAACACAGTCTTTGGTCAACAATCTGTGAGATTTAGAGTAAAAATGATCCACCGGCTGATCACACAAGTCATCTGGCTTCTAATGCCCTTGACCTCTATCAAACTTACACTACCATATCAAATAATGGATTTGGTGAAGTTTTAGTGCACACAGTCATTCATGATCTCCCTTCTTTACTTCTAGGGGCGAGGAAATCTGTTTCAGAAACCACTGGATTTGTGTTCTTGAGTGGCATTTCGTGGTTATGTTTTCCCTCATATGTTGTGATAAAAGCTCTTGGATCTTCTGATGTTCTTTCCACATGTTTGCGCACACCGCATTTGAGACTGGTACATCTGTAGTAACTTCTGCAAGACACATGGAACGAGGTTTAAGGAATATTATCTGGAAAGAAAGATCAATCGCTTCTTACTTAAAAGGACTTGAATATAAAGGCCACATTAGACCAGGAACCTGAAATAGAGAAGATTATATCAACATAAAATGGACAAGAATCTTAACCTGGGATATGGATTTCCCTTGACAACCTTCTGTCCATATTTCCTCCAGCGAAAGCCATCGGTCATAGTTTCAGAATCTGTGGAGTTTTGCAACACAATGCGGGGCTCTTGTGTGCCTTTCCGTAATAGACCTGCTTCGTTGGATTGACTCTCACTTTTCCTGAAGCAGAGAACATTAAGTTCAGCAAAAACAATCGTATGCCACTTGAATGAAAAGAACGATTATAATGTGGGCTTAAAAAAGAGAGCTTACTAATTTTAACAATATGCTGAATTTTGGACATATCCCTAAAATTATTTTTAGCATCAATTGAAACATCATTCCCAAAAGCATTAGGATATAAAGCTCTCTTTATCACCAATTCAGCATGCAAAACCATCTCAGATTGGGTTACCTAGTATAGCCAGTGTGTCTTTCATTTTAGGCAGCTATAAATATCCATAAGGGTCCGTTTGGATTCAGAAATGAATTGAAATGATTTGTGAATAGAAGTGAGATTTTTAGTTGAAATTAGATGAGATGAGCTGCCTCTAAATCCAAACGGGCTCTTAATCTTACCTTTTTTTGCTTTTGGGTTCCTCATCCGCCAGCTCCATTGTTTTGTTCCCTTCTTCACATTCTCCACTAAGGCCACAGGAATTATCAGGAGTACCAGCAGCAGCAGCAGCAGCAATTGTACCAGTTGAAACAGGATCACAATTTAGTGCAGCATTACCCTGATAAGTAGAACGTGCAGCCAATCCTACTTCATTCTGATTTTCTACTCTGCCTTCAGAACCATCATTTCCTTCATTGTATCTGCTGCTGGTGGTATCTTGACCAAGCCCATCAGATACAATTCCTAGCCCTTGTGTTGTCCCTGATGAGTTGCGCTTAAGAGGCTGAGGCTTTGAATGGTTGTGCTCACCCTTGTAAACAATCTCTGCAATCTGACCATCCAATGATCTCTCAACCTTCTTTTTCACGGGGCAATTTGGATGTGTGCACTTATAATAACTTCTTGGGTACTCACTTCCTTTGACTTGCTTTTGGCCATATTTTCTCCAATTATATCCATCATAAGAAGGACTATCACCATTAGCTGTAGTCGGCAAAGCTTTCGGATCCTCCTCCAGTTTCTGGGATGCTACCTTCGCAGGCCCAACTGCCTGATTTGTTTCAACTCGTGAGGGAATTTTCTGGTGAAGATTTGATCTTTTTTGGGATCTGAACTTATGTTTCTCTTGGTTTGAATGTTGGGAGGAGGTCTTGAATGTTGGTTGTGGTGGTTGATGATTAGTATTGAAGTTTCCCTGTTCAAAAAGAAAAGGAATATTCTTACGCTTAGGAAGTCTACAAAATATCCAATGTCATTGAACAAGATGGAAAAAATAAAGAAATAAAAATAACAACAGAACGACATGAATAGCCATTAAGAGACCATACATGTCAGAAAAGAAAGATGTACCCCTATAAAACAACAAATACGCATATGTTAGCAACTGACCATATTTGCCAAGAGAGAAGCAGTCGTCTTTGATACAAATTTTGCCAATGGTTTGTATACCACAGTTGCTTTGCTCTCAAATTTCGGAACCTCATCAGCTGAATTACAAACAGCTGCTCCAGAGATTTCTGCCTGAAATCACCAGCCAACAGAAAGATCAGAAGAACTTAAATGACTAAGGACTCTGAGAAGAACTTAGAAGATCATCTTCTTTGAGAAGAACTTAGAAGGTCACCTGAGAAGAAACCGGCCCAGGTGGAGCACGATTCACCATTGGCTTGAACCTCACTGTCTTTGGTCGAATAGCAGCAACTGCAGTTGAACATACATTGGAGGGCGAGACACCAATGGTGTCTGCAAGAAGTTCTGAGAAAGATCTAAAACTGGAACAACTCGGTCTTGAGGCAACTGGCCTAGCAATAACTACTCTCTCTGCTTCCTTGGTATCCATCTCAAATGATTATATGCTGTTCTAATTTAAAGTTTCATAGAGCATTATCCTCGATGAATAAAAGGAGAGCTTTGAACTCCAATAGGTCTGGAATAGAGTATATACTATAAACTTGTTGGGAGGTGATACTTTAAGCAGAACAACTAAAGCATGCTTCAAATGTTCCTTTCATGTGTTGATTCCAGATTAACTTAGCCAAAACTCTTCTTCAAACCTGCATTATCCTATGATGATCAGATAAACTACTAGTAAATGAGAAATAAAATTATAACAATGAAGAAAAGCAAAGCCATTAAGTTATTAACAAACTATTCTGTCACATGCAGCCACGCATATCATTTGGTATCAGAATCCTGGCTATGCGAAACCTGGATTGCAAATCTGATTTATAATTAGCCAAGACACGTACATGGGATTAACTTTCGATAGTTCGTCAAGAAAAAATGTTCAGACCAACCTTTCTGGAACTGAATTTAACTTAGTTATTGGATACCATTGTAGGAAGATGGGAATGCAGGAGAAACTAATAAGATGATTTTCAACTTAAATCGGCTAGCCTAGCTTCAGAAGAAAGCCTTATGCTTGTTAAATCTTTAAAAATAATTGATGTGAAATAACTGGATTAAATTCAAGCAAGCCTTTTAAACTAGAAGCAAACACAGTTTCTTCTATTATTGAAGTTATTTTCAGTTTAAAAACTTTATATTAAAGCTTAACCAACTTAAAATAAAACAATCTTCAAATAAACTCTGACCAGTAAATGAATTTCAGTTTTATCTTCTCCTTTTTCTTAATGTTCAAGGCATTGTAGAAAGAAGGATGAATTTCAATCGTCAATAAACATCATGCGATGCAAGGGCCTCGTAGTCTGAATCCGACTGATGTAATTCAGAGTAAATATAGTAAAACTATTACAGTAAATTAGCAGATAAAAAATATGGGTACGAGGAACTTCCACTGCTACCAAGTTCTAAGCAAAATATGAGTTATAAAGAAACTCCAAGAAAAATATGAGATATAGCCAATGGTGTTTCATAAAATATTTATTTGAGCAACTGAGATTTCTCTCTACAACTTTGAGTATGACAATCTTTAGTTGAACAATGGAATTCTTTTTTCTTAACTCTATAGAACAGTAATCCATATTCTCCACCAAAATAAAAGACACCATGGATAGACAACGCATTATGGATTTCCTCGTCCAACTTCACATCTACAAGGAAGCGTAATGATGCTTATCTGCCTACAACACAGTGAATTTCTTGCTATTGCAAGTTTGCAATAAAGTTAAATAATTTTCAACATAAAAATACCAGTTTCTCTTAATAAACCAACTTAAAAATACCAACTTGAATCTTATCATCAATCCCAAAGTTGATGATAAAAACCCTATTGCTATTAGCCTTTCCAGATTCATTTTCCTCCTCCAAAGACATGATACCAAGAATCTAATGCGACTAGCAGAGCTAAGAACTACCATAAAATATCACCTTCTGTATATGGGACATTCTTAACAACTAAATCATTAAGAAAACCCAAAACCAATCGGAATTATTTCATCTTTTGAAGGATAAAAAAGAAAAAGAAGAAAAAACCAAGCACTATAGGCAGCAAGAGAATTTTAAGAGTTTTGCAACAATGGGTACTAAATTGCACGAATACAAAACAAAGCATCACATAAACAGAGATTTTTTTTTTTTTTTTTTTTTTTTTTTTTTTTTTGCCCAACTCGCTGAAACAGAAGCTTTCTCCTAATTCACAGCAAGACAAACTTTCTAAACCAAAACCGAAGATGCTGGATAATATTGGACTTGAGAGTTGCAATGAACTCCAAAGAAACCCCAGCGATCCTTAGAACTAAAGCACATGCAAACGAGTCACAGATAAAATCCAAAGACATTCAGATAGACAAAATAAAAATAAAAGGAAAGGAAGGGGGAGAGCCAACCAGAATGGCAATAACTAGCAAGCAAGAAGTTTGTTGGCTTCTTGAAATACCGTTCACCAATTCATTTTATACCATTTGGATGGACCTGTATTGGGTGGAGGCTTTTTTACAATCAAATAAATAAACCTGAACCTAGAAAATAAAAACGTGACATATATACAAGAACTTGACCTCTCAGAGAGAGAAACCTCGACCAGTTTAACATGTGATGACGCCCAATCATATCGGGTTCTTATTAAGCAAAAACAACCTTAAAGACTTTTTACTGGTCATTCAGTGCCTGTGGTTTTTAAACAGTTTAGAGAAAGAGAGAGAGGCTTACTAAGGAAAACAGATGGGAAAGTTGCAGCAGAAAGTAACGCAAATCCAAGAAAAAACTTTACTTTGTTGGATTTTCATCAGAACTTTTGTCTCAAAGACAGAGATTACCGGAGTGGTTTGGACCAAGAACACCGAGCCTACTTGTACGGCCAACGAACTGTCTCAGCGTCTCTCTGCTTCCCATTTTTTGACTCTCCGATAAATAGATAACATATCATAGCGCGTGATATGCACTGGAGACCTCAGTACGGGCAAGCTCAACAGGAAACCAAAGTAAACGGCTGAAAACCTGACACTATAATTGATTTGGATCTTAATCTGTGATCAATAATCTGCTCCTCTATTGATCACAGATTAGTGGAAAGATAGATCTTTTCCCCCACCATTCTCTGAAGAAAATGAATCGAAAGTTACTAGCAGAAAAGATCCATCTTTTGAAACTTCCAACATTCTCTAATCATATAATCTTGTACAAACAAACCCATGTTGGGATAATCTTGTTAGCAACCAGAATTCAATGGCAAAGCGAGATCCAGGTTGGTTGCAAGACATGTCAGGTACAAAATAAAAGCATATGACTTATGGTTAGGAAGACATGTAATGTGCAATAATGTTGTCGGTTAATTCTTTGCATTAATCTGGCAAGGCAATGCCAATTACTCAAGAGCTGCGTACATACAGGAAGAAGGGTTACTTGCTGCACTTACACTAGAAAATGAATTTAGTAAATGATTTTAATTGAATCGAGTAGCCTGACTTTTCTCCTTTTTATAGATTGTTAATTATGACTTGCTACTTTTGGCTCCTGTTCCCCACCTTTCAGGGAAGTTAATAATCTGACACTCCCATCTCTAAAAATGCATACATAGAGCAGCATCTTTACATGGTCAATTGATGGAGTAAACCAAACTATGTTTTTTTAATGTAACGTCCCAATGGAATGGAAGATCTAAATTACATAGCTTATATTTTTAAAAGAAAAGTTAATGATGCAATTCGAGCTATATTAGAATCTTATAAAGAGTAAAAATTTTTCTTTCCCAAGTAATGTGGGATCTCATACACCGTCTACCCTTATCTTTATCAGATGGAGTATCACATTTAAAATGCATGATATCAACTTATATGACTGGGGAGACATAGAAAAATGAATTGTAGAGTACGTCATCTACATCACTTAAATGATAAAATTTAATCTGTAATATTCAAATTTTAAAATTCATCTTTTAAATAAAATTATACAATGTAAGTAATTTATTAAATGTGCTTTACTCACATACTTGAGGATAAATTTTTTTTTCCCTTGTATAAAACCATGTGAACATATCAGTGCCAGACATTGGGAGATTAAGATGATATTAAATATTTTTAATATAAGAAATCATATTGGATTCGATTCATGGAAGTGCAAATGCTATTGGATGAATTCATTGTTTGGGGTATTTTATTATTTAAGAAAAATGATTTTTTATTTTTTTATTATTCTTGAGTTACAGGCACCTCCAAGTAGAATGGCATTTATGGGTAAAGTTGCATTTTAATGGGCCTCAGAATTTATGTACAAAATATAATAAATAGACTTATCTTTTAAAAGATTATAAACAAAAATGAAATGTCTGTAGAGAGAGAGAGAGAGAGAGAGAGAGAGAGAGAGAGGGAGGGAGGTTTGTCATGTACCATAGAGTTAGATTTAGAGGGTTAGCTGAGGTTTGGAAAGTTAGTTGGGAACACGTGGGATGCATTCATCCACAACTCCCAAAAACAACGAAAAAAGTTCCCAAAAACCTGAAATTCTATGGCCAGACTGGTAGTTGCATTATGCCACACACGTGCGTGCCAATAGAATTGCTCTCCGATACCTTCATTTTTCTCTATTTTTTTTGTAAGTAATTAAGCTCCCTGCAATATCTCCTCAACCTTTAGGTCTAGTTAATTTGGATATTGAAAACTCGAAATATCTCATCATTATTTATTATTTAATTATTATTTTTTATTTACTTTTTATTATTATTTAATATTATATTATTATTTTTTATTATTTTTTTACTATTATTCACAAAATTTCTAAAAATACATCATTACTCAAACACAACTTTGAACTGTACACATCGAATCACCACAATCAATTCAAATATATATATATATAGAAATCAGTGTCAGGTATTTGGGAACCATAAATCACAATAATATTATATAGATTTCTGGGCAGGTTTATTGGGGGATCCTGTCCTTCTCGTTTTCATGACTATGCATTATTATTATTATTTATTTATGGGACAGACTCGAACACCGAAAATAGAATAAAATAAGTACCAGCTTACGGCTTACACATATTAAGCTGATTAGTTCGATTTTATATAATTATGGTATCGATGTAGAAAGCATTGTCAGAAATTAAAGGAGAAAAGAATGTTAAAAAAATAATAAAATGATGTTAGTTTTATAAAGTATTTTATAAAAATATTTTTTTTTTTTAAATATTGTTATATAAAGTGTTGTATAAAGTGTTGTGTGTTTATCATTTTTTCAAAAAATAAAACATTGTTACATACGTATTCTTCGAAGTTCCCTAGCAAATCATTGCAAAGAAAAGTGGTTGTGGCACGATCTAGATCAAGAATTTTGGGTATGTCTTGGTTTGAAGAATTTTTAGACAAATTTTGAAAATTGTTGGAATAAAAAGTTGTTAACATGTGGCTTGTATTGAGGTAGAAAATGTCAAAAAATGGAAATCGGATTCATAAGAATCGATTCAATGAATTTGTCGATTCAACAAATTAAATTTGATGATTTATGATAATTTTGAATCGGTTGTTTTATTATTAGTAAAAATTATAAAAAATCATTTATAATACAATTTAAGCATTTAATATTATATGAAAATTCATGTATAATACAATTCAAGCATTTACTATGATATATAAAAGACTACTTTTAATAAGAATATGAGTTGAGGTGATTTGTTAATAATAATCATATTATTAATTGAAATTAAATAAGATGAGATGAAGTGAGTAGTTTCATCTCACCTCTATAGCCAAACGGACCCTAAATAATTTCAAGAAGTATGTGATTTATGTATTTAATCTCAATTATTTACACTTTTTTGTCTCGAATATTCTCATATACCAAGAAGATAAATATCATTAAATTATAAGCACGTGACAATATTAGTATCTTGTGCACAATCACAAGTTTAATACAAAATACTCATCATCTCAATTAAAAAAATAAACGCAATTTTGAATCAATTGGAATTGACTTAAACTAGTTTGAAATCAACTTAACTTGACCGATTAAAATGGTTTAGTGAACGAATAAAAAATATACTAAAATTGATTTAGTTTCTAACCAATTCAAATTGAATAAATTGGATGGGTTTGAATTGATCTGAATCTTTTTTTTTTCGTTACTTTTTAAGGGGTACTTTTTTGGGCTTATAGGTATATTTGAATAGTTTGAATTAGGGATGGGTGGTGCAAGCCCCACCACCTGCCCACCCACCCTTGTTTGGGTGGTCAGGCGCCTCCTGCTATCAGATGACGGGGCACCTGAGAACCCACGCGAGCCCTAGACTAGGCCCAAGCCTGTCTCATTAAGTCATGTTCGTCCGCATATATACATATATATATATATATATATATATGTATATATATAAGTAATTTTTTTAGTAAAACAATTTCATTTTGATATAGGGTTTCCAAAAATCTCCTCCATCCCTTCCCCTCCTCGTGCCTCTCTCTCTCCCTATCTCCCTCTCTCTCTCTCTCCCTATTCCCCTCTCTCTCTCTCTTATTGTTTTATGGCGTCATCACCGTCGTGGTCTCTCTCTTTCTCTCGCCATCACTCCCAACCAATATCTCTCTTTTTCTCTCTCTAGTTGGTTTCTTTTGCTCTAATTGGTGATTTTTTGTCTAGTGGGGAGGAGGGGCGGATGGATCAGGAGGCCAATCCACCCCTTGGGGGCGGGGCCAAAGTCCAGGGGCCAAAACCTCCCCTGCCCATGTGGGGGTGGGGGGAAGGGAGGGTAAGGGTAGCAAACCTAGTTTGAATATAATCTTTTAAATATTACGTTTTTTGGTTTTTCTCTCAATTTTTTTGAGATTAAAAAAATATATGGATTAGAGAAAAAGCTTTTGCAAAAGATAAATCTGATCTAACAACTACTGTGCCATGACCGACTAGAATTTAGGGCTCGTTTGTTTTCAGAGATGAGACGAGATGAGATGAGACGAGATTAAAGTTAAAAAGTTGAATAAAATATTGTTAGAATATATTTTTTAATATTATTTTTATTTTAGGATTTAAAAAAGTTGAATTGTTTATTTTATTTTGTGTGGAAATTTGAGAAAGTTATAATGATGAAATGAGATGAGATGAGATAAGATGTTTCTTGAAAACAAACGAGGCGTTAGTCTCTATGCAAATTTTTTTAGGAGTAACACTCAATGGTACGAGTAATTTAGAGATAGTTCCCTCTGTTAAATTCATCGTTAACGAAAAATACACGGGCCCAATCTCAAGCTGCCAAGTTAAAAAAATAAAAACTCTTTAAAATAAATAGAAATTTTAATTTTTTGTTTATAAGAAAAACAATATAATATCTAACGTTATAAAAAATAGAAAAATAAAAAACGGAAGTCATTGAATTGCCACAGATGGTAGTTGGGCGGCCAGATCTCTGGAGATGCGGTGCTTGTACTTTGACTGCGGCCAGATCTCTGGAGATGCGGTGCTTGTACTTTGACTTACTTTAAAGCGTGTGCATGTTTAGGTAGGCATGTAGAAGGTGCATGCTTCGGCGTGGATAAGCGTTCGCAAAAGCGAAGCACACGTGTGGCGCCTTGTTGGTGCACTTGCCACTTGGCAGTTAGCACGAAGGACAGGAGACCAGGAAAGATGGTAGGGTGATTCAATGGCTAAGGTTAAATAGCACATTAATTATGAGTAACAAATTGTAATTAATTACTTTTAACTACTCTAAAGTCTAACAATCATTAACTATTATTTAAGAGAAATTCTTGATAAAAGTCTTACATCACATATTTCTATCCTAAATTTTAAATACAATTTTGGTAACTGTTTTGATAAAGATATTAGACCGAAATATTTCTGTACTAGTACCGTTTCGGATATCGTTTTAGGATAGTCTATATATAATAAATTAATTATATATGTATACATTATATTTCAAAATGATATCAATGCAAATCTTAAAAAATTAAAACACATATTTATAAAACTCAATAATACTTTTAAATTCTTAATCTAACTATTTAAAAAACTAATTACTCATTTTCATCACAAAAAGGAGAATAGAGATTTGATTTTCAGTCCTCGAGAAAATGAGATTAAAAAAGTTAAAAAATAATAGTTTTCAAATGTGAGAATTTGAGTGAAAATTAAGAAAAAAGTCAGAATTTTTATATTAATTACAAAAATCTGCTAATTTCAGCCAGTACACTGAAACTGGCTGATACATCAAAATGGGCCGGTATTGATCGAAACTCACCGGTACGATCAGTATTTGACCCGGTACGAAACATATGCATTCCCTATATCAGTCACTATCCCGGTACGGTAAATACCGTTCAGTACGGCACAGTATTTAAAACTATGCTTCTAACTAATCAACATGTAATTTGTCAATTTTGTTCTTCTATCTTAATATTTAAATATATATATATTTAAATAAAATAATAAAAATAAAAAATCATATATGGATCAGATAGAAGTATATGGTATAAGACTTTTATATAGCATTTTTCATTATTTAAAAGTCACATATTTTGACTAGAAATGCACCTTAATGGTCCTTATAGTTAAAATTATTACTATTAAAAAAAAAGGGCTATATTAGGTCCATTTCTCAGTAACAAGTGCTTTAGGAAGCTATTAGACACCGCAGTCCTACGGTTGTCAGGCACAAACTAGACTGGTTTGTTACATTTGTCTTTCTATATGTTTATTCTTTGGTTTATTCTATAATATAAACCGGATGTTTGAAACGAGAGGGAGTAAAATATTCAAAAATAAAGTTTAGAGACTAATATGCTATAAAGTCAAACTGCAAAATTTATTTTATTATTCAACCTTGTTTAAATGGATATAGAATTGAATAATATTATATACACTTTTAATGCGTG
Organism: Juglans microcarpa x Juglans regia; assembly: GCF_004785595.1. Taxonomy (NCBI): domain Eukaryota; kingdom Viridiplantae; phylum Streptophyta; class Magnoliopsida; order Fagales; family Juglandaceae; genus Juglans; species Juglans microcarpa x Juglans regia. The sequence goes on along the minus strand of NC_054603.1, from coordinate 27,248,660 downwards.
TAAGTTTCGTATATTTTTTTTTTAAAAAAAATTAAAATTTATTTTTAAAAAAAATTATTTTTTATATAAATCTCATATTTATTTATTATTTTAAAAAAAAAAGTATGTGATTTTTTTTTGAGAATCTCGTATTAGAAAGACGCTTTAAGATGGACGTGGTGTCAAATCCATTTTTACAACCTCCAATGAGAGATAGACAAGTAAACTTTCTATGATAATTACGATAGAATTGATTTAGGTGATTGTACGCGTTTTCTCTCTCCGCTTGATCTCTATCTCTCTCCTCAAAATCAAAGTTGCTTTGTTTCTCCCTCTAATTTATGTCGCGAAAAGTCTCTTACAATCAAGAGAGCTCTGTTGCGTATTTGTTTCTTTTTCTTTCTGAATTTTATTGATGGAGCTAAGGGCATTTCAATAGTATTTTTCTACGAAAAAATAGAGCTTTTTCTTCTGCCTTCGAAGCTCCAAGGTTGGGTTTGAGATTGTCACTGGTAGTAACTCATATGGTTGTTTCTGGGTAATATTTACTCTAATCATCACAGGTATGCACTCAATTGTATATCTTTGATATGTTCTCTGCATCACTTCCTATGTGAATTCATAGTCTAACGTCTGAAACTAATAGATTTTTGTTCTTGTTAGACACTACAAATTAACTTATTTTCTTACGCTGAGGACTATCTAAGAAGAGGGAGTTATGATGAGAAATAGATACAAGAGCAATGACCAACTGAAAAATAGATCCAAGAGCAATCTTTAATGGCTGATCACAACTCTCAACCATCTCCCACCCAAAAATGCTCTAAAGCTGAAGCATTTTTCTTTGGTTGTCCAATATTTAGAGCTTTCAAAGCAAAGGTTCTCTTCCAGACTCCATCACGACTGGCTTAATGGAAGAGAGATAAGCGAGCTTGAGGAGAATGAGAAAGAAACAGAGGGAGTGAGCGATTGAGTGAGGAGAAAACCTTTAGAGATAAGCTAAGATCGGTTTTGTAGTAATTATAATAGAAAGCTTACGTGTAAAAGTAAATTTATCACCGCGTCTTGTTTAAAGGTTTACTCAATTTATGTAAACAATGCCATCATTGTTGAACAGATTGGTCAGTGGTATTGCCCTATAAAAGTTGTACAAATTAGTTGATTTCAACCCCATGTTTCCTGTTGGCATTAGATAGCAAAGATAATTTAATAAAACTATCATCTGATTTGGAGAATCATAACTAATCAATTAAGACAGATCTATGATTATAAATAAACAAAATTATTCGCCAAGCAATTAGAATCGACTTAGTCAAACTCCCTCCAACTTAATTCGTTTTTATAATGAGACATTCGTTAATACAAATATACAAATCATTATTACATGATTCAATTCACAAGTTTACATGTTACTTACCATATAAGCTATATTCAACACTACGTACAAAGTAGAATTAAACTTTTGGCATGATTATGTCGAATGCAAATGCTAGTCTGAGTAAAAATTTAAAAATTCGACTTCAAATCTGACTCCACTCAGCAAAATGAAGTCATTTTTTTTTTTAATTTTTTTAGTCGGAAACGGAGGTGTCGCCAAACCGACTCCAACTTCGACTCTGACTCCGATCTTGTACATATGTTATAAAAATATCTATTTATGTATATATTGATCATATGTACTAATATAGTTATATAACTAGAACTTATATGGTTAAATTCAATAATATACTTGTATGAGTAAATTATTATAAAATAATATACTTATACTATAATATAAATAGAGTAATAATATTTTAGTATATGTAAACATCATAATATTTACTACCATACATAATTAAGTATATAAATAAGTTAAGCACTAGTATGAAAATAAGTCTAATATAATAAGTTGATAACACATAATATTAATTTACTAAAATATAATAACATGTAATTAGACACTAAAAAGTATAGTATATAATTAAATTAGAAAAAAGTTAGACACTAATATAGTATAATAACTTGTAATTAGGCACTATAGTATAAGTTTTGTATAAAAATAAATTAGACACCAGTATAGAAAATTTAATATAATAAATTAATAACACATAATACTATAGTATAATGAGTACTACTAGGGTGCTGCCCAATAGTGACTATTGGGCGTGCCCCTAGGCAAAATTCCCTTTTTAATTTTTCTTATTCATAATTTTTCAATATTTAAACATTTTTTTAAAAAAAAAAAATACATATATATATATAGATATATAATACCCAATACACTAATAGTCACTTTCTTAACTAGTAAGAAAAAAAATGTAAAAAAAACAAAAAAATTAAATGCATAAACAGTCAAAATGAAGGGGCAAAATGGTACAGCATAATAGCATTATTTATAATATAATAACATGTAATTAGACATAATAATATATAATACTATAGTATGATATCATGTAATTAGACACTATAGTATAAGTTTAGTATAAAAATAAGTTTATTAAGTCCAGTGTAATAAGTTAACACAAATTTTAATAGTATATTATAATAATATATAATTAAACACTAGTGAATTAGTATTTATTAATAATCAATACTAACAATTACAAAAACTATAAATAAAAATACTTATGGCTAAAACAAAAATTAAACTTAAATTTAAAATTTTTTAAAAAAGGTTTGATTGTAGGTTTGAGAAGTGAGATAAGAATTTTTAATTTTAAATGAAAGTTTAAAATGTTATTTTAAAATATTATTATTGTTTTAGAATTTAAAAAAGTTGAATTAAAATTTGAAAAAGTTGAATTGTTTATTAGATTTTTATATAAGAGTTTGAAAAAGTTGTAATAATGAGATGAAAAGAGATAAGAATTTTGTATCTCATCCCATGTCCCAAACATACTCGCAAAAAAAAAACCCAAAACAGAGTTTAGGGAGAAAAAAACTGGACTCCAATTATATTTATTGTTAATACTTTTTTATAATTAAATATTTACTATAAATATTGATGTATAATGACCATTAACAAGGACATCTTGTTGATCTTGTTCAAGGAGATTTGGTTAAAAATTGACTAAATATGAAGCTTAAAAAAACCTTTAAAAAAGTTCAATCCAAATCCAAATTGAAGTCGAAGTCAGATTGGAGTCTACACAAATCTAAGTCGGAACTTCAAACTCGAACTCTGACAAAGTCAGAATCGGAGTCAGATATAGGAGATTCTGACTTCAATTTGATCGAGGCTAGCCCCTAGTAAATGCAATCGACATTGGCTTGCCAAAGTCAGTCAATAAAGTCACTAAGACAATATAAATAATCTATTTTGTCATAAAGTGTTATGCATGATTTAATACAAATACATGATTTGTCACTTTTAACTTTTACATCTTCATATATAATTAAAGTAACTAATTACAGCAATGAGATTGTGAAAATGTAAAAGACTTCAATGAAGTAATTGTTCTTTTAAAAATAGTAAATTAATCGAACTCTTAAACAAGCTTGAACCAGTCATGGCTATAAAGGTAGCTCAATGATGAGCTTTTAAACTCTGCTACTGTTCGAATATATACGTAAATGAATAGAGCTTTAACATTAATACTCACTCGAACACGATGCAGAGTATACCCTAAAATTCTAAATAGATCAAATAAACCCCAATAATTTGACTATGCAAGCAGCTTTTTTTTGTACACGTCATTATCGAGGTGAATTTTTAATTTGATGTGTGGACTTGATTATGTAAAATGTACAGCACAATCTATCTTGCACCACTCAAATCTCTTGCAGTCAAGAGCTGGTATGTGCCCCGATTCAATGTGTGCAGCTGTGTTAACTTACTGCTTGGCAATACTTGAGCCAACCAGCTCGGCCAGCTGCAAAGGAAACCCAATCAAAGCATGGATTGAATATGATTTAGCCAGAACCAACCAACCACAGGGTGTCTTAAACCGATACAACATCCCTTAACTGCTTATGCGGTTCATTTCACAAATATCATACTGGAAAATTCATTCGTCACTACATCTATGACTGACTGAGGAATATCATAAAGCCCAAGAGAAAACAAGGGGAAATGGGACGTATATTTAAGAAAACTGTCCTACTTAGAGATGTATTCAGTGTGCCATACAATGCACACAAGTACTTTTTGAAAACACAATCTCAGACATTTCAGACCCCCTATACAAAAGATCATGAAATCTATAATCATTTGACATCACCAATATCAATAAGGATTATGTATGTTGGGAACTACAGAACATCACTCACTTCAAACTGAAGCTTGATTAAATCATTAATCGTAAGTTACAAAAATTCATTATTGATATATCAACCTCCACTACTGAAGCTTATTGGTGCCAAAAAATAGCTTCTTAAAATTAAGTTATCCCTCAACCAAACAATACTGTGACAGATCTCTCTCATACAATAATAGACCAGAAACCACTTCATATTGAAGCAAAAAAAATTCTGAAGAGATCAAATTGCAACGCAGTTTTCAAGTTATTTATTTATTTTTTAATTCTCCAAAGGGAGAGTATGTTCTCCATCCCACTTCCCCTCCCTTGACTAATGAACCTTACACATGCAATGAATGATGTACCTTCAAAGATGCAGTAAAATAGCCTAAGCTGCAGCAGACTGCTTCTCCTCATAATCATTAAGATTGAGAGCTTCCAGCAATTTTGGCCAGGATTCTGGGATCCCTCCGGGGAGGTCAAACTCCAATAATTTTCCCCGGCTTCGATAAAATTCCTCCACAGGCCGACTCTGCAAGAAAAATAGGATGGTCAAGGCACCAAATAATCAGCACAAGAGATAGATATCTAAAAAGAGTCATTAAAACCTATAGAGATGCAATCTATTTTCAACAAAACCATTTCAAGGACACAAACACCAACCACATAAAGGGGGAAAAAATATTTTAGACGGACCTGTTTGCATTCACAAGTGTCTTGCAAGTGTCCCATTGATAGATAGAAAAGTAAAAGAAGATATCAATACCTTTTCATTGTATACATGAAGCCGTTCCTTTACAACGGCTTCAGTATCATCTGACCGAGTAAAGAGCTTTGACATGCACTGTGGTGGGGGAAGAAGTGGAGCCATGCTAATACCAGGATTCCCATTTTCACCCTTAGCATTAATGGATGCCAAATTAAAATTCCCTCCACACTCACTGCAAATTCTTCTTCCAAGACATTTCTCAAGCAAAACATCTTCGCGGAGCTTCAGATTGACCACCAAATCAATGTCAGTCACACCTTCCAATATTTCCTGAGAGAACAAACAATCAAGCCAAATTTGAGCATATATCACAAAGGAACAAGGCAGAGAGAGAGAGAGAGAGAGAGAGAGATTTGTGTAATACTGCTTGGTCACCTAACTCAGGTTGCCGAATAAATGCAGAGAGAGATTATCCACCCAGATGAGAATCATATGAAAAAAAAAAAATTAGCAATTGCATAATTCTCATTGAGGACTATCTGGCTGAACTCGGAAGATAAACCTTTGGAAGAAAACTAAACCCAGGCTTAATAATCTTGGGTTTTGGCAGGGTATTTCTGGCTTGGGTATGTCCTTTCAATGGTATTAGACAGGCTGTTGGGAAAATAGAAAGAATCTAGAGTACGTTGTAGCAAGCAAGATTAAGTTCTCCCATACTAGCATTCTCAATGGGTTTTGTAAAACCCATATTTCTGTAAAATTTGAAGGAAAGTAGCCCAAAAGTGCCGTCCAACAGATGATGCATTTCATATCTATTTTCAAGTTTTCTACAGTGTTGCTGCTACATGTACCATGGACTGTGCACAAATGTAAACAGTTTTTTTAACTATTTTCTCTCTCTTCTTGTACTTTTTCTCCCAGAAATTATTATAATATTTAAATTATATAAAGAAAAAATAGATAAGTTGATATATGGTATATTGTAAAAGTTAGTTTGTAAAATAGAAAAAGTGAGTTTTGGTGATGTATTTTAAAGGATAGGATAAAGAAACCATTGGTGATGTATTTTAAAAAGATCTTTTTTTTTCCTTCTCTTTCAAATGTACAAGATAGTAAGTTATAACACTCTCTCTTGATCACAGAGAAGATGCCCACCGCTTGATTTATTGTTCGAGGAAAACCATCAAGAATAAATCCCGATTCACCTTTAGCTTCCCCAGCCTGCAGTCTCTTTGACAATAAGCTTACTATAAGTTCATCCGACACCAGTTTACCTTGGTTAACAATCTCAGATAGCTGCACCAGATAACAATGAAGTTTAGTGAGACAGAGAAGTATCAAAGCTTGTAATTTTCTCAAAGAACTTCTAAACAATATGCTTTCGCATTAACGAATTGTCTTGCCTTGAGCCCCACGTACTAAAGGGGAAGACGTAACTCGCTAGATAACAAATAAGATCACTAGAATGCAAATACCATATAACGGCAAGCCTGACAGCTCATATAGCTCAAATAGGAAGTTTCTTAACTACTTGTCATCAATCAGTTAAATAATCACAAGTTCTACGCGTCCAACCAGCTACACCATTTTCAGTAACTCAACAAAGAAGTTAAGATTTCAATATATATATATATATATATATATATATATATATATATATATATAAGTTAAGCACTCCTATGGCCAGCCTCAGTAAACAAGAATTTCAAAAAAAATTAGAATGGACAGTTAAGAACAATTTTATTTTTAACTCTTATATAATCCACTAAGAAAAGGCTATATTTTCTGCGGTATTCACCACTAATTCTTAAAACCCTTTCATAGTATGAAGTTGTTCAAAAGAAAAAAATCATCCGAATAATAACGAAAATAGAAAGTAATAAGAACTCTGAAAAAGAGATCAAGGAACGAGACAGAAGAACCTGTTGAGAGAGGGGGCCAGTGGAGGCGAGCTCTTCCCGGACTAGATCTCCAGTAGCGATGTGGGGGACGCCGAGGAGATTACAGAGGCGGCTGGCGTAGGTGCCCTTGCCCACGCCGGGGCAGCCCAGGAATACCCATTGGACATGTCTGTTCTTGGGATCTTTGTGGATTAGATTATAGTCAGGCTTTGGAAGGAAAGGAGAGGTATAAGGGGGATTGGATTCGGATGCAACGGCCGAAGATAAGCATCTCCTGAGATAGGAACCGGAGGAGAGCTTTGCGAGGCGGCTAATGGCCTCCATTGGAGGGAAAAGAGAGAGAGAGAGAATTGAGCTTGTGGAGAGA